>NC_140580.1:18608215-20078215 GCF_964204655.1 Triturus cristatus | reverse complement strand
TGGTCGTGGGTGTGTGGTCGTGGGTGTGTGGTCGTGGGTGTGTGGTCGTGGGTGTGTGTTCGTGTGTGTGTGTTCGTGGGTGTGTGGTCGTGGGTGTGTGGTCGTGGGTGTGTGGTCGTGGGTGTGTGGTCGTGGGTGTGTGGTCGTGGGTGTGTGGTCGTGGGTGTGTGGTCGTGGGTGTGTGGTCGTGTGTGTGTGGTCGTGTGTGTGTGGTCGTGTGTGTGTGGTCGTGTGTGTGTGTGGTCGTGTGTGTGTGGTCGTGTGTGTGTGTGGTCGTGTGTGTGTGTGGTCGTGTGGGTGTGTGGTCGTGGGTGTGTGGTCGTGGGTGTGTGGTCGTGGGTGTGTGGTCGTGGGTGTGTGGTCGTGGGTGTGTGGTCGTGGGTGTGTGGTCGTGGGTGTGTGGTCGTGGGTGTGTGGTCGTGGGTGTGTGGTCGTGGGTGTGTGGTCGTGGGTGTGTGGTCGTGGGTGTGTGGTCGTGGGTGTGTGGTCGTGGGTGTGTGGTCGTGGGTGTGTGGTCGTGTGTGTGTGGTCGTGTGTGTGTGGTCGTGTGTGTGTGGTCGTGTGTGTGTGGTCGTGGGTGTGTGGTCGTGTGTGTGGGGTCGTGTGTGTGTGGTCGTGTGTGTGTGTGGTCGTGTGTGTGTGTGGTCGTGTGTGTGTGTGGTCGTGTGTGTGTGTGGTCGTGTGTGTGTGTGGTCGTGTGTGTGTGTGGTCGTGTGTGTGTGTGGTCGTGTGTGTGTGTGGTCGTGTGTGTGTGTGGTCGTGTGTGTGGTCGTGTGTGTGTGTGGTCGTGTGTGTGTGTGGTCGTGTGTGTGTGTGGTCGTGTGTGTGTGTGGTCGTGTGTGTGTGTGGTCGTGTGTGTGGTCGTGTGTGTGGTCGTGTGTGTGTGTGTGGTCGTGTGGGTGTGTGTGGTCGTGTGGGTGTGTGTGGTCGTGTGGGTGTGTGTGGTCGTGGGTGTGTGTGGTCGTGGGTGTGTGTGGTCGTGGGTGTGTGTGGTCGTGGGTGTGTGTGGTCGTGGGTGTGTGTGGTCGTGGGTGTGTGTGGTCGTGGGTGTGTGTGGTCGTGGGTGTGTGTGGTCGTGGGTGTGTGTGGTCGTGGGTGTGTGTGGTCGTGGGTGTGTGTGGTCGTGGGTGTGTGTGGTCGTGGGTGTGTGTGGTCGTGGGTGTGTGTGGTCGTGGGTGTGTGTGGTCGTGGGTGTGTGTGGTCGTGGGTGTGTGTGGTCGTGGGTGTGTGTGGTCGTGGGTGTGTGTGGTCGTGGGTGTGGGCTTGTGGGTGTGGGCTTGTGGGTGTGGGCTTGTGGGTGTGGGCTTGTGGGTGTGGGCTTGTGGGTGTGGGCTTGTGGGTGTGGGCTTGTGGGTGTGGGTGTGTGTGTGGTCGTGTGTGTGGTCGTGTGTGTGGTCGTGTGTGTGGTCGTGTGTGTGGTCGTGTGTGTGTGGTCGTGTGTGTGTGTGTGTGGTCGTGTGTGTGTGTGTGTGGTCGTGTGTGTGTGTGGTCGTGTGTGTGTGGTCGTGTGTGTGTGGTCGTGTGTGTGTGTGGTCGTGTGTGTGTGTGGTCGTGTGTGTGTGTGTGTGGTCGTGTGTGTGTGTGTGTGTGTGTGGTCGTGTGTGTGTGTGGTCGTGTGTGTGTGGTCGTGTGTGTGTGGTCGTGTGTGTGTGTGTGGTCGTGTGTGTGTGTGTGGTCGTGTGTGTGTGTGGTCGTGTGTGTGGTCGTGTGTGTGTGTGGTCGTGTGTGTGTGTGGTCGTGTGTGTGTGTGGTCGTGTGTGTGTGGGGTCGTGTGTGTGTGGGGTCGTGTGTGTGTGGGGTCGTGTGTGTGTGGGGTCGTGTGTGTGTGGGGTCGTGTGTGTGGGGTCGTGTGTGTGTGGGGTCGTGTGTGTGTGGGGTCGTGTGTGTGGGGTCGTGTGTGTGGGGTCGTGTGTGTGGGGTCGTGTGTGTGGGGTCGTGTGTGTGGGGTCGTGTGTGTGGGGTCGTGTGTGTGGGGTCGTGTGTGTGGGGTCGTGTGTGTGGGGTCGTGTGTGTGGGGTCGTGTGTGTGGGGTCGTGTGTGTGGGGTCGTGTGTGTGGGGTTGTGGGCTTGTGTGTGTGGTCGTGTGTGGTCGTGTGTGTGGTCGTGTGTGGTCGTGTGTGTGTGTGGTCGTGTGTGTGTGTGGTCGTGTGGGTGTGGTCGTGTGGGTGTGGTCGTGTGGGTGTGGTCGTGTGGGTGTGGTCGTGTGGGTGTGGTCGTGTGGGTGTGGTCGTGTGGGTGTGGTCGTGTGGGTGTGGTCGTGTGGGTGTGGTCGTGTGGGTGTGGTCGTGTGGGTGTGGTCGTGTGGGTGTGGTCGTGTGGGTGTGGTCGTGTGTGTGTGGTCGTGTGTGTGTGGTCGTGTGTGTGTGGTCGTGTGTGTGTGGTCGTGTGTGTGTGGTCGTGTGTGTGTGGTCGTGTGTGTGGTCGTGTGTGGTCGTGTGTGTGTGGTCGTGTGTGTGTGGTCGTGTGTGTGTGGTCGTGTGTGTGTGGTCGTGTGTGTGTGGTCGTGTGTGTGTGGTCGTGTGTGTGGTCGTGTGTGTGTGGTCGTGTGTGTGGTCGTGTGTGTGGTCGTGTGTGTGTGGTCGTGTGTGTGTGGTCGTGTGTGTGTGTGGTCGTGTGTGTGTGTGGTCGTGTGTGTGTGTGTGGTCGTGTGTGTGTGTGGTCGTGTGTGTGTGTGGTCGTGTGTGTGTGGTCGTGTGTGTGTGGTCGTGTGTGTGTGGTCGTGTGTGTGTGGTCGTGTGTGTGTGGTCGTGTGTGTGTGGTCGTGTGTGTGTGGTCGTGTGTGTGTGGTCGTGTGTGTGTGGTCGTGTGTGTGTGGTCGTGTGTGTGTGGTCGTGTGTGTGTGGTCGTGTGTGTGTGGTCGTGTGTGTGTGGTCGTGTGTGTGTGGTCGTGTGTGTGTGGTCGTGTGTGTGTGGTCGTGTGTGTGTGGTCGTGTGTGTGTGGTCGTGTGTGTGTGGTCGTGTGTGTGTGGTCGTGTGTGTGTGGTCGTGTGTGTGTGGCCGTGTGTGTGTGGCCGTGTGTGTGTGGCCGTGTGTGTGGTCGTGTGTGTGGTCGTGTGTGTGGTCGTGTGTGTGTGTGCGCGCGTGTGTGCGCGCGCGTGTGCGCGTGTGTGTGGTCGTGTGTGTGGTCGTGTGTGTGTGGGTGTGTGGTGGGGTGTGTGGTGGGGTGTGTGGTGGGGTGTGTGGTGGTGTGTGTGGTGGTGTGTGTGGTGGTGTGTGTGGTGGTGTGTGTGGTGGTGTGTGTGGTGGTGTGTGTGGTGGTGTGTGTGGTGGTGTGTGTGGTGGGGTGTGGGCTTGTGGGTGTGGGCTTGTGGGTGTGGGCTTGTGGGTGTGGGCGTGGGCTTGTGGGCGTGGTCGTGTGTGCGTGGTCGTGTGTGCGTGTGGTCATGTGTGCGTGTGGTCGTGTGTGCGTGTGGTCATGTGTGCGTGTGGTCATGTGTGCGTGTGGTCATGTGTGCGTGTGGTCATGTGTGCGTGTGGTTGTGTGTGTGGTCGTGTGTGTGGTCGTGTGTGTGGTCGTGTGTGTGTGGTCGTGTGTGTGGTCGTGTGTGTGGTCGTGTGTGTGGTCGTGTGTGTGGTCGTGTGTGTGGTCGTGTGTGTGGTCGTGTGTGGTTGTGTGGTCGTGTGTGTTTGTGTGGTCGTGTGTGTGTTGTGTGTGTGGGTGTGTGTGTGGGTGTGTGTGGGTGTGTGTGTGGGTGTGGGTGTGTGTGTGTGTGGGTGTGTGTGTGTGGGTGTGTGTGTGGGTGTGTGTGTGGTGGTGTGCGTGTGGTGGTGTGCGTGTGGTGGTGTGCGTGTGGTGGTGTGCGTGTGGTGGTGTGCGTGTGTGTGGTGGTGTGTGTGTGGTGTTGTGTATGGGTTTGTGGGGGTGTGTGGGGGGTGTGTGGGGGGGTGTGGGTGTGTGTGTGTGGGTGTGGTATGGTAGTGGTTGTGTGTGCAGTTGTGGTGGTGGTGGTTGTGCGTGTGGTTGTGTGTGGTTTAAGTTTTAGTCACTACTCAAAATGAAATCCATTTTATCATTGTTGCCAATGCTCCTTTATGTTTAATGCCCTAAATGAAACACAATGTTAAAAGCATCAAAGGGCTGGCCGAGAGCAGAGGAGGCAGAATGAAACGGACGAAAAGGAGCCAGTATGAAAGTGACGAAAAGGAAGGGGTGATTGCAGGAGCAGAGGAGCCACAATGAAACTGCCGAAAAGGGAGGAGAGAGATGCGAGCAGAGCATCAAAGGGCTGGGCGAGAAGGGAGGGGGGAATGCGGGCAGCAGCTGTGCACGTGCACGCCATCGTGCACTCAAGCTTGTAGCCAGCAAAACCATGTGGATAGCACTTTGAAAACTCACCTACTAAAGTCTCTCCGAGTAGCGCATACGCGCTAACTCAGCGAGACCTAACAAACCGAACCTAGCCAGACACCTGTACATTGTCAACGCTAGACTGACAGTAGCCCTCAGCATCCAGGCTTTTTCATGAAAGAAAATATTAACAAATATGCATATGTAGTAACATCTAGCTGCACAGACACAAATCCATAATCCATAAATTGTGTACAGATTACTGTGTCTAAAGAAACATGGGAACAGGTACAACTCCGTTGCAAATCGCACAAAACAAACCCATTAAGAGCTCCACCACACGGGAGCATCAAATACTAGGACTCAACAGCAATTCCTTCATGGAAACAGTCATACATACACCACCACTGACCACTGCAGTTTAAGAACATTACCCATATGTACAAATCCAATCTCTACAGAGTCATTTACAAAGGAATAAGCATAAATCCACAAATATAAAGTCTATCAACAGTAAAAATAAATACTTTAAAGAAGTGCGACACAGGTATTAACATAAAAGGTCATGTGCACTCACAGAAGAGACACAAGGCATTAGACAAATGCAAAACCTGCGGATAACAAAACAAGCATTGGCATAGCCAATAGGTCTCGCCTTTGGGACCTTATAAGTATTTAGTTATGCAACATAATATCCTTGGTGCAACAACATCAACTGTTGCATGGCTAAACACTTATAAGGTCCCAAAGGCAAGACCTATTGGCTATGCCAATGCTTGTTCATCCCTCCAGAGGGTTGCCTTTAGGAGGCGCACTGAAAGTGTGCCTCCTTCTTGTGGCGCAGTTTCAGTGTACCTCCTAATGGCATGTTTGACTGTGTGCCCACATCGGTAATATGGCACAGGGGCAAAGAGATTCCCTCATATCCATGGGGCCACACCACTATCGAAAGAGGGAACACCCTCTATTGATAGCGCTGGCACAATGTAGTGCCAGTGCTATCTGTATTACAAAAGAGCCGCACATGCGTTTCCAGCCCCTTCTGCAATACCCAGAGGGCGCAAATGCCTGTTTCCCCCCTGGGGCACTTCTGTAATACAGCCCCTGATGGTAAGGGAAGAGCAGAAACCTTGGACAGATTTAGTTGAGATGGCAGTAGAATTCAGACCGGCATTGAGTCGATGTCTGAAAGAATGATCGGGCCACCTCTTCGGGCAGCAAAGTCAGCATCAACGTGCATGGGTTTGGTTTGGATAAGGGTGCCAAGGTTGGGGTCAGTACAGGGCCCAACAGCAGAAGCAGCACAGGGGGTCCAGCTGGCGCAGAGGGTGAACCCGCCGGAGAGGAAATCCACTTCGAATTCCTATGCTTACTTTGAGGATTTGAAGTGCAACGAAGACTATCCTAAAGAGTGGCTCCATCGACTCGGGGAACAGAAGTGGCAATGTGATGAGCTTTCGACTTGGAGTGGTGCCAGACCTGCATTTTCTGCTTGGGGGCATAAATATTTGCCTTGTGTTTCCTGATGGCCTTTAGGTTCATCGATGAATAGTTGCTTCAGGCCTTGGAGTTGTGGCCTGAACCAAGACAACACAATCAAACCTCATGTGGATCTGTCACAGACATCTGTTTTCAACAATATTTACAGGGCTTACAACCAGTCATCTTAGGGGGTGGCAACCCCTGCACACTGTTGAAAATTTTGAGAAATAGCTGACGAATAGAAGTCTGTGAAGAACGAAAGAAGCTCTGGATTCGCGTCTAGAGGGGCAGAAAGAAAGGAGCTTACATCTGCGCACAGGAGTGGTGCCTTTATAGGCCCTGCACATCATTTCTGGAGGCAGAACGCTGTCAGTACCGAGCCTCTCAGCACCACCTTCCGGCGCGCAGAGGAACTACGAAAAAAGATTTGGATCCATACCGACACCAAAGGAATTTTCAAAAGGCGAGGAATCTGCGGCTATAAGTTTCTATCAGAGGTTTGTGTTCAAGCTCAAGAAGTGTTCATTCCTATTTTGTCCCCGAGTAAGAAGACCCAACCCGCCTTACAGCATACACCTCTTGGCTGCCAGTTAATAGCGTCATGATATGGTAATGAGAAAGAGGATTTTCTACTGCTACGGTAGGACACACTACCCCATGTATAAAATGTTCAAAATTGTTCATACTTCAACATTTGTTGTTGGGGCGAGAGCTCCAAAGAAATAGAAGGAGCTGTACGCTCAGCTTGCATTTCTGTCAGTGGATCCATTATAACAAGCATTTATAATGCAATGGTCTCGGCATTGTTGGCTATTGGCATTGCTAATGACATTATTTTTGTGTATGTTTTTAAAACATTTAAAGAAACGGCATTGTTATTTACAATGTCAATAGCTTAATCTCTCTCAAATGCGAGACCTATTGCATTTGCACCCACACACACAAAGCTACCCACACACACAGAGCCACCTACACAGAGCTATTCACATTGAGCAACCCACACAAAAATAGAGCCACCTACACACACAGTTACCCACACATAGAGCCACCTACAAAAATAGCCACCCACACAGAGCCACATACACACACAGACTTCAGAAGGCTTGATAGTGATTTGCAGGTATATTCTCTTGCTACGTTCAACGGAGTTAAATGATATGGGGGAGATGGGCGCGCACGCAGACATGCAGTATTCGCCTCCCTTCCGCAGTCTTCCTCCAAGCCGCGGCCTTAGTTTTTGTTTTGGTCAAGAGATGCAATAACCTCTCGTCGAAATGCCAGCAATGCGGCCCCTCCCCCCCGCTCCGCGGACGGACTGCAAGTTATACACACATTGCTCCAGCTGCTGAAGTGATCTTTGACCTCTCTGTAGACATACTTGGTGTGATAATGGCCCCCCGACTCCCTCCCCCCTTGAGCTCAGCCATTAATCACATCCCAGACACAAAGCATCACTCACTACTTCCTGTTTAAGTCCCCGCAGAGCTCTGCGGGGAGCGGGGCTACCCTGGATCCCCCCCCCCCTCCCCTCCCCTCTACACTGAGGAGAGCTCTCTACCTGCCTGTGGTCGGAGAAACAGCAGCGCCGCCTTCCTAAAGGTCAATACGACAGCAATACAGCCAACGCCATAGGTCCGCATCAACATACAAAATAATATTCAGCAGGCCGCTCCTGTTCGGGCAAGATTTTCTTCTGTCTTTATTATGAATTTTTTAAAAAATGCGAAACAAATACTTCATAAACAGCTTTAGATAGGTCGATAGATTATTACCCCAGCTGCAAAGGCTATTGTGCACAGCCACTAAACATTCCAATGCAATCTGTATGATCACAACCAACCAAAAAGTCAGTATTAAAGTTTGGGTTACAGAAAGCGGCGCACAAATAATTAACACTAATTTTGCTTACTGTCCTTTCTGGGCAGTTTTCTTTCCAATCGGCCGTTTATCTTTCGGAGGTCGATACATGAATAGTGTTAAGATAGACCAGGACGATAGAGCTCGTCAGCATTTCGAGACGTGCCCCCACTGGACATAGATAGCGTACACCACTAAAGATCACACGTACTTTCTACTAATGTAACTCATCACAAAGACACTGGACTAAACGCATGGAATGCGCTTCAACGTCTCGTCAGGGGTTGTAAGCGCTACATAGATACAATTGTAATTACTGCATGGTAGTATTTCACTCGTCCATGCACGACGCAATGCTTGTGGTTAAGATTATTGCAACTTGTTTCATTCTGACACACCCCTTATGGAACCCATAAGATTGGTTAGAAAAATCAATGTCAACAAAACCATAAAAGAGACAACGTAGTAAGAAACAAACCTCTGGGATTCCGTGTCTAAGGCGGTTAAGAATAAGATTCGATTTTCAGAACGTGGTGCATCCTCAAAGTACATGCATTTCCTCAATTTCCCCTTTGAGTAACAGAGGGGCTAAAGGGGGCACGGGAAAGAATGGATTCGACCTTCATTTCTTTCACTAGGCAGGTGGCAGGATTACGTCCTTTGTTACCACAGAAGAGCCGATGTGCTTCCGATGAAGGCAGAACAAAGAGGCCCGGCCTGAAAAGGGCCCGCGTGCAGGAAAAACAAGCACACCACTGCCTTTCTCCGAGGCGAAGCAGAAATGCCTCGGAGAAAGGCAGCGGCGTTTCCGGATTCGGGGGCGTGTTTTTCTTTTCTCTCCTCTTGCCATTGGCTGGAGGAGATAATGAGAAAAGTAGCAAAAAACACGCCCACGAATCCGAAAAGGACGGGGCCTGTTCGGAGAGACAAACCTCTTCTCCAATGGCTGGCCAGCATTCAAGAGGCCAGCCAATGGAGAAGAGGGGAGAAGAGGGGCGGGTTCAAGCCCCTCTTCTCCAAGTCATTAAATCTCGGAGCGAGACTGCGCAAGCGCAGCCCTCGAGCCGAGAACTAAAAAGCATTTTCAATGCAATAGGTCTCGCATTACTGAAAGTTTGAGGTACTGGAGTTGCATTATTATTAGCAGCGTCAATAGCTCAAACTTTCAGTAACGCAAGACCGATTGCATTACAAATCCTTGGTTTGGGAGTGCCCAGGCACAATTGTGATCCCAATCCGACCCTGCCTCTGGGATATCATAGCTAAACTTTAAACTTGCACTAGATGATGTAGCTTAAGGGCCCAAGCTGCTGACTTAAGTCTTGAGTCTGCTCAATCATCCTGTTATTTTAGGAAAATCATTTAATGCCATGTGCCTACCAAAATGAATGTGTTCTTTTGTAATGTAACTGGTGCTCATGTAAAGCGTTCCAATACCTTCGGGTCGAGTTTGTGCTAAATAAAACTGCAACAAAAAAAAAAAATATTCTGATAAAGCTCTCAGGAACTTGACACAGTTCTGCTAAAACGGGTCAGCTCTCAAGGCTCAACTCTCCGACAGAGTACATGGATCTTGTGAAACGGACACGTCTTATTCAATCTAACAACTCCCAGCCACCTGGGTACAGCTCTCGTGCAGCTTGGCCTACCTGTCGGAAGGACAGCATAGTACTCATGCTGCTCGGATCAGTCTGCAGCAGGCTGGCTCGGTCTTGTGCAATTGCCACTGCGCCGGACAGCTTGCAGCTAGCCTGGCACAAAGCATAGCTCTCGAGAAAGAAGCCCAGCTCTTGTGCGGTCTGACATGCCTCCCACAAGACAAACCCTAGAGAAATGTTTGCTTCACAGTTCCAAACAGGTGTGAAGCCTTTATTCAAGGGACTATCACGAACAAGAGGAGGGAGATGCAAGCTATGGAGGCAGAGAGAAAAGGAACCAAGACTGTTAGAAACTATAAGTGATGGGAAAGAAATTGGGAGAGAAAAGTGAGGCCGTGGGAGATGAAAGAGAAAGAAGATGGGACTAAAAGGAGGCAGCGAGGGGGGGGGGGGGGGGGGAGAAAAAAAACAAGAGAGAACATGGTAACAGAAAGGGCAGATGTATAGAGAGAGTTAGCGAGGGATTTAGAGGGGAAAAAGGCCAAATTAATCAAAAAAGAGGAGGGGAGGGAAGGAGGACTGGTGAGTAGAGAAGGGGCAGAGCAATGAAAATGGGAGACTGCAAGAGAGAAAGTGGCAAAACGAGCCAGAGGAAAGCTGTACACAAGGGGAGGAGAGAAGGGACAACAGGAAAGTCAGAGCCCAGTTAGTAACGGAGCTGATGGAAATACTCCAAGGGAGGGAGTATGAGGAAAGAGACAGAAGAAAATATAGCCCAGCTGGGCAATGAAGGCTGTGGGGTGAGCAGCAGGCCTGGCGAAGGTGGGATGCATGAGTTTTACACACGTTTTCACTTAGGCTTTGCCCGGGGCATCCATCAGTAGCATGGCTCCGTGTGCCGCGAGACCGTGGAAAGTGCTGAGCAGGAAACCCTCCTGACTGGGCCTTGTAGTGCACTAGTACAAAGGCGTTCAGGCTGTATGTGAGACACAGAGGCAAGTGCTGCACGGGAAACTTCAGAACTCCCAGGTGCTTTCTCTGATCACAAAGAAAGCCCCACAAGTAAATAGTTTCTCTTTTCACTGAGTCTCTTTTCACCTTCTCTTCCATACCAGAAGGCTGCTCACGGCATTTCACAACAAAATGGAAACCACTTGGCTGCTTTGCTGGTATGCCCCTCTTGCCATTCACACGCTTGTGCTTGTTTCCCTTGGTCTCAAAGAGCTGCATGTTGTTGGCAAAATGGGATTGCACCTGCTGTTACTGGTGGCTCTGATGTGGCTGCAGTTTCCGGAAATATGAGCCGGCGGGTTCCATCTAATCTACTGCCAAGGTGGCGGTTTGGCCAGCACTGGAAGGACGGGACTATGCGTTTCTGGTATTTTGGGCTCTTATGAGGTTTCCTAATGTGGGGGAGGAGTAAAATGCAACCGATTGCAGGGCAAAGTCAGTGATCGGCTGTACGTTTCACCCATGAAACATGTCGGCAGGACAGTGGGGCGCTGCCGTTGCACTGAGGCGGCAGCAGTGTCATTTCAAATCAAACTTAACAAAAACAAAAGGTCAAACATGAAAGCTTAACAAAATCCATTGGCCCCAACTTAATGAAAATAGCAGAAAAATAAACAGAGTAAAAGTGATGGAGAAAATGAACAATGGGGCGAAAGGGGCAAAAGAGACAGGGGCAAAATGCGAATAAATAGTACTTGCATTGAATCAGCGGAGGGCCACTAATCAAGTCAAATTAATCTGTACTTGAGCGGTGCTGCTCAGAGAGAAACAGTAGCGATGTATCGGATGCACAAACAAATCAGGAGACCGCAAAGAAGAGCGACACAGGAGTGAACCAATGGCAAGCAGCAGGAGGGATTATACTCCATGTAGTGATTACAGCAGGTCTTCCATACAACGCATGTGCGCTGCCTAGGCTCGACCTATTAAGGATACACATTTTCAAAATGTAACAATTTATGGCTATTTCTAATGCTCTGAGAATGCTTCTTTATTATAGGTTTATACATGCAGAATAAAAGCAAGATTAGTGGTTTTATTTTGCAAACAATGTACCTAAATATATCTGCAATGGGGAAAAGGGAGCCTAAGGCTACACTGCTAAATTTTCACACAATGGGTTTGCTTTCAAAATAAAATGTGGCAGGTTCTTAGGCGTACTCCTAACAAATATTTGTGAGTTGTATTTTCCTAGCAAACCTGACAAGCAAGTGCAAATACATGGGTTTAAATACTTTCTCCATTACAAAAATATGGCCTCTTCCCCGCCTTCAGGGAGAAGCTCCTTTATTTACATACTCAACTTTTTGGGGGGCGCTCTCTACCCAGTCTGGAAAAAGTTGTACTCCTGCCTTAATCAGGAGTAAATTTCCCATCTTTTCTAGGATAAGAATGGTTGGAGAGGAGTTGGGTATACTCTTAAATATTTATAGATTTGAACAATACAAAGGCCATTCCAGCCCTGAAACGATCACTTCTGGCCAACTTTCATCTCCTGTAAGATTTGACATCATAAAAATCTTCGTACAGTAAATCCCTTTAGAAGTACAAAACCAACTTTGGCACATGTAAGCCAAAGTTATATGAGTAAACAGCCAACAGCATTTGGTCTTTGACAAGACATTGTAGATGTAGAATAATGTGTCCAGTCATTGATATGGAACTTCGTATATGCTCACTCTAACAAACAAGGGACCTGAGGCACAGCATGAAGTAATCTGCCCAAGAATTACACAGTGTTGTCAGGTGGAGGACTGTGAAACCGAAAGATTTCATTTATTTTCAGATAGCAACCTAGACATTGGGCCTGATGTTTATTTACAGTAACATTTTGTGAACTTTAGTTAATGCTTAAAAGTAAATTAGCCAAGGCAATTCAAAAGATTATTCATATAAAACTAAAAGCTAGAAAGAGTAATGGTACAATTAGAAGCGTGATGAATTCTGAATGCTTCTCTAATCAGAACTCTAGCATAATTAAACTTCTGGCATATCCGGAGCCCTTCGGTAATCAGAAAATGTGCGTAAAAACAGCTAATTCCCACTCACATGTTAGACATGTATAATGAGGCTCTCAACAGGGTTGTGCTGCCAGTTGATCAGAGACTAACCATGATAGTGGTCATACCAAAGCAAGGGAAACCACAGTCCGAGTGCGGCTCATACGGTCCAATATCCCTGTTAAACGTGGAAGCCAAAGTACTAGCGAAGGTGCTGGCAAATAGACTTACTAGGGTCATCACCTCAGTGATGTACCCAGATCAATGTGGCTTCATGCCTCACAGAAGTACTAGGTTCAATTTGAGAAGACTATATGCAGTGTTGCACAATACCAAACTCAACCCAGGCGATGTTGCGCTCCTATCCTTAGACGCAAGCAAGGCATTTGATAATATAGAGTGGCTATACCTACAAGCAGTCTTGGAAAAACTTGGATTCGGGCCCGGTTTCTGTGCATGGGTGCGTCTCCTCTACGCGAACCCTCTAGCCAGGGTGAGAGTGAATGGGGCAACCTCTAGGACTATACAGCTGCACAATGGTACGAGGCAAGGGTGCCATAAGCAGACTATTATGGATCCCATGCTGGAGAAAGCTACCTCACTAGTGTACATAAAAATTATAAATAATTTATCCTACCCCCTCAAAGCACTTAGGGAAGCCTGGGATAAAGACTTAGAGACACTAGAGGATGAAGATTGGACGGAGGCGATACAGAGCCCAAGGGAGGCAGCAATTAGGGCACGTTTCCTACTAGTTCAGTTACGCATCCTTCATAGGTCAAACACCTCCAGAGTACTTCTACACCGGATAGGGTGCAGCGATACCGACCACTGTGTACGGGGTTGTGGGGGCAGTGGGCACATTCTTCCATATTCTATGGGCATGCCCAAAGTTACAGCAGTTTTGGAGAAAAGTGACAGAGGTCACGTCAGAGGTAGTGGACCAGGAGGTTCTCTGTGAAGCCAGATGGAACATTACTTGCATAACAGGGAGAGGACAAATGGGCCAAATATTCCAAGATATGGCTCATGACAGCAGGCATAGTAGCCAAGCGTAATATTGCAAGAGAATGGGAGCACATCAGCCTCCGAGTGTTGGGAAATATAAGATGACCTGGACTGGTGTTGCAGCGCCGAAAAGGTGGTGTTTCTGGGCAGGTTCTGCCCCAAGAAACGGGATAAAATATGCGGAAAGTGGTCTCAATACAGAGGACTTTGAAACATTGACTGCTCACATGCAAGAGGGAGAAATGTTTTAATATTGTTTGGATTGTGAAGTTCTCCAGATCAGACTTAATGCTATGCTTTGTAAGATTTGCGGCCTGATTCTTGATGGCACAGATAATTGCTTTGCAAATGTGCTGTGGATGTTAATCGAGTGCCGCACCGATTGGCCTCTGTTTGTTCATTTAATAAAAAGGAAATATTAAAAAATAACAGGCAATTCATAAACAGAGCGTCGGCATACACCAAACCCCAAATATTCAAATGTGAGACATGAGTTAAGCCCTGGTTTGTTCGTAGTCCAGTATAATTATAAAGGTGGCATACTTCGATCAATGATGGAATCCAAATTTTGACCCAATATGAGCCCTAGCCTAATCAGGGAGGCTACTACCAGAACTCTGATATAGTAACAGTCCATAATCGCTCACCTCATTGCAGGACAGCAAATTGAGCAGCTGGATTGTTTTAGAGGATTTCAGCAGGGTCTCATACCTTGGACAAGTAGATATTTTTTTAATCCACATTGGAAAATAGGTTAAGATGAAAAATCCAGAGAACAATTTTAGAGCTACAGAAGGAAGTTTTCTGTAACTACCAGCTCGTGCTGAAGGAATGCACAGCAATATGTATGGACATCTGACATGAATAGCCCCAATCTCTTTCTAAAACCAGGGGGTAGACTATAACTATGAAAATGTTTGACATTAGAGAAAGGCATAAAAGGCCTCAAAGGAAGAACCCCAAACAAAGGTGAAAATTTAAAACACCATCCTGCGATTAACAGATCAACAAAACACCATCCTAATAAAAGTAAAAGCTAACATTTATTATCCTTTGAACGGCTAGTAGATGGTCTTCAGTACAAGCTTTACATGGTCATGACAGCCAAGGGCAAATAAAAGCACTCAGAATGGTGAATCATTTTGAGCTTTAATGCTGTCAGAGGGTGAAATGCCATGTGAGGTTTACAGAGCTACAAAATAGAGGATAAGGGGAAAAAAAGTAAGCGGTTAAGGAAGAGCATTGTGCAAGGCACTACACAGCTCCACTTGCCCTTAAGACCATAAACATTGTTTTGCACGTGTGGGGATTCAACATCAAAGTGTCCCTGAAGCATGGTCAAAAGCAGATTCACCATAGCTGGTGCATAACATTACCTTTCAACTGATCAGAAAATTTGGGTACCACTCCAACCCTATTAAAAAGGTTAGAATTCTAGAGCCTCACCTAATGGAAACTGCTTCCTTCTCTTCCAAGTAAAGAGTGCTTTTTTCTGCTTGTCCTCCTGCAGATCACACATCCTCCGTTTCATGGGCTTCTTTTTTATCTTGTTTTTTTTGCTATTGACTATAAAGTCCACCAAGTGTCTGCTGTGTGAATCCTACGCTACATACCCTTCCCATCTCTTACACATTACTGCTTCATTGAAGTGACAGCATAGCTCAGTGAGTAAATACTACTACCTAAATATTTATTAATCTGGTAATCTGGAGGTCACCAATTCCAATTCCATCAAAGCTAACTGGGTCTTCCATCAATCTGAGGTCAGTGAAGGGAGCATCAGTAAATTTGGTAGCAGCAACACTATTAACAGCACATGGAAATGGCCCATACGTGGAAAAAATTCCTGTCCATAAAATCAATATTTCAATCCTGAAGGATGCATTAGAGCCTACCGCAGTATAAACAAGCAGGCCAACTGACAATCATGGTAGACTTTTGCGCAACACTTGCCAAGCTGTAGTATCTCTGACAAATGTCACGATCATAGTGATCCAGCCATTTTTTATTTCTATACTGTATACACCTACAAAGGCATATCACTCTTTTCACAAACATCCATTTTCAGATGAGAATCTGGCTTCAGAAAGGTGAGGCGATACCAGGAGGAAAGCATCAATAAAACATCAAGAATATAACTGGATGCTGCCAGTCCAGAGTTGATTATAGCACTGATAACTTGGCTGGTTAGAAGTAGGCCTCCCTAACCAACCTCTCAAAAGTCTAGCCTGTGTTCTGTTGGTAAAGCAACTGAAAAAGTCTATAGACTACCTCAAAGTTTCCACTCCTATCATCTTAACAGCACTGTTGTGCTTTGTTATCAAACAAGAGTTCCTTATACAATCCTTACCCCCAAAAAGCATTTTTACTCTGTCAGACGGTAATGTCTCTGGAGGTGAAGCATGCAGTTTGAAAACTGCAGAAACAATGAGAGTCCAGGTTGGGATCAGACCTCAAGTCCACATGGTCTTGTTGTGGTGCCTTATAAATTGTATTATTTTTGCCATGGGTGGTTTCAACATTGCTGGTGTTAAAAATGTGTCCACTACAATATCTATTAAAACTGGTACCAGAGGAATCAAAGGCCTGGAAGAGGTTCTTGGTTGTAGACTCTCCATAATAATTAAATCAGAGAATTAATAGGTCTCCAATGCAATGTTCAGTTTTGTAGCCTTTCAACTCAAGACATTATGAAAAATGGTGATAGATATGAATGGAGAGACACTCAAAGGGAAGGCCATCAAGGATGTAGGCATACAAGATGAAGTAACACCATCATTAGAATGGAAAAAAGCAGAAGAGTATAAAGGATTATCGTACGCCCACCATTTGGTGAAGGTTAATAAATAAGGCCTTCAATTAAGTAAAGGATCCCTGTTACACGTTTTATGAGAGTCTGTGTGGATTGTCCCTTCGCTGTAGAAGACATATGTTGGTATTAAAACCATAACATATTTTGGTACTGGAGGAGGAGTAAGTAGAGGTTCCAAAAGCACCACAGAAGGGTCCTCGGGTGTTACTGTAAAAAGATTCTGCCTTGTTCTGGAGGCTGATCCTGTGAAAGGAGGAGCCTTTGCTTTTCTCTAAGCATGTGTTCTTGTGAATAGCAAAACAGTTCTGACGGTGCTGAAGATGCTGTCCTCGATGTTGAGCTAGTTGATTTCACTAAGATTTGGGGGTAAACTCTCCCAATCTGCCCCCAGGAAGGCAACTGTGCATGTGATTGAGACAGTGTGTGCGGGGGGAGTAAGAGAGATGTTTGCTTTTCTCAGACATGAATACGCTGCTGGTCACATCAAAATACTTTGAATTTAAAAAAATACAATGTTTTGGGGGTTTATCATCAGAAACATTTCCTTTTTCAGTATGATGAACAACACAGTGACGTCCACTCCACTGCACTGTAAAGGTAGGGCAGTGAATGTCAACGGGTCACCCATCGAAATGAAGTGTTTAAAAATTACTGATTATCAAGTCTACTTAAAGTAAAATTAAAATCAAAGTAAAATTATTAAGCAACACTTATCTGCATTAGGTTACTTCTTTTAAAAACTTACCAAAGGCTATAACAGTACTAACATGTTCCATCATGACGAGAACTTCAAAAATTGTGAGCTGTAGTTCTAAAGCCAATACATAGCACCATTAAATGACCAGGAACATCCCGTTTAACAACTGTGTATTTACATTTAAACACCTGTTGGTCAGCTATTTCCACTTGCAAATTATTAAGCAATCAAATGAAGCAGCCTAAAAAGCAAACTTTCCTTCTAAATCCATGAGAAATAAGTAAGAGTAAGTAGATTAGCACAATAGCTTAAACTTTATCTGTTTGGGTTGTCTTAATACACACCATCGGTGTAACAGTGTAGCTCTCATATAAGGGCCAGTGTGTCTTATATAATTTTCGGAACAACTTTCTTCCTGTTAGCATTATTGCATTATATAATAGGGCCCTCTTTGGCTCCTTCCAGTTATGTCTTGATCAAAAACCTTCTCCATGGAATTTATAACTTTGAGCTTTCACTAGATTGTGCAAGCTACAATTTAAAACTACAGCTCTCTTCCCAAACAGCATTTCTTGATTTCTTACTGTCTTAATGCAGGCTTTAATATTGTTACAATAATCAAGTAAAACATAAATGAGATGTCAAAAATCTAAGTTATCAGGTGCCAAATCATAGATTCAGGACTGTGAATCTCGATATAGGAATGGATCTACCCACTGACTTAGCAAGTCTGATCTTGTAACCTGCAGTATGGGTGCAAGTGAAAACCACGGATGAAGGGCCAATGCAGGTGTAATGTGAACCATTGTAGTAAGAACCTGATGCATCCTCTGTATGACACTTGACAGTAGAGGTGGGAGAAGCGCAAGCTATGCACAAATCACTCCCTAGTGACTTATTGTGAATGCCTGGAGACATAACTTTAGCATTTTACATTTTTGTTTACTGGGAACAGACCCAAATGTGGGTTCCCCCCTCCCCCCCCCCCCAAACTGTGAAAGACGTTGTTGTGAACGAATGTCTTTATCTTACGAGACCGTCTCCTTGACAATTCTGCTCAACTAATCTTCAAAATTGCTGTTAACCCTGCCAGATGTTCCTGAAGAAGAGTTGATCGTCCACTCAGAAGTCTTTTGTATGGTCTAGGTAGAACGACAATGCTCTTTGTATCCATCCGGTGGACTCTCCCCTGTTCTTTACAGGGATGTGGCAGAGCAATTAATATATGCAGGGTAATGATTTAGCCCATATGGAAGGGAGTCACACTTTCGGAAGGAAGGAGGCATGTGTTCAGAGGACCAACTTGTCCAGGAAGAAGGTGGTGTATGGAGGGTGTGTCGCGAGCGCTTGTAATCCACTGACCCTCCTGGGCAATGTTCTAGTCACTAGAAAGACAGTTTTAATCGTCAAGAGCCTAAACAGGCAATTGTGCAGAGGCTCAAAGGGTGCACGCATCTAGAAGGTGAGAACCGGATTCAGATTCCGCTGGGACGTGATGACTGGCCTGGGGGGAGAAAGGGGAAACACATGCTGCAAGTCTTTAAGAAACTTAGCTAAAACAGATTATGAAGGTTGGTCCAGAAGCTGCAAGACAAAAGCAGAAAGATAATCTTTAACTTTCAATCTTTAAACTTTTCCCAGAGCAGAGCCCTGTTGGGCGAAAGAGAGCAAATAGAAGAACCTGGGATCATGTTGCAGAATTAAATGGGGTCGGGGATGTGTGTTTGATGTTCACACAAGGTCACAAATGCATCCCTATGGCAGGCATATACCAACATGATAGGGGGGACGCCTGGCAGCCAGAAAAACATCATAGACATCACAGAAGGTGAAGGGTGAGTAGGTTCAGGTGCAAAACCCTCCCCTTTTGGCGCGACAGAAGATCGTCTCAAAGGGGCAGCCTGAACTGAGGACTGATTGTCATGTTCAACAGTTTGGACCACTCACTCCGTGCCCAATCAAGAGCCACAAAAATAAATTGGGCCCGGTCATTCCTAATCTTCTTGAGAACTCTGTGTAGGAGTGGTGTTGGTGGAAAGGCGTACAAAAGACCAGCGCTCCACTTGAGACGAAAAGTGTCTCTGAGGAAAAAGTCAACTTGGATACTCCAGCGAGCAAAACTGCTGATATTGTGCGTTCTCGTTAGTGGTGAACAGATCTAACGAAGGCTCTTTTGCCCACGAGTTCACGACCAAGGCTGTGAAGATCAATACTTCTGAGCACTAGGCGTCCCAGTTTCAACGGAGGTTGGCTCTGGAAGGACATTAGCAACTCTCAAGCGACACACTGGGCATCTACGCTCAACTGCCGGCTATCTCTGAACACGCTTACAACCGTTTTGCTGGCGCTCCGTCCAAATCGACTTTACTACTGTGCCTTAAAATCTTGGTAGCGGAGGAAGAGTGGGCAGTCTCCTCACTTTCTGGAGTAATACAATGTGGCAGCTGAGAAAGTTTAGAGATTGCGTCAGAACTTACTTCTTGTGAATAACAATGTCCATGCCTCCCCCCCAAAGAAATTCCAAACAAACAGGGTCTTAAGCTATTTTCAACCATCTGACGCGAGGATGCCCTCACAAAAAGGAGGACATCCTATCCTCTCAACAGGACTTCAATAAAGAATGATGCGAAGATTTGATAGCAGACTTGGACTCCTCTATAGACACCCACCGAATTGAAATTTCCTCAAAATTCGTGGCTCTCCAGCAGGATGTAGACTATTTGCACGAGGGCACTTGAGCTGGAAAACACTTGCCAAACTAACAGAGGGTAGAATATTTAAAGCGCTCTACCAGCCATCTAAAACGCATCTCCATGCTACACTTTTGAAGTGCGAGGACCATGAAAATTGCTCTAGATGCGATAACATTGGGCTAAGAGGAAGGAGGGAAAGACCCAGACCTTGATGCATTTGTGGGGGGGCCGATTCTCTGAACTGTTTAGGTGACGGGCCCCTTAAATCAAACTGGAGCAGGACAACAGGGTAGGTCTGCTGATCCAAGGAGAAGGGAGACGACCAAGAGATATCTTGGCAAAATTACATTCTTTCAAAACAAAAGAAGCCATTCTCCAAGCAGCAGGAAAAGCCAATGAAGTAACCTTTCAAGGGGCATCCTGCTTTAGCTTCCAAGGTGTTGCTCCACCGACCTTGGCAAGGAGGTAGCAGTTCAGGACAATCACTGAGAATCTTCGCCAAGAAAATATTAAATATATAAGGAGGTACCCATCACCATACCTCACATCACTTCACCGATCTACCTCAAGCAGCGGCCCTGCTAGGCGTGACAATTTCTGATCAGGAGAGCTGCTTGAGTAGATGACTCTTATACGTGGTCCCCGGGCGCTGTTGGCGGGGGACTTTGGCTTCCACAACGTCACTCTAGGAGACAGGGGAGGAGGGGCACCCCCAGCGGAAGCAGCTAACTTCCATCCAGGGGGGCAGACTTTTTGAAAACATTGGACTGTCTTAACTGCTAATTAATGCAGATATGGACAACTAATCTGAATGGTAGGCCGTATAGTGGGGACTTTTTTGATTGAAATCTGTCTTTGAATACCCAGGGGTCTACGAATGTGGCTCACTGAGCCCAATATGGTTCACTAATGTTTCTTTCTACTATGTTGTGCTTGTGACCTTATTCATTAGCATCTTTTATTTGAAGGTTTCATGTGGTTTGTGAATTCCATGCACACATTTCTAGAGGTATTTCAACTGTTACTCACTTACGGGGTAACACTGGCCCCATTTGGGTTTGTATTGCTTTTCACTTATTGTTCAATGTGGAAGTTTGTGTTATATACGTGGGGTGGGTAGGGAGGGATCGAGAAGGTATTGGAAACAAACAACAAATGTTTCATGGAGGGCAGGAAGTGGGACTGTCCCATAGATGTATACACTTATTACAACAATGGTATTAAACACATTAACTTGGAATGATAGAGGCCTGAACTCACCAGGGAAACAACACAAGCTATGGAAATACCTCATTGACAAGCACTATGATATAATTGGACTTCAGGAAACTCATTTGAAGTGCAGTGAAGAAACATGGCGTCACCATAAGCCCTACCCAACCATTCGTCAATCATTCGCGCCCACTAAACATTGCGGAGTGGCCCTATTGTTCCATTCCTCCCTCAAATTTTCATTCTCTAAAAGGCAAGAAGGACGAATTTTAATGGTGAAGGAGACTATATCTGGTAGGCTTTGTACAAATGCCTCGATTTACACCCAAATTCAGCTCAGGTCAGCTTCCTCCAATCATTTCTATGTCTTTTAGAGGGGGGTATGATGGAAACAGCATACTTTTGGGAGATATCAATATCATCTGGGACCCACAGTTGGACAGTGCGCACCCACACTGTGCAAACACTTTTTTTCACAAAAGCCTTGCAACATTCTCTACAAATCGATGGACTTGGTGGATGCGTGGCAAACAATACATGCCAATACTAACGATTATACCTTCGTTTCACATTCCCACCACTCCTATTCATGACTTGATAATGCTTTCATTAGCCAATCTTTAAAAAAGGCTATTTTAACAGTAGACTTTAAGCCGATTACAATTTCCGACCATGCCAGAGTCGAGTTGACGTTAGAGTGGAGACCACCCCCACCCCTAAAAACCGTTGCTGATACTTTCCCCGAGTCCTTTACTACAGATAGTCTTTTAGGGACGAGATACGCAAAACTATTAGAGCTTATTTCCAACTAAATAAGCCCCATGACACAGATTTTTTCAATAATTGGGATGCTTTTAAAGCGGTCATCAGAAGGAAATGCATCGCACACAAGCTTCCTCTTCATGCAGTCCTGCTAACAAGTCTCATCTCCATATCTGTGAATTTCTCTCCTACTACTCATTATTTGGTATTAACTCTAGTCTTGCCCACAAAACCCCTCTTGAAAGGTTATAATTCACTCGTCCCACTATTTTCTCGGCGCACCCATAGAACAACCAGAACGTGCATCAAGTTACATCCTATCTTTTCCCTGGTCTCTTCAAAGTCCAACATCTCAACACTCATTCCTTAACTCCCAAACTTGCATAATCTTACTCCTTCACACACCCACACGTGTAACCCATCCTTCTCTTCATTCCCAACTACTTCATCTGCTTCTAATCCTGTAATGTCACTCCTGAGATTGCCTGACTAAGATTGACTTTACCAGCACTCCCTTTGCATCCTAACTAACCACTTTAATTCCATCAAACAAAATTACCAATTTTGCAGTGCAAGATCTATAATCTTCTGTCAGAATGGCAGACTATTACAGATAGCTCACTGTCTTTTCATCAGTGGAACTTGGCTAAGTAATGAGTTTGGACCAATCACATATTAAGTCATACTGGTCAGCTACAACATCCTCATACGAAATCACACCATAGAAAGAAGAAAACTAGAAGAGGAGCAGCTCTTTACCTACAAAATCCATTTTAAACTGGATTGCTCCAGCGTACAAACTTCTAATTTATTAGTCTACCTTTCCCACGCACCACCCTCTTTATCCTCAATTTTCATAGGCTTCACCTCAGAGGTCAATCTAAAACATCCTAATATCTGCATATTATGGATCTCAATACCTGGTTTGACAAACCTGAATTGGCCATAATCAAATGCTTGCTACCCAGTACAGAATTTCTGAATCTAGGTGAAATGATCTGTCCCCACCCACACAAATGGGCATACTCTGGAAGAATTTCTGCTCTGAACCTCAGTCACAGAGATCTCCTCATGATGAAGTTCAGGTCCTTCCCCCTAAAACAAGACTTCAGCTACAACTGTTAAAAACATCTAATAGAACATGGAAATGACAGAGCTGGTCCACCTTTTATACTCCACTTAACTCGTAATTATTTACCCACCAACCCAGCAATCTGTATTACATCCCTGTCTGGCATCAGTCCTCAATATCATGCCAATAAAGACCTCCACAACTCTCTATCAACATTCAGAGAGTCATCTGGATGCGGCCGAAGTGAAATCTCTCAAACCCAACAAACGACCTCTTGCATTATTCAAAACTGGAACAGACAAACTCCTCCAATGGAAAATCGACTGTGAAATATCACTTCCAAAATCCATAAAACAGCAGTCAAAGGCAAAAAGGAACCACTAAGCCGGTCACATTCAAGACGATATATGTCCATCTAAAGAACTTCATAAAATAATACCTAAACATGGAATGCTTAACCTTCAAAACCACCTATACACTTTAACTACGAAACTCCCTATCTGATCAATTCAAATCCAAAATCAAAGGCCTGTTAAGAGGTCTTGATGTTAAAACCAGGGAGGACAAACAGCTCAACTAATATGGTCTCACCACACAATCTTATTCAAGCTATCATTTACTCATGAACTGGCAAATCTTACAAAAGTCTGTGATGCATCAGGATGCCCATGCCATGTATTCAATGGCCATCTCATGATCAGGAATCGCAGCAATATTTAACCACTCTTTAAGATCAGGCCTACTCCTGACAACATTAACAAAAAAACAAAAAGCACAAGGTACAACACAATGCTTCCATCCATCACCCAATCAGCAACAGCCTACCAGGCAAACTGATTCAAAGAGGACAAAATTAGATAGAGGCACTGTTGTGTGCAGATTTAGATTCCGTATATAGGTTTCCCAATTTATGCCCTTATATAGGTACAATTGACATTGCCCTTATTTGGACATAGAAATCCGGCCCTTATTTAGACATTGTCCGTACAAACCAAATACAGGCATGGCCACCTACATCCGTCCATCCAAGTCACAACAAATTCTTGGAAAACCAGACCCTTAAGCCTTTAGGAATTTCCCTCCGCTTGAATATTGATTTCTCCAAGAACTCATGAAGTATGCATGAACATGTATTCCTTAGGGGTTCATTTATGACGTTCCTCTGCCCGACTTTTACGCCAATACTGGCTTTCCTAGACACCTTCAAGGTATAAATATACCAGCACTTGCCCTGGCAAATAGCGGTTCCTGGAGGATTCGATCTAACCCAGACTACGCGGTTCGCCACGGCAAGTTCGGAATGAGATCGTGTTCCAGCCTGATGCACTGACCTGACGCGGTCATCCTCCTCGCAGAGAATCCAGATCCAGTGCTCTGACTTCCCTTGCGGGGGGTTAGACTACCGAGTCCAGAAAAGAGATTCCAACCTCTCCCATTCTAAGGTATGGAGCTGACTAGAACTTAGAGAAACTTTTGGCAACTTTTGGCTAAACTAAAATATAGCTAGCTATACTTTAGAAATGGCACCTACTTCAAACCTCGTACTGCACTTAGGTTAGGTACACTGGGGTAAACCAATTTAGAAGCATCAGATGAGTATCACATTTTAGCTTATGTTATTTATGTATGTATTTTGATTAATATATGTCATAGCTACAAACCATGCTATTGCAGTATTATTTTATCTTACTGCTAAACTCATACATATGGTACTTCGCAGTCTGACTCACGATTGTAGCAATTCATATGTCTTGCATTAGAAATAAGACTGTTCAATAAACACTTTTATTAAAATGCCCGTCTCTCTATTTCTGTGCAACTCTGTAGAAACGAAGCATGTACGATTAACTGAGTGAAACTGTTAACTATTGTTTCCACGATTGAGACTGTTCCAATTTTAAAAGGAAACAAAGTTGTCAGGTTTATGCGGTTGTCAGAGACTAATCCCTTCTTGTATATTCGAGAAGTTTCTAGTGACCTCGGAGTTAGCTGGCACACACAAGTAATTAAGTTTAATATACTCGATAGAGACATACTGACTTTAGTCCTATGTCAAATCTATAGTGTATGTTATTCCAATGCACAGAGCCTATCAGGGATATAGGAACTACACTACAGCACTTCTGCTTTCAAGTCTTTCTGTTGCATATGATATGGTCCATCATCACCTCAGTCTGCAGACAAGGTACCATCCTACACAGGATAACTGATCCCTCATTCGGTCTGCCTCCCTTCTGCTTTTCCCTTGACCTCAAGAGTTCCTGAAGGACACATCAATGCCCTCCAACTTTTTAAAGTATCATTATCAGGGACTACATTTTCCTTCATCGTCAATTCTACAACAATGGCAACTATGCAGATAATACACAAATTATATTAAAACATCAAAGTCCATCATTATTTTGGGCCACCATCGCTCAACAGTTCCTAGTGGTTGATCACTTGATGTGAATGAATAACCTCAAACCAAACATATTAAAAATGTAAATACTAGCCAGTGGTAAATGACACACCTACCACAATTTCACAACCTAGCTTAAAGTACTCAACCTATCCATTAATCCAAATAGGAAGACAAAGTGTTACCATGGATGCACCCTTCTCCTTGACTCCTTAAGTGAATCAAGTTAATAAGAGATCCTTTTCTGTGAAAAAAGCCCCAAATTGAACCTTACTTAGGATTCCACCAAAAGGTACAATCCTTTATCAATTTAGTAATGTCTCGGCAATACTATGCAATAATGTACAACTCAGAACATACCACGAAAGTGACTGAAAAGCCACAGAAAATGTAGAAGATAGCTGTGAAGCAACTCCTCTTAATATCAGGTTAAGCATTTTACCTGCACTTAAATTTCTTGAGCGAACACCTGTGACTAGACATATTCCCTTCAAGGCTAAATGCATCATCTTCAAAGCAATGTGGACAACTCTGCATGCAATTCACAGTTCTGGTCCGTGCTGTTAGCCATAACTCCACACTTACAATCATATCCAGAGATTTTTGGTCTAGGCCAGCTTCTATCTGTCCCTGCCTTCAATAACGCTAAGACTGGTGGAAACTCATCAGCTGAAATAGCTAAGAAATTGACTAGCTTCCCTGCTAAAATCACAGAAACATGCAAACATCTCAATTCAGGTGGGAACAAAAAAACTAGTCTACTTCCAGGTTCATAACTACTAGATTACATTTAAACCTTACTAAAACGGTAATCATCAGCATGTGCGATTGGGACCCTTAGACTACTCTTCAATATCTCTTGCTTATAAGCCACAACACTGCTGTGTCATGTTTACTTAGAGTAAGTCTCCAAAACTTCACACATCTCAATCAACAGCCCTCACACAGGTAATTCTACAACACTGCACAACTGCAGTCTGAAAGGACCACCTGAATCCGGAGGCAAATAAGTGCTGCCCCGACTCAGTCAATGGTATGAAGCACTATATATAAAGTCTGTTAAAAAAAAAAAAACACATGCCTGACAACCATTGCACTTGAGTAAGATCTCCCAGGGTGTGGGTGGAAGTATGCCATACATTTCAGCACTCTTTGCACAAAATAAGACGTTTAACAAACACTATATCCACTTTCTCGTACCTCATTCCCTGGAGATCGATGTACAATCAACCATAACCAAACAACTAGCACTGAACCAAATAAAATATTGCATATTAAAAGTAATATCTGATGTTGCCATACATTAATTTAAATGACAACCACATAAATTACTACCGGAATTCTATTCCAAATATCATTAAAACAATCATAGCACTAACAAGCTGAACACTACAGTAGGTGACTTTATAGCAACTCAAGCTTCTACCTATAATAAAACATATGAAATGTATCCATCCAAGGACTGCTTCAGAAGATTAAGATGGTCATTTATTTTGGCAAATAAGATCCCTGCTACAATACCTGCCACAAAGCAACACCAACATCTACCACAAAACAACAACTACATCTGCAAAAAACCAACAGTAACTATTTTCTTCTCCATGCCTAAACTCACAAACAACTTTCCAATTATAACCCACCCACCTTTCAACAACAGATGAATTTCAGAGAAAACTAAAAAATGTTCAAATCAAGCAAAAACATGCACTGACGCTGCACATAACTCTGGTGTTGGCTAGCCAGCCTTTTGACTGTCAATGCTTTTTTGGTTTGGTCATCGTTTTTGTAAAACACAGTTAGGAAAACTGCCAAATTCTCATAAGAAAGCATTGGCAAAATGAAAAAATATTTCTGGGGGGTCTCAGAAAGCACACATAATAGAAATCCCTGGCAGCCAAGGGGATTACTTTGCCTGTGGATGTATATGGATGTGACCCTTGCGAAAAGAAGTGGCTCACCCACTGCCCATGCTGTGTGCTGCATATGGGAAAAAGGAAAATGTGAATGGCCACAACATATCAATGGATGAAGAGGGCTGTCTGAAAGCCGTTATATTACATAGAAATGTGTGATAAAAATCTAAAAGGTATTGGCTAACACTAGACCTTTAAGAAAAAAACACTTTCACAGAACATTCTTGCTGCAGAACAGTAGTAGTGTTACATAGAAATCACAGGCCACATTCCAGGAAACAGTATTAACTTGAAGGGAAATTAATTTTACTGTGTTTTCCCTTAAACCATATTTTGTATATAATTGTAAATGGAAAAAACATCCCCACATAAATGTATAACTTTGTTTTTTATTAGACTGCCTCTTTAACAAAAAGTCCAACTTGAGTTGACATTTCTATCAATTTCGTTTTTCTCTTTTAGAAGGCCTGGTGAACAACTGTTAAAATGTCTAAAACGGATCTGAATATTATTCTGCGCATAAAAGCGCATCAACAGCCATTGTGGACGGAGCAGTGCTATAGAAAATCTCAAGTACATAAAAACTAGATCAGAGACAGCAAATCAACGTACTAAGCTAAAAACCAATGGAAGGTTACTGCCTTTCATCATTCAATACATGCGTATGACTGGGAATATGTGTGTCATGTACACATGCAGGTGCTTAAAAACACACTTACCTGCTCCGTAGCTGAGGGGCAGTGGTAAACTAAAATCAGAGTGGTGCAGATATTTATTACAAGTCCAATGATTGTAATGAGGTTTGGCGCAATCCAAGCTGGAACTCTCCCTACTAGCCAATCCCAGAATCCTTGAAATAGGGGTTCAAGCAGAGACCTTCCAGCACTTTGGTATCTGTGTTCTTCCAATCGTTTTAACTGGTGCCGTGAGAGAGGTGGCGTGGGTAGCTCCACCAGCTTGCTCCACACACATCCTGTTCCCGGGACATGAGCACAGCCACTGGGGGGCTCAGAGGGAGGATCCCCAGCACGTCGCCTACGATGGGCACTCATGGATATTCACGATTCCTGAATATCCACTGAAAATACAGTCCCTGGCACAGTTTACAAGGTTTCATTCAGATCCACCTGGAAAACAGTATCCAAAACATCATTAACTTTGGTCTTGGAACATTCAAAACTTGATTACTCATCGGTAAAGTGGTCAGCTTTACTACCAATACATAATGTGCACACATTTAGACATTACTTTAAGCCCTATCAGTGTAACATTTTTAAATCACACAAAACATGCACAAAGGCAACAACCAGGCCACCTTACTACAAGAATTTGCCATACAATCGGTCTCGCATTTGCGAGAGTTGGAGCTATTGGCGTTGTAAATGACAATGTCTTTTACCTATGTGTTTTGGCTTGGAGTGTAATGGAGGTTTGTGGTTTGGCGTGGAATTATATGGGTTGTATTTGAATTATTAGTTGTGGTATGATGTGAAGATATTTGGTATGTTTTAGAGGTATGTGGTGTGTTGTGGAATTGTGTTGTGTATTTTAAATATGTGGTTGTGTGTGGAATTATGTGGTGTTTTGTAAATGTGAGGAGTTGAATTGTGTGGCTTTGAGTGAAATTATGCTTATTGGAATTATGTATTATGGCGTGGAGTGCATTGATGTGGATTCCTGGTATGTGGCATAGAGTGCATTTATGTGGGGTGTATTTATGTTGTATTTAGTAGAGTGAAATTATGTGCAGTGTAGTTATGAGGAGCCGAGTGGTGGTATGTGGAGTGTAATTATTTTGTGTGGTACAGAACTGAGTGGTATTGAATTGTGGTGTGTAGAATGATGTGGCATGGTTTGCAGTGGTAGTATGTGGCATAGTGTGGAGTAGTATTTTATGGTGTGCAATTATGGGGCATGTTGCAAAGCTGATTTTTTTGTAGAGTAATTATGTGTTTTGGAATTGAGTGGATATATGTGCATGGTAAATATGTTGCATGAAATGTAGGTTTAAGTGTAATTATGTGCAATGAAATTAAATGGAGTTGAATTGTGTTTTGTGTAGTGTAATTATTTGGTTGGGAGTGGAATTGTGTGTAGTTTGTTATTGGTTTGTAATTGTGTGGCATGGAGTGAAATTATGTGGTGCGCAAGTGTGTGTAGTTAAATTGTGGCATGTTATGATAAGACGTTAAAATGTGTTGTGTGTAGTGGATCTATGCAGGATGGATTTGAGGGGATGGATGTCTGAGTACGTGTGATATTTACCAATGTTTACAGAGATGTTGTGTGGCCACACATATGCACTATCCAGAAGCCAAACCCACGAAATTTGTGAAATCATATTCTGTGAAGGTAGTGAGGCATTCGCGTAAATTAAGTTTTAGCTAGCCACAATTTGGATCGCTCTTTGGCTATGGTAGTTAAGTGGTTGCCACGTCTGCAACTCCCCTTTTACTACATATGTCACGCCTAAGGTAGGCCCTAGCTAGGGTGCTGTGTAGCTAAAAGGTAGGACATGTGCCTTAACTGTGTGGCATGTCCTGGTAGTGACAAAAAGCCTATTTGGTTTCTCACTGCTGTGAGGCTGCCCTCTCATAGGTTTGTACTGGGGATTCCCCGATATGTGCTTCAGTGATAATTTCTGATCTGAGAGGGGTGGCGTGACCAGGTTTGGTATCTTTGGAATAGTAGTGACAAATCCTGCTTATTGGTGAAAGCAGATTTATTATTTCTATTTTAGAAATGCCACTTTTAGAAGTGGGCATTTCTGTGTGCTTCTGTGTCTTTGTGCCCTGCCTGGATGTGTATTGACCGCCTGGTGATCACTGACAGGAGAGAGGGGGATGTACCTTCACTCTAGACAGTCACAAGGAGGTTGAGGTGTATCTTGCCTTTCCTGGGTGACTCTGCACTAGGCTGAATAGACCGTGGCTGAATTTAGAGTAGCGGGATGAGTTTCCTTTGCACTGGAATAGGCCGGGTCTGCATTTGGAGTGGTGGGAGGAGTTGCATCTGCATCCAAATAGGGCTCTGCCTGCCTTCTACAAAGTTGTCTCCACTCACCGATGGTGTGTCTGCGGCCAGGGCTTACAACGTGAATGGAGGTGTTGTGCACTTCTAATATGAGGCTGAAGTGCCCCCAGAACAAAGACTTTGGCACAATAAATGCAGGGGCTGTGACCCCATGATAATGAGAAGACATTGTGTGGACTTTGAACCAGACACTGCTGGTTCTGTATGCTGCCCCGGAGGATTGCTGTGCTACCAGGGAACTGCCATCTGGACTTTGCCTTTGTGTGCTGGCCTGACCCTGCTTCCTGCTCGGGCCCCCAATGATCTCACAGGGCTTTGTGGCCTGCCCCGTGGGATTTGAAACAGCATTGTCTTTTCCCACCCTGTTATTTTGAAGCACGTGTGGAGCACTGAACAGGGTCTGGAGAACGCTTTTCCTTTAATCTATTTTGTGCCAGGAAGTGCTCTCTCTACTTTGTTAATTAATGCAAGTGTGTGTGCCCGCTGTGAGAGTGTGACACTTCAGTAGACTTGGCTTGAGATTCCCCCACACTAGGGGGAAGGGTTCGCTGTTGCCGGCGGTGACCAACCACCTGAAGAGTGGGGCCAGCCGCGAATCCGAGCACGGCAGGGAAATTGGAGATTGCGGACTCCCGGCGTTGCCCGGCAACCAAGGCCGCACCCAGAAGAGATCGGTGCTGCGCAGACTCCAACCAGCTGCCTCCCATCTGGCCAGAAGAAGGAGAAGCAGCCTTCTCCTTGACCCCGCCCAGCGCCTACCAGAGCATTGGAAGTGAGCAGAGTCCCAGCAAGACAAAAAGAAGAACTGAGGGAGCGTCTGGTCCCCTTGACACCGGGCCGACGCAGGCCAGTTGCTGAATACCAGGTCAGCAGAGCAGGGTTTCCTCACCCCCAGCCGCTATGAGAACGGAACCAGACGAGGTCTCCTCAACGGCCGAGGCAGTGTTCTAATTCCTGCAGCAGTTGCCCCTCTGTACAATCGTGGGCAGCTGCACCTGTTAAAGTTACCTTCGGTGGCGGGGGGGGGGTGTGGGGGGGGACCAACAGAGGTCTCCCCACCCCAGGAGCATCTTTGTTGTTGGAAATTGCCGCATTTCCAGTGGTAGCTGGGCAGATGGCCCAGTAGCCTGAGAGACCCAGGGAGGCACCGGAAGGCACACAGGAGGGCCGGTGAAATTATCATACCAAAAGTGGTAGGAGTGCAGGGAAGCTGCACCCTACCGGTTCACAATGATAGCGGGTGACTTTCCGAAACCTGCTCCTAACCTAACTGCCACATTTTCGTGCCCTAATGTTAGGATGTTGGCCTTATATTGGCAGGAGTAACCACTATTATATTGAGGAACGGTCTGATGTATATGATACAGTGATGCCAATGATAGATATTGCATCTTGTGCCCTGATTTAATTGGCTTTTGATGTGCAGGGGTGTGGAATTTAATAAAATATCTACTTGTCCATGGGGCAAGTTGCTTCATAAATCTACTTGTCCTGTAACAAAATCCACTTGTCCCTTTTGTGTCATGTAATGTGGCGACAAATTACGGCAGCAATCTCATTATGCAAGAGTTCTGATAAAGCCTCCCTAATTATGCCAGGACTTGTACCATAGTAGGGTTTGGATACTAGCAATTCCTTTATGTTGCTATGTTTCTGCAGGTCTAAATACTGGGGCTGAAGGTAGTGGTAAGCAATAGTTCAAGGTTGGAATGCCCTTTTGAGTCTGTGCAAACCTACCAACTTGCATGTTTTAAGGGTTTTCACCATCTCTTTTCTAATTTTTTTCCATACTGAAAAAGGTTGGAAATTTACTCCTGGCAGTGGCAGACGTTAAACTACTTGAGGGTTGGGGAAAAAATGGGGTTGGAGGAAAACGAATAGTTTCTTACCTGTCGGTGTAGTTTTGCAGCTTGAAGATCTTTCTGGATTCACTATGCTGTGCATTATTCCGCGATCTTGTGGTTGGGTCCGGATTCGTAGTCTTTTCTTTGTTTTTTTTTTTTTTTTTTGTAGCCCAGGTGGGCGTCAACGTACACCATTTGGTGCACCTCCCGTGACGTCGTCGTGCTTCCTGCGGAAGTCCCACCTTTGGGGCGCCATCTTCGGGTTCTTTTTTCCCTTTCCTCTTTTTTTTTTTTTTTTTTTTTTTTTTTTTTAAACCCTAGGCGATTGATTAATCCTTCTTGTTCCTTTATCTGTATGTTTGTATTTCTTTGATCTTTTCCATTTTTACCCCCTCTTCCTCCAGCCTCATCTTCCTGGCGGAGGTGGGAGGGTTCGCTAGTGAATCCAGAAAGATCTTCAAGCTGCAAAACTACACCGACAGGTAAGAAACTATTCGTTTTGCAGCGTGAATCTTTCTGGATTCACTATGCTGTGCATCGATTTTGTAGCGGTTTTCCTAGTTCTGTGGCGGCTGGGTGGTAGATGAGCGTTGGTCGTTGAAAATGTGCTGAAGCACCTTCTGTCCAACCTGTGCTTCCTTGTTCATCTGAATGTCCACGCAGTAGTGTTTCGTGAACGTGTGCACAGATGCCCAAGTTGCCGCGAGGCATATGTCCTGGATGGGCGTGTTCGCCAGGAAGGCCACGGTGGCCCCTTTCTTCCTTGTGGAGTGAGCCTGCGGCCCCTCCGCTAGCTCCTGTCCAGCCTGTTTGTGGCAGAATTGAATAGTGAGGGCAATCCACCTTGCGATGGTGCCCTTAGTCACTGGTCTACCTATGAAGCTAGTAGCAAAGGACACAAACAGCTGTTTCGACTTCCTGAGTTCCTTGGTTCTCTCAATGTAGTGCATCACCGCTCTTCTGGCATCGAGGGTGTGCAGTGCCTTCTCTGCGTTTGTAGTCGGGTTTTGGAAGAAACTTGGTATCTGGATAGCCTGATTTATGTGGAACGCCGACACTACCTTTGGCATGAAGTGTGGGTTCGTTCTCAGGACTATTCTATCTTTGTGAATCTGAATGTAGGGTTCCTGCAGCGTTAGCGCTTGAAGCTCGCTCACCCTGCGTAGTGAGGTTATTGCCACCAGGAAGGCTGTTTTCATAGTCAACATCTGCAGTGTGGCCTTGTGAATGGGTTCAAACGGTGCCCTCATGAGCTCCGTCAGGACCACATTCAGATTCCATGCCGGCGGCGGCAACCTTTTCGGGGGGGCCATCCTTTTGGCTCCTTCCATGAATCTCCTCACCACCTGCGAGCTGAAGAAACTTCCACCTTTTTCACCTCTGGTGTAGGCCACGATGGCCGCTAGGTGTACCCTTAGTGAGCTCGAGCAGAGGTTACTCTTTAGAAGGTGTGTGAGGTACCTCAGTACTGTTGAGTCTCTTGTCATTCTGTTTTGCAGGCCCTTTTTCCGGCACCACACAGTGAACCTCTTCCATTTTGCGCTGTAGCATTTTCGTGTAGTTGGTTTCCTCGCCTCCCGTAGCACTCGCATCGTGCTCGGCGGCAATCTTAGGTGCGCGAACTCTATGTCTTCAGGAGCCATGCCGCCAGGTTGAGGGTCTCTGGCTCTGGGTGCAGGACCTCTCCGTTTTGCATTGTGAGCAGGTCCTTCCTCCTCTCGAACCTGTATGGGTCGCCTTGTGCCATTTCTTGAATTTGTGAGAACCATGTCTGCCTCGCCCACTGCGGAGCCACCAGGATCAGGGTCATGTTGCTGGTTCTGCACTTGTCGAGCACTCTGTGCAACAGGGGTATCGGTGGAAAGGCGTAGGCAAATGTCCTCGACCAGCTTATCCATAGGGCATTTCCCTCGGATTGCTGATCTGGTTGCCTGGACGCGAAGCTTTGGCATTTTGCATTGTGGCGTGTTGCAAAAAGGTCTATTGTGGGAGTCCCCCATCTCCGGAAGAGTCTCTCCGTTTCCTGGCCATTGAGCTCCCACTCGTGTGATGCTGAGGTCTGCCTGCTTAGCCAGTCTGCCTCTACATTGTCCTTCCCCGGTAGGTGAATTGCCAGTAGATCTATCCTGAGAGGTATGGCCCATCTCCAAATCTCCTGAGCTAGGGATGAGAGCGGGAACGACTGTGTCCCCCCTTGTTTGTTGATGTAGAACATCGCCGTGGTGTTGTCTGTTTGGACCAACACCTTCTTGTTGAACAGGTGCCTCTGGAATGCCTTCAGGGCTAGCAGGATTGTTTTCAACTCGAGGTAGTTGATATGGCGGACCGCATCCGCTGGGGCCCATAGACCCCTCACTCTGAGGTTGTCCATGTGCGCTCCCCATCCCTTCTGCGATGCGTCCGTGGTAATGGTCACTGTTGGGATTGGTGGTGTCAGGCTTCTCCCTGCTGTTATGTTGCCTCTGTTCCACCAAGTTATCTCCTCCTGCACTGCGTGCGTAACAACCACTAGATCCTCCCAGCTTCCGTTTGCTTGTGACCATTGTTGTTGTAGCCATTCCTGGAATGGTCTCATGTGCAGGCGTACATTCGGCACCAGCTGGATACAGGACGCCATCATCCCCATCATTTTGCTCACAGCCCTCACTGTCAGAGCTCGCCCCTTCTGGTAGAGCTTCGCCTCCTTCAGTAGAGCCTCTGTCCTCCTCTCGCTGGGCACTACTGTACTGTTGCGGGAGTTTATCTTTGCCCCCAGGAAAATCTTCACCTGCTCTGGTTCCATCGAAGATTTTCCCCAGTGGATCGAGAATCCCAGTTTTGTGAGGGTGTCTGTTACGCGTTTTGCGTGCCTCTCGCACTTTACGCGTGAGTTTGCCTTGACCAGCCAGTCGTCCAAGTAGGGGTAGACATGTATTCCCTGCCTTCGTAGGTGCGCCGCTACCGCCGACAGGCATTTTATAAAGACCCTTGGTGCTGATTTTAATCCGAAGGCCAGGGTCGTAAACTGGTAGTGTTCTTGTTCGATGTTGAATCTCAGAAGGCCCTTGTGCCTTCTGTTTATTGGGATGTGAAGGTAGGCATCCTTGAGGTCCACGGTGACCATGAAGTCCCCTTCTCTTATCTGTGGCAGAACCTCCTGGAGTGAAGTCATTTTGAACCTTTGCGTTCTGATGAACTTGTTTAGGTAACGGAGGTCTAGTATGGGTCTGAGGTCTCCGTCTACCTTCGGGACCACGAAGTAGTTTGAGTAGACCCCTTTGTTGCGTTCTCTGTTCGGCACTGTCTCTATGGCTCCCTTTTGCAGGAGTTTCCACGTTTCTTCTCTGAGTATTGCCAGTTCTTGGGCCGATCTCAGTCTTCCCCTTGGTTTCCTGTTTGGAGGTCTTTTCTCCAAATCTACGCAGTACCCGTACTGCACAACGTTCCGTATCCACTTGTCTGTGGTTATACGCCGCCACTCCTGAAGGTAGAACCTCAGTCTTCCGCCTACTGGTGTCGTATGCTCGTAGGCTCTTGAATTTTCTCTTCCCCCTGATGACACTTTTTTTGCGCCTCACCCTTGGGGTCCTGACGAGGGTAGGCGTCCTCTTGCGTGCTGAGTCACTTTGTCGAGGGCTGTTCGCCCCCTCTCCTCCTTTGGCCACGTCCGTTCCCTCTCCCGCGAAAGGACTGGCCCCGAGGTTGATATTGCCAGTTTTGCTTCTGTTGACCTTGTCCGTGACCTTCACCCTGCTGACCTTGTTGGAACGCCTGGTGCGACGTCCCCTGCTGGCTTCCTCCCCTACCGTAGGGTCTTCTCGAGGGATTTCCTCGCCTCATTCCCCTCAGCTGTAGGGCCCCCATGGACCTCGCCGTCTCGTTTTCTTTTTTCAGCTGGGTGAGCTTGTCGTCCACTGTTGCTCCGAACAGTGTCTCTCCATTGAAGGGGGTGCCAAGGATGTTGTTCTGCACTTCCGGTTTGAATCCCGAGATTCTTAGCCATGCATGCCTCCTCTCTGTGACCCCTATGGCCATGAGTCTTGCTGAAGTCTCTGCCCCATCCAACGCCGTCTTTATACAGGAGTTGGCGATGTTTTTGCCTTCATCTATCAGGTGAGAGGCTCTCTGCCGGAATTCTTCTGGGAGGTGCTTTACTAACTCCCCCATCTCATCCCAGTGCTGGTACTGGTGTCTATTGAGGAGTGCATTTGAATTCGCCATGCGCCAGTGCATTGCGGCGTTCCTCTCGACCTTCCTTCCTGTGAGGTCAATCCTCCTGCTCTCCTTATCCGGGGGTGGGCCCGAAGTTGCTGGTACGTTGGCCCTTCTCCTGGCCGTGGAGGCTATGATGGAGTCCGCGGTCACGCTACCCTTGATGTAAGGGGGGTCCAGGGAGGAGTGCTTATATTTCTTCTCTGTCCTGGGCGTGATCGACCAGCAGGTTGCAGGTTCCTTGAAGGCTTCTCTCCCCTGATTCATCACGCTTTGTAGCATGGGGAGGAACTGGCTCCTTGTCTGGATGGGGAGCAGTGTCTCGACGAGAAAATCGGCTTTCGGTTTCTCCTCGTCGAGTTTGACGCCGAAGGCCATTGCTGCGCTCCTGACCACCATATTGTAGACCCCGATGTCGTCGGGTGGCGAAGGCCTCGAAGGGTACGTGTCCACGGGCTCTTCCGGGTTTTCGGTGTCGAGATCGTGCCATTCGACGTCGTTGCTGGTAGATGCCGCCGATTCGTAGAACGACCGTTGGTCTTCTTCCTCGGCTTCTCCCTCATAATAGGGGTCTTCTTCCTCTTCGAGTTCCCTTGTCAGCCCTTCGGCGTCGAACGCGTCTTCGACCTCCTCGACGTCCGCTGATGGAACCGTTGGAATCTTGAATTCCTTCATTCTGGCGTCGAACTCCTTCTTTCTTTGAAGGATGTTCTCCATTTCGGCCTCGAGCCGCCTCTTCTTCTTCTCCATCTCGGAGATGCTTTCGGCGTCGACCGCGGGTCTTTTCGATGAACCTTGCGTCGACGTCGAACGTTCTTTCTGCGTCGATCGGCCCGTTTCATGGGATGATTTCGACGACCCTTGCCTTTCGGCGTCTTTCGGCACCGGGGAGTCCTTATCTAAGGATCCGCTCGGCCTCTTGTCCGTGGTTCCCCCTTTGGACGTCGAAGTTTTCGGCGCCGGGGCTCCCTTCGTGGACTTTGACTCAGATTTTCTCGAGTCACCCTCGTGTTGTCGAGGTACTTTTTGTTTTGCGCTCGACGATTCTCTTACCTCGTCTTCTTTTTTCTTGTCGGTCTCTACGACCGTGAAGTTTTCGGCTGTCTCGGCGACGTTGTCCTCGTCGTCTGAGGAGAGGCCCAGGGCGTAGAGCGTCGGGGGCTTCCCCTTGCCGTCCATGCTGGCGTTGGCCCTTCTCTGCCGCTCTCTCACCCTGAGTGTCTTCGGCGCGAAGGCTGAGCAGGCGTTGCAGTCGATACTCTGGTGATCGACCGGTAGGCAGAGGTTGCAGACCGGATGCTGGTCTCTCTGCGCGAACTTGTGGTGGCAGTTTGGGCAGAACTTGAATGGCGTCTTGTCCATTGCGCTCAGGGTCTCTGAGCGTGCATTCTCCAAGGCCGTCGAAGAAAAGGGCGCTGGTCCTCCTTTCTTCGCGCTCCTGATGAAATCTTTTCCTTTCCTGATATCTTCTAGTGTTTCTATCGACGAAACTCGCTTTTCTTCCCTCTTCCTTCGAGTGTAATTCTGGAGCTTCCCGATGACGATCCAGACCCAACGGCGGAAAAAAGAATCTGAAGATGGCGCCCCAAAGGTGGGACTTCCGCAGGAAGCACGACGACGTCACGGGAGGTGCACCAAATGGTGTACGTCGACGCCCACCTGGGCTACAAAAAAAAAAAAAAAAAAAAAACAAAGAAAAGACTACGAATCCGGACCCAACCACAAGATCGCGGAATAATGCACAGCATAGTGAATCCAGAAAGATTCACGCTGCAAAAGTGAACTTAAACATTCAGATTTTCACATGAGCAAATCTACACAAGCACATTCGCTCATGCTAAAATGCAGTTCAAAAATATTTTCTAGGAGTACTATTTCTTGACCTACTTCAGTAAATTCTTGTGAATTCACGGAGACTGTATATATGCACTTAATGCATGGATATATACCATGGATGCACTTTTGAGACTTTCTTTAATAACTGGGCCTCTAATTAGGCCTGGGGTTAACCATGACCTTTTGTGTTTAGTAAAATTATGTCTCTCTCTCTCCTTCTCTCAGTCTATCAGCTGGCTTCACTGTGAGTGTCAGTATTCTGCTCTATTACAAGGACCATATTGTCACACAAAGTAGTTTTGTTCAGTGCCTGGAACTGCTGTGGCAATGTGTGCTTTTTGAGACCAAATTATCAGTTTTTTTTTTGCTTTTGCCAATGCTTGTTAGAATGGCGAGGGCCCTGCAGCTCCCACACAGATAAGGTTTTACAAAAACCATGCCTAAACAAGTCACGCATTGACAAAACCAAAAGCCTGACCACCAATTTCAGACCTACTGGCTTTGCCAATGCTTGTTCATTTTTGTTTCCCACAATCGTATTTTAACTGGTTACACTGATTTTCCATTATGAATATTTTTGAGAAATACAAGCATACATCAACATGTAACAAAGATGTTGCAAAGACATGGTACCTAAAATCTTAACAGTAGTTTAGCAAAATATTTTTTTTCCTACTTGCATTTTTTTTGTGAATATTTTATTATACATAGCCTCATATTACTAAACTTTGAAAACGTGTGTACACGTTTATACTGGAACCACCGCCAGTAGTGCAGGCAGAGCTGGCAACATTTACTTTTAGTGCTCACCCTAATAATAAAGGCTTTGCAATAATTAACCATAAATACAAGTTTGAACAGAATTAACACATGGACACATATTACCTCAACTGTAGACAATGCCCTTCCTTGATCCATAATGTGGAATTGTAAACTGGCAGCTAAAGTGTTTGTGCTGTAGGGGGTTGGACCTACTTGTCCCAAGGACAAAATAGACATTAAAACTTGTTGCCTTTGACCCCAAACAATATGTCCCGGGCGTCTGGCTATAGGAATTCCACATCCCTGATGTGTATGTTCCCAAGCATGCACAGTACCTGTGCTGTTAGGACCTAACCTGCTGAATTACCTGCCTTAGCATAACGGATGTCGTTTGGATGGCTGCATTGTCAGGATGACAAGTACATTTACAGTATTGACAGGATTTATACCGGTTGACGGTGTTTTGACAACATGTGAAGTTTTTAAGCGTGTACTGTAGCACACTGCTTATGTTATGACAAGCACCTAGTGGCGCATTGATTTATGCGACCGTGTTCTACTGTGTTTTAATGAATAATACAAAGGATATTTTTATATAACCTTGTGTGGGGTCTCTTTTTGTGGAGTGGCTAGAGTGTCACTGGTGGGTGTGTGTGTGTGTGTTTTGCAAACGCTTTACACATTGCCTCTGGGATATGCCCGACTGCTCTGCCAAGCTACCAAGGGGGTGAAAAGGGGTTATCTGATGTGTGTAACTCCCCTGCGTGGACTAGAATGGTGGGTTCTGCCTGGCTCAGGTGCATACCCTAGCCAACCAGAAACCCCATTTCTAACAGTGACATCATCTGTGCGGACATCAGATTCCATCAATTTGTTTTATGTGCCCTCGAGGAGGACAGATGAGACATCAGGAAGACTGGTGCAGTATTTGATAACACGCTGGTACCACATCCAGAGGACATATGGGATAAACAGCCATACAGTGGGAAGGCAGGTGGGTCAGTGAGGGAGATAATGTTATCCACAAGAAAGAGGTTGCTGAAGGTAAGTAACTTTTTCTTCTGGTTGATAATTCTACCTGTAGATTCCTCACCTTCTGAATAGATTTTCCTAAGCAGTTTTCCACCACAAGATGGGTGCATGGCGGGTTATGTTACAAATATCCGAGAATTGAGCATGCAAAATGACCTTCCCATCTCACTTCATAGTCCACAAACCGTAATGCTTCTCAAAAGTGTGAATGGAATAGAGGTTTGACACTCAAAGCATGACGTTCACTAACATTTCTGGCAGACATTATGGTGATCAAGACGACTGCAGGCCTCGAGGCCTTGAAAAATCATAAAAATGTTACCAGACCTTCAGGTCTAGTAACTTGAATAATCTACTCAACTTAACTGTAATGCTCCCTGACCCATAAACTAGTCTCAAATTGTGTAATTCTAGGCAAATATTTTTATTACACCAAACCTTTTTCTTCATTATCACATAAGAGAGCACCTTCAAATACGCGAGTTTAGCATGTGCTCTGTACAAAAAACACTCTTGTTCGATTTAATAGACAACAACTTATATATATATATACTATAGTAAGGATCAAGCCCACATACAGGATACACTAGCTCTGGCTTGCCTCTTAGTTCACAAACAAAAGTGTCATCAGGGTGGGGCAGGAATTTCTCAGTTCATACTTAAAATTTCCCCGTTTAATAAAAACTCTTAATGCAGTGATGTAATCAGATACGTCAAGACAAAACGCTTCCGCATGCTACAGAATTACAAAAACAGTTTTGAAGACATCATATCATATTCTAAGCTAACATGATCTTCGGTGCATGATTTACATGCCAAATATTTTAAGGCATGTGATCGCCAAGACAGATCTTTCGACCCGTGCCTCGGCTCTTCCTAATAAATTATCGACTTGCTCACTTCTAACATAGCACAAGGTGGGAGGAATGCAATAAAACCCCAGCAGCAGGGATAGTGTTCTGGAGAGAAAGAAGAACAGAAAGGGAAAAAAAACACAATTCAGTCATATGAACTCATGGGAAACCAATAATAACTAGATCACATGTTTAATACACAAAAACAGTCGCCCAGCCTCGCGTCACTGTAAACAGATCTTACTTCGCCTTACCCAATAGAGGGGCATTTATTGCATCCACTTTAGGAGTGGCTGAGCAGGCCAATCAATATTCAGACTTGTGACCTGAAGATTGCACACTCGATGTAAGTATGCAACCAAGTTCTTTAGCTAGGGCTGATATCCCCGAGCTATTTTTGTGCAATACACAGTCTGAGATGTGCTTAGTGATATACCCGATTTTGGAGTTGTAACTAATTTCCTGGGGGTGACCACAGTGAGCTAGATTATTTTAGGACTCTGTCTGCACGATTGCACTGCTGTGACTGCACTCATCACTGTACTTAGCCAGCATATACCTATCCTGTTATTTCAGGGCTGCAAATGATCTCAATTCTGTGCCTGGCGTGAGCTTTATGGAACATCTATATTGCCCTTGCACTTCAGGATGTTTTGCAATCACCCTCATAGACAAGATGATCATGAGGCACCAATTTAAGGCATTGTACTTATAGTTAGCATATTTTATACAGCTGGGCCTTTCTCACCCCCTGCATTCCTTACCCATCAAACTCAAAACCCATCACCAGCTATAGACTTCCCACTGGTGTCCGTGTAGGCAGAGCTGGCCTGGGCCAGTTCATCCTCTATAGAACAGTATCAGCTGCAAATGATACAAGATCTAAAACAGATGCACAAAAAAGACCAGCAATTATTTTCTACATATATAACATAAAACAGGGTAATTAGCAACATTCTCTAAGTTCCAAATAGTTGGCCTAATTCGGCTCCTTTGCTTTCTGGTGCCCTGTCGTCTGTGTCTATCCGACATGACTGAAGGCAACTTGCTGGCCAAAGGCGAGACACCCATTGCCATTAAATTTGGGTTCCCATACAAGGATTGTAAATCAGAACTTGTGCCATTAAAACTTAGAGTAGAGGGGTGTGGCCAAGACAAGGACCCATGTACACGCATACTTGCTGAACTCTGAAAACCGGGGGCAGACGGGCTTCCAGCGGCTTGAAATGGACCCAAATGCCCCCTATAAGAAAATGGGCTGGTGGACCCGCTACTTCTCCATCTCAAGCGGACATATGCCTTTGTTGAGCCAAACTTCGGCGCCCCCTCGCCGGCTGCTAAGTTCTCCAAGATGGCCGCCGCAGCTTGGTAGTGAAAGGGCCCTCAGGTACTGCATTGGGAGTTGCAGCCCGTCCGTAGACAGAGGTGAGATTACCCACCGGGCCACCCGGGGGAGATGAATGTGGCCCAGGAGGGAGTGACTAGTGTAACCCTGCTTGACGGAGCTGAGAGGGGCCCGACCTAGGGGCCAATGGTGGTGGCCGGGAGCCTGCGCAGACACCCAGCGGGCAGGATGCATTGTGCTGACCTCGACAAAGGCAGGGTCGGACTCAAATGATGCCCTGCCTGCACTGGCAGCTGATGCCCTGGGCACATTGGGGAGCAATGGGCTTCAAAGAAGCTGCACTCCGATGAGGTGAGCTAAACTTCGTTACATGAGAAGGCCGGGAGGCTGAGAGAGCGACTTTAGTTGTGATGTAGGTGGATTCTGGACCCCGCCGGCTATCAAAGAAGTGGGGGGTCTGTCTGGATGATGTACATTTGGTGCAGATGAACCAGTGAAGTGTTTTGCAGAGGAGAACCCAATCCTGAGATGCTGGGCAGGCGAGGCTTGACAGGGGCCTGTAATATATTGCAATGTATATTGGGCAATGCGTGGTGCAGCTTGTGCGAAATGTTCTACGCTTAAGCGCACCTCCACTGCTTGTTGTTCTTCAAATGTCTTGTTATTGTTCAATCTAGGCCTGTGCAAGAAAACGGAGCAGCGAACAAGGATTACAGTGAACTGGTCAGTTCATCAAGGGATCCGAGCTGGCCAGTCGCTGCCTTTCGTGGGCGAGTACCTTTACCGGAGTCATTCACCTACAACAATTAGGCGATAGCTGGTTCTTGCCCACCGACGCCACTCATCACCTCAATTTTTTTGGGCTTTTCTGCTGTTTTATGCTGAAGGCATTCTGGCTGCTGGAATCTCATCATTTGCAAGGATGACTCATTGACAATTGAATGGTGCAAGTGTTCCGTGCTTTCATTACCCTGAAGCACTTTTAAGGCATTTTCACATTGTTTGGGAGTCTTGGTCCCAGCCTGTGTGTATACCGGCCCCAGCACGCTATACTTTCCTTTGTCGCCTGGCAACGCAGGGCTGACTCTTCGCGTTTGGCGGGGCGCTGTTGCATGGGACATCACATGCAGAAGCCATAATAAACTGTCCAGGTTACAGGCTATTTCTTTCAAAATATGGTAACGTGCACAGAGCACAACACATTTATCGCCTCTTGGACCCAAAGTGTTCCACAGAGCCTCCACGCTTTAGCGACACAGATTTCAACGTGAAGTCACAGTGCTTTAATACCTTTTCAACAAAATAAGGTATTTTGTAACAGGAGGAGGGTGGGCGCACATTGCCTCACATCCCAGCACTCAGTTTTCCCCGATGCATCACAGTAAATGAAGTGCATGATAACACTTACTTCGGTGTCAGGGTTTAGTTTTTCACCCTTGTTCGTGCAGCCAGTGCAGTGTATGATGCATCGGGGCAAACTGAGTGATGGGATGTGAGGGAGTGACCGCCCACCCTCCTACTGTTTGAAAAGGGTCCCTTGAGCTAGTGAGCTGACGAGCTCTGGTTTAAGCACCTGTGCCCAGTGAGTGGTACAGAGACCTGAGAAGACTTTGGGCAGCATTTCCAGCACCCCCAAAAAGAATGTGTTGCTCTCTACTGAAGGACAATTATCCGGAAACACGTGTATAGAGATAAACAGCACTGGCTACACGAACAAGGGTGAAAAACTAAAGCATGACACCGAAGTAAGTGTTATCAACTGCACTCACTATGCTGCATCGGGGCAAACTGAGTGCTGGGATGTGAGGCAGTGTGCGCCCACCCGCCTCTTGCAAAATAAGGTATTTTGTGTCTGTTTTTTTTTATAAAAGAGGTAGGTTTCTTTTACTATCGGTTTGTGTCTTTAGCCAGTTCCAGATACTGGGAGTCCCATACGGACTATCTAAAAAATATTTTTACAAACAAATTCGAATTTATTATATTTTGCACCTCAGTTGCTAACTGTGAGAAGTTGGCCTGGTATATGCTGTTAACTAGTTAAAGTGGACATCTTGCACCAGTACAATTCGACTCTTATGGTACTAAGTTTAAGACCACCTTTTAAAGAAAGCTATCCTAGTGGAAGCTGTGGAGAGCAGCCTTCAGGCTAAGTCTTTAGAGGAATGTAAAGCAGCTTGTTTTACCTTATCTCTTGAATTACTAAATGAAAGGACACCACACAGGTATATTTATCAAATACATATGTATTTATTACTAACAACGCTCTGCTAATCTCTTTATGAGATTAGAAGTCAGGAACATATTCACAAATCAACATTTCACAATAAGTTAAGCACAAATATGGCTGAGGCCATAGGGGCGTACCAGACCATATACTAAAAAAGAGACTTAGAGATAACGACTTGCGAGGGGACAAGGCCTCGGGCCTTCAGAAGTGCTGGGGCCTCACAAAACCACCCAAGGCAGCTAAGTAAAGGACCCACGGGAGACGCATGCAGTGTGGGAACACAGCCGCGAATCCCTATTGACTTCAACGGAGCAAGTCGTGATTGGAAATTAAGAGTTTTAGGATACTTCGGGAGAGTCTACAAACAAGTCACTTACAGGGTAAGTAGTTCTAGAGCCAACACCCACAGGAGCACCGTAGTGCTGGAGTTACCTCACCCAGGGAAGCCGGGTGCATAGGTGTCTTTTGGTGTCTGGTCGCGACATCGTTTTCAAATGGGAGCCAAAGAAGACTTGCTGCTTGTGAAGACAGAAGTGTCCGGTGGAATCCAAGCCTGGATTCAGAAGAAGGAAGACCTGAAAGCAGAGGGGACAGTGTTCAAAGTCACTTGGCAGTGACCCGGAGCAAGGAAGATGGATGCCCACAGTCATAGGGTGATTTCAGGTGATCCACGGGTGTTGACTCTTCAGCCACGAGGTCCAGGAGGCGTAGACGACAACCAGGAGCTGGATTCGGCATGTCCCACGAAGTCTGCAGCTTACTGCAGTGTCAGTGACCAGACTGGAGCCAACAAGCCTTGGTAACAGCAAGCCTTGTGGAAAGGATAAAAAGTCAGCGGTGCAGACCAGCAAGGTCTGAGGGACTCACCCAGCGAGGGTAAGTCAGGGCAGGCCTGGAGCAACCAGGGGAGCTCTTTGGAACTGTAGGAATGTCTTCTGAGGACCCACAAGCCAACCGGCAAGGGATCACGAAGACGCCTCAGGAGGATTCACTCACCAGGGGCCCACGGTCACTCGGGACGGGGTAGGCCTCTGATCTTCAGAGGGATTCCTGCTGGAGGCTTGGACCACACGTGGTCCAATGCACCGGTTCGTAGAACGTCGTGAAGGGGTTGCATTCGAAAATAGTGCACGGTACCCAGGGATTGCGGTTCCTCGTCACTCGTGGGGTTCACTTGCCTCAACATCACTGGGGACTCACGATGGCCTGGGAGAAGTCAGGAAATCCTCTTCCTGGGATGCAGAGACTTCAGACTCCGGCGGGAGCGGGAAAGTTTGAGACCGTTGATTGCAAGATTGGGTGCCTGCCAAGCAGGGGAGTCACTCCTTGACTCCAAGGGAGATTCTTCCAGAGGTAATGGAACGTCGAAGGTCCAGGATTCTTCTTCAGAGCGTCGTCCAGTAGGGTATCTAGTTTGCAATGGCAAGGGTTCCCTAACTTATACTGAAAGGAAGGGAGGGAGGGACTAGCTCTATGACCCCACCTATGGGAGGGTCAAGGGAAGGGGTGGCTACACCCACTTCCCTTGGTCCAGTTTCACGCCAGAGCAGGGGCAGGTAGCTCCTGAGCCGGTTTGAACTGGTGTATGCACAGAGGAGCCTACTGCTTCCCCAGTGCAGGACTTCAAAGCACTCTAGGAGTGCACCCACCCAGCCCCAATACACTAAACCCTGTCTGGGAGGTGGTCACACCTCCCTGTGACAGGATACCTATTGTTGGGCCTCCTCCACTGCGAGTTTCGGTCATCAGCAGGAGGGCAGCCCAGTGTCTGGGCTGGTGGCATCCATTTTGTGATGCCAGGGCTCTTCACGATTCTACCGCGTTTCCACAGTAGGTACATGTCTATCCCTCTAGAAAGGTGGGATCATACTCCCACACCAGTTACTGGTGTGGGGGTATGATTCCAAGTGGTTTGACACCAAACACGACATGTTTTGATGCAGCCATTCCAAAGTTAGCATTAACCGCAAGGTTATAATGTACTTAAGAGTATATGGTTTGACCGCATTCACAAACAGCCCCAGAGAATGGACTCGGAGAGCTACAGAGGGGCCCTGCTCACATGGAAACCAAGCACCATGCCCTCAGGATTGATAGGGCCTGCCTTAGGGGTGACTGATAGGTTTAAATGTGTGTGCAGGGAGAGATATAGTGAACCTTTATCTCAGTGAGGAGTGCTAACACTACCTCACCCAGGCTGCAGTAGCAGGCCTGTGGTGTCAGATTTAGTCTGCTTCCCAGGGGTGGCATAATACATGCTTCAGCCCCTGGTAGGCCTGTGAAGTACCTATGCCCTTGGCACCCAAGGTACCATATACTAAGGGCTCACAAGGGACCACAGTATCCAATCACTAGTGCACCTAATGTGCACACCATGTCGTTTAAGGGTGTAAGCAGATAGGCTGGGGTCCTGGATAGCAGGATCCCAGCCAGACTAGTCAAAAATCATCAAAACACCAGAAAAAAGTGGGGGCAACTATGTAGTCAGATCCCACATTCCTACACTAACCCTCAACAATTACCGCTGCCTCCTTTCTTGGCCCACCTGGGCAATTCCACCATCAAATGGGCTCAGTGGTTTGGCCTTTTATTTGGCAGTTTGTGGCTTAATGTGCAGCACATATTTGACAATTTACTATCTATTCCTGCCCCTCGAGCTACAGCTGTTGATAATTGGAATATATATATATATATATATTAAACACAAGAACATCTGAGAATCATAAATATACACCGATTCCAAAATATGTCACAAAACAGTCTTCTTCTTCATTCAATTCATGAAGCTTTATTTTCATTTCTTTAGAGGTCACAGTTCACATCGTTTACAAGAGCCAACACGTGTTTCGCGCCACCTGCGCTTCTTCAAGGCTGTTACATAAACAAAATAATAATACACTTGAATAACAGATATGTCTAAGTAGATCCGACATGTTAACATAGAACCAACATATACTTAACTTCATTAGAATGCTACGTACTACACCACATCTCAATTATTACTGAGAGTAATTTTAATTTAAACAGAGAAAAAAATTAAACAAAGAAAAATGGTGAAACTGAAAAGGACGTACAGAGATAGTTTCTAAGTGCAATAAGAAAAGTAAAAGCAAATTGATAAAGGAACAGGTGGGGCTAGCATATAGATACACCAGTCTAAAAATAGAATTGCTGTTAGCAGTGCACTTTGTGAAATAATGTTTTATTATTGGAGCAGAATTTACCTCATCTTCAATATATTGTCCCCCTTTTATATATATATATATATATATATATTCTTTATTCGATAAAAAGTTCATCATAAAAGAAAGCAATAAACAATACAATAAAATATAAAGCAAGGAAACATCGATCATACAATTCATCCAACAACTCCTGTTGCACCGTTATGATTAAAGTAAAAAAAAAAAGAAAAACAAGGAGCTCAATGACAAACAGGGTAGGGACATCCAATCCAGAGTCTTTTCGCTGTTAAATAACAAGGGGGAGGGCCTTGATGCGCCTCGTGCGAGACCGCCAAGCACTACCCAAAAATTTGGCTACTCCGCAGACCATAGCAATAGAAGATGTGTCGGTGCAGAGTATCCGCAGAGCCATTTTGTGACATCTAAGGCCCAGCCCCTTACATAGCAGCTTTAACCAAGTCCTCCTGGCTACCCTATATGCTGGGCAGGCAAAAAAAAAGTGCGCCACGGACTCTGTGGGTGCTGCGCAACCAGGGCATGAGTTCAGTGGGCCATCCTGCTTATTCCACCCCGAAGTGAAATCCTTAACCGGGAGGATCCCAAACCTAACCTTTAGATAAAGTGCTCTATCCAAGGGTATCTCAATGTAATCCAAAAATGGTTCAAAGCACCTAACCCATTTGAACGACAAGAATCGCTCAGTTAAAGATCCCCCTGAACTTCTGGTGATGGTCTCCTTCTGAACTAGATCCCAGTACAGCTGTTTAATCACTAACTTAGGCGGTGGGGTTTGACTTTCCCAAGTGTCGCTCAAACCCAGAAGGACAACCAACTGTCTCAAATTGCTTAACCACTTAATTCTGTTATTAGAGTTAAGCAAAATTAGTTCCTCTAGGGCAGCGGCATACTTTTGGAGCTCCCTAGTCCTTCGCAAGCGGACCCAAAAGAGTAACGGGCGCAGGCGGACTAGATCACCGAGCGGACGCCTGCCCAAATCTGCCCTCAAAGGAATTAACGGGGTAGAGACAGGAAGGGCAACCACGTCTTTCAAGAACTTATTTTCACACCTAACTAGCTCAGAGGGGTTTTCGAACCCCCATAGTTCGGAGCCGTAGAGGGCGGATGGTAGAACTTGGCCCTCATAGATTGCAAGGAGCGTTGCTACTGGCTTGCTCTTGGACTCCCGGTGCTCTCTCAGGACCGCCCCTGAAACTCTTTTGTAGTTTAGCAACATTTTGGCCAAGTGGTCTTTCCAGCTCATCCGATTATTGACCCTAATACCCAAATAGTCAAAAGAGTCCACCAGTTCCAGGGGCTCACCGTTGAGCAAGAGGTTGTTTCTGAATCTGGTAGATGGTGCTAAGGCCATGAGCTTTGTTTTTGTGGTGTTGATAATAAGACCTCTATCAGTACAAAATGTGCTAAAACGATTCAGAAGCTTTTGGAGGCCTGACGGGGTCTTGGAGATCAAGATGGTGTCATCCGCGAAGAGGAGTGTGGGGATTTTTTCACCTGCCAGGGATGGAGCATCAGCCGGGTCCTCTCTCAGATGGTCCACCACTCCGTTCACAAAGAGGGAAAACAGCGTTGGAGCCATAACACATCCCTGGCGTACACCCCTCCTCACGGGAATCCTCTCGGTCAATTGACCTTGGGTACCCCATCTGATCCTCGCATAGTTCCCCTCATGGAGTTGCACAATAAAGCCCAAAAGGGAACCGGGGAAGCCCATCTTCTCTAGAACTTCCCACAGCCTATCACGAGGGACCAGGTCGAACGCCATCCTGAGATCTATGAAAGCTAGGTATAAACTACCTTTGTTGATGGTAACTGTCCAATAGATCGCAAAGAAGCGGAAGACCTGGTCCATCGTGCCCACCTTTTGGCGGAACCCAGCTTGTAAATGGGACAAAACCTGCCTCTCCTCCATCCAGATGCCTACCCTCATAATGATAACCCTGCCAACCACCTTCTGTAACACATCGATCAAGCTGATCGGTCTGTAGTTGGCAGGATCATCTCTGGCACCCTTCTTGAAGACAGTGATTACCTCCGCGCCCTTCCATGACTCTGGGACGGGAAATCCCTTGGAGATCAGGTTCATTATTTGGGCAATAAGTTTAGCCCATAATACCGGATCTTCCAATAGGAGGTCTCCAGGTATCCCGTCTGGGCCAGCAGCTTTCTTCGGGGTCAAGTGTCTGATGGCCAGCACCACCTCTGAGAACAGAAAGGGGTCCTCAACCGGCTGTAGGGGGACCCTGGGGGCGGGAACAGGTGAAGAGGAAGCCACTTCTGTCCCACCATACAACGCTGAGAAATGAGAATGCCATTGCTGGCTGGTTATGTGATTAACTAGAGGAGGAGAACTACTCGACCTTGCTTTATTAATTAGGTCCCAAAACAGCAGTTGGTTCTTCCTTTTAGAAGCTGCTTTGAGGTCCTGCCAGTGTTGTTCCTCCCACTCGCGCTTGGCCTGCTTCAAAGCCTTTGCGTATTCTTTCCTGGCTGCACTGACTAATGGTTGACTTTTTACGCAAGGCAACTCTAATCTCATTTCTTTTTGCCTTGCAATGGGCCGAGTACCAGGGATAACTTGATTGTCATATTTTTTTTGCTTTCCCCGCAACCCTTTTTATTTTGAATTAAAAAGAAAATCCCAACTTTCTCTATAGTATTCTTATAGACCTGTACAAAGGACATACCCTGGGCGAGGCCAAAACCCTGATCATGGGCCGCCAATTCTATAGTCAAATCTACTACTAACTCCCTTATCCATGCCAAGTTCTCAACCTGTGTTCGAACTTTGTCCCATTTCAGCCTACGGTTACCCTGAAATGGAACCACCTCATTGGTAGACCGCAGGTGAGTTAACCTCCTTTCGTCACTACACTTCCCCCATCTTAACTTCATACACAAAGAGTTGTGATCACCGTCTTGTGAGGGGGTCACCTCCATATCTATTAAATCACACCACAGTGTCACATCTATTAAAATATAAACAATTCTCGACGGGCTACTGAGCCTATTAAAGGTCATCGCACCGTCGGGATCAGAGGGAGTCCTCCCATTAAGAGCTCTAAGGTTATGTTCCACGGTAAGGGCGTTGAACTGTATTACCTTTGAAGACCATTTTTTTATTGGGGCCAAAGACAGAGCCGGGATAGACCATCTGGAGTCTGCCTCCTCAGTACCCAAGGGGTCATCACCACCGAGGGGCTCAAAGGTGCAGTTATAATCCCCCCCCCACAATGATTTTAGAGGAGGGGGAACAATTGGCTAATGCCTGATCTAAAATAGATACTGTCCTTGAGGTGGTATCCCCCGTGGTCCCTCTTGAATAGATATTAAATAGATCTATCCTACTGCCCTTGGTTGGTCCCTCAAACGAGATATGTTGAATGTCCCAACTCCCAGAGTCGTGATTAGTAACAACCCAATTCAGAGAAATTTTTATCCAGACATGTAAACCCCCGGCAGGTCTACCCCCTACCACAGCCTTGAGCTGGTAGAAAAAAGGTGGTATATCCAGATTTATATAATGGGACTATACTCCAGGTTTCTTGGAACATGCAAACATCGAACTTCTCAATATGAGAGTTCCACTCAGGGAGGGCCAGCTTTCTTTGCAACCCAGCTACGTTCCACGAAATCAAGTGGATAACCTTATAGTCTACTACATGGAGATCAAAAGGGACCCCATTGTTCTCGACTAGGGCGTGTGGAGTAAGAGTTTTTATAGGGTTTGTTTGCTGTGATGGGCTTCGCGGTGGAAAACCTACAGTACCGTTGCCCGGGGACACTGGTATAGTGGGAGACACATTTCTTCCAGTGGCAAATCCAATTGGCAAGGTTAAGCCCGTAATCCCGAGGTCAAAGCCAATTGCCTCTGTATACATCTCTCGAGTACTGGCCTCAGGGCTGGCTATGCCTGCTCGTCCCGCCAAGCCCTGTGGAACCTGTGATCTTCAATCGCAGTCTTCCATACTAGTGAGCATCTCAAACCGGTTCGCTACCTCCAAAGGAGTGAGGGGCCTCGGGTGTATCCAGTTCCTCATATAGTTTCTATTAGATCTAGGGGGAACAGAGTTCCACCTTGGGGAGTCGGCTACAAGGGTTGTATAAGGGTCGTGTGCCAGGTGACTAGAGGTGGATGTTCCCAAAGAGTTTGGGTAAGATAAAACCTGCTTGTTTTTAAAAGAAGAGGGGAACACCAAGGATCTAGGATAAAAATAAGTTAATGCGCGTGGAGTAATGCAGTGGTTACCATTTCCTGGGTGCCAATCCAAGATGTGATCAACCGCTCGTGGGTCTCTAAAATTTACTAAGACAATGTCACCCTCGATGTTTTTGATTCTGCCACCTAACCAAGAAAGGCGCCTGACATGCAATATCTCCCCGTTAATGTTCTCCTCAATTGGTCTATGAATACTAAGCCAATGCATGGTTTTATTTTTCAGCTGTGTATACCCTTCTCTTTTGTTATTAGCCAAAGGCGGCCCCCCCTGTCAAAACAACCACCAAAGGCGCTGCTTCAGGGGGCAAGTCAACTTGCAGCATATTATTTGGTAGGGGCCTGCTATGATAGGATCTTTCCCTCTCTTCCCCCGTGGAACCTTTATGTGCGATCACATGTCCCCCCCCCTATATCACTGGAAATAGTCTCGCCCGGAATACTCGCAATCGTGTGGGGCAGTGACCTATGTTGATTAGAAACTGTCTGTTTAGTGGGCTGCGTTATGACCTTGGTAGAATGAGGGTTGGGATTAGGTACCACCAACTTAATAGGTAATGAGGCGATAGAAGGGGCCGTGTTCGTATGGCCTGTGAACGAGTCCATTATCCTACTTATAGTGGAATCAATATCCGCAAGTCTTTTCTCAACTCTCAATAAACTTTCAATAATAGGTGAGATGAGAGACTTAATCAAGTGGTCCAGAACATCAGCTTGGATGACAGAGGGGACAGCTGATATTGCTGGTTCAGCAAGGGTAGGAGATAACACAATAGGGTATACCTCGGGTTCTTGGATAACAGTTGAAGAGGGGAGGGTCGGATTAAGCATGGAGATCGCTACAGCTCCTTCCCCTTGTACTGAACTAACAGCCTTCAGTGAGTGCTTCCCAAAATCAGAGTGGCTGAACTTATGTTTAGATGGATCACCCCCTTTCTTACGTCTTCTTTTACTCGGTGGTGGACCTTGCGCCTTAACTACTTTAATGGACTTGGTATGCTTCTTTATCTGTTTACCAAATGAGGGGGTGGGTTTATTTAAAACGTGAAAAGTGCTGGGAAAACTGGGGGGGGGGGAAATTTCACATATATCCTGAGCCATAGGGGCACTGAATATGGGAGCGCACTCCCCTGACGATTGGGAGTAGCTCGCCTGAAGGGGAGGGTCAGTCAAGCCATTAGGACTAGCGCCGTCGCAGTAAGAATCCTGGGAAATATGACCATCAGGAGCCCTCAGCTTTAGATTTTTATATACACAGGGGTAGCGGTTGTATCTTTCCCGCAAGGCAAAGTATTCTACATTTGTTCGAAGCAGTTCCTAAAATAAAATTTACTCAATTATTATTCAAAAGTGATGCCCATATAAACTAAATTTTAATTTTTAACGGCCAATCTTATAATAGACTCTCACCTTTTTGAAAAAGTTACATTCTAATTCGACGATCTTGTTGATGAAAATAAGTCAGTCAGTATCTCTCTTTAATGATCCATGATACGATCTGAAATCATATAATAAACAACAGTCTATTTGCTCCCCATGTCTCACTATTAGGAGGAGGACATATTTCATCTATTTAAATATCTGTGCTGATGGTAATCTTGTTTCTAGGCTATATATATTCCTAGAAGGACTGTTGTGATTTTAAACCATAGTGATGACCATAAAGAAGCGTTGAAACAACTTGGAGACAGTCAAAGCTATGATCAAGCTAGATTAGCACAAATCACGTATGCAAAGCAGTTGATTGAAAAGACCCTCAAAACTTATCTTGACAAAAATCTTTTGGATAGGGATGAATTCAATTATCTGTGGGTGGATAAAGCTAAGATACCCATTATCTACTTTTTACCCAAAATACATAAAGGAGGAAGAATACCACCAGGACGACCCATAATATCGGGCATAGATAGTATGACAGAACATATATCTGAATATATTGACATGTTTTGTGTTTAAAACGTTTTTTATTGAGACAAAACAAACCATGGGGGAGGGGGACAGGAGGCAGGATACGTGGAATACAGTCAAAGAAGAAGGGATGCATCTCCAGAGGGTTGGCAATAGGTGAAGCGTTGGCTCAGAGGGAAGAACACAGTAAATGAACGCTAGAATTACAAGCTGTGGAATCCCACGCGCGTATCCGACACCCAAAAGCAGAGCAATAAAACCCCCCCCAATCAACCCCTCAACAGAACACAGTCCCCCCCCTCCCATCCCCCATCCTCCCGGTACAAAAACAACAACCCTCCCCCCTCCCCCCGTCCTATGGTCCCGCAGCAAAGTAGCCCTAACCAGGAAGCCCCGCACAGCCCCCCCCCCCCCCGCCGGGGGTCCCCATCTCGCATGTAAGCTAGTCCGCCGGGGTCACCGGCGGCCGCAGCCTGAGAAGCCTAAGATACCTCGGGCAGGTGAGCTCCCGGAATTCAGTGGACAGCAGCGCTAGAAAGGGTTGCCATAGCTCCTCAAATTGGTCTATCTCCCCCGCAACCGTAAGCGACAGCTTCTCCATCCCCAGCACATGCCAGAGTCTGTGCAACCAACCGGTGATGGAGGGGGCGGTGGATGTGCGCCAGTGGATCAGAATGTTCTGAACCGCAGACCCCAGCGCTATCGCAATCTGCCTACCCCTGCGGGACTTCAGTGGGTACATTAGGTCATTGGGGAGGCCCAGCAGGACATACGCCGGGAGGCGCGGCAGCTCTATGCCAAAGTGCTCATCCACCTCGTCCAGAACTTCCTTCCAGTAGGCGGTCAGCACTGGGCAATCCCATAGGATGTGTGTAAGGGTACCTTCCTGCCCGCAGCTCCGCCAGCACCCCTTGTCAGTGTGTCTATGCATTTCATACAGTCTCTCCGGGGTATAGTACCAGTATGTGGACACTTTAGTGAAGGTTTCCGTAAGGCCCGTGTGGTATGCAGAGTGCCGCGCCCGATACGCAATTTTGTCCCATTCCTTGTGGCTGAGTGTCCTACCCAATTCCCTGTGCCAACGCTCCCTCCCCGGATTGTAGTAGTGAAACGGCGGGGGTTGTAGGTGTTTGTACAGATCAGTGATCAGTTTAGCGTCGGAGGTCCGAGTAGCCAACCACCGCTCATACGGTGTAATTGGACGGGCAGCGGCGGCACGCACCTGAGGCTGGAGGGCCCAATGCCGAACTTGCATGTAGCGCAATCTGTCCAGCTCCGTCAGGCCGAACTCCTGGCGGAGTTGCTGAAAAGGAACCACTCCTTCCGGGCCATAGATCTGGAAGAGTGCCCTGCAGCCCGCCTGCACCCAGTGGGAGAAAACCCCCGGCTCCATCCCAGGGGAGAAGTCCGGGTTGCCCGCAATGGGCGTGAGCGGCGAAGGGAAGGTGGTAAGGCCCCGGGCCTCACAGACCGCGTCCCACACACGCAGGGGGACCCGCGTAACAAAGGAAGCGTAAAGATTAGCGGGGCGGTGCGCGCGGCGCAGGAATGGAACCTCTTGTAAGGTGCGGCCCGCCACTGCCTGGTCTTGGAAGAGCCAATGTTTGTCGGACTCCCACCTGCTCCACTCCACCAGATAGCGGAGCTGTGCCGCCTGAAAGTACTTACGGAGGTCCGGAATGCCGAGACCCCCCGCTTCCGGAGCAAGCGTGGAGAGGACCCTCTTCATGCGTGGCCTGCGGCCCTACCAGACAAAGCGGGAGATGTCAGCCTGCATTTGTCGTATCCAGCCCACCGGGGGTTGGAGTGGAAGGGCCCGGAAAAGATATAGTATCTGGGGCAGCACCGTCATTTTGACCGCCGCGATTCGCCCCAGCCAGGACAGCAGGCCCTTGTTCCAGCGGCCAAGCTCGTCCTTGATCTTCCTGCTGAGGGAGGCATAATTGGCCGTAACCATCTCCGACAGTGTAGGCGCCAGCAGAATCCCCAGATACGGCACCGTGGACGAAGACCACTGCATGGGGAAGAGCCGTTGAAGATCCCTCCTGGTTTCCGCAGCCAGGGACACGTCCAGTGCCATCGACTTGCTCATATTCATTTTGAAGCCGGCCACCCCCGCGAAGGCGTCCAACTCTCGGAGGCAAGTAGGCAGCGACCTCCTAGGGTCGTCCAAAGTCAGCAGGACATCGTCCGCATAGAGACTGACGGTGTGGACGTACTGGCCCATCCGGACCCCGACAGCATCCGGATTGTCACGAATCCTCTGAGCAAACGGCTCCATGTAGAGGGCAAACAGGAGCGGCGAGAGAGGGCAGCCCTGCCGCGTGCCGCGCTCGATGGCAAAGCTACCAGAGCTACACCCGTTTACCCGCACCGACGCTGAAGGATGCTTATAGCAATTAAATACCATGGTGCGGAACTTATCGCCGATTCCCAGTTTCTTAAGGACCCGCTCAAGATACGGCCAGTGAACTCTGTCGAAGGCCTTCTCTGCATCAACGGACAACAACATCCGCTCCCCCGAGATCCTTGAGGCCTTCTCCAGAACATGTGTCACCCTCTTGGTGTTGTCAACCGTCTGTCTACCGGGCACAAAACCAGCCTGGTCCGCCTCCACCAGGTCGGGGAGGTGTGGACCCAGCCTGGCTGCGAGAATCCCCGTGTACAACTTGAGGTCGACATTTAGGAGAGAGATGGGCCGGTATGAGCCGCAAAGGGCCCGGTCCTTCCCAGGCTTCGGGATTACCGCGACCGTCGCCCTCAGGAGATCCGGAGGGATGGCTCCCGGTGCGGAGAAAGAGTTAAACAGCCGCGTAAGGACAGGGGCCACGGCCGTGCAAAAAGTCTTGTAGAATAGCGACGTGAACCCGTCCGGGCCCGGGGCCTTGCCATGTTTCAGCCGCGCAATAGCTGAAATCACTTCCTCCACATGGATGTCCCGCTCCAGGTGGTCAGCCTGAGCCGGGTCCAGTACCGGGAGGGTCACCGACTCCAAATAGCTATCGGTCTCCCGTGGCGGGGAGGGCTCCTCAGCATACAGCGCCTCGTAGAAGCCGCGGAAAGACTCCGCTACTTCCGCGTCCCCGGAGACAACCCCCCCGTCCGCGCCCACCAATTCTTTCACGACGCTGCGCTGTTGCGCGACCCGGAGCCGGTGTGCTAGGAGCTTGCCACATCTGTCCCCCCCAGTGTAGTAGGCATGTTTCAAACGTAAGGCGGCGTACTCCGCCCTATCAAGATCCAGAGCCGAGAGGAGCTTCCTCGCTGCCTTCAACTGCCTCCAGACCCTCGGCGCTCCCGTACGGCGGTGGACCTGCTCAAGCTCCCGAACTTGAGCCGTCAACTCATCCCTCTTCAGTTGTCGCTCCTTATTCTCGGCTGCAGAGATAGAGATGAATTCCCCCCGTAGGACGGCCTTCAATGCCGCCCACTGTGTCGCCTGCGAGGTGTCAGTGTTGCTATTGTGAGTGAGATAGTCCTGTATGACCTCCCCGATGCGTTGCACCACCGATTTTTGGTGTAGAAGTGTGTCCCGGAGGCGCCACACCCCCCGAGAGGGGGAGGCCGCCGGCCACTGGAAAACGCCGATAACTGGAGAGTGGTCAGACAGGGTCAGGACCCCGATGTCCGCCGCCGTGGCAGCGGCACGCATCGGTCCACTCACCAGGAGGTAGTCCAGCCGTGAGTAAGTGCGGTGTGCGTGCGAGAAGAAAGAGTAGTCCCTATCCGTGGGGTGCAGGGAGCGCCAGAGATCATGCAAGTCCATGTCCGCAATTCGGGCCTTCCCAGCCTGGGACAGTTCCCCCGTCTGCGGGAAGCGCTGCGCCGATCTGTCCATCCCAGAGTCAAAGACAATGTTGAGGTCTCCGCCCAAGATAACGTGTCGGTCCGGGGAAGCAGTGACATCCACCAGCGCGGAGTCTAGGAAGCGCTCCTGGTGCTCGTTTGGGCTATAAACGGAGCCAACCGTAAATGCTATGCCTCCCAGGCTCATGCGATACGCAAGGAGCCTCCCCTTCTGTTCAGCACACTTATGCAACACCTCCCCCCGAAAGGAGCTCGCTAGGAGAATGGCTACCCCTGCCGTCTTGTTCGCTGCCGAGGAAAAGAACTGGGTGGGGAACTTAGCAGAGCGCATCCTGTGGCAGTCTCGGGGCAATAAGTGTGTCTCCTGCAAAAGGCAAATGTCCGCCTGCGTCCCCTCCAGCAACGACAGGATCGCCCTGCGCTTCACCGGGTTATTCAGACCCTGAACATTAAGGGTCACTACCTTTAGGCCCGGCATTCCTCGCAGGGATCGGGAGCGCCATGCAATGGGTAGGGAATCAGCGGGTGGGGCGCGCGGGGCCACAGCGCGGGACAAGCCAAGACAAAGCGGGCAAAGACAACATCGGACGGGACCTTCCCAACCCCAAAACAACCCCCTCCCCCACCCAAAACACAACCTTGGCAACTAGCCATCCCCAAACTCAAACACCCCATAGTCTCAGTCAAGCCCCAAAACGGGCAAGTCCGTAGAAAATAGCAAAGTGGACGTCCAGCCACTCACCTCCTCCCGCTCCCCCCCAACCCCCCCGCCCCGTGCCAAGCATGTTAAGAAGCTAAAGACATCTCCCCCCGGAGTGTATGTTAGGCCGTCAAGGCCACGCTAGAGGAGCCGATCGAGTCCCCGGCCGCCGCCCTCAGGGCGTCTGCCATGTCCGCCCTAATGGTAGGGGAGTCCGGGCGCCCTGCACTGGTCGCCGAGCGCCGCCTCGATGACCTCCGCCGATTCCGTCCCTCCGAGGACCTCCACGACGGCGTAGCTCCCTCTTCCTCCGCTGCCGTGAGCCCCAGGACACCACAAATGTCTTGCAAGGAGCGTAGCTGATGCAATACCCCGTTCCACCGAAAAATCAAGCGGAAGGGGTGACCCCAAGAGTACGGCGTCTCATGCTCGCGCAAAAAGTCAGTGGCAATCCTAAAGGACCTGCGTTTCTGGAGAGTGATGGCAGAGAGGTCCTGGTACAGCGCCACCGGCCGATCCCGAAAGGTCAGGGGCTGTTTCCTGCGGGCTTCAGCCATGATACGCTCCTTTAGTGGAAAGTCGGGCAGGAAGGCCAGAATGTCCGGTGGGGGTGCCGATGGCTGGCGCTGGCGGCCAACCCTATGCGCCCTGTCGATGCTGATGGGAAAGTCCGCGGCCTCCCCCAGGATTTCTCGGAACAGGGCCCGCAGATAGCCCCCCAGATCGGACCCCTCATCCGCAGTCGGCACGCCACGCACTCGGATGTTGTTCCTCCGAGATCTGTTCTCGAGGTCCTCAGAGTGGGCCTGGAGCTCCACACACTGTTCCCGGAGGCGAAGAACGTCCTGCTGGAGGTGGACTATCTCCTCCGCTCGCTGTTGGCCCTCCGTCTCCACCGCCTCCACACGCTCACCTAGGCCCTCCACCTCTCTGCGCACTTCTCGGACCTCGCTGGCCACCTCCCGCTTCAGTGTCTGGAAGTCCTCCCTGAGGGAGCTAAACAGTTCCTCCATGAAGGCCCTCGTGACGGGTGGCTCCCCTCCAGTCACATCCGCCGGAGCCCGGGAGGGCCCCGGCGAGGGCTGTGTCCTGTCCCGCAAGTGCTGGGCCCTGCCAAGCATGTCCGGCAGAGTACGGTCCCCTTTCTTCGGGCCTCCTTTCCCAGCCATCGTCAGCTCCGCAGTCGGGCCCCGATCCAGGCGCCCCAGAGATGCTCAGCCGCCGGCAAGCACTCGGGCCGGGGGATCCCCCACAAGTGAGGTCGCTGCGTCACAGGTGACAAAATGGCGGCCGAGCCCGGTCACCGTCAGCCGCAAGAGCTAGCGTGAGACAACCAAGGGGGCCGCAGCGAGGGGGTCCCAACAGCTCATCCCTCCGGTAGTCAAGACAGCAATATCGGGAGGTCGTGTGCAGCCAGCATCCAGGGCTCAGCGGAGGTCGCCACCACTGCTCCTTCGGGGACAAAATGGCGGCCGGGCGGAGCAAGCCACACCGACTAGGCCCGGCGACACCCCCGGGGCCTCCGAGGTGCCCCGCCGTGAAATAAGTTCCACCACCGGCCCCCGTTAGTCACGCACAGGGGGCCAGATGATCCGGCCCCAACAAGGAGTCCGCCGTACCTCGGCTAGGGGTCAGGGCCTCCGCAGTGCCAGGTGTCGCCGTCACCAGTCCGAGTGCCGGGGCACCCGTCCCAAGCCCTCCACACCGTCGGGCCCCTTCCCGCCAGGCTCCTTCAGTCACCGTCGAGCGGCGGGCCAGATCCCCTCCAGACCGCAGCTTTCAGCACCAGGCCCAACCGAGGCGCCCGGACAGCTCTCCAATACGCTCCGCCCCTCGAGCTCACCGCCGTCGTCCCCTGATCTCAGACGAACTTTTGGGGGGGTTCCCCCGGGGCGATCCGGACCAAAACAGCACCGATGTGTGCCCCTGATGTTCCGCCACGCTCCTCTCCCGCGCTGAGCCTCAGCGGGGGGAGAAAAGCATAACAAAAAGGCTTTAGCTTGGCCGGGCCGGAGGAGCTACGGGAGGAAGCGTCCGCTCACCCCGCCATCTTGGCCACGCCCCCTTGACATGTTTTTAATGCCTTTTGTGAAAACACTTGTTTCCTATATTAAGGATACTAAAGATTTTTTACGTCAGATTGGTAATATAAATTGGGAGAATGGAATGTTTTTAGTGACTATGGATGTCACTAGTTTATATACATGCATAAAACATGAGAAAGGAATTGAAGCTGTCAAATACTTTTTATACACTAAATCTGCCAGCTACTTACAACACTCCAATATGATCTTGGAATTATTGAATTTGGTCCTGTCCAATAACTTTTTTTACTATAGAGATGCCCTCTACCATCAAAAAACTGGGACTGCGATGGGTACGAAATTCGCACCGTCATATGCCAATCTATTCATGGGTTATTATGAAAGGGAACATGCTTGGAAATCATGTGCAAACTTTGAAGATAATATCTATTGGGGCAGATTTATAGACATTTTTATGATTTGGCAGGGAAGTGAAGACAAATTAAAACGGTTTCATAGTTTTCTGAACACCAATGAATACAATATAAAAGTTACTTTAGAATATAGTACTGAGAAAATTGTCTTTCTAGACGTTGAAATGTATGTTCATCAAGGACGTTTAGAGTCAAGACTTTATCGGAAACCAACTTCAACTAACTCTATTCTGCACGCAAGGTCAGGTCATCTTAAAAGACAGATCCATAATATCCCATATGGGGAATTTTTAAGAGCCAAGAGGAATTGTAGTGATGATAATGAATATCAAACTACCAGTCAAGACATGACATAAAAAGGTTTCTTGAAAGAGGATATGAGAAAAAGGTTGTTGATGAAGCTAGAAATAAAGCACTACAAGTGAAAAGAGATACATTACTATATGACAGACCAAAATCAGACAAGGCTCAAAAGGAAACCATCAGCTATATTACGACCTATAGTGATGGTAACAATAGGGTTTTCAAATCTCTTTGTAAGTATTGGGATGTGCTAACTGTCGATAGAGATATCTCCGATCTTTTGGGTAACAAACCCAATATGGTATATAAGAAAGCACCTACACTAAGGAATATTTTGAGTCCTAGTGACACTATGACATATCTTATTGTCACTATCATTATATAAAATAGGGTATCGAGTAAAGACTCACTAACCCCAGGATCATACAGATGCAGTCAATGCATCTGTTGTAAACATGTCATTACTAAAACAACAAAGTTCAGTGATCACTTCAATAAGAATATTTTTACTATTAAAACTTTCATAAATTGCAATACGAGTCACTGTATATATATATAATGACATGTGTCTGCAAAAAGATTTATGTTGGTTCATCTATGAGAAAGTTAAAAATTAGATGGAACATCTCAGAGCGATAAAAAATTGCGATCCAAAATATCCCATGGCCGTCCACTTTAAAGAACATCACAAACGCATTGAAGTAAGTGATATTCAATTTATGGGCATTGAACAAGTCACTACTGAAAGAAGAGGCGGTGATTTAGAAGCTAAACTAAGATGTAGAGAAACGTACTGGATAAATAAACTTCAGGCTGTACAGTTTGGACTCAATGTAGACCGAGAGATATACACTCTATTAAAATAAAATTTGAACTTCTTGTTTTATGACCGTAAGTGTGCAGTTCAGACTCTGTAAAGATTGTTTTTTGTACTTCTAATTCAAACTGCAATATATTATTGAACACTCCTTAGTTCCCCAACCTCCTGTACATCAGTGAGATATAACTTGAAATTTTGTAAGCCCAACTCTCTTTTCAAATAGAGCAACTTATTAACTTCACAACTGCTCACATTTGTTGCGGGCTGAATATTCAATTCTATCCTTGACTGTGCATTATCTAATGAACATTACGACTCAAAAGCTACTGGCCCATTGGCTACGCATGCAAAACCCTTCCCTATTAACGATATAGGGGTTTGGGTTCGTTTCCTAACGGAACGCTCATGGTCAAAAAATTTATAATGTATATCTCTCAATTATACTTTTCCTACTGATATTTGGATAATATACAATATGTATTTAAAATAGCAGATTTCATGTAAATAACAAATGCTTAAGATTCTCCCGATACATCATTTTAAATTTTTCTTCAAGCCCTACATATGAAAACATATGACTTAACGTATATAATAAGACTAATTATTCACAGAACATATGTGGGTGGCTAGTCTTATGTTGATAGTGATTCAGTTACTATTAATTTGTCTTTCTATCTGACTTATAAGTGATATTTCTCTTTACATATATTTTGTTCACATTATTAGGGTTATTTTCATTAGCGCTGCATATGAGAAACTATGGCTCAACGTGTTAAACCAGAACGTTTCTATGACAATCCTGTCAGGGGTTCGAATCCCCACAGGGTAAGAATGCCAAGAAAAATGTTTTTTGCTTATCATACCAATTTCTCGTATTGGATTAACCCCTTCAGTGCCCATGACGAGCTGGACTCGTCATGGGCTGCGGTGGCGCTGTGCCCATGACGAGTCCAGCTCGTCATGAACTCCGCCCGCTAATGCAAAGCGCGGCACTGGGCGGGGAAAGGGGCGGGCATGCAAGGGGTTAAGAATATATGAACATGTATCCCACTATGGGAGCTTTCAGGAATAAAATAATTTAAATAGTTAATGCATTTGTTAGGATAACATCCTTTTTCATAACATAGTTTAAAAAAATAAGCAAATCCAGTATGTAGATCTAAGCGAACGCTTAGACTCTTTCCCGCCGTTTTTTGAAATGTCCAATTAGAACTAAAGTATATATAGCGGCAAGAATCAGCCGTTACTAGACTCGCGAAAGCAAATTGGAATCGAAGAATACGGGACGTCTTCCCTACTAGCGGTAAGAATATGATGTGGACACTGATATTTAGACCCGATATTAGGTAAAAAAAAATTCAATTTGAGTAGAACTTAATAATGACAGCGAAATAAATTTTGGTCTTAGTTAAAGTGTTTTTTAGGTTAAATTACTTGCCTTGGAATTCCATCTTCCCCATTATCTTTAGATTAGGCTACCTTTGAATTTCCTATAGCTACTAGCGATGCTCTTTGCCTTTGATAATTTTCAACAAACTAATAATCGTTTAAAAGAAATATATACAAACCGTATGAAATAACTAGAGTCCTTCTAGGAATATATATAGCCTAGAAACAAGATTACCATCAGCACAGATATTTAAATAGATGAAATATGTCCTTCTCCTAATAGTGAGACATGGGGAACAAATAGACTGTTATTTATTATATGATTTCAGATCGTATCATGGATCATTAAAGAGAGATACTGACTGACTTATTTTCATCAACAAGATCGTCGAATTAGAATGTAACTTTTTCAAAAAGTGAGAGTCTATTATTATAAGATTGGCTGTTAAAAATTAAAATTTAGTTTATATGGGCATCACTTTTGAATAATAATTGAGTAAATGTTATTTTAGGAACTGCTTCGAACAAATATAGAATACTTTGCCTTGCGGGAAAGATACAACCGCTACCCCTGTGTATATAAAAAAGGGGGACAATATATTGAAGATGAGGTAAATTCTGCACCTGCTCCAATAATAAATAATAATAAAAAATTCTTTCACAAAGTGCACTGCTAACAGCAATTCTATTTTAGACTGGTGTATCTATATGCTAGCCCCTCCTGTTCCTTTATCAATTTGCTTTTACTTTTCTTATTGCACTTAGAAACTATCTCTGTACATGCTTTTCAGTTTCACCATTTTTCTTTAAATTTTTTCTCTGTTAAAATTAAAATTACTCTCAGTAATAATTGAGATGTGGTGTAGTACGTAGCATTCTAATGAAGTTAAGTATATGTTGGTTCTATGTTAACATGTCGGATCTACTTAGACATATCTGTTATTCAAGTGTATTATTATTTTGTTTATGTAACAGCCTTGAAGAAGCGCAGGTGGCGCGAAACACGTGTTGGCTCTTGTAAACGATGTGAACTGTGACCTCTAAAGAAATGAAAATAAAGCTTCACGAATTGAATGAAGAAGAAGACTGTTTTGTGACATATTTTGGAATCTGTGTATATTTATGATTCTCAGATGTACTTGTGTTTAATATTCTGAAACTACACTGGTGGGGACCAGTGTCTGAGACTGTCAGGCGCCGGGCAATTTTACATTTACATATATATATATATATATATATATATATATATATATATATAACCTACTGGCGGTCGCCAGTAGGTAGTTATAGTTAGGACCACGTTTCCATAGGAAAACCTCAACATTCTATTTTGAAGAACTTTGGCGCCGGTCGACGAATCCTCGCGAATTTCTCAAAATAGGTGGGGCGCTACGCTCCGCTCCTACCCTGAAAGTCTCGGGGGGATTCGTCAAGCGGGGGCTGAGATAAAAGGGGGGTCCCAAAACGCGTTTTTCCCATGCATTTTTCCATAGGACCTTTAGAACGAGCTACAGCCCGAACGGCTGAACAGAATTACTAGAAATTTGGCAGAGAGGTAGTCCCTAGGTCAAGGAAGTGCCTTTTGTAGGTTTGGTGTAAATCTGTTCAGTAGATTCTGAGAAAATAGCCTTTAAATCAATATATATATCTGAGCCCGCTTACCGTACGCTTACCGTACGCTTACCGTACGCTTACCGTAAGCTTACGGTGGCGTGCGCGAGCGCGATTCTGATTGGCTCTTAGATCTTAGTAAACATTCGAATCGGCCGAAACCAGGAAGCGGCGTCCGCCATTTTGTCTCTCGCACTGAGTGTTGTTTATCAAACATGATGGCCAAAAACATGTAACGGGGCTGTTTTGACAACTCCCTCCCACATAGTCATGTTGAGGGAGTCCCCAAACATCCCCCAAGAGCAAAAACGGTTTTATTTTTTTTTCGGCAATTTCGCGGGGTACGCTTACCGTACGCTTACCGTAAGCTTACCGTACGCTTACGGTAAAAAAATAAAAATAAAAAAAACACTATCCACACTTACCCCACCCCCTGTGCTTTTGGTGGCCGCAGGCCACCAAATGTGCAGGGCTTATTAATAGAGAAAAAAAACGTAATTTTGGCAACATGAAATTATAAAATCGAAATAAAAAAAACACTATCCACATTGACCTCACCCCCTGTGCTTTTGGTGGCCGAAGGCCACCAAATGTACAGGGCTTATTAAAGTTGATAAAAACCGTGCACGGAACGAACTGCGTTAAGTGGGCGCGCACGCCACAAATGGCGTAAAGTAACTTAGCATTTAAAAAACCGTACAAATTCACTGAAAAAACCATAGGTTTCACACACGTTATAGTTAGGAAATAGCATTTAAAAAACCTTGCTAATTCACTGAAAAAACCATAGGTTTCACACATGTTATAGTTAGCTGGACATTTTACTGATAAAAAACCAATGAAATTCCCCCGTTATAGTTACTGTAGGCAACTATAACTCACGCGACCGTAATCCTCTGCTGATGACATATGTGTCTTTATGAAAAAAAAATATTTGTAATATATGTATAGCTAAAAATGAATGGAAGAAGATATGGGCAAATAAGTGTCTAAATACAGTATTAGCATCAGCAGAGGATTGCGGTCGCGTGAGTTATAGTTGCCTACAGTAACTATAACGGGGGAATTTCATTGGTTTTTTATCAGTAAAATGTCCAGCTAACTATAACATGTGTGAAACCTATGGTTTTTTCAGTGAATATATATATATATACACACACACACACTTGAAAAGTTAAATAAACTTTTTGCGGAGGAACCCAACGTCTTGCTTAAAGGCATAACTTTGTAAAACGGAAACAAGTAGTTAATAAAGGGTGGGGGGGAGGGGGGGGGGGGGGGGGGGGTCGAAGAATACGTAGCTGCACTTAGGATCCTGGCTGCGACCTGTGAATTTGGTCCCAATTTGGATACCTAAATCCGAGATCAATTTTTTTTACTTGTGCAACAAAAAAATACAAGCGCTGCTACTAAGTTGTAGCAATCCTACTCGTAGTGAAACATTGGATTTAGCTAAGAGCATTGAACGATCCTTGATCTCGTCAAAAGTATTGAACCCGGAAGCCAGGGTCAGTTTCGTTGCTGAATCCACCTCTGCCCTGAAGTCAACTCATTGTGCGAACTAAAGCGAAATTTCACACACAAAAAGGAAGTGTAAAGAGGAGCTCTACAGTTTGCTATAGATATGGAACAAAATCTCATTTGAGCAACTTTCGCGGGAGTTCGACTATGGTCAACAGTTGTCTTGGTGGCAAGAAACTAGGGCACTTTCAGATTGTGTGAAGGAGCAGGAAAAACCCTAGTCACATTAGCAATGTGGATTTTGAATTGGAGTCTTGCATTGATTCTGTGAACAATGTAGTGTTCACTATTGAATGTAACACCATTTGTACATCTGCTAAAGGACCCACATGTGATGCTATCATTGATAACGTATTGTTAGAGGTCATGGGGGGACTCTGATTCGCCGGTTACCATTTAGCGAGATACCACTTTTCATGACAAATGGGTTATAAACAAATCACTCGTATCCCCAGAAACCCGCACAAAAGATTTTGGTGAGAAGCCATTGATCATTTAGGTTTCTTCATGGGAAAAGTCCAGTGCATGGGCAGAGAAACATTATTGATTAGCAAGACCTTGCCAAGATGGGTTTATATCTTATTCCTGACTCCAGTACTCCTGTAGTTGTCGGTGAGTTACAAACAAGCTCACTGTGTAGTTTCGAAGAATCTTATCCAAGAGGGGGAACTAGGGGCTTTTTTTACTTAGGTCCAGCATACACGCCCAATAACCAGTGTAAACCGAAGAAGTATGCAGTCCCTAACATGTGGTGCAGGTGGTGGTAAGAGATCACAAAGGGGAACCCAGTGTGTGGATAATCAGAAGAGCAGGAGAAGAGTTTCCTCCTTTCAGAAAAAGACCCTCACACACCCAACAAGCAGGTGTCTTGCTGCATCATCGGGTCTGCTCCTTATCTGGTCAGCGCTGCAATACCCGATGAGGCACCCGTGATGGGGCCTTCTTGGCGGAGATCTTTTTTCCTTAATGCCGATGGGTGCAGTGCGTGTACTGTAGGTGGTGAAAATATGTTGGGGTGTGAAAATAAAACAGGGAATAGTGATCCACTCAGAACAATGTTAATGAGTTGTGGTCACTACCCTGGTTAAAACTAGAAAAACGCACACTCTCACTCTAAGGTATGTGAGAATATGTGCTGGTGTAATAGGTCAACATGTTTCTTGCCTGTTATCTATTGATGGCAATTCCTCAGGACCAAAAATGGATCTACCTACACTTTTTGGTGGTGGCCAGGACCTCTGTGAGGTGTATACAGGACCACTCGTACAACACCCAAAAAAGTGGTACCAGTAGATCTATACTTGAAACTGCAATAAAAACACAATATTTCAATATTATAGTATCATATCAGACTAGTACCAAAAGGTGAGGTACACCATTGGACACACATGGTGCTTTGCACACGTGAACACAGGTGAGCTGTGACATGCATCAACTGATCTGAAAATATTTAAAAATATTCAGAAACATTTAAAAAGGCAGCAGATAATTAATAGCACACGTCGATGTCTAACAACACCTAATGGCATAGTTAGCGAACTCACACTGCTTGAGTCGGGGGCTAACGACATTGTGTACCAGTAGAGGCAGACACTAAGGTATAGTGTGCTGAAGAATAAAAACAGATGCAAAACAAGACTGGAACACCATATCCCTGAACTGGTGCTCAATTGGCATCACTATGCCATGGGTGCTGTGAATTGGCACCCCCGGCATTCTCTTAATGCCTGGTGATGTGTGGGCGTCTAGGGGAAAACCTCCAACAAGGTTTGCTGCTGTGGTGGACTGTCGATCAAGAAGAGCGACACTCTCAGGTACGTCCGTTCACGTTCCCAAAACCAACAGAGGTCAGTTTCAGGAAAGTTCCCGGTGGACACCGAAAGAAGCCAGCCCCTGTTTCAACAACCCATCCAAAGCAGTTGAAAACGCCACTTCCGCACATGGAGCATTGTTCCCACAACCATGAGTGACAGCCAAAATTCGATTAAGACCAAGGAACGGTAATATAACAGATGCGTCTGGTCAAGATTTCACTCGAGCTCTTGTCACCACGAGCCTGGTTGCAAACTACCACGGCGGTCTGGGAGACTCAAGACCGCCACAACACCTACCATGCCTAGAGTGCCACCGGAGGGCTGCGAGCGCTTGTAAGTACTTAGTTTTGAAGTGAAGAACCTTCCGTATCCCTACCCATACACTCTACCGGACCGGGTTACTCAGCATGCATCGAGGCAGAAGCTGTTATACCCAGTCGGAGTGAGCGACAGGGGCGGTATTTCCGGAACTACCGGCAGCTGTTGTATGTCCGGCTAGACCGCTAACCCGGTCACCATATTGGACTCTCCCTGGGCGATAGTAAGAGAGCCAACGGGGCAGGTCATAGCGGGGATTGTTGGTTCCACAGGCTAGTCACATAAAGTTTGAAATGTATGTAGACAACATGTTGGTGTAATTCTCCCGTGTAGGTACATGAGCAAGCATAATCTTGAACTCCGCAGGTAAAACGTGTGACGGGACACATCAGTGTGTTATATGAGATTGGTTGTGTTGCTGTCAGGCCCCCGCTGGTAGTGTTTAACAATAATGAGCAGGCGAGGACGTGACCCTTCCTAGTGTGTCCTTTAATCTTATGGTAGTCTATCCGAGGTGGCAAAATATATTTTTTATTATTTATTAGAAATACTTGGTACGCCCAAAAAGGTGGGTGGGTCATGATATTCTAGTGTGGGGGGTACTCATGGCATGTAGGTAACTCTTCCATAGTACCCGGGGAACCAGAATTTGCGCATCCCTGTCATGTCATGATCCAACCAGACGAGTGTCAATGGACAAATACATGTGATCTAAACCGTTGTGTTGTATGCCAATACTCTGATCACTGTTGCAGTGATATGCGGTAGTGAATGTAGTGTACGATCACTTGATGTTGTCTACATATTTACGTCAGGTGGCTCCAAGGGATATCTTCATTGAGTCCACCCTGATCAGTTGATAATCGTAGGACCCATCGTTGCTCAAGGCGGAATAGCGCCTTCATAGGCATGCCCGGGTGTGCTTCAAGTACACCCCATTCGAAGGAATCCTGGGCATGCCGTTGCTCATGGTAGTGTGCAGTAATTTTGATGTTGGTTTTTTGGCATCTGAACTTGCTTTTGTGCTCCATCATGCGCACCTTTACCTGTCTTGTGGTCATTCCTATGTATAGGAGACCAAATGGGCAACTCAAAATGTAGATGCAGTTAGATGAGTTGCAATTTGTGTGTGTCATGATTTTCCAAGTTACCCCATTCGGGAATGTCAGTTCTTTTGTGATCTTTGTTTGGGGCCATACTGAGCACGAGCCACAGGGGTAGTGGCCCTTGACAGGAGGAAGATCCCAAAGAGTTCTTTGAGACTTGGTGTGTAGCTTTTTAGGTCTCGTATGTACGAGTAAATCTTTCAGGTTGCTAGTCCGTTTGAACGCAAACCTCAGAGTAGGTAAGCTCAGTGTTCCTGTGTTCAAGATGTCCCAATGCTTGCGGATTATGTTTCTAATCCGGTTAGAGTCAGGGGTGAAAGTGGCGACACATGTGATTGAGTTATCTGGCTCTCTTGTCACGTTTGCCATCAGGCTTTCACGATTGTTATGTCTTGCTCGTTTCCGAGCCAAAGCAACTACTTGCCTTGGGTATTCACGTCTGACCAGATCTCGCATCAAAGTGCTGGACTCTCTCTGGTAGTCTGCCACTGTGCTGCAATTTCTTCTAATGCGTAAGAATTGCCCGAAGGGCAAATTCGGTCGCAAGGCCCTAGGATGGTGGCTGCTGAATAACAAAAGACTATTCTTGTCGGTGGGTTTCCGATACAAGGTGGTTGTGATCTGATCTCCATCAAGTTTAATGAGAAGGTCAAGGAAAGGGATCTCTGTTGCTGAAATAGTGTTAGTAAATCTCAAAAATGGATTCAGCGTATTGATCCATGTGCAGAATTCTTCACATTTAGTGCGATCTCCTTTCCAAAGGATCAGAATGTCGTCTATGAACTTTCTCCAGAGCAGCACGTTCGCCCAGTAGAGATTATTGGGGTTATTGATTTCTCTGTCCTCGAATGCTGACATGTACATACATGCTAGACTCGGTGCGAACGTGCTGCCCATAGATGTGTCCTGTGTTTGGTGGTAGAGTTGGGTGTTATACTCGAGAAAAAAAAAAAAAAAAAAGAAGAAATCTGTTAATGCCATGGTAGCGCATTCCATTATGAAAGGCACTGGCGTGGGTGAGGACCAATCGCTGTGGCTAAGTGCATCCTCAATCACTTCTAGAGTAGCCCTCTGTGGGATGTTGGTGTAGAGGGCCTCAACATCCAGGGTGACCAGAAGATCTACTTCCTCTGGATGTTGGGCCTCCTCCAATAGGCGGAGTAGGTCTATGGTATCCTTAACAAAGGAAGGTGTAGCTTGGACCAGTGGTTGAACAAAGTGGTCATTAAATTTAGACAGCGGTTCCAAGATGGACCCAATCCCTGAGACAATGGGGCGACCCGGCACCGGGGTGGTACCCTTATGTATTTTTGGTAGGTAATAGAGGTACGGAGTCTTAGGTTCTTTTGCCAGTAGGAACTCTGCTTCTTTCCTGGTAATCCAGCCTTCTGTTCCAGCAGAGAAGACCATCGTGGATGTGGTCCTACTAAATCTGGGAGATGGATCTTCCCTGATAGGAGTGTAATATCTCCTGTCGCTCAACTGCCTGCGGCATTCTGTGTACTAGTCCGAGGAGGACATGATTACAGTTGCCCCGCCTTATCGGATTGTTTGATCGTGATGTTCACATCATTGGCCAAGTCCCTGATAGCGGCGGATTCACTAGCTGATAGGTTGTGGTAGGGAGCATGAGTGGAAGTAATGCTCAAATCCTTGAGCACTGCCTGTTCGAACATCAGTACCTCATTGGGAATCATACTGCAATTCGGGGTAAAAGTAGATTGTCTATGAAGGCTAGAATCCTCCCTCGGGAGTTGCGGATGGTCCTGAAAGAACGCTTGTAATCTGATTTTACAAAAGAAACTCTGGACCTCGCAAAGGTCGCGGAATCTATCAGTCCTTGGAGTGGGCACATACCCCAGACCTTTCTGGAGGACCCTCTCCTCTACGGGTGTGAGGACTCTGGGGGAGAGGTTGATGACTATTCTCTCTTCCCCCTCGTTTGACTCCTGGTCTCGACAGATCGTGCAGGCTTTTCCTGCCATTGTACTCTTTTTTGCCCTCTTCTGCGCCCTCTTCCTCTGCCCCAACCTCTGTCTAAAAAAAGGTGGCTCAGTACCGTGCTGAAAGAAGGGTGAAGGGCCTTGATGGTACATAGGGCATTGCCAAAATTGAGGTCCCTGGAATGGGGGTATGTTGTAAGGGGGTACATAGGAGGTTGGAAAGTCCTGTTTTTTCTGTTGTTCCAGCTACCTGTACTTGAGTCACTGTTCGATGACTATCCTCTTCTGGATTGGCCAGAGCGCTCATCCGAAGAGTACCCAGTGGCAGATGCTGTGTAGTCTGCTTTCAAGTATGGGTATACTTTTTCTGTGGAGAATTTCTGTATATCTTTCTGGAGTTTTGAGATCTTTTGTTTCATTAAATACTCCCTATTGTCCGCAATTTCTGCGTTGATCTCTGCTAGCTTGGTTTTGGATGCTGTTGTTTGTACAATGACCTTAATTGCCCTTTCTGCTGTCTGGATCCTAATAAGAGCATCCGCTATTCTCTTGGCCGTATTAATAAGGAGGATGAGCCAGTCCCTAGTGCATTTCCATGCTACTAGGGACCACTCTTTTTTAAACACCGCATCTTCCAGAAACAGCCGCGGAAAGTTATTAACAATCAAGCCATTTGGCGCTATGTTTGCCCTTAGGTATTCTGTCATCATGGCACCATGCAGTGTCACCTTCAGCCATTCACGTTTCAGGTTGGACAGTGAGGTCCAATCCTCGGATTGGCTACCTGAGGCAGAATAGCCATCAGGCCCCAATAAATGACTGTGGTCTTAATATTTCTGCTGCTGCTTTGTCGCCGAAGCGGAGTCCTTGATAGTCCTCCATGCCATTGGTCTGAGGTCCCAGCGAACTCGTGAAGAAATAAACAAATTGATTTAGTCCCTGTTATCACTTCAACTTGGGCCAAGGGAACACAATGGAACTACCTGGTAACCTTAATATCACTGTTCCCACGGGCATCACCCGTGCAGTCAATCTTATCCAAGAGGGATTTTTTAGGTCCACCATACATGCCCAATAAGCAGTGTAAACTGATGAAGTATGCAGTTCCTAACATGTGGTGCAGGTGGTGGTGTCTTAAAACAAGACACCTGCTTGTTGGGTGTGTGAGGGTCTTTTTCTGAAAGGAGGAAACTCTTCTCCTGCTCTTCTGATTATCCACACACTGGGTTTCCCCTTTGTGATCTCTTACCACCACCTGCACCACGTTAGGAACTGCATACTTCTTCGGTTTACACTAGTTTAGAAGAACCCATTGACAATATTGAATAGGCATAAGAATTATTTTATGAACAGATTGGCATAGTAAATGGTTTTGTGCACCGTATCAGGCGTAAGCCCCAAGCCCAACCATTTGTACACAAAGTACAGCAAGTTCCTTTGTCAGTCAGAGGAGAACTCAAACAGACGTTGAAAGATTTGTGTACCCAAGGTATCATTCAACCGGTAGATGCGTCTCAATGGGTCACACCGACTGACGTTGCATGAACAAAATTTAAAAAAATAAGGCGATAGCAGATTGTGTGCCGAATAACGTACATTGAATTCCAATATTTTTATTGATTGTCACCCCCTACTCAGGATCCATGGAATGTTGGCTAACTTGGGCAATGCAAAATGGTTTTTCATTATGGATTTGAGATCGGCATACCACCAAATTCCATTGGACAAAGTCACAGGAACTGACTGCTTTTGTCACCCCGTTCGGCACCTAGAAGTACTGGAGGCTGCCGTAAGGATTGTGAGTCTTTAGAGCAACACAATTGCATTCTAGATAAAGTCTTGTCCATTCTCACTCATAAGGGCATAACTGTCAGAAAAGACAAATGCAAGTTTACCACCAAGGTTTTGGGTTACCTGGGCCATACCATCACTTACTCTGGAATCAATCCAAAGTTCTCTTTGGTCAAGGCTATTAAAGATACCTGTGCACCCACTAATCGTGATGCTCTGCGTTCCTTTTTAGGTCTTGCAGGATATTACACTTTGATTGCTTTAAGATATGCTGTAGCAGTAGAACCACTCAGATCTCAGTTGCGTAAGGGGCAAAGGTTTATTGGGGTGGGGGGGGAGGGGTGGGGAGAGAGATGCAGACCTCTTTTGACAAAGTGAAGGTCTTGATTGTGAAAGCATAGGCTCTATCTGCTTTCGGGGATGATTGCATGTCCATTAACACTGTAGATGCCAGCCTCTGAGGTCTAGGAGCAGTTCTTAGCGAGAGGTTAGGAAACCGAGAACAAACTGTTGCATTTGCTTCCAGGTCTCTTAAAAAATATGAAGAACAGTATAGCACGTTTGAGCGCGAGGCCCTGGCATGCATTTGGGCAGTTCCGAAATTTAGGATCTATTTTTGGGGAAATCGCTTTGATTTACACATGGATCACAAAGCCCTTGTTTACATTTTCACAGTGGGGATTCATAATAATGTGTCTGCGAGGCTTACACATTTGGTTTCCAAACAGCAAGAATACACATTACATAAGCCATGTGGCAGGAGGAAAAACATTTTGAGCTGACTGCTTTTCTCGTATGAACTGCCTGAACTAGATGAAGAACTTGAACTGGATGATCATGTGTGTGTTGCTTATGTGGATGCTGTATAGGCCTATCTGGATGGCGAGTCCACGTTTTCAGATTGGGACTTGATGAATGTTTTCAAATAGGATGAAACTCTTAAACAGGTCAGTGTGTAGTCGAGGGTTGGCCTGAAATCAGATGCTTGCAGGGCTATTTGAGGACGTATGCTAAGGTGGCAGGGGAACGGTCTTCAGTCAAAGGTTTGGTCCCAAGAGGGGATTTACATGTTCCCCCTTTCAGGTTACGGGAGCCCATAATTTCCAAAGTGCATCAAGGGCATTTGGGCACCACCAATACTTCTATGCGTATCAAGCAACATTACTGGTGGCCTGCTCTGGATAGTCCGGTCAGACAAGTGGTTGACAAATACCCAGAGTGTCTTCTCTCTGATGAACATTGGAAGGTCAACAAGGTGCCCTTGCACCCTGTTCCATACCCTGAAGCACCTTGATAGAAATTGGCCCTGGATTTTTCAGGTCCATTTGTTTCTCTTCCTAGCGAAAAGAGATCTGTAATTTTGTTAGTCGACTACTTCTCTAAGTAGTTGTACTTTTCATTTATCAATTCTTCTTCACCTGAGATGGCCATCAAATTTCTGGAGCAAGTGTTAGCCATTGAAGGGTTGGCCAGATCTCTGGTGACCGAAAATGGCTCACATTTTGTTTCTACTGAGATGTGCAACTTTTTGAGCAAACATGACCTCAAACACTTAGGGGGTTGCTTTGTATTCGCCAACATCCAATGGCCTGGTGGAAAGAGGGGCTAAAGTGATAAAGGAAGGGGTACAGACAGCTCTCACAGCAGGAATGGACGCTAAACAATTTCTCAAACAGAAAGTATCAGAATACAATACGACACTTTAATGTACCACTGGGGTCACTTGGTTTTTACTGTTAAGAGGTCACAAAGATCATTTACCTCGAATTCCCACGTGGCCGAGGACTGTTTCCAATAAAAAGGGAGAAAGTACCACCTTGAAAGAACAGGTTAAGGCAAGGGTATAGGTAAGAAAGTCAAGAATGAAACAAAGTGTTCGAAAGAATAATAGTTGTGAACCTGACTTTGCTGTTGAAGATCAGGTTTTACTAAAAAAAACAGGAATGATCAGGAAGGGAGTCAATTTTTTCTTCCCCAGCAATAATTTCCAGAGAAGGTAAGGGATCAGTTCTCGTTGGAAATAAAGGCTGGTGGAATAAACGGAGTTTGGTAAGATTCACATCGCAGCAAGCAGGTAGTATCAACTACAGGAAGGTTTCTAGGTTGGACACAATGGATACAGCCATGTAAAGACACCAGGGAAAACTGACCTAGTCATAAGATTGATATTAGAAGCAGAAACAGTGTTCTCCAGGATTCTGATTTTCAATACAATGCTTGTGGTACAAGGTTACATGTGGTTGAAAGATCCAGTAAATTCAAAGATTAAATAATATATTAATATTTTCAGATTTGTTATTGATTTAATAGCTATGCATTATTTTTATGGGGGGGGGGGGGGTAGGTGATGGGGGTTCGCTTCAGGTAGTCGCCACTCTAATTTTCAACCAGGTTGGAAGCCAGGGTCATTAAAATTGTTCTGCCTGACCTTCCAATTCCTGTTTTAATTTGCAGGGTCTATTGACCTTCAATATCAACACATCTACGCTTTTAGGTCCCTCACACCCACGGCACCAAACGGCAAGGAATAAAAGATCTCCGGCAAAGAGCCACTCATAGGGTGCACGCCAGGTATTGCAGCACCGACCTGACAAGGAGCATGCCCTTATGATGAAGCAGGATACCTAGCTGGCTGGGTGTGTGAGTGCCCTAATTCCGAAAGGAGCGATTCCCCCTTCCCACCTTTCATAGTGGACAACCTACTGTCTTACTGGGACTTCACTCCCATTCTTCACTGTTAGGAACTGCATACCCTTGTTTGCTTTGATCTTGATTGGACATGTATGCTGGACCTCAAAAAAGCCCTTGGTCCCTCTTCCTTGATTAAATTGTATGTTAGTACCATACCGTGTTCTGTTCTTTTCTCCATTTTCTTTGTAGACCTTGCACCAGTGCTGTACCTACTTCATTTGTCTAGTGCTTGGCTTTCTAGCCTCCTTCAGGATTTGTATTGTCCTGGGGGTGATGGGGGGTGGGGAGGTGCCGGTGGGAGCTGTTGGTGTCTAAACTCTGTATTCAGGAGCTACGCTAGTAGGTTGAGTGTGGCTGATTTTAGGCACCGAACTCCAGCTTGCAAATAACTTCCGTTTTGCATAGTTACCAGGTCCTGTGCTGCTTTGATTGGAATAATATGTCCTCTGGACATATCTGGTGGGTCTGAATACCATGAATGTCGTCCCACTGCAGGGCAATAAGTTGGAGTGATGTTCCAGGTTGCCTGGCCTTGTCCAGTTAGGTTGAGATCAGGGAAATCTGTGAAAAGGAGTATGAACATTTTCCTGATCAGTCTTTCGCCAGGGCATTCCTCTTGGAATGGTGGCGTGGGAAGCTGGACATGAAGTCTTGGCATTCTGAGAATTCTGGACTTCCTAATAGGTGTATGCTTGATATTACCCAGTGTCTGAATACAGCATCAGATCTTGCTTTATCTCCCATTTGTGGGAGGAGTTTTCTTGTCTGCTTAATCTCTCTGCCTCAGAGTTCTGTTTCCCCCAGGAGGTGTATTGTTACTAGGGTTATGTTAATTTGGATTCCCCATTTCTACTGCGCTAGTCTCGACAATGGTAACAACTTTGTTTCACCCAGCTTGTTGAGGTAAAACAGTAGTTGCTTTGTTCATTTGCACAGCACTGTGTCATCGTTAGAAATTGGGGCTCTAGTTGGCGAACAAGTTACTTGCCTTCGGTAACCCCTTAACTGGTACAGACTATATCTAGTCGCAGATTTCTTTCCTTTTGAAGTTCCTCAGGCATCAGACTGGACGCAAAAGACACACAATTGATGGACGGAATGCAGAACAAAGAAAACATTCACCCCCCGTCAAGAGATCTGGGTTAAATCCATCATTCTTTTGCTCACCATGCCATCCCAGTTTAGACCTGGCCATATGCAAATCAGTCTTGACCCTGTGCCTCATAGGAACAGTCCAACTCGAAGTGCCAAGCCAGGTCCAGACTGGATCCAGAAGATTTTTCGTGAGCAGTACCCTTGGACGCCAGGTGGTGGAGTCGATCGGCTCTATGTCAGTAGGTGGCATCAATCGGCTCCACACCAAGTGATGTCACAGTACCTATCTAGGTGCCACCCAGACATGCCGACGTCGGGTCCTTTTCACAACTTTCCAAGCCAGAAGTGTGGAGCCATGAAGAACACAGACCGCTGGTATACAAAACTAGGGACCTGAAAGGGGTCATCCCGGTCCACAGAAATCAGTTAGCAGAGCGGGGTGAAAGAGTGGGTCAGTTAAGGAATCTGCGGATAGATATAGTCTCTACCAGATAAGGTGTTACGGAAGGTAAGTAAGTTAAGTTAGTTATTAATTTGATAGAGACTTCTAGCCACAGATTCCCTACCTTTTGAATAGATACCAGAGCAATACCATCCACCTGAGGAGGGTCTGAGAACTAATTTCAAAAGAAACAAAAATGCGCTGCATGACACAATGGGAAAAGTGATGATGTTGAAAATCTTTATTTGATTATTCAATAATCATAAAATCAAAAACTTAAAACACAAGTACCGAGATAAAAGAAAACTACATTTCACAAACAGATGAAAGTTATAAGAAGCATCTAAAATATATAGTTCATGCAGCTCATATAAAGAATTTTCAGCTTAATTAAAATACAATTTATAGATTTAGTGCTGCATTAAAGTGAAAAGCATTTTTCAAGAAGGACCCAACAGTAGTTATAACAGGTTCAGGAAGCATCTGCAAATGGTAAAATGCTGGTCTATGCTGATAAAACCCCCTGGATCCAAGGATAGGCAACAAGTATCTGCGCCAAGGAAAGTCACAAGTCTAACAGTATGAAATTAAATGTTCCAAAGTCTGTGGTGATCTCCCATCACAGTGGCAAATCAAAAGCCATTTGGGATCATATTGTCCAGGTGTAAAACATAACCTTTATTTAATTACAACCAATCAAAACTAACCAGGTAAGCAAAGATCTCTCCCAGGCGCTTCCAACTAGGCAGAGTTAAGGTTCAGAGCCAATATTGGTTTGGACAATCATGCAAGCTCTCAAAATTGGCTTGTCCAAGACAGCAATCTTCCTCTCCTATGCCGCCTGTTTAAGAAACAGCTTTTTAACCTTTAATCCGTCACTTTTATTTATCAACTGAAGAGCATGGCACAATTCTGGAAATCCCAATAGTACAGCAAGATTTTTAATGTAACCCAGCCATGGAATTTCGTGATCATACTCGCAGTCCAAGCAATCTTTAATCACTTCCCTGTTGAAAGTGGTGTGTTCCCCGCTCCAAACCGTTATCCACAGAAGCAATGGGGCTAGTTTTACAGGATTTTCAACATAAACCAAGTTAAGCTCTTTGTATACAAATAAACTGGGGCTAGCAGGGCCCACGCCAAGTAGTTTCCAACAGAATTGGTCCACCTCCCATTGTGATCTCATACAATTTAGATGACCCCAAATGGCGGCACCATTTGTGAGAACCGGTAAACATTTCACTTTATAAATTTGCAACAATCGAACAACTGGTTTTCTGCCTATCATTGAGAACAGAAAGACAGCACGTCATGCTTGATTAAAACAATGACTTCTATTTGCCATACAGGGAGTGCATTTATTCTGTTGATCAAAGGTGATGCTCAAATAAGAGAAAGAACTCTCCCTTGAAATGACTTTCCCTTTGATGATTATTGGTCTGGTTTTAGAAAGCTGCCTCCCACAGACCATATAATGGGTTTTGGCAATGTTTAAATCAAAATCCATCTTGTCCATAAATTGAACGAAACGGCCCACCAAACCCCTGAGACAGTTCGAAGTACAAGAGAGCAATACCGCATAATCTGCGTAGAAAAGTGATGGAACAAAAAAGGCATATCCTTCCTGTTCATTGCAAAACAATTGTTGAAACCATTTATAGTGGAAATAAAAGAAGTGCCAGGACACAACCTCTCCCCGACACCTCGAGGAAGGCAAAAATGTCTGTGCATTCCCCATCCAGACCGTACCTAACAGAAGCAGCGACATCCATGTTAAGAGCCCATAGGAAATCAATTCATGCCTGTGGCATTCCCAAATCAACCAGCAAGTTCCACAACTTTGACATGTTAACTCCGTCGAAGGCACTACTCAAGTCCATGAATGCTAAAGAGATGGACCCTTAACCCCAACAAATTTCCTTATCAACAGGTTGAGGTGTAAACACTGCTCCAGTGTCCCCATACCCTCTCTAATCCCATACTGAATGGGACTAAGAAGGTTTTTAAATTGGGTCCAATCATTTCCTCTTTTCCGGATTACTCTGTCCGCCACTTTGATTATTGAATTTAAAAAGGGAAATGGGCCTATAGCAACATCGATTCTGTTTAGCTTCTTGAAGACAGATACTATAGTAGCATTTTTCCAAGACCTAGGAATGCCCTCTATGACGGTTGCATTTAAAACGTTTATTAATAAGGGGACGTACAAGGATATGTCCACCTTATAGAGAGGTTCATAGGGACCCGTTTGGGCTCAGGGGCCTTGTTAGAAGGGCTTGCCTGAATGGTAAGGTTTACTTCCTCCAGCCCAAAGGTGATAACTGATAAGAACTTTGGTACAAGCTCAGTACAATCCAATGGTTTCACTGTTCCCACTGACTAAATCATTTTAAAATGTGTCGCACACGGTTCTGGAGTTATGTTAGTACCTTTATCATCAGACAAATTTGGAGACAACTGTTTACCTTTAACTAGCTCGCAAAATCCTTTTGCATCACTAGAATTACAAGTATGTATCAATCGATTCCAAGCTTCCTCTTTCAAGGTTTGCTTCCAACCCCTAGTGGCCGGCCTAAAAGTTGCTCTAGATAGGGAAATATATTTTTGAATATTTAGCCGGGTGTTTAAAACCTCTCTTAATCGCCGAATACCAGCCCTGCATTTATCATCAAACCATCTTTGTTTTCTTGGTTCCTTTGGTACCTGAAAGACCATGCATGATCAGCTTAACGAATAAAAAAAGTCTCCAAAACACCATCTGGGGGAGTATCTACTAGAAGCAATGAATCCATGAACAAACTCAGATTGGTTCCAATAAGAGAGTTTAACAGGACGGGGATATAAATAGCATGCCATTTAATTCTTAGGCCTTAATCTTTGGTGGTCAAAATGGTTAATCCAGGGTTAATTTTACCGCATTCACTGGTAGGTATCATCATATCAACTTTAATGGAATTATGGTCACTGTAGCAGGTGTTTCAAACACCCCCTGCTCATTAAATTTTTTCCACAGACCTCGAGATGAAGACATTATCAATCACTGACTCTTTTCCCCAGCCCACAAACGTTGGTTTTAGATCAAATGGTTGCCTCGCAAAAACCCCTACATCGACGATATCAGTCTGGCCAAGGGCATTAATAAACTTCCTTCCCACCTCTTTCCTCCACTACTGACTGACAAAGAAATGTATCACCTCACACAAAAGGGTCAAGATTAATAGAGTTCTTGCCCAACTTGGCGTTAAACTCCCCTCCCAATAACATGTTAAAACATTTTAGTTTAGAGAAGGATCTAGACTCAAGAATGGACAGCAACTAAAATAGTCTCAATCTGACAGCCAGGGTCATAAACAGACTTATAAAAACTCACCAAAGAAAACTAAAATTACTGGACACCACAAGATCTGCCCCCCCCCCAATGTTTTAAAGGTACAGGAAGGACCCTGAATAGCTTGGATATGCAGATAATGGCGACTAACCCACCCTGTGCTCTCTGTCCTGGAATGGTTTTAGCTGGTACACAAACATTCAATCCCATCCAGGAAAATAAACTTCTGCCTAGGTTTCCTGTAGCATTATCACATCGTACTGTTACAAAATTGAGCCGCTACGGGTCCAATATCTTGGATCGCATACCCACGTTACAGCTAACAAATCTTAATGTGGAATACTGATTTAGACTCCCAATACATGTGGGTAGGTATACTAGCGAGTGCAAATCCTTAGGTAAGTGGGTATGGGTAAGAGCAGGAAGACAATCATTGTCCAAACTAGTCAGGGAAAGAAATCTACTGCAGGTAGGGATACAGGGTTTTTCTACTACTCTTGCAGACAAAGTGTATCCAACCCTGGTACTTAGTTGCAGGTGCCTATTAAAAAAAAAAAAAAAACTATGCCCTCCTACATTGAAAGCTGTGTGTTAAAGCTTTGAAGCAACTGCCTTGCTAATGCAGGGTATTTACAGTTAATCACCACATAATTTCCCCTCAGATGTTTGGAAGCAGAGCCCACCCACCCAACCCTTCTAACAAACAATATGTCATTATGGCAGACTTTGTTTTGAAGCTGGGAGGTGGTCTGTGTTAGGAATTAGTTCTGGAACCCCTGTCATTATGGAAACGTATGGACAGCATGAAGGTGGTAAATTCAGGGCAGGCATAGCTTTAGCATTCTGGATAATTCCCCCTTTCCTCCTAATATGTTCCCTGTATATCCCATTTTCCCGCCCCACACTCAATGCTACGGCTACATCATTGCTATCGGGTATGGAGGAACCAGTGTTATATTGCAGTCAATTGAGAGGGAACAAAGAGGTAGACTGCAATATCTTTGAGCAGGTTTTGCCCCACAACTATATGGTTTCCCAAAGCAGCTTGTTGGGCTATATTAGCAGGAGAATGACCCTTAACTGTAACCAATTTCTTCAGTAGATTTGAAACCGCTGTCTCCAAGCAGTTTAACCACCAGAGGGGCAACACACTGAGCTATGACGGGTTTAATTTTATCCAAAATAACGTCCAAGTTTAATGATGCCCCATCCTTAGCACCTTCCTTCGCCCAGGTGAATCCTCAAATTTCGAGTAAGAGGACTCCCTGCAGCAGGTCGCTTATTAGCTTTCTTTTTGCTGAAGGGGCGATATCGCTACAATTTAAAGCGTTTGTTTCTAGTGATCTCTGTTGAACCACATCAGTGAGCGCTTGCAGATAAGATGTAATAGCTGGTCCGGGGCGGTCTCTCCCTGGTGGTATTCTTAACTCAGTGGGCACGAAAGGGTAAGGGCCTTAAACCCCCCAATCTAGGGATTGCAGTCGCTCTACAAGGTACATTTATTTTGTTGTAGCTTCCCTCACGCGGGCTAGGTAAGAGTCCAATATATTCTCATTAGGAGGCTAACTAACATTATCCTTGTCCGCATGCAACTTCTGCCTGCCAATGTTCTTGACAGTGTTATACCAGAAGGATTAAGCTTGTGTGATATCAAATATAAATGAATCAGGACATCAGTGTCCTTTTCCCCAGACCGGGAACCCTGAAATTAAACAAGTCTCACCATACAGTCCCTGGGAACAAAGCCAAGAGGGGTGGCCTAGCCCAGCCTTAGACAGAAGCTCCCGGGCATGGGTCCCGCGCCGCAGGATGACCTCAGGTGCTATATAGTGCTACAGTAGCAGGAGGCAGCAGTCCTGTTCCCTTCTACCCTGGCGATACAAACTAGGGCTTAAAGTTCCCAGACCAACGGCAGCAATGTACACAGCGTCCCATGCCGCGGGCTGACCTCAGGTGCTATATGGCAATACCGCGGCGGGAAACGGCAGTCCTGGCCCCTCCTCCTCGTGGCGATGCAAACTGGGGCTTGAATTCCCCAGACCAAGGGCAGCAACCCACAGAGTCCCCTCCCTGCGAACCGGACTGTCCAGACAGTAAGGTTTGGTGAACATGTGCAGTTAAGCCCACGTTCCTGCCTGGCAGATATCCAGGACCTGAATTCCGCATGCTAACACAATTTTCGTAGCTTTAGCTCTGGTGTAATGAGCTCACAAATCTTCAGGAGGTTGCTACTTGGTCAGTGCATAACAGATTTTGATGCAGAGTATGACAAACTAAGAGATGGTTCGCTTCTGCGCCGCCCGGCCTTTCTTCACACCCACATATGCGACAAAGAGTTGATCATCAACCCAGAACTCGTGTACGGTCAAGGTAGAACACCACCACTCTTTTTGGGACCAGGCATTGGAGTCGTTCCTCTTCTTTAGAGGGATGGGGGGTGCACAAAAATTAGGCAGGGTGATTGATTGGCCTACATGAAATGGTGTAAACACTTTTGGTAGAAAAGAGGCCTGTGTGCAAAGCACCAGTTTGTCAGGATATATTGAGAGAGAAGGTGGATTAGATAAGGGCTGCAGCTCACTCACTCGATGGGCAGTAGTAATTGCCACGAGGAAGGCTGTTTTTATAGTGTGAGATGCTTGAAGGGACAATTGTGGAGAGGCTCGAAAGGAGCATACATTTACAAAGTCAAAACTAAATTAAGGTTCCGCGGAGGTATAATGAATGGTGAATGAGGAAAGAGATTAGAAACCTATGTACAATACAGGACTTGAATAAAGAAGGTTGGTCAGTCAACCGCAAAAAGGAAGCAATGGCAGATATGTAGCACTTAAGAATTGCTCAGTCTGGAGCCACAAAAATGAGTTGGGCCCGATCAGTCTTGATCTTCTTGATAACTCTGGGTAGGAGTGGCATGGGCGAAAAGATGTACAGGAGGCCAGAATTCCACGAGTCAAAAAGCGTCTCAGAGCAAGAGCCGCATTGGAAACTCCAGCACGTAAAACTGATGACACAGCGCTTTCTCTGCAGAGGCGAACCGATCTAACCAAGGCTTTCCCCACTGCTGAAAGAGACCTTGCCCCACCTCCGGGTGGAGATGCCATTCACAATCCGCTAGGCATCTTTGGCTGGGTTAGTCTGCTCTGGCATTCAGAGGTCTCAGATGCCCTGCTGTTCCAGCAATGTCCAGTGGTGCAGGTCCGCTCCACAAAGGGTCCAAGAAACCACACTGCCCGCTTTGTTGCTGTACCATATGGCAGTTGTGTTGTCCATGAACACCTGCACTAGCCTGCCCTTGATGGAGGGTAGAAAGGCTTTCAGTGTCGGGTTACACAGAGCTCCAGCAAATTAATGTAGAGTTCCAATTCCACTGGAGACCAGTCTTCTGAACTCCACCTCTCCCAGATGGCCACCCCACCCCAGAAGTGATGCATCTGCCACTACTGTGAGATCTGGTTGTGGGAAGGGAGAGAGGTCTGCCTCTAAACCAGTCGCGGTTCGTTAACCGCCACTGCAGATCTTTTACAGCACCCTACGAGATATGGATCACGTCAGAGAGATTCTCCTGATGCTGCACCCACTGGAACTGTAGGTTCCATTGCAGAGCCCACATATGCCATCTGGCATGTGGCACCAGCAGGATTAGGGCTCAAAAAAATCATTAAAATGTTACCAGACCTGCAGGTCTAGTAACTTGAAAAATCAACTCGACCCAACTGTAATGTACTTGATCTCTGTCTCTGAAAGACAAGATAAAAAGATTTAAAGGAATCTTTATTGCTCACTTTATGAGCAATAAAGAGGTCTTTAAATCTTATCTTGTCACTTTTGCTCTGCTTTCCGAGACAGAGGTCAAAAGTCAGTTTGTCTTCCTACTCACCAAAAAGGGCGAGTAGGCCCTAAAAATAGCTCATCCTGATTAAACCTGGCTCGCCATAGCGAGCAGATTTTTAGAGCCCCAGGAATACATGCGGCCATGAGTCTCAGCAGCATCAGAGGCAGACTCATTGAAACCCAAGATAGAGGCTGAAACATTGGTATCGTAGTCTGAATATCCTGGACTCTGCGCTTGGGAGGATAAGCCCAAAAGAGCACCATGACCAGAACAGCTCTGATAAAAAGGGAGCATCCGAGAGGGAGTCAGGTGTGACTTTAGCACGTTGATAGCGAATCCCAGCAATTGCAGAATGTTTTCAGTAGTCTGGAGGTGAGGTGGGAGACAACTGCCTGGGGTGAATCTGCCTTTAGCAGACCGTCATCAAGATAAAGGAAGACTGGAGCCCCTGATCTCCGCAGATAAGCTGCAACCACCGCTATCACCTTGGTGAACACCCGAGTGAAGCTTGTAAGGCCAAAAGGGAGTACAGTGAAATGAAAATACTCATGGGCTACCGTAAACCGCAGATAGCACTGGTGGGCAGGTAGGACGGGAATATGAAAATAGGCATCCTGCAAGTCCAACCCTACCATCTAGTCTCCTGTGTCCAGGACAGACAAGACCCGAGCCAATGTGAGCATTTTGATTTTCCCCTTCTTGAGGAAGAGATTTAGGGCTCACAGATCTAGAATAGGAATCCACAAAGTAGCAGGATAAGCAATCACAGCCTACTTCTGGCACCAGAACACTCTCTATGGCTCCCTTGGCGAAGAGAACCCCCTCACGAAGAAGGGACAGATGATCCTTTGTCAGCCAGTATTAAGAAGGTGATATGGGGGAGGGGAGGGTGTCTTGAAGGGTAGGGAGTAGCCCCTTCAGACAAACTGCAAGCCCACCTGTCCAATATTGTGGGCTGGCAGTGGGGCAGGTGATGGTGAACCTGCCGCCCATTGGGTGCCCATGGTGGTAAAAGAGCAGACTAGGAGGGTTTAGAGGTTGGGGGCGCGGGTCCACAGCGAGGCCCAATGACCTGTCTGTAGCCCGAGAGTCCTTGAAATGCTCGAGTGCCGAATCTGCCTGGTCTCCTAAGAGCCGGATGCCATCGAAGAGCACGTCCGCAAGCTAAGTTTGGAGATCCCCCTTAACAGCAACAACAAAGAATCCGCGGGTCTCTAAGACAAAGAAAGGCATATGCAGATAGGTCAGTAGGACAACCCCACAGGACATCACAAAAGAGGGGAACTCTTAATTAAGAAGAAGGAATCCCATCAGCCACCTAGATGGCAAACTTCATCATTTGGGATCGCCTCATGGTAGCAACTCAGTGCCACCAGAGAGCCACCACTCCTTGCTGGTATTTTAGGAGGGGCTCATGAGTATTTCAAATGAAATCCAAGGTTAAATAACCACAAAGTGATGAAGCATAAAAATACAGTGGTGAAGGTATGTGATGCAGTGTATGGATAAAGTGCATTAAAATTAACTACCAGGAGAAGTAAAAGTTTGAGTATCTCGTGGTGTCAAAAAGATTAAAAACGCAGTAACAGCGCGATCTGAATAGATGTGCGAGTGCGCTAGTGGAGGAAACAGACCAACATCTGGAGTTGTATCCAGGCCACTGCCTCTACCCAGTTCCTCACATCAGTCCCTATTTTTTTATTCCTCATATTCCAAAGGGTCCAGCAGCCCCTGCCAGTCTTTTCCGAGTCCAAGCTCATGGGAATAGGGCTAAGGCTCTGATCTGGAAGGAAAAACTCCTGCCTGAGTCGGGCAACGCCCCTCCAGCATTGGGACCAGCACCAGAGAAGGTCGAGGTAGTACGATCACACTGGTCCGAATCAAGGAATGGATACTTGGGCCCGGATGCACGGAACCAGATGGGGGCTCCCCTAGCCCCGCAGGGCCCGAAGGCTTGTCGGAAGGGTCGGGCCACCGGAATAGAAGATGTATTGCCTCATAAAACTCCTTCAGGTGGGCAGGGGTCGCTCAGGCTCTCGGGTAGGTGTGGAGTCGGTCCAGGCACAGGTCGAGGCGGCACCGGAAGCTTGGGCAAAGGGCATGGAGCATTGTATGGGGTTTGAACGCCCGATAGGTAACATGGATGTCACCAAAAACATTTCAAGACATGGGAGGACAAGGGATCCAACTGGAACCACTTGGGGACCAGAGGGGCACACAATGCTGTATTTCCATTGTATTGAGCGAAGGGTTCATGCATTTTTGTTTCAATGTATATGATTTTGATGACTTACATGGGGGAACGATTTCATACATTGTTATGTTTTCGTCTGGCCCAGTACTGTGGTGTTGTATATGGATGTCACGCTGAGAGCACTATTAACATTTATCTAAAACTTAAAACAAAGTTTTCCACCCAAAAATAAAAAAGGATCTTAAAATCACTCAACACAGACCAATGCATGGTCTAATTTAATAATGCATTCCTTTAATTATCTAAGTAGGGATTTCCCTCAAATTGTCAAGGTACTGCCCTAGCCAGGCAACTAGGTCAGATTTTAAAATCAGTGTTAACTGCATACCATTTGCATGATGATATAACAAGAGCAAGCGCCAGCCTTACAATGACAAATAATAAAAACAGCACCAATGGAATATGCAGTGTAGATATCCAGGTATGCTGTTGCCTCGAGTCTTACCGTATTCAGAGTTTTTCGTTTGTATAATCAAACCATAAGCAAGGATATTATGGATGGTGCAATCACAACTTAACTCCCAAAGATAATACTAGCTGATCAGAAACAACGTATAGAAGTCTTGTGAAACACACAGACATGCTTCCCCTAATGCTTAGGACAGTACACAATCAACATAAGCAGCCTTAGTTGCTGAACACACTAACCTGTACTTACTTCTAGATGAAATTCTGATTCCTTGCTGAACTGCGGCAGGGTTCAAAACTGCTTCTTCCTTGGCAACCTAGGTAGAACATATCTTGCTAGATTAGATGATATTCATTTTCATAATCCACAATATGTTGAAGTGGCAGGATTTTGAAATTTAGACATAAAAATGTAAGATCAATAAATTAGGCATGATTTCCCTTACATATGCTTGCACAGAATGACTAAAACATTTGACGTTTTCTGAAACTTCACAATTTTTCTACCATTGTATATTATACAACGTATCACAATTTTCTCATTGTAGACTGAACTTTGTGTGGATTTAATGAAGGTGTATGCAACTATTCAAAGATCTCAGTAGAGCAACATCCACAATTGCTGACAATATTAGTGTGGAAATAGGAGAAGGAAGGAATCTAAAGCAAGCTTTGCATTTGGTTATGCAAAGTTTACAAACAACAAAAGATGTCCGTCACCTGCAAAGACCCCAGAGGTTCTGTATTCTTTCATCATCAACCTCTGTATGGTGTAGTTTGGTTCTCTACTTACATGTAAGAGCAGCAAAACAACAAACAAGATACAGTAGAAACAGGAGTCAATGACTTGAAACTTGACAGCTTCAAACCACAACTTTCAATGAATGCCAACCTAGTAAATTGGATTCACCTTGGACACAAACTTCATCCTCAAGGAACACACTGACAAAATACAAACACTGTCTGGTACCAGTTCTCCCTTCTAAAGTAAGTAAAACCATATATTCCAGAACGCAACTTCAGAACTACTGTTCAAGCCATCATACTTTCGCATGTGGATGGTGGTAACACCATGCTGCTCTATGGCCTCCAGGACTCCAAACAGGCACCCCTAAAGAGCATCCTACTTACTGCAGCATGTCTCGTCCATATCCTAAAGAAATATGACAACATCACACCAATCCTGATAGAACTCCCCTTGACAGTCTACACTATCTTGAAAACCACCTGCAACACTTACAAGGCCATTTACAAGGCCATCATAACTAGCACTCCCTGCAGACAAGTTCATCCTCTCCGTTGATTTAGCACATCTGCAGCGAGGGCAGAATCAGACTTCAGACTAATAAGTGTAAAAGAGAGAAAAAAAAGGCACCAGGCTTTCCCTGTTATGCACCCAGGATTTTAAACAAAATCCATCAGGACTGCCCCCAATTTAGGAAAGAATTGTACATGCACATTCTGAAAGTAAATAACACCACAAAGCTTCAAAAGTCTACAAACCAGCTACCTCTACTACCACTCGTTGACTGGACTCTTGTCTTTGACCCAGTGCCGTGGCGATAAAACGAGGAAAGAGCCTCCCCTAGGACGGATAGTGTTCTCAGTTCCACACTCACGACACAGGCTATTGGGAAGACCGAAGCCCGCACAGAAACGGGAACTACCCTGCGAGAACCCAGAAGAGATGCCTGGATGGCGATTCAGTCTCACAAGGGAAGCCAGACCTGTGCGCTCGTGACAGTCGGGCGGTCTCAGAGGTCGGACAGACTCCGGAGGGGGTTGGCGGGTCTCCAACTGCCTGAGGGATCCAACGCAGTGCAGTTTAGAGATCGGCGTCTCAGCCGGGGGGTCTCCAAGATGGCGACATAGCCTGCTCGACCCGTTTTTGCAGCGGAGACGAGACGAGCTCCCTGACCTGGCCACTGAAACGATGCAGAGCTGATGGGACCCCTGAGAGAACGGGCCACCAGAGAGAGGGGTAAAGGCCTGGGAGGTCCTGCTGAACGACCCGGTACTCCAGCAGTAGTGGGAGTCTGACTGAGTAAACCAATGTAAGTGTGGCCTGGACTGCGATAAGAAAATAAAGACGCATTCTGCGGCAAAACTCTGGGACAGAAGGCAGTCCGGCGCAGACCAGGGAGATAGCAGATCTCATAAGATTTAAGTGTGGGGGCGGCCTCCTCTGAAAATAGACCATGGCACTTGCAGTAGACCCCGTAGGGAAAACCCTGTATGAACGCGGCCTGGCGAGAAGAGTGGCCCTGAGAGAGCTGCACCCTGCGACTGGGCTCATTGACAAAAGAAAACTGGAGCAGAGCTACATGGCGAGCCAAAATTGGAACAACTGCTCATCTGAAGTTGGGATGTGCGGGCGGCACCTTCCATAACCAAATTGTGGCTTAAGTGGAGGATTGGAACCCAGAGAAGGGACACAACGCAGTGAGAGTGTCCCTACTAAAGTCAGCGAGGTGCCGGCGGGGGTGCGGTTGCACAGTGAGGATACCCTACCTGTGGGACCATATGCGGGCCCTGACCGGACTCTGTGACCATAACAGGTGGCAGTGGACGTTTCTCGAAAAGGCCCCCGGGCAACATACATGTTATATGTGGCCCCCAAATGCCTCTGAAATAGAGAGAGACAAGGGAACATACTCCAAACGGGAACCATTACTAATCGTTAAAGTGGGGTCCTGATGACACTGGAGCCAGAACTTTCTTGGTGGGGCCGTTAAAGGAGACGCCCGGTGGAAGTGCCTTCTTAACACTGGATATTCACACCTCAGCAAGAAGGTCACTTTCAGAGGTCAGGGCTTCAAGACAACCAAGGGTGACAGCACTGTAAAGAGGACTGTCAACAGTCAAGGCACTAGAGTGACAAGGGGTTGTCACTCCCGGAGAAAATAGTCCTGTTAAGATTGTCACCTCTGAGGGGACTAAACGAGAACACACGTGTGGCGCCTCTAGGAGGGAGCAGCCCTACATCCAGTCTCACCTCTGGCTTTCTGTTTTCCTCGCGCCAGGTTATTTACAAATACTAATTAATTATGTATGAACACAAGGATTTCCTCACCTCCCACAGAACAAGATCCTTACGGTGTCCAAGTTCAACTCACTGCTCTGTCAGTGGGGCTCCTCAGGTGACTGCCTGTTTCGGTCTATAGCCCAACTTACTGCCAGAGGTTCTCTCACGGCGCCGTCTCTTTGTGTCTCCCTCTTGTTTACCCAGGATGCCCCAGTCATTAGAACTCATATGCTCTCACTGACTGTTTTTTTTTCCTGCTTGTTGGATCTTGCTGTGGCAGTTTGCCCTTGTGGTTTCTGCTGCCCCCATCTGTGTCTCTTGGTCCGGTCTCTTGCTGTTTCAGGGTATCTATTTTTGGCTGTCTATTGTAGTGTCTGGGTATTTCCCACAGACAGTATTGCACTCTTGAATTTTTGCACAGGTTATCTCTTGCTGTCCCTCCTGCACAGCCTTTGTATCTCTGCGGCTGCTAGCTCTCCGTGCTTCACCCCTATATGTCTCTCCGCCTCGTGTATCTTTGCATAGTTGGGAGGCACCACCGACATGGATATGGACAGGACTGGATATACCACTGGGGCCTCGAAGATATCTGGAGAGCACAACATCAGGGAGACAGTGAATATTAAGTCTTTTTATCGAGCCAAGTACACACTAGACTTGACACCTTTCTTACAACAGCCCTTAGCAGTTCTAAAGCATACTGAATATTTGGGGCGCACCTTATCAGACCAAAGCTCTTTGCTGTTGACCCACCAACCTTTGGGGAGTCGGCCACAGATTCCCTCTTGGAGACTAAACCCGTTGGCGCCGGAGGATGTCCCCTATCGGTCTGTGGTACTGTAAAAATCGGAACCGTGTAGGTGGCATGGTCCCACCATGCCAAGTTTGGTATCAGCGAACCGCAAATGAGCAGCGCGATATGTATGAGTGTTTTCGTCACGTTTCACTGATGAATTCACCGTGCATACGATGCCACATATCGTACCCTTTGGGTTCCATTTTAGTACAGTAGCCATTTTGTGGTTGCCCTCACATAGGCTGCGCACTAAGGCCATGCCTAGGCCTAAAGGACACGTACACCTTCTGTGACTTCTCTCTGACCTGTGCAAGCCGACTCCGCTGCCCGAGGTCAATCCTGTCCGGCCGGTTCCTTTCCCGCGGCCTAATGTGATTAGCATCAGGGCTCGACCCATCATAAAGCCCCTGTTCGCACACGATCCCCGACTGAGCTGTTTTCACACCTGACTGTTTCCTACTTTACGGCTTGTTTTACGAGCAGGAGGTGCCCGTTTTATTGGGGTCTGCAGTTATCTGATGAGGGTTCTGAGCCTCGCTGGGTACAATGACTGCATGCTTAATGAACTGACATGTGGGATTGTCATTATGGCTCTGCTGTTCCTTTGAAACTAAAATATGTGAATGACCACTTGTAAAACAGGGGTGGTGTTGCCCCCAAAGCGTAATTGTGTATATAAGTAAAGACTGGTTTTTGGTTCAGGAGCAGTCTCCTGAGAACATACATCGTGTTGTACTTCTCGGATATCTGTGATTGGTCTGCAGCCAATAAAGACGTTCTTTGATTTCACCTAGAAGACTCTGTGTTTCTGTGGGTCTGAAACAGGAAGAATCCGAAGTCTTAGGGTGTGTTCCCCTGCACCGCTGGGTTCTAAAAACCCGGTACTTCAGTTGGCGCCCAACTCGGGGCGATTTCAGTGGTACAGGTCCAAGCCAGAGGTTCGTGAGGAGCTTCGTGTGGAAATTCTGGAGGAAGGCCGCCACTTCATCGACCCCTGCATGTCGACGTGGTCCGAAAGTCTTTTCTGCGAGGTTCTCCGCGTCCCGACGGCTACGCAGGACTGCTGCCCTGATTAATCGCCCTGTTTTGGACCCTTGACGATTTGGTAGAGCGAAACAATTGAGTGTCTTCTGGTGAAGTCATCGATACCTCAGTTAAGTATAAGTGGAGCGTCTCCCAGTTTGTTTGGTATCCTTCGGGATTTTGGTATCCTTCGGGATCGCTTTGATTTGGGTCTTGCAAGTGCCAAAGCCAGAGGACTCGTGTATTCACGAGACTATCGTATTCGATAATCCTTTGAAGTTTGAAACTAGACTAGTGAGCAAAGATGCCTGGTTCTAGTATATTTGGAAATGTGTTTTGTTTTGGTTGTACAAGGGACTCCCGATTGGAGGATTCGTGTCCGGTTCCTCCAATTGGAACTCCAACTTATGAGCTTTATGTGAAACATGGCGTGGGCCCCATTACGTATAATGAAGTGTGGGTCCGATACACCAGAAAGGATGGTGTTTTAAAATGGCCCCAAAATGGTAGTTTCGACACAGAGATCCTAGATAACCTAGAAGTTAAATTGTTCAAGAAGAAAGCCCGGCCGGCGAGGTTTGATTCCTTCCGCCTATAGCAAAAGGAAGCCAAACAAAAAGAAATTAAATTAGCAAAGAGAAATAAAAGAGAGAGAGGAATGTCGATAATGCAAGCAGCTTTGCAGTTTAAGGATAATGAGGAGGACCGTATGAATGAGCAGTTGCACAGGCAACGCAAACTAGTCATTGATAAATGTTGAAGGGGTGGCAAAACTGGGTAACAAGATGAGTCGAAAGAGAAAGATTCCCTAATGTCCCATTTGCTAAGTTCGCCACCCCCTTATGCGCAAAATGCTACAGCACCTCCACAGCTCGTAAATGTGCAGCCTCCAGCTAATGCGCAGCAAGCTTTCCCGCAGCCACCAGCTCCTCCTCAGCCGGCTCCTGTCCTGGTAGCACAGCCTTCCCAAGGGCCGCCGATTTTGCAACCTACCACTTCTGCGCCCCTTGCGACTTTCCCTAGCGCATCAGCAGCCTCTCTTGGTGCCCTGCCTGCTGCTACCCCTGTATCTGTATCTGCACCCATTTTCCTTCCCTCTGTTTTTCCCCCGGTTCTTGTCTCGACTTCTCCTTCTGCAAGACAACGACTAGCTAGTGCAGTCACAAGTCTTATCTCACCCCTCTTTGGGTCGTCTACTACGACCCCTGGTCCTCAGCGTAAGCAGTTACGTAGTCAAATACCTGGTTCTAGAGAGAAAGAAGAACTGGACCGCATGGCACGTAGATGGATTGTTTATCCTTCTAGGTATGATGTAGAATCTGTTAATGTTTTTCATCAGTGGGAAGCGCCACAACAGCGGTACGTTTTTGAGAAAATGTGTGAAATTCTATGTGAGGAATTGGAGGATAATGATGTAGACTCCAGTCCGCAGGAATTGTGTCAAGTGCGATTTGAATTTGGAAAAGGTACGATTGTGGGTTCTGATGTTGAGAAAGCCGTTGCGACACTGCTGTCGTCTTTCAGGAATGGGGATTGTCAGCAATCGTTGTTTGGACAGGAATTCCCTAAAGGGAAACAGGTAAAAGCGCGACAATATCCGATGCGTGAGGTTCCTCCAGTTTGGAGAACTGGTGATGCGAATGCTGTTCCACCTGTTCTGCCACATTTTCAGCGTGTTTGGGTACATGTTCCCTGGAAACGATCTGAAGTATTATCCCTTAAACAGACATTGCCTGACCCCCGTAAGAACCCTGCAGGATATTATAAGGAGTTATCGCAGACTGCAGAATCGTGTGTCATGAACCTGGCAGACATAGATATGTTGTTCGGAAATGTTGTTCCACAGCCTTTGTGGGGATTGATTCGCAATGCAGATCATGCTGCAGAATTAGGTGACACATGGGCTAATATCCTTAATGCGGACAATAGACAGGTCGGTGGTGCCAAGCCTGAGCCCGTGGTAGCAGAACTCCCTGGTAGAATAATTAATTATATGAAAACTTTAATGCCCGCAATACGTGTAAATTGGGATAAATTATCCGCGTGCAAACAGAAGAAAGATGAAACAGTGTCCGATTTCTTCACTAGGTTTGAAGAAACATTTATAGACCACAGTGGTCAGGACATGAGTACAGAAGGTGGCCAACGGTTATTTGTTGATACATTTGTGCATAATTTGCTTCCAGAGTTGTGTAAGAAATTAAAAGATTCGGAGAGTTCTTGGGCCGTTTCCTCTTCAGCGCAAATACTGGCTACTGCACAGTATTATGAAAATAGGGAGAAAGATGAGAAGGATAGAACAGATAAGAAAACGAAAGAGTTGAAAACGAAGGTTCTTTTACAGCAGGCTTATCCGCCACGTGCAGGTCAGAATAATTATAGGCAAACCCAGGGTTTCTATCAGCAACCCCAACAGTTCCAGAATAATAAGCAAATGTATGGGTATTATCAACCACGTGTCCCTATCGGTCCCAATCAATGTTCATATTGCAAGGAGGAGGGTCACTTTAAAAATAATTGTCTTAGATTGTTGCAACGCACAAATAATGCTTATGGCGCAAGAGGTAGAGGTGGCCAGCAAGCCCCAAGAGGTAGAGGGCGTGGAAATGTTCCCCAGAACGCGCGACCTCTTCCGCCTCAAATTACGATGAATAGTTTTGATCAGCAAGCCAATGCGACTGGCAAGACAGCACAGTACTATAATAATGACTACTATGCAGAAGATGATAATACGGAAGGGAATGATTACTAGGACAGCCGTAGACAGAGAGAGGGAGTTGTTTCAGTGCCAGTGGACCAGAGCGGACCGTATGTTAAGGTGAATACAGCGGGTATAACAGAGCCCTTTCTGCTGGACATTGGTGCTGCAAAGAGTTCTATTATGCGCTCCAAACTCCCTGGCGCGCCTTTGTCTGGCGAAATGAATGTTTCCGTAGGTTTTTCTGGCGCCACGGTTAGGAACCCGATCTCAAGTCCTATGGCCCTTTCTGTTGGACCTTGTGAGCTGAAAGCACCCCTCATCCCGACGACAGGATGTAATGAAAACTTGTTAGGATTGGACCTGTTGAAGAGATTACATGCGACATTATATTGTTCTCCCTCAGGAGTACAACTTACGCTGGGTAAGGAAGTGATTTCTCCCATGTATTTGTCAAAGACTGAACTACCAGCTGAATTGTCGTCTCTTCCTGATGCCCTGTGGGCCACTGGCCCTAATGATGTGGGCCTTTTGGAAATACCGCCGTATGTTGTCACTTTGAAAGCCAATGTTAAATTGCCCCGCATTCCCCAGTACAAGAGCTCTAAGGAAGGTGAAAAAGCGTTGTTAGCAATTATCTATGATTTAATTGAGAAGGATGTCATTGAAGAGACAAGAGGCAACGTTTGCAATAGTCCGGTTCTGCCTGTTTTGAAACGTACTGACCCTTCGCAGCCACCTGTTTACAGATTTGTGATTGACCTTAGAGAGGTCAATAAGGTAGTTGTGCCACAGTTTCCAGTGGTCCCTGATATAACCGCCTTGTTAACTATGATCCCAGCTTCCGCTGCTTGGTTTTCAGTAATTGATTTAAAGAATGCTTTCTTTAGTATCCCAATTGCAGAGGAGAGCAGGGATATTTTTGGCTTTTGTTTAGGAGGTCGAAGTTTCCGTTTTAAACGTGCTCCACAGGGCTACTGTGAAAGCCCATCAATATACAGTCAGGCTTTAAAAGCACAGCTTGATACCCTTGTTTTACCTAAGGGTGCTACCCTTATCCAGTATGTTGACGATTTACTAATCGCCGCAGATACTGAGGAGATTTGTAAACAAGCGACATCATCATTGTTGCGTCATTTGTCTACCTTCCATCACAAAGTGTCTCTCTCTAAGCTAGCTGACCCCAGAAAGAATCCAAGCCATTGCACAATTAAGCGTGCCAAAGACAAAGAGAGAAGTGCGTGCTTTCCTGGGCATCACTTCATATTGTAGGCACTGGATCACGAGTTTTTCTTTATTGGCAAAACCATTGCTAGCATTAACATATAAAGATCTACCAAATCCTGTCCCATGGTCTGAAGAGTGTCAGAAAAGTTTTGTGGAATTACGTGAGGCATTATGTTCAGCTCCTGTGTTGGGTACCCCCGACTATAGTAAGCCTTTTATCTTGTATGTTTATGAAAGGGACGGTTGTGCATTGTCAGTACTGACACAGCCTTTTGGAGACAGACCGCGCCCATGCGCGTAATCTTCATCGACTTTGGACCCTGTAGCGAGGGCATTGCCAAGTTGTTTAAGAGCTACAGCTGCAGCAGCTGCGTCTATTCGACAGTCTGCTGGACTAGTGATGAATAACACATTGATAGTAATGGTTCCTCATGCAGTGGACACATTGTTAAATAGGACCAAGACACAGCATTTAACTAATGATCGATTGTCAAGTTACGAGTTGACGCTGCTAGCGAGTCATGTGCACATAAAGAGGTGCAATACGTTGAATCCAGCCACATTATTGCCAATTTCAGCAGACACAGATGAGGTTGAACAGCATGATTGTCTGTTCAGAACAGAAGAAGAAACAAAAGGGAGAGTGGATCTTAAAGATACTCCCCTGGTTGAATGTGATGGTACCTTATGGGTGGATGGTTCATGCTTCAAGCTTCCGAATGGTGATACGACTGCTGCGTATGCTGTCACGACTCTGCACACGATTGTTGAAACTGCACGCATACCACATAATTCGGCTCAAGCAGCAGAATTAATTGCACTCACAAAAGCATGCGTGTTGTCGAAAGGAATGAAAGTGAATATATATACTGACAGTCAGTACGCTTTCGGTGTGGCCCATAGTTTTGGGCTTTTGTGGAAAGAACGTGGGTTCCTGACTTCGCATGGAGCTAAGATTCAGAATGGTCAGTTAGTGAATGATCTCCTTGAGTCGCTGACCTTGCCATTACAAGTTGCGATTGTGAAATGCAGCGCACACAAGAAGGTTACCGATGATGTTGGGCGTGGTAATGCATTTGCTGACGAAACTGAGAAAGAAACAGCAAAAGATGTGACAACCCGAATGTATGTTGCAGGCCCTGCAAGATGGGTTGGTGATGTTGGAATGTGTGAAGATACAATAGAGAGTGTGAAGTCCCTTCAAGCTGAAGCCACAGAGAAAGAATTAAGTATGTGGAAAGAGAGTAAGGGTAAATTAGATGAAAACGGTTGTTGGATTGATTTGTCAGAACACCGGCGATGGTTGTTACCTGATGCATATGTGCTTCCAGTGGTTACGATGGCGCATGGAATGGCACATATCAGTGTGAAAGGGATTTGTAAGTTGTTGGCTCCAGTATGGCAGAATGCTGGAATCCCTAAATGTGCAGAGAATGTAGTCAAAAATTGCATGGTATGTCTGAAATACAATCCTGGTAAGGGAACCCCAACTCCACCTGGTCATTTTGCGCCTCCATCATATCCTTTTGAAGTTCTGCAACTAGACTTCATCCACATGGAAAGATGCAACAATTTGAAATATGTACTGGTTGTTGTTTGTGCCTTTTCAAAATGGATAGAAGCATATCCCCTAAAAGACAATACTGCCTTATCCACAGCTAAAGCCCTAGTTAAAGAATTTTTCCCTAGGTTCGGAATGCCAAGGATGGTATGGAGTGATAACGGGAGTGAATTTGTAGGCCGAGTGATGAAGAATGTGTGTGAGGGACTAGGCATTAAGCAAAAGTTTCACGCTGCAAATCACCCCCAATCAGCTGGATTAGTAGAGTGCTACAATGGCACCTTGAAGCTTAAGTTGGCCAAAATTCAGGCGAGCTCCGGTCTTAAATGGCCTGACGCTCTGCCCTTAGCACTCCTATCAACAAGAATGACTGTGCATTCGCGAGTGGGACTTAGTCCATATGAGATAGTGTTTGGCCGTCCGGCCAATGTATGGGGAGTGCCAAGGCCGACAAAGTTCAGTGAAATCGAATATCCAGTCCTGCTTGATTAGCTGTATGAATTGACGGCTAAATTGCGTGTCTTACACCAACAGGTTCACGATACTCTGCCCCAGGTCTCTGAAGCTCCAGGACACCCTATTAATCCTGGAACGTGGGTGCTAGTTAAACATTTTCAACGTACAAAGAATGATGAGCCCCGTTGGATCGGCCCCCACCTAGTCCTGCTGTCGACAAGATCAGCAGTTCGAGTGAAAGGGAAAAAGAATTGGATTCACGGCATACACTGTAAGAGGATCCCTTTACCCCTACCATATGATCGGTGTGTCCAGGAGGGGATCGCTGACTCCGAGGCTGAGACTGTGCCTCGTTTTGTGCCTTTTAGCGATGCACGTGTAAAGGGGACAAATACAGAGTGAGAAAGTGACGACATTCTGCAGGAAGCTATATCGCCATCAATTCGATTGGATACCACAGAGCCTGAACTCTTGTTTCAAGACCAGACAGTACCTGGCAGAAACAGGTATAATTTGAGACCAAGAACTATGGACAAATAAAAATTCTTTTTCTCTGATATCTTCAAAAGTGCAGCTCTATCACCTGAAAAACCTTTTGACTTTTTGTTTTTCGAACCACCATCCGGGTTCAGCTGCAGGGTCGCGGTGCCAAGACTTTGGCGTACAAGCCGAAGACGTTAGGTCAACGGTTCTGGTTGGTCTAGGGAGTTCCCTGAACTGACAGGTGTACTCCTTAGCAGAAGATAATCATCCGCCGCGAGCAGCACGATTAGAGGATGGAGTTTTTCAGGATGAAGAGGCCCACCGAGGAAATAAATTTCAAGAGCAGAATATGTAAAATAATGAATAGCAAATGTTTTGTAGTATTATGTCTGTTTGTGCTATCTAGCATAATGATGTTTTCTGTAGGTTGTGTATTATTGTCTTTCCAAGTGTCATTTGCACCCACTGTACGGCCCACACCTCTTCCTACTGTCTCCCAACACTCTTTCCACCCTCTGCCAGAACACGAACAAGCTAGACGTGCTGAATTTGTAAACAATTCGTTCATTCAACTCCTGCACCAGCACCAACTAGTTATGAATACAACGAACTGCTGGGTGTGTGGTTTGATGCCGCACACCATTAATAAGGGCTTCCCATATCTAGTACTGCCATTCAGCTATAATGGTTCATCATGGGCATTCCAGACCATGTTTCTGTTTGCGCTTGAAACCTACTCCCAGCGACCACCGCGTTCCATTAGACCTAACTCGAATAATAAAGCCTTGATGAAGGGAGTTGCAGATATGAATAGAGATAGATGCATATACATCTATTCCCAAGGATGAGTTGCGAGCTTATGTAGGCTGGAACGCGACTGGGTATAGCATCAGTTTGGGTGAAAAACAGCGCAAAAGTTCATCCCCGATTTGGGTCGTACCCCACATAGGTCGCTTCTGTCTACAAGGTAATGGTCAGAATCCAAGAGCTCAGCTAGGGAAGAGTAACTGTACTGAGACACACACTTTTGCATCACAGTTTTCCCCTGCGTTTTTGGCTGCCAAGGGTACATACTTTGTCTGCAATGATCGAGCATATACATGGTTGCCCCCTGATTTCTCGGGCACATGTTATGTTGCGAATTTGCTGCCGCCGACATTTACTGCCGCCTCTGATTAGCACAAGACCAGAGTTGAGAGGCGTTGTCAGCAAGGAAGATACTGCCGGTCAGGAAGCGGGAGATTTTTTCCTGGGGTTCCTGCCGTTTTGGGGACCAATGGTCAATAGTCGGAACCGGAGACAACTGACCCGTGTAGTTGAATCCACTGTTAATGTAACGGCCGGTGCCCTTGGTAACTTGACAGCTGAGCTTCAAGCGGATCGCCTGATGACGCTGCAGAACCGTATGGTTCTAGACGTCATACTTGCAGACCGTGGTGGGGTATGCAAGGTCATCCAATCGAGCTGTTGTATTTTCATACCAGATAACGCTCCGACAGTCTACCAGGCCATTTCCAAACTGCATAAGATTTCCGAATCCATTCACGTAGATAAAGGAGATTGGTCACTGATGGGGTGGTTCTGGGGATATCAGCTTGGGGATAGAAGATTCTAATAGTCATTGGAATGATTTTAGCCATCCTTTTTCTGTTCTGTTTATGTATACAGTGTGCCCCTGTAATGTGTAGCCTCTGTGTTACATCATGTGTAAGGAAACCTATATCGAAGGACGAGCTAAGCAATAGGATGATGCTACAGCAACATCTCAATGACTTTATGAATGTAGACTTGGACTCAGATTAGTATAGCTCTTGCCTATGTAAGGGCAAAAGGAGGGTCTGTGGTACTGTAAAAATCGGAACCGTGTAGGTGGCATGGTCCCACCATGCCAAGTTTGGTATCAGCGAACCGCAAATGAGCAGCGCGATATGTATGAGTGTTTTCGTCATGTTTCATTGATGAATTCACCGTGCATACGATGCCACATATCGTACCCTTTGGGTTCCATTTTAGTACAGTAGCCATTTTGTGGTTGCCCTCTCATAGGCTGCGCACTAAGGCCATGCCTAGGCCTAAAGGACACGTACACCTTCTGTGACTTCTCTCTGACCTGTGCAAGCCGACTCCGCCGCCCGAGGTCAATCCTGTCCGGCCGGTTCCTTTCCCGCGGCCTAATGTGATTAGCATCAGGGCTCGACCCATCATAAAGCCCCTGTTCGCACACGATCCCCGACTAAGCTGTTTTCACACCTGACTCGGTTTCCTACTTTATGGCTTGTTTTACGAGCAGGAGGTGCCCGTTTTATTGGGGTCTGGCGTTATCTGATGAGGGTTCTGAGCCTCGCTGGGTACAATGACTGCATGCTTAATGAACTAAAATGTGGGATTGGCATTATGGCTCTGCTGTTCCTTTGAAACTAAAATATGTGAATAACCACTTGTAAAACAGGGGCGGTGTTGCCCCCAAAGCGTAATTTTGTGTATATAAGTAAAGACTGGTTTTTGGTTCAGGAGCAGTCTCCTGAGAACATACATCGTGTTGTACTTCTCGGATATCTGTGATTGGTCTGCAGCCAATAAAGACGGTACTTCAGGTCATCTGTAGCTACACTTCTAGGATTCTATTTCAGTACAAATGCCCATACTGCGTCCTCTGCGCTTGTGGAATGGGAGGCTTTTAAAGGTAGTAGAGCGAGGTCATTGTATGGGGCAGTCGATCGGGGCGCAAAGGGAAATGCGTCAGGAAATAAAGGACTTGGAAGGGAAGCTACAGTTAGACAACATACATGGAAGAGACCCCACCTCCATACTTCGGTTACAAGAAACGTGTGCGAGCTACTATAAAGTGTTGGGTAGGCTGATATGCTACAGCTACAAGGAATACCTGGACAGGGTGCAGAGAGATATGGGGAGGGTGGGCGGCTCCTAGCATGGCTAAGTAAACCAGAGACCAAAGGAACACCAATCACACAGCTAAGATGTGAAACGTGTGGCTTACTTTACAGCCCAGACAAAATGAATACCGTCTTTCAGAAATATTATGAGAAGCTGTATGCCATCCCAGCGGCAGTAAGCCCACTCCTTGCTGGTGAATTCTTAGACCGTAGATCAACAGGCGCAGGATGAACTGGGGGGCCCATTGACACTACAAGAAATCCGTGCGGAAATGGCGCCAGGTAAAACGTCGGGCCCCAACAGCCTTCCAGCAGAATTTTACAAGAAATTTGCACCCAACTTGGCGCCACAGTTAGACATCTTATACGCTGAATCGTTCGAGCAGGGGGAACTCCCCGATACCACTCAGAAAGCACTTGATATCCATCTCCCTAAAACTAAAGAGATGGGTGCTGGAGTGGTGGATTTTAAACCCCTATCTATGCTCAACTTAGACTTTAAAATCCTTAGTAAGGTTCTGGTGAGTAGGCTACTTCCCCACATCAATCAAATATCTTTATTCGAATGTAAAACATTACATTCATAAAAGTACATTTTAAAACATACAGACATAACATATTCCTTTGGTATAAAATAAAAGGAAACCATCCATTTCATCTGTGAGACGCAAAATAGTGTGCAAGAGTTTTGTAGAGCCAGGATAACACATAAAATGCAACAGGTTAAAAATATAAATAGTTATACAAAGTTAAAAAGGGATAAAAATACAACGATAGTAGCAGCATAATTAACCTTCCATACTTTTCCTGAAAATAATAGCGAGTTTCAAAAAACTACATACAAACAAAGTACAGTCACAATTCAGGAGTTGGAGGTAATAAAGTGCAGGTTTGATCTGGGTAAATTGTAGATCCTTTAAACAAGGCTTCAAATACAACTTCCGAGGTACTAAATAATAAGGACAAACAAATAAGAAGTGTGCCAAATCTTGCGGAGACTTCCCGTCGCAGCCGCAAGCAGGTAACACTTGCCCTCGGTGGGCTCCTCTTGGTGTTGCCAACAGGAGATGAAATAAGTCAAAACGGAACCTTGTCAGGAGATAGCGGTCATACCCGGACATAGGCCAGGATAGATATGGTTCCATTTGAGAACATGTTTTTAGTAGGGCGTGTTTCCTTACACTATCTTTCATCAGCTCGCCCTCCTCCCGGGCAAGATACCTAGTAGACATGAATGTCTTTTTCACAAAAATTACATCAGCTTTGGTTATAGAATTTGGGGATGAGAACAAATCCGGCCGCCCCATTTCAGTGAGGCGGTCGCTAATGTACCTCAGCCACGGAACCTTAAATCTACCTTCCCAGGTTAGAGCTTCTTCTAATATAGCATGAGTGAGAGGTATATCGTCATTTAGCCAGGAGTTCAACCAACATAATAGGGGATTTGCTGCTATTCTGTCAGTCAGGTATGGTACACCTAATTCCTCGTGTACCGAGAAATTTCCGGTGCCCCTTGGCAGCCTCAATACCTTCTTTAAGAAGTTATTTTCTGCAACCTCTAGGGCTCGTGTCTGGCAGTAGCCCCATATCTCACTGCCATAGCAGGCGATGGCGACACTTTTGGCTTGATATAGTTTGAGCAAGGCGGCCACCGGACTATTGCCCATTTTTCTAGCAAAGCCAAGTATTGCTACATTGACACGTATTACTTCGCCCTTCTTTTTAGCAATAGCTGGGCCCCACTCTAGTTGGTCGTCGAGGAGGACCCCGAGGTATGAGAAGGTTTTGGAATTTGGAATTCTTTCCCCATTTGTATGAAAAGAGTTGGGTTTACGCGACCCCTGGCCTATTTTCATAGTGTAGGACTTTGAGTTATTGATACTTAAGCCTCTGGACTCCATAAATTCATAGAATGAATTTAGAAGTTTCTGAAGACCAATTGCGGTCCTTGAAATAAGGACAGCGTCGTCCGCATAGAGTAAGACTGGGATACCTTTTCTGCCTACATAGGGGTAGTCTGCACCTGTTCTCAACAAACAGTCCTCCAGCTCATTTATGTACAAATTGAAGAGAAATGGTGCTAAAATACATCCTTGGCGGACGCCCCTATTAATTCTGATGTCCCCTGTCACCTTCAGGTCTTGTGAGTAACGGACGTTGGCTCTTGTATCTGAGTGCAGATCGATCAGGACATAAACTAAGTTCTGATCAATGCCCATTTTTAGCATAATGTCCCATAATTTACCTCTGTCCACACAATCAAATGCGGACGATAGGTCCATGAAGGCCATATGTATGGTTCCCTGGCGGGCTAGAGTGTATTTGCTTACAATTAAATACAGGTTCAGACACTGGGTTACTGTTGAGTGGCCAGGTCTGAAGCCGTATTGTATTGAAGATAGAATATTTTTCTCGTTTGCCCATGTTGTAAGTCTGTTCAAAATCACACCCCCTACCACTTTTGCTACGGAGTTAATTAAAGATATTGGCCTGTAGCATATCGGGCTACCGCGATCACCCTTTTTGAACACGGGGACGATAGTTGATTGTCCCCAGGATTTTGGGCACCCAGAAATTACAGCTGCATTTATTACATTCGTAAGGATAGGAGCCCATAGCCGAATACAGGATTTAAAAAGATCCGGAGGGAGGCCATCCGGACCAGGTGCCTTATTACTAGTTAAGCCTTGAATTGCCTTTTCTACTTCGTTGACTGAGAAACAGGGAGGCTTCTCCACTGAGATTAAAAAGTCATGGTCTGAAAGTTGATCATGGCTTTTAAAAATTGCACTAAAATGGGACACCCAATCTGCCTCTGGGATGTTTGTGCCTATTGCAGTATCACTTGGGTTGTCAAACAAAGGTTTGTTGACAATCTCCCAAAATTTGCTGCTATTTCCCAGGACAGCTGGGTCAAGCAGGGACTCCCAAATACTGGCCTTAATTTCCTTTTTCCGCTTATCTAATGTTTTTTTATAAATGTAGCGGAGGATCCTGATTTCGCCTAGATCTCTAGGTTTGTTTTTTAGCGCCATCCTTAAATCTCTGCTTGCCACAGAGCATGCGTGATCAAACTATTTAGGGTGACTATCAACTTGCCCATTCACTGGAACTAATAACATAGAGCTTACTATTAACGCTACACCTTCAAAAGTGGCTAAAATTTGCTTTGGGGACATAGAAGTTGAGGCACAGGTCGCTAGTTCCTCACCACATAACTTATTAATATCATTGTAGAAGTTTTCTTGATCTACCCTATGCCATTTCAAGCGACGTTTACCATTTGTACATTGTAAAATTCCCCTATCTTTACATTGTTTACGTAATTCAAATATACCACCATTCAAATTAATAGAAATGGGGTTGTGATCACTGTAAATATTCATGTGGATAGTAAAGCAGGAAATCTGGTTAACAAGGTCAACAGATAATAATATATGGTCAATAAAAGACCCGTAACGTGACCCTTTGAACGTCGGAACATCAAAAACTTTGGATTCTGGGACCAAAGACATGGCTACAAACATGTTATTTTCATTGAGTAGATCATTAAGAAGAGAGCCACGTTTAGTATGATCAAAGTGAAAACCATCCATGCTGTTACACCCGAGGGATCCCATTGGGGTATCTCGAGGGTTACCGCATGGATGTACATTAAAGTCACCTACAATCAATACTTTACAAGGTAATATGTCTGTTCCCTCTTTCAACATTTCATTCAACAACAATATGTTACATTCCCCTTGACTAAATGTAGCGTTATAAAAATTGACTAAAGTCAAAGCATTTTTGCCTCTCTTCAGTATAAGCACTTGAAGGTTACTATTTACATATTGGTGATTAGTTATATCACAAGACAGGGCCAAGTTTATAAAAATGGCCAGGCCCCCTTTTGCTCTGCCACTAGTAGAGGGGGATGCTGGCCTAAGGAAGCTTTGATACCCTTCGATGAAGGCAGGGTTTTCTTCTAGCCATGTTTCTTGGAGACATATAATCGCATATTTTTTAACAAATGCCAGCCAGGCAGGGTCGCATATCTTGTCTGCCAAGCCTGCAATGTTCCAGGAAACTAAACTCATTTTACAAGCATCATCATTCTCTGTGTTCATGGGAGCCTCGGTACTAGTAAATTCTGATAACTGGTTTTGTTGTTCATTGACAGTAAATCCCGAAGTTTCTACTGCAGAAGATTTTGGTTCTACATTAGATAGGTCAACATTAAGTGCGTCAGGCTGGTGATGCAATATAGTACGATACTCACAATCAAAGGATACAGGCCTGGGTAACAAACAATCTATATCTGGTTCTACAAGATTATTGCTGTCTGGTTCTTTATTTGGATGAAAAATGGTAGCATCGCGGTTAAAATCACTTAATGGGGAATCAGCAAGCGTAGGCATTGCTGCTGCAGCATACAGTCAATCAACCCCCTCTAGACCATTTTGCTCGTAAAAAACATCAAACCTATTTGAGGTTGGTACATTGTAATATGTATTAGGAGGTATTGATTGAAAATGATTTTGATAGCAATATGGGTCATCTGGGGTCTCCCGTCTTTCATGATAAGCAACTGGATGGTTAACATTTCTGGGTCCCCCAAATATATCATTTCTATGCTGTCTGTGATGTCCTGTATTATAAGAATACTTCATCGGTATTTCTCCGTTAAAATGTGGGTTGTAGGTGACATACTTTTCTTTTTCCTCAATGATAGGGTGTATAGGCAACTTATTAATGCCATAATCACTTGAGGGATAAAAATAGCTTAAATCTTTAGTGCGGATCAAACTATTGATCGTGTCATCTTTCCAGCCAATAATGTGCTTTACTGCACAATTATCAGCAAAAGTAACGAGAATGCAGTCCCCCTCGGTGGATTTAAATCTGTGGCCCACCCAATCGACCCTCCTGACATTTAAAATTTTACCACTGATGTGTCTGGGGAGCGGTCTATGCGTGGTTAACCAGTGACTTACTTTATTTTTCAAGTCCACATATCTCTCCGCCTTATCCTTTTCTAGTTGCGGGACACCTATCATTACTATGGTGTGTCGTTGGGATTCCGGAGGGAGATGAATATGAATGGGTTTTTTATTTTGTGGGGGCTGCATGAAATTTCGTGTTGATCGTATGTTTGTAGCTAGGGGTACCGCTGGTGGAGTCCTAATGGGCTTAGCTTGGTCGGCAGGTGATACTTGAGATAAATCTTCTGCGGCCCATTCGCTCTCGTCATTGTCATCTATGGAGTATGCCAGCATAGGAGATACACTCGGCAACACTAATGGTTCTTTTTGTGTTCTTATGTATTGTGGTTGGTCGTTCTGAGCATTAGCTCCCGTGGGGTTAATAATTGCCGTATTGCAACAAACGGTTTCTGTATTGTCAGTCTGTATAGAAGTAAGAGGAGATTTAGGGTTGACAATCTGATCATTATCTCGATATTTCTCAAGTTTGACTAAAATTAACTCTATATTAGTAATTTTCTCATTTATAGGCTGAAGAAGAAGTCTAACCAGCCGTTCTAGATCTATCAAGTGAGATGTATCAGTTAAACTCACCCTTTCAGTCTGAGTTGTCTCATCAATATGAGCTTTTTTAGTTTTTGGCTGGTTTTCTTTGGCTATTGGTAAATCTTGTTTGGCAGATGTTATAGCCATGTTAGATGTACTCATTATTGGTTTAGCCAATCTAAAATTAAGCCATACATCTTTAGCTGAGGGTTTATGGTTGCCCAGAGGTTTATAGATCTTCCTCATAATAGATTTAGTTTTTTTCCTCCCATTGCGTCCTTTCTTCTTTTTGGGGGAAGGAGACTTATCTGTCACTATTATGCTAGTCATGGGGGAACTTTCAGCAAGTACCTCTCCTGGGGAGTTTATTGACATATTTCCCGGTTGTACTAGACACAAACTAGCCCCGCCATTAGTAGTTGGTGAGGGACTTCTGTCATTACTATTTAGAGTGATCAGACCTGAGGGTGTTTCATTTCTACAACCTTTACCACTCGGTAACCCCGAGAAAGATTGCAACAGGAGTGAATCATCCACATTTATAGTTGACTCCACAGTGTTATTATGCTCGGTGGTATGCATTGAGAGATTTGGGAAACACATATTCGGGGTCAAGGAGAGGCGTCTCTCCGTATTTTGGATCGCATCAGCTACTACACTGATCGTTTTCTGCAGCATGAGGTCAATAGCTGTTAAGGATGGCAAGGGTGTAGAGGGGGTGAGATTTTTTCTAGTGGATGATCTTGTAGCCACAGGAGTCTTTCTGGCTTTCGTCATTTTTTGCAGACTACCCCTCTGTATTACAACACAGCTAGAAGTTACACTTAACCTATGCACGTATCAGTGCAAGATAACATATAACACACGGATGAGATACAGAAATCACCTCAATGCTTTGTCCTGGGCGGCAAGATGAATGCAATGGGGGTGGCCCGTCCCGTCTCCCTCAGTCCCCTGAGGGCCACAGAGGGCCCGCCCTTTGCCCGGGCTTAGCCCGGCGCCCGCCCGCGCGCGTCCCGCGTCGCGGGGGCGAGATTCAGATTTAAGCGCCTCCGTGCGCGCTGACTGCGTAAGCGGACTTCCGCCGCTGAGGCTCCTGGGGGCTGTAGTCCTGCACTCTGCGGCCGCGGTGAGATGGGAGTTGCGGCGGCGGCAGGAGGGCTCAGCGGAACACCAGGAGAAGCGCCGTGGGTCAGGTAAGTTTTCAAGAGCGTTTGTAGAGTTCACCCGCTCTGCCGGGGCGAGATTCAGATTTAAGCGCCTCCGTGCGCGCTGACTGCGTAAGCGGACTTCCGCCGCTGAGGCTCCTGGGGGCTGTAGTCCTGCACTCTGCGGCCGCGGTGAGATGGAGTTGCGGCGGCGGCAGGAGGGCTCAGCGGAACACCAGGAGAAGCGCCGTGGGTCAGGTAAGTTTTCAAGAGCGTTTGTAGAGTTCACCCGCTCTGCCGGGGCGAGATTCAGATTTAAGCGCCTCCGTGCGCGCTGACTGCGTAAGCGGACTTCCGCCGCTGAGGCTCCTGGGGGCTGTAGTCCTGCACTCTGCGGCCGCGGTGAGATGGAGTTGCGGCGGCGGCAGGAGGGCTCAGCGGAACACCAGGAGAAGCGCCGTGGGTCAGGTAAGTTTTCAAGAGCGTTTGTAGAGTTCACATGAAATCTCTTATATACCCTGATCAGAATGGGTTTATTCCATCCCGCTATACCGCTTATAATCTTCATAGACTGATGTTTCCGCTTGGTAGAGGATAGACTACAGTTAACCGACAGGCGGTAGTCTTGTCGATGGACTTGGAAAAGGCCTTTGATACGGTCGGCTGGGAGTATCTATTCAAAGTTATGTTGCACATGGGTCTTGGGGACAATTGGGTGAAATGTGTATGGCTCCTCTATGCAACCCCCACTGCGAGGGGCACAACAGGCAAAACAACTTCTGGCCATTATAAGATCTTCCAATGCACATGGCAGGGGTGCCCGCTATCTCCCCTTTTGTTCGCTCTAGCGATAGAGTCACTTGCTGAGAGAATTTGATTAGGAGGAGATGGATTGGGTCATAAAGTGGGTACATAAGCGCATATTATTTCACTCTATGCAGATGACCTGCTGATCTACCTGGTGGAGGCAGTTACGGGCACCGCCACGGCTATGCAGATTATGGCGAGCTTTGAACAAATATCGGGCCTCCGGGTTAACAAAACCAAGAGGTATTTGTTCCCTGTAGCGGGTCCAACCCAGACCCGAGGCCTTGCGCATGGACATCCTCTGGACCCCCCACACATTTAAATATTTGGGTATCCATATCTTCCATTTACTAGAAGATTTGAGAGAGGGAAACCTGGGCAGAGCCCTGCGATCCCTTAGGTCTTGTGTTCTATGTTGGCGCACCCTGCAATTATGGCTAGGATCTCCCTGTTCAAGATGGTTATGCTACCCTGCCTATTGTATTATTTTGTCAATTTACCAACGCGGATGACTCCAGGTTGGTTTCGCCGGCTGAATTGTTTGCGGCATGAACTGGTGCGGGGTGATGGGCGCCCAAGAGTCTGTTTAAAGACACTACAGCGTCCCGATTATTGTTTGTCCTAAAAATGATAATAAAAACAGGTTTAAAAAATAAATAAAAATAAAGACACTACAGCGTCCCATGGCTGAGGGAGGATTGGGGGTGCCGATCTTCGAGTTCTACATGTTGGCTGCCCAATTTCAATGGTTGGCACAATGGTTGGAGGGAGCGAATGAGGGGGGCACCTGTTTATCGGAACCTTCTGGCCACCCTAGTGGCTAAGCTTGTAGTCCAGGCTACTCTTACCCCGTACAACTCTATGCTACAGGCTACTGCCTTACAGGCTTGTAAAAGATCTCTAACCAAGGTGAAAAGAGCCCCGAGTTACTCACCTATGCTGCCCCTGGTAGGCTTGCCGCACGGAACACATATGTTGATATTCACAGCAGACCAATTGATTCCCTGGACTGATGTACGGTTGAAGAACGTAGAAGACTGCTATTTGAAGAAAACCCTCATCCCCTTTGAAGAATTAGTGGGCAGCTGTAGGCTGCCCCCTGGGTCAGTTTTTACATTACTAGGCCTTGAGTCGCACCTTTGGGCAACAATATGGGGCACGGGAAGGGAGGAACCTGAGACACACCCAATTTTACATGCACTGCTCACTCAGGTACAGCTGGACACCAAGTGAAGTGGTTCTATGCTGCCATATTCGAGGCATCCCTAGAACCTCTATGCGGCTTGAGAGAGAGATGGGAAAAGATGGGGGGGCGGGGGGGGGGGGGGGGGAGGAAATGGGAGTTTACGGATGCTGAGTGAGCTAAGATATTGCAGTCCCCTAAAAAGATCTCCCGCAATACACGACTAAAATATGTGCAATTCAACTTCATACATGTGACCTACATGACTCCCCACCGTCTTAACGTCACCTACGGAGGGGATATGCGGCTGTGCCAAAGATGTGCCCAACCCTGATGCAGACTTTATACATATGACATGGGAATGCCAGCAGTTACGCCCCTACTGGGAAGCAATTATGGCCAAACTTAAAGAAATTCTGGGAAAGGAGCTGGCTCTCACAGCAAGGGTATGCTTGTTGGGACTCTTCCCTCGCCTGCATAACAAAACAGTTGGGAATAGGTTGATTGACTTAGCCTTGGGCCTGGCTAAGTGCAGAATAGCATTGGAATGGAAATCAATATATGGGCCTAAAGTTGAAAATTGGATTGGAGATGTGATTAACTGGGCTGGAAGAGCGTTATGTTGGGAGGAAGCAAGAGGGATGAGGAAGAGCCCCATAACTGAGCAATGGAAAGAATTGATGGGAGAATGGGAACAACCGCAACAAGCTAGCAGTGATGATGGGGAAGAGGAGGGGGCAGACCCAAGAGGGGATCCCGAAGTATAATGTCTCTGCTCAATTTCCATAGGAGTGGGTCTGACCACGTGAAGCTCCCAAGTTTATACAATGCGGCGGGCTGAGACCGTTTTAGCAAAGGAGACTGCTGAGGGGAGAGAATCCCTCTCCCTCCTTACCCGCCCCGCGGTGTGATCCCCCCCCCTCCCATAGGCTTTACCGCACCGGTATCGAACAGCTGGACACTTCCATATAACCACACCTCTGCACAAGTTTAAGTCTCTGTTTGAGGTTTTTTTGTTTCTAAAAAGTAAATCCATTAATCTAGGACAATACTGTTACTCCCTAAAAGTGAGGCCGACAATCGCCCATGTAATAGGTACAAATAAACAGCAGAATCTGTAATAAAATGTGTAACGGAGCGCAGTGGACTGGATTGCTCCGCTAAAGTAATCTCTGCTTTGTAACAAGGTGATATAATTGTTAGCGACTACCTACAAACCAGAATGTAGATGTGTAATGGGTCATGATGTTATACTAACTATTGATATGAAAACATGTCAGATGTTTGTGTATTGTTATGATATATGTGAAATGCCAATAAAAATAAGTTTAAAAAAAATAAGTATCATTATTATATCTTTCCCTCAACACTATAGGTCTAATCAAACTTGCTTTTCCCCATTTAAAATAAGTGACTTGGGAAGGAGACCAAGATGGTGGACGTCTTTTGGTGAGCTCCTGGCCCCAGATTGAAAATCTATTGTCATCCTTCTGATGGCAAGCTCTAATCTCCCCCAAAACGCATTTGGGGACAAAGTTAGTGCTTTAGTTCCATTTCAACGGTGCAGGCATTCCCAAAGCACAGCAGGGGGAAGTGCAGGTGTAAAGGCGGAAGGCTGTGCGGCTGAGGCTGTACAACAGCTGTGCAGGGGAGGAGGCCCTGTGCTGCAGCAGCTACAGTGAGCAGAAGCAGAGAGGCTCCTCTGCCGAGGAAAGCTCTCCCTTGTCACCAGAGACAACTGCTGCGGTCAGGGGTGTGGAATTCCCATAGTCCGACGTCGAGGACATTATTTGGGGTCAAGGGCAACAAGCTTTCATGTGTAGCACAAACTTTTTGGATGCCAGTTTGCAGTACAAAAGAAACAATTGATGGACGGAATGCTGGACAATGCAAACATTAACCCCAAGTCACAAGGATCTGGGTTTAATCCATCATTATTTTGCTCACCACACCACCCCAGTTTGAACACAGCCATATACAAATCAGTCTTGACCCTGTTCCTTATGGGAACAGTCCAGCCCTAACTGCCAAGCCAGGTCCTCCCTGGACCGGAAACATGCATCCTGTGACCAGTTTCAGGGCATCACCCTTCATGAGCCAGGCTACCTTGAATCCAGTGGTGTAGTGAGCGCGGGACCCACGTCTGGGCATACCCTTACCACTAAGGGTGACATATGCAAAATAAACAAGGACATTATGAATCAGGGAAGGGCACTGTCTGCAGTTAAGGGAATATTTATGCCCATATGTTGTTCAAACTTGTATTTATGGTTTATTAATTGAAAAACTTTATTATGAGGGCGAGCGCTCTAAGTAAATGTTGTAAGCTCCGACTGCTGTACTGACAGTGGTTCCAGTATAAAAATGTGTTTACACGTTTTCAAAGTTTAGCAATATGAGGCTATGTATAATGCTCCCAGAATGCTCTCTGATTGGATGTAAATATTTTCAGAAGCTTGAAAGCAAGATTGATGATAAAAAAATGAAAGCAGGAAAAAAAACATTTTGCTAAACTACTGTCAGACCTGGCACCATTGGCGTGGGTCACCCTTCCATTTTTGTCTGTGCCTCAATGTATTTTTGTGCTGGTGTTAGCTGCTCAGGGCACTGTGCCACTGCCATCCAGTGCCACAGTGCAAGTGCTCCCTATGGTAAAATGTATTATGTGAATTGACTTCCATGTTTGGCTTATTTGGTTTACTATCAGTCCCTAGTAGAGTGCACCAGGGGTGCCAAGGGCTTGTATATCCAAATGCTGCTAGTGGGCTTGCAGCACTGGTTGTGCCACCCACAGAAGCAGCTGGGTAAAATGGGTCTAAGGTCTGCCATTGCAGAACCTGCATGCAGTCTGGTACTGTCATGCTGACTGGGCAAGTGTCCCCACTTGCCAGTCCCTAAACCTTCCTTACCTTCATATTAGTCACCCCTATGGTAGGCCCTAGGGCAGGGTGCATTGTAAGGATAAGGTAGGACATGCCCTGAGGTGTGTGGCATGTCCTAATAGTGAATTACAGCCATTTTCGTTTTTCACTATTGTAAGGCTACCTGCTCTCCATAGGCCAGAATGGGCTACTAGATTATAACACTCTATAATCCTAGCAGGCTCAGGAAGCATGGTAGAAATTCATGTTTAGTATGCCTGAACGCAGAATAATAAAATACATCTTTTAGTAAAGGTTATCTTAATATCCTGGGTTTGCAAATGCTACTATTAGAAAGTTAGCCTTTGCGTGCCTAACCATTTCAGTCCGCCTCTGCTGGGAGGGGTTATCTTCTTTGTGTGTAGCTTGAGTGACAGGGCTGGGAAGTTCCAGGAGACAGGCTGGGGCTGCCAGGTGGTGAATAGAGAGATTACACCAGGATGGGTGGGAGGAGTGCACCTTGACTCTGAATAGGGCAGTGCTCTGCCACCACAATGCTGGCTGCACCCCCTGGGGAGCGTCTGATGTCTCTGCCCTGCCTGCTGAAAGAAGAAGCCAGAGTCCCAACAACGAAGTGCTCCTCGCTGAAAAGAACTGGACTGGGATTATGCAAAGGCCCCCCTGGCCTGTAAAGACAAAAGAAACGTAGTATAAATGTAAATCAGATCCTGATTGAACCACGAAGAAACTCTGCCTGACTAGAAGGACCTGGAAGAAGCTGAAGGAGGAGTAACTTTCCCGGACCTGGGGGATTGGCCTGCAGTTGGTGCCTTGCTGAGAAAGGAGAGGAAAAGACTGAAAGACTTTGCACTTTGTTTTTCAACTATCTCCAAGGGCTTGGAAGAAGAGCTTGCCCCCTGAACGGAGTCCCAGGACCATTGGACTCATCTGCCTTCCAAAATTGAGTTGCCTGGACGATCTGTGCTCGTTTCCCGCTGGATTTGGCCCCAGTACGCCTCGTACCACATCCGCCGCGAAGCCGTGTCTTTGCCGCCCGGCACCGTGCGTCTACGCTGATCCAAAAGCGTTAGTACGCGCCGTATCCCTCCCGGCCGCATCGCACCTAACCTTCCCCGCCGATTCGAGACGTACATCACTGGCTGCCGAACCCTGTACGCCGGACCCAAGTTCCATCGTCCTGCAGGTACGGTCCGTACGCTGCGGGCGTACTGCTCCGTGCCGTGCTCAGAGCTGAGAAGCCGCAGTACGCCGATCCTCCCCGTACGCTGTACGGCGCCGAGAAGTGTCACCGACCATCCGCACCGAAGGTACGGCCCGAACGCCACGGACTCTGCAAGCTGATCCGGGCCATCCGCACGTATACCTGAATATCATGTACCAACGCCGCGTCCAGACACGGCGACCCGACCTGCACCTGAATACGCTGGCGAACTACGACCCGGACCCATCAACTTGTCCCGCACTGTCCGTCGCGGACCCCACGAACTTAAGGTACTTTGTTCTGTTCGCACCGCAGCGTGCGCGTCACGGACCCCGGAGTCCGCACCGATGGTTTGACTCGTACTATCCTTGTTTTTAATGCGGACGAGTCGCACACCCAGGTACGAACCGTACAAAGCCTGAAAAGAAGCAGAATTGAGTGAAAGAAGCCTATTTTTGCATTTCAAGCCTTTTTACAAGAACATTGAACTTTAAAATAATACTGTGGTCATTTTAATCGTTATTCTGGTCTTGTGCTAACCCTATATATAAAGAAACCTATTTTTGATACAACCTTGACTGGTGTCCATTTGTGGTGTGTCATTGTATTACTGTATGTGTTCACAAATGCTTAACCTACGACGCCCTGAGAATAGTCTTGACTGCTTGCGCCACACTACCTAAAGGGTGAGCAGGGGTTATTTGAAAGGGTGATCCCCTTATCCTGACTTAGAATTGAGAGTCCCTGCTTGTCGCAAGTGCATACCTGTGCCAACTAGAGACCCCCATTTCTAACATTGGTGGTCAGCGGTGAGGATTTGAATTTGCATTTGTGATTCATGTACAGTGATTGAGTGAACGCCGCGTAGTGAGTTCAGACCGATAACGCAGCCACATAGTATTGATTTTTGTTTTGCTGAAGAATCTCCACTTTAAGAAACCATGCCTAGCTCAGTCAATGGAGGCGGAGCGTCCTCTATATTCTCTGGGGTTGATGACATAGATTGGAAGGAGGAGGCACTGAGGAAGTGCACAAATGAAGTCTTGAAAGGATACCTCTCCAAGTACAGAATCAACCAAACTGGATTGAAAAACAAGGAACAGTACACAAAGGCGCTGAGGGCCTGGTACGAATCAAAGTTCCCAGAGAATGCACTGGAGGTGATACCCCCAGAAGGTGTTTGAGCCTAACAGAGGCCTGTCACCAGAGGAGATGGCCGACAGGAGTGCTGCACGAGCACATGAAGTGGAGATGGCAAAACTACAGATGGAAAGACAAAGGCTGGCCATGGAACAGGAGGTAAAAATGAGGGAGTTGGATCTCAAGGCCAAGAGTTTAGACCGCTCTCCCTCTGGTGGCAGCAATTTAACAGAGTCAAGGGTGCACATTCCTAAAGATGTAGTGAAAGAGTATTATAAGCAGGATGATATTGGGCAGTGGTTCAGGGCCTATGAAGTAGCTATGTCCTCCCACCGGGTCCCTGAGAAAGATTGGGGAGCGGGGTTGTGGGGAAGGTTCCTGAGTGAGGGGCGGGACACACTGCTGGATCTCCCCTCTGATGTCAACACATCGTATCCACACATGAAGAAAGCTCTGATGACAAGGTATGGGTTAACTTCTGAATTGTACAGGCAGAGGTTTAGGGATTGCACCAAGAAACCTGGTACCACTTATGTAGAATATGTGACTTTTTTTTCCAGAGCGCTAGATGGTTGGGTGAAGGGTAGCAAAGTGAATGATTACCAAGGGCTGTTTGATTTAATTGCATGGGAGCACTTGTCTGATAATTGTTTTCCTGAGCTACGCCAGCACCTGATCGATAGCAAGCTGACTAACCCTAGGAAGCTTGCGGAGGAGGCGGACCGCTGGATCAGCACCAGGGTCCACAAGGGTCCCATGGGAGGCCCCGCCAAAGGTGTTCAGGGTCCCCAGCAGAAGAGTGGGGGGGACAAGGGTAAACGGAGGGAGTTCTACAGAGGGCCCCAAAGTAATTCCCAGGGGAACCAAGGGAAAGGTTCTCAGCCACCCCCACCCCCGAAGCAGACCGGGGCCCCGACAGGTAACCCTGTTCAAAGAGGGCCCCCAGGTGTTACAAGTGTAACAACCTGGGACACTATTCCATGGATCCCAAGTGCCCCATGTATGGTAAACCAGCACCCTCTGGTGCTCCACCCCCCAAGCAGGTGGCTAGTGTAGCCTTTGGGAGGGAGGTAGATGTCCACGGGGAGGGGGTTCCCGTACAGATGACCCTAGTCTCATTAGGAGACAGTGAGATGGTCGCTGAAGCCCAACTGCCCGCCAATACTCAAAAGTATGGGCAGTGGGTGACCATAAATGGCCGAAGGGTGGGGGATCTCAGAGATACAGGAGCCAGTGTGACTGCTGTCAAGCAACACCTGGTGTCTCAAGAGCAGGTTGTCCCACACGCATTCTGCCGTGTTGTCAACGCCGACAACACAGAGTCAGTGTCCAATGGCTCAGTTTCCCTTTGAGTGGGGGGGGGGGGGGGGCTATGGTACTCTGCAAGTGGCTGTGAGAGTGGCCATGCCTGTTGATTGTCTCCTAGGTAATGATTTGGAGAGCTCCCCTTGGGAAAAGGTGGAGAAGACAACTCACCTGCGGATGGTGGGTTTACCTGATTGGGCGTGCGTGACCACCCGGTCGATGGCAGACAGTAGGGGTGTTGAAGGGACCCAGGAGCCTGAAGGAGAGGCCCAGGAACCGGCCTTAGGGAGAGGGCGCAGGAGGCACGGGAAACCGGCTCCTGAAGTTCCCACGGCCCAGGAGGAAGCAGACCTTGAGGGGGATGCCCTGGAGCCTACCGGGGAACACATAGCCGAACTGGGGGACCTGCCTGAGCTGACCCATTGGCAGCAAGAAGGAGGCCCCACCAGGGAGGAATTCTGCAGGAAGCAGAAGGAGTGCCCCTCTCTAGTGGGTATGCGGCAGCAGGCTGTAGCCCAGGTCAATGGTGATCAGTCCGGTACTCACTTGATCTACTGGGAGAACGACCTCCTGTACTCAGAGCCTAAGGTTGCTGAATCTGGGTCAGCCCGTGCGCTGGTGGTACCCCAGAAGTTCAGAGCCTTCCTACTGGGGCTGGCTCACGACGTTCCGTTAGCAGGGCATTTGGGGCAGGACAAGACCTTCGAAAGGCTTGTCACCCACTTTTATTGGCCTCAAATGCGCAGGAGTTCTGACACTCACTGCAGGACATGCCAGACTTGCCAGGCAAGTGGTAAGAGTGGAAGGAAGCTGAGGGCTCCACTCCAACCTTTCCCTGTGGTCAGTACCCCATTCCAGCGAGTGGGGATTGACATTGTGGGGCCACTGGACCCCAAGACAGCCATGGGCAACAGCTTTATCCTGGTCTTGGTGGACCATGCCACCCGGTACCCTGAAGCCATCCCTCTGAGGACAGTGACGGCCCCCGTGGTGGGACGGGCACTGATGGGAATTTTCTCACGAGTAGGATTCCCTCTAGAGGTGGTGTCTGACAGGGGAACCAATTTCATATCGAAATATATGAAATCCTTTGGCAAGAGTGTGGTGTGACGTACAAGTTCACCACCCCGTACCATCCCCAAGGAAACGGGTTGGTTGAGCGCTTCAACCGAACCCTAAAAGGCATGATTATGGGTCTTGAGGAACCCATGAGGCGTAAGTGGGACGTCCTCTTACCATGCCTTCTCTTTGCGTACCGTGAGGTGCCACAAAAGTCTCTGGGGTTCAGTCCCTTTGAGCTTTTGTATGGCCACCCAGTACGAGGACCTCTTAGTCTAGTCAATGAAGGCTGGGAGCAATCTCCCAGGAAACCTCCCCAGAATGTATACAGTTACATGCTGGCTTTCCGGAATCAGACTAGGCGTTTCAGGCAGCTTGCTGAGGCAAACCTGGAAGCCAGCCAGGAGGAAATGAAGCGGTGGTACGACCAGAATGCCACTCTGGTTGAGCTTCAACCTGGTCAAAAGTATGGGTCCTGGCCCCTGTGGAGCCTTGTGCACTCCAGGACAAGTGGACAGGACCCTTTGAGATTGTGGAGCGCAAGAGTTCTGTCACCTACTTGGTGGACTTGCAGTCTCCTAGGAACCCCTTAAGGGTCCTCCATGTCAATCGACTGAAGCCCCACTTGGAGAGGTCCGAAGTGGGCATGCTCTTGGCCACAGATGATGGGACGGAGGAGGAGTCTGAGCCTCTTCCTGACCTCCTGGTAGCCTCAGAGCGAGACGGGTCAGTGGATGGAGTTAACCTCTCACCTACCCTGACCCCTGAACAACAGGATGACTGCCGCCAGCTGTTGGGGCTGTTTCCTGACCTGTTCTTCCTGGTATCACAGATTGGTGCGTCCATGATGTGGATACAGGAGACAGCTTACCTGTGAAGCACAAGGCTTACAGAGTAACTGACAGGGTCAGAGCCTGCATCAAAGAGGAGGTCTCAAAGATGCTTGCTCTAGGGGTGGTTGAGTCCTCCAGCAGTCCTTTGGCCAGCCCAGTGGTCTTGGTCCCAAAGGCTGCCTCGCCAGGTGCCACACCCGAACTCCGGTTCTGTGTGGACTACAGAGGAAAACTATCAGCCACCTGGGTAGCCACCCACATCATCTGGGATCCAGGGGCCCTTGCTGTGCCATCAAGATTGAACAAGGCAACAGCTTAAGGGGAAACTAGACTCTTACTCACGGTTCAGGATATAGTATCTACCGTAGTAAACAAAGATGTGGTATGATCGTTAGTGGTGGTGAGAAAATTCAGTGCAGTGAAAAATGTGAATATTAAAATCATCTACTGAAACAGATATAAAGCTTTAATGGTTCTGTTTGAGTGATGAAGTAAAACCAGTGCAAGAGCTGCTTTAAAAAATAACTGCTCACGTCCAGTTGGAAAGGAGGTCTACATGTTTCAGCCTATGTATTTTGTGGAAATCCAGCTTTCGTCAGGACCTAGGAGTATTTGCTACTGCTATGTAATAATGTGTATTAACCCAATTGTGAAAAAAACATCAACGTGAAAAAAACACAATAAATGGAAGATATACAACCTACTTTGGTTGTGGAGTTAACCATTCAACACTCTTTTCTGATTATTTCAGGAGTGTTCATCCATTTCCTAAAAGTAAAAAATAAAAAGACAATAGATGCCAGTCATAGTACAATCACTTGCTTCATTGATTTTAACTATGTTTATAGGGTACTTTCTCAACTTTTAGCATGATAATGCAATTTGCAGTGCACATTAAAAGTAACTCCTCACAATCATCAATACGCTTACTCGTCACAGTACGGGCGCACTCTCCTCCTCACCAGGAATCCGCTCTGGGAAATGAGGCCCCGCTCTGAATAAACATAAACGGGTGTAAAGTTTGTTGCAACAAATCACACATGTATGTAGGATAAATTCTAATGAACAAAAACACACCCTTTGTCAAACCTCAAAACAAGGAAAGTAGTCATGATGCAGCCCCAAGTCACTGCCCCTTTTGTTAATAATCGCCACGCATAGTAAAAAAAGACGGAACAGACCGTCCGTTGCGAAAGTTCAAAAGCTAGTTTTAATGATATCGAGCAATGGTTACTCATCTAGGGGTACCCCCATGGTTCAATATTCACTTATTAAAAAGGGCTCTGCTGGCTGTTATCAATTAAGAGCTCATTGTTAAATATACGATAGCGAGACATTCACTGACTCCCACACCGTCTGGTATTCACGTCAAATGTAGAATTGGCACCGCGTCCACAGGTAGAGAACGCCCGGTCCAAAATACCTGTTTGTAGAGCTACATGGTAGACTGACCTGTCCGTCGGTACCCCGGTCTTTAATCGAGCCGGAAGGGGAGGCGACGGTACGTAGGTGTTGATGGTTTAAATCAACCGGTTTGCTGGCGCCAACCTTACGCATCAGAATAGCGCGCCGTGATCAAAGCCTCATGGGAGTTGTAGTTGTTACAGAAAGAGACCTCGCTAATTAATCTGGAAATGCTTTACCCACAGATCAAAACGTAGGTCCCTTTTCATAAACGACTTGAGGCACGCGAAAAAAGTCAGGTACTCATAAGCCATTGTGAACACCTGTATACACAAAAAACAGTTATTAGGACCATACCATACTGAGGCATCCTGGGAATTATAGTCCATCTGTCATTGACTTATAAACCTGGCTATCAAAGAACCCGAATATTACAAAGAAGACCCCTCAATTTTTATTAAAAAATGGTAGTCATAGTCAGTTCTAAGTTGTTTGTTAATAAACTAACTGATTCTTTGTGTGCCTGTACAAAATACAATCTCTTTGGTACTGACATTAAGATACGTCAAAAAAATACTACAAGAGACTTATAGTGCTGCCCAGGGTATCTCGTCATTCAATCCCTGTGTGTCACCTTTTAGTTTATAAACCCATCTTTGTTCCTTCTTGAAAAGAAAGCGTGTGATATCACTTATGTGAGAAGGAATATAGGGTTGTTCAATCAGCTTTGTGTTTGAAGTCAAGAAAATGATTAGTCTGTCTAGTGGACTGCTTTTTGCACCTAATGGTGCTTTTATGTTCACTGATCCGCAGCTTTATTTTACGTGCAGTCATCCCTACATAGCGCAGATGACAAGGACAAGTGATAATGTAGATGACCTTGTCTGAGTTGCAGTTAGTGTGTTTATTCAAAACCCATGGTCTCGTTGTCCCTATGTCCACATACTTAGTGTGTTGAGTCTGCGGACACACTGAACAAGAGCCACAGGGGAAGTGACCTTGCACTGGCGGTAGGTTCCACAAGGTGTTGATTGGTGTAGTTGTTACACTCTTAGGTCTGGTATGTACCAGGCTGTCACGTATGCTGGTACCTCTTTTGAAAGAAAAAAGTGGAGGAGGAAGGGACTCTGATCCTATGTTTAAAATACGCCAATGTTTGCGTATAGTCTTTTGCACCTGGTTGGTTAAGGTGCTGAAAGTATGAACAAAGGTAAGTCTAACCAATGGGGGTTTGTTAGTTGGTGGTTCCAGAAGAGCCTCTCGGTTGTTATTGGAGGCTCTTTTCCAGGCTTTCTTTACCAGCTGTTGGGGGTAGCCTCGATCTCTCAAGTCTCTGGATAGATTTTTTGCATGTCTCTGGAAACTTTGTTGTTCAGAACAGTTCCTCCGTATACGAAGAAACTGGCCCACTGGCAGATTTTCTCGTAGAGCTTTCGGGTGATGACTAGTAAAAGATAGAAGTGAATTCCTGGCCATAGGCTTTTTATATAAGTCACTTCCCAAATACCCTTCACAAGGGTATATGGAGATATCTAAAAAGGGCAGATTCTTCCTGCTAAACTCTACTGTGAATCTGAGATAGGCGTTCTGCTGGTTGAGCCATTGGTGAAAAGCTGTGATATCGAGTGTGGTACCTCTAAAGATAACCAGAATATCATCTATGTATCGTTTCCATAGCAATATCTGATCTCTAAACGGGTTTGTATGGGCAAGAACATGATCTTGCTCAAACAGGTGTACGTACAGATTCGCTAGAGACGGAGCAAAAATACTGCCCATTGACGTACCCGAGATTTGAAGGTAGATATCCTCTTCAAATTTAAAAAAGTTCAGTCATTGCTATACGGGCACACTCGAGAATAAACAGTGTGGGGGTCAGCATTTCTCTGTTATCAGTCGTACATTTAAGTAGCCCTCGAATAGCATCAAGAATTTCTTGCTGAGGGATGGACGTATATAATGATTCGATATCGAATGATATCATATAGTCCAGTTCTGGATTAAACGGTGTTTCAGATAGAAGCCTCAAAACATCTTTCGTATCTTGTAGATACGTAGGCATTGTTTTAAACCATTGGTTTGAGAAAGCAATCGACGAAAGTAGACAAAGGCTCCAACAATGAACCGATCCCTGAAATTATAGGGCGGCCTGGAGGAGGTCGCTGTACTTCACAAGATGATTGGCAATCTTTACTAGACCTTAAAAGAACACACTCGCGAACATTCATTCACGGCGCGATTATGACAGAGTACCTTAGAGGTAACTGTGCCCCTACGGGTTTACTGGTAACGAATGCGCCTTGCCTTTTCCTAACGGATAAGACCTTCATGAAAGACTGGTCACTAATCGCGTGGCGCTGTACACGCGATTGGTTGATTTTAATCATAAATACAGCCAAAAAAATTGCAGACGCGATACTAATAGAGATCCAAGTCCTAGAAGGACAAATCAAGACAACCATCACCAATGCCCTCTTTAAGAAAAACATGGAAGAGACTAATAAATCGAATAAAGAATATAAAGATTCCATACTTATGAATAAGATAGAGAAGTTCAAGAAAGATCTGGCAAAATTTTCATTAGAGAAAATATATCCATATACGAAAGAAGGATATGTAGCTCCAGAGTTTAACCAGAGAGGAAGACGGCCTGGATCCAACTATTCCTCCTCAGGCTCTGAGGCCTTTTCGAGTGACTCAGAATCATCTTACACTGAGGCACAACAGAATCAAGGGATTAGAACATATCCCAGATACAATCGGAGACGAGGTAGGCAAGGAATCCATCAACAACAGGGACCTTGGTGGCCACCGGCGCCATGGAACTATCCATTGCCGCAATGCCAACAACCCATGCCACTTTTTCCACCACACCCACAAACCTTCGATAATCAGCCTTTTTTAGGACAAGGTCGAGGGAGAAACAGGGGAAAGAGAAGAGGCAGACAACAAGTCCATTGGGAGCAAGACCCACTTCCCCCGAACACGAGGAGCAGGAAGGGTCAACAACCACCCAGCACAAGCACAAACCTGACAACTTAGTAGTCAATCTGAGTTCACATATCCTTACCACAGAAGAACAGCTGGTACTGGATCGAGGACTAGGCTTTGTTCCTACTAATACTGGTGATCCCTTCCAAATTAGGTGTGAATTAGCGCTTTTTTTTTAGAAAAATTTGCTTACACTTCTTTTTCAAAAATAAAGAACGTGATTCTGAAGCACCTATAGTTTCGATTTCCACCAATACAGGCCTGAAACCACCGTCGAGTTTTAATCCTCCTTATCATCTAGTACCTGAACAGGTATTAACCTTCGAGAAAGCAGTCACATGTGATGTAGGTACCCTGAGGACTTCAAGACAAACCTTACCAGAATGTATCTGCACTAGAGAAGAATGCGTTGTTGACTTTATCAAACGACGCTACGATAACTATCAAACCAGCAGATAAAGGGGGCGCAATTGTGATTCAAGACACCGAGGTATACCGACAAGAATGCCTTCGCCAGCTTGGCGAGGAGCGTTCATATCGTCGTTTAAAGACAGATCCCACGTCCAGATTGACTAAAGAAATCACGATTTTAATTGACGAAGCAAAGGCAAACGGGTGGATAACTACCAAAGAAGCAGAGTTTTTGGTGACAAAATATCCAGCCATGCCTCAGTTCTATACTCTCCCTAAAATTCATGAAGTACAGCGACCTCCTCCAGGCCGCCCTATAATTTCAGGGATCGGTTCATTGTTGGAGCCTTTGTCTACTTTCGTCGATTGCTTTCTCAAACCAATGGTTAAAACAATGCCTACGTATCTACAAGATACGAAAGATGTTTTGAGGCTTCTATCTGAAACACCGTTTAATCCAGAACGGGACTATATGATATTATTCGATATCGAATCATTATATACGTCCATACCTCAGCAAGAAACTTTTGATGCTATTCGAGGGCTACTTGAATGTACGACTGATAACAGAGAAATGCTGACCCCCACACCGTTTATTCTCGAGTGTGCCCGTATAGCAATGACTGAGAACTTTTTTAAATTTGAAGAGGATATCTACCTTCAAATCTCGGGTACGTCAATGGGCAGTATTTTTGCTCCGTCGCTAGCGAATCTGTATGTACACCTGTTTGCGCAAGATCATGTTCTTGCCCATACGAACCCGTTTAGAGATCAGATATTGCTATGGAAACGATACATAGATGATATTCTGGTTATCTTTAGAGGTACCACACTCGATATTACAGCTTTTCACCAATGGCTCAACCAGCAGAACGCCTATCTCAGATTCACAGTAGAGTTTAGCAGGAAGAATCTGGCCTTTTTAGACATCTCCATATACCCTTGTGAAGGGTATTTGGGAAGTGACTTGTATAAAAAGCCTATGGCCAGGAATTCACTTCTATCTTTTACTAGTCATCACCCGAAAGCTCTACGAGAAAATCTGCCAGTGGGCCAGTTTCTTCGTATACGGAGGAACTGTTCTGAACAACAAAGTTTCCAGAGACATGCAAAAAATCTATCAAGAGAGACTTGAGAGATCGAGGCTACCCCCAACAGCTGGTAAAGAAAGCCTGGAAAAGAGCCTCCAATAACAACCGAGAGGCTCTTCTGGAACCACCAACTAACAAACCCCCATTGGGTAGACTTACTTTTGTTCATACTTTCAGCACCTTAACCAACCAGGTGCAAAAGACTATACGCAAACATTGGCGTATTTTAAACATAGGATCAGAGCCCCTTCCTCCTCCACTTTTTTCTTTCAAAAGAGGTACCAGCATACGTGACAGCCTGGTACATACCAGACCTAAGAGTGTAACAACTACACCAATCAACACCTTGTGGAACCTACCGCCAGTGCAAGGTCACTTCCCCTGTGGCTCTTATTCAGTGTGTCCGCAGACTCAACACACTAAGTATGTGGACATAGGGACAACGAGACCATGGGTTTTGAATAAACACACTAACTGCAACTCAGACAAGGTCATCTACATTATCACTTGTCCTTGTCATCTGCGCTATGTAGGGATGACTACACGTAAAATAAAGCTGCGGATCAGTGAACATAAAAGCACCATTAGGTGCAAAAAGCAGTCCACTAGACTAACTAATCATTTTCTTGACTTCAAACACAAAGCTGAAGATCTGAAATGGCTAGTGCTTGAACAACCCTATATTCCTTCTCACATAAGTGATATCACACGCTTTCTTTTCAAGAAGGAACAAAGATGGGTTTATAAACTAAAAAGTGACACACAGGGGTTGAATGACGAGATACCCTGGGCAGCACTATAAGTCTCTTGTAGTATTTTTTTGACATATCTTAATGTCAGTACCAAAGAGAACGTATTTTGTATAGGCACACAAAGAATCAGTTAGTTTATTAACAAACAACTTAGAACTGACTAGGACTACCATTTTTTAATAAAAATTGAGGGGTCTTCTTTGTAATATTCGGGTTGTTTGATAGCCAGGTTTATAAGTCAATGACAGATTGACTATAATTCCCAGGATGCCTCAGCATGGTATGGTCCTAATAACTGTTTTTTGTGTATACAGGTGTTCACAATGGCTTATGAGTACCTGACTTTTTTCGCGTGCCTCAAGTCGTTTATGAAAAGGGACCTACGTTTTGATCTGTGGGTAAAGCATTTCCAGATTAATTAGCGAGGTCTCTTTCTGTAACAACTACAACTCCCATGAGGCTTTGATACCAGCGCGCTATTCTGATGCGCAAGGTTGGCGCCAGCAAACCGGTTGATTTAAACCATCAACACCTACGTACCGTCGCCTCCCCTTCCGGCTCGATTAAAGACCGGGGTACCGACGGACAGGTCAGTCTACCATGTAGCTCTACAAACAGGTATTTTGGACCGGGCGTTCTCTACCTGTGGACGCGGTGCCAATTCTACATTTGACGTGAATACCAGACGGTGTGGGAGTCAGTGAATGTCTCGCTATCGTATATTTAACAATGAGCTCTTAATTGATAACAGCCAGCAGAGCCCTTTTTAATAAGTGAATATTGAACCATGGGGGTACCCCTAGATGAGTAACCATTGCTCGATATCATTAAAACTAGCTTTTGAACTTTCACAATGGACGGTCTGTTCTGTCTTTTTTTACTATGCGTGGCGATTATTAACAAAAGGGGCAGTGACTTGGGGCTGCATCATGACTACTTTCCTTTGTTTTGAGGTTTGACAAAAGGTGTGTTTTTGTTCATTAGAATTTATCCTACATACATGTGTGATTTGTTGCAACAAACTTTACACCCGTTTATGTTTATTCAGAGCGGGGCCTCATTTCCCAGAGCGGATGCCTGGTGAGGAGGAGTGCGCGCCCGTACTGTGACGGGTAAGCGTATTGATGATTGTGAGGAGTTACTTTTAATGTGCATTGTGAATTGCATTATCATGCTAAAAGTTGAGAAAGTACCCTATAAACATAGTTAAAATCAATGAAGCAGGTGATTGTACTATGACTGGCATCTATTGTCTTTTTATTTTTTACTTTTAGGAAATGGATGAACACTCCTGAAATAATCAGAAAAAAGAGTGTTGAATGGTTAACTCCACAACCAAAGTAGGTTGTATATCTTCCATTTATTGTGTTTTTTTCACGTTGATGTTTTTTTCACAATTGGGTTAATACACATTATTACATAGCAGTAGCAACTACTCCTAGGTCCTGACGAAAGCCGGATTTCCACATAATACATAGGCTGAAACATGTAGACCTCCTTTCCAACTGGACGTGAGCAGTTATTTTTTAAAGCAGCTCTTGCACTGGTTTTACTTCATCACTCAAACAGAACCATTAACGCTTTATATCCGTTTCAGTAGATGATTTTAATATTCACATTTTTCACTGCACTGCTTTTTCTCACCACCACTAACGATTATACCACATCTTTGTTTACTACGGTAGATACTATATCGTGAACCGTGAGTAAGAGTCTAGTTGCCCGTTAAGCTGTTGCCTTGTTCAATCTTGATGGCACAGCAAGGGCCACTGGATCCCAGATGATGTGGGTGGCTACCCAGGTGGCTGATGGGATTCATTTCCACTAGTAGTGATACTCACGTGCTTCTTGATTTTTCTCAAAGTTGGACCATAGGTTTCTATTTTGTAGTTAAAATACGTTTAGAAATAGGGGTTAGGAACCTAGTGGTCTTTAAATAATTTTCCCCTGGGCCCCTTTTGATGTATCTGGTAGTGTGCGGATATATTCAGTTATTGAGTGGACTACAGAGGACTCAATTCGGTCACGAAGACTGACGCGCACCCCATCCCCAGAGCGGATGAGCTCATCGATCGGTTAGGGGCTGCACGGTACCTCAGCACGTTTGATCTAACGTCTGGGTACTGGCAGATTGCCTTGACTGATGGGGCGAAAGAGAGGTCCGCATTCTCCACACCAGATGGGCATTTCCGGTTCCGGGTTTTGCCATTTGGGATGAATAATGCCCCTGCCACCTTCCAGAGGTTGGTCAATCAGGTGTTGGCTGGGCTGTCCGAGTTCAGCGCAGCATACCTGGATGACATCGCAGTGTTCAGTGGCACATGGGAAGAACACCTGCGACATCTCTGGTAAGTGTTGATGGCGCTGCGCAAGGCAGGCCTCACGATCAAGGCAAGCAAGTGTCAGATCGGGCAGGGTTACGTGGTGTACTTGGGACACCAAGTAGGGAGCGGCCAGGTGGCGCCCCAAGATCGAAACCATCCTGGCTTGGGAGCCCCCAAAGACCCAGACGGAGGCGAGGGCCTTTTTAGGACTCACAGGGTACTACAGGAGGTTTGTCAAGGGGCATGGCAACATCGTTGCCCCCTTGACAGAGCTGACTTCGAAGAAGCAGCCCAGAAAAGTGAAATGGACTGACACCCGTCAGGAGGCCTTTGACACCCTGAAAACTGCCATGTGCACGGCACCCGTGCTCTTGGCTCCTGACTTCTCCAAAGAGTTCCTTGTGCAGACAGATGCATCAGAGCATGGTGTAGGGGCTGTTCTCTCACAGATCACTGAGGAGGGCTTTGACCAACCCGTAGCCTTTATTAGTAGAAGGTTACTTCCCCAGGAACAAAAGTGGAGTGCGATTGAGCGAGAAGCATTTGCTGTGGTCTGGGCATTGAAGAAGCTAAGACCCTACTTGTTTGGGTCTCACTTCCGGGTTCAAACAGACCACAGGCCCCTCAGATGGTTGATGCAGATGAGGGGTGAGAATCCTAAGTTGTTGAGGTGGTCCATTTCCCTACAGGGGATGGATTTCACGGTGGAACATCGCCCCGGTACAGACCACGCCAACACTGATGGTCTTTCCAGATTTTTCCGCCTTAGTGATGAGAACTCCCTGGGGTAGTGACATCAAGAGGAAGAGCTGGGGATTCCTTTGATGTTCGCAGTTGTCCAAGTGCTACCGGTTGATAGATATATATATATATATATATATATATATATATATATACACACACACATTCACCTTGGCAAAGGCAATAGATGTCCCCTTCCACATATGCACACTTATAACAAGCATTGGCCGCGCGGCCGTAAAAGTAACGGCCACATGGCCGTGAAAGCGAAAGTGATCGCAGGGACGCGCTCGCTCTGTGGTGGGGGAGGGGCAGAGCGAGGCACGTGGGAGAGCGCTGTACTTTATGAGCCATGACGGCCAGACGGAGGAAAGACAGATGGCGGCTGCGCGTGTGCACGTGCTCGTGAACGCAAGCTTGAGGCCAGGAAAAGCCTCTGGTAGCACTTTAAAAATCCACTAACTAAATGTCTCGCAGAGCAACGCATGTGCTGGCTCAGCGAGACCTAAAAACAGCATTGTCGTTACCTCCTAAATACTGATATCGCCCTCTGGTGGGCCTCCAGTGAGTTCAAATGCATCATGGTAAGTGAAGTCCTGCACAATACAATTTAACCCGCTGTGGGTTTTGCTACGTCACTTCAATATTCTTTGCCCCAGTGGGCATTCCGATGACAATTTATCGAGCTTGCAGCATTCAATTATTTTCACAACCTGCTGCTCCATGTGTGACTAAAAATGTTGGTTGCAAGGACCCGCCTCGCATCTTGCAGTGCTGCACTGGATTTATGTGGCTTGCTGGATTTTAAATAAGTCACAATTGTACCCAATGGAGAGTGTGTCTTTGTTCGAGGACACACTTAATGCATTTAAACATCCCGTCCAGCCGTGAAGTCGCACCACTGCGTTATGAAGGAGCAGGTCCGTTTGACCATGATGAGCAGGTATTTGCAGAGCAGCAGGCCGTGTTAAATGTTGCCAGCAAGCTTGGTAAGGAGGAGATAGGAAGCCCACTGGGGCAAGTGATATTGACATTTAATTTGATGGAACAAACCCACTGAACTAAACTTTATTGTGCTGCATTTTTATTACCAGAATGCACTAGGACTCACTTGAGGCCCACTCAATGGCGGGGCTATATTTAAGTTGGTAATCATGCTCCGCTGTTTTGTTCCTTCATGCTGGCCTGTGAACATGGGCTGAGGAGCAGGAAACAGATTGGCCCAAAGAGATTTACTGGGCTTGCTGGCTTTTGAATAAACCACATTTGTACCAGAGTGCGTCTTTGTTCGATATATATATATATACACACACATATAGTAAAGTATGGTACTACACCGCAATTCTTTAAGAAACGTAGAATATGTGTTGTCGTTATATTACCAACAAATAGAACACTGGTTTGTTCGTGACATTTCTCACACATGACGATGCAGCACTTGTTGCGGACAAGTTATATCGAAATTATGTATAATACATGTGAAATTAAGCATTTGAACTAAAGCTGCAACAGGATTACAAACTTTGCTCTCTTATTTTTGTGGCTAAAAAGGCTGTGCAACGAACATGCAAAAAGATATATTTATATTGAATTAAGGTAGAAAGGTGCCTGTAACCTTTTACAATAGTATTTTCTTTATGTTTAATGTGTGTCATGTGGACAATGTATAAAAGGCCGACATCACGATTGTATGGTCCTGTGACCGCCCTTTTTAGGTCTCGCCTGACCCAGCGCATGCGCTGGTCTGGCGAGACTTTGTGAGGGCTCAAATAATGATACCATGGTCAGCCTAGAGCTACAGTGCATGTGTGCAGGCTTAGGAGCAGAGGCACTATATGGCAAACCTCATCATGCTCATTAAGCGCCTGCGATCACTTTCACTTTTGCCCGCGATCACTTTCATGGCGCCCCTTTGATGTTCTCGTTCAAAGAACATCAAACATCAAAGAACATGTTGAGTTAATGCTTTGCTGCGCCCGTAATGACTTACTATGTGCTTTCTCTTTCCACAAATTCGATGTTTGTGTTCCTTTATTTTGATATGCTTTTAGTACTACTGTCACACACACAAGCACACAACCACGCACAAGGGCACAACCCCACACACAAAAAACCCCACACACACACACAAAAAAAACCAACACACAAACCCCCCCACACACACACACAAAACCCCCCCACACACACACAAAAACCCACACACACACAAAAACCCCACACACACACACAAAACCCCCCCACACAACCCCACACACACAAAACCCCACACACACACAAAACCCCACACACACACAAAACCCCACACACACACACACACAAAACCCCCCACACACACACACACAAAACCCCACACACACACACACAAAACCCCACACACACACACACAAAACCCCACACACACACACAAACCCCCCCCCACACACACACAACCACACCAACCCCACCAACCCCACACACAACCAACCCCAAACAACCACACACACCTACATACCCCCATACCCACAACCACACCCCCATACCCACACCCCCATACCCACACAACCACCCACACACACAACCAACCCCACACAAACAAACCACACCCAACCACACACCCACCACACCACACCCACCACACCCACACACCACACCCACACACCACACCCACACACCACACCCACAAAACCACACCCACAAAACCACACCCACAAAACCACACCCACACACACAACCGCGCACACACAGCCACACCAAGCATTGGCATGGCCAATAGGTCTCGCCTTTGGGACCTTATAAGTGTTTAGCCACGCAACAGTTGATGTGGTTGCACCAAGGATATTGTGCTGCATAACTAAATACTTAGAAGGTTCCAAAAGCGAGACCTATTGGCTATGCCAATGCTTGTTTTCTTTGCCATTAAATGAATTGATCAAACAAGGCTGTTGGAGCGGCTGATTTCTTTCGTTGAGATGAGAAAGGATCTTGAACATATACATATTCACTGAAAAAACCATAGGTTTCACACACGTTATAGTTAGGAATTAGCATTTAAAAAACCTTGCAAATTCACTTAAAAAACCATAGGTTTCACACGTTATAGTTAGCTGGACTTTTCACTCGTGAAAAACCATTGAAATTCCCCCGTTATAGTTAGTGCAGGCAACTATAACTCACGCGACCGCAATCCTCTGCTGATGACGTCAGATATTACATCACTGATGACATGTGTGTCTTTCTGAAAAAAAAATATTTGTAATATATGTATAGCTAAAAATTAATGGAAGAAGACATGGGTAAATAAGTGTCTAAATACAGTGATGTAATATCTGACATCATCAGCAGAGGATTGCGGTCGCGTGAGTTATAGTTGCCTGCACTAACTATAACAGGGGAATTTCAATGGTTTTTCACGAGTGAAATGTCCAGCTAACTATAACATGTGTGAAACCTATGGTTTTTTAAGTGAATTTGCAAGGTTTTTTAAATGCTAATTCCTAACTATAACGTGTGTGAAACCTATGGTTTTTTCAGTGAATTTGTACGGTTTTTTAAATGCTAAGTTATGTTTTTTTTTGTTTTTTTTTAAAGTTTTCACCGTGCACCCCGCGATTTTTCGCAAAAAAAAATATTTATTTTTTTACCCTTGGGGGTCCTTCAATGACCCCCTGACAAAGTCTAGGGGGTCAGGACCTGTCCATCCTGCCCCCTTCTCACGTTTTCCCCCCTTTGTTTTTCATTGCCTCAGACTGCGAGAGACAAAATTGCGGCCGACACTTTCTGATTTCAACCGATTCGAATGTTTACTGACATCTAACAAACAATCAGAATTGCGCTCGCGCACGTCACCGTGCGTGTACGGTATGCTTACCGTACGCGCACGGTGCGCGCCTATAGATATATATGCTTTTAACTGCAATTTTCTCAGGAACTAATTAACAGATTTACACCAGACCTGCAAAAGGCACATCCCTGAACTGAGGACTACCTCTCTGCCAAATTTCAAGTAATTCTGTTCAGCCGTTCGGGCTGTAGCTTGGACTAAAGGTCCTATGGAAAAATGCATGGGGAAAACGCGTTTTGGGACCCCCCCTTTTTCTCAGCCCCCGCTTGACGAATCCCCCCGAGACTTTCAGGGAAGGAGCGGAGCGCCACACCTATTTTGAAAATTTCGCGAGGATTCGTCAATCGGCGCCAAAGTTATTCTAAATAGAATGTTGCGGATTTCCTATGGAAACACGGTCCTAACTATAACTATCTACTGGCGACCGCCAGTAGATAATATACACACATACATACATACATACACACACACACACACACACACACTTTTTTCCCCCCACTAAAAAAAACCATGGGTTTCAGGGACGTTATGGTTAGTTGGACTTTTGACTCATAAAACCAGAGAAAATCGCCCGTTCCAGTTAGTTGAGCTAACTATAACTCGCGCACCCGCAATGCACTGCTGATGACGTCACATATTACATCACTCATGACATGGTAAGTGACATCACTGATGACATCATCCAGTGAATGTGTGTTTCTGTAAAGTTTAAATATTTTTCATATATATCTATGCCAAGGTGTATTGATTAAAGAGTGGATTTACAAGTGCCTGAAGGGATTATTTAGTAGGTGCGTGACTGACTGTATTAGTGAGTGACTGAACGTGTCTTACTGAATGCATGGGTTAGTGACTAAACTGTGTGAATGTCTGTATTAGTCTCCATTTGGTGTGTAAGCGGCTGCATGGGTTGGTGAGTAGCTACATGAGTGTCTATATGGGTTATTGATTTGTTGTCTGAGTATCTGTATGGGTGCCTGAGTGTCTGTGTGTTGTGTGACTGTGCATAGATGTCTGAGTGGGTGATTCACTGGTTGTATGGATTCAAAAGTGCATCTGCGAAGGGCTGTATGGGTGAGTTAGTGGGTGTATGGGTGTGTTGGTGAGTGAATGACTGTCTCAGTGGTATGTGTGTGAGTAACTACATATGGTTTTAAGGCAGTATATGCGAGTGTTGGAGTATATAAATGACTATACGTGAGAGTAAGTTATTTGAAGAGTAGGTGTATAAATGAGTGTGCTTGTATCAGTGATTGTATAAGACAGTACGTATGTGTTAGTATCTGCATAAATAAGTGATGTGGTGTGTGTATAAATAACGGAGTTGGTGTGTATAACGGTATACATGAGTAAATGGGTATGTGATTGATCCTTTGACTGACTAGGTGTGTGAGCAACTATGGATGAGTGGCAGAGTGTGACTGTATGTATAGGTGTACGAGTGCATATTATAGTACTTTATTGATGAGTAACTGCATGTATAAGTGACTGGATGTGTGTGTAGACCTAGGAAATAGTGGGTGGTATGTAGTATCTGGCATGGTTATGTGTATGGTTTCAAAAATAGTAGTTAGCATTTTAGAGTGGCTGTATCAAAGTTTATATTAGGGCATCAGTATGTGCATCAAATTATAACGTGGATGATGTCAGCGATGTCATTAGTGATGTAATATGTGACATCAACAGCAGTGCATTGCGGGCGCGCAAGTTATAGTTAGCTCAACTAACTATAACGGGCGAATTTCTCTGGTTTTATGAGTCAAATGTCCAACTAACTATAACGTCCCTGAAACCTATGGTTTTTTTTAGTGAATTTCAAAGGTTTTTTTAAATGCCAATTCCTAACTATAACGTCTGTAAAACCTATGGTTTTTTCAGTGAATTTCGAAAGTTTTTTTTAAATGTTAATTTCATATTTTAATATTTATTCTATTTTAAAAAAAAATATTTTGGAACTATTATCCTTTTTTTAACAAACTTTAAAAACTATGTAATGTTTTAGATCTTCAAAAAAAAAAATATGTATATATATTTTTTTGGGGGGGGGGAGAAAACTGGAGTCCCGTACAGGTAGTGTACCAAGCTCCATCAGCACGCGAATCCTATCCGCCATATTGCTAAACTCGTAAATGATGCGCATTTCGTATCAGACGGGTTCGTGGCACCGCGTCCCGCGTAACATCATATACGTAGGAGGTCACGCCAGCTGCTACTTTGGTATGCGACGGGTACGCAGTACCAAGCCGCACGTTACGTCGTGCACGTATGGGGTCGCGCCCGCTGCGCGTTGTGTATGCGAAGAGTGCACGATGCCAGGCCCTGTGTTACGTCATAGACGTATGGTGTCGCACCGGGTAGGCCATTCACTCTTTTTTTTTATGTCTCAAAACTATATCTAAATAAGTTTAAAGTGTATATGAGAGCAAGCGATAATCTAACATATTTTAAACATTTATATATTTCTAACTGTAATAAACTTATATTAACGTAAATATATTTTCTCAAAATCACGTCGGGTGCGGCCTCCTTGTGCGCGACTGTTATGTCACCTTAAAAAAAAAAAGCATTTGATTGGTTCATAACATTTCCCATTGTAACAGTTGGGAGGACCCCACCCATTTTAGTCATTCTCTCTACAGCGTTTGATGAGAGAGACACCTCTTCCGCTTAGAGAGCTTTTTTGAAAAGTTTTTTGCTGTATACACATCTTACACTACACACAACATGCAACGATCATCTTGATCAATATTCATGGTCTGTACAGTAGCCTTCCACGTTTGACGGCCATGCATCTGAAACATTACATCAAAAAACAAATGTGTGTTACACGATGCCCCTGGTGTGTGTGTGCGCGCATTATTGTGCTGCCTTTCAGCCTGGGTATTGGTGGCTCGAATGGGTCTTATCAGCCACGGGCAAAGTGCACATCCTAAATCACATGTGACAAACAGTAAAGAGTGATGTGTAGATTTGTGTTGCAGTATGCTCTGTTTTCAGGCTTTACCAGTATAGTAGTGTGTCATATGTGAGACTTTCAGATCCACGTTTGACATGCATTGCTTGACTGTAATGAGCGTTATCACTGTGTATGACGTAGCCTCACCGCTGATCCTCCCTCCATCCGAGCACATTCACATGTGCGCTTCGCGTTAGCAACACTTTCAATAATACCGCACACCATTGACATGCGTGTCTGCACATATCCACAAGATTGACAACGACATGTGATGTTGGACAGCATCTCATTAGCGATAGTTGCCGCCCTCCCGGTACATGCTACATTAATGTAAAATGCGGATTGCGCAACGTCAAAACTGCAACAGGGACACACACATAAGTACACTTCCTGGCCAGGCAGGAACTGAACAATGCCCAGGTCCCCGGAATAATTATTCACACCCCTACGCTGGCCTGGCGTACGCAAGCCCAGCCCACTTTGCATACGTATAAATAGGATAACAACGACGCCACATGTCCCAGTTCTTCCACACTGCCTCAGGTGATATGGCCGCATCCACCTCGCATATCACAACGCGCAATAAAAAAAAGGGAACTGGATTTGAATTGTGAACCCTGCTGGCCGTCGTGTATGGACACACAACAATGACAGCAGGTGAGCAGTGGGGCCTGGGTGCACAGGGGCTGCAATTGAGCGCGGTGCGGCAGGAGGGGTGGGGTGCATCATCCTGGGTGCAAGCGATGTTGCCGTGCGTAATGATGTGATCTCTGACCTCATTCAGTCACATCTTGGTCTCATTTTAAGGACCTGCTGGATCGTACTGTAGGCCTGAGCCAGCGGGCAGCGCTGCCCTATAGACACGTGGCATTGGCTTTTGGGGCACTGTAGTGAGCTGATTACTAAGTGTACATGCACACCGGCTTGCGCCACTGCATTACACGTGCACATAATGCTTATAGCATGCGCTCTGTTTCTTTGTATGTGAACCTTGGCATAACATTATTATTTAACCTTGTGTATTCTCGTGCACTCCAACTCCTCTTTGAACCACGATTACCACTAACAGTTGGTAGATCGTACTTCAAGAACGAAGGATGCACTCAACTGGTGTTCTCTATTGAGCTTGAAATAAACCATCATTTACCTCAAGACGTTTCCAGCATTATATTATTCCTCCCTTTTCAAACACAGATTTGGTTGCACCAAAATGGGCGGAGGGGGTGCTCCGCCCGTGATGATGCCATGGGCATTCGGACGTCTTCCATCGTGGTATCAAGACACCGTCCCCAACCAGAGACTTGCTGTGCCACCCTGAGAGAGGCACCCCGGAGGCGGCTCTCGCACCGCCACGTCGTTGGACACACCAGTGGTGGCAGGTGAGCAGTGAAGCCTCAGTGCGCAGGAGCTGCAATTGAGCACAGTGCGGGGAAGGGGCTGGGGTGCAGTAGCCTGGGTGCACAGGTGCAGGCAAGCGATGTTGCCGTAGATAATAATGTAATCTCTGGCCTCATTCATATCTCCGTTTCATTTTAAGGACTTGCTGGACCGCACTCTCTCTCGCGGACCCCAGCGTCCCAGACACACAGGCGACGGGAGGTGAACAGTGAGGGCTGGGTGCAGTAGGCCGATGCTCTGTCTCCTCCTCCCTCTGTTCTTTTGACTCTCCCTCCCCTTCTCCCTTCCACCAACTCGCTCTCTGTCCCATTCTCACTTTCTTCCTTTCATTCTGACTACCTTTCTTTTTCTCTTGGACATGGCACACATACTTATGTTTCTTTTTCTGTCTTGCAGGTTTTGTACGCTGCTTCCGGAGGAGTTCCACCCACTTATTTCATGTTATACTGTTTGTTCGAATAAAGTTGCGTTTCCATTTATTTGTGTTGTTTTAATAAAGGTTATTTTTTCTTTTACTAATAAATAAGTGAGTATATGGGTCTTCTTTTTCTGACAACACTGGTCTGTAGTTGATTGTGAAAATCGGCGGTTGATAGGAGGTTATGAGGGAAAACATTTGTAATTTTGCGGTGCACCTACCAAATATAAACCAACAGACTATTACATAAATGAAGCCTGGGTAATTATAAAACTGCAAGGGTTCTATTAGTGTATCACTTTAGAACACCATGAGTACTGCCCGTGTGATTACAGAACCAATAAAGCACTGCCTAGGGCCCCCGAGGCTTCAGGGACTGGCGAGGCCCACCCTACATATTTAAGTAAAGGCCCGGAGGGTGGCGATCCCGACTGGAGTTAGCTTCGAAGCACCCCTAACAATTAGTAAACAATACCCGGGAGGTGGCGATCCCCTAGGCTGCGTAACGTCTCTGTGCCCTCCCGCACCTCATTTACATGTGAGATTAAGATCCCCAGTGCTGCAGAGACCCCGCAATATAATAATAGGATTGGCCCCGGAACATTACCAACCGAGGGCTCATTTAAATGAACAGGTGAGACCCCACTTCATTTTTTTGTGTGCCATTTTTACCATCCGGATCCCCTTTATTGAAGCGATACGAGGTTTTCCTCCTCTCGCTTCAACGAGGCAATCAAGGATTAGCTATCACAGGGTGGAAGCCAGGCTCCCGCCCTGTAATAGCAAACATAAATGTCCCGCGGATACACATCCCGGGAAATTGTATGAGCTGCACATGGGAGGTGGCGCTACATAGGGCCATGATGCATTGGTTACTGCATAACTACAGAATTAGTATAAACGCATACTAACACAACTTGCACACGTGTAGTACAGCGACCAGAGTGTAGTGAAGAGGCAGAGGAAGCACAAAATCAAAAAATATAAATCCTACCAGAGGTCGGATGACATAGTTCGATGAGCCAACGACCCTAGGATGAGTAGAAACAGCTTCACGAAGAAGACTGCAGCAGAACGCAAGGAAGCTCGAAATATTGGTGAGTGCTGCCTTCTTTTTACCTTCTCCCGCTCGTCGCCAAATTTATGTAGGGAAGAGGCAGATAGCAGTGGATCCGATAAGTAGATTTATTGCAGGAAAAGAAGACAGCTTAAACAGCCACCAACAGGAGCAGACAGCAAGGCAACCGTCTTCTCTAGCACCGTGTACAAACTCCCCAAGATTCCCCTCATGACAGCCCCACATTCTAACATTACATACTTACATTCTAGTAGCATGACATACTAACATTCTACTATGACTTACATTGGAATACTACACAGAGCACATGACTTTACAGCAATGAGCTCATGGTTTCATCCATGAGTCTTGAGATCGGTAGGGGCGAGTAGTTCGCTTCCCACTGCCTGTATTGTATAAATGCAAACTAACACTACTTCCACAGGTATGCTACAGCGCCCAGAGCACATCACTTTACAGCAATGAGCACATGGTTTAATCCCAGAGTCTTCAGACCAGTAGGGGTGAGTGGTTCGCTTCCCATTCCCTGTATAGTATAAACGCATACTAACGCTACTTACACAGTTATACTCCAGCGGCCAGTATGCTACAGCGCCCAGAGCTCATCACTTTACAGCAATCAGCTCGGTTTGATCCTAGAGTCTTCACACCGGTAGGCATGAGTACTTCGCTTCCCACTTCCAGTATAGTATAAACGCACGGTAGAGGTCAGTAGTTCGCTTCCCACTCCCTGTATGGTATAAACGCCTACTAACACAGGTATGCTACAAAGACCAGAGCACATCACATTACAACAATGAGCTCACGGTTTAGGCTCTCTGTTTCATACCAAAGTGTAGCAGCATCTCATCTCAGCACCATGTCACTCTGAGCAACACCGCACTTTCAGACCGGTAGGAGCGACTACTTTGCTTTGCACTCCCCCCACAGAGGTTACAGTGCTCCTATCCTCCCGTTTCGTACTCTTTTTGCCCTTTTTTCCACCCCTTACTCGTTTCAACGGAATCACAAAATGGCTGCCAACACTTCCTAGTTGCAACAGCTCGCAGCTAATAAGCGGCAAGCTCGTGCTCGTAACACCTCAGCTAATCAGATGGCATAATTCCCAAATATAGATATCTGCATATTTCGATATATATCTCCAAAACTACTGAACGAATTTACACCAAGTAAACAAAAGTGTGCTTTCTAGACCAAGACCCTTCTCCCTGGCAAATTTGGGGTAATTTCATTCACCCGTTCGACCTGTAGCCTGGTCTAAAGTTTCCTATGGAAATTAACATGGAGAAAACACATTTTGGGACCCCCCTTTTTTCTCGCCCCCCCCCCCAAACTTTCAACATAGAAGCTGATATGAACAAAGAATTAGTTTGGAAAATTTCATGAAGATTCATCAAACGACGCCAAAGTTCTAAGCAAAACAAAAAAATGCTTTTCCTATGGAAACTTGGTCCCAACTATAACTACCTACTAGCCTCCGCCAGTAGGAGATATAATATATATCCACTCACTCCTTAAAAAAGGGTGACAAAGCCATGTGCGGTTTTTAAATTTGATTGTCGGCCGCTATCAAAATGCATTTCAAATGCGTATCACTGATAGCAAGGTTTTGAACGCTGGTTTTGAACGCTGCCATTTTTTAAACTTAATTCTGTGGTAAAACGGGTCACGTGAGGACTACAAAAACAGTGCTCGTGAAAACAGACTCATAGATTTCAAATTAGGAGTCCTTTGTAAAATACAAGGTTTTCCACATTATAAATCATTTTAGTTCGATGACAAATGCACAGATTGAAATTGCTTCTTAAAACCCACCACTGATTTTACAATTATTAAAAATGATAAAATACAAATTTCCCCGCAGACCACAAATTACATTTCATAGAGAAAGGTCCTTTAAGCAGGCACTAGTCAGAAATAAAAACGGGGTACAGGTCAACATGTGTATCACCTACCTGTAACCAAACAGCTATAACCAAGATTGACTTGTACCCTGTAACAGAAAAGCGATTTTACCTGTATGAAAAACTCAATAAAATACTTTGAAATAAAAAAAACAAAGAAATTATTTGAGGAAACCCCAGCCAAATACCACCTGGTTAACCAAGAGCCAGGGTTTTGTAAAATGTACAAAATGCAACGCCTGCACACATGGGGTAAATACGGAACAGTACAAACCAGGACTGACGAAGACCATGAAAAAGATTATAGGAAGGCACACTTGCAAGACAGATTTTACGGTCTACGTGCTACAATGTCCTTGTGGCTTGCGGTACGTGGGCAGCACAATCTTAGAAGTCCATAAAAGAGTTCTACAGCATTTGAGGGCCATTAGAAATGGCTATCGGACTTATCCTGTCACCCGCCATTTTGAAAGGTTCCATAATAAGGATGTTAGGGGACTATCTTACTATGTGATAGATGCATTGGCAGCGGACCAGAGAGGTGGGAACAGAGAAAAGAAATTAAGGAGGTTGGAGTCCCGCTACATTATAGAGCTGGATTCCAAACAACCAGGAGGTCTGAATGTAGAAGAGGACTTGCACACACACTTATATTATAATAGGATTGATTTCAAATGTAAAAGAAAGTTCTGGATCAATGAACTGTGTTTTTAATGGGTGAAGTGACGATTTTAATCAACAGACTTGTCAAAGAATCAGAGAAGGGAGGTCCTTTGTTTAAGAGGTACATGGAGATATGCCCACTAGGGCTTAATTATGGAGTACAAAACAGTGAAATATGTTTTATGATGGCTAATTGTAATAGAAGCCCACTGGGGGCAGATGGTGTAGAGATGTATAGATTGGTAAAAAATGCAGCGTTATTTACCACAGATGATGTATAAAAACTGAAAATGAGAAATGTCCCCATTTAGGGGGATAAAATCATGTAAGGCATCCTAAGCATTGCGTATGCCCACTAGGGCTGGATGGAGCCATTAATGCAAACATACCACAAAAAGCGATGTTAGCAATGCCGAAAATTGTATTTTATAATTTTTACTAATTGTAAAATCAGTGGTGGATTTTAAGAAGAAGCAATTTCAATCTGTGCATTTGTCATCGAACCAAAACTAAAATGATTTATAATGTGGAAAACCTTGTATTCTACAAAGGACTCCGAATTTGAAAACTACGAGTCTTTTTTTTCCACGAGCACTGTTTTTGTAGTCATCACGTGACACGTTTTATCACGGAAGTACAGTTTTAAAAATGGTAGCGTTCAAACCCTTGTTATCAGTGAACAAGGCTGCTGCGCAGTTGAAACGCCCTTGATAGCGGCCGACAATAACATTTTAAATCCGCACATAGCTTTGTCATCCTTTTTTAAGGAGCGAGTGGATTTAACGGGACCCGCTCTTGTGGAGTTCATGCCGACTAACTACTCTCGATCTGGTGGTGGCAATTTCTGCATGAGAGACACAAGGGAGAATATATATATCAAAACAATACCCTTTCAGGCATAGAGTGATGCATAAATTATGCAAAAAAAGAAGCAGAGGACTCTGGGTAGTTCTCAAGTTTTTTTTGCATTTATCTCCAAATCTTTTTAAGTGACAAGCAGCAACGACAAATTTATAGATCTCCAACACACAGATGAAGTCCAGGCATTACGAAGTTGAGTCAACACAATTTAGTAGTCTAGGCTCCCGTAGTCATAAGTGATGACGTACTATTGCGCGATGGATGTCACGTTAGCCGGAACACACCACGGACTGCAGACATAGCACTCTTCCATGTTAACCTGAGAAGATACGAGCAACGAGGAGAACCTATTGGTGTAAATGCAACTCAGGACCTTTGATGAAGTAAGTGTTAATGAGTACGCGCCATGGACAAGCCAATCTGGACTTACTGTGCAGATGGAGGATGCAATTAATAGGACTTCAAGGTGTAATATGTTCATACAGCATGTGACTACAAGGCCAATCCCTCCCTGTAATTCCAGGAGACCTGATTACAAGAATGTGAGAAGTATGTGGACATTTCTGACACCTACATGTTAGAGTAAGCTTTTTCCACATGACACAGAGAATGGATTTGCAGTGTTCACAAAAAATATGGTACCACAGCAAACAGAGAATATAGACCTGAATGGCTAATAATGGCAAATGCTTATTTTTTCCTTACCCATAAGAACTACACTGAGGAAGTACCTCAAGGAGTTTTTCGTAAAATGTGTGGTATGCTAGAATGATGGCATAAGTATGAATGGAATGGCAGAGTATAGTGCATTGACTTACGAATTTCCAAATAGAATATGGGAATCTAATCACTTTGCCCTGATGAAAGCCAACCGACCTCAGCAGGCGCACTTGGGCTGAAACATGTAGACCTATTTTAGATAAAGGAGTACAGAATTTTCTCCTATAGCATGGACTCATGTTTTTAAACTTGCCTCTTATATCATCTAATTAAAAATTAAGACATTGGGAGGCACCTTGAGGCAATTTTAATTTTGAGATCCCTCCTAAAAGACAACAAAGAACTCCCTTGAAATTTGGGATTTCCTGGGGAAATTCTTAATAGTAAACATTTGGGGCGTCTCTACAACACTGCTACCTGTTTGCTTTCTCCGGATCCTGGCTTGAGCTCTTGCTCCTTCGTGGGTGCCGCGTCTGTTGTGCTTGCCGTCTCCTCCCTCCCGCCGCCGCGTTCGCAGTCCTGTGGCCGCAGTGTGGAGGGAGGCAGAGGAAACTACATTACCCAGGCTCCCTGCTTCCAACCAACCCGGAAGCACCGCGATTACATCTCCCGTGCCCGGAGGCATTTAAATTTTGGACACTCTCCCCGCGTCGCGGGACGCGCGCGGGCTGAGCCCGGGCAGAGGGCGGGCCGTCTGTGGCCGTCCGGGGCCAGACGAGGCCGGGCTGGGCCACGTCCTTTTCCTCTGCAAAAACTGTGTACATATCCCGGTTGTGTACCCAGAAAACTATGTCTACCCGTTCTGGCAAGTTGTTAAGGACTGAAAGCGCAAGGGGGCCAAATGCGGCTAGCCCCATTATTGGAACCATGGACCGCTTTATTACCAGGGTGACGGCGGTGATTGAAAAGGAGATTGCCATGTCTGAGCGGCGTCTGTCTGAGGTTTACCTCCCCTCAAGACGTTCATCCCTGGGGGTCGACGCTCAATCATCGTCCATAACGGCCAGTACTCAGGTTCAGCCCGCTACTTCGCCTAGTGTGTCTAGTACTTCCATAGACCCACCCCAGCTGGTTGGTATTGAACAAAATATAGGTAGGTTAGAAAGTTTGGCTGCTCTTTTTCCCACAGTCATCATGGAGGCCGATGGCCTTGGTAAATTGACTACGTCATCATCCATTAATACCCCAAGTGAAGTCATCAGTGATCTGGAGCCCTTAACATCGTCCACTTCGCCCTTGGCTCTACCAGAAGGGGAGATAGTTAGGTCCCCCAAAAACCCCCAAACTCCAATCATTAGACAGGAGATTAGGCCCTTAAGTAAGAAGGCTCGAAAACGTAAAAAGGGCTGCCCAGTTAGACAGGCCGCTCTTTACCAAAGCTTAAGAAAGCCTTTTGGAGTAGGAATGAGAACTACAAGGGGTAAAGCTATAGTGAATAAACCGGACATAGCTGGGGATGTTTTGAACTCTCCCGAGGAGTTATACCCTGGTGTAAATAGTGTGAAGCCTCTAAAGCTTCCTGACTTAGCAACGGCAGAAAATATTTTTGAGAAGGTTTATAGCCTCTTGAACCCGTTGCTAATTCAAGTTAAAGGCCTTGGGGAAAGGATAGACAAACTCGAGCAATCAACCCTTGACGGCTTTCATTCACTTAAAGCAGTAGTTAAACAATTAAGTAGAGTGACCGAAGCTAAGGACTTGGTTGCAAATGGGAACGTGCCTTTATCGCAGCGAGCCCCTAAGCACCCAATATGTTTTGATAAGGGAGTGTCCAATACTCCATCAATTTTAGCTTCCACATCTCCCCCAAGTCCAGAAGCAGGACCCCAGCAAAAGGGTTCCCTAATCCACATAGAGCCCGATAAAAATAAGCTTAAGTCTTTCCAAAAAAAGCAGCCACAGGAAGCTAGTGGCATAAAGGAAGTCCCCAAAAAACTAGGGGTATGCACCAATTTCAACAGGTTAGCTCTCGAGAAAGCCCCTAGACCCGTCCCCCATCCTACCATTACATCTACCCCCTCACTGGCCTTTAGTAAGCAAGTACGACGGATCCCTCCAGTAAAGTTTCCACCAGACTGTCAACCCTTTGCGGCAGTCATGGTTAATGTGCCCCCTTTAAAGGACGGCCAGTTGGAAAATCATCAATCACTTAAGAATAAGTGTATCCACTGGCTAAAGGCAAATAAGCCAATCCCGCTAGGTGTGGATGGCATTATACTAAGTGTCCGTAGAGTGGACTGGGTTGGACAGGGGAAAAAAACGCAGGAGGGGGACTGTATAATTATAAATTTCCAAGAACCAAGAGTGGTACCATCGATTTGCACCCCTATTTCCAACATGGGGGCTCCGGGGGTTAAAGTGGTAGATCTTTCCTTCTTTTACCCCAGGCAAATCGCTGATTTTACCTGCGGAAGCTTGAGTCCCCCTGCCCTTGGCCTGAACGAGGCTTCAGGGGATACTAGGGAGAAACATTTGTGGCCAGCAGGACCTATTTGACTGGAAGTTGGGCATAGTGCAGACTCAGTGGAAGCATTATCATTTAGTAATAGAAATCCTACAAGTGGGATAGGTGACCCTATGCTCACCTTGTATGACCCTCGCTCCCCTCATGTTTCCTCGAGGAGCTCTACAGGTGGGGGCATTCCGGCGCCCTGCGACACCCCAGCTCTGGCGGACCCTGTTTTTAAGGTTTTCAGCTGGAATGTCGCAGGGATCGCAGGAAAATTGGCTCTGCCTGACTTTATTGCTCCGGTAGACGAGCACTCTCTGTGCCTCTTCCAAGAGACATGGAGTTGTGTGCCGGTCCACAGGGTGGGTTTTTCGTCCTATTTTTCCCCTGCGCAGGTTTCGTCTTCAGGGAGGGGGCGCCCAGCGGGTGGCCTCCTTATTTGGGTCGCGGCATCTCTAGATTGTAGAATTATGGAATTCCCCACAGGTTCTCCTGACATACAAAACATCACCCTAATAGACCAAAGGGGGAGAGTTGTTTTAAATGTTTATAATGTTTATGCCCGGGGAACCGTGGGTGGGAGAAAGTCTCCTGTAATATCTCTCCTCGAGACTTTGTTAAGCAATACCTCATATAAGTCTCGTATATTGGTTGCTGGTGATATGAACTGTACGTTCGAGCCCTTGGGCTCGGACGTTTCCCTCGACCAAGAAGAGGAGGATACCAGGTGGGGGGATTCCGGCTCTGGAAATCCCACCGATTAGAAGGTGGTCAGAAGTGGCGCTTCAGTTATATTCCCTGAGCCTTGAATTCAATCTAAGGGCTGCTAATGGGAGGACACCCTCGGATAGGTTGGGCGTCCACACGTACAATAGGCCAGGACATACCTCTAGGCTAGATTATTTTTTAGTAGACGTATGTCTGTGGCCCCATGTAAAGGACATGCAGGTGGTCCCCTCGTCTGAAAGCGATCACAACCTACTTTCTTTAAGTATGGCCCAGTGGTGGCGACACTCAAGCAAGGATACTATAAATCGGGTAGCAGCACCACCGGAGGTCTCGGAAGTCTCCCCTTGTGGTGGGCGAATTAAATGGGCCAAATTGGTTTTATCAGAGGGGAAGCTAGAAGAAATACAATCTCACCTAAACCACACGGTATTAAACCTTGGAATATCCACGGAAGGTGTGGGTAGAGTGAGCGGGCTCTTTGTTTCCCTGACAGAAGCCTTAACTAATGTCTTTACTTTACACCATAACAAATTGGGTAATAAACACTCTAAAAAACCCGCCGACGGCTGGTATACCCAATTATGTAGGGTTTATAAGGTTAAGCTAGTTGAGGCGATTAAAGCTAAGTCCCGTCCTGTGATACAGGAAGCAAGGAAGGCCTACAACAAGTCCCTTAAACTAGCCAGGAGGGAGTGGGAAGACAAATATTGGGATGACCTGCTCCAGGCCAGTAAAATTAGGGACTCAAGGGCATTTTGGCCTCTTATAAGTGCACGGAAAAACCCCGATGCACTTGTGAGACCCTGTAACATCCTGCCTCAAAGCTGGGTAAAGCATTTCGGGTCCCTATACCTCCCTCCAGATGGGGATTGTAATGCGGGGATGGACCTCACTCGAATTACTGAACCTCATGCCTATGATCTCTTTACTCCGCTAGAGATTGAGGGGGTCATAGGGTGGATAGCCCCACGCAAGGCTGCGGTCCCCGGCGGCCTCCCGGGGGACCTTATGAGGGCATTTCCAGCGCAATGGGCGCGGGTTATATCAGCACTACTTAATGATATCATGATGGGAGGGGCAGTACCAGAATCCTGGAAAGGGGCGGTGGTGGTCCCGATATATAAAAAAGGGTGCAGGGAAACACCGGGGAACTACCGACCCATAAGTCTGATCGACTCCACCCAAAAGATAGCTGGTAAAGCTATCCTTGGAAGGATTCTCCATTGGGTGGAGGAGAACAAAATTCTCTCAGTCTTTCAGGCAGGTTTTCGGGTTGGAATGGGGACAATAGAGCAGGTGTTTAGGTTGGTATTATTGGGGTGGAAGGCGGTGGAACTGGGCAAGGGCAGTCTTTATTTGGCCTTTATAGACCTGAAGACTGCCTTTGACCTAGTCCCCCGGGAAGACCTTTGGAGGGTACTTTATGAGCTGGGTTTACCCCCTTATATCTTGGGTTTACCCCCTTATATCTCATCAGCCTTCACGCCCATACCTTTGCTCAGGTCCGTTGGGGTAAAAACGGTGAACTTACTGAGAAGATTCCAGTCTCTAGGGGCGTAAGACAGGGCTGTGTCTTGGCACCCACCCTATTTTCACTTTATGTGAATGGGGTGGTAAAACATCTTCAACAAGAACCAGCCGACGCCCCTTGTCTCGGAGGAGTCCGTATCCCGACCCTGCTTTTTGCGGACGACACGCTCCTGATTTCGAAGACCCCTCAAGGTCTCCAGAAATTATTAACGCGATTTCAGGAGTTCTGTGGTGCAAGAGGATTAACAATAAATGTGGATAAAACAAAATATCTAGTACTAAATCCTCCTAAGAAACTGGGCCGCCCACCGACACTTAACTCGATTCCCCTAGAGAAAGTAGCCGAATTCGATTACCTCGGTATTCGGATTACGGATAGGATGTCTTGGGCTAGTCATATTGATAAAATGGTCCTCAGCCACAGGAGAGTGGGAGGTGCTCTAATGAGGGAGTTCAGGGCCTCTCCAAGGAGATCACTCACCCCAGTAGTTGATATCTACAAGGCTAAAGTAGTGTCATCAGCCTTGTATGGGGCAGAATTGTGGGGCCACTGTTGCTTGAATGCCCTAGAGTCAGCAGAGAGCAAGCTATTGAAATCCCTTATCTCCGTGCCCCTGAGCACTCCATCCGTACCTGTTCGGCTGGACATGGGCTGTAAAAACATTAAAGACCAGGCCCAGCTTCGCCCCCTTTTGTTATGGACACGAATCTGGAGGGGTGAAGAACTAAAATCTTATGCTGATGCCCTGGGGGAAATAATGAGCTTGGGGGGTTGGGCTAAGATAAAGTGGCTAAGAGATACTAAAAAGCTTTTGGAGAATATCGGTCTAGGAAGCTGTTGGTCATCACGTTCAGCCCCTCCAAAAGAAGTTGTCAAGGCGCTTTATTGGAACTGGTGTGCGGAGCGTTTAATTACTAACTCTAATCATTGCAAGTCGACTGTCGCCTTTTTGCAAATTAAAGACACTGTGGCTTTTGAACCCTACCTGGACTTGATAACTCTCCCTTTTGATCGAGCCCTTTACTTCAAATTTAGAGTTGGATGCCTCCCCCTAGGCGCACTGGTATCAAGTTGGTCACCTGTGGCCCGTATTTCTCCCAACTGTGCGTGTTGCCGAAGCAAGGCCGAGACCATTGTACATGTCTTGTTTGTTTGCCCTGATTATGCAAGGCCTAGGAGTGTCTGGTTGAAACCCCTTTGTCGCAATATGGGCACACGCAGCTACCTTGAAGCCCTACGTATCCTAACTACGGACACTTCCCCCCCTTAGTGTGTGGAATTGCAAAATTTTTAAAGTGGTCTTGGCTTATTCGTTGTAAGAGATTGTCAGTAGCTGTTTAATTCTCTTTTTAGCTAATTTATTAACGGGCAATTTATGTCCTTTTATTTTTTTATGAATTTCCTACTGGCTTCTTGTAGCTTGTGTTTTTATGTGCTTATTGTAATAATTGTATTTCTTATGTGCTTACAAGATATCTTGCATATCGAATAAAAGCTTATGACTGACTGAATACCATCTGTGGTCCAGAGCTCTTAAGAATTGCATGCTCACTTTACTGCTCTAACTGGGTTTGAGACAGCCTGTCAGCAGAACCAGCCTGTCTGTGAAGCAAAGTGGCTGCCAGGGTAATTGTGGATATTAGAGTTCAGTGGGCATTGGTCCCAGAATCATGCTTTCAGTTGCATCAGAGGCCAACCCTGAGGCAAAAGAAGTGATCATGCCATGCTCCCGTGAATCTTTAAAGTCATGCTTCTGGCAGTAGGAAGTTGATTATGTAGGAGCTTGGCAGTGAGATGTTGGAACACTGGAAGACCCAGTGACAGAGCAACACCTGTCGAGAGCTATCCTGGCTCAACCTGAACCCGAAACATACAAGACACGGACAACCTATAGCTCCTAAAAGGCTATGAACAATAATACAAATAAAAAAGGCCTTTTCAGCAAGGCAAAGTCTGGCAGTGGTGGGTCCTAGAAACTTTAGATGAATTTTTTTTTATGTACAATTGGTACGATCAAACACAAAGTCATTAGAGACTAAACACTGGAAAAGAAATGGCTAAAGATAACTCAGAATTGGCGTCTTAAAGTAAAATAATGTGGTAAATATATTGAGATCATATCGGTGCCTAACAGAAACTATACATGTATTGTTCATGACAAGGAAGGGATACAAAATATAACTACTGCTTTACAGAACAAAACCATGGATGTTATTAAAGTACAAAACAATCAGACAATGTATTAATGCAGTATAGTTTAACATACGGGGAATATAAATCAATGTGTAGACAGGCCGAGACGCTTGGGGCCTGATACTTTCGTCCACCCGACACCGCCTCGAACCTGGGACCGACCGACCTATGGTCGGCGGTCCCGACGGGCCAATCACAATCCCGTCTCTCAATGGAAGCTCGTGTTACAGCTGTAAACCGGCCGTAACACAAGCTCCCATTGAGAAACGGGAGGTGCTGTTCATCCCTGCACCTCGTGGCAGGCACCTCCAGGTACCTGCCACAAGGTGCTGGGATCAACATCAGTGCCCATCCGGCTCCCAACCAGAGGCTGCGCACCCAAGGGGATCCCGCTGGGGGCACCCAAACACGCTTTCCGACATGGTTTTCATGTCAGACAGGCCGACATGGAAACCATGTCGGAAACAGTGAATCGTAATCCCAAGGGTAGAAAGGCCCAGCCTTTGCGATTACGAGGCCGGCTCCGACTGGCTTAAGCTAGCCGGAATGATCGGCCGGTTTGCTTTCAGACTGCAAGCTATATAATGCGGCGGTCGGAAAGTAACTGAGCATCGTAATTGGCCCCCCAAGTGTGGGTGCCCTCGCTGTGCCTATAAATACTTAACCTCTTTGATAGAAACCCTGCCTCCTTTGTCAACACCCACTTATCTCCATCTAGTGTAGCACTGACCAAAGGACCAACACCACCCTCAGTAGTCCCACCGCCATACAAACTGTCCACAAAACAAACCCTGGCAAGTCTCCCTGACACTGCCATGTGTTGATAGAGAATGAGTACCAGACTGGCTTGTGTGCTAGCCAGATCGGAACGCTTAAAGATGGCCCAGCAAGGTTCTGTGTGCCCACACCAGATCTCTCTCCCCAGGGAGTGACCTCTGCGAGTCTCCTCCATCCAGTACCAAGATCCGCACCTGATTATTTTAAACATCTAGCTTGAACTTAGCATGAAGACCTAAGTTGGCAGGCTCTGCCTGACAGAAAGAGGAACATTAAGAAATGTATCAGGAGCTTGCATTATAAGTATGGTGCTCTATCTGTAGTTGTTGTTGGATAATAACTTCTTACTAAAATATAGCCTCTGGTAATATGGAATCCCTATCACCAATATGGTGGACAAATGTTCTAGGGTTTGGTAAATCCATTCCAGTACAGCTTAAACAAATAAAATAGTGTCACTTCTCTCTGGAATATGGCATTTCCTGCCACACCCAGGAATTAACCTGAAGTAAAAAATAAGCCTTCTAATGACATGTTGGTATACATCAGAAAATCAGAGCTTTTTAAGGTAATAGCAGATGGAGGAGAAGGGAGAGAGGCCTATTCATCGCAGAGGGCATAACTACTTGGCTCAAATTATTCAAGTTAAAATCTCCCAATTTTAATGCTAGCCTCAAAAAATAGACTTTGTTAGGCGTCAATAAACAAAGTAGGTTAGACAACAAAAAAGATATACACTTACATTTTGTAAGGTTGATGGTTTGGATGTACACTTGATAGGTGGGCGAGCCAGCCACTGAGATGCTTCACTCCGACTTGGCTTGAGGTTCTCTTGAACCCTTGAGCCATAAACAAGCTGAATGTTCATGTCACTTTTGCCTCCGACCCACACTCTAACCTCATGCACCAAGAATTTAAAAACAAAGCATTAACCTTTTGAGCAATACAGGGTAGAGAAAGACATACCCATTTAGTGGATGAACTGCACAAGCTAAAACCAGAAAACCCTAGATCAATTTCGACTTCTCCTCTTAACCAAAAAGTGCGATCCTAGGTAAATAATTTATTTCAGCAGGTCTCCTTTTTAGGTCTCGCCTGACCCAGCGCATGCGTTGGTCTGGCGAGACTTATTGAGAGGGCTCCAAAAAGTGCTACCAGGCCAGCCTAGAGCTACAGTGCATGTGTCGCGATTACTTTCACTTTCGTGGCCGCTTGGCATAGCCAATAGGTCTCGCTTTTGGGACCTTATAAGTATTTAGTTATGCAACTGTTGCATGGCTAAACACTTATAAGGTCCCAAAGGCGAGACCTATTGGCTATGCCAATGCTTGTTAGATCTTGCCGGAGACCACACATGAGTTGTCAAACAGTTTGTTAGCCAACAACAGCCTTAGAGCCCGCCCACTACTTACTACTGGTTGACATCACAGCCACTTATTTCTCCGCTTTCCTTTGCTCAGCAAGTGCCTTCTTCACTTGGCCTTCCTCCCGAGCATGGACCAAGTAATTGTGTCCTTCCGCAGCTCACGCTTTGTTACTTTTTTTCTTTTTGCTGAAACACTCCATAAGAGTGCATGCGTTTGCAGGCCATCCAGCTCACGTGCCTCTATGCCATCCTATTCTACATTGTTTTTACCCCCTTCCATCCTCCTGTTCCTCTCCGTGTTGTTGCTTGCCTCCCTCACACCTGTGTTGTTGCTGTTTTTCTCCTTGTTGTTGCTTGCTCCTCCTGCCCCTCTCCGTGTTGTTGCTTGCCCGCTTCCACCCTCGCATCCCTCTTCGTGCTATTACTTTCTCTTTCTGTGTTGTTGCTTACTCTCTTTCACCCTATTCTTCTGTGTGGTTGTCTTCCCTCTCAGTTGCGTGCACCGATCCACCCTCACAGTTCTGTGTTGTTTCGTGGAATCTCCCATCACTCCATCTTGTTGCTTGCCTCCCCTATCCCTGTGTTGAATTTTGCTTTCAAACCCTCATGTCCTACTCTGTACTGTTACTTGCCCCCTAGCCCTTCCATTCGCTGTGTTGTTGCTTTCCCTCCCTCTGCATGTTACTGCTTGCTATCCCCGTCCCTCTGCATTGTTGCTTGCCCCTTCCACCCTCAGGGATGTTGCTTGCCCCCCCTCAGGGTTGTTGCTTGCCCCCTTCCACCCTCAGGGTTGTTGCTTGCCCCCTTCCACCCTCTGTTTTGTTCCTGCATCACTCCCACCCTTCCGACCCTTCCCGTGGTATTGCACCCCTCCTACAACTCGCCCCTCCCACCATCCTGACTCGTCCAGCATTGTTTCTTGCCCATTCCACAAGTCCTGTGTTGTTGCTTACCCCTAGCCAGAAAAAGAGAACACTAGAAAAGCTAAAAGGTCTCTGGTATGCAACCTATTTGCTTTGCCCATGTTTTTAGCCATGTAACATGGTTAAAAACACTGAGAAAGTCAATAGCTCGCAGAAAGCCAGACATATTGGCTTTGCCAAAGCTTGTTGTTCTTTATCACATGAGCGCGCACTGAAATTTTCAAGTTCGGGATGTGCACAATAAAAAAAAAAGACAAAACTCGTGTTTGATTTAATAGACTATAATGTTGCTAAATGTACAATAATCTAGGCAACATTTAAGGTGCACATGACAACTGACTTGCCCCTTACTTCACTTTTAATATATAAAAGGTACTTTGATGGAACACTTCCGCATGTTAAAGAAATATACTTTATTGGAGACACCTTATGATCATTTTATATCGAGTTTGTTGCACATATACATGGCAAACATTTTCATGGCTCGACTTGCGCAAGGACTCTTTGAGTCAAGCCAGAACATTGGCTCGGTTCTCCGTATTAGTTTACTGACTCGTCCACCTCTATTACACCGATCTGTGATCTTTTGGAAAAGTACATATAAAGTAGCCCGATGTGCCGCTGATTGAGATTAATAAAATGAAGTAATTTGAATACAGTACAGAGCATAGAGGAAGATCACTTCCAGAGGGCTGCGACTACCGACAAGTCATCAATATATATAAGGAGAGTTGTCAGCATTAGCGCCCTGAAGTATAAATGCGATTATTACTGTAGATGTAAAGACGGCGATGTATTTAGAATTCATGTCATTTTAAAATCGAATAGAATAACCTCCAACTGCCCCACACTCATCGCCACGTTGTTTTCGCCAAACCAGCTATAAAACTATCACATAGTCCACCTTAAAAGGAAGACATTTTTGGATGAACCAACGTAAATGGGCAACTACTTGTGCTTATCATAAATGCTCCACAACTGCTTCCCGGAAAGTCGATATTAATAAAAGGAAGTAGATTGGCTACACATTACATCTGTTGCAGTTGTCTGGAGTTTATTTCTACAAGCTTACCTTGCACAGTAGGGTAATTTTCTAAATTGAACATCTGAGTAAACGTAAATAACTCCTTTTTAAGACTTGCGAATTAGTGTCACTCAGAAAGGTCGCATATGCTAAAATCAGGGGGAACTACGCTTCCAAACATAAGAATTGCGGAATTACAATGTAGGTAAGTCCCACCTGCGCAAGGGGTAGGCGAAGGAGCCAGCAGGGGGGTGCAGCCCCTACTGCGGAGGACAATCTCAATGAGAGGAAGGTAGGAGTTTCACTCACCGCTTTCGTCGCGTCCAAAGCAGAGGTTGTAGGAACAAGCGAGAGAGAGTCCTGGTTGGAAACGCAGAGATCTACTTCAGCCCTGTGCACACAAGGAGCACTCTGCTGCAGCGTAGGGTGGGGCCTAGGCCCAAGCAGGCAGTCGAAGTGCTCTGAAAGGGGGGGGAGCGAAGAACGTAGAGGGCCGCAGGAGATGACGCGTGTTTAGTGTACGGACCGGGTGGCGACCCGCCAGAGAAACTGCAACGTAGCGGAATCGGGCTGTCCCACCTCAAGCCAAAGTGCTGGCTCGATATGATAGGCAGAGACAGTGACCCATACAGTCAGTAGCTCTGAGGTGACGTCACTAGATCCCGCCTGCTCACCCAAGGCAGGAACATGAGCTACATGGGACATTGGTACTCCATAGCCACATTCTAACGACAAGGAATTATCTAACCAATCCCAATCGATTTATTACCCTTGTTGCCTCACAGCCAATCAAAAACTAATGTGATGTTTTACAGCCAATCACATGACGTGAGTTACCCAAGAAAATCCAAGATCACCTCACTGTCGAAATGTTTCGTCAAATCGCATTCGCGTTCTATTTTTTCAGTATTTTGAAGCCGTTAAGCACGAACTTTTGACGTGGTAGACGTTAAGATAGCTGCTAAATTTTCAAGCTGCTTATGGTTAACATTTCCATTTTTGCCGTCTGCTTATGTGTGCTACTTCAGTGTGTTTAGTGTGACGCTAGAAAACAAGTATTGGCATAGCCAATTGGTCTTGCTTTTGGGACTTTATATTTATTTAGCCAGAATTATTGGCTTTGGCAATGCCTTCCCATACCAGACACAAGACGGGTGTTTTTAATTGTAAGTCTTTCATTTTAAGTCTTCCTCTCCTGTGCTTACACTCCCCATAGCTGCAATATTAAAAACACAACTGTGCCGTCACATCAATAATACAGCGTTCCGCAGAAAATAGCCACATACTAATCCCAAAGTTTTGCAAATTTAACCAGTGCGCATTCACGCCGTATAAACTTACTTTAATATTTATTGTAAAAAGAGAGGGTGTATGCTTTAAAAAGTTATTTATTTTTTAGCACAAAAGGTAAAAGCATGCTGCATTTGCTACAAATACAAATGCATCTTCATAAGAAAATATCAAAAACACTTTTCAAAGCGCGCACACGCTCCCATAACTCTTAAAAAATCAAGATTATCGAAAGTTTGCAAATAAGGCAGAAAGAGCAGCTGTATGACCGCAGATGTTGTGATTTCTATAGTTATGTCCCTGCGCGGACGCCTGACTACCTTTGCAATGTTGTGTCCCAGCTGGGACTCCGTACCAGCTGTGATGTCATCAGCTGCCAACTGTCCGTTGACAGTTGACAGCTGCTCTCGAACACCCTCAGGTGCTGTTTCTGCTCCAGACATTCCTGGAGCCTGTGTTGGTTGTTTGTACAATAAAGTACTTGTAGAATCGTGGGCCTTGGGGGGCCTAGGGGCATTCACACAGACACGGGACACGCAGTATCGTTCTAGGGTGATCCTGGAGTGATCCCCGCCCAGAGCCCTGGGCACTTTATTAATTACATCACGTGGTCTCCGCAGGGGCGAGACCATTTGTGAGAAGTTGGCCTGATATGTAGTGCTCACTATTCTAGTGATCACTGTGTATCATTCCAAACGACCCTTATTGATGATTGGTTGTTAGTCAACCTTATAGACCAGCTATCCTAGTAGCGTGGATACGAGCAGTCTTTAGGCTAAACTCTAGAGGGCGTGTTAAGCCAGCTGTTTACCATCACATATACCCCTTGAACACCAAGTGAAAGGACACCACACAAGCTGTTATGAAAATAAAGGATATTTATTTATAACAAGACTACCCTGGCTCTTTATGAGTCAGAGAGCTAAGCACACTACAAAACTCTTATGAAAATACTTCTGGTTGCACAATTTACACAAGTGCCCGGAGGGCACAAAACCATATACACTGCAAGTGGAATGGGAAAGGTTAGATAGTTTAAAGTCACTGATTCCGGAGGAATCCGATCAGTGGGACTAAACGAAAAAGGAACTGGACACTTGTAGAGCGAACCTACGATGGAGCACCGAGATGCTCGAGTTACCTAGCCCAGAGGCTGCGGCTGCGTGGGGTTCAGCAAGATGTCGGGAGTCCTCGTTGTAGTCTCAGGAGCCTGAAAGAAGAAGTTGCTGGCAGGCGACCAGTGTGGATGTTCAGAGAGATCCAAGCCTGGATCGGTGATGAAGGAAACCTGAAAGCAGAGGGGACTCAGTTCTCAACCGCTAGCCAGCGATCGTGTGGGTACCAGGAAGGTACCGGCTGAAGTCACCTTGACCAGGTGAGTGGATGACGTCGGACTCGGCTGTTCCTCGGACCAGGAGGCGCGGCGGCGACCAGGATGGAGGGCGAGCTGTCCCACGAAGGTGTCTGCTGTCGATGATGCTGGGCCCACGAATGGGACAGCAGGTCTTGGCAGTGGCAAACCCACGCGGTGGAGTCAAGATGGCGTCTGGAGTGGACCAGGAGGGTCCGAGGTACTCCTCTGTTGAAGGGGAGCAAGGGCCAGTCTGGAGCAACCAGACCAGTGATGAAAGTCTGTCGTGGTGCGTCGTGAAGAGGGCCACAAGCCGGTAGGCGAGTGGTCGGACAACGCGGTGAGCAGCAAGGAGCAGAAGGGCCCCCACGCAGACCTCGTGGATGCTGGGGAGGCAGACTTCGGTGCTGGAGCCGCTCAGGGTTAGGGCTTCTCAAACCCTAGGTGCACTCACTCGAGGGTCCCTCGGTGGGCGTGCTAGATAAGCGTCGTGCAGGTTCTGAAGATGGCCGGCCCCGCAGGTCTCGTCACACCTACGAATCTCAGCTGAGCTGATGATGTAGGTAGAGGTCAGAGATGGCAGGGAACCCGGGTCTCGTCGAGCTGGGCAGTCTTGATCCGTGGGAGAGACGTACAGCAAACCGCAAGCGCTTAGGTGGTGCCTGCTGGTGCAGGGTGGCTACTCCTTAGCCACAAGGGAGAGTCTTCAGAAATAGTCAAGAGTTCCTTTCGTGGAAAGTAGTTCAAGATTCAGAATTATCCAATTTGGGAAGGGGACCCGCTCCCACCTTTATTCTAGGAAAAAGGGGCTGGCCCGTGACTAGGTCCTACCTATGGGTGGGACCAGGAGGGGGGTGGTTACACCCCTATCCTTTGTCCGGCTTCGCCCCAGCTCAGGGGCTGGTGTGCCCCCGAAACTGGTTTGAGCCGGGCTATGCACAGTGAGCACCGGGGTGCCACTTGCAATCACCTTCCTTTCAGCCCTGCCTACCTGGGATACACAAACCCTGTCTGGGATGGTGCTAACACCGCCCTCGACAGGAAACCCTTTGTCCAAGCTCCCCTCGCTGGAAGGTCTCCCAGCAGCAGGAGGTCAGACTTGTGTCTGGTGGCAGCATCCATTTTGTGATGCTGAGGCTTGAGTCAACTTTTAACCGGGGTTCCAGGTTACTTCCATGTCGTGCCCCTCTAAAAGGGGGGAATGCTAACCCCGTCGCCAGAATTGGCGAGGGGTTCGTATTCCAATTCGTATGACACCTTACTCGACATGTGTAGGTGAGGCGATGCCAAAGTTAGCAAATAACCGCGAGGGTTATAATGCATTTTAAAGGAGTTGGCCCGCGTCACCATGGAACGGCTATTAGGATTTGGTTCCGCAAGCCGTCGACGGGCTCAGCTCGCGCCAGAGCACCATCTCACATGATTCCCAGCACTCTGCCTTCAGGATTGATAAGGCCTGCCATAGGAGTGACTGACAGGAATCCATGCGTCCATTTTAGGGTTAGGTATAGGAATACTACACCTACAGCAACGGGTGATTACACCACCTTGCCCCAGCTGTCGTGCAGCCAGTTGTGTCAGATTTGGGCGGCCATCCAGGGGTGGCACAATACATGCTGCAGCCCCTGGTAGGCCCTGGGTACACCGATGCCCTGGATACCTGTGGTATGCTGATACAGGGACTGATAAGGCGGCCCAGTTCCCATTAGTGGATGCACCTAATGTACATGTGTGTTAATTTCGAGAGAGAACAGCTAGGCTGTGGGTCTGATTGGCAGGCCCGCAGCCGGGGAAAGTCGTAAACCAATGAAGCAAAAGCAAAAAATCTGGGTGATCATAGGATTGCAGACCCTACTCTCCTACATGACCCCCCCCCAAACTTTGGGACAATAAGCTAACCTTGACCAGGTGAGTCTTCTTGCTCTAAGTGGAAATACCTGGAGAGCCCATCTGCATTGCCATGATCAGTGCCAGGTCTATGCTCCACTGTGAAGTCCATCCCCTGTAGGGAAATGGACCACCTAAGTAGTTTGGGGTTTTCACCCTTCATTTGATTTAGCCACAAGAGGGGCTTGTGGTCGGTCTGAATCTTGAAGTGAGTGCCAAACAAGTATGGCCTCAACTTCTTCAGGGCCCAAACCACAGCAAAGGCCTCCCTCTCAATAGCTGACCAATTCTTCTCTCTGGGGGTCAGCCTCCTGCTAATGAAAGCTATGGGCTGGTCATGACCATCAAAATTCAGCTGAGATAGAACAGCTCCCACACCCAACTCCGAAGCGTCTGTTTGGACAATGAATGTTTTGGAGTAGTCTGGACTCTTTAGGATAGGCGCTGTGCACATGGCCTGCTTTAGGTCATCAAATGCCTTTTGACAGCTGGCTGTCCACTGAACTTTTTTTGGCATCTTTTTACTTGTCAGATCGTTTAGTGGGGTCACAATGGATCCATAATTTCGGACAAATTTCCGGTAATAACCAGTCAGGCCCAAGAAAGCTCGAACCTGAGTCTGGGTGGTTGGAGGAGCCCAGTCCTGTATGGCCTGTATTTTGCTCTCCAATGGCTGAACCTGGCCTCCACCTACAAGGTGGCCCAGGTATACAACCTGTGTCTGCCCTATCTGGCACTTAGTGGCCTTGATAGTGAGGCCTGCCTTTTGCAGGGCCTCTAACACTTTCCTCAGGTGGACCAGGTGATCCTCCCAGGTGGAGCTAAAGACAGCGATATCGTCCAGATACGCCGCACAGAAGTCGTCCAACCCAGTGAGAACTCGATTCACCAGCCGTTGGAAGGTGGCAGGTGCATTTTTCAAACCAAAGGGCATTACCACGAACTGATAATGCCCACCCGGGGTAGAAAATGCTGTTTTGGGCTTGGCCTCCTCAGCTAACCTGATTTGCCAATACCCAGCTGTCAGGTCAAACGTACTTAAGTAGTTGACCGAAGCCAACCGGTCTATAAGTTCGTATGCTCTCGGTATCGGGTGGGCGTCAGTCTTAGTGACTGCATTGAGGCCTCTGTAGTCCACGCAAAACCTCATCTCTTTCTTACCGCCCTGGGTGTGAGGTTTCGGCACGAGAACTACGGGACTAGCCCAGGGGCTGTCCGAGGGCTCAATGACTCCCAGCTCCAACATTTTCTGCACCTCTGTCTTGATGCAGTCTCTGACATGATCAGGCTGTCGATAGATTTTACTCTTTACGGGCAGACTGTCCCCAGTGTCGACCTCATGGGTACACCAATTGGTCTGACTGGGTGTCAGAGAGAACATATGTCGAAAGGATTGAAGAACCTGTTTACAATCCTTTTGTTGATGTCCAGAGAGGCTGCCGCAAAAGACAACACCATCTACCGACCCATCGTCAGGGTTCTGAGAGAGCAGGTCCGGGAGAGGGTCACTCTCCTCCTCCTGTCCCTCATCTGTGGCCATGAGCAAGCCCATGCCCTCCCTGTCGACATATGCCTTGAGCCTGTTTACATGGAGCACCCTGTGGGGGCTCCGGGGAGTTCCCAGGTCTACCAAGTAGGTGACCTCTCCCTTTTGCTCAATGATCGTGTGGGGCCCAGACCATTTGTCTTTGAGTGCTGCTGGGGCCACTGGCTCCAGCACCCACACCTTCTGCCCAGGCTGATACACAGTCAGGACAGCCTTTTGGTCGTGCCAAGCTTTTTGTAATTCTTGGCTCGCCTCAAGGTTTTTAGATGCCTTTTCCATGTACTCAGCCATCCGCGAGCGGAGACCGAGCACATAGTCCACAATGTTTGATGCCGGCTTTTTGAGAGGTCTCTCCCATCCTTCCTTTACCAAACAAAGGGGTCCCCTTACAGGATGTCCGAACAGAAGCTCAAAAGGGCTGTAGCCAACCCCCTTCTGCGGGACCTCTCTGTAGGCGAACAAGAGGCAGGGTATCAGGACATCCCATCTCCGCCGAAGCTTTTCAGGTAGTCCATGAATCATCCCTTTTAGGGTCCTGTTGAATCTCTCAACAAGCCCATTGCATTGTGGGTGATAGGGTGTGGTGAATTTGTAGTTGACACCACACTCCTTCCACATAGCAGTCAGATATCCCGACATGAAGTTTGCACCTCTGTCTGAGACAACCTCCTTAGGGAAGCCCACTCTGGAGAACACTCCAACTAGGGCTCGTGCCACAACAGGTGCTGTAGTGGTCCTAAGGGGAATAGCTTCAGGATACCTGGTGGCGTGGTCCACCACCACCAGTATAAACTTGTGCCCTGATGCTGTCTGGGGTTCCATTGGTCCGACAATGTCGATCCCCACTCGTTCAAAGGGTACCCCCACCACCGGTAGTGGTATAAGGGGGGCCTTTGTCGTGCCACCTGACTTACCGCTGGCTTGGCAAGTGACACAGGAGTGGCAAAACTCCTTCGTATCTTCGGACATGTGGGGCCAGTGAAAGTGTGGAACAATCCTGTCCCAAGTCTTATTCTGGCCTAAGTGACCTGCAAGGGGAATCTCGTGGGCCAAGGTAAGGAGGAAACCTCTCAGAGACAAGGGGACGACCAGCCTCCTGGTCGTGCCAGGCTTGGGGTCTCTTGCCTCGGAGTACAGCAGTCCATCGTCCCAGTACACTTTGTGGGTACCTGTGGCGTTCCCTGCAGCCTCAGCAGCAGCCTGCTGTCTGAGGGGTTCAAGTGAGGGGCAGTCTAACTGTGCCTTCCCCAGGTCTTCCCTGGAGGGTCCCCCTGAGCCCAGAAACTCAACCTGACCAGGTTCAAGCTCTTTCGGCTCAGTTTCCCTCAGTTCTTTAAGGTCAGCCTCCTCAGAGACTTGATCCACGACCTGGGGCAAGGGGGAAGGCGAAGCCTTACCCTTACTGCTCCTTTTCTTGGAAGGTGTCTGGTCCGTTCTTCCAGGATCCAGCACCTGTTCAGTGGGGCATCTTTTGGCCTGTGACCTGGTCACAGCAAGGACATGTGCTGGCAAGCCTAACATTTCCATGTGAGTCCTCTGCTCCACTTCTGACCATTGTGACGTTTCCAAATCATTGCCCAACAGACATTCTACGGGGAGGTCTGAACTAACCACAACCTTTTTCGGGCCACTTACCCCTCCCCAGGAGAAATCCACAACTGCCATACTGTGATTGGTAGTGACATTGTTGGCATTGGTCACTAGGTAATCGGTACCTAGCATGATCTGTCCAGGGTCCACAAAGTTAGGCGTCACCATGGTGACACTGGCACAAGTGTCCCTGTAGGCCTGAGCCACTTTTCCATTGATCAAAGGTGTCTGTCTGTATTTGCCCAAAGTATTGGGACTGGCACCAGGGGACATATCCATATCCCCTGTACAGACAAGGACGGCCTGAGTGAGCGTGCTGACTAAGTCGTCACTCCCCTCGGTTCCCAAGGTTAACCCAACTAATGCCTTGGGAGGCGCACTACCACTGCTGACTGTACTAGGGGGTGCAGGTGCCTTAGGGGCTGCAGTGGCAGGAGTTTGCCCTCCTTTCTTGGTGCACTCACTAAACCAGTGAGTCTTACTTTTACAGTATTGGCACCACCTTTTTGACTGGCCTTCTTGAGTCTTCTTCTTCTGTGAAGCCTGACCCCCACCCTCTTTAGTTTGTTGGGGACCTGTCGAAGACTTCTGGTCATTTTGTTAGTTCTTGTTACTACCCTTTTGGTCTGCTTTCTTCTGACCACCCTGGTTCTGAGTCTGGTTCTGCTTGACCCTTGTTCTGACCCATCTGTCTGCCTTCTTTCCCAATTCTTGGGGAGAGGTCAGATCCGAGTCGACAAGGTGCTGATGCAACAATTGGTTCTGACAGTTGTTTAAAATCTGTTCTCTCATGATAAGATTGTACAATCCTGTGTAATCAGTAACCTTGCTACCCAGCAACCAGCCCTCCAAAGCCTTAGTGGCACAATCGACAAAGTCAGTCCAATCCTGAGACTGAATTTTCTGGGTGTCCCTGAACAGCACCCGGTACTGCTCGGTGGTTAAGCCGAACCCATCAATCAGTGTATTCTTCAGGACTTGGTAGTTGTTCGCATCCTCAGCTCTAGTAGTGAGGAGCTTGTCTCGTCCTTTACCCTCAAAGGAGAGCCACAGTATAGCTGCCCACTGACTTTGGGGGACGCACTGGACAGTGCAGGCCCTCTCCAAAGCAGTTATCCACTTGTGGATGTCGTCCCCTTGTTTAAAGGGGGGGCACTATTTTACTCAGGTGTCTAGTATCTATACCCCTGTCTTTCTCTCTAATGAGAATGCTGCCACCAGTGGGATCTAACCCACTTAATTTCTGCTCTCGGGCAAGCCTTTCTTTGGCGAGGGCAAGTTCTTCCCGCTCGATCCTCAGATTGACTTCCCTCATCTTCGCTTCATGCTCCCTTCTCCGAGGGGACGTCATTCCTCTCTGAGAAGATGCCTGAGAGACATGTGTACGAACAGATCTGTTAGAGCCTCTGGAGAGAGACCTAGCTCGTCTGTTCCCAATGTTAGGCCTGCTTGAGCGTGGGGCCGGGGCTCCCCCGGTTCCATTCTCATGCCTGCTTAAGTTGGTCCTCGTAAGCCTGCCGACTACCACTGGACCGTTGTTTGCCTCGTCTCCTGATAACTCCTCCTCGTCTTCCTCCTCTGTATGGAGGTCGAGGTCCGGGTCACCAAGGGTTCCCTCTAAGGGAGGCATGTTCCCATCAGCATTGGGGGGACCTGTGTTAGAGGACCTCCTAGCATCGTACGTCTCTAAGAGACCTATCAGAAATGCGATGGTAGGGTTAGAACCCTGGTTTAGCTTCCTGGAGGCACACAGTTGTCTCATCTCCTTGAAGCTAAGAGCTGCATATCGTGACACGACCTGTGGAGGGTCGATGACCACTAAGGGAGTCTCTGCAGGCTCTCCGTGGACCGACATGCTTTCTAGTGAGGTGTAAGTGATGCACCTACCTACACTATTTGTTTACCTACTGATCCCTTGCTAAGAGTTGTAGTCAGGGTGTGCTAAGCCCAGTTACACTACAACAGCTGGTTCAGTAGAACTCAGAGTATTCTAAGTTAAGTTATATGTACCTGGGTACTTATGTGATCTTTCACTTTGATATTCTTAGGATACGTGTGTGGTAACCAACAGCAAGCTCAAATCCCAACCGCTGCTCACCAATGTGAGAAGTTGGCCTGATATGTAGTGCTCACTATTCTAGTGATCACTGTGTATCATTCCAAACGACCCTTATTGATGATTGGTTGTAAGTCAACCTTATAGACCAGCTATCCTAGTAGCGTGGATACGAGCAGTCTTTAGGCTAAACTCTAGAGGGCGTGTTAAGCCAGCTGTTTACCATCACATATACCCCTTGAACACCAAGTGAAAGGACACCACACAAGCTGTTATGAAAATAAAGGATATTTATTTATAACAAGACTACCCTGGCTCTTTATGAGTCAGAGAGCTAAGCACACTACAAAACTCTTATGAAAATACTTCTGGTTGCACAATTTACACAAGTGCCCGGAGGGCACGAAACCATATACACTGCAAGTGGAATGGGAAAGGTTAGATAGTTTAAAGTCACTGATTCCGGAGGAATCCGATCAGTGGGACTAAACGAAAAAGGAACTGGACACTTGTAGAGCGAACCTACGATGGAGCACCGAGATGCTCGAGTTACCTAGCCCAGAGGCTGCGGCTGCGTGGGGTTCAGCAAGATGTTGGGAGTCCTCGTTGTAGTCTCAGGAGCCTGAAAGAAGAAGTTGCTGGCAGGCGACCAGTGTGGATGTTCAGAGAGATCCAAGCCTGGATCGGTGATGAAGGAAACCTGAAAGCAGAGGGGACTCAGTTCTCAACCGCTAGCCAGCGATCGTGTGGGTACCAGGAAGGTACCGGCTGAAGTCACCTCGACCAGGTGAGTGGATGACGTCGGACTCGGCTGTTCCTCGGACCAGGAGGCGCGGCGGCGACCAGGATGGAGGGCGAGCTGTCCCACGAAGGTGTCTGCTGTCGATGATGCTGGGCCCACGAATGGGACAGCAGGTCTTGGCAGTGGCAAACCCACGCGGTGGAGTCAAGATGGCGTCTGGAGTGGACCAGGAGGGTCCGAGGTACTCCTCTGTTGAAGGGGAGCAAGGGCCAGTCTGGAGCAACCAGACCAGTGATGAAAGTCTGTCGTGGTGCGTCGTGAAGAGGGCCACAAGCCGGTCGGCGAGTGGTCGGACAACGCGGTGAGCAGCAAGGAGCAGAAGGGCCCCCACGCAGATCTCGTGGATGCTGGGGAGGCAGACTTCGGTGCTGGAGCCGCTCAGGGTTAGGGCTTCTCAAACCCTAGGTGCACTCACTCGAGGGTCCCTCGGTGGGCGTGCTAGATAAGCGTCGTGCAGGTTCTGAAGATGGCCGGCCCGCAGGTCTCGTCACACCTACGAATCTCAGCTGAGCTGATGATGTAGGTAGAGGTCAGAGATGGCAGGGAACCCGGGTCTCGTCGAGCTGGGCAGTCTTGATCCGTGGGAGAGACGTACAGCAAACCGCAAGCGCTTAGGTGGTGCCTGCTGGTGCAGGGTGGCTACTCCTTAGCCACAAGGGAGAGTCTTCAGAAATAGTCAAGAGTTCCTTTCGTGGAAAGTAGTTCAAGATTCAGAATTATCCAATTTGGGAAGGGGACCCGCTCCCACCTTTATTCTAGGAAAAAGGGGCTGGCCCGTGACTAGGTCCTACCTATGGGTGGGACCAGGAGGGGGGTGGTTACACCCCTATCCTTTGTCCGGCTTCGCCCCAGCTCAGGGGCTGGTGTGCCCCCGAAACTGGTTTGAGCCGGGCTATGCACAGTGAGCACCGGGGTGCCACTTGCAATCACCTTCCTTTCAGCCCTGCCTACCTGGGATACACAAACCCTGTCTGGGAGGGTGCTAACACTGCCCTCGACAGGAAACCCTTTGTCCAAGCTCCCCTCGCTGGAAGGTCTCCCAGCAGCAGGAGGTCAGACTTGTGTCTGGTGGCAGCATCCATTTTGTGATGCTGAGGCTTGAGTCAACTTTTAACCGGGGTTCCAGGTTACTTCCATGTCGTGCCCCTCTAAAAGGGGGGAATGCTAACCCCGTCGCCAGAATTGGCGAGGGGTTCGTATTCCAATTCGTATGACACCTTACTCGACATGTGTAGGTGAGGCGATGCCAAAGTTAGCAAATAACCGCGAGGGTTATAATGCATTTTAAAGGAGTTGGCCCGCGTCACCATGGAACGGCTATTAGGATTTGGTTCCGCAAGCCGTCGACGGGCTCAGCTCGCGCCAGAGCACCATCTCACATGATTCCCAGCACTCTGCCTTCAGGATTGATAAGGCCTGCCATAGGAGTGACTGACAGGAATCCATGTGTCCATTTTAGGGTTAGGTATAGGAATACTACACCTACAGCAACGGGTGATTACACCACCTTGCCCCAGCTGTCGTGCAGCCAGTTGTGTCAGATTTGGGCGGCCATCCAGGGGTGGCACAATACATGCTGCAGCCCCTGGTAGGCCCTGGGTACACCGATGCCCTGGATACCTGTGGTATGCTGATACAGGGACTGATAAGGCGGCCCAGTTCCCATTAGTGGATGCACCTAATGTACATGTGTGTTAATTTCGAGAGAGAACAGCTAGGCTGTGGGTCTGATTGGCAGGCCCGCAGCCGGGGAAAGTCGTAAACCAATGAAGCAAAAGCAAAAAATCTGGGTGATCATAGGATTGCAGACCCTACTCTCCTACACCATTCAGCCTGTTTCCCGTGACGGGGGTCTCTGTTGCTAGCACTCCCCTGCTTACAGCGATAGGTGTGGGCTGGCCCACGTCCTATCGCGACATTACATTCCTCCCCAACCCAATAACAAACAAACACAACTGAATAACTTTTCCCAAACAGTCACTTCTAGTCCTCCGTGACCAACACTCTCGGCAGTCTCTCATGGCCCGGGTCATTAGCTCCAACCCCATACTCAATAAACTGAAACAGTCTTACTTGTTCTGCGGCTCCCGGCCACCAGTTCGGGCTGCGACTCGACCTCCAGTCGCCGGCTAGCCACTGGTGACGTAGTCCCTGTACTTCTGGGATGGCTGAGGGCAGGGGCGGAGATGATACCTGCTCTGGCTGTCCCTTGGCTCTCGGGCTGACGGCAGTGGCTCCTGCAGGCAGGGTGACAGGAGGCCGGGGCCTGGTGACTCTTGGCCTGTCGCGCTAGTTCCTGGGTCTGCTGGCAGGCTGCCGGGTGTAGTTCTCTGGACTGGCGCGCTGGAAGGCGTGGCCGGTTCCGTGGGGAGAACCTTCTTGAATAACGACACATTCCTGGTGACGATCTCCGAACCCTTCCGGGCAGTGACCATGGTACCTTTGACCGCCGTGACAGTCCATGAGTCATTTTCAAAGGGTGTCCGGAACTTGCTTGAGGGGTGTCGGTCTTGAACTAGGACTTGGTCACCGACTGCGATGGTCGGTTCTAGGGCACCTCTTCTCTGGGATGCTGCAGCATTGGTCTGGGCTCGCCTCAGATCTGACGAGTTCGCTGGGTTTTCCTCCCGTTCCCACAGGGAGTGGTGGGGAATGGTGTCCGTCACAGTCCGACCGAAACATAGGCGGCTCGGTGATATCCCTGTAGTGCAGTGAGGGGTGAGCCGGTACTCTCGCAAGAACTGATAGATCGACTGCTCTACGCTACGTGACTCTGACATTGCAATTTGAATAGTCTTCTTGAGGGTCCGCATTATGCGTTCTACTTCACCGTTGGCTTGCGGCCAGCGTGGGGTAATCTTGTGGTGCTTTGTCCCATGGGACGCGAGATAAACGGCTAACTCCGAGCTGGTGAATGGGGGCCCATTGTCCGCCCGCAGCTCTCCGAACAGCCCGTGGGTGGCTACCATCTTCTCGAGCTTCGGGATGACTTCCGCCGCTGACGTAGATGGGACAAACTCAACCTCCGGGTACCTGGAGTAGTCGTCGACTACTACTAGCATGTAGCGCCCATCTGGGAGGCTTCCAAAATCCGCACTTACTCTCTCCCACGGCCGCCGAGATCCTTCTTCCGTAATCACCGGCGCCGGTCTGCTCGGAAGACTGGTGGCGAGGCACGCGGGACACCGCTGTACTAGCGTTTCTATCAGGTTGTCGAGACCGGGGAACCACACTTTGCTTCGAAGGCGACTTTTAGACTTGACGATCCCTTGGTGGGCTCCGTGGGCGAGGATCGCGGCCTGCTGGGTGAGGGTGGCTGGCAGGACTAGGCGCGGGCCTCGCAGGAGACAGCCTTCTTCCGACACCGACAGTTCATGTCGCACTTGGTAGAGTGCTTTTAGTGTGGTCTGGGCAGTCGTCGTCCGCAGGGGTGAAGGACACTGAAGAGGCCGCCAGTCTCCTGACCGGACAGCCTGTATCGCCAGCTGTAGGCAGTCGTCCTCTTGTGTGGCTGCGACCACCTCCCGTAGCGACATCGGGAGTGGGCGGGAACGCTCGACCACCATTCGGACGTAGTCTTCCGTTGCCGCGGCTTCTGCTGCTTCCGGCGGCGTGACCGGTCTGGCATGCCGTGAGAGGAAGTCTGCGGGGTTCTTCGAGCCGGGTCGGTACTCCATGGTCAGTTGGAACTCTTGCAACTGCAAAATCCATTTTTCGATCCTTGGAGGGGGCTGAGACGAGGACCCTTGAAAGAGTGGCACCAGCGGCTTGTGGTCCGTTATGACCGTGAATGGGTGCCCATACAGGTAGATATGGAAGTGGCGGCACCCCCACAGAATAGCGATCGCCTCCCGCTCTATTTGTGAGTACCTTTGTTCGGTGGGCGTCAGGCTCCTGCTGGCATACGCTACTGGCGCCCACTCTCCGCAGCTCTGCCGTTGTGATAACACCGCTCCTAGGCCCGTGGGGCTAGCGTCGACGACCAACTGGGACTCCTGGCGCGGGTCAAAGTACGCCAACGTGGTGTCTGCTGACAGAGCGGCTTTGGTTTGCTGGAATGACTGCTCTTGCGGCGGGCCCCAGGTCCACTGAGCCGTCGACTTGGTGAGTTCTCTTAGTGGCCCCGTCAGGTCTGCTAGGTTTTGGATGAATCGGCCACAGTAGGTGACCATCCCCAGAAAACTTCGTACACCGGTCACTGACGTTGGGGCAGGTGCTTCCTGGATGTCCTAGACTTTGGCGGGATCCGGTCCCATTCCCTTGTCAGAGAACCGGTATCCAAAGAAACTTATATCCCTCCGCAGGAACTCGCACTTTTCTCGGTGGAGCGTTAGCCCGCGGTCTTGCAGGCGGGTGAACACAGCGTTGAGGCGGGTGATGTGCTCTTCCAGAGAGGGGGCGTGGACGAGAATATCGTCACTCACATTGAGCACCCCTTCCAGTCCTTGGAGTACCGTCTTGATGATGTTCTGGAACACCTCCGCCGCACTGGAGATTCCAAAGTTGAGGCGCTTATACCGCCACAGGCCAGCGTGTGTGGAGAATGTTGTTATCGGGCGCGAATCAGGGTGGAGCGGGATTTGCTGGTATCCGGAGCGAAGGTCCTTCTTGGAGAACCACCTGGAGCCGGCCAGTTCGCCTATGATGTCGTCCACCGTGGGCGTCAGGTGGCGCTCTCGTTTGATCGCAAGGTTCGGGATGCGCATATCGATGCATATGCGAACGGCGTCCGGCTGTTTTGGCTTCTTTGCGACCACGATGGGGGATACCCACGGCGTAAGCCCTGTCGCCCGCTCGATGATCCCTGCCGCCTCCAACATGCGGAGCTCCGCCTCCACCTTCGGCCTGAGGTGGAACGCAATCCTTCTGTGCCTGAGGGCCACCAGAGTTATTGTCCTGTCAATGTGCAGTCGCACTGCTGGGCCTTGGAGGCATACGATGCCCCTGAAAAGGGGTGCGAAATTAGCTACCAGTTGGTCGAGGCCTTGTGATTGGAGGGCGCACGCGAACTGGATGAGGCGCAGGTCTTCTGCTGTGCGACAGCCAAGCAGAAATCCGGACCCTTCCCTGGACACATACACTTTGGCTGTTAGGCAGGCCTCGCCGTGGGACAGCTCCGGTTGAAACACTCCGCATATCCAGAGAGGGGTACGGGTCCCAAATGCGTACACCTGGACATTGGTGTGGTGGAGGGCCGGCTGATCGGGCAGCTGTCTGTACGCGCTGAGCGCCATGAGATTGATCGTGGCTCCAGTGTCGATTAGCGTCGCCACTGGGTGTCCTTTCACTTTTACTGTGCACATGGGTGCGGATTGTGGATTGTCCGACAGGGCATGCAACATGTGCACTACGTGTACCGTTGCGGCTTCATCGTCATCCATGTCGCTGTTCGACGATTCCTCGGGTCCTGCGTCTAGAGTGCGTACAGGTCTTGCTGGGCCGTGCCCCCGCCGGGCTGGTTTCGAGCGGCACACCTTGGAGAAGTGGTTGACCTTGCCGCAGGCACTGCACGTCTTCCCTTGCGCTGGACACGCTCCGTCATGCGGGAGTGGGCCTCTGCACCACCCACAGAGGCGAGGTTTCGGACTCTGTCCGGACTCCTGAGCTGTTGCTTTCCTGTGTTTCGGCCGGTGGCCACGGGCGTTGGACTGTACGGCGCACACTGGCTCTTCTTTGATCGTCATCGGGGCTTTCAGTTCCATATGAGCGGCTCTCGCTTTTGAAAGCTCCTTCGAGCGTCCCAGGGTTAATATATCTCGCATTGGCATGTTGTGTTCTTCTAGCACGCGCTCACGCAGCTTGGACGAGGCGCACCCTTGGATGAATTGCGCGCGCACTTCATCCTCTTCGTCGGGAAGGGTGCACACTGGCTAATTCCCTCAGCCTGGCGTAGAACACGTCAACAGATTCTTCCGGGAGCTGCTTTGCTTGCCGAAGGAGGAATCGCTCGTAATCCGGGTTCGCATAAGGCTCAAAGTGCGCCGTGATTGCATCTCGCAGCGTAGCGTAGGTCTTCTGGGGTCCAGCTTCGTGAACCGTTTTCGCGATCTTGTGGATACCTTTACCGCCCAAATGAAGCAGCATGGACCGTTGGCGCCGTTCTTTGATCTCCGCGGCTTCGAAGAAAGTTTCCAGGCGCTCAATCCACTCTTTCCACCTCACCGACTGAGATGGCGGCGGGCCTGACACTTCAAAGGGCTCCACGGGCGGGACAGTGGTCATCGTGGCTCCGGAGTGCAGCAACTACCTTGCAGGAGGGTGGCAGAACAGAGCTAGCAGCGGTGAGTCCTTGCGGGAAACGGGCGTGGTGCCGACTGGGGCCACAGCGATGCACCGTGGCAGGGTAAGGGCACCCACAACAGTCACAGGGGGCTCTCCACAGCGAGCTTGCTTGTGGGCACGGAAAGGCCGCAGCGGGCAGGTGCCGAAGTTCCACAGGCTAGGCTGGACCTCTAGCCGTCGTGCTGGGGCGTGGGAGTAGCTGTGAGCAGGGGCGCGAGGAGCGCAGACGCTGCACGTGGTGCAGGTGCCAGGTCCTAAGCAGGCGCAGGCGAGGCAGGCAGAAAGGACGGGTGCGGTACCGCAGGCGGCCACCAGGGGGCAGCAGAGGGCACGCGCACACTCACCGCGACTCCCGGGACACTACAGGTCAACGGAGCTCGGTCCCGGTCCGGGCGGCAGCAGAGAAGGCCTGGCAGGCAAGGAGGGCGTAGCGAGGCCGCCACGCGACGCTCCGGCAGCAGGTGCGGAGCGGGGAGCACCCAGAACAGCAGGCGAGGTCCCGGGCAATGGCCGGCACTGCAATGGAGGCAGCGCACGGACAGAGGGTGCACGGCAGGTGAGAGTCACCACCGTCGTCGCCAATGTAGAATCGTGGGCCTTGGGGGGCCTAGGGGCATTCACACAGACACGGGACACGCAGTATGGTTCTAGGGTGATCCTGGAGTGATCCCCGCCCAGAGCCCTGGGCACTTTATTAATTACATCACGTGGTCTCCGCAGGGGCGAGACCATTCAGCCTGTTTCCCGTGACGGGGGTCTCTGTTGCTAGCACTCCCCTGCTTACAGCGATAGGTGTGGGCTGGCCCACGTCCTATCGCGACATTACAGTACTCATGAACTTTACTCATCGTGCGTGAGTATCTTACAAAGTGGCGACGAGCACCAACACAGGAACCCACGCAGCAGCACGATTTAAAAAAAAGATGAAACGTTTGTGGTATGAAAATTCGTGAAATTGAAGCAGGAAAAAATGCGACAATGTACAGAATATGAATGTAGTGTGACGCCAAAGAAAGACTTCTTGCACCAAATCAGCTCGTTTGAATATTAATTATTTATTAACGAACAGCTGAAGGGAAATGGTGACACGAACCAAAGGATCCGGCTAGAACGCTTGCCGCAGGGAGAAGGTGCCGCCCAGACCATGACGTGAAATAAATACCACCCCCACATTCCAACCTGACGTGAGCATGTTTAGCCAATCAGATTACAGTGACCTTCTAGTAATCTGATTGGTTATTTACCGATAACATATGCGGGATACAACAATGAACTTAAATAATCGCTGAAGAAAAAACATTGAAGGTCAGTGAAAGATTTCGTGAAGAAATTATATCTGCATCCTAAGACGAACTGCATGAGAAAATAATTGATGAACTGCTTTGCTGTACCGTGTTATCGGAAGTCTGCGCATGTAAATTCAAAGAAGTAACCGCTGACAGATTTGACTTTAAAACTCAAAGTGGTCATTGTGTATCTGCCATGCACTCATCTTTGGACACTCGTTCCTAATCTTCTACAGAGGTGTAAATGCATGTCAGAATGAAATATACGCGAGTCTGAGCTATAACGTGGTTGCAGTACAACCTGGAAAATTGTGAGTACAACAAAGGTACATTCTTTAAGAAAGAAACAGCGTGAGGTGAAGAAACTGTCACAACGGACTTCCAACTGAAATAACGATCAGCTGCTGTGCGCGTCATCGACACATGTAATCTGACGTAGCAACGTTGAGGCAAGGACCGAACGTCTAGCGGCCATCTTGAATGAAAACATTTCAGCGTTCTAGTCTACGTGTAGCGTACGTCAGCGCCATTTCAGGAATCTGTGTGGACATGGACTAGCGCGATCGCATTACGGAGCCCAGAGGAGTTTCGTGAGGGAGAACGATTGGAAGCTCTACGCGCACATTCAAGGTAACCTAATATTGAATAGAAAAGTCGCGCTCACAAGGAAATTGGAAATAAAACAAGTTAAAACTGTAATTTACTAGTGAAATTGAATGCACAGAGCATTAACCTGTTCATCATCTTCGCTTGCCTACAGCTTCAAAGGATCAGTCTGCAAGTTTTCCTACACAATAAAAATCGGAGGGTTTCTTAAAAGCCGAAATTTTTAAAAGATCACCAAACCTTACCGTTTTGTTCTTTGAAAATATTTATTCATCAGTAGTCCGTAATTGTGAGAAATCTATTGCGCATGTGCATCCCAAACTAACCTACGTTAAAAAAATAAATTCTTTGTACAACTACATTTTACGTCTAATTTACAATGGCATCAGGTTGTATTTGGAACTTGTCTCCCCCAGAAACCTTCTTGCGTGGAGGTGGTGAACCTACTCTTAAGTGGGAAGAATGGAGGGAGTATTTTTTTAACTACATTTCGACATTGGAGGAGGATGATGAGTTAAAACCCGAAAAAAAATACAAAATGTTAATGCACTGTTTAGGCGCAGGAGGTATAAAGGTTTATAACTCAATTAATTGGCTAGAGCTGAAAATGAAGGGGACATATTTTTAAATGCAATAGATGATTTAAACACTTATTACAAACCCACAGTTTGCGCAGGGGTAGATCGTTACAAATTTTTTCATCGCAAACAGGGTAAAGATGAATCAATAGATGACTTTGTTTCTGCTTTAAAAAACCTGGCAATCAATTGTAGATTCGGTGCACTCCACGACGAATTTATCAGAGATCAAATTGTAATGCAGGGCTCCAACGAAAATATCCAGGACAACCTATGGGCCAAAGGGGAATATCCCCTGCAAAACATCATCGATATTGCACGCAAAGACGAACTAACAGGGCGTTGCGCTAAAGCTGTTCTTACAGAAAACAAGGAAAAGAAGGACAGTGAAAATGTGAGCAAAGTAAGCGATCACAAAGTCAACAATAAACAGACTTGGAATAAAGGGGGATACAAACCTCAAATAAAAAAATACGAAACAAGGAACTGGGGACGATGCTACAGATGTGGAAGTGCATCACACATGGCAAATGATTTAAAGTGTCCAGCGCGCGAGGTAAAATGTTCAAATTGTGGAGTTAAAGGACATTTTTACAAGGCATGCAACAAACGGAAACCAAGGCAAGTAAAAATGGTAGATGTATGCGAAGAACAAAAACAAGGCATGTCAGATGAAGATGATATCAACATGTTCGTAATCAACATAGAGGATGAAAAAGATGGTAAAGCAACTGGAATGAACTACACCAAAACCAAAAAACCAGTTTGCAACATGACCATAGGAGGAGTTAACATAAGCATCGTGGCAGACTCCGGTTCGCCCTATACAATAGTGAATGAAAGGGTTTGGTCAGAGAAATTCAAAGGGTCAATCGGTGAACATCTTAAAAAACCAGACATAGTGATAAAATCATTCACAGGGGAGCCAATTGATGTGTGTGGCTACAGAGAACTCAATTTGCATACAAAGGCAGGGAGTCCGCAGGGAAACTGTATGTGTCCAGGATTGGTCCATCAGTTTTGGGATGGATGGACCAGGGGAACCTGGGAATAATTCTAGATCCCAGGAGAACGGATCCTGTTTTGAGTGTAACAGAGCACGATGATTATGCAAAATGCTTACTGAATGAGTTTCCGCGAGTATTCAGCGGAAAGGTTGGTGCATTGAAGGGGTACCAACATAAAATTAAACTTAAGCCAATCACTACCCCTGTTATGCATAAAGTGAGGAACGTTCCTTTTGCAGTAAGAAATGAAGTCAAAGACCAACTTGATAAACTTCTTGAAGGAAAAATAATTCAGAAGGTAGAGGCGTCGGAGTGGGTCACACCATTAGTTATCGCAAAACGGTCAAATGGCAAGTTGAGACTCTGTGTGGACCTTCGCGATCTAAACAAGAACATAGTTGTGGAGCAGTACCCACTCCCGAAAATCAATGAGATGCTGGCCACGACTAAGGGAATTAAGTGGTTCTCCACAATTGACCTGAAATCGGCGTATCACCAAGTGCCACTTCATCGGGACAGCAAAAAACTGACAACGTTCATAACACCCTTTGGGTATTTCAGATTCACACGTGTTCCATTTGGCCTCGCCTCAGCGGCGGCCATGTTCCAGAGACTGATGCATAATATTTTTGATGGTGTTCCGGACATTTTAATCTTTCAGGACGACATCCTTGTCATGGGCAGAACCAGGGCGGAGCATGACAAGAGGGTCAAGCAAGTGCTTGAGATCCTGGATAAAAAAGGGTTAACAGTAGAACATCTCAAATGTAAATTTGCGAGTGATTCCGTCAACTATCTGGGGCACCAAATAACGGGGGATGGTATATGCCCTAAAAAAGAACTGATGCAAGCGATAAAGGAATCGCCAGTGACCACCAACAAGGATGAACTGCGTACATTCTTGGGAATGGTGGAGTTCTACTCGAAGTTTATAAAGAATTTTTCACACAAAACATATGAACTCAGACAACTTGTAAAATTGAAGAATAAATTCGAGTGGACGGAAGAATGTGACAAAATGTTTAAAAGCATAAAAAAGGATATGTGCACTGCTCTACCCCTGCAAGGATTTGACACTTCATTAAAAAAAATTGTGACTACAGACGCAAGTAACAAGGGTTTGGGTGCAGTACTCACCCAAAAAGACTCTAAGGGTGAGGAGTACACTATAGCCTTCACTTCTCGCTCTCTCACTCCTGCAGAAGATAACTTTTCGGTAATAGAGCGTGAAGCCCTGGCTTGCGTGTGGGCATTGGAACATTTCAGGCCCTTTGTATGGGGTAGGAAAGTCACCTTGTGCACTGATCACAAACCTCTGACAAAAGTATTCACCACCAAAGGTCTGTACACATCCTCCCCAAGATTAGCCAGATTGTCCGTACGTTTATTTGATTTCTTGTATGACATAGTGTACGTTCCAGGAATAAAAAACGTAGTTGCGGACTTCCTAAGCAGGATGCCAGTAGGTAAAGCAAGCAACGAAGAAAATTTCGAATTGGAGGAGATCGCCGTCGCAAGTGTTCTTGAACAAACAAGTGGTATATCCAAGGAAGAGTGGTTTATGGAACAAGACAAGGATAGTACTATGAATCAAGTAATACGCATGTTGAAAGATGTTTGGGTCACCAAACACAAGCAAGCTGAAGAATTCAAAGCCTTCTGGGAGGTGAGAAATGAACTATCATATGAAGATGGGTTCCTCCTCAGAAGCGGAAGATTTGTACCACCCTACAATATAAGAAGCAAATTACTCAAGCTTTACCACGAAGGGCATCTGGGTATTGTAAAAATGAAAGGAAGAGTAAAAAACATGTATTGGTGGCCAGGAATCAACTTAGAGATAGAAAGAACAGTAAGGGAGTGTGCCCTCTGCATGAACTCGGACAAAGCACAGGTAACATTCAGGCCGCCCCTACAACCCATTCCCAGCCCAGGAATGCCATGGGAAAGAATTGGATCCAGCGCGCGAGGTAAAATGTTCAAATTGTGGAGTTAAAGGACATTTTTACAAGGCATGCAACAAACGGAAACCAAGGCAAGTAAAAATGGTAGATGTATGCGAAGAACAAAAACAAGGCATGTCAGATGAAGATGATATCAACATGTTCGTACTCAACATAGAGGATGTGTAACTCGAAGTAGGAGACATGGTCAAAGTGAAGAGAAGTGGGCATATTGCTAAGGGTCAGGATAGATTCACACCTCCACTCTTGGTCCGTGAAGTTTATTGCAATTCCGCACTTCTTAGTGACGGAAGGGTGTGGCATTTCTCAAATCTCTGATCCTTCAAACACCCTTTTAATGACAACTCTTCTTCCACGTCCAAGGAGCTTGTCAATGGTACATCTCAAAGACAGAAGTACAAATCTGCACAACCAGGTGCATTTGATTATGACTCCGACATTGAATTCCCCACGGAGCATACTCCCACGGGCAGCCAGAGTGCGAACGCCACCCCTGGGCATGTTGACAGACCATCCGCTCAGGCTACTCCGGGAAGAGTCAGACGGAGGTTGCCCACACCACCAGCACAGGGCAATGTTGAACCTGTAGTTACAAGCAGGGCTGGTAGGCTTCTAGGCCCGCCGACAAAGTTTAGAGACTACATTTGTGAGTAAACTGTGCCTTCCCTCTTTCTCCTTCCTTCCCTTCCTTCCCTCGTCTTTCCCACCCTCACACTTTTCCCAAGGAGGGAGGATGTTTTGTGATTTCTATAGTTATGTCCCTGCGCGGACGCCTGAGTACCTTTGCAATGTTGTGTCCCAGCTGGGACTCTGTACCAGCTGTGATGTCATCAGCTGCCAACTGTCCGTTGACAGTTGACAGCTGATCTCGAACACGCTCAGACGCTGTTTCTGCTCAGACATTCCTGGAGCCTGTGTTGGTTGTTTGTACAATAAAGTACTCGTGAACTTTACTCATCGTGCATGAGTACCTTACAGCAGAACATTTCTATTCTACAATTGAAAGCTCACAGGTCGTGTGTTTTCTATTTAAACTCTTCCTCAGGGCCGGCTTTAGGGCAGTGCGACTGGTGTGGCCGCACAATGCGCGGTCTGTGGAGGGGGTGCTGACCTCAAAGGGGGGGGGGCGCGGTGTTTAGCAATAGCCTATGATTGGAGAGATGGGGGGGGGGCACTTTTACCCGGTGGTAGTGAGAGAATCAGAGGAGTCGGTAATTAGGTGCTAGGGCGCCGTAAATGATTGTCGCACCTGGCACCACAAGCGCTAAAGCCGGCCCTGCTTTTCCTCCTATGTCCATAACCCCTCTCCCCCCTTCATCGCATAAAAGAACTTAGGCACTACATCAGTAACATAGCCTCCATCTTAAAATGCGCACATGTAAATCCTAATGCCTTAACAAATACAACAAAATATAACACAGTGTAAAAGGCAATTTTTCATAAAGTGGAAAGCAGTGCTGCAGCAACAGCTAAATATAAAGCAGCGCTAAGTGCTGGTCGGCTAATCAAAGTAAAAAAAAAAAGCTAAGCACAAGATGCAGCATATAAAACAAGCATTTGCAATGCAGTAGGTCTCGCATTTACGCAAGTTTGAGCTATTGGCATTGTAAATGACAATGCCTTTTATTTATTTTTGTATTTTAAAACATAAATAAAAGGCATTGTCATTTACAATGCTAATAGCTTAAACTCTTGCAAATGCAAGACCTATTCCATTGCAAATACTTGTTTTATTTGCTGCTAGTTAGTAAGCTCATTAAATATTACGATCTCGGGTCAGTGGATTAGCCGCAAACCCTCTTCCTGCGGATGCATGCAAGAGAGTGAAATTAAAAAGCAAAAGCAAACCTGTGGAAGTTTGAGCGTGTTCAGAAACTCAGAGCAGCACCCCATTTTTTGACGCTTGGTAAGTGGGGCATTCTTAAATACTGGACAAGTTATTTGGGGGCAGATTAGAGTACTATTTGGTTGCCTGTGTCGGCACCAGCTGCATAGCATTGTAGTCTGTCTTTGAGCATTGTGCTTTACCAGTTGCTTATATTTCTAAGTAGTGGACAGGGATGCAAATTATCCACACCGAGAACAAGAAGGAACGGGCAACAGTATGGGGTTACAGGGGCGGGCAGGTTCGGGGCTTGTCTTTGATGGCAGGTGTAGCGTTATTCACTGTACAGAAGGCAGTGCTGCTCTGTCCTGTGTGCACCTAATACTGCTTGGTGCCACCGCATATTACTTCCCCCCACCAAGAGATCATATTATCGAGTCAATACAGACCACGGTAAGCTCTTCCGCTTGGGCTGCATTGCGAGCTTTTAACACAGCAGAGCTGCGTTTGTTTATTTTGAATTGGGCATGGGCTGTTATTTATTTCCAGGTGATGCATGGGGAATTGTTGTTTTGCCTGGTACTGTGCTTCGCTGCCTGGTGAATGCGTGGCCCATGAGGCACAGGGTCAAGACTTGATTTGCATATGGCCAGGTTCAAACTGGGGTGGTATGGTGAGCAAAAGAATGATGGATTTAACCCAGATCTCTTGACTGGGGGTGAATGTTTTGATTTGTTCTGCATTCCGTCCATCAATTGTGTGTCTTTTGTGTGGAGACTAACACAGGGACAGGGCGAGAAAGCAACATAGGGGCATGGGTGAAGTTGGGAACAACATAGGGGTGCTGGTGGGGTGGGGTAACACGCCGTGGAGAACAGCAAACCTGCAATGGGAAGGTGCGGATCACGTAATGCTGCAGTTGCTGAGGGGAAGGGCATGGAAAAGAATGAAGGACGAATGATTTAAAGGACAAGCAGTCCTATCGAATGGCCGCCATGATGGAACAGGTAGGAAGAGTCGAAAGACTAAAACGCAAGAGGCTTCAACAGTAACACTCTTTCAGTTGTTAAAATATTACGTTATGTTTGTAATATAAATGCAGCAGAAGCCTTGCCTTCCCATGAGCTGGCATACATTAGGGCAAACAGTGCTATGGGAGCGGGGACGCGTTCGGGCGTTCCAGCTTGTTCCAGCTTGCACCACCTTACACTGCACATGGGGGGGTGTGAATGGAGTAAAAGTTGTGGCGAAGCTCTGGTGCATTACAAGAAGCAGCGGGTGGGTCCTTTTACTGCTGGAGGCTCCATGGATATGTTGTGGGCTGCGCCATACAAGCAGGAAGGGGCTCGACTAGACAACAATAACCGACAATGCAAATAACTAGCTGCAAGGGGCGGGAGAACTGCACCAGGAGATTAAGTTAACTGCCTGCTGCAAGGAGAGAGCAGAAAGACAAAGTAGCAATGAGACAAAAAAATCCACAGGTTATGACAGGGCACTGGCAAAACAAAATGCTCTCTGAGTTAAATCGCCAGAAGCAGAGCTAAGCACACAAAGTAGGGACTGTTACTGAAATGCAGCAATAACAAAGCTGCATTTCTGATTGACACAGACAGCAGCCAATAAGAATTGCTGGTTGTGCTAATAGTCATGGAATAGGATACAACAGGTCTTGCAGACAGCGCATGCACTGTCTTAGGCTCAACCTAAAAATGATACAAAAGTGAAACAGTCACCTAATTTTATTAACCCTTAGCACACTACTCACATGGCCTTTCCTCCAGGATGTGTTTACTGGCCTTGAGTCGCAGCTCCCCTCTTCCATATCCCACATGCTAACGACATTGTAAACAAGTTTCCTAGGAGCACTACATAATAAAATGGGCCTGCACACCCATCTTTTTTAATTAACATGACACTGCTGAAGAGAAAACTAACGACTCCAAGTCAAGGATTTACCGTCAGCTGCGAGGGAGGTGAACAAAACAACAATTCAACTCCTGAAGGGCCTTGCAGTCTTTTGTTGGTAAGTAGGAGAAGCAATGCTGCTGTTGGAGATCAACACAAGCAAGAGAAATTAGTTCATGACCTCAGACCTCCATCTCAGCCCCTACTCTTAATTCTACTCCTCCCCTTCTCTCTAACTGAAGAAGCTTCCAAGGCATAGAAAACGCCCCCCAAATCTTGTTTACTTTTCAAAACACTGCAGGGGTCCAATTAAAATAGCACAGACCTTCGTTAAGGTCATTGAGCATGCATTGTAATTTTGGAAACATGTCAGATGAGATGATACGTGACCAAATAATAGTTCATGTCAAGTGTAAGAAGATTCAAGATAAGTTATGGGTAATGGGTGATCCAAATTTGAATGAAACTATTGCAACAGCTAAAGCACAAGAACAGTCGGATCTATGGATGGATACTATTAAAAAAAGCTCTGATAAAAAAACAACAGAAGAGGAAATATGTGCAGTCCGTTACAAAGCTACAAAACAGAACGCAACACAAAATTGGGGAAAGCAAAATTTGAATAAAACCAAGCAATATGTTCCAAGACAATTTGAAGGAGCTGTCAACCAAGGAATGTGTTTCAGATGTGGGAACAAAAACCATTTTGCTTCGTTTCCAGGATGTCCAGCATTGAAGAGAGAGTGTAACATCTGCAATAGGATTGGACATTTTAGCAATATGTGTAGAGACAGACGTGCACAATTCCAAAAGCAGGGTCCAGTTTCAACAATTTCAGAAGAAGACAACACCTGTATTAATACAGTCCAAGAGCATGGTTTTGTTGTATCTGTAGTGGGTGATGTTCCAAAGCACATAAGTCCTCCTAAATGTACTTTTCAAGTTTGCGATGTAGATATTTTGCTTATGGTAGATTCAGGTTCCCCTTGGACCATTATATCTCATGAATATTACATGTCATTATTGCTAAATGTGTTGCCGTTAGACACATTGGAAGAGCCAGACATTGTTGCTGAGAGTTTTTGTGGGACAAGGATTGACATGATTGGTTTTTTTTCTGTTTGCTTACATTTCAAACACAGAGTGGCAAATGTCAAACTATATATTTCAAAAAAAGGGGTAGATGTGTTGGGATGGTTGGATCAATGGAAATTTGGTATCATACTTAATGCGAGATCTATAGAACCAGTTTCCTTATGTCAGGATCATCTCATGAATTCAGTATCAGTAGTTGAGAAGAGTCAAGTAGAAGAAACAAATGTTATCGTTAAGGATCAAGTAAGCAAACTCATCAGAAGTTTTGGGAAAGTTTTTATGGATAAGTTGGCGAAATGCATTAAATCTTATGTTGCAAAAGATGTATCACTCAACAAGAGTAATGATCACAACAAAGGTGATTCTGTGGCTCACAGAGTCAAAGACTGTAAACGAGAAACTAGATTACCCAAAAGATATGCAAACTATGTGTAATCGCTGTTGGTGTTATTATCATGTTTCATTGTTGTGTTTTCATTCTTTTGTTAAATAAGGGAGATATGTTACATGCTGTATAACTAGGTGCATGTATCTTTAAGTCAGGTTCTGTGTCGCATGCCACTGCATGCGACATGTGATGTTTTCAGTAGGGTTCCACATTCTAGTTAGAGACCTGGGGTTGGGAGAATAACTGTTGGGCAGAGTTGTTGGTTATCTGTAGCTGCTGGATTGATTTTGAATGTGCTGCCAATAAACTTCTATTATTAATTATACTACATTTGAAGAGCTATGTTTTCAACAGGCAGTGTGCATTATATAAACACCGAACAAAAGGGAGAAAAGGTTTAAGGGTGGGTATGCTGGGAGGGTGGCTCAGGAAACGTAGATAAAAGCCCAAAAAAATGCCAATCATCTCGTAGACATGTTGTGGCATAGTATCTAGAGATGCTGACTTGGCGAACTGGGAAGCAGGGCTTGAGTTTCGGCATAGGCTCTCCCCTATGCCCTTAAAAAAAAATAAAAGTGGGTCTCCTGTGCCTTTAAAAAAAAAATTGGAAAGCAAGCTGCAAGAAGAGGGTGGAAAGAAAAAGTAGTGCATGGAAACAAACGTTATGGCCACTAATGAAATGATCTGTGTACCGGGGCAGTCGCCAGGGTGTTACGAAAACAGCCATAATGCGGAACGAACATAGATTGTTCACCAACCAAAGCAATAGAAATTGTAAAGGCAGACTAAGCAACCAATCAAAAAGCAGGCATGTTCAAACCTTCACAGAGGGATTACAGCATGCCTTTTCTTAAAAGTCAACAAAGCTGCAGCATTCCTGGAGTTTTCAAGGAAGGTCACTAACCCACAGATGCCACCACGTAGGAAAAAACCTAAGAGGGAGATTTGGAAAAAATATGGGTGAAATGAATTATCCAATTAACAATGCAGTAGTGGGAATTTTAAGCAGTTGAAATCTAAAATGAAGTCGTTTTCTGGATAAAAAAATAAATAAATAAGTCTTCCATTTGAAGTGGGAATTGGAGCATGCATGCTTCCTTCACCTTTTCTAACAGAGCCGTCCTAGAACATTTAACCATTATTGATTTGTTTTTTTATCCTGCAGCATCTGCTTTCTGGGACTTGTAGTTTCTCTCTTACACACACTGCGGGAAAGGGCCATAGGCTAAGAAGGCAGAACTACTAAGTGGGCACTTACTACCTACGTGGTTTATATTTCCTTAACCTAAATGGCAATCAGAATTGGGAAGAACTGGGACTTCAGCAAAATGCTGCTGTAAGGAATCCAAAAGCTGGGAACTTCTGAGGGCTCATATGTTTTCTATCTAATGTTTGTTGGCTTTCCTGTCAGATGACCTATTGATTCTCATCCGTTTCTTGTCTACTTCTTAGGGTCACTGTCTGGCTTCCTTCCAACAGCTCTGGCTCCCAGTAAGCCTCTCTCCTGCCCCTGATAGGCCTTCACTTATCACTCCGGGACTCTGCCTGAACTCTCATCTCTGCCTCCTTCCAGCTCCTCGCATGGCCACTCACCTAAATCCCCCTTTGCTCTCCTTAGCCTCTCACCTGCCCCCACCTCTCTCTACAGGGTCTCGCAATTGCCCCATTGGACCTAAGGAAGAACGAAATCACCAAGTAGTCCGAGTCCTAGAATTCAAGCATTGAGGTCAGAGTTATTGAGAGGCCATGACCAGATCTCTGCCCTTTTCACACCTGCACAGGTGCCCACAGCAGGATGATGCACGACGCTCTACGGGACGCGTTACCAACTCGAAGTAAGAGCATTCCTACACAACGACTGACTTGTTGGTACCACATAAAGCAGGGCACCGACCACTTATCAAAGTGATTCTGTATGTCTTACTGTTAGAAGCCAGTCTCCAGGGGCTAGAAGTACCCCGCACAGCACTGGACACAAAGCTCTAAGTTTTTGCTGCCTGATGGTATATATGTGAGAACACCAATCCCAGTGCCCCATGAGAGTAGAGCAAAATACATGATACCTGTAGTGTTATGCGTGTTAGAGATAGCAAGACTCCTTTCAAGAACTGAGTGCTCTCCCAGAGAGTTTGCCATTATTCAGAAACGGCTCGTGCGTGTCTCGTGTGCCTCAGTCTAAGTGAAAATCGACGGTTGGCGTATGTGGAGTCAAAGCGCCACTCCAGCCAGTGCAAGGCCTGTACGAAAAGTGAAGTCCTTACAGAGAGTCAGTCGTCGACTAGAAATTTGCAGGTAAAGTCGAGACAAGAGATACTACACCACATCCTGACACAGAGCCATCTTTCATACAGTACGACAATGATAAAGGCAGCGACAACCAGGTACAGAGAAGCGCCAACGACAGTGATCGCCGAGTGCAAGAAAGTGGTAAAAACTGAAACCTTTCTGACACAAAGAAGAGCTAAAGGCAGTGACAATCAGGTACAGAAAGGGCACTGACCATCAACAGCCAGGTGCAAGAGAACACTGTGAGTAGAAGCAGATAAACACCGTTAAACATTAAAGGCGGCGATAACCATATATATATGTATATATATATAGAATACGATTATGCTTTCCAGAACCTGAGTAAAGAGAAGAGAGCCATCCGACCTCAGCACCAGGCGACGTAACCTAAGCGGAAGCACAGGGGTTGTGCTTATGAGGCTGGTGAATCACATCAGACCACCTGAAAAGCAATGGGTGGCGTTCGGAAGAGTGAAGCTTTTTAATGGCTCTGGAACAGAGTACCGAAAAGGGTTCAGCCGCCTGCTTAAAACCACAGCCTCCCTTTCATACTGCCAAAAAGCAGAATGTTGGAGCCGGCCTCGTGGCGTGGTCCTGTTCCCCCTCGCCAAGCCGCACGAGGTCCCCTGCACCTCGGGGCTCCTCCATTTTGGATTGTACGTGACTCTGCGCACCAGCCTACGTGACCCCGCTCAACCCGGCCTCGGCCCCAGCAAGCCCCGACATCAAGGCACCAACAACTGGCCGGGGGGTACCACGTGAACACTTCCCCTATTCCCGGCGGAGGGCAGTATCGATGGGACCCCCAACCGTCCTCCCACACCTAGGTGCGATCACCCCACAGCTCTCCTGGGCCTGGGGCCTCTCCTGCTGAGCATATGGCCGCTCCCGACCCGGCCTCTCCGCCCCCCCGGGCGCAAGGGTCCGGACATCAAAGGGCTCCAGACCTATATCTGGGGCGACCCTGCAACAGGACAGCAGTTGTATCCCGGAGTCAAGAGCCCTGCTGATCGGATCGCGGCTGACCCTACGGAGAAAGACTCATCCTGGAACCACGCTCTGAGCCCTGCTGACTACGTCGCGGCTCCACCGTGCTTAAAGACCTTCACGAACCCTTGGGGCCCTGCTGACGCTGTCGCGTCCCGACCTTGTTGAACTTGCCATCAGAGCCCGGCTGACCTCGTCGCGGCTCGACCGAAGCGGACCTACCACCGGAGCCCTGCTGACTGTGTCGCGGCTCGACCCAAGCGGAACTACCACCCGAGCCCTGCAGACCCCGTTGCGGCTCTCCACGTCTGAGCTGCTTTGAGACCAGCACCTGCCTCTCCGGTCCCCGGAGCCACCTTCGGCCTAACGCAAGGTCTGGCGCAGAGTTTCCCCGTACCAGGCTGGTACTAAGACTGTCCCGCTACCCTGTCCCTACAAAGACATTGAGACTCTTTCCGGATCTCTCGATCCCCCTGTAAATATCTCGAATGTGCTACTATTGATAAAGTACCTAGATAAGCAACTGATACGGAGTCCTGTGTGGTGGTGTTACTGGGCCTAGTACGATCATAGGAGAAAGACCTCTCCTAGGAGGCTTCTCAGCGGCGCTCGGCTATAACTTTGCGGTAGGAAGGTGCCCCGGAGTGGGCCCCCTGACTCCCCGGTGGTCCTCCCTCCAACATTTGGTGGCAGCGGTGGGATCCGAGCCAGACGCAATCATACAGGCAAGTAACGCACCCGCTGCCTAACCAGACGGAAAAAGAAAGAGAACCATGAGCAGCCGAGAATCAACCGTGGCCGCAACCTTCCAGCAAGAAAGGTTGGAAGAATACACCCACAAAGAATTGAAACAATTCTGCAAGGACAAAGGGATCCCAACCACAGGATTGGGCACCAAGGAAGAAATGCAGAAAGCCCTGAAAGCCTGGGCGGAATCCGAGGCCACTCCACCCCAAGGCGAAGGGACCTCGGCCCGGGACGAAAACCTGCCGCCGACCATGACCCCGGCAAATGGGGGACGAAGCATCCCGGAAGCCGGCCTATCCCACGAAGAAATGCGAGAATGGGAGAGGGTCCGGACACACAAATTGGAACTCGCACGACTCCGGCTGGACGGTGAACTCCTGCTGGCGGAGAAAAAGTTGGCCTTGGAGCAACTACGGCTGCAGGAGGAAATCGAAGAAAAGAAACGGCATCGAGAACTAGAAGAGAAACGGCTAACCCTCGAGCACGAGAGGGGCCTCAAGGAACTCAAACTGAAATCCAAAACGGGGGAGACCAGCACCCCCGGATCCCGGGACGCTCTGCCACTGACCGAGCCAAAGGTTCATATCCCCAAGGATGTCGTCAAGGAGTACTATAAAAACGACGACATCCAGCAATGGTTCCGAGCATACGAGGTAGCCATGACCTCCCATCGGGTACCCCAGAAGGATTGGGGTGCCGGCCTATGGGGGAGGTTCCTCAGCGAGGGCCGGGATACCCTGCTGCAACTCCCCGACGCGGTGATGACCTCGTACGACCACATGAAAGAGGCCCTACTCACCCGCTACGGACTATCAGCCGAGATATACCGGCAGCGCTTCCGGGACTGCAAGAAGCTCCCCGGTACCACATGGGTCGAATACGTGGACTTCTTCAGCAGAGCCTTTGAAGGGTGGATAAGAGGGAGCAAGGTCACCTCGTACAACGAACTGTTCGACCTCATTGTCTGGGAGCACCTCGCCAACAACTGCTTTGTCGAACTAAGGCAACACCTCCTTGACAGCAAACTGACCGAGCCCCGGAAGCTCGCCGCCGAAGCCGACCGATGGGTCAACACCCGGGTCCCCCGGAGCCCCGTGGGGGACTACCAACGGAGTACCACGGGACCTCCTCGCCAGCGGGGCGGAGGAGGAGGGTCCCACTGCAGTCGAGAATTCCCGGCCGGGCCGGGCCGGGCCGCACCGAAGCCCGCCACGAGGCCAAGCCGCCAACCACACGTCCCCGACCCTGGTCCGTAGGGGGACCCCCATCGCCAGGCCTGGACCCCGACCAACAGTGACCTGCTTCGGCTGCCAACAGACAGGCCACTATGCGAGCGACCCGGCCTGCCCCGTGAACCGACGAAACGGGACCGTTGGGCCCCCTCACCGACAAATAGCCGCCGCAGCCCTGGGGGAAGGAGAAGAAGAGGAGGAAAACCGCGACGTCGGGTCCCCCGAGTGGGAACCGGCTGCCATGTCACTCATATGCCTGGGCACCCGAGAAATGGTGCCCCGAGCCCCCATCCCGAGCAACACCCAGAAGTACCAGCAGTGGGTCACCATCAATGGGCAACGGGTCGAAGCCCTCCGTGACACTGGGGCCAGTGTGACCGCTGTCCGCTGCCACCTGGTGACCCCCGAACAGATCCTGCCGCATGTTCTATGCCCTGTCCGGACCGCGGACAACACCGAAAGCATGTGCCGGATGGCCCGGATCCCCTTCGAGTGGGGAGGAGTGTCAGGCACCCTGAAAGTAACTGTCCGCGACGACGCTCCAGTGGACTGCCTCCTGGGGAACGACCTGGAGAGCTCCCCCTGGGCCCAGGTGGAGCGCCAAGAGCATCTGGGGATGCTAGGGCTGCCCGAATGGGCCTGCGCCACCACCCGGTCCATGACCGCCCAACCAGCCGCTGCAGCGGCCCCCGTCGAGCCTGCGGGTCCAGAACTGCCACCCTCCTCCGGCACGGAGGAGCCTGACGATGAGGCCGGGCCATCCGAACTTTCCCCCGACGAGGCCGCCTCCCTCAGCGAGATCCCCGAGCTGGCCCAGTGGCGCCACGACGGGGGCCCCACCCGCGAACAGTTCCAACAAGAACAGAAGGCCTGCCCGTCCCTCGAGGGGGCCCGACAGCAAGCGGCCGCCCAGGCCACGGGGGACCCCACGGGAACCCACTGGATCTATTGGGACAATGACTTGTTATATAGCGAACAGATAGTCGCCGAACTAGGAGCCGGCCGTGTGTTGGTGGTTCCCCTCCGATTCCGAGAGTTCCTCCTGAACCTGGCGCATGACGTGCCCCTCGCCGAACACCTCGGGCGAGACAAGACCTACAGCCGCTTGGTGACCCATTTTTATTGGCCCCGAATGCGGATTGACGTGGACCACCACTGCCGGTCCTGCCAGACCTGCCAAGCCAGCGGGAAGACTGGGGGTCGAGTCAAGGCCCCCCTCCAACCATTTCCAGCCGTCCACACCCCGTTCGAATGGGTAGGGATCGACATCGTGGGGCCCCTCGACCCCCGAACCGCCCTGGGCCACCGCTTCATCCTGGTACTGGTCGACCACGCCACCCGATACCCAGAGGCCATCCCCCTCCGAACTGTGACAGCTCCAGTGGTGGGCCGGGCCCTGATGGGCATCTTCTCCAGGGTGGGGTTCCCCCGAGAAGTGGTGAGCGACAGGGGTACGAACTTCATCTCGAAATACATGAGATCCCTCTGGCAACAATGTGGGGTCACCTACAAATTCACCACCCCTTACCACCCCCAGGGGAACGGACTGGTCGAGCGGTTCAACAGAACCTTGAAAGGAATGATCAAGGGCCTGGAAGAGCCCCTGAGGAGGAGATGGGACGTCCTGCTGCCATGCCTCCTGTTCGCCTATCGAGAGGTTCCACAGAAATCCCTGGGCTTCAGCCCCTTCGAACTGTTGTATGGGCACCCCGTCCGAGGGCCCCTCAGCCTGGTCAAAGAGGGCTGGGAGGCGAGCGTCCAAGATGCCCCCCCGACGTCTACAGGTACCTCTTGACCCTGCAGAACCAGACTCGGAAGTTCCGGGCCCTGGCAAAAGCCAACCTCGAAGCCAGCCAAGAAGACATGAAACGCTGGTATGACGAAAATGCCTCGACCATCGAGTTCGAGCCGGGCCAGCAAGTCTGGGTCATGTCGCCCGTGGACCCCTGCGCCCTTCAGGACAGATGGACCGGGCTCTTCAAGGTGGTTGAGAAGAAGAGCCCCGTCACCAACTTGGTCGACATGGAGTCCCCAAGGAACCCCCTCCGGGTCCTACACGCCAACCGGCTCAAGCCCCGCTTTGCCCGAACCGAACTAAGCCTGCTGCTGGCTACCGACGATGGGGGCGAAAGCGACTCCGAGCCCCTACCCGACCCCCTGGGGTCCTCGGACCAAGACGGCTCCCTGGAGGGCGTCAAACTCTCCACCACCCTGACCCCAGAACAGCGCCATGACTGCCGGCAGCTGCTGCAACCCTTCGCTGCCCTCTTCTCTCTCACGCCCGGGGTGACCCCCTGGTGCGTCCACGACGTGGATACCGGGGACAGCCCCCCTGTGCGACACCGCGCCTACAGAGTGCCAGACCGGGTCCGAGCCTGCATACAAACGGAGGTCTCCAAGATGCTCGCCCTCGGAGTCATCGAGCCATCCGACAGCCCGTGGGCCAGCCCTGTGGTCTTGGTGCCGAAGGCCGCCGCCCCCGGCACCCCCCCGGAACTCAGATTTTGTGTGGACTACAGGGGCCTAAACGCAGTCACCAAGACCGATGCCCCTGCCACGGGCAGACGAGCTGATCGACCGCTTAGGGGCCGCCCACTACCTAAGCACTTTTGATCTCACCGCTGGGTACTGGCAGATCAGGCTCACCCCCGGCGCCCAGGAACGATCCGCCTTCTCCACCCCCGATGGGCACTACCACTTTCGGGTGATGCCCTTCGGTATGAAGAACGCCTCAGCGACCTTCCAGAGACTGGTGAACAAGGTCCTGGCCGGACTAGAAGCCTTCAGCGCGGCCTACTTAGACGACATTGCAGTCTTCAGCAACCACTGGGCCGCGCACCTAGGACACCTCAGAGAAGTCCTGGCCGCTCTCCAAAGGGCCGGGCTCACGATTAAGGCCAGCAAGTGCCAGATCGGTCAAGGATCAGTGACCTATCTGGGCCATCAGGTGGGGAGTGGCCAGGTGGCGCCCCTCCAGTTGAAGGTCGATGCCATCCAGGCGTGGGAGCCCCCCGCCACCCAAACAGCTGTCTGGGCCTTCTTAGGCCTCACAGGCTACTACCGGCGATTTATCAAAGACTATGGCAGTATTGTGGGCCCCCTCACGGAGCTCACTTCCAAAAAGCAGCCCAAGACGGTGCACTGGACACCCCGCTGTCAGACCGCTTTTGAAACCCTCAAGGCGGCAATGTGCGCTGCCCCTGTACTACAGGCCCCTGACTACGGCAAGGAATTCGTGGTTCAGACAGATGCCTCGGAGTACGGGGTTGGGGCGGTCCTCTCCCAGATGGACACCGAGGGCCTCGACAGATCTGTGGCCTTCATCAGCCGCCGACTGCTGCCCCGAGAACAGAGGTGGAGCACCATCGAGCGGGAGGCCTTCGCCGTGGTATGGGCTCTCAAAAAGCTCCGGCCCTACCTTTTCGGCACCCACTTCCGAGTCCAGACTGACCACCAGCCCCTGCGGTGGCTAATGCAGATGCGGGGCGAGAACCCCAAATTGTTGCGATGGTCCATCTCGCTGCAAGGGATGGACTTCACCGTAGAGCACCGGCCTGGCAACGACCACGCCAATGCCGACGGCCTATCCAGATTCTTCCGCCTCGGCGAGGAGAACCCCCAAGGAGATGGGTGACTCTCCCTGCCTTCAGCTGGGGGGGACGCTTGTTGGAGCCGGCCTCGTGGCGTGGTCCTGTTCCCCCTCGCCAAGCCGCACGAGGTCCCCTGCACCTCGGGGCTCCTCCATTTTGGATTGTACGTGACTCTGCGCACCAGCCTACGTGACCCCGCTCAACCCGGCCTCGGCCCCAGCAAGCCCCGACATCAAGGCACCAACAACTGGCCGGGGGGTACCACGTGAACACTTCCCCACTCCCGGCGGAGGGCAGTATCGATGGGACCCCCAACCGTCCTCCCACACCTAGGTGCGATCGCCCCACAGCTCTCCTGGGCCTGGCGCCTCTCCTGCTGAGCATATGGCCGCTCCCGACCCGGCCTCTCCGCCCCCCCGGGCGCAAGGGTCCGGACATCAAAGGGCTCCAGACTTATATCTGGGGCGACCCTGCAACAGGACAGAAGTTGTATCCCGGAGTCAAGAGCCCTGCTGATCGGATCGCGGCTGACCCTACGGAGAAAGACTCATCCTGGAACCACGCTCTGAGCCCTGCTGACTACGTCGCGGCTCCACCGTGCTTAAAGACCTTCACGAACCCTTGGGGCCCTGCTGACGCTGTCGCGGCCCGACCTTGTTGAACTTGCCATCAGAGCCCGGCTGACCTCGTCGCGGCTCGACCGAAGCGGACCTACCACCGGAGCCCTGCTGACTGTGTCGCGGCTCGACCCAAGCGGAACTACCACCCGAGCCCTGCAGACCCCGTCGCGGCTCTCCACGTCCGAGCTGCTTTGAGACCAGCACCTGCCGCTCCGGTCCCCGGAGCCACCTTCGGCCTAACGCAAGGTCTGGCGCAGAGTTTCCCCGTACCAGGCTGGTACTAAGACTGTCCCGCTACCCTGTCCCTACAAAGACATTGAGACTCTTTCCGGATCTCTCGATCCCCCTGTAAATATCTCGAATGTGCTACTATTGATAAAGTACCTAGATAAGCAACTGATACGGAGTCCTGTGTGGTGGTGTTACTGGGCCTAGTATGATCATAGGAGAAAGACCTCTCCTAGGAGGCTTCTCAGCGGCGCTCGGCTATAACTTTGCGGTAGGAAGGTGCCCCGGAGTGGGCCCCCTGACTCCCCGGTGGTCCTCCCTCCAACACAGAATATTGGCGATAGATTGACTGCTTGGATCAAATCCTTTGAACATTTCATTGATGCACTAGAAGAAGCAAATGACAAAAAGATAATTAAATATCTAACAATTTGGCAGGCGAAGGAGTCAAAGAAGTGATCAAGAAAATACCACACAGTGATGAAGTGGCGTACCGTCAAATCAAAGAGGCGTTAAACACCAACTTCAATACAATGTCAAATGACATCTATGATAGGTTCAATTTCAGTCAAGAATGACAGAAAGCTGGTGAAACAATGGACAAGTTCATAGAAAGACTTGATTCGCTCATCAAGCATTGTAAATTCAATGAGTTCAACAATGAAAAGGCCCTGCATCTCAGAGTAATAGATGCTTGTCTCTGATTCCTTCTGACGACGAAGGCTGAAATAGGCAATCAGCTTGGAGCGAGTACTCATGGCTGCTAGAGCGGAAGAAAGAGCTGACAGACAAGCTGCTAATATGGAGGCCAGAATGGCCCAAACTGAATCAACATTGAGAGTGAAAAATAAGCTGAAACACAAGGTAGAAGGCCAAAAAGTAATATCCCCAAAGAAAAATAAGTTGTGTTTACACTCTAGCTTTCCACATAAGGGTAAATGTCCCACTATTGGACAGATATGCAAAGGTTGCGAGCGAGACCTTTGACCTCCTGGTTAGGGTAACCACTCTCTCCTCGCGCAGCTCCTTAAGGCACTGCTCCCAGCGCCTTCTGGTCTCCAGATAGGTGTTCGAGGCCCTCCTCCACCCACAGGCTCCTGCCTGCACCTTATCCCTGGTGGTCCAGTGGGAGAGCCTTGCTCTTCAGCTGGTCAGCTCTGCCAGCCTTTCTGTTTTTCTTCTGTGTACTTTTCCTTTTTGTCTGTCTGTACCATTTTTCTGTCTTCTATTTTCACTGTTTTGTTTTGTTTTCACTGTTGCATTTTTTTGCTCCCTTTCCTGCCACTGCTGCTCCTGCGGCCACTCCCCCGCGTGTTCCCGCTCCCACCTCCCAGCTGCCTTCCCTTCCCCGACCCCAACTTAGTGGCGGCCACACGCAGCGGGCATGCCAAAGGCAAGCACGTCTGAACCCGTCTGCAAACCAACCGGAACCAGTGCCAGGGACCCTGGTCCTCCGATCCCCTGCTGCTACAACTCAGGAACCCTCCACGCACTCAACCCTAGATGCAACAACAACTGGCAGCTCTCGACACCGAGCACAACCCAAGGCCCGTTCTCCTGCTGACACTGCCACCGCTCTTTCACCCACCTCCGGACCCTGACAGCTACCGTCAGCCCACCGGACTCCAGCGCACCAAAACGCCTGAGCTGCAACCTCCTCAACGTACGCTTCCTGCACGGACACGCAGTAGAAATCTGGGTCCTCAACACCCTCTCGCCCTACGTCTACTTCCTCACAGAGACCTGGACCGACACCAGCTCTGCACCTGACATCGCAACCGCCTTCCACAACGGGTACAAGGTCCAGAGGAAAGGCCGCCCCAACCACCCTAGAGGAGGCCTCGCCATTGTCCACAAAAGCTCCCTCCGCCTGACAATCTCCTTCTCAAACGACTCCTCGCCCCCTATGGAACACATCCACCTCCAGATCCAGGTCAACCCCAGAATGACTCTACTTAGAATTCTCACCTACAGAACTCCAGGACCCTGTGCCCCGTTCACTAACACCATAGCAGACCACATCGCCCTCACCTTCACGACCTACGTACTGCTCGGAGACCTGAATTTCCACCTTGACAACCTCGGTGACCCCAACTCCACCACCCTCCTAGACCACCTTGCCAACATCAGACTGAAGCAACTCGTCCCCACTTCCACCCACAAGGCAGGACACAACCTCAACTCCATCTCCGCAGAAGGAAACATTTGCTTCAGTCACACCACACCACCACTGCGTCCACTTCTCCTTCTCGAAACCCACTGCACTCAAGCAAACACTACACCCCCACGCAGAAACTGGAGCAAGATCACCGAAGAGCACCTCACCTCTGCCCTCTTCCGCACTCCTCCCCCCACCACGACCGATGCCAACTCTGCAGCCAACGAACTCCACAAATGTATCACCGACTGCATCAATACGCTTGCACCCCTCCAGAACTCTGACAGATACACACCACAAAGCCACCTGGTTCACCACGGACCTCCGAGAATCCAAGCACTCGTGCCGACGACTTGAAAAAGCATGGAGGAAGAGCAAAACCCCCGAAGCACGACCGCCTACAGGACCACCACTACAGCACACCACCAACTCATCAGATCTTCGAAGGTGAACGTCATCCATGACAGAATCCTCTCCAACTCCAGCAACTCCAAGGAACTCTTCATCATCATACAAGAATTCACCAGACCCCTCAGCAAAACCTCTAAAGTCCCTCCCTCCCAGGACCTCTGCAACAAGCTCAGCTCCTTCTTCCACCAGAAGATCAGGACACTCTACGACAACTTCGATTAACATGACCAAGGCACCGACCCATCACCTTCCACCAGCAACGCCCCTCAGCCGACCATCCTCGCCTGGATGCCTGTCACCACGAAGACACCGGAAAGACCATGAGGATCATACACTCCAGAGCACCCTCTGACCGCTGCCCGCCACACATCTTCCACAGGGCCGCCTCTGACATCACACCAGAACTATGACGGACTATCAACTGCACCCTCAAAACAGGCACGTTCCCCGATGACTGGAAACGCGCAGAAGTCAAACCCCTTCTGAAGAAGTCCTCCGCAGGCCTGATGGACCTCAAGAACTACAGGTCCATCTCTCTCCTCCACTTCGCCACCCAAGTCATAGAGAAGACCGTCAACATCCAGCTAACAAACTTCATAGAATCCAACAACATCCTCGACACATTTCAAACCGGTGTCCGCAGCAACGACCGCACCGACCGCACCGAGACCGCCCTCCTAGCCGCCACGGACAACATCTGCGCACTCCTCGATTAAGGCCACACTGCAACCCTCCTCCTACTAGACCTCTCAGTAGCCTTCAACACAATCTCCCACCGCACACTAGCCACCAGACTCCAAAACGCCGGTATACAGGGCACTGCCCTAGACTGGATATGCTCCTTCCTCGCCATCCAAACACAAAGAATAAGACTCCTAGCCTTCCTCTCCGAACACACAGAGATCAGATGCGGAGTACCCCAAGGTTCCTCCCTCAGCCCCACACTCTTCAACATCTGCTTGGCCCCCCTCGCAACCATCGTTAGAAAACACGGACTCACATAGTATCCTACGCCAACGACACCCAGCTCATCCTCTCCCTCACCAAGGAACCCGACATCACCAGGCACAAATTCCAGGAAGGAATGAAGGACGTCGCATCCTGGATGAGCAGTAGCTGCCTAAAGCTCAACTCGGAGAAAACAGAAGTCCTCATTCCTCCTCCGCGTGGGACGACAACTGGTGGCCCGCCACCCTCGGAAACACTCCCAAACCCACAAACCACACCCTCAACCTCGGCATCATACTCGACTCCTCCCACACCATGAACCGACAGATCAACACCGTATCCTCCACATGCTTCAACACCCTGTGCATTCTCCGCAAGACCTTCAAATGGATCCCCTCCCCCGAGTCCAGGAAGACCGCCATGCATGCACTCATCACCAGCAGGCCAGACTACGGGAACGCTATCTATGCCAGAATCAACAAATCTCTACTACACAAACTCCAGACTATCCAGAACACCGCAGACAGACTCGTCCTCAGCATCCCACGACAAGACCACATCATCCAGCACTGCCGAGACCTCCACTGGCTCCCCGTCGAAAAGAGAGTGACCTTCAAGCTGCTCACACACGCCTACAAAGCTCTTCACACCACCGAACCCCAATACCTTGGCGAAAGAATCTCCTTCTACGCCCCCAAGAGAAACCTCCGCTTCACTGACCTAGCCTTGACCGAAATCCCCCGCATCCACAGAGCCAGCACGGGTGGCAGATCCTTTTCCTACATAGCGGCCAAGACCTGGAACGAACTCCCCCTCAGCATCAGACGAAGCCCCACACTGCAAGCATTCAGGAAGAGCCTTAAGATCTGGCTGTTAGGATGACTGGAGCTGTCCAAATTCCTCTCCTCCCACCGCCTTGAGACCCTTACGGGTGTGTAGTGCGCTCTACAAATCCGACTGATTGATTGAAAGAGAACCATTTTGCTACAGACTGCAAAGTAAAGATCAAATGGGCCATGTTGAGAAAACAAAATAGATGCCATAAATTTCCAGAGACGTTCCAACCATGCCAACAAGGCTAAGCAGCAACATCAGTAGAGGCAATTAGAAACTGAAAAGCATCAATTGTCATCAAATTCCTTTTCTAAACGTTAGTCTCTGTCATTGTTAAGCACCAATGCGGAAGATGGGTGTGCGATGTTGGGACTCTGGGGAAGCAGCGTGGCCATGTGTCTAGGCTGCATTATATTGGTGATGACGAAAATCAAGCATTGGCAAAGCCGATAGGTTTCACCTATGCAAGAGATGTTGACTTTGCAAATGTGTTTAGTCATGTTGTACACCAGTGTGGCTAAAAGTTAGTGGCAAAGAGGAGAGTGACATGGAGTGAACTGTCATAGAGTGGAGTGATGAAGAGTGGAGTTCCTTGGGAAAAGTGGAGTAAAGTGTAGAGTGGAGTGTTGTGGAGAGACATGGACTTGAGTAGAGTGCAATAAAGTTGTACAGTAGAGTGGAATAGAGTCAGTCAGAGATCAACTCTTCCCCAGCAGCCTGCCCTGCCGTGCTCTGCCTCTGGTCCCTCCCAGGCAGGGATCGAGACTGCACCTTGCTGGTGCCGCGCTGCCCCTTGCTTGTTCCGGTATTGTTTGACTTTGTTTTCCCTGCATTGTGCCTTTACTGTGGTCATATTTTTTAATGTTGTTTTCCCCCTGATATTTTCATTTCCTTGTCCGTTGTGATGGTAATTCTGTAAATTCTGTTTTTAATTTCTGTTTCCCTGCTGTGCCTGCGTTCCCGCCAAACCTCTCCCTCCAGCCCGCCCCCGCCTCCCAGCTGCACGTCCCTCCCCCCTCCCCTACTTAATGGCGGTCGCTGCGGTGGCGTGCGAGCAAGACTTCTGACCCTTGGTCAGAGATCTGCTCTTCCCCAGCAGCTCCGCCATGCTGTGCTCTGCATCGGGTCCCTCCCAGGCAGGGTTCGAAACCGCACCTTGCTGGTGACCGTTGCCGCGCTGCCCCTTACTTGTGCCGGTATTGTTGAGTTTGTTTTCCCTGCAGTGTGCCCTTACTGTGGTCATATTTTTTTAACACTGTTTTCCCCCTGATATTTTCATTTCCTTGTCCATTCTGTTGGTAATTCTGTAAGTTCTGTTTTTAATTTCTGTTTCCCCACTGTGCCTGCGTTCCCGCCAAACCTCTCCCCCTACCCACCCCGCTCCCACCTCCCAGCTGCACATCCCTCTCCCCAGCTCTACTTAATGGCGACCGCTGCGCGGTTGCGCCTAAGGCAAGCCTGTCTGTGCCCATCCGCAACCCGACCGCGACCAGCGCCAGGAACCCTGGACCTCCGACCATCCGCCGCTACGACACTACCACCCTCCTCGCACTCAACCATGGAAGACTCATGAACTGCCAACAGGCCGCACCGAACACGACCCACGGACAGTTCTCCTGCCTCCACTGCCGCCAGACATTCGCCACCACCGTGGCCTCCAACACCCCCGACGCCAACCCCAGAGACTCCCTGAGATGCATACTCCTCAACGTGCACTCCAAGCACAAACACGCCATAGAAATCTGGAACCTACTCGACTCTCTCCGGCCCGACATCGCCTTCTTCTTGGAATCCTGGTCCAATGCCTCCTCTGCCCCCGACATCAGCAACGCAATTCCGGACGGATACAAAGTCCAGAGGGAGGACCGCCAAAACCACCCAAGAGGGGGCCTCGCCATCGCCCACAAGAGCACCCTCCGCCTCACCAACACCAGCGAAACCTTCCCCGCCGCTGAACACCTGTACTTCAAGATCCAGACCACCCCCAACACCACACTCCGAGGGACCCTCGTCTACAGGCCACCCGGACACTCTTCGCCACCACCATCACCAACTTCATCGCACCCCACGCATCACCTCACTGAACTACATACTCATCGAAGACCTGAACTTCCACCTCGACAACCCCAACGACCACCACTCCATCACCCTCCTAGACAATCTCGCCAACATGGGACTCAAACAACTCGTCACCTCACCAACCCACAGAGCAGGACACACCCTCGACACCATCTTCGCTACAGGAAACAACGTGCACCTCAGCCACACAACACAACCGCCATAAACTGACCACCACTGCGTACACTTCACCATCGACAAACCCAAAGCACCCAAACCTGCCCCGCGCCCACTGCGGAGGAACTGGAGCAAGGTGACCGAGGATCAACTTCACTCCACCCTCGCCCGAGGCAACCACACCTGGGCACTCGACGCTAACAGCGCAACTAAAGGACTCTACACCTGGATCTCCAACTGCACAGATGGGCTCACCCGCTACGCCACCCCAGCAAACAGCGCCCCAGGAAAGCTGCCTGGTACACCTCCGATCTCCAGGAAGCCAGGCGCACCTGCAGGCACCTGGAGAAGAACTGGAGAAACACCAAGACAACCAAAAACTACTCCACCTACAAGGACGCCATGACGAACTACCACAACCAAATCAGAACCACCAAGAGGAATTTTATCCACAACAAAATCCTTGCCAACTCAACCAACTCCAAGGAACTCTTCAGTGTCATTCAGGAATTTACCAACCCACGCAGCGAAGCCACAGACGTCGTCCCATCACAGGACCTCTGCGACAAACTTGGAGCCTACTTCCACCTCAAAATCAAGAACCTCTACGACAACTTCATCGACCGCCCACCAGATACCCCAACCGGACCCCCGCACCGCAGAGACATCAGCCATCCCTCCATCGACAACTGGACACCCATCACGACCGAAGACACCGCCTCGACCATGAAAGGCATCCACTCGGGGGTCCCCAACGACACCTGCCCTCCTCACATCTACCATAGAGCCGCGGCTGCCATCGCACCCAAACTGCAACGAGCCATCAACACCACCTTCAAAACAGGCACCTTCCCAGACGACTGGAAGCGCGTCAAAGTCAGGCCCCTGCTGAAGAAACCCACAAAACACACACGATGATGGACGGAATGTTGCACATTGGCAAAACATTCACCCCCAGTCACAGATCTGGGTTTAATCCATTGTTATTTTGCTCACCACGCCACCCCAGTTCAGACATGGCCATATGCAAATCAGTCTTGACCCTGTGCCTCATGGGAACAGTCCAGCCCGAACTGCCAAGCCATGTCTTCCCTGGACCGGAATCAAGCATCCTAGGACTGGTTTTGGGTTTTCACCCCTCTTCAGCCAGGATAGCTTGACTCCAGAGCATAGTGAGCACTGATTTGCATATGGCTGGGTTCAAACTGGAATGGTATGGTGAGCAAAAAAACGATGGATTTAGGCCCAGATCTCTGTACTGGGGTGAATGTATGACATTGTTCTGCATTCTGTCCATCAATTGTTGTTTTTGCATTTGTCACCCCGAGTGGGATGGGTATGCTCAGACGTGAGTCCCGTGCTCTCCATGCCACTGGAATCAAGCTATCCTGGCTAAAGAGGGGTGAAACTCCGAAACCGGTCCTAGGATGCTTGTTTCCAGTCCAGGGAAGACCTGACTTGGCAGTTCGGGCTGGACTGTTTCCATGAGGCACAGGGTCAAGACTGATTTGCATATGTCTGGGTTCAAACTGGAATGGTATGGTGAGCAAAAAAACAATGGATTTAGGCCCAGATCTCTGTACTGGGGTAAATGTATGACATTGTTCTGCATTCTGTCCATCAATTGTTGTTTTTGCATTTGTCACCCCGAGTGGGACGGGTATGCCCAGACGTGAGTCCCGTGCTCTCCATGCCACTGGAATCAAGCTATCCTGGCTGAAGAGGGGTGAAACCCTGAAACCGGTCCTAGGATGCTTGTTTACAGTCCAGGGAAGACCTGGCTTGGCAGTTCGGGCTGGACTGTTCCCATGAGGCACAGGATCAAGACTGATTTGCATATGGCTGGGTTCAAACTGGAATGGCATGGTGGAAAAAAACAGATGGATTTAGGCCCAGATCTCTGTACTGGGGTGAATGTATAACGTTCAAGATTAACAGACTTCCCTTTTGGATTTACTCTAATGACTCCTGTCGTGAAATTCCAACCAATGTATACTGAACCAAAGATAAGAAGTCTGAAAGACTTTAGCACAACAGAGATAGGGTATTTTGTTAATTTATTTAAAAAAATATATAAATTTTCCTGTATCTCAAACTGTATTACAATGATGTGTTCACGATTATTTGATGTATTGAGGTAAACATCTTTATAAACAACATTCATATAGAAACGTTAAAATCAATCATAGTAGTTCACATTAACAATTCTAATCGTTAGTTGCACATAATAAGATCAAATATGAAATGAAACATTTAAAATGAGAGTCAAATAATTTAAAAAAAGTAAAAGTAAAAATTAAAAACCACAAAAACAATTGTGTCCTCTTGTCGACGCGTTTCGGTGTAAGATATGATACGTAACACCTTCTTCAGGACCAACACGTTACAAACAGCTCTCACTAACAAGTACAGTCAATACAGAGATGAGACTACGTGGTCGTAATCCTTAAATGACCAGAGTGGGGTGAATGTATGACATTGTTCTGCATTCTGTCCATCAACTGTTGTTTTTGCATTTGTCACCCCGAGTGGGACGGGTATGCTCAGATGTGAGTCCCGTGCTCTGCATTCCACTGGAATCAAGCAGTCCTGGCTGAAGAGGGGTGAAACTCCGAAACCGGTCCTAGGATGCTTGTTTCCAGTCCAGGGAAGACCTGGCTTGGCAGTTCGGGCTGGACTGTTCTCATGAGGCACAGGGTCAAGACTGATTTGCATATGGCTGGGTTCAAACTGGAATGGCATGGTGAGCAAAAAAACGATGGATTTAGGCCCAGATCTCTGTACTGGGGTGAATGTATGACATTGTTCTGCATTCTGTCCATCAACTGTTGTTTTTGCATTTGAAGAAACCCACAGCGGACCCCACCGGCCTCAAAAATTACCGGCCCAGCTCGCTCCTCCCCTTCGCAGCCAAAGTTGCAGAGAATATCTGCCATAAATCCGTTACACACTGCACCTGGAAGCCTTTTTCAGCGTGCCCTGTCCCAACGGAGTGGTGTTGACGATCAGCTCTGCTCTCAGCCCAGCAGCTGCCCGGAATCGTTGCTTGCTGACACCCGTAGCCTCTACACTGACGTGGAAGGCGAAGCGGGCCTGGCAACGGGAGCCCACTTGCTCGTCTAACTGATCGGACCCGGACCCTGACGGCGGCTGCCCTACAAAGGAGAATCGGCAGAAGGAGTCCGAGACGTGCAAGGAGTGCAATTTCAGTGGCCGTGCACCCAACGGAGCGGACCGAGTAGGGACGTCGTAGGCAGCCACGCCTTGAAGGTAGTCCCCGGGGCTGGGTTTACGCAAGTCCCGGGGATGAGTTGAGGCCTGCGGCTCACGCACGGGAGCGTGGCGCTGTTTTGGGTGTGCCTGACCATATAGCTGCGTCTCTCCGCTGACGGGCAGTTACAGAGAGCCCCTAGCGAAGGGACGTGTACATTAGCGGTGGAATCCCAGGGAGTGCACACACTGCGACACAGGCCCAGTGCCGGGGCTACATGACAGCTGGAGGGTGGCGCCATAGCGCGGTGATATGGACACCCTGTCGCATCTGAGGGGGAGGAAAGTTGCTCATTGAATCTCTGGCGAGAATATGTCTTTGGAAGCGGGGGGCCTACCGCATGCCTACTTTGCCCACTCACGAGGCAGAAGAGACCTAAGTGCCACTGTGCCTGGACGGCCCTGATATCGATCCCGGTGGAGCACCTACACCCGGACATATTGCGCTATCGGGTGGGATGCAGGAGCGGGCGAGGCGCTCCACGGGGACCTGAACTGTGGCACGCCACGACCAGTACTGATCCCAGCGATATATGAGGCCTAACTGAGGACTACACCCCAGTGACTGTGGTACCGTCTATGTTACGCTGTAGTACGCCAGGCTTTCTGCCCGCTCTTACTCCCCAGTGCGGGGTCGCACTGGTTGCCCCACGCGATCTGACCGGCGGGGATGGGCCGCAATAGAGGAAAGCAGCAAGACACCGGGCCCAGCACAGACCCCGCAATGGCACCAGTGGACCTTAGCGGGGCGTCACAGCCGCCCAGCTGCATCCCGCCTACAGCTGAAACAGAACCTGTGGACAAACTAGATCTCATCCTGAAGAAGGTCAGGGATTCTAGGAAGACCATTGAACATCAAATTGGTGCTCTCACGACTGGTCTCACATTGCTCAAAACTGGTGGACAAGGTGAAAGATAATACAATGGCGCTAGCAGATCTGTCCCCACAACAAGCTCAGAACACGAACCATGTACAGCAACTACAGAAGCAAGTCAATATCCTGCTAGACCGTGTGGAAGACGCAGAAGGAAGGACACGACGGAACAACGTCCGCGTCATTGGGCTGCCGGAGCGTTGCGAGGGAAGGGACCCGGCCACGTATATGGAGCAGTGGTTCCGTGACCATGTTACCTTGGAGGGCCTTTTCGCCAAATACTGTGTGGAACGTGCGCATAGAATACCCACCGGTCAGCCCAAACCGGGCGCCCCACCGCGACCCCTCATCGTTCGACTATTAAATTATAGGGACAGAGACACGTTACTGCAAAAAGCACGGGAGTTGGATCAGATAAACTTTGAAAATACAAGAGTATCACTGTACCCGGACTACACACTTATGGTGCAGAGACATCGATCTTCTTTCACGGCCGTTAAAACGAAACTGAGAGACTTGAACCTCAAATATGCCTTACTCTTCCCGGCCCGACTAAAAGTCATCTATGAACGCAAGACACATTTCTTTGAAAGCCCGGAAGACGCCGAAGAATGGTTGGAGGTAATGGATCCCACGGGGACCGAAGATAATGCTTCCCAAAGCACTCAACGCAGCTCCAATCAAACGGAACAGAGTGGCGTCCGCCGAAGCAGACGAATACACGCAAACTCCCGGCGGCCTAACCCGACGTCACAACAGCAGCAACAGAGCAAGGAGCAGGCGCTTATTGCAGCCGCTACATTTCGACAGCCTACTCTCATAGAAGACTCAGCCTCTTCCGAGGAAGATTTGAACAGGTCGGACTCTGAGGGTAGCGTGGCTCTGTTTGCCTCAGTGACCCCTCAAACGGCAGATGGACTGTTTGGCTGACGATCATATGGTGCTGCTGCTTAAGGACTGGATTTGGACGCTGATGTAATATCCCTTTTTTAATTTGCTAAATGTATGGTGCAGTGTTGTGTGTCTATATTTTCTCGAGTCCGGGGTTCCGTGGGGACGGAATTCGCTGGCACAATGGAGCACGACCCACGCTCTGTGGACGGCGTTGGCGATGTCCCCCAATCTGCGAATGCTGTTGTAGTACAGGGCATAGTTTTGTTTGCCATGTTTTGTTATGTGGTCCGGTATAGTTGTTAGGGGTTCTGGGAGGGGGTACAGTCCTATTTATCTGCTAGTTATAAGGCGGCTGGTCACTGTCACATATGATGGTCTGACTGCAGGACCAATACGATATATCAATACATACACTCAGTCAGTATAACGTTTTAACGTGGAACGTTAGGGGATTAGGTACGATACAGAAACGCCATCGAATACACGCCCAGCTACTAAGGAGAAAAGCGCAAATACTGTATTTGCAAGAATACCACATGCTGAATCAGGAGGCTATGAAGCTCCATAAGAAGTGGAGGGGGCACCTCTTCACCACTAGCTACTCAGGGTATGCACGGGGTGTCACCATTTGGATACGGCATGGAGTGCCCTTTACATCACTAGAACATCGAATTGACAAGCAAGGGCACTATATTTTTATACGAGGGTCCCTTGATTGCCAACTGGTAGTGCTAGGTAGCATATATGCACAAAATACTGAACAAGAACGATTCTTTACTACCCTGAACCTAGCACTGGCAGGATGGGAATCACACCGCTGGATAATAGGAGGAGACTGTAACACGATTATGAACATCTCGCTTGACAGGTCCCATCCCCCCCTGAATGGTGCGGGTGTAATTAGGCAGGCGAAGGCACTCTGTGACTGGGCTGCTGGTTGGGCCCTGTGTGATGTGTGAAGGATGCGACACCCGACGCACAGGGAATACTCATTTTACTCCCCGGTTCACATGCTGCACACAAGAATAGATAGGATTTACTGCTCTAACACTATCGCAATGCAGGCTACACACACTACATATTTTGCAAAGACCTTCTCGGATCACAACCCACTAGAGCTAACGATCACATGGGGCAGGGTACCTACTCCGGTACCAACCTGGAGATTATGGCCACAATTGCTAGAGGACACATTGTTCCGTACCGCCATGGCCGACACCATCACACATTATTTTACCGAAAATAGCAACACAGCTTCTAATGGCTTAATTGAGTGGGACGCCTTTAAGGCGGTAATACGCGGGAAGGCTATCAGCGCGACTGTGGGAGTTAGGCAGGAGGTTGTAAGTTCCTCATGGAAACGGAATGCAAGATGGATAGACTAGAGCAGGAGGCAGCACAAGATAGGGAGAAGCAGGCGCTACTCCAGGAAGCCCGCATCCAACACGTGGAGCTGTTAGAATCCCTTCGAATTATAGATTACCAGCGATACACACAGAGAAGTCACACTGAGGCGGACAAATCAGGGGAGCTGTTGGCTAAATTATTGAGGGATGATCCCCCTGCCACTGTGATTATGAAGTCAACACCCCGGAGGGCGGTACAGCACATACACAAAATGACATTAAAACAGCCTTCTGCTAATACTACGCCACGCTATATAGTAAACCTGCAGATAGCGTGGACACACAAATAGACAACGTTTTACACACGTTACGTGCCCACAACCGCCTCCAGCTGCCTTGAAAGACCTTTCAGGCCCGGTTACCAAAGCTGAAATAAGAACGGCAATCAAGGAGCTCCCCCGCAATAAAACCCCTGGACTGGACGGGTTGCCTGCAGAATTTTATGACACTTTCCTGGATTTCCTTCTGCCCCACCTGAAACTTTTATATAACACGGCATTGAAGAAAGGTACATTGCCACTCACCACGGCACAGGCGCTGACGGTCACACTCCCGAAGCCGGGCAGGGACCCCACTGATATGGCAGGCTACCATCCACTGTCGCTATTGGCCACGGAATATAACATTCTTAGCAAGATTCTGGCAAACAGGCTCCTACCCCTCCTGCATAAACTGATACACATAGATCAAACGGGCTTTCTGCCAGCCCGAAGCATGTCTTTGAATACTAGGAGACTGCATTATCTCATGTCGGCCACCCCAACACACTACACTCACGCTGGCTGCGTGTCACTAGACCTCCGCCAAGCATTTGACACGTTAAACTGGGAATACATGTTCAAGGCGTTGACAAAATATGGGCTGCCGGAGGATTATATTAAATGGCTCCACCTGTTATATCATGCCCCCACTGCTCGTGTCCGTACTGGGGGCCATATCTCAGCTGAATATCCGATATTCCGAGGGACGAGACAGGTATGCTCACTCTCGCCGCTCCTGTTTATAATTGCGCTGGAGCCCCTGGCTATCAAACTGCGAGTAGACGCACAGGAGATGGGAATTCCGATTGGACCCACCATACACCTCTTTTCGGCATACGTGGACGACATCATCCTATACGTTAGAGACCTTAGGTCCGATTTAACACCTCTGGCGGAGATATTTACCGTCTTTGAAAGTATATCGGGAATGGCCATCAATCCAACGAAATCACATGCCTTTTTCTTTCGGGAACAGGCATTACCTACGACTATTTCATTCGGACCCACGGCGCTACAAATCGCACCACATACATTTAAATACCTGGGCATACATATATACGGGACTCCCACTGATCTGTTAGACGGCAACCTACACAGAGTAATTACAGCCCTTCGCTCTAGCATTGCTTCCTGGATCACGTTGCCGCTGTCTGTAATGGGTAGAGTATCCATAACAAAAATGGTGGTCCTTCCGAGACTGATTTACTATTTTACGAATCTGCCAGTGCTGCTCCCACAGTGTACTTTTAAACTCTTAAACACCATGCTAGTTGACCTCATCTGGGGGCCTGGTAGGTGACGGATAAGTCTCAAGAAGCTCCAACTTGGTACGGACAAAGGGGGACTCGGGGTTCCAGACCTTAGGGCATACTATTACGCCTGCCAATTGCAATGGCTATCCTTTTGGACGGCCGGACGCAATCTACAAGAAATAGGGTACACCGAGCGGGATATTGCAGCAGGAACTTTCCATACACTGCTATTGCTGTGCTGCAAACTTCCACAACAGCTTCCTACATTGTTACGTACAGTGCTGCAATGCTGGAAAGCAGCACTTCACTACACGCACACACACCCTGCCTATGCAGGCAACATCCCCTGGTGGGCATACCACTGATGGCTGGACGTATAACATTGCGTGCCATCGCTCCCTGGACCGAAGCAGGAGTTAGCATGGTGTCGGACCTGTTCCATGAGGGGCAGTTGCTAGACTATGGTAACTTAGTCAGGAACACGGGAGTGCCCGATCATCTGTACATACTGCATGCGGCTGTAACACAATACGTGAAAACACATTGGGCCCCACATCGACAGGAACCAGCTACGCACAAACTAGTCAAGATGCTATATTACATGGGAAGAGGTAGGCACTTAGTAAAATGGTTGTATGTAGCCCTCACCCAGTTACAGATTGCATGGTCAGGAGACATAGGGCGGGTCATAGAAGAGAAGGTGTGGGGAAAAATTATAGAACACCCTAGAAAGCTTACAAGAAACGCCAAATTTAAATTTATCCAAACCATGGTGCTTCATAGGGCCTACCTTACCCCTCATAGGTTAGACAAAATGTTTCCACAAACACAACACTATTGTCCTAGATGCTACGCAGTAGGCGCCGATTTAGCTCATATGTTGTGGTCATGTCCTCACCTAGGGGGATTTTAGGACTCAGTCAGAAGACATATATCTGCAGCCATACAGAGGGACATAACCAACACTATGGAGGAATGTATCCTGGGCCTTCATAAGTCCCCCTCGAAACACAAGGTACAATATAGATTTGCAAATCTGTCGTTAATCCTAGCAATACGAGCCATCACCATGCGATGGAAGTGCAAAAAACCACCCCCTGTACATATGTGGCATAGCGAATTGATCAGGTGGGGTAGTGCAGAAAGTGCGGCCCTAAGGCGAGAGGAGGCCAAATGATTACGTAAAACCCCGATAGCATTGGAGTGGGATGCAATGTTAGAATCTCTTAAAACGCAGGAGGTGGACGTTGTGGAATCTCGTAGTAGTTCACAATAATGTAAGTGGATCCCAAAAACCCATCACGAACATGTTACTAATGCTAGCAAGACTATAATTCACTGACTAAGGCTGACTAGTGTGTTATTTCGCACCAGAACTGTTGTTGGTTTGAAAGTGAAGATGCCTGCCGGGCTCTGAGTATCCAGCTGTCCTAAGATGTTATTATTATGAAGATAAAGGACTGAGGGGAAGGGAATTTAGTTGGGAAAGTTAAGTTTATTATTGCATACCAAGACACGATGGGATGAGAGATGCATACCCGACTGGGTAGTCATGAATAACTGGGCATTGTTATAGGTATATTTGATATTACTAGTGCAAATTATTCACGACATATGCGGATAATATGTATAGACGCTGATGGCACTCTTTTAAGTTGCATGACAGATTTATTAAAAGTGTTACAATTACTATAAGCATAATGCAGACTGTACCATCCAAAATGTCTAAGAAATAGTAGGTCATATTGTGTATAATGAAAAATGGCTAATAAAACTTTGTTTAAAAAAAAAAAAAAACACATGGCTCTTCGGCTAAGCAGATATGCAATCCCCCCGCCCTCAGCGCCTTGAGACCCTCACGGGTAAGTAGCACTCTGACAGTCCCCTGATTTATTAATTGATTGATTGTTTGAGAGTGGTGTGGAGTTGTGGAATGTGGTAGGGGGAATGGATTGGGGAAGAGTGGAAGTAGAGTGGCCTAAAGTGGAGTGGCATATAGTGGCATAGAAGAGAGTAGCGTGTCGTAGAGTAGAATGTCATAGGTTAGAGTGGTGTAGAGTATGTAAATTAGAGTGTCATAGAGTGGAGCTGCATAGAGTGGAGTAAAGTGTCATGGAGTGGCATAGTGTGGAGTGGCATAGCACAGAAGGCAGTAATGTGTCATAGAGTGAAGTGGCGTAGCATTACTGGGAATTGAGTGCCGTAGAGTGGAGTGGGGTTGTTAGACTTGGTGTGGTTTCCCCTGACATTTTTGCCTCTACCTCCTGCATTTATTGACCGTGTACTGGATTTCAATTTTGCTGGCTTAGATGTTTTGGGCACTTTACCACTGCTGATCAGTGTCAAAGTGCAAGTGTTCCCTTAAATTGTGATTATGATTGGTTATCTATGATTGGCATAATTAATTGACTGGTAAGTCCCTAGTAAAGTTCACTGTGTGTGCCCAAGGCCTGTAAATCAAATGCTACTAGTGGGCTTTGCAGCACTTGTTGTGCTACCCACCTGAGTAGCCCTGCAAATTTGTCTCAGACCTGCCGCTGCAGTGCCTGCACTTGCAGTCTTAGACTGCCATGTCATCCTGGTAAGTGCACCCACTTGCCAGGTCCTGACCTTCCCTTTTCTTACAAGTAAGGCACCCCTCAGGTAGGCCCAAGGTACCCCCATGGGCAGGGTGCAGTGTATGTGAAAGGTAGGACATATACTGGTGTGTTTTACATTTCCTGATAGTGAAATACTGTGTATTTCCTTTTTCACTGTTGAAAGGCTGTCTGTCCCACAGGCTGTCATTGGAGCTGCACTATAACATCTTTCAAATGTAACTTTCCAGTGGGACAATGCTGTCTAAACCTTCTGTAGTGAAGCTGGACCAGGGAGAACAAAACTGGTTTTAATGAGCTCAGAGACTCTTCGAATAAAGACTACAAAGAGAAAATGGGGTATAAATATTAGAACTTAAACGCCAGAACTTTAGATTACTTCTGGAATCAAGAGGGACTTCTGCCAAGGAAGAAGAGCTGAAGAGCTGTGAGGCGGAGACTGCCCCTTTGCCGTGTGTTGCTTTGCTGGGATTGCTTGCAGTTGCTGCTTCTGCCAAGGAGAGGACAAAGACTTAAACTTTGCTGTGAAACCTCCTTGTGAAGAATCTCCAAGGGCTTGTATGTGCTTGCCTCCTATTCTGAAGTCTCAGGGACACAAAGACTTCACCACCAACTTCCTTGAACTCCACTGCTGGAAGTTCTGACCTGCTAGATGATGCCTGTTTCAGTTCAGGGCCTCTGGAGGTTGTTCCTGTTGCTGGGAGTTGAAAAAGCTTGAAGAAACAAAGAACATAGATGCATCACCCTTCCAGTGCTTGTTTTTCCAAAGCAGCACTGCAGAGTGGGAGAAATTACCACTCTCCGCTGCCGTGCGGCCGAAGAATCGATGCAGCACCTCCACTGCACGCCGAGTCCAGTTCACTGATCTCCGAAGTCCGAGATCACTGCACCAAATCCAACAAAGGCCCTGCTGTCTGGCTGAAAGAATCAATGCATCGTGGGACCACGGCTGAAGGAACCGATGCAGCGTCTGTTCTGCCACCGCCTCGACCTCCAGCACGTCTAGATTTCCACGCATTGCACCTGTACAGCAAGTTTTTTGACGCATCACCCGCAGGCCGGAACCGTCTTGGAATCAACGCATCACTTGCCTCTACAGTCTGGATTCAATGCATCACTTCTCCTGCATCACTTCTCCTGCATGCAGCAGAACGGTTGCATTGCCCCCCAAGGACTCATGAACTGACGCTTCACTTTGTTTTTCTACACTTCCCCTCTCTGTGGCTGTTTTGCCTTATGGATTGTGATGCTTAGAAGGTACTTAGAGTAGTTTTCTATGGACAGAATTGCTTGAAATCTTTTAAAAGTCATATTTTGAATTATGTATGTTGGAGTTTTGTCATTTTGGTCTTGTTTGGTTTAGATAAAGATACTTATTTTTCTAAACTGGTGTGGTGTTTTCACTGGGTTACTGTGTATCTGGGTGCAAATACTTTACACATTGCCTTTGGGATAAGCCTGTCTTCTCGTGCCAAGGTACCAACGGGGCGAGCAGGCGTTATCTAAAGTGTGTAACTCACTTTTCTTGACTAGAAGCAATGGTCCCTTACTTGGAAATGGTGCATACCCCTGCCAACTTGAGACCCCCATTTCTAACAGGAATAGAGTGACCTAGATTGAAATTGCTAAAAATGGCATAGAGTGGAATATGGTGGAGTGGGGTGTTGTGTTGTGTCATACATTGGAGAGGCATAGATAGGAGTGACTTAGAGGGGAGTATGTATTGTGTGTTAGCACACTGCCATTGCAGACAAAGCATTTTGAATTAAAATGACTATTAAATGTGTTCAGACTGTTTAACTGATTAAACCATATAGCGCACACATTGTAATGTGTAGAAATGGCATCACCTAATGCACTGATTTGCTTTGATCTTATTAAAATATTTTTTTCTACCGCACTTCCGAAATAATGTTTTTGCTTCATTTGTGCTTTTCCAATTCTTATGTAATCTGAAATATTTGCACAGTGCATTTACAGGCATCACATTTCGTATTGTGCTAGACAAAAACCTTTTCTTTCCCAGTACCTGGAAAGATTGTCGCTTAAATCCTCTCACTCAGAAGTCAGAAAAAATAAAAGCAAACACAAAACTCCTTCAGAAGACATTTGGCCTCTGTCTTTGAACACACAGCAAATGTGACAAGATGAGAACAAAATGTAAAGGCCTTTTTACAGAAGGTGAGGACTCGTGGAAGAATACAAGGAAAACTGCTGAACAAGCTTTGCTCCACAGAAAGGAGAAAGATATGCAGGACATCCTAAAATAAGTAGAACAATCAAATAGAAATCTTAGTAAATATGAGTTACAAACCACAAGGCCAATGGTAAGGGTGGAAGCTTTCAGAATGCCCACAAGAAGTCTTTTCGCAACTGGCAAGCTACGCATGTAATCAAATCCACGCATGTAATCACGCTCCTCTCCCTCTCTCCCTCATCACCTGAGCCACAGCAAGACAATGAATGGCAGACGCACCAGAGAAATCAGATACAACAGTAGAGGACAGTGAAGTCTCACAATCTAACAGAAATCAGCCCTGGCCCCAGCACTGTGTCCTCTGCCTGCAGCTGTCTTCCTAGAGGAGCATGAGGTGATGCGCACACAATTCTATGGTGTCTGTGTTCCGGACACAAGCGCTCACACCGTGATGATTATTTAAGTCTTCTTTTATTTAATGAGGGGTAAGTGTGTCTACACACCGTTGTTCACTTGTTCGCACTGGCACGACGCAGCGCGCAATCCCGTCAGGCACCACCGAGTCACGTGGGTGCCTGACGTCACATGTACAGCACTAGAATGCAACACCACATATCTCCCCCTTTTATAACAACAACAAGAGAGTAAAGAAACTGTCAACATTTTCATCATAGTCCTGCCCACTGGGCTGTGGGTGATAGCTGGGGGAAAGTCTTGTGGGAAAAGGGGTTTAGGAGGATGGGGTAGGAGTGTCCCGAGGCGGGGTTACATTTCAAATTCACAGTATTTATTGGGACGTACCACTAACCTTCCTGTGCGGGTGTGAGTGCCGGAGGCCTGTCTCTTTTGTGTCTCGGCCCTTTGAGGTGTGGTGATTGTGGTGCTCGGTGCTCTCTGTTCTGTCCCTGAGTTGCTTACCTCCTTGGATTGCTGGGGTGTTGTTTACTGAGTGGGGTCTGTGCTGGTACTCGGCTCAGGGCAACCCCCTGTCCCCCCCTTGTGCTGGTTCGGTCGGAGTTCTCTGGCGGGCGGATATCCATTTCCTCGTCTACCTCCCCGTCATAACCGGCGTCTGAAGCAGGGCAATCCGTGGCCCATTGGAGGACTTTATTGCACTTTGCCATGTGGCTGTGTGACCAAATCTTGCTATCACTGAGGAGGGCGGAACGTGAGTAGAGTTCCTTAACTTGTAGCGGTTTGCTGTATTTGCTGTCACCTTTCTTGCAGAGCTGGCCCAGCTTCACCCTAACCCAGTCTCCTGCTGCCAAGGATACTGCCCGTACTCCATGTCGCCGGTCATAGTGTTCTTTGTAGTGATGGAGCAGGTAGAGCAAAATTTTGTATACCTCCTCTATTTTGCATGAAAATACTAACTATATAACTTACTGATTATAATTTTACTAACGGTGTGGTGTGTGATACTAATTCAACCTTTTGCATACACAAATTACACGTGGGAACTTGCTATTTGTATGGCAAAATAAATCTAATGATTAAAATACGTACGCATATTAATAGTAGTACATGTGGTAATAGATATCGCATGATTTATGTTGATTATGTGATGTTTGCATCCCTGATTGGATCCTAAATGTGAATATTATCGCTTTAAATGTCGCTATATGCTAGGAAAATACTAATACATAAAGGGATTAGTGAGGGTATAACATTAGAATCATAATTTCTTTGTATTAATTATTCTTTTATGTTTGTTTCACTTAAGTTAGCATTTGGGCCTACCCTAAAATAGAGTCGAAAATCGAGTTCAGAAGTGGCCACCGTCACGTGAGAGCGATACCTACTGCGCAGACTCGGATGGCTCCGTGAACTTCCTGAAGACCCAAGCACCTGATGTCCTTGGTCAAGTATAGGATCTTGGTCTGCTTTATTTGGACAATTTAACGGCTAATTTGATTATGCAGAGCCAATGAATTAGAGAAAACCCAGATAGCAAGAATAGGTAAATATTATGACCTGCGATTTGAATTAATTGATCTAGAAATTCTAAAACTTTTGATGAAACAAATGCTAATATTAATTGCAAACAAAATTTAGATAAACAAATATTGATTAACAGAAATTATGAGTTTGTGGTTTTTCGTTAAAGAGAATAAAGGATTCTGAGTCTTAAAATGTGTTTTAGCTGGTTCTAAATCACCATCAACCAATCCAACTAATTGGTCCATCGACCAAGTAGGTGGAGTGCCTTGATGTTTGGAATTAGGAATCTATAGGTGGCGAATGTTAATGTAGGTTCTGTAAAATAACTTTTTCTTCCCTATAGGTAATAAGGTACCCCCCCACATGTCCAGCGCAATATCATCATCCCTCCTGTGTGCAGACTCGTGAGTGGATACGTGTGAGTGTTGGTGTTATGGGCCCCACCAATGACTGCATGTGTGAATGAGGCTAGTGTGAAGTTGGGTCTGCGATGCAGGGAGGATAGTTGTGTTTATATAAATTCCTCTTTTTCTCCGGTCTCGCGCTGGATCAATTTTTCTGGTAGCAGGATGATGGTTTTATTGCATTGGTTTGGTCATTATTGCTTATAGATTTGATTAATGCTTATTGATTTTCCTATTTAGAATATTGATTATTGATTGTGGATGTTGGATAAGTATTGGTTTATGTATTAAAACTCTATGTTGAGTCGCGTCGCGTTCTATGTTGTTTGACAACTTCTGGGATGTAGGAAGTCGGAAGTTTGTAATGATTCCGTAGTAGGGCAGATTGCCCGCTGCTCTCGGGAAAGACGGAATTATTGTGCTCTGTAGGTACACGGGGAAAACGTGTGACGATTGAAGTTGCACGACGCATTGTCTGGGTTCGATTTGGTAACATTGTCGTGAGTTGCCATTAGGGATATTTTCTGTATGAAAGAAGTGTATGGTAGCGAAGGCTACCTGTGAAATGTTGGTCTTAAGTACCAGGAGTCCAAAAGGCACTCTGATTACGCTTATCACTGGAAAGGTAATCGGTTTTCCCTAAGCTTGTTAGAAGGATAAAGTAGAGGGCAGTGCTACTTTATTAACGAGTGTAATAATTCTGTAGTAGGGCAGATTGTCCGCCACTCTCGGGAAAGAAGGGATTCTGTGTGAATGAGCTACATTTTCCGTATGAATGTGTGTAAATGAAATAGCATTCAGGTTAATTGTGAAACTCTGGTTTTAATTCTCAGGAGCATTGGGTCTCCAACAGGTGTTTTATTTCTAGAGAAACGGTTAACTAATGCTCACTAGAAGGGTAAAGTAGAGGGAAGTGCTACTTTATCAACGGATGTAATGATTCCGTAGTAGGGCAGATTGTCCGCTGCTCTCGGGAAAGACGGAATTCTTGTGAAAAAGGTCAAGACTATCCTTTTGTTAGCGAAACAGATAATGGTGGCGTATTTATGTCGTTACTAACAGAATTTTGGTAAAAAGTGAATGTAAAAATTTGCCGATAAATTTTGTAAAGGAGGGGTCAGCAGAAGCAGGAGTAACGAGAAAAGCTGATGCCAGAAAGACCGCGCTGGGATTGGATAGTCAGTAAGGGTCGTAGACGCTCCCGATTGGTGCGTTAGTGTGCGCCGCGCTAGGAGTGGAGAATTACAGGGTGACTTAGACGCCCCAGATTGGTGCGTTAGTGAGAGTCGTGCTGGGATTGGAGAGTTGTAAAAGTGACATAGACGCTCCGGAATGGTGCGTTAGTGTGAGTTGCGCTACGATTGGATAAAACAAACAAAATAGTCGTAGAAGAAATCTAACGATACAGAAAAGAGAAAATTATGTATTACGATCCACCAGAGAAAGAGAAAAAGTCCTGGTTCGGAAAAATCAAGAACTTATTTAAAAAGACAAACCGATTGTGACTGGAAAGGGACAGTTGTTTCCTCCAGCGAAATCACCTGCATCCTTTATGGTTGCGAAATATGGCTATCATACATGTATTTGGTTAGACAATTGGGCAAAGTATACAAAAGATGATGGAGTTTTGGCATTTCCGGAACATGGTTCATTCAATTTAGTGGTTTTGAGAAATTTGAGAGAAAGAATGATGAAACTAGAACCAAGACCTAGACCTACACAGTTTGAAGCATTGACAGAATGGGAAGATGAGATGTATGACAGAGAACGGCAACGGAGTGGCGGTTGGTACAGATATATGTTTGGTAGATCATATGGACAAGAGAATCATGATGATAGAATGAAGAGATGGCGAAGTGCAAATATGACTGATGGATTGTTTCCTATGAGAAATGTTGAAGAGACCATTAGTAAAAAATGCACAGAAAAGAGAAATAATACAGGATCAGAAGGTTATAAGTATGGTGTTCATGAGTCGGAGGATGATGTTCTTGAGGACATGTTTTATAAAAATCCACCCCCGTATCAACCAAATTCTACATTATTGACACCAAGTGCCCCAGTAAAAGAATCACCACAGAATATAAAATTTGAAACAGTACCACATGAGGTAGGAAGAAATAATCCTTTCAGAGAAACAGAAAATACTCAGCCTAGTAAAATGGCAAATGAAAATTCAGCTGAACTAGCCAGAACTACTTTAGAGTTAACTGAGAAGATTAGGGAGTAACTAAAAATATGGAAGCTGTAACTGTTCCTGTAACAATAGGACCTGTAATGCCGATTTTTGATAAACAAAAAGATAGTGAGCATTGTCTGACGATTCCTTATAATAGTAAAAGAGAAAATGAAATACAAAGAAGAGGTACAAGAGAAAATTCAAGGGGACAAACGGTAGGAATTTCCGAACAAAGTACTCCTAAAAATTTGACAGTAAATCAGAGTCTAGCAAATAGAGCAATGATGACGACAGAGTCAGTACCAGGATCACCAAAAGGTTTAGAACAGACACGAAATGAAATGATTCCTGTAGGTCCTACTTCTGATGAATTAAGTGAATGGCTAAGAAGTTTACAGCAAAAAGATGCTGAGCCTAGACCTTTAGATGTGTCCAAATTAAAAATAGTGTTAGAAGAATTAATAGTAGGGACTATTCCTACGGAAAAGTTAAAAACCTATCAGGATGAAGAATTAATGTTTCTATGCAAAAGTATAACGTGGAGAGCGAGAAATTTACATGAAAGATTAGAAGAAGTAGCAAATGAAATGGGTATTGACTTCGAAAAGGTAAAGTCATTACAAAACCATACAGAGTAGATTTTTCTGAAAAGGACATTGAAAATTTGAATACTACAGGACGAACAACTCAGATTAAAGACTTAATTATATTACTAAGAAAATGGGGCGATGTAGACAAATGGAAAAGTAGATGGTTTTGAAAACGAGATGATACAACAGATAAAACATTTGCAGCTTACCCAGTAAGAGAAAAAGAAAAGGTAGTAACTGAATGTCCCATGAGAGAGATTCCAGGCGGAGGCTATGTACATGTCCCCAGGACCAGACAAGATATTTTTCATTTACCCATGATTTTCCACGACCGCGCGAGAAGCCAGTGGAGTGGTATAGGCAGGTAGACAGGTTTGTACAATTATCAAAAGTATTATGGATTGATTTGAATAGCCTTTTTGACATAATTGTACCAGCAGATTTATGGGCAGAATGTAAAATTACAATAAGTTGGCCTACACAAGAATACCCTAGAGATCCAAAAACAGGTGCTCCTGATCCTGAAGTAATGAGAAAATATGAACAAGTAATTACCTTTCTGAAAAATAAAGTACCTCCTAAAGAAACTGATTGGGTAAAGATTGATAGAACTCATCAAGAAGCGAAGGAATCCGTACATGCTTATTACGAAAGGTTGATACTTGCCTTTAAACAGTATAGTGGTGATGAAAATTTGAGTGAGAAAGATTTGAGTCATTGTGTATCGAATTGTGTATGGGTTGTGACCTGAAGTAAGTGAAATGATTAAACAGCATACAGTAGATTGGCAAAATAAAAAGATAGATGAAGTACTGAGACATGCAAAATATTTTAGTGATGAAATTGAAGCAAAGCAGCGTAAATTAAAAGAAAAAGCCACGTGGGCTCAAGTAAAAGTGGCAGAGAGACAGGAAGCTCAGTTGATTGAACAGGCAAATGGTACGGGCATGAGGCTAAAACTTAATATTGGAAAAGGGAAAGGACAAATTAATCTAGATGAAGCCAAAAAGAAATGGCCATGTCATAATTGCGGAAGAATAGGCACCGAGTGTAAATTTCCCCCAAGTGCTAATGGTGATAATGCATCATTGAATTCACAGGTGCAGAATGAGGTGAGTTGTCCACCGCAGCGACAGCAGCAGGTTGTTGTCTAACAGAATCAGGCGCCAAAAACGCCTTTTCCACAGAGCGTAAATCCTCAGAAATACAGTAATGAGACAGGATTCTAAAACGAAGAACAGGTAACTAAGCTGCCGCGCGCTAGTGCTGTTTCGCAGTATTGGCTACAACGCGATGAGATTGAGTTAGAAGAAAGCTATTGACGGTGCCGAGGGGAGGAAGAGGAGTAGGTACTTGGCGCAACTCTAGAAGTAGACCAGACAGGACCATTTGTGGATGGAAAGGTAAATGACGAAAACATTACTTTCCTAGTAGATATTGGTGCTACTCGTTCAACTGTTTGATCAGCTGATGTTAAAAATCTTCCTCTCTCGGATGAAACAATCCAAGTAGTTGGAGTATCCAACAGACAGATAAAAACGTATCTCACTGAGCCATTTAAAGTTAACATAGGGACATTTTCTGAAATGCACCATTTTGTCGTGTGCGATTCAAGCCCTGTACATTTGTTAGGGAGAGATTTGCTGTGCAAAATTAATTGCACAATATTTTGTACTCCAGATGGTATAGCATTTGAGACTCCTGATGAGGATGTACTGTAGAAAATGACTCTGGCTAATATGGAACCTGAGATTACCAAGGCATTTGCTGTATTTGACCCCAAGGAATTGCCTCAAGAATTGAAAAAGACAGTAAAAACGGAGGTATGGGATTTCACAGGAGAAGATGTGGGATTAATGAAAAATGTAGATCCCGTAAACGTTGCTGTGAAGGAAGGAGTAAGTTACCCAAATATTCCACAGTACAAATTGGCACCCGAGATAATTGCAGGAGTCACTCCTATAATAGACAGAATGATTAAATAAGGTATTTTGAAGGAAATAATGGCCAGTCCATGTAATTCACCAATTATGGGTCTGAAAAAGCGTAACGGAACTTTTAGAATAGTACAAGACCTGAGAAAAATAAATAAAATCGTTGTATCTTGTTGTCCCATTGTACTGAATCCATCAGTGATTTTGTATCAGATTCCTCATGATGCAGAATGGTATACGGTGATTGATTTGTGTTATGCTTTCTTTTCCATTCCATTGCACCCTGACAGCCAACAAATGTTTGCGTTCCGGTTTGGCGAACGTTTTTTGGCATGGTGCCGAATCCCACAGGGGTTTGCAGAGAGTCCCTCAATATTCAATCAGATATTGAAAAAGTCCTTAGAAGATTTAAAAATGCACGAAAGTTCAGTTCTGGTCCAATATATAGATGTCCTGCTTGTGGCATCGAGGACTCGAGAAGCTTGTGTAGTGGATACCATTGCATTGTTGAATCACTTGGCAGATGGAGGACTTAAAGTATCCCCATTGAAATTGCAATTCTGTCAGAAAGAAGTACAATATTTAGGCCACAAAATTGAAAAAGGACTGCGAAACGTAACTGCAGATAGAATCAAGATAATAAAAGGAATGAGAGCCCCAATGACTCAAAGAGAAGTGAGAATGTTTCTTGGAATGGTTGGATATTGTCGTCAGTGGATAAGTAACTTTTCCCTGATTGCAAAACCTTTGGTACGCTTGACAAGAAGTGATGTAAAAGATCCCATTGAGTTAAATAAAGAAGAGTTGACGGCTTTTAAACAATTGAGAGATGGTTTTTGTGAAGCACTTGGCATGCCTGACTATGAGAAAGAATTTGAACTCTATTGCAGGGAAAGAAATGGATGAGCACTTTCTGTGTTAATACAAAAACATGGAAAACTGTGGAGACCAATTGCATGTTTTTCAGCTATATTAGACCCTGTAGCTGTAGCATTGCCTGGTTGTATGAAAGCTGTAGCAGCCACTTGTAAGAGTCTGGAACAGAGTGAAGGAATTGTGATGGGATATCCTGTGCGAGTGTTTGTACCTCATGATGTAGCAATCCTTTTAACAAGGAGCCGCACTCAGTTCATGACGCATAGTCGTCTGACGAAATATGAGAAAGTCATCCTAGGTGCAACGAATGTGAGCCTTGTGAGATGTCTGAATGTGAATCCTTCAACGTTACTGCCTGATGCTGAGAATGTGGAAGTCAGAGACGATGTGGATCATGACTGTTTGGAAGTGCTTGATTTCTGTACCAAACCACGTCCTGATATAAAAGATGTACCTTTGACAGAAAGTGACTATGTGATGTTCGTGGATGGATCAAGCTTGAAAACGGATGAGGGAATTCTGAGTGCAGCGTATGCAGTATGTACGGTAGCAGCTGTATTGGAAGCATCTTGCTTAAAAGGAGTAAAATCTGCCCAGATTGCTGAACTTTTTGCATTAACAAGAGCGTGCAAGTTGGGAAAGAATGTGAGAATGACTGTGATAACCGATAGTCAATACGGCTTCGGTGTAGTGCATGACTTTGGGCAAATTTGGCCCCAAAGAGGGTTTTTGACATCGAGTGGAACTCCTATAAGTAATGCTGAAGTGGTTGGAAAATTGCTTGAGGCGATACAGCTGCCTAAGCAGTTAGCTGTGGTTAAATTTGCAGCCCATTCTAGGTCAAATGACTATATTTCAGCTGGCAACCAATTTGCCAACGATATGGCTCAATATTGCGCACGTAATCAGAACTCTGTGTATCGGGGAAGAGAAAGAGAAATGAATTCATGTCCCTTGTTGTTTACTAACAATGTGAATACATGGGAAGAAGTGAGGCAGTTGCAGGAAGAAGCAGGAGATGAGGAAATGAGACAGTGGGTAAAAGCAGGATGAGCACCACGGGAAACAGATCATGTGTGGGTTTATCGGGATGGAAGACCAGTTATGCCTGATAGCATGGTTTCTGCCATGGCACGGATGTATCATGGACAAGCACATGTAGGAAAAGATGCTATGATCAGACTTTTCAAACAGACATGGTATAACGCAAAATTTAGATTTGTAGCTGAAAGCCTTTGTCAAAGATGTCTTATATGTCAGCAATTCAATCCTGGAAGAAAAACAGTGGTAAGTCTGGGAACGATGGGACAAGAAGGAGGGCCTTTCACCAGAATGCAGATTGACTTCATTGAAATGCCCCCCTGTAACAGGTTGAGGTATGTTCTAGTGATGGTTTGTCTGTTCTCCCGATGGGTGGAAGCATACCCAACAAGAAGACATGATGAAATTACAGTAGCCAAGCTATTATTGAGAGAGTTAATTCCTAGGTTTGGTTTTCCAGTTACGATTGAGTCAGATAGAGGAAAACATTTCCATAATGAAATCATGAAATTAATTTGTGAAGCATTGAATGTCCAACAGAAACTACATTGTGTCTATCGCCCAGAGGCTTCTGGTGTGGTGGAACAAGTAAATGACACCATTAAAAACAGACTGGGAAAAATGTGTTTAGCCACAGGTTTGAAATGGCCTGATGTCTTGCCTCTGGTACTCATGACTATTAAATCTATTCCAGATAGTAATACAGGTTTGAGTCCCCATGAATTTGTCATGGGAAGAGCAATGCAACATGTTTTCATGCCAGTCAACAAGCTATTGCCTATATCTGATGACTTGGTGTTGGATTATTGCAAGGGGTTGGCTGATTCCGTTCATTCTGTGTTCCATCAGGTTGGATCGGATGCCACCACTATTGAAAAGAAGCCAGCTCATGATTTGAGCCCAGGAGACTGGGTGAGAATAAAAGTGCACAGAAGACGAAACTGTTTGGTCCCACGTTGGGGAAAACCACGTCAGGTGATTCTGACCACGACAACAGCTGTAAAATGTGCAGGAGTAAAGAACTTGCGAATTCCAAATCCAGTGGATAACAAGGAAGGAGAATACTTTGAAGAATCAGATACAAGTTCTGAATCAGATACTGAAGAAATAAGAACAAGACAAACTCCTGAAAGGGGGGAGTTAGAACCAAGTCCAGTTATTGCACCAGAGAATCTTCCTTTAAGAAGAAAATTGCAGATTTCTGACACTAGCTCAGAATCAGACACTGAACCAGTACAAGCACATAAGAGTGAAAATAAAAACAGTGAAGAGACTGTCAAAGAAATTCTTGATAAAGAAGTTCCGAATGAAAATTCAAGAGAAGTTCCACCAGATACAGAGAGTGAGGGAAAGATTTTTGCAGAAGACCCCTGAGGAGTTGTAGGGAACCACACATCCAGGTAGAAGAAGGGACAGTTAGTCAGCAGGAAGATTGTGTGGAAGAACCACGAAGAGGGTCAGAAGTAGGTAAGAAAAAGGAAGTGGTGGAAAGAAAGACTACTGAAAGTAAAGGTCAAGTTGGAACTGAATCGGAGGACAGTGATGAAGAAGTACCAGAAGGTCGAGTCCTGAGAAAAAGAGCATGGAGAACTGAGAGAAATAAAAAAAGGAAGTAAGTTAAAAAGGCCAGCAAGGGATGAAATTTGGCCAAAAAAGATAAAGAGATTAAGATACAGATTGACACGAGTAAATTCATCTAGAGCTGAACAGGTGAATGAAGTGTCTAGCCAAGAGAAATCAAAAGACGTGGAACAAACACCAGCAGAAGAAAGTAAGAGAACGAGAAAACCTAACCAGAAGTATAGGTCATCAGAATTGTCATATGTGGCACTGCCTGAAGTACGAGAAGAGGCAGATGGCCAAGGGGATCTAGAGGTGACTGTACCAGAAGTGGTTGAGGAAGACGAAAAATCGGAAATCCTGAGAGTTATCTTGTCCGACATCGGAGAAGAGACAGATGTTCAGGAAATTCTGCATCAAGATTGTGAAAGAAAAGTGAAAGACGATCAATTGCCAAACTGAAGAGACCAAAAGTGCTCTAAAGGAAGAAACAATAATTTACCGGAAATACATAATCTGAAAGAACCAAGTAGGTGCTTAGAGCCTTGGGTTAGACAAAATTAGTTGTGAAGTAGAAGAGGCTAAGTCAAAAGACACTGATCATTTTTCGAAATGGCAAACACAGAAAGTAGAAAATCTAAATGTGTGTTCCTTAGAAGATGGTTCAAAATGTGTTGTTGTTGTACAGGATTACTAATGCTTCTGTGGAGTGCGTTAGCTTTAATGGTTTCATTTAAGGTTACATTAGAAACAATAGAAGGACATAGTGAAAATAAGACTAATGAAGAAAAGATTCAAAAGATTTATCCGACTAAAATAGATAGAAATTATTTACATAAAGATAGGTCCATAACTGATTTTTCTAACAATGTTTTTTTCAATATTATTATACGAATATGTGAAGACGATGGACGTGAGGGATTCCTACGTCTGTATGCAGTTGCCTGCATCTGTATCTGAGGGGGTGACATACCATCACCTCCCAGTGACATATGGAATAACCTGTAGTGTATTAGCAAGTTTGTTTTACAAAATAGGGAGACTAGAATATTATTTTTCCGATGTAGATAACATATTTTCACAAATACCTGTAGTCAACAAGCTGAATAAAATAAAACCTGCTAAAGTGTTAGGTGAATTTTTCTTAGAAACTAAAGAATTAACATTAGAGTCAATATTTAGAAACAATTTAACTTGTAGTTTAAAGAAGGAGGAGAAATCTTTCTTAGATATGGTAGAAGAAAGGAGATTGAAAATGCAAAAGAAGGTACCGGAGGGAAAAGAAGAAAAGACATTCTGGGATGTTGAAAGAGAAAAACATTTGAAAGGAGAAGCTTGTCCAACAATGGCTTTGGATTGGCCTCAGAAAGGGAAGTTGTGTATCAGAAGGAATCAAACTGCATATGATAATTACTTTGTAGGCACAAGTGATTGCCAGGATACTTATAGAATCATGGGTGAATGGGGATTTATAGGAGGAAATGATCCGGTTTTTCCTGGATTATATTTTATCTGCAGGAACAAAGCTTATTATCGATTGCCAGATCACTGGTATGGCAAATGTTATCTAGGCCTGGTTTTTCCCAAAGATATTTTATGTGGGAAGAGGAAAAGATAGTGCACATGAGATAGGTAGACAACTAACACGTAGGAGAAATTGTAGGAGCATTGATACCAGCAGTGGGAATATCTCTGAATGCACATCAAATTAGAAAATTATCAACAGTAGTGGATCGCTTGTCAACAAGCACTGCTGGAGGATTTTTATTGGTAAATACTGAAATGGTTGCCATGCGACCCATGGTAATGCAAAATCGACTTGCCCTTGATATAATTTTGGCAAAAGAGGGTGGAGTCTGTGGAATGCTGAAAGTTCAACATTGTTGTACTTACAACAATGTTGACGAAAGTCAAGATTTGAAGACGTATATTAAGAATATAACTGATTTGCATGAGGAGATTGTTCCACTGGAGGCTGAAGGTATTTGGGAAAAGATTGGGAAAAGGTTTTCTATTATTAAGGACTTTTTTCCAAAACTAGGTAGTACCTTTATTGGTAAGATATTATTTCCAGTAACATGTGTGATTATTTTAGTATTAATTCTAAGATTAGGATGTCTATGTAGCAAAAGAAGAAAATTACGAAATAACATAAAAAGAGAAACTAAAAACAAAAGAGAGAAAGAAAGGAAAGAAAGAGAGTTTGAAGAAGTAGAATTAGAAGAGTGGAAAGAGAACATGTATAGAAAAAAAAAGAGACGAAGAGACAGGTGAAACAGTATTATGATCTAACAAAATGTTAAGAGAACTGAATTCATTTCCTTTTATTAAATTTTTCAAATTTAAAGGTAATGTGGTGATGTTAAAAATCACCAAAGGGGGGGGAGGAGCCTAGCGCTTGACCAAGATGGCCGCGTGAGCTTTGAGCTCCCGAGACCCTCGTGCCCTCCGTCGTCTATCCTGTATATAATCCTGTTTGTATGCATGGCATCGTGTAGATGACTTGTCAGGGAGGCGATCGATGCCACCCGAGGTCGAATCGCCCACCGGGAACCGGAGTTATGCATGGCGGAAGATTGAGGCCCATCTCCGAGGGATGCCAGGGGCTCGAGTTGGCAGGATGCCCGACCTCTAATTGAACAACAGCGGCCAGGCGAGGTGTGAACTGCCGGACGGAGGTCCCTATCCTTTCACTTTCACTTTCTCGCCCTTTGTCTGCCCAGCCCAGGGAGTGCTCGCGTCTGCTTTATTATCATTTGGACGCTCTGCATGCCACACTGGCGACCCATCGTAAGACGGAGCACTCCTGATCTCTCTCGCTGAGAGAGGGCAGTCCTGTGTGAACCGACTTGCTTGAGCCCACCATGTCGGGCAAAGCAGAGGTGGACCGGCCGAAGCCCAAGGCCACCAGGCGGGGAGCCTACACTCAAGCCAATAACATGGACCGCTATGCCCAGCAGAAGGGGTCACCGGGTGCACCGAGCCAGTCCCCGGACACACGAAGACTGCCTCACCCTTGGCCCCGGAGCTCTCACTGCAGGATGTCATGGGTGCACTCGACGGGCTGCAGACTTCGATTGGGAGACAGTTTGATGCCCTGGCGCACAAAGTGGATACCATCTTGGTGGATGTTAATCTGATCCGCGCGGATTTGGGCAAAACAAATGAACGGGTCAAATCCCTGGACATCAAGACCACGGGCCTCGCCGATGATGTCTCGGACCTGCAGACCGAGGTCCGTAAGTTGCGGACCGAGAGTGATCTCGCCGCCCGTCGGCTGGAGGACTTCGAGAGCCGGGCCAGGCGCAACAACGTGCGCGTTATCGGGGTCCCGGAGTCCTCGGACGAGACTTCAGTGGACCTGCTCGTGGAGGACTTGGTGCTCAATCATCTGCAGCCTAAGGGTCTAGGGAAGTTCTTCGCAGTTGAACGGGCCCATAGAGTGCCGGGTGGGCGGCCCAAGGTGGGAGCCACACCGAGGCCGATCGTCGCCCGGCTCTTTCATTTTCGAGACCGGGACGCTATCCTGCAGGCCTCGAGGGTAACGGGCCCGGTCCCCTTCCAGAACGCGTCGGTGAATTTCTATCCTGACTTCACCCAGCAGGTGCAGAGGCAGCGGCAGGGCTTCCTGGGGGTGAAGAGGAGGCTTCGGGAGAGGGAACTGAAATACGCCATGCTCTTCCCTGCCAGACTACGTGTGGTGTTTGAAGACCGAACATTCTTCTTTGAGTCGCCGGCCATGGCGGATGAATGGCTGGACGCTCTGCCTCGACGACACACGGAAGAGGACACTGCCGTAGACGGGGACAGTGGCCGGGATGAACAAGGTTGATGTCTTCGGAACCGGACTGACTCGGACTGACTTCAGATAATGACTTGCAGTAAATACGGAGGTTGTGGGAGGACGAGGGGAGCTCTTTCCTCCCTTAGGGTACTTTTTGTAGATTTTGGGTTTGGTAGGGCGACAGGCACACTGCAAGTTGGGGGGGCTTTGTAAGCTGCAGCAGGGGTGCAGGGTGGGGGGGGTTTCCGGGATTTTAGGTTTGTTGTTGGGGGGTTTGTTTCCGCAAGGCATAGTGTTTATTTCCAGGACTGTTCCATGGTGGCTCTTCGGGTGTGGGGTGGGCCTCTTTACGTCTGGGGATGGGGGGTAGGGGTTTAAGTGTTATAAGCTGGAATGTTAATGGTTTGGGGGATCGCATTAAGCGTGGGATTGTTTTGCAATTCTTGAAACGGTCATTGCCGGATGTTGCCCTGCTGCAGGAGACGCATCTTATAGGTAATACGTGCTATGCCCTGAATAGGAAGGGTTATAAATTCATAGCTCATTCGGGATTCTCCTCTGGGTCCAGGGGTGTGGGCATCCTAGTCAGAGCCTCGCTACCATTTGAGGTGGACTCCACCATTGTTGATGATAGGGGGAGGTTTGTGGCGGTGGCGGGGCGGTGGGAAGGAAGAACTTTGGTTTTAGTTTCGGTTTATGTCCCGCCGGCCCTGCAGGCCTCCACGTTCACAGATCTGGGTAGGGCCCTGCTGGATCTCCCGGGGGGTATGCTTGTAGTGGGAGGTGATTTCAACGCTGTTGGCTCCGGCCTGTTGGATAGATACCCGCCCAGAGACACTGGGGGGGCTCAGAAGTGGCTTCCAGACTTTCTAGATACGCTTGGCCTGATAGACTGCTGGAGGCTCCGGCACCCCACACAGAGCCAATACACTTTCCACTCCGGGGCGCATGGTAGCCTTTCCAGGATTGACTACCTACTCACTCTGGCTGCGCATGCCTCATTGGTGTCTGAGGCCAGGCACATGGCGCGTGGTATATCTGACCATTCGACGGTGTGGGTCAGGCTGGATCTGGGTCGAGAGGGAGGGGGAAGGGTGGCCCCTATCAACCCTTGGTATTTCCGAGACCCCAAGATGCGCAGCGCGCTGGTAAAGACAGTAGATACTTTTTTCAAGGACAATCAGGGATCCGTGGACTCGGCAGTGTCGCTGTGGGAAGCATTTAAGACCGTGTTGCGAGGGGAAGCCCTCTCCCTTGTAGTGGCTGCCAAGCGGCGGAGAGATGGCGAGGTTTTGCAGGTTGAGGAGGAGATCGCGGCTTTGGAGGGAGCGTTGGAGGAGGAGGTTACAGAGGCCTCACTGCATGAGCTGTGCTTGAAGCAATCCGAGTATAAGGACCTGGTGACGAATGCCGCTAAGACCCTCGGTAGGGAACAGCAGGGCCGTCTGGATGATGTTGGTGACAAGGCCGGGAAACTCCTGGCTTGGCTGGACAAAAAAGAACGGGTCAATAGAGTAGTGCCGGAGTTGACGGGAGAGGGGGGAGAGGTGATTGTGGAACCTGAGAGGATTGTGCAGTGTTTCTCGGACTATTTCCGTATGGTTTATGCCTCAGTGTCGGACAGGCCGCCCGAGGACTCGCGTGACCTCCTGCGTGATATCGCATTGCCCTGTCTCTCTGATATAGATAGGGACGATCTAGATGGTGACATAACGGTCGATGAGGTGGCGGGGGCTATCCGCGCGTTGAACTCGGGCAAGGCCTCGGGTCCGAACGGCTTGCCGGTCGACCTGTACAAGCTGTTTCCGGATAGGGTTGCCCCTCACCTGCGCGCCATGTTCGTGGAGGCGCGGGGGAGTGGGGCCCTCCCGTTGGATCAGCGACTGGCGACGATTGTGGTTATACACAAAGAGGGCAAACCCCGAGATAAGTGCGCCTCATATAGGCCTATCTCACTCCTTAACGCAGAGCCGAAAATTCTGGCTAAAATCCTGGCGGCCCGGTTGATTAGGGTACTCGGTGACTTGGTCCACCCGGATCAATCCGGATTCATCCCGCACCGTAACACAGCATTAAATCTTCGGCGCCTTCATGGTGTAATCGCCAGGGCGGGCACGCTGCGCGAACCAGCTATTGTGGCGTCTCTCGATGCCACGATGGCCTTTGACACGGTGGAATGGGCATATTTGTGGGCCGTGTTGACCAAGTTCGGCTTTGGCCACGGTTTTGTTAGCTGGGTGAGGTTGCTGTATGAGGGCCCTCTCGCGAGTGTGGTGGTAAATGGCCGGGCGTCGACTCCGTTTCAGCTTGGGAGGGGTACTCGGCAAGGTTGTCCCCTGTCGCCATTGTTGTTTGCCCTCGCCCTTGAGCCGCTGGCTGCGTGGATACTCTGGCACCCGGATATACGGGGACTTAGATGGTCGCCTGAACACGAGGACCGTATATCGCTCTATGCTGATGACATCCTGTTGTATCTTGCCTCACCCAAGAAATCACTTATAGTGGTCTGTGACGTACTCACATCTTTCGGTAGGAACTCAGGTCTCGTTATCAACTGGAGTAAATCGTATTTATATGTTCTTAGTGGCGAGGTTCCACCGATCCCTCGAACTTGTTCGATCCAGGTTGCTCAGCAGGGCTTCGTGTATCTGGGGATCTTTATCTCCATGGACTCTGCCGTGCGATATGAGAGGAACCTGCTCCCCCCCTTAGCGCGCCTGAGGTGGGATGTGGAGGGCTGGCGGAGGCTGCGGCTCTCCCTCGTTGGGCGCGCGGCCCTGTTCAAAATGATGTCTCTTCCCCGGTTCCTCTACGCACTGCAGAATACTTTGGATTGGGTACCGGCCAACTACTTTCGGGAGGTCGAAGGCCTCCAACGAACGTTGCTGTGGGACGGGCGGCCGCGAATAGCTATTGCAAAGTTGACGCTTCCATGGTACGACGGGGGTATTGCGCTTCCAGACATCCGACGGTACTATTGGGCCACCCAGCTGAGTGCGATTAATCATGGGTTTTATGGCCCTGCCCGCAGCCCTGGGTATGCCATGGACAGGTGGTTGCTGCGTGGTGGTAACTATTACAGGGCGTTGTATTCGCGGTCCCTGGACTCGTCCCTCACGGGGCCCACTGGTGTGGCGGTGCGTGTGTGGAAGATGGCAACTGACTCGCTGGGCTGGAAGGATAGGCTCACCCTCGCTACCCCGCTGTTTGAATCTGAGAGACTGGGTAGGCTTTGGCACACAAAAGGCTTTGACAAATGGGACCTGATCGGCATCTCCAGGGTCGGAGATGTCCTGATTAAGGGGAGGGTGAAGTCCTTTGAAGAGTTGCAGAAGGAGTATGAGCTGGGGCCATCTGAGTTTTTCCGCTATATTCAGGTGCGTCACGCCCTCCGATCAGTCCTCATAGAGGGTGAGAAGGTGCCTGAGTCCTCTCCTTTGGAGGACCGGGTCCTTGATGGCCATATGCCCGAGAGCACGATCTCGCTCATCTATAAGAAACTGATCAACGTCCGGGCGGATATGCTTCTGGGATTGAGGGACCAGTGGTCTAGGGATGGCCTCGAGTTGGATGACGAGGATTGGCAGTCTGCTGTTTCCTCTCCTAAGGAGGTTGCGATCCCGTCGCGTCTGAGGCTGGTGCAGCTTAAAATACTGCATCGAGTGTATGTGACGGGGCCAAGGCTGGTTCACATGGGATTCTCGGAGGACGGCCTATGCAGGAGGGGATGTGGTATGGTGGGTACTTTCCTGCATATCATTTGGGAATGTGGTGTCATCACGGAATTCTGGAGGAGAGTCCATGCAGTGATGGGGGAGGTGACGGGCATCGCTATGCAGCCGGAAGCGCGGTGTTGTCTCCTGAATGTCTGGGGGCCCACTGATCATAATGCGGTGCAGACCCAATGGGTGACTCTGGGTAACATGGTCGCTAAGAGAGATATAGCGCGATTGTGGGGATCCGTGGGGCCCCCCACATTGACCGCGTGGAAAGAAAATATGGACTGGAGTATGCTAAGGGAGAAGACGGTATATTGCGCTAGAGGCCGCCCTCGGAAGTGGCACGCCATCTGGGGGCGGTGGAATCAATAGAGGGGGGGAATTTGTCTTGCCCCTGATTTGGATCCCCTGAGGAACAGCTTTCCTCCTAACCTTCTTTCCAGCTCAGTATGGTTAATGGACTTCTTTGGCCTCTGCTGTCCCCCTTCTTCCTCCTTTCACAGTACTGTAAATGGTAGATGATTGGGGTCCTGCCTCCCCTGGGGGGCTATCACCATGGGCATTCAGTGTTCTTGCCTTGCTGGGGGTTGTTGTGTGTTTTGTGTTTATTTAAAAAATGGAATCTTTGCACTCCTCCTTCACTGTACTGTGGACGCGTCTCTGTTCCTCTTTATCGAAGCTGCCGAACCTCCGGGTTGTCGGCTGAATAGCTGTGTCCAGATTTTTGAAAATAAAGGTTTTTTTAAAAAAAAAAAAAAAAAAAAATCACTAAAGGGGGGATTGATGAAGCAGGTAGAGCAACATTTTGTATACCTCCTCTATTTTGCATGAAAAGACTAATTATATAACTTACTGATTATAATTTTACTAACGGTGTGGTGTGTGATACTAATTCAACCTTTTGCATACACAAATTACACGTGGGAAATTGCTATTTGTATGGCAAAATAACTCTAATGATTAAAATACGTACGCATATTAATAGTAGTACATGTGGTAATAGATATCACATGATTTATGTTGCTTATGTGATGTTTGCATTCCTGATTGGATCCTAAAGGTGAATATTATCGCTTTAAATGTCGCTATATGCTAGGAAAATACTAATACATAAAGGGATTAGTGAGGGTATAACATTAGAATCATCATTTCTTTGTATTAATTATTCTTTTATGTTTGTTTCGCTTAAGTTAGCATTTGGGCCTACCCTAAAATGGAGTCGAAAATCGAGTTCAGAAGTGGCCACCGTCTCGTGAGCGCGATACCTACTGCGCAGACTCGTATGGCTCTGTGAACTTCCTGAAGACCCGAGCACCCGATGTCCTCGGTCAAGGATAGGATCTTGGTGGACTGCCAAACCTCAGACAGTAAAAACTGGTTTAAAATGAACAATTGGATCATACAAGTAAACCCAAAACATTGTAACATAAGGACTATGTCATCTACGGAAGTGAGCCAGCAAAATCCATGAGAATTTAAATTTAAAAAAATCGGACGGTTTCAATCAACCAATCACAGACTTTCTCCACCTAAAAATGTTTCATATTATCCCAAAATTTATTATAAAAAGAGTAGTTGAATAGGGAGGGGAGTTGTTCCTGGCTTGTTCCTGGGTTGTTCCTGGCTTGTTACTGGGTTGTTCCTGGCTTGTTCCAATTTCCTGACGTCTATGCTGGCGATGACAGATGCTTGCATGATTTCTGGTCCTATGGAGATCTTTGGGACTGTAACGTGCTGAGCAAATAATTTTCGGACTTTGAGCTTTGGCCTGCTTTATTTGGACAATTTAACAGCTAATACGATTATGCAGAGCCAATGAATTAGAGAAAACCCAGATCGCAAGAATAGGTAAATATTATGACCTGCGATTTGAATTACTTGATCTAGATATTCTAAAACGTTTGATGAAACAAATGCTAATATTAATTGCAAACAAAATTTAGATAAACAAATATTGATTAACAGAAATTATGAGTTTGTGGTTTTTCGTTAAAGAGAATAAAGGATTCTGAGTCTTAAAATGTGTTTTAGCTGGTACTAAATCACCATCAACCAATCCAACTAATTGTTTCGTCGACCAAGTGGGTGGAGTGCCTTGATGTTTGGGATTAGGAATCTATAGGTGGTGAATGTTAATGTATATTCTGTAAAATATCTTTTTCTTCCCTATAGGTTATAAGGTACCCCCCACATGTCCAGCGCGATATCATCATCCCTCCTGTGTGCAGACTCGTCAGTGGAGACGTGTGAGTGTTGGTGTTATGGGCCCCACAAATGACTGCATGTGTGAATGAGCTAGTGTGAAGTTGGGTCTGCGACGCAGGGAGGATAGTTGTGTATATATAAATTCCTCTTTTTCTCCAGTCTCGCGCTGGATCAGTAGATTTTCTGTGCTTTGGCTATGTTGCCTCTGACTACCGGCAGGGACCACTTGCTTTGAAGTGTCATGTTCATCCACGCTCGATTGTCCTTGGTGAAGCGTTCCCTTCCCCTAAGGATCTTGAATGGGCTGTAGCCCGTCACTGTGGGCGTTATCCGATATGAGTTGGGTCTCCCAATTCTTGCATGCATTGATTGCGGCTTGGACTGAGCCCATGATGACACGGTTGAAGCTTTCAGCAAGGCCATTGCCCGCTGGGTGATACACTGGGGTGTGCTGTGTTTTGATCCCGTTCCTCTGCATGAAGGCCTTCCATTTGTCCGAAACGAACTGGGGTCCATTGTCAGAAGTGATGGCTCTCGGGATGCCTTCCCGCAAAAAAACGTTGGTAAGGAAGGCGATGATTCTGTCCGTGTCTCCCTTCTCGCAGGTCTCTACTTGCCATTTGGAGTACCTGTCCACGAGGATGATGACAGATTTGGGTTCACCCCAGGCATCAAGGACGGGGCCCAAGATGTCCACTGACAGCTCTTCCCAGGGGTTGGCAGGAGTGGTGAATTCCCCCATCGGGGGTCGTAGCAGGGTAAGGGATTTGTCTGCGTTGGAGCAGTGCTGGCATGCTCTTACGTATTTTTCCACAGAGGAGTCAATGGCCAGCCACCAATACGACAGCTTTATCCTCCTTTTGGAATTTACGATCCCCAAGTGGCCTTCATTGACGATCGTGAGGACGCGGTCTCGGAGCGTCTCAGGGAGCACTACCTTGTCCCCTCGGAGCAAGAGGACGGCGTCATCACTGAGGGATAATTAGTCCCGTACTTCCCAATACTTCTTGGTGTCTTCTGATACATGCCTCTTCACGGCCAGCCTGTCGTGATGAAGGCTTTGACTTTCGACAATGTAGGATCGGTGTCGTAAGCAGATGTCCATTCTTGGGCACTGATGCTCCTCTCATGGTCCTCCATGAATGCGACTTGGTAGTCATCCCATTCACTGGCACCGGTGCTGCTTCCATGGCGGCTGAGCGACTGAGAAAATCTGCCACCTTGTTCTTTTGGCCAGGAAGGTATTCCACATCATACACGAAGTCAAGGAGTTTGAGGGACATTTTGGCGATGCGGGGAGTGGCTGTGGCATGACCGCTAGATGTTAAGACCTTTATCAGTGGCTTGTGGTCCGTGTGAAGGCTGAAGCGGGAGCCCCATAGGTATTGGCGAAATTTGCTTATGGCCCAGGTGACCGCTAGCATCTCCTTTTCCATCATGCTGAATTTTTCTTCGTTGGGCGCGAGCGGGACGCAAAGCCTATCGTGCTTTCTGTGCCGTCCGTCGAGCATTGCATCAAGACAGCTCCCAACCCCTTGTCGCTCGCGTCCGTGGTCAGGATGCTGGGGGCTTGACAGTGGAATCCCTGGAGAGGTATCACTTCGCAGATGTCCTGTTTGATGGTTTCGAACTCACGGTTGGAGTCGGGCGTCCAACAGAAGCTGGCCTTGTCTGTCAAGAGTTGTCGCATGGAATGGGTCTTTGTGGCAAAGTTGCGGACGAACTTGCTGTAAAACTCTGCCAGTCCAAGGAATGACCTGACGTCATCCTTGGTCCGGGGCTGGGGTGCAGCTCTGATCGCTGCCACATTAGCTCGTTTAGGAAGTATCCCCATTTCTCCTATTTCGTGTCCTAGGTATGTCACTGATTGCAGTCCAAACTTGCACTTTCTGAGTTCAACCGTGAGTCCATTGGCTGACAGGGTGCATAACACGTCTCGGAGGGTGGTATCGTGTTCTTCTTTGGTCTTCCCCATGATCAGTATGTTGTCTTGGAAGTATAGTACGTTTTTGCTGGCCTTGAAGAGTTTATGCATGAGTTTTTGGAACACCGAAGCCTCTGATGCCAGTCCGAAGGGCAGGCTGCGGAATCTGTAGCAGCCAAATGGTGTGATGATGGATGTTAGTTTTCGACTGGATGAGTGGAGTAGGATCTAGAGGTACGCCGCCGTGAGATCAATAGTCGAAAACCATTTTATGTCCTTGGTCTGAGCCAGGAGGTCGCTGATGCATGGTAGCGGAAATTTGTCTACTAGGATGTTTTTGAAGGTCAATGCATAGGCGCACCATCCCGTTGGGTTTCCGCGCCACGACCTGTGGCGCCAACCATTCGGCGCTTTCTATGGGCTCAATTACGCCGCTCTCTTCGAGGCGTTATAATTCCTATTGTACCGCGTCTCGGCAGTTGAAAGGGATGTTGCGCACTTTGTGGCTGACTGGTACGGCACCTTCCTTCAGGACTATCCTGTGCATAAATTGGGATAGTTGGCCTATGGTGCCTCCAAAGATGCTAGGAAAGTCTTTTCTCAAGGTGTCCTCTGCTAGGGTGTGCGCATCATCTGTCATGAGGACTTGAATGTCGCCACTGGGATTGAGTTGTATGCCTAGTGCGCCTTGGTCGGCCCACCCCAAGAGTGAGGGGCCCTTTTCTGCGACATATAGTTTGCCTGTGGCCACCCTGCCTTTGAACTCAAATGTGAGGGGTCTGAACCCTACCATGGGGATCTTCTCGCCAGTGTAGGTGACAGGGTGTATGTCTGTGGGGTATAGATGGTGCCCTATGGTGTTGGCAAAGTCTGAGTCCCAGACCGCTTTTTGTATTATGGTAAATGGGGAACCTGAGTCCGCTCCCATTGAAACCTGGACATCCCCAATGGTCACCATGCATAAGGGTTTCTTCTTTGCGTTGCAATCAATGCCCCGAACCTGGTCATCAACACACAGTATGCAGTCGTCATCCCTGTCCCCTTCTCCCACGTCGGGTTCTAAGTCGTACATGATACACTTCACTGACGTGTTTCTGGGTCTCCTCCGGCAGGCTTTGCCAAAATGTCCTACTATACCGCAGAAGGAGCACTTGACGCGATATGCAGGACATCGTTTGTCGTTGGCCATGTGGGCGGAGCTGCCGCATCTGTAGCAGGAGCCCTTCTTGTCCATCGTGGGCGGGGCTTGTGCCGCCGGAGTCCGAGTGGGCTGCCTGGTCTGGCAGTATGACGCAGGAGCGGGTGGCTTATCTCTTGACCCAGTGGTGTCGCTGACTTTGCAGACTGCAGGTTTCGTCTCTGCTTCCTTCTTGGGGGTGGCGGCACACCGTTTTGAGAGTTCAGCCTTTTTGACGATGGCTATGATCTCATGGAGAGGTGCTTCGCCATTCACCCATAACTTTTCCTGCACGTTGGTGCTTGTCGTGTGCATGATTATTTGGTCTCGTATTAAGTCGTCGTGCAGGTGCCCGAATTTGCAGTTTGTTGCTAGTTCTTTGAGTGCAGCCATGTAATCGTCCACCGTTTCAGTCTCATTCTGTTTCCGTTGGAAGAAGGTGTACCTATCAATTGCCGTACAGATGACTGGCTGGTAGTGGGCGTCTAAGTCCTCCAAAGCATGTTGGAACACATCTACCTCGGTCGTGGCTCTCGGTTTCTTTACCATGTTCTCATAAACTCGCAGCCCTTCAGGTCCTAGGTTGTGCAGTAGAATTTTCTTCCTGCATTTGCTGGAGAACTGTTCCTCCCCTTCATCCTCCAGAGCCGACAAGTAGTTTAGAAAGTACCCCTTCCAGTCGGCCCATTTCATCGCCGGTTCCCCTGGTTTCGGGAGGAACGGCACCGGGTTCGTGAGGGAGAAGGTCTGGGCGCACATGGTGATGGGGCGGGTGCACCTACTAGACGGTGAACTCCCTGGGCGTGGAGATATGCTGCCTAGGCGTCCAGATGGCTGGATACGCGCCTCGAAGGCAAGCGTGGAGGGGTAGTGGTTTGCTTGGTACTTTACTGCTGGCAGTGGCGCTGTGATGAAGATCTTCGCGTTGAGGCCCCTTTGTGGTTTCAGGCATGCAAGAGCTCTGGGGCACTAGGTTCAGATTGTGCCATAAATACCCTAGTTTGAGGCTGTAACTTGCTGGCAAGGGGAGCTGTTGGGCAAGGGCTTGCAGAAGGTGGCTGGCGCCACCTAGTGGGCAGTTTCCAGCTCTGCGCGCACGTGCTTGGCCACTTGTCCCGAGTGACTCTCATTCAGCTGAGAAGTGCCGGCGTCTTACCGCGCTTCTGAAGGCTGTTGGCCCGCCAGTGGCGATCATAGGCGTGTATGTAACGTCGTGTGGCTGCTGTGGGACGTCACTCCCCCTCTCTTGCAGTCCGCGGCGACCGTGCGCGGCGATCCGGGAGTGCGGGCCGGAAGCTGAGGGTCTCAAGGCGGCTGGAACGGCAGATTTGAGTCCGCCCGTCGCCAATTTATGGTGTCTACGTTCCGGACACAAACGCTGACACCGTGATGATTATTTAAGTCTTCTTTTATTTAATGAGGGGTAAGTGCGTCTACACACCGTTGGTCACTTGTTCGCACTGGCGCGATGCAGCGCGCAATCCCGTCAGGCACCACCGAGTCACGTGCGTGCCTGACGTCACATGTACAGCACTAGACTGCAAAACCACAAATTCAGCCAAAAGAATTCTTATCCAATGGATCGAACCAATGATACGATGGAAGGCGCTAAGCCCTGTTTCACTGCATTTTACAGTGCAACAGCGCTACCTAAGGGCAAGCTGCCACTACCGTGGGCTAAAGGAAACAGAAACAAAACTGGTAGCAAGACTGACACCTTAACTCCCCCCCCACACAAGACCAGAAAAGAGCAGTCACTCGCATGCAGGGCTACACCCAGGGGGCAGGAGTAGGGCTCTTGTACCCTCTATGAATATGGTGGGAACGCAAGTGCACATGAAGGCAAACGCACTACTGTGTTTCAGTGAATTGTCAGACGCCGCCATGGTGGCGCCACATTGGAAAACGATGTTGAGCAGGTTGAATAATTACTTCAGGGCAACAAGAGGAAAATACCCCCTCTTAAAGAGGTCCATACTGTTCCACTATGCTGGTGTGGAAGTGTTTGTTATTTGAGAACCTGGTACATACCAACAGACAATGGTTATGCCACTGCATTCATTGCATTCAACGCACACTCTGGCCTACAGCAGATTTTCTCGATTATGAAAGTGAGGAAGCGTAATTTTGATTTCAATGGGAAAAAACGTAGGAGTGCATCATGTTCACCTATAGTTGGCACTCAAATATTATGTGTGACTAATATTACTAAAGACGGGGTGACGTTTATTTAGAGTTTTCCATGTAGAGGTAAACATGAATAATCTTTGTGCATAAAAAATGTGGCTAATGGAAAGTATTTTAAAGGACGTGTTAGAGTTTTTGAGAAATTAAGGGCTAGAATGTGATTTTGTGATGTTAGTAATTAATCTATCTGGGTAGGTTGAAGTCTAATCAATTGAATGTGAAAATGAATTTATTAATAATAATCTAGTGGAAATTAGATGATTGTGAATTACCTACATTTATTATCTCATAATGAGTACAGTTCATATCAGTCATTATGACGGTGCCTGAGAGGGGAGGCAGACTGCACACTTGGCGCAGTCTTGGAGGTAGATCAGAGTGGCCCATAGGTCGATGGTCCCAATGTCATGTTCTTGCTTGACACTGGTGCTACCCGCTCTATTATGAGAACAGCAGAGGTTTCAAATCGATCCCTATCAGGAATAACAATCCAAGTTGTAGAAATTGCAAATAAAAGGCTGTCAAACACTTTATCTGAAGAAGTGCCAATAAAGATAGGGACGTTCGAAGATAGTCATCAATTTGTGGTGTGTGACTCTAGTCCTTTGTTCTCTTAGGAAGTGACCTGTTATGCATATTGAATTGCACTATATATTGCCCACCAAAAGGGATTGAACATCAGACAAATGATGAAGACATCGCCTTTAAATCAGAACTTAAACATTTTGCGGTTTCCTCTGTTAACTGTGGAAGATTTACCGTTGGATCTTAGAGACACGGTAAATTACATGGTATGGATTTTTTCTGGAAAGGTCATTGGGCTCATACAAATGAGTTGAGCCTGTATGTATTCAAATAAAGCCAAATGTTGAATATCCGAGAACTCCACAATACAATTTGACACCTGAAACTGTGGCAGGAATCACTCCTGTGATTGTGACGATGGTTGAACAAGTATTTTGAAAGAGATCCTGGGGAGTCCATGTAACTCTTCTATTATGGGGTTACATAAGCTTTATAGAGCAGGATCTCAGGAAAATAAACAATATAGGGGTTCCTTGCTGTCCCTCACTACGGAATCCATCTGTGATATTGTTTCAGATTCCATATGAGGGTGAAAGGTTCACTGTTATCGACCTTTGTCAGGCATTTTTTTCAATACCCCTCCATAAAGAAAGCCAATTTTTATTTGCTTTCAGGCTGGAGAATCGTGTCTTAACATGGTGCTGTGTCCCACAAGGGTATATGGCGAGCCCCTCCATATTCAATCAGATCTTGAAAAGAACTTGGAGTCCTTGATCATGCCCTGTAATTCTATCCTGGACCAGTATATCGATGACCTTTTAGTGGTGCTGAGTACTCGATAAGCATGTAAAATCGATACCATTGCCCTGTTGAACCATTTGGCTGAGAATGGATGGATATAAGGTGCCCCCAAGCAAATTACAGTACTGCATGACGGAAGTTCTTTACCTAGAACATTACATATTGAAAAGTACAAGAAAGGTGTCTCAAGAAAGAATCTCAGCGATCATGCAAATTAATCCTCCATGTACCCAGAAAGCAGTCAGGATTTTTTGGGGAATGGTGGGCTACTGCCGCCAGTGGATACCCAGCTTCTCATTATTGGCCAAGCCTTTACAAAGGGTTGCAGATAAGGATGGGTCCAATCTGGTGCCCTGGGACAACGATTGCTTGAATACCTTCCTGGAGCTGGGAGAAAGCCTTTGTTGCACTCCTGACTTATGAATGCCTGATTACAACAAAGCGTATTTGCTCTTTTGCAATGAGAAAGAAGGTTGTTCACACTCAATAGTGACTCAGAATCATGGAGGTGCCAGTAGATCAGTTGCCTGCTTCTCAGCTACTTTAGATCCAGTAGCTTCAGGGTTTCCAGGATGTCTCAAATCTGTTGCTGCAACAGATGTCAGCATAGATAGATGCAAGAGCATTGTAATGGGTCATCCACTGATTGTGTATGTTCCTCACTTAGTGGAAATATTGTTGACAAGAACTCGTACTCAGCACCTAACGAATAGTCGGCTCACTAGATATGAGCAGGTTATTCTGGCTGCAGAAAATGCAAGTCTCAAAATATGTTCCCGTTTGAACCTTGAAATGCTATTTCCTTTGCCTGATTGTGATATGGATGAAAATGAAGTGGAACATGACTGTCTCAATATCACAGAACTGTGCAATTAAGGAAATTTAAGGGCTGTTTAGGCTGTTTGCACCATTTGAGGAGTGGTAGAAGCTGCCTGGCTTCAAGGAGTATGCTCAGCCTAGGTGGAAGAACTGATAGCTCTTACCAGAGCCTGTTACATTTCAGACCAGCTAAAGGTGATGATAATCACTGATAGCCAGTATGGCTTCGGTTTTTTTCATGACTTCAGACAGTTATGGTCCCAGATGGGATATATGACCTCGTAAGGATCCCCCCACCCATAATGGAGAACGTGTAAGAATATTGTTAGAAGCACTACAAATGCCATCACACGTTGTGGCGGTGCAATGTTCTGCTCATTGTAAAGGAAATTAATTTGTGACCGTTGGTAACAGATAAGCCAACAAAGTCGCATGCTTCTGTTCACTGAATATCTGCATATTCAGTGGTGAATATGTAAATGAGGGATCATATGAAGCATATTTCAACCTTTTGTTGACAATTGCTGATACTTAGGAAGAGGTTAAGAGATTAGAAGAAGAGACTTCTGAAGAGGAGCAGCAAGGTTGGATTAGAGCAGGATTTGTGAAACGAGGATATTTGGGTGTCAAGAGACAGAAGACCAGTGTCGCCTATTAGTTCGCTGCCACCTTTGACTGGATTTTATGATAGACCAATGCATGTAGGAATGGATGCAATGGTGCGATCGGTTCAACAGACTTGGTTTATTTCGAAGTTTCGAATTATGGCAGAAGCTTTATGTTATAAAGATGTGTGATCTGTCAGCAAATGAATGTGGGAAAACGAACTGCTGTTACACTGAGTCACATAGGAAGGTCTGGAGTTTTTTTTAACAGGATGCAACCGGATTTCGTTGAAATGCCACTGTGCAGTGGATTGTGGTACATTCTAATGGTGGTGTGCAACATTTTACGTTGGGTGGAAGCCTACCCGATTAGAAGATGTGATAGTCTCACAGTAGCTAAACTGCTGTTGAGGGAGCTTATTCCAAGATTCGGATCTCCAACCTCTTTGGAGCCAAACCGAGTAACCCATTTTAATAATGGGGGGGGCGCTAGGTGGCGCACTGGTGAATGGCGGCCTTCGTGTAGGGCTCCCGCTGTCCGGCGGTTATTATCCGTCCACTTATCCTTCATTGAGCCACCCGGGGGCCGAAACCGAGCAGAGAGCAGTGGCGAGGTGTCCGGCGGGTGCTGGCCGCGGCTAAAGGACGACGGACGGCCGGTGCCTGAGAGCGACGCGCCGTTGTCAGCGGAGCGCGAGTAACGTGGAAAGAGCTGGGTTGCCCTGCCGGATCGCGCTGTTAGGAGAGACCGGGGCTGCGATAACGGCTGCAGGCCGTGGGCGCTGCGCCGGAACCGATCCACCTGAGTGACACAGCGCCATGGCGATGGCTACGGAGCAGGGCGGACTGGGAAGCTGCGGACGGTACTGAGGGTGCTCCTTGGCCGCCCCCCCCCCCCCTCCGTTCTCTGGCAGTACGCTGATTTCGTCGTTTCCTGGAGGAGCTTGGTGGCGAGGTGCTGTGGGGGAGCCGAGGGACATCGGGGCTAAGTGGGGGTGAGAGGTGTTACCCCCCTGCCCCCCCCCCTCCCGCCCCCCCTGTCTCCGGAATAACAGCCGACTTGGAGCGGAGGCACCCCCCCGGGCACCGCGCATGACTGGACTGGAGTGCGATTGAGGGAGTGAGCGGACACTGGGCTGCGACACTGGGACTGGCAGACCTGGACGCCCCTGAATACAGCTGCGAACCTAGGAGGGGCTGTGGAGGGCTACGTTGCGCATCGCCTTGCTGGTGGCTGCGGAGGAGATCGGGGGTGCTGTACTGGCCGTTGGCACGGACTGCACGTGGTTCGATCCTCTGGAGTGCTGACGCGGCCGCCGGCCGGCCGTGGAGACCGTTGGAGGTGCGAGGAGGGTGCAGCTGGTGTCGGCTGGCCTGCTGCACGGCGCTCGAGTATATTGGCGGCCTGGGCCTGCGGAGTGCAGAAGGATAGTAGCTCCTGGGAAGTGCGGAGGGAGCGTCGACGCTGCTTTTGGCCCTAGGGAATCGACTGCTGTTGCCGACGGAGAGGACTGACCGGAGGCCAGCATGGGCAGGACAGATGCGAAACAGCCCAAACTCACGTTTGAGGCCAGTAAGAAGCCGCCCAAGACTGTGGAAGAGACGCGTGGTCCGGCGGAGCCACCGGTGGCGGCAGGAGGATCGGCGGAAGCGGCGCCCAATTTACAAGATGTCTTGCGAGAAATGCGCCAGGGGTTTGCGACGATCGCTGATAAAGTGGATAGAATGTCGTCCCGAATGGATGCGGTAGTACAGAAGTTGGACGCCCAAGAAGAACGGATCACGGGGGCGGAACAGCGGATATCGGACACTGAAGATACGGTGACACGGCACACCTCACAGTTATCCAGAATGGACAATCTGCTGCGCCTAATTGCTGCTAAGAATGAGGATTTGGAAGCGCGAAGTAGGCGGAATAACGTGCGCATAGTAGGTATTCCTGAGTCGACGAATGTGGGCAAAATGGAGGAATACGTGGAGAAGATGTTGGGGGCGGCCATTGGAACGGACGTTTTTTCTCCCCAATTTATTGTGGAAAGGGCGCATCGGGCCCTGGGCCCCAGACCTAGGCCAGGGGCGGTGCCCAGGCCGATCTTCGCCAGGATGCTCAATTATCGCGACCGTGACGCCGCTTTGAGGGCTGCACGGAGTACGCGTACGTTATCCTACGATGGCAACTCCTTCACGCTGTATCCAGATTTCACACCGATGGTGCAGGAGGAACGTCGAAAATTTGTAGCAGTCAAAGCGAAACTACGAGACTTGCAATTGGACTATGCACTGCTTTACCCGGCGCGCCTGCGGGTCACGTATCAGGGGAGGCAAAAATTCTTCACGAATCCTCAGCTGGTGGAGGATTTCATCAAACAGTATAAGCGTTCCTGCAGATCGGAGGCTGGAGCTGGGAACGACGAGGACCCTGGGCGTGAGGAGCTGGTGGACGGTGAACCGTGAGTGGTGTGACTGTAGCTGGCATATTGGACTACATGTGCGGATGAGGGGGTCCCCCGAGAATTGGCACTGGGGTAGCTTGCTGTGAGACATTGCGCTGGGGGATGGTTGGGCCTTGTGGCTGCGAGCACGGTGGGGTGTTGTTGGGTTGTGGGGCGCTGCCACCGCAGGATAATCCTCTTAAGATTGCACGAGGTGGGGCACAGTGTTGGCTGCTGTTAAAGGAGGCAGAGACTTGCTTGTTGTGGGACTCGGGTGGATCAAGTACTAGCGCCGGACACCTCCTCGTTTCGCCGCGCTGGGCTGCACGTTGTGTGGCCGGGCTGGCGTTGCTGGGGAGGGAACTGGTGGTGCCACCTAGATTCGTTTCCTGACGGGAAATACCCTAGTATATGTTCGGGGTTTGGGGAATGTATTTGCCTTGCTGTTTGGGGCAATTGTGGGAGGGGAGGGGGGGTTACAGGACTGGCAGGTTGGGGTTTGCTTCAGTGGGAGGTGGGTGGGTACACGGGATGTTGTTCTGGTTTGTATGATTAGAGTTCCAAAACGGGCGAGACAGAGTAGTACCGGGAGGGTGGTTGTAGTACATGGAGGAGGGCATGGGCTGGAATCCGATACGCTACGGAAAGGGCTGTTTCTGAATATTAGATCTGATGGGGTGGAGGGGGGATATTATTGGGCGGCAAGCACCTGGGGTGTTCTTGGCAGGCAGACCTGGCCGACTGCTTTGGTACTTGGTCGGTTAACGAAGCATGGCAGACAAGGCGAGTAAGTCACATGTCACTGTCGCCACCTGGAATGTCCGGGGGTTAAATGACGCCAGGAAATGTAGGAGGGTGGTGGCTTATCTGGAACAGCATAAGGTGCAAATTGCTTTGCTACAGGAAACGCATCTTAGTCCTCGGGCCACCTACACCTTTGCAAGCAAATGGGCGGCAGTACGGAGCTTCTCCTCGTATTCAGGGTATGCCAGGGGTACGGCGATACTGATCAAGAAGGCGGTGCCGTTTGTGAAGCTGGGTGATCTTACGGATAAGGAAGGGAGATTTGTCCTGTTGTGGGGCAGACTTGGTACTGATACGGTCACAATTGTAAACTGCTATGGGCCAAATGTGGATTCGCCTGCCTTCTTTGCCATGCTATGGGGCAAAATACTGAACACTGGATCCATGCATATCATATGGGGGGGGGATTTCAATCTCACACTGACCCCAGGGCTTGATAGGTCGGATGGTAGCCCGCAATACCATAAGGGAGCGAGGGAAGTCATGGCAGGTATAGTGGCAGAAGGGGGACTTGTGGATAGCTGGAGGTTTGTGCATCCTGGGGTCCTGGAGGGGACGCACTTCACAACATATGCCAATTCTTGGGCCAGGCTAGATTATTGTTTTCTGTCTACAGGCTTGGCGCTGGATCTAGGTCGAGTGGCTCACTTACCGCGGACGTATTCGGATCACTGTCCGGTAATGGTGCAGGTGGCGATCCCTGGATTCTGTAGGGCAGCACCTAGGTGGCGTATGCAGCCCACGGCGTTACTGGACCCGGTGTTTCAAGCGGAATTGGGGGACGAGATAGCGGAGTTTTTTCCCCGCAACAAGGGGTCAGTGGATAGTGTTGAGACCATCTGGGAGTCGTTCAAGGTGACGGTCAGGGGGTATTATATATCTAAGAGCTTCGGTGTCCTAAAGACAATACGAGGCTCGCTCACCAAATTAGAGGCTGAACTGGCGGAGCTGGAAACTAGGATGGCACAGGAACCAATGGGTACGGTCCATAAGGAATTCCGAGAACGGCTTACGCAGTACGAGCAGGAAGCAGATCGGGAGTCCAAATTCAGGGGCCGATATTGGCGTGCCCGCCGCTATTGTGAAGGAGAGAGACCAGGGCGCGCCTTAGCGGAGGTTACTCGGCATGCCCGGGGATCCACACACGTCCTAGAGATCAGGGGGCAGGGAGGGATCTTACAGCAAGATACGAAGGGAATATTAGCTCAATTCACTGCGCATTATGAGGAGTTATATGAAGCCCGCAGTGGTGGGGAGGTGGTGTTTGGGGACTTTCTGGATGATGTGGCGTTATGTTGGTTAAGCGATGACCATAGGGAATTTCTCGGGGCTCCATTTGAACTGGATGAAATACGGGAAGCGATTATGTCTCTGAGTAATGGTAAGGCGGCGGGGATCGATGGCCTACCGGCGGAATTCTATAAAAGCTATATTGATGTCATGGCACCGGTGCTCCGGGAGGTGTATGAGGAGTCACTGGAGGTGGGAGTGCTGCCGGGGACAATGAGGGAGGTACTGATCACCTCGCTGTTGAAGCCAGGAAAAGACCCAGCAGAGTGTGACTCATATAGACCGCTCTCCCTGATTAATTGTGATGCAAAGATTCTGGCGAAGGTGCTTGCCACTAGGCTCTCCCTGCTTATGACGAAAATTGCTCTCCCAGATCAATCGGGGTTTGTCCCGGGTCGCTCGACTACTAGCAACTTGCGTACGCTCTTCTTCTTGATAAATACGATAGCGCCGGAACTGCCTGTAGCGGCTGTGTTCCTTGATGCCACCAAGGCATTTGACTCGGTTGAGTGGAACTACCTGTTTGCCATCTTGTACAGGATGGGCTTTCCCAAAATATTCGTGGCATGGATCAAATTGCTTTATACTGACCCGAGAGCGAGAGTGCTGATTAATGGTGAGGTGTCCGACTCGTTTCTACTGACTAGGGGTACCAGGCAGGGGTGCCCGCTATCCCCATTGCTATTTGCTATCGCGATTGAACCTCTGGCGTGCCGTATCAGACAATTGCATAAACAGAGTGCTTTTAAATGTTGCCAACGGCAGATTGATGTATCTCTATACGCGGATGACTTAACGTTGTACGTGGTGGATCCGCAGGTTAACCTTAATCCGTTGCTCCGAGAATTTTTGGTGTTTGGGCGTTTGTCGGGCATTCAAATAAACTGGAAGAAGTCGCAATTTTTTCCCCTGACGCCAGCAGTGGGCCGCTTCCCTCTGGACTACCCGCTAGAATGGTGTGAGTCGGATCTCAGATATTTGGGGATCCAGATTTCAAAGGATCGAGAGGAGACGTTGCGGCTGAATTACGGTACAGCCATAACTAAGCTGACAGAGGATGTTACTCGCTGGGTGTCTCTTCCGCTTACCATGGCGGGTAGGGCCTCGCTGATCAAGATGGTGGTATTACCTCGCTTTTTATATTTTTTCCAGAACATCCCGTACTACCCGGGGGCGTACTTCTTTCGAAGGTTGCGTTCCGAATTATTGCGGCTGTTCTGGGCTGGTAAGCAGCCTCGACTGGCATGGTCGGTCATCACTAGGCCATACGAATCTGGTGGATTTGATGTTCCTGATTTTCTGGAATACTACCTGAGTGCGCAGGCTCACTTTGCATACCATTGGTTTGCACCTACGCCATTCCTGCCGCAGCTGGCGGTGGAGGATTGGCTATCCCGGCCTCTGCCACTGACGGGTGTTCTTCAGGGCTCAATCCGTGCCTTTGATACGCCATTTACTACGGTGCCGTGCACCGTAGACGCGTGGCAGCGTATACTACGTCGACTGGCGCTTAGCTTCCTGTATGCTCCGACGCTGCCGCTGGTTTATCAACCGGACTTGTCACTGTTGCAGGAAGGAGGGTTTCAGGGGATGTGCGCTAGAATAAAAATACGGCACTGGGGTGACCTCTTTGCTAGTGGTCGGTTCAAGACGGAAGAGCAGTTGTTTGGTGGATATCAGCCTCCTCCGCTGGATGTATTTTACTATATCCGGCTGCGGCGTGGGCTGCGGAAGATATTACCAAGCTTCCCGGAGGAACCCGTCGTAGTGAGGCCTTTACAGATCCTGCTTACCTCTACGGATGGTAGACATTTAGTCTCTCAGTTATACAGTAGTATTCGGGCGCACAGTGGGAGTTTGGACTGTAGGGCACTCCAGCAGTGGAGAATCGAGCTAGGCAGAGATATAACGGAGAAGCAATGGACGTATTGTTGCGATCTCACCTCCCAGATCTCCTCCAGTAGCCGACTACGTATTATTCATTACAAGTTCTTACAGCGAATGTATTACACGCCAGTTAAAAAGCTTAGATTTCGCCTATCGGACAGCGACAGATGTGAGAGGTGCCAGGCGGAAGGAGCAGATTTCCTGCACTTGGCGTGGCTGTGTCCGAGAGTGGCAGATTACTGGCTGCAGGTGCATTCGGCATTGACGGCTATGTTGGGGGCTACGGTGGAATTAGATCCGCTTGTGATGCTGCAGGGTTACACGATATCAATACCTAAGCTGACGCGCAAATTGGGGAACATTGCTCTATTATTGGCGAAGCGTAGAGTTGCGTGCCGATGGGGCAGAGGGCGGGCGCCGAAATTTAAGGAATGGATAGGGGATCTGTTGTACTGCCAGGAGCAGAGTGCTATCTACGCTGAGACGCAACCCTTAACTAGCAGAGCCAGGGACATTTGGGACCCGTTTAAAGAGTATGTGGCGGCGTATACTGCCTCAGTGGAGGGGGAGAACCGGGTGCAGGCTGAGGGTTGACTCAGGAGCCGTTGAGATTAACTAGATGGGATCAGAATGTTGGCCCTTTAGGAGGGTGATGGTGGTGGACTGCAGTGGGGGGGTATGCTCCTGGATGTTTGCACTTCCAAATGACAGGTAGCGCACATGGCGGTTGCGCCTGACGGACATGGTGCCCCGCCACTTGCCCGGTGTTCATGGTACATTGTATAGTACTACTGTTATGTTGGGACAAAAGGTATTTGCCGCCGGACCTCCGGGTTGTCGGCCACATGGCTGTGTACAGAGTGCTGAAATACGTTGTGAAATGTTCTATGGAGCCGGCCCGTGAGGTTGTAGGCGTATAATGTATGACTGTGTCAGATGCTAATAAAGGTTTTGGAACTTTAAAAAAAAAAAAGAAAAAAAAAAAAAACATTTTAATAATGAGGTTCTGGGGTGTTATGTGCAGCACTACAAGTGGAACAGAGATTACATTGCAGTTATCATCCAGAAACTTCAGGTATCTTAGAACAGGTTAACGGTACTTTGAAATCCAGATTGGCTAAAGTGTGTGCTTAAACATCTCTGAACTGGCCTGATGCTTTGCATCGGATGAGTCTTTGCAGTGTCCCTGATCAAAATACTGGACTATCACCCCATGAAATAATAATGGGATGAGCTATGAGACTGCCTGCTGTGCCAACCTACATACTTGTTAACATCACAGATGATTTGGTGCTTGATTACATTAAAAGATTGGCTGATGTGGTCTGTTCTGTGTCTCACCAGGTTGAAGCTGCAACAGACCGCAACATCAGAAGCAGTACCACAATGTTTGTCTTGGAGACTGGGGTGTGGTGAAGAAACATGTGAGAAAAAATTGTCTCGAGCCTTGTTGGCATGGTCAGTAGCAGGTGATCTTGGTTACCACAACTGCTGTGAAGTGTGGTGGTCTACTGAACTAGGTTCATGCGTCCCACACTTGTATAGTCCTGTGTCCCCGTAAACGAGTAACAGCTCTTCTACCAGAAGAAACGCCAGTGGTGGTCGTAAGGCCACGGGAAGAGGTCAACCAAGCTGTGGGGGACCAGGCGGAGTCTGAGACAATACTTGAACGATCTAAAGGGGGTCTATTAAACTAAAGGTGAATCTGAAGCAGAAGAAGCTGATGTTGTGGTGGTGAATGAATCAGATTCTGAGCCTCAAGTTGAAGCTAGTGTTGTGGGACCACGAGTAGAGGTGGAGGAAAGCTGGCAAAAAGTAAGGAAAGGCGAGGACTGAATTTATCACCTGGAAGAGCTCTTGCACTTCTAACTGAGTGGAAACAAGAGTGAAGGAATAGATATCAGAAGGTCTCAAAGATCAAGGGTGCTTTGTTGAAGGTACTCTTCTCCTGAGTCAACCTATATAGCTACAAATGCTGATGAGGGAAAGCGCTGGAACCTCAGTGCTAATAATAGATGCTTTGCTGAAGATTCCTGGGGCTGACTTGAATGTTCTTTTTGCATTGCCGTTCCTTGCTACCAAGATTGAGTGGCTTACAAAATCTAGCACCAAGTGAAACTGTTTTTCATCATTTAAATTTGGAACAATCACCTTCTGAATCGCAGAATTGAGAGAAGATTTGTTACAATTGCTTAAAAGTGACCTCCGCTGACCCTTCTGCAGCCAGCAACTATAGCAAAATTTTGTTGCTGCCTTTTTTCTCCAAGGCCTTGGAGACATTTGTAAATAAGGTTGTCGCGGAGTTTGCTGAGACCAACTGTGTCTTACATCCAGGTCAATCTGGTTTCCGAGCTAATTATAGCACAGAAACAGCCCTTTTGGAAATATCTGAATCCATTAAGGCCACACTTGATAAAGGAGGGAAGGCAGTTTTGATACTGTTTACCTGTCTGCAGCTTTTGATACCGTGCCCCATGAACTCCTTTTGGGTAGACTCCAAGGATGTGGTATTGGGGGCACGGTCCTGCAGTGGTTCAGATCTTATTTTGAGAATCGTCAGCAAACAGTTTGGTCACCCCCTTTTGCGGCCCCTATCCCGCCTCTGAATATCGGTGTCCCACAGGGATCTATTTTAAGCCCCACTCTGTTTAATGTGTTTATGGCCCCTTTGGCGCCATTGGCAGAACACTATGGCGCTAAAATCATTTCTTACGCCGATGATACACAATTGCTGTTCACGTGTGGTAAGGATGAGGCCCTTAATGGGAACGAGATAAACCTCTGCTTGTCAGCAGTATTTGAGTGGTTTAAACAGAATCAACTACTATGCAATTCGGAGAAATCAGAAATGATTTTCTTCGGTCACAATCCAGGGGAAGAGTGGCGCGACTGGTGGCCGCAGAACATGTCTCCCCCTGCTACCTCAGCCACAACTGTTAAGTATCTTGGGGTAAAATTGGACACGGATATGTTCATGAAATCCCAGGTTCAGGCTGTGGCTGGCACATGTTTCGGCCTACTGAAAATGCTGCGTAATTTTCTCCCGTTACTCCCAGTTTCCCACAGGAAAACAGTAGTACAAGCACTGATTCTGTCACGTCTTGATTATGAAGGGGCGCCACAAGTCTGCAAAGGAAGTGCCATCTCCCTGAAGTGAGAAGGTGATGCATTCCATCCCAATTACGTGCCAGATCCTGTGTAGCCACCCCTGGAATGTGGGAATTCTCTCCGTGCCCCAGTGAGACAAAATATTCTGCAAAGCTGAGCCTAAAGCAATACCCATCTGTCTGCCTCTGCGGGCCTGGAGGAGAAAAGTAAGCGCATTAGGCAGGCCCAAAAGGACATACGCAGGGAAGCGCGGTATTTGTGTAGTAAAGTGTTTGTCTATCTCGTTGTAGTGATCACCCACCTGAGAGCAGTCAAACTGATAGTTCACCACACTAAGTATAAGCCAGCTCCTGGGCTTAGATTAAGAAAAGGCCCCATGAACTACAGTTCCCAGCAGGCAGTGGGGCGAGTTAGAGGGCAGGCCATTTATAAGCACCTCCTCCGTAGGCAGAAGGTGCTTGACAATCGTTGTGGATGTTAACCAAGATGGCGGATGGTGTTCCCCGCCGGATTCCAGCGTGAAGCCAATGCAGCGTCGTTCCTGCGTCTTCCAGAGGACCCGTGCTTTGGAAGCCTTAGGAGAGCCCAGAAAACAGTGCAGTCTGCGGTACAGGTATTACGGGAAGAAAAGCCGGTGCGTTTCCTTCCTGTACCGATACTTTTGTATGTCAGTTTGAAGTCGCGCAGGAAACGCCGGGGCGTTTTCCTTGCTACCGCGACTCCAACTGTTATTTACATTTTCTTGCCCCGCTGTGTCGGAAGACGCCGGAGTGCATCTCATTAGCACCGCAACAGTATTTGGCGGTTCCTGGTCTTTGGTGCCGCTGTCCGACCCTGGTTTCTGGATTCGTAAGAACGAGGGCAGGACGAGATTCCTGCACGCAATCACTAACTATTAAATGCTGTGTGTATTCATATCGTTTTACTTCTATTTTGATGACGGACAGTACCGTTTTTCAGCACAGGAGTGCAGTGTTTCCCTAAACAAGTTGTTGCTGAAACCCAGTGCTTTTCGTGACTTCCTATTGTAATGCCGATATTGAATTACAGGTGATATACCGAGGATTGAACGAGGATTACAGAGTAGTATTCTTAAGCGGTGTGAATTGTTGGAAGAATTCAGGTAGTTTGTATTACCGCAGTCATAGATTATCACCTTGTTTTAGAGGAACGCGTTATCCTGTTCCACGTTCCTTTACTGTGGTGATTTATTCTAGTATCTTAGCTGCTAAAACCTCTTGTGAGTAGGTGTAGGGGTTAGTAATAACACTTTCGACTATTAGTGTGAGCTCCCAAATATCTGTTGTGCTTTTTATTTCCCCTGTCCTGCAGGGTCGCCTCCATACGGATAATACACAGTATCCCAGACCAGACCCTAAAGAGACCAGAGGGCCCGCAGCAAGTTTGTTATTTAATCCCCTTCCCCTTTTCCCCTAGGCACAACCTAACGCAGCAGGGTCTCTTTCCTCTGCTAGGGGTTACGTTCAAGGGAATTCGGGGGAATGATCAACTGCCATCGTCTCCGCTGGTCACAAGTACAAGGTTAGTGGATATATATATATATATATAAATAGTACAGTCTCCACACTCTCACGAAGTTTCTGCTTCCACTCGCGAAAAAAGGAGAAACGGACCCTCACGGCTCAGGCAGGAAGATTTTATTTCATTTAACTCCCTCTGCGACGCGTTTCGAGCACTGAGTGCCCTTGATCACACACAGGGTATTACATCCGCCATTGTTTTTAACCAGTTGCATCATACATCACGTGACCATCACCCAATAAACATAGTAGAGATACTTCGCATCTCACATCATATGTTATCACGAGGTTGGTGTTTATACCATTCATGAGCTGAAACAAACTTAATTGCATTTATGTACTGTTATTTTAGACTGCGTAAAATGCAGTGTTGTAAAATTCATTTTTGCAGTGGATAATATAAATATAATAAATACATAGAAATATCACTAAGAACATTTTCTGTATAAAAATATATATATATATTTTTTTATAAAAAAATATAAAATCACTTAAAACTGCAATGCGGGGCATAGTTACTTATAAACATTCTTATTTTATATGTAAACAAATCAATTGTGCAAAATAGTTCAAATGTGCAAACTTTCGCAAATTATGTAACTGCCCCTTTCCTATATTTTTCATGCATAAGTTTGGTTCATTTTTCCACATAGGATTTTATATCAACATTAATGCTTGACACCTTTAACCTCATAAATCTATCTGTTGTAGCGAGATCAACTTTCTAGTTTAGTATCTGTGTTTGCTTCTCCTGACTAATCTCAAAAAATTGTGGGGTATTTGATGTGTAATCAAAAAAAAACTTTATTGATACACATCCATCACCGTTTAATACCAACTACCATCTCCCTACAGAGAAAAGCAATGAATTAATGAAAAAGAAGTGTATGTGAATTGTGACTGTTTGCACTATATCTAAAACTATAACTATAAAGTGAAAAAAAGATGGTTTTTATGAACGGGAAGTACTAATCTGATATCAGAAATTCCAAAGTTTCCAAAGAAAGGATTTAGAAAAAGAAGTGAAGCTAGTGAGATAAAAAGCACTTAATCCTTAAGCCTACAGAATCTAATCCTCTGAATATTCATCCATTTATCTTAGGTAGCCACATCAATCTTCATGTTATGTTTAGTTTATAAAAAATTATACATATCTTCAGTGGTGTTTAACCCATTTGGATTTTTGCTGTCCAGTTCTAATATCATGCGCGTTTCCAACTTCCTTAGAATTTTTTCTCTGTTGCCTCCCCTTCGTAAGGGACCTACTGCCTTGATGACATAGTATGATAGACAGTTCAAATCATTGTTGTGAACTGACTTGAAATGTCTTGCGACCGGGTATGCACCATCATTATTTACAATGGCTCTGAGATGCTGCAAGATTCTGACGTGCACCTGCAGCTTGGTGCTACCCACATAGCGTAAGCCGCAAGTGCACGTCAGAACATACACAGCATACTCCGTCTTGCAGCTATAACTACCCTCAATCGCAACTGGAGCATCAGAGAAGGGAGTTGTATAGTGTGTAGTATTCGTGCCAAATTTACAGGCACGGCATGATGGACATTTAAAAAAACCTGTTTTGGGTTTCAGCCATGTAGTTACCACACTGAGTTCAGGACTTGTTTTTACTAACTCAGTTCTCATGGATCGAGATTTTCTATATGTAATGGTAGGTAATTCAGGTAATCTACCGCCCAGGACACCATCTGTCAAAATAATGGGCCAGTTCTTTTTGATGATTGCTTTTACCCTTCTTTCTTGTTTGCTAAATGTGGTGATGAAACGTGGACATTCATCATCATTGTTAGCAATTGGTTCTTTGGGGGCTAGTAGTGATTCTCTGGATCTTTCATCTGTCTTCTTGAGTGCTCTATTGAGGGTGGAATTACTGTATCCTCTTTCTCTTAACCGCCCTATCATGTCTTCTGAGCATTTTGTATATTCCTGTTGGGAACTACAAATACGTTTAAGTCTTAGTAGTTCACCAAACGGGATGCTTTCAATGAGGTGTTTGGGATGTTTACTGCTCGCATGAAGTATACTATTACCAGCAGTCGGTTTTCTAAATAGTGTGGTTTCCAGTGTACAGTTACTAATCGATACTTGTACATCTAAGAAATCTACCTTGTTACTGCTGATGTTAGAAGTAAATTTAAGATTGCTGGAGTTGTTATTGATTGTTCTAACAAATTCCTGAGCACTTACTTCATCTCCATCCCATATACAAAAAACGTCATCAATAAATCTAAGCCAATGATGGACTTTGTCTATGTTGGGTAATTTCCCTAGGACCTGTTCCTCCCACCAGCCAACATGTAAGCATGCATAGCTGGGGGAGAAACAGGACCCCATAGCCACGCCTCTTTCTTGCTTCCAAATAGTTTTATCAAACATAAAGAAATTATTGTTAAGACACCAGGCAGTCAATTTGCATATCATTTCATTGTGACTGAGATATTCAACTGGTCTTGTGTTGAGAAAATGACTGATGGCTTTGAGGCCCGCAGGATGGTTAATGCTGGTGTATAATGATTCAATGTCTAATGTTAATAGACACCAGCCTTCTTGCCAACAAATTGAATGTATCTTGCTTAAAAAGTCACCAGTGTCTTTCACATAGCTTGGCAAACTTTTTACTAAGTCCTGTAAATAAAAGTCGACGTATTGTGAAATATGTTCACTCATACTGTTGATTGCCGATATTATCGGTCTGCCTGGTGTTGGGGTGACCATTTTGTGGATCTTTGGTATGAGATACAAGATGGGAATTACTGGGTGTTCAATGTGCAGATAGTCAAATTCTGCTGATGAAATTAAACCTTGTCTTTTATATTGAAACAGTAATTTTTTGATTTCTTCCTTTGCCTTCTTGTATTCACTTCCACTGGATTTGTGGTAACATTGTTCGTCATTTAATTGTCTCATCGCCTCTATAATATATTCTTTTATATATATATATATATATATATATATATATATATATATATTCTTGTGCTACTGCCAACATGACCTGACACTCTTCAAGGATCTGCTCTCAATATAGCATGAGTTTTGGGCAATATCACAACAAATGTGTCAATGTGTCTTCAGTCTCACACACCCTCCAGCAGCTCAGGGAGTGATCCAGGTAGGTCTTGTGTGGTCTGGATGGGGTAAGGTCCAATAAGTAACTATCTTGGTGGCCGTTTCTATGCTGGAGACATTGCGATTCGAGTGTCTGGACCTGTAATAAATATCCCCCATTCTTTCAGCCATAGTGAGCGTCCCAATTCTGCCTCCCACCGCCGCTGCCCCGCAGATTAAGTCAACTGCTCTGGGGGTCTCAAAAGATGGTAAAGTTCCGTGATAAGGTGCTTACTGGACTTTTTAATGTGCAGCCACTTCTCGTATGGGGTTAGCGGCCTTTGTGCCCCTTCGTGTGGGGATGGGTGTACAACCCAGTGGCGTATCTGCTGAAAATTATATTGTTCTGTCTCTGGGAGCTGAAAGTCAGAGCGGAAGTCTTCAAAACCCAGGGGGCCCTCTACATCAAAGAAGTGGTCAATAGATCTGTGCCCTTCCTTGGTCCAGTGCCTGAAGGCCACCGGATCCAGACCGGGGGTAAACTCGGGGTTGTTAGTTATAGGTGTGAGTGGAGACAAACGTGGTAAGGCTGCATCGAACGGCGGTCGCATCCCAAGCCATCACTGTCGCCCTGGTGACCGGTGAACCATAGAGCCCAGCTGGGGGTTGTTTTTTGCGAATAAAAGGAATTCTCCATAGGGGCTGGCCTGCCAGGGCTTGCTCCATGAAGAGCCAATGCTTCTCAGACTCTTTCTGGGACCACTCCAATAAAACCCGCAGCTGGGTAGCCCAATAGTATTGTTCGATGTTGGGGACCCCAAGACTGCCCTCCCGGGGGGTCTATAACCCAGACCTCTATGCATCCTGACCCCAGCATACCAGGGGGAGGCTCAGCCGGTAGCGTTTGGAAAAGATATAGTGGTTCCGGGAGCATGTTCATTTTAAGTGCTGCCACACGACCTGGCCATGAAAGGCCAAATGGCCACCAGCGTTTAAGTTTGCGGTGAGTTTGCGACAAGAGATGGTTATTATTCAGGGAGACTGTATCCCAAACCGAGGTTGCGAGTTTTATTCCTAGGTATGATATGGTCTCCCTATCCCAGCAAATGGGGCATATCTGATGAAGGGTGTCTCTAGTGGAGGGCTGTAGGGATAACTCTATGTCCTGCGACTTGGATATATTTACCCGGCAGCCATAGGCTGCCGCAAACGCCTCCAATTCCGCTAGAATGGCTGGCACTGATTTCCTGGGGGCTTCCAGAGTAGCAATGACGTCATACGCGTACAGGCTTATCATGTGGCGTTCTCCCCCTAATAGGATCCTGGAAATCTGAGAGTTCTCCTGTACCCTTTGAGCGAAAGGCTCTATGTATAAGGCAAAGAGCAGTGGCGAGAGCGGGCAGCCCTGCCTCATTCCCTGCGTTATCAGAAATGACTCGGAGGTGTGTCTGTTCAGACGGACCGTGGTGGACAGGCGGCTGTAGCCGCTAAACACCCATTTGCAGAATCGATCCTCCATCCCAAACTCCCGCAGGGTAGCCTTGAGGAATTGCCAGTGCACCCTATGGAACGCCTTCTCGGCGTCGACAGACCGCATCCCTCGTTCTATGGGCTGGCGGTGAGCTTTGTCCAGGAGATGGAGTCATCTCCATGTATTCTCACTACATTGGCTGTTTGCGACAAACCCGGCTTGGTCTGGGTCTAGCAGACTCTGTATCGATGGACCAAGCCTGGCCGCTAAAATCACTGTGAAGAGCTTTAAGTGGGTGTTCAGCAATGAGATTGGCCGGTAGGAGGCACATAATCGGCCATCCTTGCCAGGCTTAGAAAGGACCACCACCGAGGCGAGGAGCATTGTGGGCGGGATATCAAAGGTATCCCCACTGGCATTAAAAAGTTGCGTTAATATCGGCATGGCTGAGATCACCTCTCCAATACAGATAGGGCTATCTAAAGAGGAGGCCTGATCCGGTGACAGCTGGGAGTGGGTTAACTCCTGGAGGTAGTCAATTGAGTCTTGTTGGGGTAATTGCTGTGCAGTATACAGGTCAGCATAAAAGTCTTAAAACGCCCAGGAAAGATGTGCATCTAGGGTAAGTTCAGTGCCCCCCATGTCGCAGATCATCTGTACCGTAGCTGCCTGGTGCTGAGCGCATCATTTATGGGCCAACAGGCATCCGCATTTGTCCCCCCTGTATAGAATGAATGTTTTAAACGGAGTGTGGCGTACTTCGCTGTATCAAGATCAAGACTAGCCAGCTGCGACCTCACTGCCTCCAACTGCCACTACACTCGTGGCGCGCCAGTCCGCTTAGAAATGCTCTCTAATTCCGATGTCTGTCTGGATAGTTCCTCCCTCTTTTCCCAACGGATCCTGTTGTCTGCCGAGGACACGACAATGAGCTCCCCTCTTGCCACGAGTTTAAGAATTTCCCATAAGGTCACTATCAAGGTGTCCGAAATATCATTGATTGTTAAGAATTCCGCCAGGGTCTCGGTGAGGCGCTGCACTACCTCTGTGTGGTGTAGGACAGTATTGCGTAACCACCATGAGTATGGTGGCCTATGTGCAGGAGGGAGCGCTAGCTTTAGTGTCAAGGCTGCGTGGTCAGAAAGCGTGCGAGGCTCTGAGGAATGTGCCAGCGGGAGCAATGACTGGGAACCTATGAAATAATCTATCCTGGCATTGGTCTTGTGGGCATGGGAGTAAAATGTAAAGTCCGTTTCGTCAGGGTGAAGAGCGTGCCAAATGTCAACCAGACCTAAGTCCCGTAACCACTCCTCCCACTCTTGGACAATGCCCCAGTTTGACCTTGTCTCTGAGCAGAACGGTCAAGCTGATAATTAGCCACAGTATTGATGTCTTCCCCTATCAGTAATTGCCGATCTGGGGAAGTCGTAAGGTCGGTGACCGCTCTATGAAGGAACCCCTCCTGGCCTTCATTGGGGACATAAATAGTAGCTAGTGTGAAGGAGTGCGCTCCGACAGCAACAGAAAAGGCCAAGACCTGCCCCCTGATTTCAGAGACCCATGCCCCTATTTTCACCGTGAAGTTGCTAGAGACCAGGATAGCGACTCCAGCCCTTTTGGAGGGAAGAGAGGAGAAGTATTGCAGTGGGAAGGCTTTGTATCGCAGTCTGTGACTGTCCCCAGCCAAAAGGTGTGTCTCTTGGAGTAGACAAAGGTGAGCATCCGAATTCTCAAGGTAAGACAAAACAGCCCTTCTCTTGTTAGGACTCTTGAGCCCTTTCACATTTAGGGTTAGGATTTTAATGTTCCCTACCATATAGGCCCGGGTCGGAACGGGCCTCTAAGGAAGCTATTGTAGAAATGAGGAGTCTCGCCGTGCAGGCAATCCTGATGGGCTGAGGTGTATGATTGACCCAGAGGTGTGCGGTCCCGTTAGGGTACAATACACCAGATAGCAGGGGAGGAGACCCATGAGAAAATGGAAAAACAAACCCAAACAGAAGCAACCATGCAAAACAAGAAGGTCATATGGCAAACCAATGTCCGGAGCTGTCAACTCCTGGAGAAGAAGATATGGGGTACCAGCGGCCTGACACCCCCCTGCCCCTCCCCCAAAACACAGCCCCTAGCTTACAGCTATGAGTTCCTGGAGATGGACATGAGGAATCCTCCAATGTTTACTTATACCTTTCTGCAGTCATGGAGGCCTACTCCCCTTAGGCCCCAGCCAGAGTCGCCATGACTGCCTGCTGCTCCTTGGCCATGGTGTCCAAGTCAGGTTGTGACGCAGGGCTCGGGGGTTTGATAGCAGTCCAGCCGTGGCTGCTTTGGCTCCGCCTCTTTGATTCGCTTTGTTGTGGCTTGTTGGTGGAAGGTTCTTCAATACCCAGCTGCTTGTAGGCTACAGTGAGGGAGCGTATCTGCCTGAGCTCCCCTGAAACGTGAAGACCAAACGTAAAGGATGCTCCCGAGAGTAAGAGGTGCTGTTCTCACGGAGACAGGAGGTAATGGGGCGGAAAGCTTTACGTTTCGCCAGAGTAGATGCTGCCAAGTCCTGATAGAATGTCGGCTTCTGGCCCTTGTGTTGGAAGGCAGGGTTAACCCTGGCCGCTAGGAGAATGCGCTCCTTTAGTTGGTAATCATGCACACATGTCAGGATGTCCACTGGGGGAGCCGGGGCAGACCTTTGCGGGCCCATCGAGCCTAACCGGGAAATCCTGAGCCTCACCCAGGAGCGAATGGAAGAGACCGGCCACAAGAACCTCCAGATCAGGATCATCTGTGTCATACGCCATGCCTCGGATGCGGATTTTATTGCGCCGAGACCTGTTCTCTAGGTCCTCTATGTGAGTCTGAAGGTCGATGTTTTGTTCCTGTAGTTTTAGGATTTCCTGCTGAAGGCTCTCCATCTCTTCCTTGCGACCTATATCCCGTTCCTCCAGAGTGTTAACCCTCTCTCCCTAGGAGTCCACATCTCGACGCACATCCCGCAAGTGAGCCGAGAGGTCACGCTTCATGGCAGACAAGTCTTTCCGGAGGGTGGAGAAGAGGGACTCAAGTGCGTGGCTGGCCGAGGCCTCCGCTCCGTCTGTGTCCTCCGACTCTTCCCCGGCCTTGGGGGCCACCTGTCCCTCATGCTGTGTGCTTGATGAGTTGAGCAGCAGGTCTTTCACTGAGCGGTCCTTTAGGCTTTATGGGCCCGCCATCACGACCTGCAGTGCTTTCAGACCAAGATAGGCGCTGCTATCCCCGGCCCCCTTCGCCCCGATCTCTAGACCCCTCTGACCCAGTTTGCACACTCCCTCCGTGGGGAATGCTTCGGCCCCCTACTGATGGACCAGGGCTTCTGCCAAAGTCACCGATCTTCCAGCCCGTGGATTCAGGCCTGGGCTGCTAGGAAGAAGGTTCTATGCTCCAGAAGGCCTGCAGGAGATGCCTCCGCAAGGTGCCAGCACTGTTGTTGGCCACCCAGCCCAAGAGGGGTCGAAATCTGACCAGGGTGCTTCAGGGGCGTGTCCAGGCCCACCAATGCCTCTCTCCAGCTCCCGCGCACCTACGGAGAGTCAGACACAAGTGCTACCAGGCCGCCAGCCAGCCACACTGGGGGGGGGGGAGGGGGCGCAGTCCTCCAGTCCCTGCTCTGCCGCCTGGGTGAACAAAATCAGCAAAGCACTCCCACTCCTCTCCGGCGCTTCCACAACCATAGGGGGTTTCCGCACTCTTGCTGGCACAATACCCTGCTGGCGCCGGTCTCCTTGCTTCGAAAATTGCGCAGCCGCCGCCTCTCACCTCGCTCCTCACGCTTGGTGCACTCTTCCACTGCACAGCTGGCCCCAAGTTCCACTAAAGCTGCACCTCCGAGCTCTGCATCTGGCTAATAGAAGCCACAGCAGTGTTTGGCCTGTGCTGTGCTGGGCATCCGGGGGCTCCATGCAGTCGACACCGCCTCAGGCACAGGGGGGAGCTCTGCCCTTCGCCGGCACAATGGCGTTACTGCCTGTCACCCCCTGCCTCCTTGTTGTGCTGGTGCAGCTGACACCTCTCCCTCCTGCTGAGAAAGGGCACCGAATGCTCCTTCTCGGGGCTGCCCCCCGGGACACCACCTCCGAACCTGGATATCATGTCGCACTGGAAGGACACTGGGAGAACACTGACGCGACGCACCAGAGCGTAAGCTCTGCCCCGGTAGGAACTACAGTTCCCATGTGTCTCCTCGGTTCTGACGTCGGTGAGGTCATCACGCGCAAAGCGGCGTTATGGAGAAAAGAGCTTCCGGGGCATTGGCTTGGTGCCGCTTACTGTTGCAGCTGAGCATTTCCCGTGACGAGGAGGTCTGGTAAGGGTGCTTCGTGCACCAACGTTTCCTTGTCATTTGGGTCGCCTATTTCGATATGCTCAACCTGTTGTGGCACATGTCCGGATCAAGCGCTGCGTTACCGTTTGCTCCGTTGGTTGAACCTTTCTTTCCGGTTCTTTGCGGAGCAAACCAATAGCAGCCTCCATTCCGGAATCAGAGGGAATGTTCATTTCTACCATTCTGTGTTCTCCCCTCCCGGCTTACATTTACACTGTAAGGAACAGTGACTGTCCGTGATCTAAGGATTCTTGTGTGGTCTTCTCTCACATTGGAGAGCTGTTCCCAGCTCGTACGGAGAGAACACCCAGCAGACTTTGTTCCTGTCAGACCTAGACTTTGGTTCGCAATGGCGGGGAGCATTGCGATACCATCCTTGTTATTGTTTCTTTCAAATGTATATCCTTTATGACTTTATCCATGAGTATTCACAAACCTGAGAGTCCTACACAGGTGATATACAGCCCTCAGCAAGGGGGACTATTTTTTTAGAGTAACGGAGAGGACCTCCGTGTTTCTTGGCGACGAGCAGGGTCCGGCCATAGTCCAAGAAGTATTGTGATAGTGTGCTTGGAATTATTCTCGTTTGCTTTCTCTTATGCACTGTGGTCAATTGTGTTCTTTCCTTGTGTATCGACAGCAGGGGTATAGAGAGAGAGCAGGAGGACAGCTCTTCCTCACCCCTGTCTCCGCCTTCACAGCTAATCCATTGGTAGGTCAGGTTGATAACATTTGGGTTTTCTGTTGGAAGATGGTAATCCTTAATAGGTTACTGATTATCCTGTCTTACCTTTAGAACATAGCGGAGCTCTACAACACGCACTATTGTCTAGCAGTCCAGAAGAAGTATTTTCCTTTACAGGTACTGGTAGTTGGTGCAATAGACACAGCTTATGCACATAGAAATCTTTTAACATGTATTCCCACTGAAATTGAGAAGAATTATTTGGAGCAGTGGAGGACAGGTATAGAGCAGTCAAGGAAAATGCAACTTTGGAAATTAAGATTATACTTTGGTCACGGGAAGAGGTGGCTCATCAGACATTAGGAACCATGGGAGCATTGACATTAGATTGGCAACATCAAGTGAAATTATGCAGTCACAATGACCAGATTAAGAATGGTACTATTTTTGTGGGTGAGCGTGAATCTGATCATGCTTTTGCAGTTCAGGAAAGTTATTTTTTATGGAATGGATCCTGTGATGCCTGGAGTTCATTTTGTTTATGGGAAGATTGCTTACTTTAAGTAGCTGAATACATGGAATGGTACTTTTTATTAAATGGCAGTGTTTCCAAAGATATTTCACGTGATGGATTTGGATCATCCTGTGTGGGAAGTGAAACTGAGAACGAGGCGTGGTGCGAGTGCTGGAGAAATTGAGGGAGATCTTTTCGGAGCAATCCTACCAAATGTAGGGGTGATATTGAATGACATTAAGATTAAAAAGCTGTAGTTGATGATATCTACTAACACCGTTGGATCATTGTTGTTTATAAATACTGAGATGTTTGCTATTAGAACCATGGCTATGCAAAATCGCCTTGCATTAGACATTTTGCTAGTAAAGGAAGGCAGAGTCTGTCCAATGTTAAAAGTTCAACAGTGTTGTACTTACATCCCAGACAAAAGTAAGGATTTGCAGAAGTACACAGAGAAGATTACTGGTGTGCATAATGAATTGGGTGAATTGAAAATTACTGGTCTGCATAATGAATTAGAAGGATTGACAACAGAAGGTGTGTGGGACTCAGTTGGACATAGATTGAGTGCTGTAGGTAGGTAGTTTACAGATTTGGGAAGTGGTATAGTTGGTTCTGTTTTGAGACCACTGCTGATTATCATCCTTTGTGTGATAATATTGATTGTGGGAGTGAAGGTGTGTAGGAGATATAAAGCAAGGAAAATAAAATTTTAAAAAGGAATGCTATTTATTTAGAAAATAAGCAGAATTAACGATATTATGAAATGAAATGTTTGTAGGAGTTCTAGAGAAAAGGAATTGCCACCTCAAAGGTTTAACTTTGTTTATCTGATAAGATCAAGAGATAAGGTGTGATGGCTGGATACGCCATCAGAGGGGGAAATTATAGAGCAAATGTGCATGTTTATGTAACCCTGTGCATTTGTTAAGTTGGCTATTATTCAGGCCTAACGGGCCAGATGTACGACCTCGCAAATTGCATCATATTTGCGACTCTCAATTTGCGAGGCGCTATTTGGCATGTACAACGTGTTTAACACTGTTTGCGTTTCCCAATGGGGTCTCAAATTGCGAGGCTCATGAATATTAATGAACCTCTCGCAATTTGTGAGTCCATTGGGAATGACAGGCCCTCCCAGGGATGGTGGCCTGCTGGGCTCAGCAGACCACCATGTCTGGGACTGCTTTTAAATAAAGCAGCTTTTTAAAAACAATTTAGCCCATTTTCCTCAAAGGAAAACGGGATGCATTTAAAAAAAAAAAAAAAATTGAAATGTTTTGGTTTCATTTTTAGGTTTCGCGCCTGCGTTGCACTGCGCAGCAGTGCTCGTGCAGGTGCGAGGCATTTTGTAGGTGAAGAACGGGGAATCTAAGCTGACCGTGTGCGTTTCCTTTTCAGCTACCCCATTAGCCCTAGCGTGCGTGTAGGAGAGTAGGGTCTGCTATCCTATGGTCACCCCAAATGTTTGCTTTTTGCTTCACTGGTTTTTGACGTATTGAGGCTGTGGGCCTGCTAATCAGACCCCCAGCCTGCTGTTCTCTCTGCTAAATTGACACTATGCACTTTAGGTGCATAACCCATTGGAACTGGATCACCCTGTGACCCCTGTAGTAGGGTACCCTAGGTACCCAGGGCATTGGTGTATCTGAGGCCTACCAGGGGCTGAAGCATGTATTGTGCCACCCCTGGCCTGGCCTAGCAATTTGGCACAACTGGCTGATCACTCAGCTGGGGTAAGTTGGTGTATCCACCTCTTACTTGGGTGTAGTATGCCTATACCTAACCTTAAATGGGACACATGTTAACCTATAAGTCACTCCTATGGCAGGCCTTAACAATCCTGAAGGCAGAGTGCTTGGTTCCATGTGAGATGGAGCCTGTGTGCAGTGATCGGAACAACTTCCTTCTACCGTTTCCAGATATCGCCATACCATATACTCTTAGGTGCATTATGAACCTCGCGGTTAAATGCTATCTTTGGTTTGGCTTTATCAAAACATGTCGAGTAAGGTGTCATACGAATTGGAATACTAACCCCTCGCCAATTCTGGCGACTGGGTTAGCATTCCACCCTCCTAGGGGGACACGACATGTACAGAACCTGAAACCCGGGTAAAATCAGACATAGCCTCAGCTCCACAAAATGGACGCTGCCACCACAGACACAAGTCTGCCCTCCTGCTGCTGGGAGTCCTTCCAGCTTGGGAGACGTGGACAAAAGATTTCCTGCCAGGGGAGGTGCAAGCACCACCCCAGCCAGGATTTTGTGTATTGGTCAGGTAGGGCTTGAAAAGAAACAGACATGCCTGAGACTCACAAGGAGCCTCGGTGCATATGCCAGTTCAAACCGGTCCTGGGGCACACCAGCCCCAGACCTGGAGCGAGCTGGACAAAGGATTGGGGTGTAACCACCCCCCTTCCTGGTCCCACCCTTAGGGAGGGACCTAGCAGGTAGTCCGGCCCCTAGAATCCGCTTAAAGGTAGGAGCTGTGTCCTAAGACTTCAGACATCCTGGAATCAACTTGAAACTAAGAAGAAGACGGGAACGTCTATGTTCTGCTGCACAGAAGACTGAAGGAAATCTCCCCTATGGTCAGGGAGTGACCATCTTGCTAACGCAAGCACCATCCAGCGAATCGACGTCTACTTTGCCGCTGCCTCCCGCCGGAGCCCGAGCCCAGAGACCGACAAGAACTGGACCTCTAGACCTCTCACCGCCCGATCCACAGTCCCTGCAAAGAAGGAACCTGCGGAGGCACCGAGACACATGGAGCCAGCCATCTTGGAAGACACTCGACTAGCTGCAAGTGCGACAACAGAGGCTCCCTCCGAGTTGTGCTTTGGGTCCTGAGAAGCCCAACATCCGAGCAGCATCTGCACCAAAGGTGAGCCCTCCAGCATCTCCACGATCTGCGTGGGGCCCCTCTGCACTTCGCGACTTGACGCGCCTAACCGGTTACTGGTCCGTTGACTAGTGGCCATCTTGGCGACCATCTTGAAAACTACGACGCTGGTCTGGTTGCTCCAGACTGGCCCCTGCTTCCCTCCAAAGGAGCAGCCCCTCTGACCTTGCTGGTCAGAGCCGTCAGCTTTCTTCGATTCCTGCGACTCCTGCTTTTGCCAAGGCTTGTTTGCTTCTAAGTCGCCGACACCGCCGACAGCGAGAGCCTGCGTGGGACAGCTCGTGAACTGACTCCTGGACGTCGTCGACCTTCAGGGACCACGTGGCTGCAGAGACAAGCTACACCACTTTACCTGTTTGCACCCGACATCGCCTGGTACCTACCTGGTGCCACGCCGGTCACTGGCTAGTGATTGTGAACACTGTCCCCTCTGCTTACAGGTCTTCTACACTTCCGATCCACCCTTGGATCCACCGCATCTCTTCTGGACCGACCGCCTGCAGCATCTTTGTCGTCAGGCTCCATTGAACAGATAGACGAAACCCGATGCACTTCGAGCCCTATGCACCCGCTTCCTGTGGGTGAGGTAAAGCTGGCACTCCGGTGCACAAGTGTAGAGTAACATCTCTAATGTCTAGGTTTGAAGTCTTGAATTCGTAGTCCAACCAGAAGACCCTTCTAGCAGTAACTTTTGAACAATTACGCACCCATTGAAAACCTATGGGCGCCCGCGTGTAACTTTCCTCACTGCACACGCGACCCGTGGACCTCCTGGTCACTAACTAAAGTTAGCTCCTTGTAAGCCCAGCAATTCTAGAGGCCCTAGGCCTTCTCCCTTTCCTGTTCGTGGTACTTATACCACTATTTTAGTATATGGTTTGAGCGGCCACCAGGGCCTATCCATATAAAGTGCAACTTCTGTATATTGTGTTACTTTCTTCTATAACGATTTGTGCTCATAAAGAGTCTAGGGGATACTTTGAGTAATAAATACATATATATTTTGAATATATATGTGTGGTGTCCTTTCATTGGTATAAAGGGGGTTACATATGGTAAAACAGCTTGCTTAACACGCCTAAACGAGTTTAGCCTCAAAGACTGCTTAGCCTATGCTACCACTAGGGCAGCTGGTCCGAAAAGGTTGACTTACAACCACACCATAAGGGTTGCTTGGCATGGTACAAGGTGGTCACTTTAACTAGTGAACATCATATACCAGGCCGACTTCTCACATTGGTGAGCAGCGGTTGGATTTGAGCTTGCTGTGTTTTACCTCTTATCTCTTTGTTACCAATTGAAAGATCATACAGGTACCTTTAGGTACATAGAAAACAAGTTAGTTATATACTTAAGTTCTACTGAACTTAGCTGTTGTAGAGAAAAGGGAGTAGCACACCCTGACTACAACTACTAGATAGGTTTAGTAGGAAAACCCAAGTGTAGGTAGTTGCAACACTTCCACCCACACTTAAGAGCAATGGCTGGGGCAGAGGGGTCCAAGGTACCCATCTGTCGAGAGTGACCCCCAGAGGGCACCATCCATCTTTGCTACCCTAAACCAGAACGAGCTCAGGCAGTTGGCTAATTCTAGGGGCCTTAAACAGCCCAAGAACCCTACCTCTGCTGAACTCGGAGAACTCTTGCAAACTGATGAAGATCAGAGAGCTCTCAAGAAAGCCTCCCAGTTAGGCCCCTCAGGGACTGGAACAGGAGGCCCTCCTTCTAAAGATGCTACTGAAGCACCCCTTCCTAACAGTCACCCCTTAGGTGAGAATCAGACTACAGATGATGAGGATCAGCATAGGGAGGAGAATGACAAAGGGATGAGTCTGATAGTAGTAGTAATTCTGATGGGAGAAATAGCCCAGTGCCAGGTGTTATACTTGGCCCAGCTAACATAAGACTATTGGGGAATGACAATGGGTTCCCCCCCATTGAGTTTCCCCAGTGGACTTAACCAGGGGTTTGGGAGACAGAGGAATCACTCAGGTGACTCTAATGCCTCTCATGCCTCTAGAGGCTCTCAGGGTCAGTCCAGAAGAAGGATGACCATCCCTCAGAGGAGGGAGCATGAGGCCAGAATGCAGGAAGCTCAGCTGAGGATCAGGAAACAGGAGCTAGAAGTAGCCCTGATGGAAGAGAAACTGAACAAGGCTAGGAAACCTAGAGAGAGTGGGTCTATACCCACTGGTGGCAGCATTGTCCCTAGGGACAAAGATAGGGTCTTTGATAATAGGAACCTGTCCAAGGTTGTGCCCCCCTACAAAAGTGGGGATGATACCACAAATGGATGACTGCTCTTGAGAGAGCCTGCAAAGTACAGCAGGTTCATGAGGATCAGTGGGCAGCAATCTTATGGCTCTCCTTTGAAGGTAGAGGCAGAGATAGACTCCTCACTGTTAGAGAGGAGGATGTCAAACTACAGAACCCTGAAGAGTGTCCTTGTTGATGGGTTAGGCTTAACCACTGAGCAGTACAGGTTAATGTTCAGAGATACCCAGAAGGCACAGACTCAGGACTGGTCTGAATATGTTGAATGTGCCACTAAGGCTTTGGAGGGTTGGTTGCTGGGAAGTAAGGTTTCAGATTATACAGGATTGTACAATTTGATGATGAGAGAACAGATTTTAAATAACTGTCAAAAACCAGCAACTGCATCAACACTTGGTTGACTCGGATCTGACCTCTCCCCAAGAATTGGGAAAGAAGGCAGACAAATGGGTCAGAACCGGGGTTAAGCAAAAGAACCAGAACCAGGGCCAAGGGGGTGATCAGAAGAAAACAGACCAAAAGGGTAATGACCAGAAATCCAAAGACCAGAAGTCTTCAACAGGGCCCCAAACTAGTACTAATGAGGGTGGGTCCCAACAATCTAAAGGAAAGAAGGTCCAAAGAAACCCTGGTGCAAATCTTGCAAGAATACAACTCACTGGACTAGTGATTGTAAGAAGGGTGGAGGCCCCAACACTGTTGCCCCTAAGGCACCTGCTCCCAGTTGTACTGTTAGCAGTGTTGGTCCCCAGACAAAGGGTGTAGTGGGAATCACTATGGGAACTGAAGGAGATTCTGACCTAGACAGAACCCTTACACAGGCAGTCTTGATCTGTGATGGGGACATGGATTTGTACCTGACTGTGAGCCCCAGTAATCTGGGCAAGTACAGACAGACTCCATTGATTAATACAAAAGTGGCTCAAGCCTACAGGGACACATGTGCCAGTGTCACTATGGTGACACCAGGCTTTGTGGATCCTGGACAGTACATACCAGGTGAGAATTACCTGGTGACCAATGCCAGCAATACCACTACTTCCCATAGTGTGGCTATTAACTTCTCATGGGGAGGGGTAACTGGCCTCAAAAGGGTTGTGGTTAGTGCAGACCTCCCAGTAGAATGTTTGTTGGGCAATGACCTAGAGTTCTCTATGGTCAGAAGTGGAGTACAGGACACATGCAGAGATGTTAGGTATATCACCACATGTCCTTACTGTGACCAGGTCACAGGCCAAAAAGTGCCTTACTGAACCTCAGGTCTTGGATCCTGGAACAATGGACCAAGCACCTACCAAGAAGAACATGAGGGTTAAGGCTGTGCCTTCCCCCCCCCCCTGCCTCCAAGTGATGATCAGTCTTCCCAGGAGGATGATCCAGAGAACCTTGAAGAAACTGTCCCTGAAGAGCTTGAACCTGACCAGGTTGAGTTTCTGGGGACAGGGGGACCTTCTAGGGCTGACTTGGGGCAGGCTCAGTTATCCTGTCCATCTCTTGAACCCCTCAGACAGCTGGCTGCTGCTGAGGCTGCTGGGAATGCTCAAGGTACCCATAAATTATATTGGGATGATGGGCTCCTTTATTCAGAGGCTAGAGACCCAAAACCTGGTGCAACCAGGAGGTTGGTTATACCTCTGCAATTTAGGGGCTTCCTTCTTACCTTGTCCCATGATATTCCTCTAGAAGGACACTTAGGCCAGAACAAGACTTGGGACAGGCTTGTCCCTCACTTTCACTGGCCTCACATGAATGAAGATACCAAGGAGTTTTGTCGCTCCTGTGTAACCTGCCAAGCCAGTGGCAAATCAGGTGGCACAACAAAGGCCCCCCTAATACCACTACCTGTGGTGGGGGTTCCCTTTGAGAGAGTGGGGATTGATATTGTGGTTCCCATGGATCCCCCCACTGCATCTGGGCACAGATTTATACTGGTGGTAGTGGATCATGCCACCAGGTATCCAGTTGCAATTCCCCTTAGGACCACAACAGCTCCTGTTGTGTCCAGGGCCTTACTAGGAGTCTTCTCCAGAGTGGGGTTTCCTAAGGAGGTAGTTTCTGACAGAGGTACCAACTTCATGTCAGGATACTTGACAGCTATGTGGAAGGAATGTGGTGTCAACTACAAGTTCACCACTCCTTATCACCCACAATGCAATGGGCTTGAGAGATTCAACAAGACCCTAAAGGGTATGATCAAAGGATTACCTGAAAAAGCTCAGGCGAAGATGGGACCTCCTTCTACCCTGCCTTCTGTTTGCTTACAGAGGTCCCACAAAAAGGAGTTGGCTACAGCCCCTTTGAATTGTTATTTGGGCACCCTGTAAGAGGACCCCTATGTCTGGTGAGGGAAGGATGGGAGTTACCTCTCAAAAAGCCTAAGCAAGACATAGTGGACTATGTACTTGGTCTCAGCTCCAGGATGGCTGAGTACATGGAGACGGCATCCAAAAACCTTAAGGCAAGCCAGGCCTTACAGAAAGCTTGGCATGACCAAAAGGCTGTCTTGGTTGAGTTTCAGCCAGGACAGAAGGTATGGGTGTTGGAGCCAGTGGCCCCAGCAGCACTCCAAGACAAATGGTCTGGACCCCATACAATCCTGGAAAAGAAGGGAGAGGTTACCTACTTGGTGGACCTAGGCACTCCAAGGAGTCCCCACAGGGTACTCCATGTTAACAGGTTAAAAGCATATGTTGACAGGGCAGACATGGGCTTGCTCATGGCTACAGATGAGGGACAGGAAGAGGAGAGTGACCCTCTCCCAGACCTGTTGTCTCAGAACCCTGAAGATGGTTCAGTTGAAGGAGTGACCCTTGGAGGCAACCTCACTGAGCATCAGCAAATTGAATGTAGACCGGTTCTACAATCATTTCAGCATATGTTCTCACTGATACCTAGTCAAACTGACTGGTGTACCCATGTGGTGGACACCGGTGACAGTCTTCCTGTGAAGAACAAACTTTACAGACAACATGACCATGTCGGGGACTGTATAAAGACTGAGGTACACAAGATGCTGGAGTTGGGTGTCATTGAGCCCTCAGAGAGCCCCTGGGCTAGCCCAGTGGTTCTGGTCCCCAAACCTCACACCAGGAGGGCACTACCAATTTGTGGTGATGCCCTTTGGTCTGAAGAATGCACCTGCCACCTTCCAAAGGTTGGTGAATCAAGTCCTTACTGGGTTGGATGACTTTTGTGCAGCATATCTTGATGACATTGCTGTCTTTAGCTCCACCTGGGAGGATCACCTGATCCACCTGAAGAAGGTACTTGAGGCTCTGCAAAAGGCAGGCCTCACTATCAAGGCTACTAAGTGCCAGATAGGGCAGAGTAAGGTTGTGTACTTGGGCCACCTTGTAGGTGGAGGCCAAGTTCAACCACTGGAGAGTAAGATACAATCCATCAAGGACTGGTCTCCTCCCACCACCCAGACTCCGGTCCGAGCTTTCTTGGGCTTGACTGGGTACTACAGGAAGTTTAAGAACTATGGGTCCATTGTGACTCCTCTTAATGATCTGACATCCAAAAAGATGCCCAAAAAGGTTCAGTGGACAGTAAGCTGTCAAAAGGCATTTGATGACCTGAAGAAGGCCATGTGCTCTGCACCTATCCTGAAAAGTCCTGACTACTCCAAAGAGTTTATTGTCCAAACAGATGCTTCTGAGTTGGTGTGGGAGCTGTGCTGTCACAACTTAATGTAGATGGTCAAGACCAACCCATTGCTTTTATTAGCAGAAGGTTGACCCCCAGAGAGAAGAATTGGTCAGCTATTGAGAGGGAGGCCTTAGCTTCTTCAGGGCCCACACCACAGCAGAGGCCATACCGGTTTGGCACTCACTTCAAGATTCAGACGGACCATAAGCCCCTCTTGTGGCTAAATCAGATGAAGGGTGAAAACCCCAAACTGCTTAGGTGGTCCATTTCCCTACAGGGGATTGACTTTACAGTGGAGCACCGGCCAGGTACAGACCATGGGAATGCAGATGGTCTCTCCAGGTACTTCCACTTACGACATGAAGACACGACTGGTCCAGGCTAGTTTAATGTCCCTGCGTTTGGGGGGGGGGGGTTGTGTAGGAGAGTAGGGTCTGCTATCCTATGGTCACCCCAAATTTTTGCTTTTTGCTTCACTGGTTTTTGACGTATTGAGGCTGTGGGCTTGCTAATCAGACCCCCAGCCTGCTGTTCTCTGCTAAATTGACACTATGCACTTTAGGTGCATAACCCATTGGAACTGGATCACCCTGTGAGCCCCTGTAGTAGGGTACCCTAGGTACCCAGGGCATTGGTGTATCTGAGGCCTACCAGGGGCTGAAGCATGTATTGTGCCACCCCTGGCCTGGCCTAGCAATTTGACACAACTGGCTGATCACTCAGCTGGGGTAAGTTGGTGTATCCACCTCTTACTTAGGTGTAGTATGCCTATACCTAACCATGAATGGGACACATGTTAACCTATAAGTCACTCCTATGGCAGGCCTTAACAATCCTGAAGGCAGAGTGCTTGGTTCCATGTGAGATGGTGCTCTGGCATGAGTTGAGCCTGTCTGCAGTGGTCGGAACAACTTCCTTCTACCGTTTCCAGATATCGTCATACCATATACTCTTAGGTGCATTATGAACCTCGCGGTTAAATGCTATCTTTGGTTTGGCTTTATCAAAACATGTCGAGTAAGGTGTCATACGAATTGGAATACTAACCCCTCGCCAATTCTGGCGACGGGGTTAGCATTCCACCCTCCTAGAGGGACACGACCTGTACAGAACCTGAAACCCGGGTAAAATCAGACATAGCCTCAGCTCCACAAAATGGACGCTGCCACCACCGACACAAGTCTGCCCTCCTGCTGCTGGGAGTCCTTCCAGCTTGGGAGACGTGGACAAAGGGTTTCCTGCCAGGGGAGGTGCGAGCACCACCCCAGACAGGATTTTGTGTATTGGTCAGGTAGGGCTTGAATAGAATCAGACATGCCTGAGGCTCACAAGGAGCCTCGGTGCATATGCCAGTTCAAACCGGTCCTGGGGCACACCAGCCCCAGACCTGGGGCGAGCTGGACAAAGGATTGGGGGTGTAACCACCCCCCTTCCTGGTCCCACCCTTAGGTAGGGACCTAGCAGGTAGTCCGGCCCCTAGAATCCGCTTAAAGGTAGGAGCTGTGTCCTAAGACTTCAGACATCCTGGAATCAACTTGAAACTAAGAAGAAGACGGGAACGTCGATGTTCTGCTGCACGGAAGACTGAAGGAAATCTCCCCTATGGTCAGGGAGTGACCATCTTGCTAACGCAAGCACCATTCAGCGAATCGACGTCTGCTTTGCCGCCGCCGCCTCCCGCCGGAGCCCGAGCCCAGAGACCGACAAGAACTGGACCTCCAGACCTCTCACCGCCCGATCCACAGTCCCTGCAAAGAAGGAACCCGTGGAGGCACCGAGACACGTGGAGCCAGCCATCTTGGAAGACACTCGACTAGCTGCAAGTGCGACAACAGAGGCTCCCTCCGAGTTGTGCTTTGGGTCCTGAGAAGCCCAACATCCGAGCAGCATCTGCACCAAAGGTGAGCCCTCCAGCATCTCCACGATCTGCGTGGGGCCCCTCTGCACTTCGCGACTTGACGCGCCTAACCGGTTACTGGTCCGTTGACTAGTGGCCATCTTGGCGACCATCTTGAAAACTACGACGCTGGTCTGGTTGCTCCAGACTGGCCCCTGCTTCCCTCCAAAGGAGCAGCCCCTCTGACCTTGCTGGTCAGAGCCAACAGCTTTCTTCGATTCCTGCGACTCCTGCTTTTGCCAAGGCGACCTCCTGGTCACTAACTAAAGTTAGCTCCTTGTAGGCCCAGCGATTCTAGAGGCCCTAGGCCTTCTCCCTTTCCTGTTCGTGGTACTTGTACCACTATTTTAGTATATGGTTTGAGCGGCCACCAGGGCCTATCCATATAAAGTGCAACTTCTGTATATTGTGATACTTTCTTTTATAACGATTTGTGCTCCTGTGCTCATAAAGAGTCTAGGGGATACTTTGAGTAATAAATACATATATATTTTGAATATATATGTGTGGTGTCCTTTCATTGGTATAAAGGGGGGTTACATATGGTAAAACAGCTTGCTTAACACGCCTAAACGAGTTTAGCCTCAAAGACTGCTTAGCCTACGCTACCACTAGGGCAGCTGGTCCGAAAAGGTTGACTTACAACCACACCAGAAGGGTTGCTTGGCATGGTACAAGGTGGTCACTTTAACTAGTGAACATCATATACCAGGCCAACTTCTCACAGTGCGTCTTTTGATGAAAGACTGCATGCTATTGGCCAAAGGCGGGCGCATTGCTCCGCCCACTGCCTATTGGTGTCTGGACATCAATAGGCCATGTGGTTTCAATTATCGTGCCCAGACACGGGAGCGATAACTGACATCACATGTCTCGCTCTGGAGCGTACGTGGGTCTTTTCCAGAAAGTAGCTTCACAGACATCAATGTCCTTGTTTATCGGGATATTTGTCGATGTCCATACCGAAGATGTCCCCATAGATGCCAGACCTTCAAATTCGGCAGGGCCATGGTGGTGGGGTGGTGGCGGGTTTACTATTATGTGAAATTTTAAAAGGTGGATTTATTTTTTTATCTTTAATTATTGCACAAACCGCTTACTCCATAAATCTGTTGTACTCGCCCGAATGTTGATCAGTAGTTGCCGGGTGTCGATTTCTTCATTCACGTTTACGAGAACGATTATGGGCATTCGCACCTATGTCCACACGGAACAACTGAAAATCCTGAACCTACCACTAAATACTGAAGTCCGGTGTTCCTGTACTTTGCTGCAGCCTCTTCCATTCAAACCCCTGGAGATTGTATTGATCCTTCTGTGAACTCCAACGCTGCTTTTCGTGTTATTGCTTAATGTCTTCCCACCACCAAACACAGCCTCCCACCTATATAAACTACCGATCTGTTTCCCACCTTATTACCAGCACCCATTTGCTGCTGCTTCAGCTCCCACCCCCACTCTCGTAAACTTACTTCACAAGCAAGTGTGCCACTTTGCACGCCGTGCAGTTTTTCTGAAGGCATGCACGCGCATTGCCTGTAAACTTGCTTGTGTGGTATTGCAACGGAGCCCGGGAGGAAGAGGCATTTTTTGCACCGGCGCCAGAACGGGGTACAGCACCCCCGCTGCAGCCCAGCGAACATGTCCCGGGAGGGACCCACGCGAAGAAGGTCCGGAAAGGGGGGCCCTGTTGCCGCTTCTGGTGCTAGGGGCGCCCCTGGGTCACCCAGCCGCCCGGGCCAGGGAGGCCGCTTTCTTGGAGGTAGTGCTGTTCGAGTCCAGCCCCAACGGGAACTACACCACTTACACCACCGGCATGCAGGGCAAGTTCAGCACGGTGTGGGCAACTATCAGCGCGGAGGGAGAGATCGTGCAGGTAAGAGCCGCGTGCTGCCTCCCTCCCCTTTGGAATCTCACAGGAGGCTCTCCTGTAGCCCAAAGCAATCGCCCCAGTGCCGACATAGAAGGCAGGTCTACCTTGCCAAGTTGCCACCACCACCGACAGCAACGAGACCCCGTTAGACACCACCCCCTAAACAAAGTCGCACAGGAGACACCCCTACCACTGAGAAGACCCCCATTGAGCCACACATGGAGTCCTCCAAGTCACATCAAAGAAGCAAAGCCTGAGATACTCCAGTCTCTAAAATATAAATATATATACTCCACCCCCCGCTTTAAAAATGTTCTGGAGCAGTGTGGCTGGTGTCACCATCTATGCATGAGGCAATAGTCACCCAACACCCCCCTTGAGCAGCAGGGTGGACGGGACCCCAGGGGCAATTAAACACCCTCCCAGCCACCCCCCCCCCCCCCACCAACACTCTTGAAATATGTATTTTTGTGTACTCCGGGGAGAACTGGCATTTTGTGTCCGCGTAACACATGAGGTTTGCGAATCTGCATAGAATGCTATCTCCCCCCCCCCCCCCCCCCGTTTATTTTGTTCCCCCGGAGAGACTGATTCTTGCAGAGTGAACTTCTGCACCTATGCTGTGTATCTTGAGAAACCTGCTCATTGTGTGCCCCTGTAAACAAATGTGTATTGTGTGCCGTGCATTATGTTGTGGATTCCCTTGCCTCATACGTTTTCTGTGTATACCTGGGAGAAGCCCGCACATTGCGTACCTTCAGGGGACAGCTGCACATAGTGTAATCTCCGTAGCGCTGCACAGAACCATCTAACTGGCTGAAGACAGTTCTTTTTTTCAACAACATTGTTTATTACATGACTCGACTCTAAGCAGTACTGCTTGGCTGATGCATGGTGAAAGCTTTCGGCCACTTCTTGTTTAAAGGAGCTTCCTGTGTGAAAAAATCTTGCACTGCAATGGCAGACTAGCTTGAACACAAAATGTCTCTTAGATACTACCGGTATCACATGAGTCTTTCTATGTGTTAGAAATGGGATCTCTGGTTGGCTAAGGCTTGCGCCAAAGCCAGGCAGAGACCACCACTCTAAGTCAGGGCTGGGGAGTTACACGCCAAAGATAACCCCTGCTCACCCCCCCTTGGTAGCTTGGCACGAGCAGTCAAGCTTCTCCCGGAGGCAATGTGTAAAGCGTTTGCGCGCGCACACAGCAACAACACCCTAGGCCCACCACAAAAGAAACTCCACACAAGGTTATATATAAAAAATAGCCTTTGTATTATAATAAACATATTAGATGATAATCACATAATTTACACTGTGCCAACTGGCACTGGGCAGAATTTTACAGGGGACTATTTACACAAGACAGGGCCACATGGACCACTGTCAGAATTAGCACAAATCACCAATTGTAAATGTAGAACATATACCAACTGTAACACAAATTAGAACTGTAGAGCACACCAGTAACTACTGGCGCAATAATGACCTCAGCATTATCACAATAGAATCGGGTATAAAACCTATTCTGTACACATCACAGGGGCATAAACACATTATGCAATCTCTAACAAGTCTAATGCATTAGACCCTACCTCCTAAGTATAATTACACTAGGGGGGTACATCACACAGGGAAGTATACTCTCCCTAACATAAACCTAAACAGGTAAAACAACCTCCTATGCAGAAATCATATCTAGAGGTATAAAACACAGGGTGCGCAAAACCTACTACACACGGTACATTTCCTAACACCCCAAAGCATTAAAACACAATAGTAATTCAATCACATTAGGGTCCAGGTTGCACCAGAACCTAAAGGTAGCAGCTGCCCACTACTTGCTGGGCAGCTGGGGACAAGAACAGGGCCTAAACGCTGCAGCTGGCACGAAGTGCTGCGCAGCTGTTGAATCACGATGTGGGCACTGGCACTCACTGTGCCCTTCCAACCCACGTGCCCAAGAACGTTGCAGCTGCCCTCTCGCAAGCGGGGCAGCTGTGAAGGGTGACCACACAACAGGGGAACAAGCCTGGGCCCGTCTAAAACAAATTTGGCCATCGTGGGAGCCACACGGGGCTCTGAGCAATTGTGTACTAAAAATAACTGGACCCCCAGCATTGGAGCCTCTCTGGGCTCTAGAATAATAATGCCCCTTCGGTGGAGCGGCCCGCTGACAGACTGGGCCCCTCTGACTCGGTGCCTCGCACCGAAAACAAAACCTGCTCCCTTTGTGGAGCGGGAGCGACATGCAGCCCTGCCCCCTGCCCAGCCCTTACTCACCGGGGTCCGGCGCAGGGGACTCCTCTTCTGGATGTGGCGGGGGCAGGTACCGGCAATGTGCCTCGCGCCCCCTTGGCGGGAACAGGCTGCGGCGCCACTTCTCCCCTCAAGGTCCAGCGCGGGGTGGGCTCCCGCCTGGATCCATTGGATTCTTCCCCCGGGCCCCCTCCTGGGACCCGGGGCTTTTCCTCTATCCGGCCGCCACCGCGGGGCTCTCCCTCAACTCACGGGACCCCCGTGAGGCATACACAGTCTTCTGTGCTGTCTTCTCCCGGTCGGGTGGAAATGACCGCGAGGCCCCGCCCCTGTCCCAGGCAGACGTGCCTGGCTTCCGGTTTTCGATCGGGTTGGCGGTGGTGATCTTCTACAGGGGGAAATGCGGGGTGGGCACCCGCTCACTTAAAGATCCCTGAAGCGGGGTGGGCACCCGCTAGTGAGCCTACCAGCGGGGTGGGCACCCACAGATTAGGATGTCACAAAATAAGCGCGGTTGGCACCCGCGAGGTACAGAAAAATGCGGGGTGGGCACCCGTGGACCAAAGCAACATTAAGCGGAGTAGGCTCCCGCTGTTTGTAATCGAGCCAAAGCGGGGTGGGCACCCGCCATCTAAGCATAAAGGGAAGGGGCTGCAGCCCCCACGATCTCTCCAAGGTGAAAGAAGCACACACAGGGCATCAAGGAATGCAGCCAAAGTCCTGGGTCCCAAGAGAAAGTCCTTTAGGCATCAGGGAGCAAAACAGCCCCCAGCCAAGGCAGAAGGTCACCCGAAGCAGTCCTCCAGGCATCCAGGGGCTGGGCAGGGCCCATGAAAGCAAGCCTTCCCCTGAGCCCCAGCAGCAGCACGCCTCTTTTATACACAAAATCCTTTGTCTCCAAAGGTGCAGGGAAGGGGTGAACCAGATGCAGCTGGTTCCTGAGCACTTTGTTTTGCTCAGCCCCTCTCCCTAGTCACAGGACAGGCCAGGGACATCAGACGCACCACAGGGGGTGGAGCCCGCATTGTGGAGGGAAAGCCCAGCCCTATTCAGGTCCCAGGTGTACTCCTCCCTGCCATCAACATACAGATCTCTCCATTCACCACCGGGGCAGACCCATCCTGACTCCTGGAGCCAGGCACACCAGCCAATCACAAGCCAGACAGTCACTTCACATTTATTACACAGACATGTCAGCTTCTAGAAGTGGCACTTCTACACTAGACACAGTAACGCCGCCCACATCATCGCGCAGCATTCAATCTCACGAGCTTGCACATACCAAACTCTGCCCTGCACTCCTCTCGCATCAGCACTTAACACGGTCACTCAGATCCCCCATGCATTCCTATGGGAGGGCAGGTCAGTCTCACTAAAATATACACAGAGCGCACGCACTTTCCACTGGGACACAGTGTAAAAGCGTCTAGAGGCCTAAAACCACTAATACAACCTAGGAAAAAGGCTAGAATAAATGCAAAAAGTTCTAGGGGTGAACTTGCCAGAAGGGCCAAGTCCAACACTATGTAATATCCATGTCCGCTAAAAAAGATAAGCAAAATTGCTTAATATAAAGTTTCAAAAACTTTTTGCTAATTTCGTATAACACGGAGTTCAATAATTACATCATGAATTTCGCTGGTGTCATTACAGTTTTGCCCACATCTGATTACATGTCTTCAATGCAATGCTCTGTGCATTTGGTCATTGCTTATTTAAATTAACTTCTTTGGCATTTTTGGTGTGTGCACTGGTGAGAGGATATAGGTGTGTTTTAGAGGTAGAATATAAGCTGTGCACATCTTTTACACAGTAGCAGCTAGTGACATTTGAAAGTGGTGAGGTGTATAGGCAGACAACCAATTTCGACTGATTGATTAGATACCCTGTCAGGAAGAGTGCATCCTCTGGGGTCCTCAGTGAGGGACTTTGGGCTGCAGAGGGGGTTGAGGGGAAACGAGTAGACAGATGAATTAATCATCCTCTCAGCCTCTGAAATACTCCGGTGCACACAGGGTGGCATTGGAAGAGCTGGGTTAACTATTCTAAAACCTGATTTCCCAATTTCAAAGTAGGCAGCTCTTGGCAGTACGCCACATCCTCTCCCCCTGGAGATAAATTAACTTTCATTAATAAAGAAACAGTGTCTCCAAGTTTAAGCAAAGAGCGGGGAGTTTATTTTTAAACAGTCTGTGTGCTGTCTCACTCTACACCGTCAGCAGAGGAGGCCTCACCTGGGTTAATAAGGGCAAAAATACATGTGCATCGCAAATATCTGTATTTTCTGCATACTAGCTAGTTAAAGACAGAGAAAACTAGCAAATATTACAGATGCGGTCTCTTACATGCACACTGCTGACAACAATAATAGTATTATGGTTATCACGGTTATTATTCTTAATCGATGCTTACACCTAAAAAGAAATGCCTAAACAGCGCGTTGTGACACTCCACAAATGAGAACGAATCCCGATTGTTTTCACTGTGGGGTGGTTCTAAATGTGATTTACAGTCCGAGTTTACATTACGTTCATGTAAGGTGGGCACGTGAGGTCTCGCATTATTAAAGTTTGAGCTATTGGCATTGCTAAATAATGCAACATCAATAGCTAAAACTTAATAATGCGAGACCTATTGCATTGCAAATGCTTGTTTAAGGGCAGGCAGTGGTCCCTTAAATTATATTGCATGCATTTGCAAAGGGGAACGGGTCCCCTGGGGGCCCCTTCCCATTTGCGAATGCATTACCACCTACTTGTAGTAGGTGGTAATTTGCGAGTGTTTTGTGACCGCAATTGCAAAACATTGGAACATAGCTTTGCTGTCCCTATTAGGACGGGAACGCCCCTTCCTAATAGCGTGTCGCAAAACAATATTTTGCGAGTCACAATTTATGTGCGAGTTGCAAAATACTGTTTGTAGAAGACCCGTTTGTGCACACTAAAAAGCAGCGTACATCTGGCCCAACATGCGTTCATTTAACTTCATGTGTGATTTATTCTAGCCTAATGCTGTATTTCAGTGCCAATATGCAATGCAGTTAATATCTGATATGTGCTTAACCTTCAGTGTGGAATGTTTTTGCTGCATATTGTCTCCACTGCAGGTGTGGATAAAGCCTTATTACTTAGCATAGAAGAGTTATTGTTTCTGTTTGATAGTGAGGTGTGAAAGGACAAAGTAGCATGAGAGGAACCTGGTAACAAGCACTGGGATGAATACCCATGGAGAAGAAGAATGGCCAAGGATGAAGAGGATCACTAATCTGTGTGAGAAGGGTGTTGGAAGAATCAAGCCTAGCCAATGGAAATGTACTCGAGGGAAGGCCACGAGGGAACGTTCTCTTTTCGAATGCAGTTTGTAGGGTGCAGACCTATGCTTGTGTGGCTTCATGCTACTTGACCCATGCTTGAAGTACTTCTACTGGGGACTTCACTCTTGACACCTTTCTGTCTTTTCCTATAATGGTCCTGAAGCTGACAATCATCTGTCAGACTAGGGGGCCCTTGTTAGGATAGTGTAGGTAAAAGTAGGGTTAATGTTTTCAGTTGAGACTCAATTAATGCAATTTATCACATAACTTTCCTTTTCCTGATTGTTTATTTCGTAATAATTGAAATAATCATACTTTCTCTTCTGTATCAAGCACATCTCTTCAGTAGATTCGGACAAGTTGTAGTAATTTTTATTTTTATATGATTATGCTAAGAGGGGTTTATGTGAGCTTATTTTAAAATGTGTAATATACCCCACTAAACCATTTTCCAGTTGTGGACTGGGTTATTGTGTGACCTAATGGGTTACACTTTGAACGTTCAACATTTTTAATTGTTCTCCCATGCATTCAAAGGTCCATGGGTTGCAGAAAGTAAATGGGCTCAGTTTTTCTCATTTGGGAGTAAGCTGGAGCAAAAGATTCAACCTCCACCAATCTAAACAACATGAGTAACAACCATAGATGGTTTTCATGTGCGGCCGTCCCGAGATGACTCCTAGAAAGCAGTCTGGGCTTAGATGATCCAAGACTGCCAGTAAAGCCTCTTAAACTTGAGGACATGTTGAACATGGCTCGCTCGAGCTCAGCAAATGAAAGAGGAGGCCTTAAAAATCTGACTGAGTGTCAAACAAAAGAACTTTGGTTCCATTCAAAAGGCACGACTACTGCACCCTCCAACCACAGCACAACCGCTGCAAACTACCTGTGATTACTGCATCCATGAACCGCACCCACTACTTCAAAGCCCAAGGAAAAGCGTGCTCAAAATTCAGTTAACTGGTGCACTTTGCACACATGTACAGAAGAAGAGGCTGCTACAGTCAACCACCCAGCAAGTGACATGCCCCACATCAGTCTTGATAGTAACAACCACCGCACAATGACAGGGGGAGAGTCACCAAAACAAGGCAAGGTCATACCAGTCGGAGGAGGATATACTTCTAAACTTGTACCCAAACACAAACAAGGCAAAAAGACTGCAACCAGTATGCAAGATTGAAATAGTTGGGCAGCGCATTATTAGAACTCTTTGATACAAGGGGAACAGTAAAGGATATGGACTTTCAATAGTACAAAGTATTCAGAGTACAACTGATACTAAAACTCTCTAAAACAAAAAAGGATTCATATGAAGGTAAACCTCCACTCCCTTAGCCAGAATATGCAAGGAAACTCCAACACTTAAGCCACGAAGTACGTGTAAAATTCTGTGTTATCACTGGAGAAGGGGGCACCTCACTAAGCTGCTGCACAGCCAACGACCTCGGGTTGGTAGAATTTATACAACTACTCCATAACAATTAGGCAGAGCTGCTGCTCAGAGAATTTGAACATGTGCTCAAGGTGCTTGGTTACCTCAAAAACTACCTTAGTCAAGTTGCACATAGACAAAGCGATAACGCCAATATCCCTGCGGCACCAACACATCCCATTTCTCCTTCAAGCCCAATTAGACACATGGCGTCATTATCAGTGATGACACATGTTCAAAATCCCTGGAGGAACATCACCTGCATGCCAATGCCACATTGCAAAGAATATGGGTCTGCAGTCTTATATAGTTAAATGCCAGTTCTTTGAGTCACAAGTTGAATTCTTTGGCTACACTTTCTCAAAAGATGGTTTAATTGGGGACCCCCACAAGTCAGATGACACCCACAATGCCCCAGCACCCACCTCTACCATGAAAATTAGAAGTGTTCTGGGGATGGGCAAAAATTGAGGGCGGTTCATCTCAAACTTGGCAATGCTAATTGAACCTTCATGTAAGCCAATGTCAAGTGGGAGTGGGAAGAGACCCAGCACAAGGCGTTCAAGTCAAAGAAGCACTGCTCCATGATTTCATATGGCATTTCTTGACTGGAAGAGATTGAGCTTAATTTCAAAGACATCCCAGTGTGGATAAGGGTGGCATTGGTGCAAGAGGAAAGCAAAGGAAAATGGGTGCCAGTGGTTTTTGCCAGTCGGGCGCTGACAGAATTCAAAATGTGCTACGTCCAAATCGAAAAACTCTGGCATTAAAGTAGTGGTGTGCCCATTTTCATCTCTATCTATTCGGGAGGAAGTTCAAAGTGATCACTGCCCACATAACCCTTGTGAACTTGTGTCAAGCCATGTCACAACACCCGCCACCACAAACTGAAAAGTGGGTAATGCAGTTACAACAGTATCAGTTGGAGGTCCCACACCGGCAAGGGGTTGAAAACTGGGCACCCCCCAGCTCTATTGTGATGTAATTGTAGCTTGTAAAGCGCATAATCACCGTCGGGTCTCTAAGTGCTGTGAGAGAGAGCCCTACCCTAGCGCATGGCGAGGGAATCATTGATTAATTTATGCCCCAGGCTTCTACGAAAAGGAGTGTTTTTAACTTCTTCCTAAAAGGGAGGAGGGTCTGTTCTTTACGAGAATTCTCCGGCAGTTTGTTCAAAAGTTGAGGAATGGAGGTTGAAAAGGAACGGAGTAGCCTGCTGGGTGTGTAGCTTACTAGACTATCTTTGATGTAGGATGGGGCCTGACCCTTAAACTTGATTCTCTGCCTGACCAGAAGCCAGTGAAGCTGGCTTAGGAGGGGCTGGCGTGGGCCCTTCTTGGGAGTCTAAAAATCAGTCTGGCTGCATCATTCATAATCACCTGTAATCTAGCAAGCAACTTTTCTGGAACGCCAATGTACAGAGAATTCCGTAGTCCAGTTGTGACACTATCATGGCCGATACAGCCATTCTAAGTGTCATGAAGGAGAGAAGGGGTGCTTGTTTCCGAAGCTGTCTTAGCAGACCACTACATGTTCCTACTACAGCCGAGATACTTGCTGGGTCATGGAGAGCTTGGCATCAATTTTGATGCCCAAGCTTTTTACGGCCTGGGCGGGTTCAAGTTTAGTGCCCAACTCTTGTGGCCAGAAGAGGTCGCTCCAGGGATTGGTGTCTGGTGATAGCCAGTACCTCCAGTCTTATCAGGATTGATTTTTAGGGAATTGGCCGTCATCCAGTTGACAGTGTATTTCAGAATGTTCTGCAGGCGTGTGTGGGCAGAAGGGAAGTTTTCTATCTGGATGATGATTTAGGTATCGTCCGCGTAGTCATATACCTGGCACTCCATGTTCGTCAGAGCGGCCACCAAGGGCTGAAGGTAGGCATTGAATAGAAGGGGGACAATGCCGAGCCCTGTGGAACCTGCACGTGAGTTTGCTGGCGTCGGACACCTGGTCGGCCAGCTGTATTCTCTGTGAGCGGTCCGTTAAGAAGGACATGAGCCATTTAAGGGCTATTCCTTGGATGCATAACTCTGAAATCCGCGACAAAAGTCGGTCATGGTTAACCGTAACCAATGCCACAGATAGGTCTAGCAAAACCAGGGAACTCGGTTTTTTGTTATCGGCCCTGAGCCTGAGTTCGTCCATTACTGCTAGAATTACCGTATCCGTGCTGTGATGGGCCCTGAAACCTGCCTGATTAGTTTGCAGAAGTTGATTTACTTCTATATGGTGCGAAAGGGATTTCAGCTTGTGCTGTTCCAGTACTTTGGCCAGGAACAGGAGCTGGGAGATTTTTTTCAGCAGAGGAATGACTCATGCTTTCTTGAAGTCAGTAGGAACATGGCCAATTTCAAGGGATCGGTTAAGTAGTGTGAGGACCTCGCTCTTTACCCCTGGTAGTGCCATACTGAATACCCTTGGTGGGCAGGGGTCTGCCGGTGACCCTGACTTAACCCTGTGGAAGTTGGCAGAGATCACTGTTAGCATGAGCTGAAGCCATTTTGTTTTTGGCAGCCATTTTAGTTAGCCATGTGCTCGCCATGTGTTTTCTCCCTTTTCACTATTGCCTCCACTTGTATTCTGTTTGTGTCATCTGTTACAGTTAACTCCTTCAGCACTGAGTCAGAGCCTTGCACATGCTCAGAAAGACCTGTAGCTGAATGCACCTGTCCTAGTGTGTAACTGTCAGGCTGTTTCAACTGATGTCAGCAACTTCATCACCCCTCCCACTTTGTTGACTAAGTATTTTCTGTTACTCTATATATGTGAATAGCTATTCTTGTGTATACTTGTACCGCCTCATTTTGAGCTCTTATGCTTACTCAGCTACAAAGTGGTTATAAAAGGCCCATGGTTTCTGTACTCCTTGTACTACCTCATAAATTGCCTGAGGGTTCTGTATAGATGTAGTTCCACTCATGTTTTAATAAACTATTGTTTGGATATTACAGCTTCTGTGCCAATCTTCATTTGTTGGTCAAAGGACTAGTGCGCAAAGAAGGGCGAACCCCTGCACCAGTAGGCCTTGGTAAGGCTAACCCCTACAAATTGGCGCCCGTCACGTGGGGCTCATCGGCGACTCGGATGCCCGAAGGAGTGGTCTCGACGGAGGTTTGGCATCTCGCTAAGGATGTACACTGCGTGAGAAGACCCTTGTTTTAGCAGACCGAAGTGCTTTTCCAATTTTCCCGATTTGACCCTCCAGGTGGTGCCGGTCCCCGACTGAGATCCCTTCTGGTGTTCGTCGTGCAGAGACCATTTGGTCGATTCAGAGCTTGGCAGTTGGAGGCTGGACTTTTGTTTGGTAAGGTCGTTTGATGCCATACTTCTTGTTTGTTTGGCCAAAATCTTGGATTTGTTTAGGTATATATATAAATTACAAGTTATATAGACGGGTAATGAGGAGATTTTGCTCTAATTTTTGAATTCTTGAACGGTACAATTGGTGTTAAGTACTACTTTGTTATAATATTATATGTATGCTATAATATTTTTGGCATGCCTGTTTCAAGCACACTTCGTAGGATCTTTTGCTTTCTTGGAGGTACCAATATGGATCTAGAACAGAATCGGCTGGCTCCCCCTGAGGGGACACCAAATGGGTATATGTACATTAAAAACTGTATTTCTTCCATAATGTATAGCACACTGTGGAATAAATACACCAAAAAGGATCCTGATCTGCAATGGCCAATAAATGGGTCATTTGATCTTAGAAAGATTCAGTATGTGGAACAATGTGTGTTTAAGCGCAAAAGTAGACTAGATATGTTTGACTGTGTATGAATGTGGGAAAAAGGCACGTGAAAGAGTGAGGAAAGAGCAAGCTTTAGCAGAAAAAGAACAGCGAAAAAAATATCTATGCGAAAGCGCTGGAGATGAAAAATGAAGGAAATAAAAGAGAGCATAGGGAGCGTCGTTTACAGGTAAATGGCCAATACCCTGTCCGGCGCCCCCTTTATCCCCTACTTAATAAACCTCAGGATGATTCAATTCTATTAGATCGTTCTCCGCCTCCATATACTTTTCCCTCTGCCCCCGAGGTTGATTCTGATGATGGTCAATCTTTCTCAGATCAGGGAAAGACAGAATCGGATGCTAAACGACAGACCCGCTCCTTTCTGACTGCTGACCATGCGACCACTCTTCGATCTACTGCCCGAAAAGCAGCTCGTGGTGACACTTCCGCTCCAGATCTTATAGCAAATGTTCAGCAATGGCCAGAGTCAGAGCAGTTATATTTTACAGAGGAGTTTACTGGAGTAGTAATTGAAAGGTTCAGGAAACATTCCAAAGAATTGGAGCCTGTTGATATAAAAAATGATCATAAACGATTGAGTGACGGTCTTTTTCTCCCTTCCCAGGTGGCCGATTTAATTAGACGTGTGGTTAAACTACAAACTGATGTATTCCGTTTGCGAGAGGAGAAAAAGGCAGCTGCTACAGCTGAACAAACAGTTCAGACCCCCGTGCCACAGGATGGAGATCCAGGGACAGATGAGGATACCGTAGTTCATGGGAAACCAATGCGTGAAGCTGCGCCTTTGTATGTCCCTCCTAGGGCTCGGGAACAGAAGACGATAAAGATTCAACTGATGCGAAGGGTTATTTTGTTTACAAGAGTCTATACCCCTTGGAGTAGAGCAGATGTCATGGCTCTTAAAGATGCTTTGCCTGACCCGCGTAAAAATACGGCTGCTTTTTATGAAGAAGTTGAAGGACCTATTAGTTCTTGCACTATGACTTTGCCTGATATTGACATGTTTTTTGGGCTTATTTTACCTCCTGATATGTGGAGATCGATTCGTAAAGTAGATCATCATGCAGCTTTTGGAGATATTTGGAAGGAAATGGAGAGGAAAGATGCAGAAAGGGAACCTGCAAAGAACTCGCAACAAGAAATATTAGACCTCCCGAAGGCTATAATAACGAAGTTGAAAACTCTCATTCCTCTTAAAAAGATAGATTGGACTATGTTAGCATCCTGTAAGCAAAAGGCAGATGAGTCGGTTTCTGATTTTTTTACACGTTTTGAGGAGACATTCCATGACTTTAGTGGCCACTCATTGACAGATGACACGGTCAGGCATCTGTTCGTCGACAAATTTGTCGCGAACATGTTGCAAGGAACAGCTAGTCGTCTAAAGGCCAGTGAGAGTTCATGGACTACGTCTTCCCCAATCTCTCTTTTGACTATGGCTCAGTATTATGAACGTCAGGAATTGGAAGCTATGGGCAACGAGGATAAAAAGTCTAAGGATTTAAAAACAAAGGTTATGTTGGCTCAGGTTCATGGTCCATCTTATAGAGGTAGTGGTAGAGGCGGAAGTTCGTTGTACCGCCCTAGTACACCCCCTTTTCCTCGAGCTTCTTTGTCTTCTGATCAGTGTGCCTATTGCAAGGAGACTGGAAATTGGCGTTTTGAGTGTCCACATTTGCAAGGTCAGCAGTATCAGCGTGGTAGAGGACAAATGAGAAGCCGTCCAGGGAACTCAGGAAATAGGGGAGGTATGGATAATCACACTAGGTTTGAGGCAGTAGAGCATACTCAGAATTCTTCTAACACTTTTGATAGACACAACCAATATCAAATGTCTGATTATTCGACCGCTGATTTGAAGTATTCTGCTTATGCATAGGAATGCCTAGGATGGGGTAAGAAATCAGTTGAAGTCCCAGTAGATCAGAAGGGTCCCCATGTTAAAGCACACATTTTGGGTTCTACTGATCGTTTTTTGGTTGACACAGGAGCTACCCGAAGCGCCCTGCCAAAACAATTGGTTCCTAGGGCTCCCATGTCTGGCTTAATAATCACATCAATAGGATTCGATGGGACACCTTCCCTTAGCCCACTGTCACAACCACTTGCATTTCATGTTGATAAATTCTCTGATGCATGTCCATTTTTGCTTTCCTGTAACACGCCGGACAATATTGTGGGTCTCGATATGCTCAAACATTTTCATGCTACGATACGTTGTTCCCCAGAAGGCGTGCGTGCTATTTTGAATGATAACTATCCCATGGTTGAGAGGTCTTGTCTCATTAAAGAAGCTATTGCTTTGGCATCACTCCCTAGTACTTTGTGGGCTACATCAGATACCGATGTGGGGCAAATGGTTATCCCACCAGTTCATATTCAAGTGTAGGCGCTTCATTGCCTCGACTACCTCAATATAAAATTTCTCGAAGGCGAAGAGGCACTAATACGTATTGTTCAAGATCGGATTGTAGTAGGGGTTGTGGAAGAAGTCTTACAATATTTGCAATAGCCCTATCCTTCCCATCTTGAAAAAAGACACGGATATTAAATATACAGGTTTTTCTTTGACTTACGAGAAGTCTCTAACATCACAATACTCCTTACCATGGTTCCTCCGACTGCAACTACATTCTGATTGATTTGAACAACGCTTTCTTTTTGATACCTATTCATCCTGATATTTGTTTGGCTTCACTTGGAATAATCGATCCTTCAGATTTTGTAGAGCTCCACAAGGGTATACGGAGAGTCCTAGCATTTATAGCCAGGCATTGAAAATACAGCTTGATTCTTTCCCTGTGCCAAAAGGGGTAGCTCTCATACAATATGTTGATGACATCTTGTTGGCTGCAGACACCACTGACCAATGTGAAGAAGGAACATTGTCATTGCTCTCCTATCTTGCCTCTCACCATCATAAGGTTTCTAGGAAGAAATTGCAATATTGTAGACAGCAGGTTACCTATTTAGGTCAACTCCTGTCTAAGGAGGGACGTGCACTCACACCAGATCGCATCCAAGCTATTTTAGACATGCCTGTGCCCCGTACTCAGAAGGATGTTCGTGCATTGATCGGCCTTACTTCTTTTTGTAGGCAGTGGATCCCTAGCTTTTCACATATTGTTAAACCCTTGTTGGCCCTTTTGACTAAAGACACTCCAATGCCCTGTCCATGGACTACTGAATGTCAGAATGCTTTCCAACATTTGCGTCAAGCTCTATGTTCTGCATCAGTATTGGGCACTCCAGACTACACCAAGGCCTTCACACTCTATGTACACGAGAGGGATGGTTGCACACTCTCTGTTTTAGTACAGACACATGGTGATAAGCAGCGTCCTTGTGCATATTTTTCAGCTGTCCTCGATCCAGTCGCACGTGCGTTGCCTGGGTGTTTTCGCTCTGTGGAAGCGGTAGCTGTCCATATGTCGGAGTGAGGGGATAGTCTTGTCACATAGATTGCTTGTGTTAGTACCCCATGCAGTTGATGCCCTTTTGAGCTAGACCAAAACGCAGCATTTAACTAGTGCTTGCTTGACAGGTTATGAATTGACACTCTTGGCCCCTCGTATCACCTTGAAAAGATGTTCCACTCTTAATCCGGCTACTATATTGCCATCCCCAGCTTCTCAGTCGCAAGAGCCTCATGACTGTATATTCCTTACTGAGGAACAGACAAAAGGTCGTGTTGGCCTGCAAGATACGCCTCTTTCAAATGTTGATGGGGAATTATGGGTTGATGGGTCCTGTTTGAAATTACCGGATGGCACGACATCAGCTGCATATGCAATCACAACGCATCAGACTGTAGTTGAGACAGCTCACATTCCACAGAAGTCCGCTCAGGCAGCTGAGCTGATAGCATTGACGAGGGCGTGTGAACTTAGTACTGACTTGTCTGTTAACATCTATACTGATAGCCGCTATGCCTTTGGAGTAGCTCACGATTTTGGGCTGCTCTGGAAGGAAAGAGGCTTCCTTACATCACATGGGACAAAAATAGTGCATGGAGAATTAGTACATACTCTCCTTACTGCCTTTACATAAATGAAGAAAATAGCGATTGTTAAGTGTAGTGCACACAAAGTGACTGATAAAATAGGACAGGGCAATGCCTTTGCGGATCACACAACCCGTGAGACTGCAATGCAACAAAGCACTACATCTATGCATGTGGTTAAGTCTCAGGCTGAACGTTGGCATGATGCCAGGCAAGAAGTGCTGGATATGCAGCGATCGGCCTCTATTGATGAACTAGAGCAATGGTCTAAGGAGGGAATATTGGATGATGAGGGCTGTTGGAGAAATAAAGACATAACTAAATGGAGATTGCCCACAGCCTATTTACATCCTATGATTCACATGGCACATGGGCCGGCACATGTTGGAGCTTCCTCAATAGTGAAGTTGCTTACATAAGTTTGGGATCATCCAGAAATTGCCAGCACAGCTAAAAAGATAGTGCAGTTTTGCTTGATTTGTCTCCAGTATAATCCTGGAAAGGGAACACGAACTTCAACAGGAGGATTTGCCACACCAACTGCACCTTTTGAGGTTCTGCAAATGGATTACATCCAGCTTTAACACTGTAATAACTTAAAGTATGTCCTAGTAGTGGTATGTGCCTTCAGTAAGTGGATAGAAGTGTACCCTATGAAAGTTAATACAGCTCTTACTACAGCAAAAGTGCTTTTAAAGGAGTTTTTCCCCAGATTTGGTGTTTGCTGACTTTTGGGGAGTGATAACGTACCCCATTTCATTGGGCAAGTTATTGAGTATGTCTTGAAAGGATTGGGAATTAAGCAGAAATGTCATGCTTCTTTCCACCCACAATCAGCAGGGCTACTGGAACGATACAATTCTACTCTCAAACTTAAGTTTGATAAAATCCAGGCTTCCACATCTCTGAAATGGCCTGATGCACTACCCTTGGCATTATTGTCCATTAGATCGTGCCACATACACGATCTGGCCTTACACCGTATGAGGTGGTTTTTGGAAGGCCAATGAATATCTGGGGGATTCCTAAGCCACGCCTAATACATGATGTACCTTGTGTGCTGATGAGTGACTATCTGTCACAGTTGACTGACCGTTTGCTTTCTATTCATCAACAGGTTCTAGAAGCTCTTCCTGACAGGTCGCGAGGTGATGGCCATGATCTGCGGCCCGGTGACCAGGTGATGATCAAAGTCTTCCAGAAGTCGAATAACCTGGAACCGAGGTGGCGAGGTCCTGAGCAGGTGCTCTTGGAATCACTCCACGCACTGTAAGAAGGTGCGGTCTGCCCTGGTGGAACCTGATGCACTTACCGACCATCAAGACATCCTGGACACAGAGAGAGGCCAAGCCGAAGAACCTGAGGAAGTCTTCCCGGACCACACGATCCCTGGTGCATCCCGATATCAGCTGCGGCCTCAGAGAAACTGCATTGCTGAAAAAAGACTGGTTGAGCAACCGTCCTGGGTTAGTGAAAGACTGAGCTGCAAATGGGGGGCGGGGGGGGGGGGGGGGGGAGATCTATTGGTGACACCCGTCTCAAACTCAGTGATGAAACCAACGGCTGCCCAGGACTTTAGAGCTCCATCTGCTTTATTTCAACGTCAAGATAAACATGCCTATGGAAAAGACATCGACTGCTGCAAGAATCTGCAACAAGAAGACTATGTGCATTGCTGGGTTTACTGTCACTGTGATCATACGGCAGTAATAACTTGGGTTGTAGAGAAAGTGTCTCCTGCTCGATGAACACGGACTGCCACTACTCCAGCACCTATTGAGCACCACTACTTCACCCTCCCTTATCATGAGCAGAAGCCTAGACAGTCTTATTTTAACACGTTCATCCAGATGTTGCACCACACATAATGCTACAAACATTACCGACTGTTGGGTGTGTGGAATGATGCCAGCTCATCAGAAAAAGGGAGGAACACCTTTCATTCCTCTGCCATTCTCTCACAATGGCTCCTGTAGAGCCAGGTTTGCTATGTTGTGGGCCACTCATGTTGCTAATATCACTGATTTTGGTGTGGGGAGACTAAGCTACCAGCTAAATAAAGTGTGCTATCCTGATGAGGAAGGAGATCCGCAGGCTAAAGGAACTGTATGGGTAATGGAGGAGTATCTGCGAGGAAATTCCTCTACACACTATGTTTTCCCAAATACTCGAACTGCTAAGGGTAATGGACCTTTTGTTCTAGCTGTTATTAGGGCTCGAGCAGACTTGTGTGTGAACAGTGTTGGCAAAATTCCCGTGGAAAAAAGCGATTGTACCCTGATTTGAAATATTACTGGAGTAAATAACAGCAGCTTTACGTCATCGCATAATACCTACTTTATATGTGGAAATAACGGATATTATAATTTACCCATTGACTAGTCCGGTACTTGTTTTGTGTCCTTTTTGTTACCACCTGTGTTTTTGGCACCTGCATCATACCACAAGGACTATAAACTGTTTAATGAAATTTCCAAAAACAGATTTAAGAGGACAACAAATCAGGATGAGGTGGATCAGACTGACACTGCACTGCAGCAATATGTTGATTTTAATTTGGACTGTTCTTTTTTGTTGGTGCTGCCTTGAACAGCAGGAAAATCAGATGCTTGACACGTGTTGTAGAGGCTGTAACTAACCAAACAGCTATGGCACTTGGAAACATCACAGAAGAACTGCAAATTGCGAGGATTGTGGCGCTCCAAAACCGAATGGTCCTCAACATTGTACTGGATGATCGAGGTGGTGCATGTCGCATCATCGGGAGCAGTTGTTGTGTTTATATCCCTGATTTGATGCAATCTCTAAACTGTATAAAATCGCTGCTGAGATTCACCCAGATACCGGAACATGGACTTTAACTGGTTGGCTATGGACATTATTTGTTACTTGGGCTGGAAATTGTTGACAATATTATGTATATTATTTGCAATTCTGCTGACATGCTGCCTGTGCCTACAATGTGGTCCAATGCTTTGTTCCCTTTGTGCCTCTGCTTGTATACCTACCAAACATAGCGTTGGGAAAGTAAATGCCCAATATGTACTAGATCAAGAAGTTAATGACATGATGCAAATCAACATACAAGATGTTTTTATTGTTCCTTCTAAATCATAGATGTCTTCAGCTAATGCTAAAAGGGTTGTCTGTGGAAGTTAGCAGAGATCACTGTTAGCATGAGCTGAAGCCATTTTGTTTTTGGCAGCCATTTTAGTTAGCCATGTGCTCGCCATGTGTTTTCTCCCTTTTCACTATTGCCTCCACTTGTATTCTGTTTGTCATCTGTTACAGTTAACTCCTTCAGCACTGAGTCAGAGCCTTGCACATGCTCAGAAAGACCTGTAGCTGAATGCACCTGTCCTAGTGTGTAACTGTCAGGCTGTTTCAACTGATGTCAGCAACTTCATCACCCCTCCCACTTTGTTAACTAAGTATTTTCTGTTACGCCATATATGTGAATAGCTATTCTTGTACAGCCTCCTTTTGAGCTCTCATGCTTACTCAGCTACAAAGTGGGTATAAAAGGCCCATGGTTTCTGTACTCCTTGTACTACCCCATACATTACCTGAGGGTTCTGTATAGATTTAGTTCCACTCATGAGGTTTTAATAAACTATTGTTTTGATATTACAGCTTCTGTGCCAATCTTCATTTGTTGGTCCAAGGACTAGTGCGCAAAGAAGGGCGAATCCCTGCACCGGTGGGTCTTGGTAAGGCCCACCCCTACAACCCGGCCCATTAGGAGGCCCAGGGAATCATGATTAAGCATTGGGAAGACAGTGAGCGGTTAATCATATGTGGGTGCCATGGGGTCCGGAGCTAGGGGACAGTTAACCTTGGGCGTAAAATGGATCTCTGTCAGCAGGTCCTTGACTTTATTTAGGAAGAAGGACTAAAATGTGTTAGTCTTCAGGGCAGATGGGGGGGGGGGGGGGGTTCTGTTCCTGAGCTTGTCTTAGCTCCTTTAGAATCCGAAAGGTCTCTTTCTGGGTATTGTCAGCGTTCAGGATCCTAGTTTCATAGAATTCTGCTTTCCTTGCTAAAATCGTTTTTTTATAAGCTGTGGACATTGTTCTGTATTTCAACAGGGCATCCGGGTTGTATGCTTTACGCCAGGCTCTCTCGCACTGGCGTAAGATTTGTTTCTTAGAGCCTCATTGAACCAGGGGGCCCCTCTACCTTTGTTCCTCACTCTTTCCCTGCGCGCAGGGGCTACTGTGTCAATGGCGTTCTTCAGCCTCATAAAAAGGGTGGTGCTTTCGAGGTCTAGGTTTCCCTGTGCTGGACTAGCGGGGGCTGATTTACGTAGCGCATTCACCAGGTTATCTTCTCTAATTTTGTTTCCATCCCACAACATTTTCCACACTGGAGGAGGGGGGACTGCTTGTCTTGTGGGTGGAATCAGGCTTCTGATTAGATGATCAGACCAGGCGCAGGTACTAATGTCTATTAGGCTAGTTAATGGGTAGGACGTCCAGACCAGTTCAAGTATGTGGCCCTTCTCATGAGTAGGGGCATCTACCAGTTGTCTGAGTTCCAGAGAGACTAGTGCCTCCTCCAACTGTTTGGCCTGGCTATCTTTGGGTAGCTGATCCCAGTGGAAATTCAAGTCCCCCATCACCAGTAGACATTGATACCGGGAGCAGATATCATTGACTAATTCGATGAAACGCTCTACAAATTAGGAGGGTGTTTAGTGGGGGCGATAGACTACCAGAGCAATTAGACAAGTGGTCTGGGAGCAGATCTTGGCTCCCAACACATCTGTCCCCTCAATGCTTTCTGCGCATAGGGTCTATCTTTGGCTGTCAAATATGCAGTATCGCAACTCGACCCGCTCTAGTGCTGCTAGGTCTGTTATAGCAAAGGGCAGCATAGTTCTGGGGCATGGCTGCTACCAGATCCGTATCTGAGGACTCCCCGAGCCAAGTCTCTGACTCCTAGGATGTCTAGGGAGTCGTCCTGGAGGAGTGAGAAAACCTCGAGACTATGCTTGTGTAAGGAGTGGGTGTTAAGGGTAGCCACCCATAGTCCCTGTGGGCCAGTGGGCTTAGGCACCCTGGATGGGTGCGGTAGGGGACCTGTGCTACTTGCTACGGTTTGTATCCTAAGTAGACGGTCATTCCTGAGTGCGCCTGCTACATTATTGTTAGGTAGCCCCGCACCTTGAGCTAGGGTCAGGAGTTCCTCTGGGGAATACAGGTAGCGGGGGCCAGGGGGACTTGCCCCTGGTCCTGGTCGGTAGCGGACGGGCGCAGACGGGCTTGCCTTAGGCGTGCCTTTGGTGCACCAGCGGCGCGCCCGCTGCGCGCTTGCTCCAGCTTTCCTAATAAGCATTTAACTCCTCCCACCCACCAATCATCCCTGCTGTGCAGCAGCTGACCGTCCCCGCGCACTAGATCACGAAAGAACCAGAAGTACCCCAGAGTAGCAGAAGTGAGGGAGCGCTGTGCGCGTTTGTGGACCAGTGCAAAAATACAATTTAAAATGTATTAAAAGGGGGGGGGGGGGGCGTGGCTTGGCGAGCCAAGATGGTGGACGCACCCTGAGTGTGCTCCCGGAACCCTCCGCCATCCGCCCATCCAGAGAGCCATCCGATCCTAAAACTGGTGGCCGGGTCGCTGTCACACCTCTGGCTGCACCCCTGGCTGCAAGATTTCCATTTGTGAGACGCTATTGTGCCGGGCTCGACCACCCGGCAGGGACCTGCATTCAAGATGGCGGTTCCTCCGCGCTGATCGGCGCGTCCTGTGGCCTTCGGACCTCGCTGGTCGTTTCCCGGTCTGAGTCCCCTGAACATTCTGAGGGGCCCCCTCCCACGTGATCTGAGGGGTCCGGAGGTGAGCTGCGAGCTCTGGAGCACTGCCCGTGCATTTCTCCGGTTCTGGTGTTCTGGAGTGGGCGGCTGTGGAGGCCCGGCCTAGCCCGCCGATCCGGTGTCTGTCGTGATCGGCGCGGGGCTGCCCCCTCAGCCCGCCGGAGACTCCCGCTGCCGCTCCCTGGTGCCCCCGTGGCGCGGCTGACCCATCAACCGCCACCTCGGGCGGTGGAGATTGGAGTTGTCTGGCTGCTGATCGGTCGGCCGGAGGATCCGTGCCGGACTGCGGCTGCCAGCTGCACCCGGCGTTGTGCGGCCCTCTGCCTGTGCACGCTCGTACTGTGGAGCATGGAGGACCGACTGGACCGCTGTGGTGCTGCCTGCTGTCTCCGGTCACCTGGCGCTGTGGGCTGCCGGTTAGTGGTGTCGGCCGCTGGAGGGGAGGTCTGCGTGCCCGGAGGCCCGACGCTACACTACCTCGGTGGCTGGCAGCACCAGAGAAGTCAAGACCAACTTTTTCCCACGGACCTCTTGGAAGGGCATGGGGTGCAGAGGCTTGTTAAGGGTTTTCCATTGCTTGTCAAAGAGAATTTCTCTGCGAGACCCTTAACCAAGTAAGTGGTTTACTGTGACAACGTCCAAGCACTTGCAGCAATGGTTTCACTTTGCCTTCCCACTGACCTCAATCTAAGGAAAGGCTGGTACTGAGACGATGGAGTACCTGGGGGACATCGCCAGTGCCATTGGGTGGTCTGAGAGCGGAGCCCGCCCGCCACCCCTTGGGCCCAAGCAACATCTCTGGGTGTATAGAGCCTACGGAGTCCACGTGGGGGAGGCCTGCACAATTCCTGCTTGCCCTTGCTGAACTTGAGGCCTGTGCCGCTGCTGAGGGCACCGCTGGCAGTCGGTGGGAGCTCTGTGGCGGGCGGCGAGCTCCTGCACCTTGGACTGGAGGTAAGGAGTGGGGGTGCTGAGGCATCTGGGTTTGGGTGGAGGATTCGGCCATCGGTCGGGCGGCAGGCGGATGCGTGGGGCCCTGGTTAGCACTGCTTCCTTCCCTCCACCCAGTCTCCTCCCCCTCCCCCACTCCCGGCGCGCGTCCTGCGGCTGAGGTGAACTGACCCTGTTGGGCCTCTCCTCTCTGGGCCTGGCGCTGACCATCACTGCGCTCCCGTGGTCACCTGCCACATCAGTCCTGGACCCGCTACTATCCCTGCAGACATTGTGTGTAACCGCCCTGCGGAACATTCCCTGGCCCTCGCGGGGGATCCCTGTTTAGCCCTGGAACGGGGTCCTTCTCCCTCCCTCCTCCTCGACTTCGGCCGCACATTTCGGGCGGCGGCACTTTGACCCGTGCCGAGTCCTTGCGCTAGCTGCTTTTCCCGGCGGACCCACTGTTTGCCCGCTTTCACTTGTTGACTTCCCACTGTGGGGTCTGCTTGTGGGGACATGAGGAATCCTCGACTCCCAGGAGCCGCCATGGGCAGAACAGACAGATCGTCGAAGACTCCTGCCACCCAGACTAAGATGGATCGCTTTACTACCTTGGAAGTGGGGGCTAACGGGGGCGTGCCTGAACAGGAGGCCCTCTGTCCGTGGACTTGGCCACCATCCTCCAGGCCATCCACGCATCCCAGACATCGGTGGAAGGCAAAATCTCAGAAGTGCGAGTCGACATGACTCTCATTCGGCAGGACATCTGTAACGCCACTGCCCGAATTACAGAGACAGAAACCCGCATCTCCACTGTCGAAGATGACGTTCAGCAACTTAAGGGGCAGGTGGCCCGTCTTCAGTCACGCACTCAGGAGTTACACCGTCGAGCAGAGGATGCTGAAAATAGATCTCGGCGCAATAACCTCTACCTGGTGGGCTTTCCGGAGGGAGTGGAGCAGGGCCACGCGGTGGATTACCTGGAGAAGTGGCTGCAGTCGTGGGTCCCCGAGGGCTCTCTCTCCCCATGGTTTGCGATTGAGCGGGCCCACCGGTCTTTGGCCCCGCCGGGTGCTCTTCCCCCCCCCCCCCACCCCCCCGCGCCCATTCATCATGCGGATTCTCATCTTCAAAGACCGCGACATTGTCTTGGCTGAAGCCCGCAAACAGCGGCTGCGCTACGAAAATTGTGCTGTCATGATCTTCCCAGACTACACCGGCGAGGTCCAGGGCCAGCGCCGCTCCTTTGGGGAGGTCAAGCAGAAGCTGAGGGCACCCAACATTCAATACCGGCTCCTCTTCCCGGCTCGCCTGCGTGTGGTGTTCGCAAACAAGACACTGTTCTTTGACCCGATGGCGGCCTGTACCTGGGCGATGGAGGAACGCCCTCTGCGGGCCGGTGATCGGGTGCTGGACTCGGAGGGGGGGGGGGGCAGAGGGCGGTCTTGACCTCCCCGCTCCTTTCGCTCCTCAACCTCCGCGTAATCGCTCCCGCAGGTGCCGTGGGCAGAGAAGGGCCCGCTCGGCCTCCCCGCCAGGACACTCACAGCAACCGGTGTCTCTCTCCGGGGGACCCTCGACTGATAGGCGCTCCGGCTCCTCTGGCTGCCTGGATGGCAGGGGTGCTTTGCCCGGGCCATTGGCGATCGACCTTCCAGACTCGGACCTCTCCTGTAGCCCGATGCTCCTGCACGACCCTGCTTGAACTGGTCTCTGCCCGCCGGGCCTAGCTCCGCGACCGGAGATGGTGCTCTAATCCAGAACGTTCTTACTTTCCCGATGGCCTCGTATACACATATCCGGACACGAGGAGGGGTCCTCTACGCTTTCCCATCCCCAAACGTTTTAGTTTGGTTGTTACTAATTGGTTTATTGTTAGGGTGACAGATGCTTCCATTCCTGAAGGGTGGGGGGGTGGGAGGGGGGTTGATGGGGCGGGACCGTTGTCCTGTGTTTCAATAGTATTTTTGGTTCTTTTCCCTTTCTTTAGTTTCGCTATACCAGCTTTCCTATGGCACCCGGATTTGCACCCCGTGAGACATACAGATCTCCCTTCGGAGGCTCCGATTTACCGGTTCTTATGTTTTGGGTGTTTTACTTCTACCACACCAACATTCACGAAGCACCCTGATGTACACCCGATAGGGCAGACAGATTGGGCCTCCCCTTTCAGACTTGTAGTCCCACTACCAACCCAAGCGCCATGTCCAAAACACCATTGATAAATGCCCCCCTGCGCATCATGTCATGGAACGTTAATGGTCTCCTGGACCGCTTTAAATGCGTGGCTGTCCTCAGATACGCGCAGCGCTCGGGGGCGAACATCTTACTCTTACAAGAAACCGACCTGCTGGGTAATCGTTGTCCCTTCTTAACGCGGTACGGCTATGATAGAGTGTGGCACTCGTGTTTTACAAGGGGTTCCCGAGGGGTGGCGATCCTGGTGAAACGCTCCCTTCTTCTGGTGATTGTTTGAACGACTCTTGATGCCCAGGGCACTTCCGTGGCCCTCAGTGGCATACTAAACGGCAACCCGCTCAACCTGGTGTCCCTTTATTCTCCCTCCTCAATGCTGACGACGGTCCTAGCTCAGTCTGTTGACCTCCTGGCGTCCCTGCCCCCTGGTCCCACATTTCTTGGGGGTGACTTTAACTCAGTTTCTTTCTAATGAGGGCTCCGTGTCCACCCCCAGGCACCCTATGGGAGGCGGGCAAGGGCACGATTAGGGGGGTCGCCAAGGGTCAACTCAAGCTTCAGCGACAAGCCCAGCTGGAACAGATTTACCTCGTGGGAGGTGCAGGCTCTGCGCCTCGAACGTGCCTCGGTCAGATCCCCTGATGCTTCCGACACCAGACTTCTGACCCGGCTCTGGTCGGAGATCAAACAGCTGTCGCTGGATGCAGCCAAACTCCTCTGGCGCTACTCGGTGGCCAGGGTGTATGGATGGGGTGACAAGAATGGCTCGCTCCTTCACCGCCTGGCTACGTACCCAACGGCAAACCGTATAATCCCTGAAATAGCAGCCCCAGATGGGTCACTGTGCCGTGCCCCATTGGAAATGGCACAAGCCTTTGCCGCCTACTACCACAAGCTATACGAGGCCCGAGCCCCATCCCTTACGGATCTGATGGACGTGGAGGGTGGCTGCCTTCTATGTGTGTCAAGTCGATCTGGATCGCCCCATTTCCCACGAGGAAATTGGTGACGCAATCGCTCTTGTGTCATCCAGCAAGACACCGGGCCCTGATGGCCTTCCTCAAGAATACTATTCCCAATTCCGGGATGTTCTCATCCCCCCCACCTGGACGCATTATTTCGCGAAGCGGTGGAGAAGTGCTCCTTCCCTCAAGAAACGGACATAGCCACCATTGTAGTCCTTCCGAAATTCCAACCCCCCTCACCACAATGCGCAGATTACCACCCCATTTCCCCCATCAACACTGAGGTCAAATTGTTCGCCACCCTCCTTGCCCAGTGCCTCAAACCCGGTCTACGTTGGTCCACCCTGACCAATGCAGGTTTATGCCCTTCGCGGCACTCGGCACAGTCTTCGCAGACTGCACTCCGCCTTGGCCCATCGCCACCTCCTCACCCCATACCTAGCACTTCTCCTGGTAGACTTTGAGAAGGCCTTTGACTCGGTGGACTGGGGCTTTCTCCAAAATGTTCTTGACATGATGGGACTTGGTCCCCGCTTTCGGGCCATGGTCAAGGTTCTGTACGCCTTCCCGAGGGCTTGTGTTCTAGTAAACTGAGTCCTGTCGGAGCCCTTCTCGGTCTGTAGAGGGACGAGGCAGGGCTGTCCCTTTTCTCCCCTGCTTTCGCCTTAGTGATGGAGCCCTTGGCGGCCCTGATGCGGTCTTGCGTTCAGGTGTGGGATGGGAATGGCCCAGGGCTGAACCGGATAAAATCGCCCTCTACGCGGACGACGTCCTTATCTACCTGGCAGATCCTGCCTGGTCCGGTCCCCACTGTTTACGTATCTTGCAGTCCTTTGAACAGGCATCAGACCTCCGTTTGAATCCCAACAAATCGGTCCTAGTTCCCCTTCACCTCTCACGGGAATGCTTTGACTGGCAGTCCGAAATACCTCTACGTCGTCAATCATTCAAATATCTGGGGATCTGGGTGACCTTGCTGCCTGAGCTTAGCTGGGCCCTCAATGTCGCTCCGCTGGTGAAGCTGGCCAAGGTAGACCTCCAGCGGTGGCAGTCGCTGCCCCTCAACCCCATGGGGAGGGTGGCCCTTTTTAAGATGATGGTGCTGCCCTGCTTTCTTTATATGCTTTAGAACACCCCCATGTGCTTTCCCAGAGCCTGGTTTCGTGAACTCGACGGCTTAGCCAGCAAGTTCTTGTGGGGAAGGCGTAGCTCCATGCTAGCGCTTAGTACTTGCAGGATCCCCTCGTTTGACGGGGGTTTGGGGATGACTCACCTTTACCTATATTACTTATCCACACGACTTCTTTCCATACATGACTGGTTCAACCGAGGGTGGTCTGACCCGGCCTATAGGCTTGAACTAGGGGAGCTGGGCCTCGTTAGAATCCAATCCTTTCTATCTGGGACCCCGATTCCATCCCGTCTTCCGGAGGTGACGCGCTCGGTGTTACTGGCCTAGTGGGCAGCATTGCGACACACCAACTGGACACACACACTGACCAACTGTACACCCTTGTGGCACGGGACCTTGCTCAAGAAGGTGACTGGGCTTCGAAGCTTGGGACCTCATAGGCATTACGCAGCTTGAGGATGTATGGGTTGGGGATCATATGCGTTTCTTTGAAGATCTCCGAACCAGGTACTCACTGCACCACTCGCAATTTTTTCGCTACCTCCAGCTGCGACATGCCCTACACTCACATCCCACAACAGGCATGAGGTTGCCAGATCCTAGTCTGCCTGAAGCCCAGATTATGTTTGGGCACTTGGGGGAAAGGTGGCATTTCCCGTACACTGATTAACAATGCCCTGACTTCCTTGGACTGGCTGCGGACGCAATGGGTGGACTGGGTGGGCCCCTTGGAGGAAGAAGACTGGTGTGATGCCCTTATGGCCACCAGAACAGTCACCGCCTCCGCTAGGCTGCGCTTGGTGCAGCTCTATTATGTGCATGCTGCATATCTCACCCCTGCACGCCTTCATCCCGCAGGGCTTAGTCCGTCCTCAGCCTGTACCAGGTGTGTTTATGACCCTGCTGACTTCCTCCACATGGTTAGGGCCTGTCCCCTCTTGGCGGGATTTTGGCAGGGCATCGAAGAAGAACTCTCTGAGGTCCTAGGGTGGGAGGTTCCTCACGACCCTAAACACACGCTCCTGGGCATCACTGAGGGGCTGGACGGGTCACGCAACGAACAAAATTTCTTTACTACAGCTATGGTGGTAGCTAAAAGACATTGCGGCCTCTTGGAAATGCCCCGAACCCCCAAGTGTGGGGCGTTGGCGGAATGGAGTGAACTGTTGCGCCACACCGAAGAAAGTTATGTATGCAGCACGTGGTTGCCCCAAGAAATACCGCGGAATTGGGAAATGGTTGGGAGGGGGGTCTAACTGTGAGGGGTTCGACTGTTTACATCTCATTTCTGCTTTATTAATGTCTGCATGTTGGGTATTGAGAACTTGTGCTTGTACTCCTCGATCATTGCAATACGGTGCGGATTGGCTGGTGCATTTCTCTTGTAAAGTGAATAAAAATTTGTTTATCCAAAAATAAAATGGATTTAAAGTTAGTTTCAACAGTTTTAAAAGGTTAGAGCGTTTTTACCAATAATTACATGCAGCGCCACGAGCAAACCACTGCAAGGGGGTAGGCACAGCTTTCTCTGATGCAGCAACAGAACAATTGCTGACACTGAACACTGTGTGAAGCTGGTCACACAAGCAGTCTGTCCAGAGGCAATCACACTCCAAGACTTCATGCAAGCCATGGAACAAGATGAATGTTTAGAGAGGGTGGCAGAAGATCTTAAACATAACAAATGGGTGACTTTCCTGGCCAGGTTCAGACAATCTGATACCCGAATGAGAGAGGCCATGCAAAGCTTGTGGCAAGCCATAACCAAACACAGTACAAAAAGAAAGGGGTCTATCTTGCGAAGGCAGCGTCTTGTAATCCCCCACACTATGCAAGTTATGGTAGTGGCCCTAGTCCACTAAGGATACCAGGGCATGCCTAAGACCAAAGTCCGCCTGTGTAAACAAATTGGGTTCCCAGGGATGGGTCAAACAGAAGACAAACAAACCCTCAGATGTCAAGCCTTTCAGCTAAACAGCAAGAAGGATCAAACTGCACCAGGTATCACTGAAGCCCTGAGGAAATTCCCATTCAGTCCACATCAGTGCTGGTTTTGTGAGTTTCCTGGACTGATGGCACACTTTAGCCCTCATGGACTCCTATTCGCAGTTTCCAACAGTATAAATAGTGGATCCCACATGATTCAAACAGGTCAATCTGAAGCTAGAATGTTTTTTACAAAATGTGGGCTGCAATCTGAAATCCATATTGATAATGGTCCACCTTTTCAGGGACCACACTTCCAGACTTACCTGAAGTTCCTCAGCATCCCTCACCACCGCATTACCTCTAGGTGGCTTCAAACCACAGGGGATATAGAGCGGTTCATGTGGACACTCACTTAAAGCTCTCTGTATTGATCTTAACCAAGGGGAGCATAGTGGAGTGTGGGCTCTCCACAACGTTTTGCTGGCCTACAGAATACCCAACACTATGTCACCCAGTGCAAGCCAGTCTCCTTGCTTTTCGGGAGAAGAATACATGCCGTCTTTCTGGCAGCACCCTAATAAAGTCCAAAGAGCTTGGATGTACAGGCCAGTTAAAAACAGAGGGCTCAAAACAAAGACGAAGCTACACCACTCAACTTAAAGACCGACACCTGGGGAAGAAGTTGTACACCCCCTACGAGAAAGGCAATGGGCCATAGCAGTACACCTACCATTGATAAATGCAATATGTTTTGCCTATGAGATTAACACTTTTTTGTTGTGTAAGTTTTAGTTTGGTGAGCAGTTGTTCAATATAATTTAAAGAAACTCATAAAAGTGTTATGATTAGTTTGCTGAGAAAGGCAATGGATTGTTCAGTAACAGGTGGTGATATAAAGTGCTCCTGTATGAAACTCAGTTATGCTGCAAAATCTGATATTTTGATCTCAGAAGCGGGAGCCACAAGTGTAGCTTTTGTGTTTAGAGGGCATTATTAGTACGCTGTTCTGATAAGTTTTGGGTTGGCTTTGTGCTGTATAAAAGAGAAAAAAATATATAAGCCTTTACCCGCCGGCACTGGGCGTCGTATGCATGTGTGATGCAACTGGTGCTTATGCAAAGAGGTCTGATACCTTATGGTCTAGTTTGTGCTGTATAAAAGTGCAAACAATTTAAACAAGCAGCCACTGTAATTTAGGGCCAGTTGTATAAAAAAAATGTTCTGTGATTCCCTAATTGTGAATCTTTGGGAATCGCAATTAGGGAATCTCAAAACGGCATGCATGAAAGTGTGTAGTACACTTTCTGCAATTCATAAGGGGTTGCAAATTACCTACCTCATAAATATTAATGAGGTAGGTCCCAATTTGCGACCCCCTAGGAATCGCAAAAATCACTGGGATGGTGTCCTGCTGAGATCAGCATATCACCATGTCTGTGATTGCTTTTAAATAAAGAAATCTTTTTTTTGTAAAGCAGCCCGTTTTCCTTAAAGAAAAACAGTGGACCACTGCCTGCTCTTAAAAATGCTTTAACAAGCATTCACAAATGGGAAGGGGTCCCTTGGGGACCCCTTTCTATTTGCGAATGGGTTACAACCTACTTGAAGTAGGTGGTAAAATGCAAATGTTTTGCTACAGCATTCACGGTCACAAAGCATTCATGCATACCGTTAAGATTCGCTTTTTGGAAGGGATGCCCTAAACACGCCCCTTCCAAATAGTGTATTGCAAACCCATTTTGCGATTCGGTAACAGGTTACTGAATCGCAAAATTGTGTGTGATGCATCACAAAAGCTTTTTTTGAAATTGCAAACTGGTCGATTCGTGCGAGGAGAAAAATGCTTGATGCATCTGGCCCTTAGAGTAATGCGGAATAATAATGAGGTGCACTGCAACCACAAATTAAACTAAAATATGCAGCTCCACAAGCTGCCGCTGTCCTGAAAAGAAGAAAACACATGTGGCACCATGAACACCGTGAAAGTAAGTAATCAAAGTTGATCTTCCTCACCATGAGCAAGGCAGATCGATTCTTACTTGCTCGGGTCAGTCTTATTAAATCAGAAAACCGCGTTAGTGATCACTTGGAGAACTGCCAGGAAAGAATCCACTCGGCTCAGGCACATGAGGTAGTCCTGGATGGGCTCCACTTCTCCACATGCGGGGAAGAATCGGCACGGCTGGGGAAATTGAGTCACGCTGGGATACACTGATAATCATATGCCATCTTGGAGTTGAGTTAAACGCCTAACGTGTGTTAAAGGCAATCTGTGAGGCATTCTAACACAAAGCCAGCTTCATTAAACATAAGTATGTAAATGTGATTGTCAGGAAGGACGTACCGAATCTCCGCCATGGCCCGTGTGCAGCGATCCTCACCGTTCACATATCGGCACTAGGACCCCGGGGCCGGAAAACAGGCGAACTGTAGCGAAGCCGATAACCAATCCCTTACGTCTGCCACCCTTACAGGAAGTACTCCATCAGCTCCCGAGAGAAGGCGGGAGTGACCCCGGAAGTACTGAGGAGACCGTGAAGAAAAAGAACCAATCACAGGAGAGAAGGCGCGAAGAAGCCGGAGAGAGGAAGTACACAGAGGACGAGGCGTTGAGGAGAAGAGGTGCGGAACACGACGAATACGACGGAACCAGAGCACTCCGAGGCGAGGAGGAGGAAGACGACGAGACGTGGTGTGAGGAGTGGTGGATACCTCAGGAGGAGGCTGGAGAGCGGCCGCAACTCGGGAGAAGAGTTGCGGCGGAGCCGGTGAGTGACACGGGACCGGGTCAGGGGGACGGAAGTGGGTGATTAAAAACCAGGGAGGTGTCGGGAGAACCTGGGAAACTGCGGGCACTTTCAAATCTCTCACTTCCTGTGCACAGAACCCTTTCTTTGCCCTAACGTGATAACGGTAGCCGAGAACTGGGTAGGATCACGATAAAACCCCAGCCTCGTAAAGTCCCTTGCCTTTATCGAGAAATGCATGATTGAGTACATCTTGGTTTTTGCACGTCCCGCATTGGAAGACGTAGTAGCACTCTTGGGTGATGGTGAAGGAACTATCCTGACCTTATGATATAAAAATTGGAACACTGACGAGCTCCTTTTTCTTTACATGCTCATGAGCCTCCGGGGGAACCCCACAACCCAAGAAGAAGAACCCTCCCGAAGGGAAACCACCGATGGGGACTCCGGGGAAAGAAAAGAAGAACTACCCGAGGACCTTGAACATTATTTCGTATCTCCAACCCCTTTGAACAAAGCTTTGAATAAAACTCGACCATTATCCTCCTACATACAGCCTCCGCGTCTGTTTATACGACCTGCCCTCCCACAAGTGGTGTCAGAAGTGGGATCATCCAAAGACATGGAAGCTGTACTCGCCAAGATGGCCGATAACCAAGAGAGCCTGGGTAAGGCTATGGAGAAGTTTTTGTCGGTGGTGGAACAAGATAGAGGGAAGCTCCAACAAGTACTGGCCGACCAAGGACAAGCACACGATACCGCCATAGGTAAACTTACGGATGTTATTGGACAACAGAGGTCTCCCAGCACCATGCCTTCCGTTATTTTGCAGAAATACGTGTCAGGAGAGGATCCGAATTATTTTTTCAATAACTTTGAGAGGATGGCCCTGGCCGCAGCATGGCCAGTTGACAAATGGGGTCAATATCTAGGACCTTTACTATCTGGAGAACTACAAGCATCCTATCAAGCAGCTAATATTCAAGGAACTACCCCCTACGCCGATATTAAACGGTGCATCCTAGAAAGATTGGGGATAGATGACGATACTTATAGGATACGTTTAAGACAGCTGAAAGAGGGTCCCCAAGAAACCCCCAGAGCATTATCCTTCCGGGTAAAAGACATGGCTGATCGGTGGCTAAAGCCGGCCACTGCCACCAAGGACGAAATCATGGCAAAGGTTTATTTGGAACAATATCTTACCTCACTCCATCCGCCCATTCAGAAATGGGTCAGACAACACGCTAATCTAACCCTGGACACGGCAGTAGAAATTGCAAGTGCCTACAGCAGAGCCCAAGACGTGCAGAAAGGGAGAGAAGACATATCATGGAGAACAGGGGCCAGTGGCCTACATCGTCCACCTCGACCAATCCTGCAGAGAAAGCCGGAATCGGCTGTTCTAGTCCCTGGAACACCGGTGTTCAGGGTTCCTGGGGTACCCATCACAAGACCCTCCCAACCGGGTCCCCAATGTTTCCATTGCGGAGCCATGGGACATATAGCTCGGTTTTGTCCCCAAAAAGAAGAACCCATGGAAATTGGGATAGCCAGAACTTATTGTTGTACATCACAAACCAGTGCCGCCCCCTCCTATCATTGTGATATGATGGTGAATGGACGACCCATGACAGCTTTAGCCGACACAGGATGCCGACAGAGTGTAATACGGCCTCAAGAATTGGGACCTGACCTCAAGATATCCGAAGAGATAGTGAACATACGATGTGTGCATGGAGACACCAAGCCGTATCCTACCACCTATGTGCATATACAACACCCCAACGATCCTGGTTCACAATTAAAAGTCGGACTCATCCCCCAACTTCCTGAACAAATCATAGTAGGAAGTGACTATCCACAACTGTCCCAACTATTGGATAAGGCCAAACTGGAAGACAAAGACTGGTGGGCCGATGCTCCCTTTTCCCGAGATGAAAATCCCGAGTGGCCTCCGTCAAAAAGCAGGAAATTCAAAACACAAAGACGTAAAGAACGGAAGAAACCCGCCATAGTTCTCCCAGTACAGACAGAGAACCATCCATGGGAGGAGGATCGGAACTTCCATGCAGCACAGAGAGAAGACCCAGTTCTGCAAGAAGCATGGAATCAGGCTATACCCAATGAAGACCCCTCACATGTATGTCCTTATTTCTTTATCAACAGGGGGTTGTTGTATAGGAAGGCTGAACCGGACTCGACACCCCAATTATTGGTTCCAGGCCCTTTCCGGGGAAAAGTCCTATATATGGCCCACAGTCATCTGTTAGGGGGACACTTCAGCAACGAGAAAACGGAACGCTCCATAACAGAGCGATTCTATTGGCCCGGAATATACAGTCAGGTGAAACAATACTGCAGAGAATGTCCCGTTTGCCAAAAGAATAGCAGGTATCGACCCCCTAAGGCCCCACTACAGCCCCTACCCATCATAGATGAACCCTTCCATAGAATAGGAATGGACATCATAGGTCCTCTTCTACCTTCTCGTAGTGGTTGCCGCTACGTTCTAGTTCCTGTGGACTATGCGACTAGATTTCCAGAAGCCATCGCATTGCGACACCCAAATGCATCTAGTATAGCTAAAGCCATGATCACAGTCTTCTCTAGGGTTGGTTTCCCTAGCGAAATTATAACTGACCAGGGAACCCCGTTCGTATCCAAATTGATGAAGCAGGTGTGTTCTCAATTAGGCATTAAACAGATACGAACTGCGGCCTATCATCCCCAGACGGACGGTTTGGTGGAGCGTTATAACGCCACCCTTAAACTCACGTTAAAAAAACTGCTAGCCCTAGAGTCAAGGCGATGGGAAGATCTCTTACCCTTAGCTCTATATGCGATTCGGTGTAAACAACAAAAGAGCACAGGATATTCCCCTTTTGAGCTGCTTTATGGCCACCAACCCCGCTCTCTGTTAGATATGACACGGGAAAGCTGGGAATCTGAACCAAACAAATCCACACCCCTCATTGAATATGTGAGTCAATTGAAAACGCATCTGCATCAGATACGTGCCATTGTTAGGGACAATATGGAGAGAGCCCAAGAGGCCCAAAAAGCGCAATATGATAAGACTGCAAAGACCCGTAGTTTCGCCATAGGAGACGCAGTATTGTTAATGATGGCATCATCTGATCACAAACTATTAGGTCAATGGCAGGGTCCCTATGTCATTCTTGAACAAATAACCCCCGTTACTTATCGAATAGAATTGGATAAAAATAGAGGGACGTCTCAGATATACCATGTTAACCTTCTCAAGAAATGGGAGGGACCCCTTCCAGCTCACGTAGGCGTCACAGAACCAAACCCTCCCCTATTTGCCCAATGCATTGATTCGGAATTACCAGCCTCCCTAAAGAAAACATTAGTCGAGGTCTTAACGCCCTTACAGGACATCTTCTCTCAGACCCCAGGGAGAACCACCTTATTAGAACATTCCATTAAAACTCGTCCCGGTAAGAAAGTGCGTCTCCGACCATATAGGATTCCGGAGGCGCGTAGACAGATCATACGAGACGAAGTACAGAAAATGATCAAGATGGACATAATAGAGCCCTCTATCAGTGAGTGGAACTCTCCCATAGTACTAGTACCTAAACCAGACGGCTCCGTCCGCTTCTGCATCGATTTCAGAGAGGTCAACAAGATCTCTGAGTTCGATACCTACCCTCTACCGAGAGTTGACGAGATGATTGAACGAATAGGTAAAGCAAAGTACATCAGCACCCTTGATTTATGTAAAGGGTACTGGCACATACCCCTGAGACCCGAAGATCGGGAAAAGACGGCCTTCTCCACACCGGACGGCCTTTTCCAATTCCGAGTATTACCTTTTGGATTACATGGAGCACCCGCTACTTTTCAAAGGGCCATGAACATAATCCTGCAGCCTCATGAATAATATGCAGGGGCTTACATAGATGATATCGTTATATTTAGCGACTCTTGGTCGGAACATCTTGAACACCTCTCTCGGGTAGTACGGGCCCTGGGAAACCATGGCCTAAACATCAACCCTGCCAAGAGTCACTTGGCGGCACAAACTGTAAGATATTTAGGTTACCTATTAGGGGAAGGTGTCATACGACCACAAAACCAAAAACTAACAGCGATATCCCAAATACCATTTCCCCAAACAGCTAAGGACCTCCGTGTCTTCTTAGGGTTACTGGGGTATTATCGTAGATTTATTCCTCAGTTCTCCCAAATAGCTGCCCCTCTCACGGACCTTTTGCAGAAAGCGGTGAACACCGAACATAAACTCCGACATCCTTCCCCAGAAACGGTACGGGCATTTGAGAAATTAAAATCATCCCTCACATCAGACACGGTACTGGCAAGTCCTGACTACACCTTACCCTTTGTCCTACAAACCGACGCTTCCGATCAAGGGCTGGGAGCCGTCTTATCCCAGAGGGACACTCAGGGGGAGGAAAGACCGCTGTTGTACATTAGTAGGAAGCTGTTTCCGAGAGAACGAAATTACGCTGTCATTGAAAAAGAGGCTCTAGCCATCAAATGGGCCATCGACTCCTTGAAATACTATTTAGAAGGACGCGAATTCACCTTATATACAGACCATGCGCCCTTGGAATGGATGGCTCATAATAAAGGGAACAACGAAAGGGTATTGCGGTGGTTCTTAGCCTTACAGCCCTACAAATTCCAAACCAAACATCGGAAAGGTACAGAGCAAATAAATGCGGATTTCTTTTCTCGATATCCTCTAGGGAACCCCCCCACTAGAAAGACAGCAAGGGAAAGGGGATGTCAGGAAGGACGTACCGAATCTCCGCCATGGCCCGTGTGCAGCGATCCTCACCGTTCACATATCGGCACTAGGACCCCGGGGCCGGAAAACAGGCGAACTGTAGCGAAGCCGATAACCAATCCCTTACGTCTGCCACCCTTACAGGAAGTACTCCATCAGCTCCCGAGAGAAGGCGGGAGTGACCCCGGAAGTACTGAGGAGACCGTGAAGAAAAAGAACCAATCACAGGAGAGAAGGCGCGAAGAAGCCGGAGAGAGGAAGTACACAGAGGACGAGGCGTTGAGGAGAAGAGGTGCGGAACACGACGAATACGACGGAACCAGAGCACTCCGAGGCGAGGAGGAGGAAGACGACGAGACGTGGTGTGAGGAGTGGTGGATACCTCAGGAGGAGGCTGGAGAGCGGCCGCAACTCGGGAGAAGAGTTGCGGCGGAGCCGGTGAGTGACACGGGACCGGGTCAGGGGGACGGAAGTGGGTGATTAAAAACCAGGGAGGTGTCGGGAGAACCTGGGAAACTGCGGGCACTTTCAAATCTCTCACTTCCTGTGCACAGAACCCTTTCTTTGCCCTAACGTGATAACGGTAGCCGAGAACTGGGTAGGATCACGATAAAACCCCAGCCTCGTAAAGTCCCTTGCCTTTATCGAGAAATGCATGATTGAGTACATCTTGGTTTTTGCACGTCCCGCATTGGAAGACGTAGTAGCACTCTTGGGTGATGGTGAAGGAACTATCCTGACCTTATGATATAAAAATTGGAACACTGACGAGCTCCTTTTTCTTTACATGCTCATGAGCCTCCGGGGGAACCCCACAACCCAAGAAGAAGAACCCTCCCGAAGGGAAACCACCGACGGGGACTCCGGGGAAAGAAAAGAAGAACTACCCGAGGACCTTGAACATTATTTCGTATCTCCAACCCCTTTGAACAAAGCTTTGAATAAAACTCGACCATTATCCTCCTACATACAGCCTCCGCGTCTGTTTATACGACCTGCCCTCCCACAGTGATAATGCATACCGCATTAATCACAAGGGGGCCACCATGTTCTAGATGCCAGAGTCGCATACTTCATTGTTGCGGGGAACAGGGGACGGCTCAGAGGCTTTCTGGAAAATAACAAAAAGAACAATTAATGGACAGAATGCAGAACAATGTCATACATTCACCCCAGTACAGAGATCTGGGCCTAAATCCATTGGTTTTTTTTCTCCCCATGCCATTCCAGTTTGAACCCAGCCATATGCAACTCAGTCTTGACCCTGTGCACAATGGGAACAGTCCAGCCCGAACTGCCAGGTCAGGTCCTCCCTGGACTGGAAACAAGCATCCTAGGACCAGTTTCTTGGTTTCACCCCATATCAGCCAGGATAGCTTGACTCCAGTGGCATGCAGAGCACAGGACCCACGTCTGGGCATACCCGTCCCACTCAGGGTGACAATTACAAAAAGAACAATTGATGGACAGAATGCAGAACAAAGTCATACATTCAACACAGTACAGAGATCTGGCCCTAAATCCATCATTTTTTAGCCCTGGCCATATGCAAATCAGTCTTGACCCTGTGAGGTGTCTGTCGCACTATGGTAACCTCCGCCGCACTGTCGAGGAGGGTTACCGCCCATCTCCTGTCGAGGACGAGGGTTCTCACTGTCTGAGGCATTCTTCTGAACTGGGGCACGATATTGAGGTGGTTCCTCCTGCCTGATTTTTGCATCAAACTGGCTCTGCGGGTCACGTCTGGCTTGCGTAGACTCGCCTTGTCTGTGATCCTGTCACCCTCCTCCGCCAAATTGTTGATCCGACTATTCCTGATAGGAACGAGAAGAACGAGGATCAGGAAACTGGGACCTCTCAGGTGTCTTAATTTTAGAGCGGTCACGCAAATCATATCTACGCTAAGAAGCGTCTGGTGGAGGTGAACCTGCACGAGAACCAGGCTTCTGTTGCTGCTGCCGCACATTTTTGTTCCATGCTTTTTGAGGAAAGACAGGAAGACCCTCCTTCTCAGGAAGGGGTTTAACTGGCGGCTGAGTAAAAGGTTGAATCCCTAAACTATTGCATCCCAAGGATGAATACACATCCGCAATAATAATCGGCAACTGTAGCTCCCGATCCACGTCCGCCATCCGCAGCCAGGCGTTGTCACACTTGCAAGCAAACTGTTTCACCTTTAATGTTGGCCAGAATCATATCGAAGACAACAGGGAACATGCCCACTAATTTCATCCCCAAATCCAGGGCTTGACCAGCCTGTGTTCATTCTGTACCTTCTTCAGAACACTCAGCAGAATGCTCATGGAGAGGGTGCCAAAGCACAGTGTATACACTGAAGCAAACACCATCCCCAGGTGGTGCAGTCCGCTAAAGGAGGAATCAGACCACTCGGCATACTCATTGTAAGGATGCTGTGTTTTTCAACAGGAGTTGTATGTGGAAAAACAGCCTCAAGCGTTCAGCTTTTTGGGCGAGCCAAAATGGCGAGTCATTCCGATTTTGAGGACGTTTACCCATCACTGAGTTAATCCCTAAGAATAAAACACCTCAAAGCCGTATGCGGGATCCACCTCAACCACGGAAATAATGTTAACCCCTGCATTGGGGGCTCAAGTGTTGAGTTAAGTAAGCTGTAACCGCTGCGCGGTTGGGTGCTGCAATAGCGACAGGTTGTGCCATGTGTATAAAGAAATGAACAAGTAAAACGGCAGCACAAAATATGTCCAAACACCTTTAAAACTTCAAGCTTGAAAAACTTATAGAAATAGGGATTCCCTACAAACATAGGAGGCTAAGCCTCCCCACACGGAAGTCTCCAGATGTCTTGTGAATAGGTACCAGACCAATCGTTGGTGGCGCCATGTTGCAGGGATTCTGCCCAAACACAGAACTATGTATAGGATTATGGGACCTTAGTGTATAGGGACTGTGTCATCCTCCCACCTTAGTACCCATGAGCCCAGGACCGACTAGCTATAGTGTCTTACTTGCTCTCCTACTCACTCACAGAGAAACAAGTGATTAGACAACCCAGAACTCAACACTCCCAGATCTCTCAGGAATCACGGGAACAAGACACAACCTTTCGCTCGCACTCTTGTACTTGTCCACAATAAGATCTGACAGAGACACAAACAAGTTTAAAATATTTATTTTAACGAATGTGCTCTAAGATGCAGTATGCGTGCCACAACAAGCAGAAAAATGCATAATACAAAAATACGGTCCGCATAGCAGTTAGTCCATATATCATGAAAGTAAATGTCATTGTCAAAAGACAGTAAACCTAAACTCCCTCCCCTTGTATAGAAATAGTATTATTATATATTAGAAGATCTCTGGGTGTTGTCTACAGACCCAATACATTAGCCTATAGAGAGTAGATCTACATCATTGGTGCTATCTCGCGCTTTTCCCTGGAAAGGTCCCTCTCCAAGTGTGTATTCCAATAAGACCAAAGTACGCTGTCCAAAACAACAGCTGCATTGGTATGTTTTGTCTAAGTGCTAAGGCCTGACCAGAACAAAATACCAAGGGGCATTGTTGTTCGACCTTGCTCACAATGTTCAGTCAAAATCCCAGGAACCTGCAGAGTGTGAACAAAGCGATGAGTTCTCATGTGAAAACAGCCATAGAGAATATCGCAAAAATAAAGTTGTGTAGTAACGTGCGCGAAGCAGCGGGCAAGCTGCAGCATGCTCATGCTAACTTAGACAAGACGGCAATGTCCACATGGGCCATGTGACAGGAAGGGGTGCTGGGAAGCGGAGGGCGGGGCTAGGCAGAAGGTGAGAAAACAGGCAGTAGGCGGAAATGGCAAATGAAAAAAACAAGGAGAAGCAGTGAAAATACAAAGGAAAAGCAGGAGAAAGCACTAAAAAAAATGGGGGAGAGGAAGGAGAAAGCAGTAAAAAATGATGGAGAAGCAGGAGAAAGCACTCAGAAAAGCAGGGAAAAGGAAGGAGAACGCAGTAGATAATGAGGCAAAAGCAGAAGAAAGCACTCAAGAGAAACAAAAGGGAAAGGTGGGGGGGAGCAGAAAACCGAGACAAAAGTAGGAGAAAGCACTCAGAGAAACAAGGAGGAAGCAGAGCTGTGCAGCAGCATAGGGAGAGGTGGGCCTGGGGCCAGACACTCTACAGTCAAGGTTGAGCCTACCACAGCTCAAGATATTCAAAACAATCAACATCTGTTGTAGGTACTGCTTTTATTTTCACTGACCACTCTATGGAAGCGGTGTGTCAGAAGGCACCTCCCACTAGTGGTGCATGGTAGGATGCAGGCCCTACCCAACCTTTGTGGGGTGGAGGGCTATAACCCTCATTTCAACCTCTAGCAATTCAGAATTGGGTGGTACTTTAACATGGGGGAATAATATTGCTTTGGGGTAATATGCAATAAAAGTTTACCCCAGGATGAAATTGGCAGTTGTAATTCCTCTGCGGTTAAAATGGGGTCTTTGTGTCTAAGCTCATGCACTGTCTAATTTTGATGCAGGCCAGGAACCACTCCACCAATTTCTTTTTTTTTTTTGTTAAAATTTTTATTAGAAACCGTTGGTACACAATAAAATACAGACAAGGGCCTACAACCACCAGGGCCGGCCGCTATGGAGCCCGAGGGCCCGCAGTGCAACACCACACATTCAACTGAACCAGAGGCAAAGCTCCCGGCAGTTCGTAAGCACATGTAACAGGCCGCGGCCATAGGCCAATAGCAATCGGAATAAACAGTTTCATTTTTTACTAAATATAAAACACACTCAAGGCAATGAGAGTCCGAAATAGTAGCGTGCTCTTCCCAGGACGGGGAACAACGTACAGTGTCCAAAGCAGTTCTTGTCTGGAAGCGGTAGAGGGGGGCAAAGCATGGAACACACCTCACACCATCCCGCAGAATGCGTGGCTAGGGGGACAAAGCAATATCGATCTCTAATGGCAGAGGCGGGGTGCAGATACGTCCTCGATATAAATTCCATGGACCCCATACCTTAGTCCACTTCCCTGGTTTGCCTCTCGCCACATACACCGTCTTTTCCCTGAACATACACCAGTCCATATTCTCCTTCCATACCTCGATCGTGGGCGGCCTCGGGGAGCCCCACAGCTGTGCAATGTTACGCTTAGCCACCATGTACCCCAAGGTCACCCACTGCGTCTGTGCCGCATTACAATCATTCGGTTCCCAGACATTCAACAAACACCTCCTAGCCTCTGGCAACAGAGCAACGTGCGTGACCTCCTCCATTACGGTGTGGATACCGTTCCAAAATCGTACAACCTCAGAACATTCCCATAAGATATGGAGAAAGGTACCCGACAGGCCACATCCCCGCTTACACAGTCCATCCATCGAGTAACCCATGCGCAGCAAACCAGGCCCAGTGACATACACTCTATGAAGGATCTTTAGCTGTACGAATCGTAAGCGGGCCGGGATCGCCACCTCTTTCGGGGAGGCCACCGCTGAGACCCAGTCCTCATCGTCCAGTTCAAAGCCATCGCCCGTCCATGCCTCCCGCAGACGGAGCAGCAAGTCCGCGCGGTCGTTAATGAGTTTCTTATAAATCAGAGAGATGGTGCTGTCGGGCACGTAGCCATCCAACACTCTATCCTCCAGTGGGGAGTACTCAGGGATAGCAGCAACGTCTGGAAAAGCCGAACATAGCGCATGGTAGACTTGAGCATACCGGAAGTACTCTATCATTTAATTTATATTCAGTTTTAAGCATTTCAAACGTTTTGAATGACCCCTTCGCCCACAGATCACCCACCTTACATATACCAATCATATCCCATTTCTCAAAGCCTTTCGATCTCCACAAACAGCCCAACCGCGCAGAGGCATACAACGGCGTCGCCCGAGTCAAACGATCCCTCCACCCCATCGCAGCATTCGCCGCATGCCACACACGTACCGCAACCTGCGTGGGTCCTGTCAACCGCGTGTCCGGGGTCACCGAGTACAGCGCTCTAGTATAGTCTCCGCCCGGGAGCAGAAATGTATCCATCTCGAAGGCCGGATTCAAGGCAGGACCGTATATCCCGTGATTCACCGACGCCAACTGAGACGCCCAATAGTATCGTTTAATATCAGGGAGGGAGACCCCCCCATCGTACCAAGGGAGCGTCAACCTGGCGAGAGCAATCCGCGGCCGCCCGTCCCAAAACAGTTGGCGCTGAAGACCCTCCACCTCCCGGAAATAACGGGCTGGCACGACATCTAGAGTATTTTGCAAAGCGTATAAAAAGCGAGGTAGCGACATCATTTTAAACAATGCCGCCCGTCCGAGTGGCGAGAGCGGAAGTCGGCGCCACCTCGCGACGTCGGCCTTCAATCGCTGGAGGGGAGGGAGAAGGTTTCGCTCATAGCGGACCGCGGGATCAAGGGAGATAAAGATTCCCAAATATTTGAACCCCAGGGTAGCAATCTGGATAGGGCAATCCCGTGGCAGGAGGGGGGCCTCACCCGAGAGGGCGTAAACACACGACTTGGCCCAGTTGATGACCAGGCCGGAGTTGTGACCAAAAGAATTCAGTACGTCCACCAATACAATTAGCGATTGTCGAGGAGAGGTGAGATACAGAAGGATGTCGTCCGCGTAGAGGGAGACACGGTCTTCAAACTCCGGCGTCCATCTAATGCCTCGCAACGACGGCTCCCAACGCAACCAGGCGGCGAGAGGCTCCAAAGAAAGCGCAAAGAAAAGGGGTGATAACGGACATCCCTGCCGCGTACCTCTCCCCAGTGCGAAGGGAGCCGATACCCTACCATTCACCACCACCTGAGCCAGAGGGTCAGCGTATAGTAATTTCACCCAACCAATGAACTCAGGGCCGAACCCAAATTTCGCCAACACGGCCCAAATATATGGCCACTCCAAAGTGTCGAACGCCATAGTAGCATCTAAAGATGCCAAGATGGCCGGCTCACGTATAAATTCCGCTCTCGCAAGCACGCCGTGCAACCGTCTCAAATTGAGAGCGGTATTCCGATGAGGTATGAAACCGGACTGATCCTGATGAATCAAGTCGCCCACGACCCGAACCAGCCGATTAGCCAATACCTTGGCCAGAATTTTGGGTTCCGCATTCAACAGCGAAATGGGCCTATAGGAGGCGCAGCGATCTCGCGGCTTACCCTCCTTGTGTATCACAACTATGTTGGCGAGGCGTTGGTCTGGGGGGAGGAAGCCCGCCGCACGTGCCGCGAGAAACATGTCCCGAAGATGCGGCGCTATCTTATCGGGACGCAACTTATATAGTTCGATGGGAAGACCATTAGGACCCACAGCTTTACCCGATGCGATCGAGCGGGTGGCCAGAGCGATCTCATCTGACGAAAAATTCGCCTCCATCAATACTGCATCAGCCTCCGATAGGGTTGGCAATGTAATGTCTCTAAGCAAAAGATGAGAATCCTCCTCCGAACGCACAGAGACCGGAGAGTATACCCCGCGGAAATGGGCCGCAAAGCAGTCAACGATCTCCACCGGGTCAGTCACACGCACTCCATCCATTCTCTCCACAACGGGCACCACCCTGCTCGCTCTCTCCTTCTTATCCAACCAAGCAATCAACTTTCCGGCCTTATCCCCCACATCATACAGTCGTCCTTGCTGCTCTCTACTCATCCCTTTAGCGGCTTTCGTAACCAGCACTCTAAAATCTGATTGTTTGAGGCTGAGAACATGCACTTTCTCATCAGTAACTCCCCGCTCCAAGTCCTCCTCCATTTCAGCTATTTCAGTTTCCAGGCGAACCACCTCCGCTCTCTCGCACCTCTTAGCATGGGAGATAAGGGACAAGGCCTGCCCCCTGACCACCACCTTATAAGCCTCCCATAGGGAGACGGCCGACGGCACCGACCCCACATTATCATTAAAGTAGTGATCAGTGGACTTGACCAGTTCCGCGCGGATCTTAGGGTTACGTAGATACCAGGGGCTAATAGGCGCAACTCTCCCCTCCGCCCCAGGGACAACCCTCAGTTGCAACCATATAGGGGAATGATCAGAAATACCTCGGGCTAAATGACGCACCTCCCCAATGATCCCAGCCTGGATCGCCGGCATAAGCATGTAATCAAGTCTCGAGAGACTCCCATGGGCCCCCGAGTGAAAGGTGTATTGCGCCTGACCCGGGTGCATCAATCTCCAGCAATCTACAAGTCCCAACGTGTCCAAAAAGCCACTCAACCAGGCCTGAGCCCTAGGGAGATCCCTGGGGGGGTGACGGTCCTCCAACCCAGAGACAACGGCATTAAAGTCACCCCCCAACACCAGAACCCCCCCAGGGAGTCCCAGGACCAAACGCCCCAAATCAGCAAATGTAGCCGTCTGTAACCCCGGGGGTACATACACAGCAACAAGCGAGATAATCCTGCCCTCCCATCTCCCCACCAGTGCCACATAGCGCCCCCTATCATCGTGAAGCACCTCATCCACTTCCAATGGGAGAGAGGCCCTAACCAAAATGCCCACTCCCCTAGAGCCAGAAGTGAAACCAGAGTGAGCGGCAAGGCGATAACCCCTCCTATTTAGGGCATGGAAGGAGTTCCCGATCACGTGTGTCTCCTGCAGGAAAACAATGTCGGGCGAAATCCGCTTCAAAAACTGCAGCACCACCCCGCGCTTGATCCTGTCCCCAAGTCCATTCACATTCCACGAAAGGATTCTCAATCCCCTACCCCCCATCCCACTCCCGTGCATGATACCCACATCCCGGAAAGCACAACCCGACAGAGAACTTCACATTGCCTTGAGAAACAAACAAACACTCCCCAACAACCCCCCTCCCCCACAATCCCCAAACCATAACTCCCCCCTCCCTGCACCCCTGCTTGAGCCCGAACAGCCCCCCCAACTCGCAGTGTGGCTGTTGCCCTAACATATACCACAAAAAGAACCCCAGAAGGAGGAAAAGGCCCCAATAAGCTCCCTACAACCCCCAAACATTTGAAGGGCAGAATGTGTCAATCTAGGGTCCAGTTGAGCCAAGGTACAAAACATCACCAGTTCAGTCCATCACCAGGAACCAAGTTCTAGTCCTGCGTCACCAAATCCCGTCCGCTCTCCTCTGTCCGACTGTCTCGATCCTGTCCCCGTGGCAGGGCATCCAACCAGTCTCCAGCCGACTCCGGCCGGTCGAAAAAGTGGGAGCGACCCTGAAACTCAACCCGCAGCCTCGCCGGGAATAGCATCGCATATTTCAGCTCCATGTCCCTCAAGCGCCGTTTGACACCCGAAAATCCCAGCCGTTGTTTCTGGACCGCTTGCGTGAAGTCCGGGTAAAAGCTGATATTAGAGTTCTCAAACTTCAGCGGCCCGGCAACCCTCGACGCCTGAAGGATAGCATCCCTATCCCGAAAGTTAAAGAGCCGGGCGATTATAGGCTGCGGGGGAGCACCCACCTTGGGCGCACCACCCGGAATCCTGTGGGCCCGCTCCACTGCAAAGAACTTACTCAGTCCCTTGGGCGCGAGATGATTGGTCACCAGATCCTCGACAAAAAGATCCGCAGCAGATTCCTCCGATCTTTCCGGCACTCCAATGATACGGACATTGTTCCGTCTAGCCCTGCTTTCGGAGTCCTCAAGTCGACGGTCCGTCAGATCACTGGCTAGCCGCAACCTACGGACCTCCGTCTGCAGGGCGGCCACGTCCACAGTTAGACTCAACGCCGCTTGACTCAAGGAGTCGACCCGCTCGTTAGTTTTGGACAGGTCTGCCCTGACCAAATTCACATCGATCAGGACCGCGTCCAGTTTATGAGCCAGGGTATCAAACTGCTGACCCACAGCGGTCTTCATCGCCTCAATGGCGCCCATGATGTCCAGCAGGGTCAATTCCGACGATGGGCCGGAGACCTCCTTAGACCTCTCAGGCGATTTATGCGAGCCACCAGGGGATCCCTTTGCCAGCGCATAACGATCCATGTTATTGACCTGGGTATAGGCACCCCTTCGGGTTGACTTGGGTTTTGACTTGTCTCCGTCTAGTCTCGCCGCCATCATCCGGAGGCCACCAAGGCCGGCACCTGCCCGCACCAGGAAAAAGGGGACCAGGTAGCTAAGTCAGTTGAGCACAGCCGTCGCCGACAGTCAACCCATGTATAATCCGAGAGTCAGGCCAGACACTTCGCCATCCGCGCCCCTCGGAAACACCAGAGTTGCGCGGCCGATTTCAAAGAGCAAGCTTGAAAGCGAAAGCGAAAGTGCGGGGTCCGTGACAGGTCAAGCCCAGCCAGCCGCTGTTGTTCACTTCGTGCCCTGGCACATCACCAGCTCGAGATCGGGACCAAGGCAAGAGCAGGCCGCAAACTTTGGAGTCCAACCATTCCGGGTCCCGGCGTCCGATCTGAATTTAGAAAACGGGTGGCACCTCAGCGCAAGTTCATCTGCAAAAGCCCGTCAAATAAACCAGGATTAAGTCAGGATAGACATGGGAGGTTGCGGAGGCCCTCGAGAGCCGTAAGCCTACGCGGCCATCTTGGTTGCGCGCTAGGCTCCTCCCCACTCCACCAATTTCTAATGAGCAGGACCAGGCCTTAGTGCACGTGGCTGGCCTGTCTCTGGATTCGCTTATTGGGCAATGTGATCCTACTCATTGCCTTTGGTTGAGACGTTTGCAAGCATCCCACACATCACCTTTTTTGTTATGAGCTACGTCGGACACTTTCAAATACAATTTAAGGAACCCCACGCCCCTTTGCATCATTGAACTAAGTGTTAGAAACTGAAACCAAATATACTAGTAGGTCCTCATTGTATGAGTAGCATGGGGATAAAAGGTTAGAGGAACAGTTGCCAATATTAGTGTACACGGAGCACTCAAGCACTCAAAATGCTATTCCACCCGGTGCACTGAAGCAATTCTCACCTTTCTTGCGTAGATTTACACTTCAGGCAGCCCCTTCTTTTTTAAATGAATTTGTTCCTGCACTGGAAGTATTCCATGAAACATCAGATTGCAGAAATTGAGAACCCCACCTGTTAATTTCCCACTAAATCCAAATAGTGTACAAAAGAACCATCTCTCCAAGGTCACTGAAGCCAAGGTCACCATGGCAAAGGCTCTCTCTGTGTGCTTGTGTCACGAATACTGTCACTCTAAAGGGCGCAGGGTCCTTCGGCAGCCGCAGAGACCTGCCTGCATGCTCCTCTTGTCCCTGTAATGGCTCCTGCAGCCTGTGCTGTGGCCTGGTGCCTTCACATGGAACTGGGGAAGTGCTGGGCAGAGGAGGACAATGACCATCCAGCAGTGCCACGAAGAAGAGACATCTCTGAATGGACCACAACCGGAGCAAAGATGAGCTGCCGAAGACACAGCGCCTGAAGCCGGATCAAGCGCTTCGTGTGCTTCTGTACACACTACACAGAGCTGCCGGCTAATATTGCCTTGATTTATTCTCCGGCGGCGCTTTCATGAGTATTTTAGGCGCAGATGGCTCCGCGGTTTATCACCTACAGATATGAGATTTCCCCTTTTATGATTGAAAACCTTTGAAAACGAACGACTCTGTTCTGTTCTGGATGAAGCTGCATTTGATTACATATTTCATTGTGTTCTACTTAGTATTCTGTAAGCCTCTTGAAGGCACGTAATAGTGTAGCTGCTTTTCTAACAGGAAAGGACAGAAGGTTTTAAGGAGAGCAGCCAAGGAAGCGATTCTTCCTTAAGCAGGAATTAAATGAAGCAAGTGATGGAGCAGGTAGTGCAAAATTTTGTATACCTCCTCCATTTTTGCATGAAGAAATTAATTAAATAATCTACTAATTGTAATATTATTAAACGAGTGTTGCATGTATACTAATCAACATTATTAATATTAAAACTACACATGGGATTTGCTAATTGCATGGCTATTTAATTCTTATAACTAAATTCTGTACGCATATTAACAATAGTATATGTGGTAATAGAATACTGCATGATATATATGTTGCTTTGTGATGTTGCCCCCTTGAGGAGGATAGAAAAGGTGAATATAATTGCTTTAAATGTCGCTATATGCTAGATAAATACAAGCACATAGAGGGATTAGCAAGGGGTTAACATTAGGATCACCAATTCTATGAATTAATTATTCTTTTGTGTTTGTTTCGCTTAAGTTGGCGTTTGGGCCTAAATCAAAGATGGCTGCTGTCACCACACGACGAAGTGGCCATTTTCTCATGTGGCACGGAGTGAGCTGTGCCTGCGCAAGATGTTTCCTAATCCTCGCAGGAACCTCTGCACAGACTGTCCCTGGTCAAGGATGGCAAAATTGGACTTTCGCCAAGAAAGGGGAACAATCATCCTAACAGTAAACCGGAACAAGCCGATACTTCTTTAACCGGTGACCTCACCCCTCGAACTGTACTGAAAATCCTGGGAAAAGGGTCGGACGATCTCAACCAGCCAATCACGACCACTCTAAAGTTTAAATTGGTATCTTCTATGTTTTATTTTATTATTAAAACCCTAGTAAAATAGAGAGGAAAGGCTAGCTATCAATCGACCGATCGAACTATCCCTACCTACAGCAACAGCAGCGGGTGCTACGTTCGTTTATTATTTATTAACGTGTGTCATAATTCTGTAGTAGGACAGACTGTTCGCTGTTCTCCGGAAAGACAGAATTCTGTGTGAATGAACATTTTCCGTATGAAAATGTCCACCAGTGCCACATAGCGCCCCCTATCATCGTGAAGCACCTCATCAACTTCCAATGGGAGAGAGGCCCTAACCAAAATGCCCACTCCCCTAGAGCCAGAAGTGAAACCAGAGTGAGCGGCAAGGCGATAACCCCTCCTATTTAGGGCATGGAAGGAGTTCCCGATCACGTGTGTCTCCTGCAGGAAAACAATGTCGGGCGAAATCCGCTTCAAAAACTGCAGCACCACCCCGCGCTTGATCCTGTCCCCAAGTCCATTCACATTCCACGAAAGGATTCTCAATCCCCTACCCCCCATCCCACTCCCGTGCATGATACCCACATCCCGGAAAGCACAACCCGACAGAGAACTTCACATTGCCTTGAGAAACAAACAAACAATCCCCAACAACCCCCCTCCCCCACAATCCCCAAACCATAACTCCCCCCTCCCTGCACCCCTGCTTGAGCCCGAAAAGCCCCCCCCAACTCGCAGTGTGCCTGTCGCCCTAACATATACCACAAAAAGAACCCCAGAAGGAGGAAAAGGCCCCAATAAGCTCCCTACAACCCCCAAACATTTGAAGGGCAGAATGTGTCAATCTAGGGTCCAGTTGAGCCAAGGTACAAAACATCACCAGTTCAGTCCATCACCAGGAACCAAGTTCTAGTCCTGCGTCACCAAATCCCGTCCGCTCTCCTCTGTCCGACTGTCTCGATCCTGTCCCCGTGGCAGGGCATCCAACCAGTCTCCAGCCGCCTCCGGCCGGTCGAAAAAGTGGGAGCGACCCTGAAACTCAACCCGCAGCCTCGCCGGGAATAGCATCGCATATTTCAGCTCCATGTCCCTCAAGCGCCGTTTGACACCCGAAAAACCCAGCCGTTGTTTCTGGACCGCTTGCGTGAAGTCCGGGTAAAAGCTGACATTAGAGTTCTCAAACTTCAGCGGCCCGGCAACCCTCGACGCCTGAAGGATAGCATCCCTATCCCGAAAGTTAAAGAGCCGGGCGATTATAGGCCGCGGGGGAGCACCCACCTTGGGCGCACCACCCGGAATCCTGTGGGCCCGCTCCACTGCAAAGAACTTACTCAGTCCCTTGGGCGCGAGATGATTGGTCACCAGATCCTCGACAAAAAGATCCGCAGCAGATTCCTCCGATCTTTCCGGCACTCCAATGATACGGACATTGTTCCGTCTAGCCCTGCTTTCGGAGTCCTCAAGTCGACGGTCCGTCAGATCACTGGCTAGCCGCAACCTACGGACCTCCGTCTGCAGGGCGGCCACGTCCACAGTTAGACTCGACGCCGCTTGACTCAAGGAGTCGACCCGCTCGTTAGTTTTGGACAGGTCTGCCCTGACCAAATTCACATCGATCAGGACCGCGTCCAGTTTATGAGCCAGGGTATCAAACTGCTGACCCACAGAGGTCTTCATCTCCTCAATGGCGCCCATGATGTCCAGCAGGGTCAATTCCGACGATGGGGAGGGAGACCTCCTTAGACCTCTCAGGCGATTTATGCGAGCCACCAGGGGATCCCTTTGCCAGCGCATAACGATCCATGTTATTGACCTGGGTATAGGCACCCCTTCGGGTTGACTTGGGTTTCGACTTGTCTCCGTCTAGTCTCGCCGCCATCATCCGGAGGCCACCAAGGCCGGCACCCGCTCGCACCAGGAAAAAGGGGACCAGGTAGCTAAGTCAGTTGAGCACAGCCGTCGCCGACAGTCAACCCATGTATAATCCGAGAGTCAGGCCAGACACTTCGCCATCCACGCCCCTCGGAAACACCAGAGTTGCGCGGCCGATTTCAAAGAGCAAGCTTGAAAGCGAAAGCGAAAGTGCGGGGTCCGTGACAGGTCAAGCCCAGCCAGCCGCTGTTGTTCACTTCGTGCCCGGGCACATCACCAGCTCGAGATCGGGACCAAGGCAAGAGCAGGCCGCAAACTTCGGAGTCCAACCATTCCGGGTCCCGGCGTCCGATCTGAATTTAGAAAACGGGTGGCACCTCAGCGCAAGTTCATCTGCAAAAGCCCGTCAAATAAACCAGGATTAAGTCAGGATAGACGTGGGAGGTTGCAGAGGCCCTCGAGAGCCGTAAGCCTACGCGGCCATCTTGGTTGCGCGCTAGGCTCCTCCCCACTCCACCAATTTCTAATGAGCAGGACCAGGCCTTAGTGCACGTGGCTGGCCTGTCTCTGGATTCGCTTATTGGGCAATGTGATCCTACTCATTGCCTTTGGTTGAGACGTTTGCAAGCATCCCACACATCACCTTTTTTGTTATGAGCTACGTCGGACACTTTCAAATACAATTTAAGGAACCCCACGCCCCTTTGCATCATTGAACTAAGTGTTAGAAACTGAAACCAAATATACTAGTAGGTCCTCATTGTATGAGTAGCATGGGGATAAAAGGTTAGAGGAACAGTTGCCAATATTAGTGTATACGGAGCACTCAAGCACTCAAAATGCTATTCCACCCGGTGCACTGAAGCAATTCTCACCTTTCTTGCGTAGATTTACACTTCAGGCAGCCCCTTCTTTTTTAAATGAATTTGTTCCTGCACTGGAAGTATTCCATGAAACATCAGATTGCAGAAATTGAGAACCCCACCTGTTAATTTCCCACTAAATCCAAATAGTGTACAAAAGAACCATCTCTCCAAGGTCACTGAAGCCAAGGTCACCATGGCAAAGGCTCTCTCTGTGTGCTTGTGTCACGAATACTGTCACTCTAAAGGGCGCAGGGTCCTTCGGCAGCCGCAGAGACCTGCCTGCATGCTCCTCTTGTCCCTGTAATGGCTCCTGCAGCCTGTGCTGTGGCCTGGTGCCTTCACATGGAACTGGGGAAGTGCTGGGCAGAGGAGGACAATGACCATCCAGCAGTGCCACGAAGAAGAGACATCTCTGAATGGACCACAACCGGAGCAAAGATGAGCTGCCGAAGACACAGCGCCTGAAGCCGGATCAAGCGCTTCGTGTGCTTCTGTACACACTACACAGAGCTGCCGGCTAATATTGCCTTGATTTATTCTCCGGCGGCGCTTTCATGAGTATTTTAGGCGCAGATGGCTCCGCGGTTTATCACCTACAGATATGAGATTTCCCCTTTTATGATTGAAAACCTTTGAAAACGAACGACTCTGTTCTGTTCTGGATGAAGCTGCATTTGATTACATATTTCATTGTGTTCTACTTAGTATTCTGTAAGCCTCTTGAAGGCACGTAATAGTGTAGCTGCTTTTCTAACAGGAAAGGACAGAAGGTTTTAAGGAGAGCAGCCAAGGAAGCGATTCTTCCTTAAGCAGGAACTAAATGAAGCAAGTGATGGAGCAGGTAGTGCAAAATTTTGTATACCTCCTCCATTTTTGCATGAAGAAATTAATTAAATAATCTACTAATTGTAATATTATTAAGCGAGTGTTGCATGTATACTAATCAACATTATTAATATTAAAACTACACATGGGATTTGCTAATTGCATGGCTATTTAATTCTTATAACTAAATTCTGTACGCATATTAACAATAGTATATGTGGTAATAGAATACTGCATGATATATATGTTGCTTTGTGATGTTGCCCCCTTGAGGAGGATAGGAAAGGTGAATATAATTGCTTTAAATGTCGCTATATGCTAGATAAATACAAGCACATAGAGGGATTAGCAAGGGGTTAACATTAGGATCACCAATTCTATGAATTAATTATTCTTTTGTGATTGTTTCGCTTAAGTTGGCGTTTGGGCCTAAATCAAAGATGGCTGCTGTCACCACACGACGAAGTGGCCATTTTCTCATGTGGCACGGAGTGAGCTGTGCCTGCGCAAGATGTTTCCTAATCCTCGCAGGAACCTCTGCCCAGACTGTCCCTGGTCAAGGATGGCAAAATTGGACTTTCGCCAAGAAAGGGGAACAATCATCCTTACAGTAAACCGGAACAAGCCGATACTTCTTTAACCGGTGACCTCACCCCTCGAACTGTACTGAAAATCCTGGGAAAAGGGTCGGACGATCTCAACCAGCCAATCACGACCACTCTAAAGTTTAAATTGGTATCTTCTATGTTTTATTTTATTATTAAAACCCTAGTAAAATAGAGAGGAAAGGCTAGCTATCAATCGACCGATCGAACTATCCATACCTACAGCAACAGCAGCGGGTGCTACGTTCGTTGATTATTTATTAACGTGTGTCATAATTCTGTAGTAGGACAGACTGTTCGCTGTTCTCCAGAAAGACAGAATTCTGTGTGAATGAACATTTTCCGTATGAAAATGTCCACCAGTGCCACATAGCGCCCCCTATCATCGTGAAGCACCTCATCAACTTCCAATGGGAGAGAGGCCCTAACCAAAATGCCCACTCCCCTAGAGCCAGAAGTGAAACCAGAGTGAGCGGCAAGGCGATAACCCCTCCTATTTAGGGCATGGAAGGAGTTCCCGATCACGTGTGTCTCCTGCAGGAAAACAATGTCGGGCGAAATCCGCTTCAAAAACTGCAGCACCACCCCGCGCTTGATCCTGTTCCCAAGTCCATTCACATTCCACGAAAGGATTCTCAATCCCCTACCCCCCATCCCACTCCCGTGCATGATACCCACATCCCGGAAAGCACAACCCGACAGAGAACTTCACATTGCCTTGAGAAACAAACAAACAATCCCCAACAACCCCCCTCCCCCACAATCCCCAAACCATAACTCCCCCCTCCCTGCACCCCTGCTTGAGCCCAAACAGCCCCCCAACTCGCAGTGTGCCTGTCGCCCTAACATATACCACAAAAAGAACCCCAGAAGGAGGAAAAGGCCCCAATAAGCTCCCTACAACCCCCAAACATTTGAAGGGCAGAATGTGTCAATCTAGGGTCCAGTTGAGCCAAGGTACAAAACATCACCAGTTCAGTCCATCACCAGGAACCAAGTTCTAGTCCTGCGTCACCAAATCCCGTCCGCTCTCCTCTGTCCGACTGTCTCGATCCTGTCCCCGTGGCAGGGCATCCAACCATTCTCCAGCCGCCTCCGGCCGGTCGAAAAAGTGGGAGCGACCCTGAAACTCAACCCGCAGCCTCGCCGGGAATAGCATCGCATATTTCAGCTCCATGTCCCTCAAGCGCCGTTTGACACCCGAAAATCCCCGCCGTTGTTTCTGGACCGCTTGCGTGAAGTCCGGGTAAAAGCTGACATTTGAGTTCTCAAACTTCAGCGGCCCGGCAACCCTCGACGCCTGAAGAATAGCATCCCTATCCCGAAAGTTAAAGAGCCGGGCGATTATAGGCCGCGGGGGAGCACCCACCTTGGGCGCACCACCCGGAATCCTGTGGGCCCGCTCCACTGCAAAGAACTTACTCAGTCCCTTGGGCGCGAGATGATTGGTCACCAGATTCTCGACAAAAAGATCCGCAGCAGATTCCTCCGATCTTTCCGGCACTCCAATGATATGGACATTGTTCCGTCTAGCCCTGCTTTCGGAGTCCTCAAGTCGATGGTCCGTCAGATCACTGGCTAGCCGCAACCTACGGACCTCCGTCTGCAGGGCGGCCACGTCCACAGTTAGACTCGACGCCGCTTGACTCAAGGAGTCGACCCGCTCGTTAGTTTTGGACAGGTCTGCCCTGACCAAATTCACATTGATCAGGACCGCGTCCAGTTCATGAGCCAGGGTATCAAACTGCTGACCCACAGCGGTCTTCATCTCCTCAATGGCGCCCATGATGTCCAGCAGGGTCAATTCCGACGATGGGCCGGAGACCTCCTTAGACCTCTCAGGCGATTTATGCGAGCCACCAGGGGATCCCTTTGCCAGCGCATAACGATCCATGTTATTGACCTGGGTATAGGCACCCCTTCGGGTTGACTTGGGTTTCGACTTGTCTCCGTCTAGTCTCGCCGCCATCATCCGGAGGCCACCAAGGCCGGCACCCGCCCGCACCAGGAAAAAGGGGACCAGGTAGCTAAGTCAGTTGAGCACAGCCGTCGCCGACAGTCAACCCATGTATAATCCGAGAGTCAGGCCAGACACTTCGCCATCCGCGCCCCTCGGAAACACCAGAGTTGCGCGGCCGATTTCAAAGAGCAAGCTTGAAAGCGAAAGCGAAAGTGCGGGGTCCGTGACAGGTCAAGCCCAGCCAGCCGCTGTTGTTCACTTCGTGCCCGGGCACATCACCAGCTCGAGATCGGGACCAAGGCAAGAGCAGGCCGCAAACTTCGGAGTCCAACCATTCCGGGTCCCGGCGTCCGATCTGAATTTAGAAAACGGGTGGCACCTCAGCGCAAGTTCATCTGCAAAAGCCCGTCAAATAAACCAGGATTAAGTCAGGATAGACGTGGGAGGTTGCGGAGGCCCTCGAGAGCCGTAAGCCTACGCGGCCATCTTGGTTGTGCGCTAGGCTCCTCCCCACTCCACCAATTTCTAATGAGCAGGACCAGGCCTTAGTGCACGTGGCTGGCCTGTCTCTGGATTCGCTTATTGGGCAATGTGATCCTACTCATTGCCTTTAGTTGAGACGTTTGCAAGCATCCCACACATCACCTTTTTTGTTATGAGCTACGTCGGACACTTTCAAATACAATTTAAGGAACCCCACGCCCCTTTGCATCATTGAACTAAGTGTTAGAAACTGAAACCAAATATACTAGTAGGTCCTCATTGTATGAGTAGCATGGGGATAAAAGGTTAGAGGAACAGTTGCCAATATTAGTGTATACGGAGCACTCAAGCACTCAAAATGCTATTCCACCCGGTGCACTGAAGCAATTCTCACCTTTCTTGCGTAGATTTACACTTCAGGCAGCCCCTTCTTTTTTAAATGAATTTGTTCCTGCACTGGAAGTATTCCATGAAACATCAGATTGCAGAAATTGAGAACCCCACCTGTTAATTTCCCACTAAATCCAAATAGTGTACAAAAGAACCATCTCTCCAAGGTCACTGAAGCCAAGGTCACCATGGCAAAGGCTCTCTCTGTGTGCTTGTGTCACGAATACTGTCACTCTAAAGGGCGCAGGGTCCTTCGGCAGCCGCAGAGACCTGCCTGCATGCTCCTCTTGTCCCTGTAATGGCTCCTGCAGCCTGTGCTGTGGCCTGGTGCCTTCACATGGAACTGGGGAAGTGCTGGGCAGAGGAGGACAATGACCATCCAGCAGTGCCACGAAGAAGAGACATCTCTGAATGGACCACAACCGGAGCAAAGATGAGCTGCCGAAGACACAGCGCCTGAAGCCGGATCAAGCGCTTCGTGTGCTTCTGTACACACTACACAGAGCTGCCGGCTAATATTGCCTTGATTTATTCTCCGGCGGCGCTTTCATGAGTATTTTAGGCGCAGATGGCTCCGCGGTTTATCACCTACAGATATGAGATTTCCCCTTTTATGATTGAAAACCTTTGAAAACGAACGACTCTGTTCTGTTCTGGATGAAGCTGCATTTGATTACATATTTCATTGTGTTCTACTTAGTATTCTGTAAGCCTCTTGAAGGCACGTAATAGTGTAGCTGCTTTTCTAACAGGAAAGGACAGAAGGTTTTAAGGAGAGCAGCCAAGGAAGCGATTCTTCCTTAAGCAGGAATTAAATGAAGCAAGTGATGGAGCAGGTAGTGCAAAATTTTGTATACCTCCTCCATTTTTGCATGAAGAAATTAATTAAATAATCTACTAATTGTAATATTATTAAACGAGTGTTGCATGTATACTAATCAACATTATTAATATTAAAACTACACATGGGATTTGCTAATTGCATGGCTATTTAATTCTTATAACTAAATTCTGTACGCATATTAACAATAGTATATGTGGTAATAGAATACTGCATGATATATATGTTGCTTTGTGATGTTGCCCCCTTGAGGAGGATAGAAAAGGTGAATATAATTGCTTTAAATGTCGCTATATGCTAGATAAATACAAGCACATAGAGGGATTAGCAAGGGGTTAACATTAGGATCACCAATTCTATGAATTAATTATTCTTTTGTGTTTGTTTCGCTTAAGTTGGCGTTTGGGCCTAAATCAAAGATGGCTGCTGTCACCACACGACGAAGTGACCATTTTCTCATGTGGCACGGAGTGAGCTGTGCCTGCGCAAGATGTTTCCTAATCCTCGCAGGAACCTCTGCACAGACTGTCCCTGGTCAAGGATGGCAAAATTGGACTTTCGCCAAGAAAGGGGAACAATCATCCTTACAGTAAACCGGAACAAGCCGATACTTCTTTAACCGGTGACCTCACCCCTCGAACTGTACTGAAAATCCTGGGAAAAGGGTCGGACGATCTCAACCAGCCAATCACGACCACTCTAAAGTTTAAATTGGTATCTTCTATGTTTTATTTTATTATTAAAACCCTAGTAAAATAGAGAGGAAAGGCTAGCTATCAATCGACCGATCGAACTATCCATACCTACAGCAACAGCAGCGGGTGCTACGTTCGTTTATTATTTATTAACTTGTGTCATAATTCTGTAGTAGGACAGACTGTTCGCTGTTCTCCGGAAAGACAGAATTCTGTGTGAATGAACATTTTCCGTATGAAAATGTCCACCAGTGCCACATAGCGCCCCCTATCATCGTAAAGCACCTCATCAACTTCCAATGGGAGAGAGGCCCTAACCAAAATGCCCACTCCCCTAGAGCCAGAAGTGAAACCAGAGTGAGCGGCAAGGCGATAACCCCTCCTATTTAGGGCATGGAAGGAGTTCCCGATCACGTGTGTCTCCTGCAGGAAAACAATGTCGGGCGAAATCCGCTTCAAAAACTGCAGCACCACCCCGCGCTTGATCCTGTCCCCAAGTCCATTCACATTCCACGAATGGATTCTCAATCCCCTACCCCCCATCCCACTCCCGTGCATGATACCCACATCCCGGAAAGCACAACCCGACAGAGAACTTCACATTGCCTTGAGAAACAAACAAACAATCCCCAACAACCCCCCTCCCCCACAATCCCCAAACCATAACTCCCCCCTCCCTGCACCCCTGCTTGAGCCCGAACAGCCCCCCAACTCGCAGTGTGCCTGTCGCCCTAACATATACCACAAAAAGAACCCCAGAAGGAGGAAAAGGCCCCAATAAGCTCCCTACAACCCCCAAACATTTGAAGGGCAGAATAGAATGTGTCAATCTAGGGTCCAGTTGAGCCAAGGTACAAAACATCACCAGTTCAGTCCATCACCAGGAATCAAGTTCTAGTCCTGCGTCACCAAATCCCATCCGCTCTCCTCTGTCCGACTGTCTCGATCCTGTCCCCGTGGCAGGGCATCCAACCAGTCTCCAGCCGCCTCCGGCCGGTCGAAAAAGTGGGAGCGACCCTGAAACTCAACCCGCAGCCTCGCCGGGAATAGCATCGCATATTTCAGCTCCATGTCCCTCAAGCGCCGTTTGACACCCGAAAATCCCAGCCGTTGTTTCTGGACCGCTTGCGTGAAGTCCGGGTAAAAGCTGACATTAGAGTTCTCAAACTTCAGCGGCCCGGCAACCCTCGACGCCTGAAGGATAGCATCCCTATCCCGAAAGTTAAAGAGCCGGGCGATTATAGGCCGCGGGGGAGCACCCACCTTGGGCGCACCACCCGGAATCCTGTGGGCCCGCTCCACTGCAAAGAACTTACTCAGTCCCTTGGGCGCGAGATGATTGGTCACCAGATCCTTGACAAAAAGATCCGCAGCAGATTCCTCCGATCTTTCCGGCACTCCAATGATACGGACATTGTTCCGTCTAGCCCTGCTTTCGGAGTCCTCAAGTCGACGGTCCGTCAGATCACTGGCTAGCCGCAACCTACGGACCTCCGTCTGCAGGGCGGCCACGTCCACAGTTAGACTCGACGCCGCTTGACTCAAGGAGTCGACCCGCTCGTTAGTTTTGGACAGGTCTGCCCTGACCAAATTCACATCGATCAGGACCGCGTCCAGTTTATGAGCCAGGGTATCAAACTGCTGACCCACAGCGGTCTTCATCTCCTCAATGGCGCCCATGATGTCCAGCAGGGTCAATTCCGACGATGGGGAGGGAGACCTCCTTAGACCTCTCAGGCGATTTATGCGAGCCACCAGGGGATCCCTTTGCCATCGCATAACGATCCATGTTATTGACCTGGGTATAGGCACCCCTTCGGGTTGACTTGGGTTTCGACTTGTCTCCGTCTAGTCTCGCCGCCTTCATCCGGAGGCCACCAAGGCCGGCACCCGCCCGCACCAGGAAAAAGGGGACCAGGTAGCTAAGTCAGTTGAGCACAGCCGTCGCCGACAGTCAACCCAGACACTTCGCCATCCGCGCCCCTCGGAAACACCAGAGTTGCGCGGCCGATTTCAAAGAGCAAGCTTGAAAGCGAAAGCGAAAGTGCGGGGTCCGTGACAGGTCAAGCCCAGCCAGCCGCTGTTGTTCACTTCGTGCCCGGGCACATCACCAGCTCGAGATCGGGACCAAGGCAAGAGCAGGCCGCAAACTTCGGAGTCCAACCATTCCGGGTCCCGGCGTCCGATCTGAATTTAGAAAACGGGTGGCACCTCAGCGCAAGTTCATCTGCAATAGCCCGTCAAATAAACCAGGATTAAGTCAGGATAGACGTGGGAGGTTGCGGAGGTCCTCGAGAGCCGTAAGCCTACGCGGCCATCTTGGTTGCGCGCTAGGCTCCTCCCCACTCCACCAATTTCTAATGAGCAGGACCAGGCCTTAGTGCACGTGGCTGGCCTGTCTCTGGATTCGCTTATTGGGCAATGTGATCCTACTCATTGCCTTTGGTTGAGACGTTTGCAAGCATCCCACACATCACCTTTTTTGTTATGAGCTACGTCGGACATTTTCAAATACAATTTAAGGAACCCCACGCCCCTTTGCATCATTGAACTAAGTGTTAGAAACTGAAACCAAATATACTAGTAGGTCCTCATTGTATGAGTAGCATGGGGATAAAAGGTTAGAGGAACAGTTGCCAATATTAGTGTATACGGAGCACTCAAGCACTCAAAATGCTATTCCACCCGGTGCACTGAAGCAATTCTCACCTTTCTTGCGTAGATTTACACTTCAGGCAGCCCCTTCTTTTTTAAATGAATTTGTTCCTGCACTGGAAGTATTCCATGAAACATCAGATTGCAGAAATTGAGAACCCCACCTGTTAATTTCCCACTAAATCCAAATAGTGTACAAAAGAACCATCTCTCCAAGGTCACTGAAGCCAAGGTCACCATGGCAAAGGCTCTCTCTGTGTGCTTGTGTCACGAATACTGTCACTCTAAAGGACGCAGGGTCCTTCGGCAGCCGCAGAGACCTGCCTGCATGCTCCTCTTGTCCCTGTAATGGCTCCTGCAGCCTGTGCTGTGGCCTGGTGCCTTCACATGGAACTGGGGAAGTGCTGGGCAGAGGAGGACAATGACCATCCAGCAGTGCCACGAAGAAGAGACATCTCTGAATGGACCACAACCGGAGCAAAGATGAGCTGCCGAAGACACAGCGCCTGAAGCCGGATCAAGCGCTTCGTATGCTTCTGTACACACTACACAGAGCTGCCGGCTAATATTGCCTTGATTTATTCTCCGGCGGCGCTTTCATGAGTATTTTAGGCGCAGATGGCTCCGCGGTTTATCACCTACAGATATGAGATTTTCCCCTTTTATGATTGAAAACCTTTGAAAACGAACGACTCTGTTCTGTTCTGGATGAAGCTGCATTTGATTACATATTTCATTGTGTTCTACTTAGTATTCTGTAAGCCTCTTGAAGGCACGTAATAGTGTAGCTGCTTTTCTAACAGGAAAGGACAGAAGGTTTTAAGGAGAGCAGCCAAGGAAGCGATTCTTCCTTAAGCAGGAATTAAATGAAGCAAGTGATGGAGCAGGTAGTGCAAAATTTTGTATACCTCCTCCATTTTTGCATGAAGAAATTAATTAAATAATCTACTAATTGTAATATTATTAAACGAGTGTTGCATGTATACTAATCAACATTATTAATATTAAAACTACACATGGGATTTGCTAATTGCATGGCTATTTAATTCTTATAACTAAATTCTGTACGCATATTAACAATAGTATATGTGGTAATAGAATACTGCATGATATATATGTTGCTTTGTGATGTTGCCCCCTTGAGGAGGATAGAAAAGGTGAATATAATTGCTTTAAATGTCGCTATATGCTAGATAAATACAAGCACATAGAGGGATTAGCAAGGGGTTATCATTAGGATCACCAATTCTATGAATTAATTATTCTTTTGTGTTTGTTTCGCTTAAGTTGGCGTTTGGGCCTAAATCAAAGATGGCTGCTGTCACCACACGACGAAGTGGCCATTTTCTCATGTTGCACGGAGTGAGCTGTGCCTGCGCAAGATGTTTCCTAATCCTCGCAGGAACCTCTGCACAGACTGTCCCTGGTCAAGGATGGCAAAATTGGACTTTCGCCAAGAAAGGGGAACAATCATCCTTACAGTAAACCGGAACAAGCCGATACTTCTTTAACCGGTGACCTCACCCCTCGAACTGTACTGAAAATCCTGGGAAAAGGGTCGGACGATCTCAACCAGCCAATCACGACCACTCTAAAGTTTAAATTGGTATCTTCTATGTTTTATTTTATTATTAAAACCCTAGTAAAATAGAGAGGAAAGGCTAGCTATCAATCGACCGATCGAACTATCCCTACCTACAGCAACAGCAGCGGGTGCTACGTTCGTTGTGACGCTTTCCTTGATGATCTAGATGCTGCCCGATTCTTTGAGGACTACGAACTTTCCAAAATCTACTGGCTATGATAGATGCTTGAACGGCTTCTGGTCCTTGGATAAACTTGGGACTGTAGCGTGCTGAGCAGAGAACTTTGAGCTTTGGCTTGCTTTTCGGACAATTTACGACAAAAATCTGGTCATACAGAGCCAATGAATTAGAGGACTTCAAATAGCCGGATTAGGTAAATATGATGTTCTGCGATTTACATGAATTAATCAAGAAATTCTGAACTTTGACGAGACAAATGCAAATATAAATTCTTAAGATAAATTTTGATAAACCATTATTGATTAACAAGAATTAATGAGTTTGTGGTTTTTCATTAAGGTGGAAAGGGTTTCTGAATCTTAAAATGTGTTTTAGCTGGTTCTAAATCACCATCAACCAATCCAACTAAATTGTTCCATTCGACCAAGTGGAAGGAGTGCCTTGATGTTTGAGATTAGGGATCTATAGGCGAAGGATGTCAATGTATATATTGTAAAATAACTTTTCTCTCCCTATAGGGTTTAAGGTATTTTCCCCCCACATGTCCAGTGCTTGAATTACTCATCCCTCCTGTGTGTAGACTCAGTGAGAGAGACGTGTGAGTGTTGGTGTTATGGGCCCCACAAGTGACTGCGTGTGTGAATGAGCAAGTGTGACGTCGGGTCTGCGACGCAGGGAGGGTATCGGTAAAGGTTATTCCCCATTTCCGGCTTTGCGCTGAATCAGTTTTTCTGGAGCAGAGTTATGGTTTTTATTGTTTTGGTTTGGTGATTATTGCTTGTAAATTGCTTATTGATTATTGATTGTGAGACAGTATTGGTTTATGTATTAACACTCTATGTTGAGTCACGTTGAGTTCCATGTTGTTTGACGGCTTCTGGGATGTAGAAAGTCGGATGTTTGTAATGATTCCGTAGTAGGGCAGAGGTAAGCGCTGCTCTCGGGAAAGACAGAATTATTGTTACCCTGTAGGTACACCGGGAAAACGTGTAATGATTGAAGTTGCACGACGCATTGTCTGGGTTCGATTTGGTAACATCGTCGTGTGTTGCCATGAGAGACATTTTCTGTATGAAAGAAGTGTATGGTAGCGAAGGTCACCTGTGAAATTTTGGTCTTTGGTACCAGGAGTCCAAAAGGCACTCTGATTACGCTTATCACTGGAAAGGTAATAGGTGTTCCCTAAGCTTGTTAGAAGGATAAAGTAGAGGGAAGTGCTACTTTATTAACGTGTGTCATAATTCTGTAGTAGGACAGACTGTTCGCTGTTCTCCGGAAAGACAGAATTCTGTGTGAATGAACATTTTCCGTATGAAAGTGCGTGAATGAAATAGCATTCAGGTTAATTGTGAAACTCTGGTTTTATTTCTCAGGAGCAGAGCGTCTCCAATTAGGTGTCTTAATTCTGGAGAAACATTTGGCTAATGCTTGTTAGAAGGGTAAGGTAGAGGGATGTGCTACTTTATCAACGGAAGTAACGATTCCGTAGTAGGGCAGAGGTAAGCGCTGCTCTCGGGAAAGACGGAATTCTCATAAGAAAGGTCATTAACTATTCTTTTGTTAGCGAAACAGATAATGGTGGCGTTTTTATGTCGTTACTAACAGATTTGTGAGTCAGAAAGAATGTAAGAAAAGTTTTCCGATAAAGTTTGTAAAGGAGGGGTCTGCAGAAGCAGGAGTAGCGAGAAAAGCTGACGTCAGAAAGACCGCGCTGGGATTGGCTAGTCAGTAAGAAACGTAGACGCTCCTGATTGGTGCACTAGTGTATGCCACGCTGGGATTGGAGAATTACAGAAGTGACATAGACGCTCCGGATTGGGTGTTAGTGTGAGTCGCGCTACGATTGGTTAAAACAACAGAATAGTCGTAAGGAAAATCTAGCGGTGCTGAAAAGACAAAATGAAGTATTATGATCCACCAGAAATAGAGAAATAGGTCCTGGTTTGGAAAGATCAAAGGTCTATTTAAAAAGGACAAACCGATTGTGACTAGAGAGGGACAGTTGCTTCCCCCACCAAAATCGCCCACATCCTTTATGGTTGCGAAATACGGATATCATACATGTATTTGGTTGGACAATTGGGCAAAATATACAAAGGATGATGGAGTTTTGGCATTTCCAGAACATGGTTCATTTAATTTAGCGTTTTTGAGAAATATGAGAGAGAGAATGATGAATCTAGAACCGAGACCTTGACCAACACAGTTTGAAGCATTGACGGAGTGGGAAGATGAAATGCATGACAGAGAAAGACAGAGAAGTGGCGGAAGATATAGGTACATGTTTGGTAGATCATATGGACAGGAGAATCATGATGATAGGATGAGGAGATGGCGAAATGCAAATATGACTGATGGTTTGTTCCCTGTGAGACATACTGAAGAAGTTAGCAGTAGAAAATGTGTGGAAAAGAGAAATAATATCGAGTCGAAAGGATATGGTGGCCATGAATCGGAGGATGATGTTCTTGACGACATGTTCTATAAAAATCCACCCCCTTATCAATCAGATTCCACCATATTGACACCAAGTGCCCCAATGAGAGAGACTCCACAGAATATAAAATTTGAATCTGTATTACCAGAGACAGGAAGGAACAATCCTTTTAAAGAACAACATGGTAAAGTGGGTAATGAAAATTCAGCCGAATTAGCGAAAACCACTTTAGAACTAACTGCAAAGATTTGGGAATTAACAAAAAATTTGGAAGCCGTAACTGTTCCTGTAACCATAGGACCTGTAATGCCTATTTTTGATAAGCAGAAGGATAGTGAGCACTGTCTGACGATTCCTTATAACAGTAATTAACAAACGGAGAAGCCAGAGAAGAATATAGACGAGAACCCATGGAGACAAACAACAAGAATTTTTTAGAACAGAGTACGCCTAAAAATTTGACAGTAAATCAAAGTTTAATGGATAGGATAATAATGACAACAGAATCAGTTCCAGGAACCCCAGAGAGATTAGCATAACAAAATACTGAGAAAGATAGTGTAGGGCCTACTTCAGAAGAATTAAGTGACTGGTTAAGGAGTTTGCAGCAAAAAGATAAGGAATCTGAATCTACAGATGTGGCTAAGCTGAAGATTGTTTTGGAAGAATTAATAGTAGGGACTAACCCCACGGAAAAGTTAAAAGCCTATCAAGATGAAGAATTACTATTTTTTTGTAAAAGTAGAACCTGGAGAGCCAGAAACTTACATGAAAGACTAGAAGAGGTGGCAAATGAAATGGGTATAGACTTCGAAAAAGTAAAAGCTTTACAAAAACCATATAGAGTAGATTTTTCTGAGAAAGATATTGAAAATCTGAATACCACAGGAAGAACAACCCAGATCAAAGACATAATCATGTTGTTAAGAAAATGGGCAGATGTAGATAAATGGAGGAGTAGATGGTTTCGAAGATTAGATGATGCCTCGGACAAAACGTTTGCAGCTTTCCCTGCAAGAGAAAAGGAAAAGGTAGTAACAGAATGTCCCATGAGAGAAATTCCGGGAGGAGGATATGTACATGTTCCTTGGACTAGACAAGATATGTTGTCATTTACCAATGATTTCCCTCGATTACGCGAAAAGCCAGTCGAGTGGTATAGGCAAGTGGATAGGTTCGTAAAGCTATCAAATGTTTTATGGATTGATTTAAACAGCCTTTTTGATATAATAGTGCGAGCAGATTTATGGACAGAGTGTAAAATCATGATAAATTGGACTACACAAGAATACCCTAGGGACCCAAAAACGGGGGCCCCTGACCCTGAAGTGATAAAAAAATTTGAACAAGTAATTACCTTTTTGGTAAAAACAAAGTACCTCCCAAGGAGACTGATTGGGTAAAAATTGACAGGAATCATCAGGAAGCTAAGGAATCAGTACACACTTATAATGAGAGGTTGATCCTTGCCTTTAAGCAGTTTAGTGGTGATGAGAATTTGAGTGCAAAGAATTTGAGTCACTTTGTATACCGATTTGTATATGGGCTGCGTCCAGAGATGAGTGAAATGATTAAACAGCATACAGTAGACTGGCAAAATAAGAAAATAGATGAAGTACTGAGACATGCAAAATATTTTTGCGACGAAATTGAAGCCAAACAGCGTAAGTTAAAAAAAAAGGCTATGTGGGCACAAGTTGAAGTGGCAGAAAGACAGGAAGCTCAATTGATTGAACAAGCAAATGGTGCAGGTATGAAACCAAAATGTAATAATGGAAATGGAAAAGGACAATTTAATATAGAAGAAGCCAAAAAGAAATGGCCATGTCATAATTGCGGAAGAATAGGGCATTGGAAATCCGAGTGTAAATTTCCCTCAAGTACTAATGGTGATAATGCCTCATTGAATTCGCAGGTGCAGAAAGAGGTGAGTTGTCCACCACAGCAACAGCAGCAGGTTGTTGCCCAACAGAATCAGGCGCCTAAACCGCCTTTTCCACAGAGCGTAAATCCTCAGAAATACAGTAATGAGACAGGATTCTACAACGAAAAACAGGTAAATAGGCTGCCGCGCTCTAGTGCTGTTTCGCAGTATTGGCTACAACGCGATGAGAGTGAGTCAGAAGAAAGCTATTGAAGGTGCCGAGGGGAGGAAGAAGAGTGCGTACTTGGCGCAACACTAGAAGTAGACCAGACAGGTCCTTTTGTGGGTGGAAAGGTAAATGATGAAAATATTACTTTCCTAGTAGATACTGGTGCTACTTGATCCACAGTCAGGTCAGCTGATGTTAAAAACCTTCCTCTCTCGGATGAAACAATCCAAGTAGTTGGAGTATCCAACAGACAGATCAAAACGTATCTTACGGAACCAGTAAAGGTTAACATAGGGAAATTTTCTGAAATGCACCGCTTTGTCGTGTGTGATTCAAGCCCTGTAAATTTGTTAGGAAGAGATTTGTTGTGCAAAATGAATTGCACTATATTTTGCACTCACGATGGTATAGCATTCGAGACCCCTGACAAAGATGTATTGTATAAAATGACTATGGCTAATATGGACACCGAAATTACTGAGGCATTTGTTGTGTTTAACCCTGAAGAGCTACCGAAAGAATTGAAGAAGACAGTAAAGGCAGAAGTCTGGGATTTCACAGGAGAAGATGTAGGATTAATGAAAAATGTAGACCCTGTAAAAGTGATAGTGAAAGAGGGAATAAGTTATCCAAATATTCCTCAGTAGAAATTGACACCCGAAATAATTGAAGGGGTTACTCCTATAATAGAGAAAATGATCAAACAAGGTATTCTGAGAGAAATAATGAGTAGTCCATGTAATTCACCAATTATGGGACTGAAAAAGCCTAATGGAACGTTCAGAATAGTGCAAGATTTGAGAAAAATAAACAAAATAGTTGTCATGTTGTCCTATTGTACCAAATCCATCAGTAATTTTGTATCAAATTCCACATGATGCAGAATGGTACACAGTGATTGACCTGTGTCATGCTTTCTTTTCCATTCCATTGCATAATGACAGTCAGCAGACTTTTGCATTCCGTTTTGGCGACCGTATTTTGGCATGGTGCCGAATCCCACAGGGGTATACAGAGAGCCCCTCAATATTTAACCAGATATTGAAAAGGTCCTTAGAAGATCTAGAGATGTCCGAAAGCTCAGCACTAGTCCAGTATATTGATGACCTGCTTGTAGTGTCAAAAACACGAGAAGCTTGTGTAGAGGATACCATAGCATTGCTAAATCATCTAGCAGATGGAGGACTTAAAGTATCCCCATCGAAATTGCAATTCTGCCAGAAAGAAGTACAATATTTAGACTATAAAATTGAAAAAGGACTGAGAAAAATAACAACAGAAAGAATCAAAATAATAAAAGGAATGAGAGCACCAATGACGCAGAAAGAAGTGAGAATGTTCCTTGGAATGGTAGGATATTGTCGACAGTGGATAAGTAACTTTTCCCTGATTGCAAAACCTTTGGTACGTCTGACAAGAAGTGATGTAAAAGATCCCATCGATTTGAATAAAGAAGAGTTAGCAGCCTTTAAACAGTTGAGAGATAGTCTGTGTTAGGCACCAGCATTGGGTATGCCTGATTATGAAAAGGAGTTTGAATTGTACTGCAGTGAAAGGAATGGATGTGCACTTTCTGTGTTAATACAGAAACATGGGAAACTGAGAAGACCAATTGCATTTTTCTCAGCTATGCTTGACCCAGTGGCTGTAGCGTTGCCTGTTTGTTTGAAAGCAGTGGCTGCCACTTGTAAGAGTTTGGAACAGAGTGAAGGAATTGTGATGGGATATCCTGTGCGAGTGTTTGTACCTCATGATGTGGCAATCCTTCTAACAAGGAAGGAACCGTACTCAGTTCATGACACATAGTCGGCTGACTAAATATGAAAAAGTCATATTAGGTGCAACGAATGTGAGCCTTGCGAGATGTCTGAATGTGAATCCTTCAACGTTATTGCCAGATGCTGAGAATGTGGAAGACAGAGACGACGTGGATCATGACTGTTTGGATGTGCTTGATTTTTGTACCAAACCACGTCCTGATATAAAAGATGAACCTTTGTCAGAAAGTGATTATGTGATGTTTGTGGATGGGTCATGCTTGAGAACAGACGAAGGAAACCTGAGTGCAGCATATGCAGTATGTGCAGTTGCAGCAGAAATGGAAGCATCTTACCTAAAAGGAGTCAAATCAGCCCAAGTAGCTGAACTCTTTGCATTGACAAGAGCATGTAAATTGGGAAAGAATGTAAGAGTGACTGTGATAACCGATAGTCAGTATGGCTTTGGTGTCATGCATGACTTTGGCCAAATTTGGTCACAGAGAGGATTTTTTACTTCGTGTGGAACCCCTATAAAGAATGCTGAAGTGGTTGGAACATTGCTCGAGGCGATACAGCTGCCTAAGCAATTGGCTGTTGTGAAGTGTGCTGCACACTCAAATACTGGAGATTATGTGGCAGTAGGGAACAAGTATGCAAATGATATGGCTCAATATTGTGCGCGGAACCAGAATTCAATCAACAGGGCAAAGGAAAAGGAAATGAATTCATATCCTTTGTTGTTCACTAACATTGTGAATACCTGGGAAGAGGTGAGGCAGTTACAAGAAGAAGCAGGAGATGAGGAAATGAGACAATGGGTCAAGGCAGAATGTGCACCAGGGAAGCAGATCAAGTATGGGTGTATCGGGATGGAAGACCAGTTATGCCTGATAGCATGGTGTCAGCCATGGCCCGGATGTATCATGGACAAGCACATGTAGGGAGAGATGCTATGCTTAGATTATTTAGGCAAACATGGTATAATGCAAAATTCAGACTTGTAGCTGAGAGTCTTTGTCAACGATGCCTTATATGGCAGCAGTTCAATCCTGGAAGAAAAACAGTGGTAAGTCTAGGAACGATAGGTCGAGAAGGAGGACCTTTCACCAGAATGCAAATCGATTTCATTGAGATGCCTCCCTGTAACAGGTTGAGGTATGTTTTAGTGATGGTCTGCCTATTTTCTAGATGGGTAGAGGCATATCCCACAAGAAGAAGTGATGGAATAACAGTAGCAAAACTGCTTTTGAGGGAGTTCATCCCAAGATTTGGATTTCCAGCCACTATTGAGTCAGACAGAGGAAAGCATTTTCATAATGAAATCATGAAGCTAATTTGTGAGGCATTGAAGGTACAACAAAAACTGCATTGCGCCTATCGGCCAGAGGCTTCTGGTGTGGTAGAACAGGTAAACGGTACTATCAAAAACAGAGTAGGAAAGATGTGTTTAGCCACAGGACTGAAATGGCCTGATGCCTTCCTTGCCTCTGGTACTCATGACTATTAGATCAATTCCAGACAGAAACACAGGTTTGAGTCCCCACGAAATTGTAATGGGGAGAGCAATGAGGCATGTATTAATTCCAGTCAACAAGTTATTGCCTATCTCTGATGACTTGGTGTTGGATTACTGTAAGGGGCTGGCTGACGCCGTACATTCTGTGTTTCATTAGGTTTGGATCGGATGCCACCACCCTTGAAAAGAAGCCAGCTATGATCTGAACCCAGGTGACTGGGTGAGAATCAAAGTGCACAGAAGAAGAAACAGTTTGGTCCCACTTTGAGGAAAACCACGACAAGTGATTTTGACTACAACAACAGCTGTAAAGTGTCCTGGAATAAAGAACTGGATCCATGCTAGTCATATTCTGCAAATTCCAAATCCAGTAGATAACAAAGAAGGAGAATATTTTGAAGAATCAGAATCCAGCTCTGAATCTGATACTGAAGACAATAGAACAGGACCAAATTTTGATAGGGGGGAGTCAGAACCAAACTTGACAGTTGCTCCAGAGAATATTCCCTTGAGAAAAAAGTTGCAGATACCAGACACCAGCTCAGACTCAGAAACAGAACAATCACAAGTATGTACTGGGCAAGAGAAAAACAAGAGACAATAAAAGAGATTCTTGATAAAGAAATTCCTGATGGAAAGTTGAGAGAAATTCCACCTGAGGTAACAGAAACAGATGGTCAGGTGCCAGATATAGAGAGTGAGGGAAAGATTTTTGCGGAAGACCCCCGAGGAGTTGTAGGGAATTCAGACATCCAGTTAGGAGAAGGGACAGTTAGTCAGCAGGAAGATTGTGCGCAAGAAACACGAGGAGGGACAGAAGTAGGGAGAATTGAAAAGGTGGTAGAAAGGAAAACGGTTGAAGGTAAAAGTCAAGTTGAAACAGAAACAGAAGACAGTGATGAAGAAGTACCTGAGGGTCGAGTTCTGAGGAAAACAGCATGGAGAGCTGAAAATAATGATAAAGGAAAGAAATGTAAAAGACCAGCAAAAGATTAAATTTGGCCAAACAAAATAAAAAGATTGAGATACTGATTGACACGAGTGAATTCATCTAGAGCTGAACAAGTGAATGAAGTATCTAGTCAAGAAAAGTTGAAAGACGAGGGAAAAACAACAGAAGAAAATAAGAGAACAAGAAGACCTAACCAGAAGAATAAGTCGCCAGAATGGTCATATGTGGCGCTGCCTGAAATAAAAGAAGAGGCGGATAGCCAAGGAAATCCAGAGGTGACTGTACTGGAATTGGTTGAGGAAGACGAAGAATCAGAAATCCTGAGAGTTATCTTGTCCGACATTGGAGAAGAGACGGATGTTCAGGAAGTTCTGTATCAAGACTATGAGAGAAAAGTGAAAGACGGTCAAATGCCAAACTGAAGAGACTACAAGCAATACCGATGGAAAGACAATAAATTACTGAAATAGACATAACTAATAGAACCAAGTAGGTGCTTAGAGCCTTGGGTTAGACAAACTAGTTGTGAAGTAGAAGAGGCTAAGTCAAAAGACACTGTTCATTTTACGAAATGGCAAACACAGAGAATAGAAAAACTAAATGTAGTTTTCTTAGAAGGTGGCTAAAAACATGTTGTTGTACAGGATTACTAATGCTTCTATGGAGTGTTTTAGCTTTGATGATCTCTTTTAAAGTTACATTAGATACAATAGAAGGACATAGTGAAAATAAAACTAATGTAGAAAAGTTTCAGAAAGTATATCCGACTAAAATAGATAGAAATTACTTACACAAAGATAGGTCTATAAATTATTTTTCTAACAATGTATTTTCAAAACTATTGTATGAATATGTGAAGACAATGGATGTGAGGGATTGCTACGTCTGCATGCAGTTACCTGCATCTGTATCTGAGGGAGTGACATACCATCACCTTCCAGTCACATATGGAATAACATGTAGTGTAATAGCAAGTTTGTTTTACAAAATAGGGAAATTAGAATACTACTTTTCAGATGTAGATAATATATTTTCACAAGTACCTGTAATTAACAAATTGAATAAAGCAAAACCTGCAAAAGTATTAGGTGAATTTTTCTTAGAAACTAAAGAATTAACATTAGAATCTATATTTAGAAATAATCTAACTTGTAGTTTAAAGAAGGAGGAGAAAGTGGTCTTGGATATGGTTGAAGAAGGGAGATTAAAAATGCAAAAGAAAGTTGCTGAGGGAAGAGAGGAAAAGACAGTCTGGGATGTTGAAACGGAAAAACATTTAAAAGGAGAAGATATGCCAACAATGGCTTTAGATTGGCCTCAGAAAGGAAAGTTGTGTATTAGAAGGAATCAAACTGCATATGATAATTATTTTGTAGGTAACAGTGATTGCTATGATACATATCGAATCATGGGTGGATGGGGATTTTAAGGAGGAAATGATCCAGTTTTTCCTGGATTATATTTTATCTGCGGGAACAAAGCATATTATTGATTACCGAATCATTGGTTTGGCCCATGTTATGTGGGCCCGGTTTTCCCAAAGATATTCCATGTGGGAAGAGGAAGAGATGGTGTACATGAGATAGGTAGACAACTAACACGTAGAAAGAGAGAATCTTGGTCAGAAATTGTAGGAGACATATTTGGAGCATTGATACCAGCAGTGGGAATATCTCTGAATGCACACAACATTAGAAAATTATCAACAGTAGTGGATCGCTTGTCAACAAGTACCGCTGGAGGATTTTTATTGGTAAATACAGAAATGGTTGCGATGCGTGCCATGATAATGCAAAATAGACTTGCCCTTGATATAATTTTGGCAAAAGAGGGTGGTGTCTGTGGAATGCTGAAAGTTCAACACTGTTGTACTTACATTCCAGACAAAAGTCAAGATTTAAAGTCTTACATTAAAAATATTACTGATTTGCTTGAGGAAATTGCACCACTGGAGGTTGAAGGTGTCTGGGAAAAGATTGGAAAGAAATTATCTTCCATTAAAGAATTCTTACTACAGTTAGGTAGTACATTTATAGGTAAAATCTTATTTCCATTAACCTGTGTAATTTTTCTAGTACTAGTTTTAAGACTAGGATGTTTATGTTGCAAAAGAAAGAAAATACAGAAAAACTTAAAAGGAGAAACTTTGAAAGAGAAAGAGAATAAAAGACAAAAAAGAGAATTTGAAGAAGTAGAATTAGAAGAAATTATAGAAAAGCGAGAGAAGAAGAAATTGGGAAGACAGAAATGTGAACTAAAACATTTATGAATTCAGTTTCTTTGCATAGTAGATATACAAAATTATAGGTATTGTGGTGATAAAAATCACCAAAGGGGGTATTGATGGAGCAGGTAGTGCAACATTTTGTATACCTCCTCTATTTTTGCATGAAGAAATTAATTAAATAATCTACTAATTGTAATATTATTAAACGAGTGTTGCATGTATATAGACAAAGATCAATAACAGTGGAACCTTCTGATGAACAGCACCTAACCTAGTATCACTCTCTCAATACTTTCCCTCTCAGTTTTAATAGGGATTCGTGTGCACACTGAAAAGCACACACTGCCACAGTGCCTATTTCCTCGGGAATCCAACAATATAAAATCATAGCACAGGTGCACCACAAGAGAAGATTACAGTTCTCAGTCATGGGATTGTCTCCAAAGACGCAGATTCTTCAAAATTATTCTCATTTATTCCATTTTCATAGTATGTAGACAAAATAGACTTCGATTCTTGGTAGACAACACACAGAACAGCTGACGCGTTTCGTCCTGATACAGGACTTCTTCAGGGCTGTCAATTACAAAACATACATATATAAATACACTCCACACCACAAGGACAACAAGCATTGGCATAGCCAATAGGTCTCGCCTTTGGGACCTCATAAGTATTGAGCCAGAGATATTGATTTTGCCAATTTCTTTAAGGTATGCTGTATAGAAGCATGACTGCTGTGCAGCATGTTGACAAGTTATGATAAAAAAGTGTCAGAAGCATTTTTGTTACCTTATATATGACCAAGCAGGCACTATGTACAACTGAACGACCATATTAAAAAAGTATTTACAATAAAAAAGTCCTTAGTTTTCTTTTATGCTTGCAATGCTTGCAACTTCTTTCTGCCTGTTCCAATGGTTGTTTGTTATAGTTTTTTTGTTGTTATTGGGGGCATAAACAACGGGAGGGTAAAGGTTGGGAAATAGTACTTGTATTATAACACTAGCAGTGGACGGACGCTAGAGGAGAATCAACAGATACCAGATTCTGAGAGTGATGTTGAGGTGGTGGTGACTGGTGCAGAGGTGATGCTCAGGTGATGCTGAGTGATACTGAGGTGGTGCCGAGTGATGCCGAGGTGGTGCTGACTGATGCTGTGGTGCTGAGTCATGTGGAGGTGGTGGTGCTGCACGTGTGCTCAGTGGGTCGCAGAACTGGTGCTCAGGTGGTGCTGAGTGCTGCTGAGATGGTGCTGTGCTGAGGTGATGCTGGACTGATGCAGAGGTGGTGCTAATGCTGAAGTAGTGCTGCGTTGGTGCTGAATTGATGCTGAGGTGGCGCTGACTGATGCTGTTGTGGCGCTGATTGATTCTGAGGTGGCTCTGAGTGATGCTGTGGTGGCGCTGAGTGATGCTGTGGTTGCGCTCAGTGATGCTGTGGTTGCGCTCAGTGATGCTATGGTGGTGCTGAGAGATGCTGAGGTGGTACTGAGTGATGCTGTGATGGTGCTGAATGATGTTGAGGAGGCGCTGAGGTGGCACTGAGTAACACTGTAGTGATACTGAGTGATGCTGTGGTGGTGCTGAGTAATGTTGAGGAGGCGCTGAGGTGGCGCTGAGTGACACTGTAGTGGCGCAGAATGATGCTGAGGTGATGCTGAGTGATGCTGTGGTGGCACTGAGTGATGCTGGGGCAGCTCTGAATGATGCTGAGGTGGCGCTGAGTGAGGCTGTGGTGGTGCTGAGTGATATTGAGGAGGCGCTGAAGTGGTGCTGAGTGACACTGTAGTGGCGCTGAGTGATGATGTGGTGGTGCTGAGTGATGCTGTGGTGGAGCTGAGTGATGCTGTGGTGGAGCTGAGTTGAGTATGCATGGTGTGGTAGAGCACTGTCTGGTAGGTTTCGACCTGAAAAAACGGTTCAGATGCCTGTGTATCTGTCCTAGAGATACTTGCTGCATAAAAAGTATCCCTCTCGGTTAAAGTTTCCTCACCATGACCAGTGGCACAGACGCCATTCAATTGTCACCCCCTCATTTCCTTACATGTGCTATAATGTTTGGTTGCCTTTTGCTGCGAGTTACAACACAAAATAGAATTTATAAAGACAAATCAGTGAAACCGCCTTCCTCTTACAGGACACCATTGCAATCGTAAACAGCTTTCTTCTAATTAGACTGAGAGGTAGAAATGGATGCTAATCAGCGTCTATTTTAGGCAAACTAGTGCTAATTCCAAAGCGATCCCCACCAGTGCTCACAAGAGTTCAAAAAGATCAGCCAAAATCAGTCCCACCCCACTAGATCCACCAAGGCCCAAGCACAGGGTGATCACCTGGATGACACAATAAGGCACAGACGGCTCAGGACAGAAGGAGGCCCTTTCTGCAACATTGAAATGCGCACACAGATTGCCTGAAAAAAAGCACCAGCATGCCAAGCATGCACCCACGGGTGGGCACCACTACAGGGATTGATTTTTCACCTTCCTTGGTTGATACGGTTGAGGGGAGGAACCTGAGGATGGGCACTGAAAACCTGGAAGGCCAAAACCAAGGTTGGAGCCTCGGAGTCGCGTCCACATCCTGTGATTCTGGGCAAATCACTTAATCTCCCCGTGCCTGAATGTGTAATGTAAATACGGTGCTCGTGTAAAGCGCTCCAATACCTTCGGGTCGAGTTCGCGCTATATAAATATGCAAAAAAAAAAACAACAAAAAAAAAGAGGGACAGACATAATGCACGTGAAATGTAACAGGACCTTCAATGTACTCCAGCAATATCCTAATTCTAGATTTTTACCCGTGATAACTGGTTGGACGATGGCAAGAATCCGTAATGGTAGAAGATGTGATGTTCTTTCACGCGGAAATGTAGGTCACAGCACATTAATGGTAACTCGACAAGAGTAACGGTCTTGTTTGGTTCTCAGATTTATAAGGCAGTGACATAACCCAAGAGTTCATTCATTATTGCACATAGCGGCTTTATTTTACCTTCCCATTCCTAGTTTTCTGGGTTTGAAGAGGGTACTGGGTGCAGTATTGAGTCACTGCACCTAAAGTCTACACACTTTCCTTCGTTCCGAATTTTCTCCATGCACATTTAACGAGGCACTGCTTTGCAGAAAGTGCACAGGGAAAAATGGCGAAATTAGCACAACCGGCTGTAAACAATCAGTCACTCAGAATCAGAGCACACAACGAAGCCTGACGGGCAATGTAAAAGGTACAGCACGGGTCCCAAAATCTCGCTACCTGTACCCAATGCTTCTCGGATCCTCCTTTGCAGGACAAGTTGGCAAACAAACCGACTCCACTTCAGATTGACTACAAACTGGAAAACCCCAAGCAACTTTACTTAGCTCTAATGGTTACAATCAGCAGGCCTCAAACCATCCTAGCACAAATCAAGCTAATAGACCGTATTTTCAACTATTACCCACAGAGCCCGGTCGACAACGCAAGCGTTCTTAACATTAAGGTTACATCGTACCTACTACACGCCTGTTGTCAACGCTTTAAGCATTTACCATTTTATCAAGACTCGGCATCCATAAGGATTCACCATAAAATAAGAATTTACTACTCGTATGGGCTCTTTGTAACGAAAAATATAAAAGAACCGTCATTCATTTCCAGATCAACCGACCTTAATTGAATGTATAAACATCTACCTAGGTGACCATCTATCAGAAAATCACCTTTTTAACTTCCTGGAACCCCGACATTTCCCTCTTGGAGTACAGGAATTGTGGCTTTTTTCCTGACGAAGGCGTTAATTACGCCGAAACGCGCGTCGAATAGTATACAGTTGTGCCACCACATTTGTCTACTTTTCCTCCTCATATAGCCTACTACCTATTTTATTGTTTGTCATGATTTTACTATGTGTATAATAAATTTGTTTTTATTTGTGAATGTACTAAAAAAATTATAATTAAAAAATAATAATAATCTCTAATTTTCGTCTTACTGCTTAAATTGCTCTGACTGTTGGATACAAAATTATTTTTAGTTGTCATCTTTAAGAATAGCCTAGGTTGTTATTTTTCAAACATACAAACTGGAAAACCCCAAGCAACTTTACTTAGCTCTAATGGTTACAATCAGCAGGCCTCAAACCATCCTAGCACAAATCAAGCTAATAGACCGTATGGATCAGGAGGCGTATGGTAACCCTTCTATTCACACCGCAGCAGACTGCATCAAAGATGAAATACAGAAAACAGAAGCAAGCCTCATGCTTATTTGAAAAGATAAAGGATGCACCACTGGGGAGGTGAGAAGGGGCAGATGGGGTAGGCATGTAGGCACACCAGAACACAAAACCAGAGGGTTTGTGGTTATGGCACCGAGCACGGAGGGCCGTGACTGTGGATACCAAGTAACGAGGGGTGGGACTGGGTTACAGGGAACAGGAAGGGTGACAAATGTACCCTAGAAAAGTTACCATAAACACTGAAATGACACAGCAGAGAAAAGGACTTAGAATAACACAGAGAGGGCTGGCATGGAGCCCTAAAGGACACGGGCTGGGAGAGAAACTGCAAAGCACTGACATCGCTAAGAAGGGGCCACAAAGCACCAAGAGAGCTGGGGAAGGGCCACAAAGCGCCAAGAAAGCTGGGGAAGGGCCACAAAGCTCCAAGATAGCTGTGAGCATGAACAACCAAGAGAGCCACTGGAGTGTGCAAAGAAAAAGGAGATCGGGACACGAAGAAACAAGAGGGCTGGAAGGCTCACAGAGAGCCTAGAGATAAGGGGTAGGTGGATATTCCAGTTAAATACCCAGGGTGGCATGACAAAGTACAGGGAAGATCTGAAGTACCACCAGGGCCTGGGGGTGGAGCACGTGGAGCACCAGATGCCCAGCAGGACACAAAGCGTACAGGAGGGACATTAAGTGTAAACAAGCAGCCGTGGGGCTGCGAAAGTGATCGCGATCAAACATCAAAGTGAAAGTAATCGCGGTAAAGTGCGGCGCCCGCGCACATGCACTGTAGCTCTAGGCTGGCCTGGTAGCACTTTTTGGAGCCCTCTCAATAAGTCTCGCCAGACCAGCGCATGCGCTGGGTCAGGCAAGACCTAAAAACAACAATATATGACGATTGAGAGACCAAAGTCTAGTCCTCATACAAGTTACAAATAGCAAAAAATTACAAAAAGTTTCAAAGAATAATATACTAATTTTCATAAACATTAAAAAAAAAATGTGACATACCACAAGGTGCAAAGCTTTTAAATAATTTTCTTTAAATATTCCGACACTTAAATATTTTTGTATTTATCTATTTTCACCTGGATTATTAATCCGGCCCAAAACAGATTAAAAATACACATTACGAAAGTTGAGGGAAAGATATTCCTCTACTTGCTAGCTTCTTGGACAGAATCGGAAACAGAGGGAGAGGAACTGCAGATCAAAAGAATGACGGAAGGAAAGGGGAGCAACAAGGTGATACATAGCGGGGTGTCAAATGATGAGAACATCTGGAAAGCTGTTACTTAGTAAGGAAAATAACAAGTACCCACCGCTAATAGTAAATGGTGAGTAGAATTTGATAGTGCTTGAGAAACTTGATAAGATTTGTGTTCGTCAACTTCTCCTATCCAGTAAAATCTAAAGGATGGAAACAACAGTAAGCATCTGGAGTCAGTTGTGATTACCTGATTCAATATTATAAGAATGAGATCTATTTGATGTATCTGAAAATATTTTAATCAGAGGGATTATATCTCTTTCTGGATTTATTCACCAATAAATGCGAAGCCCGTTCTTACATGGTAATATAAATAGTAACCAAATGGTAGTGCCTCGCAGTGTATAGAAAGAACATGTTATATCAACCTAGTTAGTCAATCTGTATCTCACACTTTAAAGATAAAACAATAAAGACTTAGAGCAAGGATCACCCTGTCTGGTTTTAACAGAACGCGCCAGGGGCATTTATACCTAGCTAGATGGAAAATCTGTATTGGAAGGATCACATATGTAAAACCCTTACCTTTAGAAGATCCAGCAGCAGTATTCACGTAAGTGATGTTATCACAGCATGTAAGCCGGATAGGGCCAAGCCCAAAGCATTCTGAAAGTTGATAATGCAACAGCTCAATATCGGATTTCCAATCGGCAGATATTCATTATTAAAATAACCCATTTTCCGCAAAGGTTATCGATGCCAGCCCCCTATTTAACTGAGATCAGCATACCTATATTTCCCTTACCAATCAACAACAATCCTGAAAAGAACTAGTCAAAGCTAGTAAATAACGTATGTGCTACAGATCCTGTGCTATCTTCTTAAAAAATGTTGAGTCAACAAATAATATTGCCCAGTCCAGGATTCAGATATAACAAGGACCGGAATGTCAGGCTATTGGGTAACATAGCACAACAATTAAAGCGCTAAACACGTCATCAATCTTACAATATAGACGAGAGAGAGAGTCCCTCCACAAAGAAGAACACCACAAGCATAAGGGGACCCAACAGCAATACCTAGAATAGCAATATTAACAAAAGAGACTTGATCCCGAAGGCTCACGAGAAACGACATGCCTTCTCCCCCAACCTTTCCGCAATGTAAAAGTCTCATTTGTAAGAAGTTCAAAAAGTTCAAAAAGCGTATGCGTTCGTGGGAATTTAAAACACCTATATGTAAAGTGTCAATGCAGCCCTGCCTTGGCAGTCCCCAACTCTCAAAGAGCGGCATACCTTGGCCCCCGAACTTAACGCAATATGATATTTGCGGACTGCATCAGATTGCAAATCACGACGTTACGGTCTGAGTGCCAAAACACGGAATCCGAGTTCTCATTCGACAGAGGTGTAGACTATCAACGGTGCCCTGCCTCCGCAGTCCCCGGCGGCACTTGCACGGCGGCCATCTTGTAATGTATAATATGTGTAAGTTTTCCCCGTATGTGCCCAACGTGATTGGTGACTAATAAACTATCTTATCATAAAGAGTGTCTTAAATGCACGGGATTTATACTTCATTAAAAATCCAATACATCTATACCTTAAAACTGATGAAGCGGTGAGAGTTAAAAAGATAATATGGACAGAACCTCCAAATATGGTATGCCATATAGGTAGGACGACTGTTTCAATGACCTCTTACATGCATCCTAGCTGATCGGACGGCTTCAATAAGTGTTCCATCATTTTTCAAAGGTATTAAGTATGATTAGTACTATGAGCAGCTGTATTCACCTATTTATTGTAAAAAACGGGGAGCATTAAGAATGTGCCGCTCATTCCCGGACCCTTCTTATTATTACTTGAGTTCGCCCGGCCTGCTTTCACATGCGCAACCACAGTAGGGGATAATTTTGATGGTCTATTAGTTAATACCTATCAGAATGGACGATCACTCAGAAGAACGCCCTCAGATTCGGAAATCTTAAGAACCTTAAATGCCAGGGGAACTTTGTTTCCCTATTATTGTGGGAGAGGCAATTTAAGACTCAACACCTTCTAGGGCCCCATTATCCCAAATTAAATCAGCCAGTTCTCTCACTCGTAACCATACGGTTTGGATTTTCTAATGTCATGGGGAAAAAATTAGCTTAACGAATAATTCGGAATTGTAACATCTTCGAATCCTCCTCAAATGTCACGCAAAATGACAACAATGCAAGTGCATAAATGGAAAAAGGAAAAAAGAGAGAAAAGGACAAGAAAAAGAGGGACAAGAGAAAAATATTTTACACCATAAGGAACAACATCAAAAATTATGATTATGAAGGAGGGGAGGATCGGCTATGATGATTCAACATGGATGTGCAGATTGTTATACCATTGACATCATTAATGTTGTGTATTGCTATAAGACAGTTAGGTCCATTCACATATATATATTATGCATAGCAAAACTAAGACGTCTTGCTGTTAGTCTGTAGGACCGGTGGGTTTTTTGCAACACCGGGAAGCAGTTGGATTCATTCACATATTTGTATCCTACATAGCAGCACCAATAGGTCTTACTAATGGTTCATCAATCCAGAAATTTGTAACACAGAAACCATAGGAGGGTAATGGCATAAGCAGAAAGTCATAAAAAATAATGCATTTCATCATCATTATTATAACCAAATTCTACACTTCGTAATCTACAGATCCACCGTCGCCTCATTTCTTCTCAGGGCTAATTCCCGATCTCCACCCCTTGGATTTGCAGGTATGTGGTCTATTCCCATAAACCACAGTTCCTCTTCAGAAGTATGAGTTTCCTGCATGTGAAATGTCAGGGGGTATACAGATAAATACAAAAATATTTAAGTGTCAGAATATTTAAAGAAAATTATTTAAAAGCTTTGCACCTTGTGGTATGTCACATTTTGTTTTTATTAATGTTTATGAAAATTAGTATATTATTCTTTGTAACTTTTTGTAATTTTTTGCTACTTGTAACTTGTATGAGGACTAGACTTTGGTCTCTCAATCGTCATTTATTGTTGTTTTTGTCCTTGTGGTGTGGAGTGTATTTATATATGTATGTTTTGTAATTAACAGCCCTGAAGAAGTCCTGTATCAGGACGAAACGCGTCGGCTGTTCTGTGTGTTGTCTACCAAGAATCGAAGTCTATTTTGTCTACATACTATGAAAATGGAATAAATGAAAATAATTTTGAAGAATCTGCGTCTTTGGAGACAATCCCATGACTGAGAACTGTAATCTTCCCTTGTGGTGCACCTGTGCTTTGATTTTATATTTTTAGAGTGTTGCATGTATACTAATCAACATTATTAATATTAAAACTACACATGGGATTTGCTAATTGCATGGCTATATAATTCTTATAACTAAATTCTGTACATATATTAACAATAGTATATGTGGTAATAGAATACTGCATGATATATATGTTGCTATGTGATGTTGCACCCTCGATGAGGATCGAAAAGGTGAATATAATTGCTTTAAATGTCGCTATATGCTAGATAAATACAAACACATAGAGGGATTAGCAAGGGGTTAACATTAGGATCACCGATTCTATGAATTAATTATTCTTTTGTGTTTGTTTCGCTTAAGTTGGCGTTTGGGCCTAAATCAAAGATGGCTGCTGTCACCACACGACGAAGTGGCCATTTTCTCATGTGGTGCGGAGTGAGCTGCGCCTGCGCAAGATGTTTCCTAATCCTCGCAGTAACCTCTGCAGACTGTCCCTGGTCAAGGATGTCAAAATTGGACTTACGCCAAGAAAGGGGAACAATCATCCTTACAGTAAACCGGAACAAGCCGATACTTCTTTAACCGGTGACCTCACCCCTCGAACTGTACTGAAAATCCTGGGAAAAGGGTTGGACGATCTCAACCAGCCAATCACGACCACTCTAAAGTTTAAATTTGTATCTTCTATGTTTTATTTTATTATAAAAACCCTAGTAAAATAGAGAGGAAAGGCTAGCTATCAATCGACCGATTGAACTATCCCTACCTACAGCAACAGCAGCGGGTGCTACGTTCGTTGTGACGCTTTCCTTGATGATCTAGATGCTGCCCGATTCTTTGAGGACTACGAACTTTCCAAAATCTATTGGCTATGATAGATGCTTGCACGGCTTCTGGTCCTTTGATAAACTTGGGACTGTAGCGTGCTGAGCAGAGAACTTTGAGCTTTGGCCAGCTTTTCGGACAATTTACGACAAAAATCTGGTTATGCAGAGCCAATGAATTAGAGGACTTCAAATAGCCAGATTAGGTAAATATGATGTTCCGCGATTTACATGAATTAATCAAGAAATTCTGAACTTTGACGAGACAAATGCAAATATAAATTCTTATGATAAATTTAGATAAACCATTATTGATTAACAAGAATTAATGAGTTTGTGGTTTGTCATTAAGGTGGAAAGGGTTTCTGAATCTTAAAATGTGTTTAAGCTGGTTCTAAATCACCATCAACCAATCCAACTAAATTGGTCCATTCGACCAAGTGGGAGGAGTGCCTTGATGTTTCAGATTAGGGATCTATAGGCGAAGGATGTCAATGTATATATTGTAAAATAACTTTTCTCTCCATATAGGGTTTAAGGTATTTCCCCCCACATGTCCAGCGCTTGAATTACTCATCCCTCCTGTGTGCACACTCAGTGAGCGAGACGTGTGAGTGTTGGTGTTATGGGCCCCACCAGTGACTGCGTGTGTGAATGAGCAAGTGTGACGTCGGGTCTGCGACGCAGGGAGGGTATCGGTAAAGGTTATTCCCCATTTCCGGCTTTGCGCTGGATCACAAGTCTAGTGCTTGGGTAAAATATTATTTAGGTATGCGTCAACTATCCCTTGATTCCCGTCCCCTAACTACATTCCGTCTATGAAAGTCGGTTTTTCAAAAAAATGATCAGCCTCAAGTGATGGTGGTAATACTGTTAGTCTTGAAGTATCTATGATTTATAATATATGACATCAGAGGCGCAACTAGAGCCAAATTTCGGGGGGGGGGGGTCTAACAAAAAGGTTCGGGGGGGCTGAATCTTTAAGCAATAGGCAGAGTGGAGCTGCAGGGGCTCTTAGAAGAGGTGAAACAACAGCAAGGCCTCTTTAACATGAAAATGGTCTTTTAAAGACCTGTGAAGTGCTCGAGTGTGGCTGTGTGTGTGCCCGGGAAGCTGTCTCATCCCGGTCTGCCACACACGACGGGGGGGGGGGGGGGGTGAAGCCCTTTTAGTCCAATGGGTGTTGCGCGCCTGTTAGACATCTTACCTTACATATTTCCAACACTCAGTGTACTTGCCGGACCAGCAAATACCCACGGGCTCTATTTTGTATTGCGGTCCTGCCCTCTAGTGGCTGAATGTATTCGAGACCTACACAGAGGCAGCTCGAGATTTAAGAACCAGATTAAATGACAGTGAGTAATCATTAGTAAGTACATTTATTGCCTTGTTAATTAAAACCTTAACAATTTTGTGGAGGATTACACATAGCACAAGTGAAACTTAATAACACCTCTGAATACAAACAATATTTTTAAATCATTGCAAATCATGGTACAGCCAGCTTTCTTCTAAAATCAGTAAAAACAATACGCAAATAAGCTTGATACATTGGAGGTTTGCTTGAAATTATAGCGTGTTGTCTTGCGCCTAAGGACAGTTCTATATTTTAGAAAAATGCCCTCAAAGTCCTCCAAATATGGTTGTGTATACGATATATGTTCTGCTCGTCCAAAATAATTTTGTTGTTCTTTGTTCTGTATCGGTTATTCACCTTTCTTTCTTAAAGATTCTCCTGATGTGTTAATCTTACCATGAGGTCATGTAATTTAAAATATCTTATCAGTTAGCAATTCAGTTGACAATCTTGACGGGTCCAGAGTTTGTATGAACGCTGCTCTGCATGTCCTAGTTCCTCTTGCAATGAAGGCTTCTTTCAATAAAGTGATGCTTGCTTTATGGAAGTATGGACAAATGCAGATTAGATGAATAAAGTCCTCTTTGGTTCCTACACAAAGTCTGCATACTATGGATATGGACCCGCTATGCTTACAATATGGTTGGTCAGCAAGTGATGGTAGTTGTCCAAAGGGGGTTGCCATCAGGTTTTTTTTTTAAATTCTTGCCAGATAAAGGGAGGCCTAGGTAGGCTGCTGGTTGTAAGGTTTTGTAATTTTTGATCACCATCCAGCCGTTTGATCTAAGGCTGAAGTATTAACGAATAAAGTTTCGCAACTTTGTTTAGTATGTGTTTACACATTTCAAAAGATAGGTTCTTGTTTCAGAGCTGAATTGAGTTGGTTAAAGTTGGTAACCAGATTACATGACAGTGCATTGGCACCAGTCGAGCATTCTCGCCACATTAGCAAGCTATATGGTCAATGTAACAAGGCTGGCAGTAAGTGAGGCACAGTAACCAAGATGCACATGTTTGTTTTTGATACCGTCATGCACTGTTGCTTTAAACCATGAGTTGTTGGAAAATGCTCTGCTTTGAGGAATAAAATACACATTATCGTGCCAAGGCCACAAGTAACGCAGGGGGGGGGGGACGGGGTTTGGGCAAGACCACAGACGTCAGGAGATGGGAGGGAGTCAAGAAAAGCACAAATAGCGGAGTAGGACAGACAGACTGCAGACACATACACTCTTAGAGAGTGCGTGTTTAAAAGTAAAAGAAGCATGCTTGTAATGCATGCAGCCAAGGGGAGTGTGCAGCCATAACCTAATAAAAGAAGTTCCATCCACCAAAGCGGACGAGAATGAGTACTCGAGCCATGGGACACTAATAAGAGAAACACACAAGAAACAACAGAAAATGGAATGCTACATCCTTTAGAAATGGAGGAAAAGTAAAGTGGCAAGCACACGGACCAAAAAGGAGTGAAGCTCCTTTTAAGATTTATTAAATGCAATGGATTTCACAAGCGCAGTGCAAGCACTGGGCAGACAAAACCTAAAAAAGGTGTAACCAAAAAGCGGGACCAGGAGCGCTCATTGGTCCAGCATAAGTGCTCCTTTTAGGATCAAGTATTTCGACAAAGGCTATGCAGTTCCTTATGGTGAAAAGAGAGAGAATATGTAGTCAGTCGTGAACTGGGGAATCGGACTGGGGGTCTGATTCCTCAGGAAGAAGAGCCCTCACACACCTAGATGGTTGTCATGTTTCATCATAGGGCATGCTCCTCTTCGGCCCGGCGCTGCAATGCCCAACGGGCACCCACAAGGGGACTTTTTACTGGAAATATTTTGTTCCAATGCCATATGTGAAGTGTAGGTGTAGGGCTACTTGTGTAGATAGGTGTAGAGAGACGTGTGTGCCTAAAATGTGCATATTAAAATAGACTAAGTAGTCCTCAAATGTAATTCTAGTGGGTGAGTCTACTTGTCCAATAAAAAACGTGATGGCTATCAAAAGAGGCAATAATCTATAATAGCTCAGAGGGTCAACATTTTTCTTGCCTTTTGTAAGTCACTAATGATCTATTGGCAATTTGTCAGGACCAATAATCCCTAATCTACACACAGAGGGACTATAGACAGATGAGGGACCCTGCTGGAGGGTGGTGGTGAATGAAATAGTGGATAAGGAGGTAAATGGGGTGGGGGCGCCAAGAAAGATTGTCACACCGCTCACCATCAGCACTAAAGCTGGCCCTGCAGGTAAAGATCAAACCCTATGCACTAACTACATTCTTTTAATAAATACGTATATAAAGATTATTGCAAAGATTTTGGCTAACAGCTTCTGTAAGGTGGTACCCTTGTTGATACATAAATCCCAGGTGGTATTTTGTCCCAGGAAGGTCCTCCAGGCACCACCTAAGGACAATCCTCAAGGAGCTCCCTTGAACCTACAGTGGCGCTCTCCCTCAACACCAAAAAAGCCATCAACCGAGTGGAGTGGGACTATTTATTTCGAACTCTTAAGAGATTCAACTTGAAATGGCTCCATGAAAACCCAGTGGCCCAGGTTACATGTGGAGAATTTATGTCAGCATAATTTTCAGTGCTGAGAGCTACAAGACAGGGCTGGCCCATATCGCCATAGGTCTTTCACTTAGCTCTCAAGCTTTGGTAATTGTGATTAAGTACCTTCTGACAATTCAAGGACTACAATTCCCGTCCGTGAAACAACAGCTCTTCTCTGTATAGATAATATCATGCTCTCTATCACTGATACACATAACGCTGTCCCTGCCCATGTGACAATAATTGAAGATTTTGGGTCTTTTCAGGATTCAATATCAACTGGTCAAAGTGTGAGGCACTCCTGATGTCACACATGACTTAAAAAACAATCCTCGATGGCTATGATTTTCAATGGATAACTAAATATTTGAAATATATAGGTAATCTATTGAATACAGGATTGAAGGACATGATTACTTACATTCTTAAGCCTTTATTAAAGCAAATGTCTCTAGAATTTAAGCATTCGGAAGCTTTGGAATTCTTTCTCGGGGAGGGCATAGGCCATCAAATGTGATCTTCCCTCAGTTTATCTATATATTAGGTGTTCTCCCTATGCTGGTCTCCTGGCACCTGCAACAGACATTAATCGAAACATAATGCTCTTTGTATGGAATAAAGAGAGGCCGAGAAAGTGACCCACAAATTTGTATGCACACACCTCAGATGGAGGACTTAGGCTCCTAACCACAGAAAGCAATCACACACCCTTACACCTCTCTCGGGTAATATTACTATTTCTGGAGGACATGATGGAGAGCTCCTCATACTGGGCCTCAATGGAGATAGACATCCTGACTAACAGTTTTGAATCGACTAACATTCATGCAGCTGACGCACGTAAGCTGGGACACATACCCTGTGATTAAAAAATGTAAGTAGTCTAAATATAATAAATTAAGATACAATATTTTTTATAAAATTTAACTTAAAAATAAGTTCATACCTAAAGTATAACATTATTTTATTGTTCATTATTAACTATTAAAAATGATGGATCGAATTTATTAAATTATATTTATTTATAATTTTAAACTATTTTGAATAATTCAATTTAGTTTAACATTATTACCAATGAAGTTTTATTTTACGTTCCTACCTACATTATTTTCTATGGGAGGGAGTTCCAGGGGTTGGCCATGTGTGATGCTAGATTTACTACTGTTTTTAGGTCTCGCCTGGGGTTAGCAGCGCGCATGCTTTGCTCTCGCCATGCGAGGGCTTCTTGGAATCGATACGATTCCAGAAGTCGTGTTGCTGCTCCGCCTACAATTTTGATTGGTGCGCTTCATTTTGTGTCATGGATGATGCAAAACACAGTGTAATGATTGCACCGGAGGCAATCATTACACTGAGCGTTGCCACCCTGTCCGCTTTTGGCCCTGCCCACTGGGATTTGATCTTTTACTTGCGGCGGGAGACAGTGTCTCTTAATTAGCGGCTAAGCACTTCTTTTTCGTATTACAGCGTTTGCCTTCAACAATGGCTGACACGCTTTTCATTTCTCGACAAACAGATTTTGCTCCACTTGTGAACATGTCTTTTTTTGTCTACTTCTTAAAATGGCAACATCAGAGATAGTGTGAAACCAGTTTGCTCCTTATACTGTATCAGTGTGAATTTTCAGTATTTCACAAGCCAATGGACTGGCACGTTTTTTGTACCAGTCCAAAGTTTCTGGGATATGACTCCGGTTGATTGTGCTGCAAATCACGTAGCTGACTGTGTAAGACTGAGTTAGAGAGCCCCGACTTGAGACCATCGCTTCTCTAGCCTCCTGCCCATGCATCATCCCAGTGTTAATCCAGAAGGCACCTCGCCCAGAACGCTAAGCTCCTGGCTAGTGATTGCCAGTTACATTTGTTAAATCACAGGCCGTTCACTATCATGTGGTGTGAAATCGTGTTAGCTGCACCCTTGACAAATCTATCAGAGGGGAGTAATGTTTACGCTTTGCAGTGAGCAGTGGGTCGTAAGGTCCCTCAACAGTAACAATCTTACACCAGGCCCCAAATAAGGCTGGTGTAAGTTTCGGCCTGCAGAAGCCAGACGCGCCTGTCCTTGGCAAACAGTGTTGTCTTTCCAGCAGCTTACTTCCTGGCCGACTAGCCCGCTGAGAGCATGCCAAAATGTACTGCGAGAGAGCATGGATTAATTATCTACAATTTAACCCTGGGCGTAGTTTGCGAAGTAGCGCTACGTGTAGCTACGCGAAGTGCACTTCACACTACACGAGCTACGCGTAGCTTCGCAAACTGCGTAGTGCACTGTGCAAGATGCTGTTCGCACTGATTGCAAAGTGCCAGATGCTTGTCCGCACTGTGCAATCAGTGCAAACTGCATCTTGCACAGTGCAAGCAGTCGTTTTCTGCCGCTCGAGTAGATTTCTACTCGAGCTGCAGCTTTCCCAACATGGACTGGTAGTTTCTCATCGTGAGTGGTCGCGAGCATACGCGACCACTCGCAATGAGAAACCTGACCTCCCCGCGTTGAGAAGCTCGCCGGGAGGTTTATTTTCCACGCTCGTGATTGGCAACTTGATGTTGCTGATCGCGAACTAGGAAAAAGTCTCGCCGGAATGTCATTTTGCTTGCTCGCAGTCGCCAACTTAACGTTGAGGACTGCGAGCAAGCAAAAAATGACCGCTGCACTACGCTACGTGTGTTTGCATTGTGCTACGTGCAATTCACGTAGTGCGAAGTAGCGCAAACTTCGCAAACTACGCGAGCGTAGCGTAGTGCTTTGCCCAGGCTTAATCTACATAAGACAGACTCAAACAAATTGCCTTGATGTAGACTGGCCTGAGAAGTTATTCATCGACATGATCATTCTCCCATTCAACATAAAACAAGCATTAAAAATGCAATAGGTCTTGCCTTTCATTAAGTTAAAGCCATTTGCTTTGTTATACAATACCATTAGCAAAGCAAATGGCTTTAAATTAATCAAAGGCGAGACCTATTGCATTTTCAATGCTTGTTTTAGTAATAACTTACACTTGTAGGTTAGGCTCAAGTCCCTTTTTCAGGGTATGCAAATGTGTCTCCATGACCCTGATCCAGCGGAAACGTGGAGGGGAAGAGGTCTGGACGTCTGGACAACAAAAACCTTACTTTCTACTTATCATTCCTGGTATAGCTTCAACTCAAATCATTAGGCTTATTTCTCAATATCTATCACTCTTGTCAATTTGGAAAACTTCTTCCAACTGCTACCAACGTCACTTAGGTACTCCGATGGATCTTACGTTGAGCTAAAAGGGACTAGAATGTTCGGGGAATGAACAATTATCCTATGAGGACCTGAAATAGATAATTGTTATCTCAAACTAATGTTTCAACACAAGCCATGAGTATAGATTCTTAAAAACAAAGAATATCACCAAAAGAATGAGACAGAATCGATAAAGGTGATTTAGTAAAAACATTTATCTAATGCCTCAAGAATGCGGGATATACAGAAACATATTAAGGATCAGGTTTTTAATAACAAACCAAAATTAGCCAGAAAAAACACACAGCACATGAGAAATTACAGGTTTAGTGATGCTCATACAAACCACTCAATGTCGTTTCAGTTTCTGTCCTCAAGATATCAGTTTGTGTCCATTATGCAGCTCCGAATACCACATTAGGAGTCAGAATAACCCCTCAGTCGAGAAAGATTATCTCCATGCGCCCGATTGCCAGCCGGCAATAACACAGGATAAGGTCTCAGTTCACCTAAGTTTCAGTTCGTTTGTGTCTCTGTCACTCAGAATAAGTGATTTGGGCAAGAGAAGGAATAAAGTTAAGGATAGGTTACATGCGTGGATCAAAGAAAAACCCAATAGCATGACGAGCAGGAAAAAGTCAGAGAGCCAGCCAGCATTAACTCCTCCTTAATTTGGCAATTATACTCCAATACATCCAGGATTACACCCCTTAAAGTATCAATTCCATCAGTCCATGGGACTTTCATTTGTCAGTCACGATGGGTGGTTTTGTTGTCATCGGTAACATATACAAATCCGGAAGAATTAAGTAATCCTTTTCTCACGTTTTCTCTGGGGTCATTATCTTCCATTTAGTTAGTATCTAGCAACATCCTCGGAAGTAGGCGGTACATTTTTTCATCTGTCCGTTGCCAGATGCTTTTCGGCTGCGATGCAACAAATTTGTTACAATTTTCTACATTGTAAGAAGTGAGTCCATTGTAAACGAGAATTCATATGGAAACTTTACAGAAATTTCTCATAGAGCTGGGGTGACAGTTTTCACATGACTTAACATTAGCTAAGGAAAGAAAATCTTTTGAGGCCTAAGCAAAATTCAGCTCAATCACGAAATATTAATATTATTAATATGCACACATTTCTAACTGCATTTGATCTTTTCTTATGAATTCAAATACGATTCTTTCATGAAATACACATCAGTATTAAGCATTACTAAAACTTTTTCTTTGTCTCAGGTCATTATTTTTACGTTACCATGCAACTTTTAAACTTCAACGTTTCACTTTTAAAAGTGTGTGATTGTATGCGTTACATTACAAAAATCTTATAACATTCTACATCAGTTTCTCTTTATTAAATGCATTCTATTATGTTCAATAAGTGTAAATGCACAAGTTTTCTTAGTGCAGCTAAAGAAATTACTTTAGTTAATCCACATTGTTATTCATTTATGGAAGTTTTCTAGAGGCTACAGTTTAGTTTTCATTTTCTCTTATAAAACACGTAAATGGTTCAGCATAACTTTATAATTTCTCTTAGCATAGTTTCTCATTGCTACATACATCATATATTTCTAACATTCTACATGCTTTTACGAGGCAGTATCTAAACATGAGTGTGCAAATGAAATTGCTTTTGGTAAGCAAACATCTCTTTCATTTTGTCTCATCCATTAAAAAAAGGTGTCATAAATCAGTTCTACAGGTAGGAATTGGTGAATATGGATGCATGATAACATCTACGCTCCATCAACCCTTGACCCTGTAAACGACCACCTCATCTAACCCAACGTCCAAAAGTGGGCTTGCAACCAACCAGGGATTTGAGCTGGCGCCAGGCTCTGAACATCTGCACAGGCTCTGAGTGACAGCCTCCTCTCACAGACCTGAGTGCCAGAGCACCCACAGGCCGCGCATCTACTCCTGGAAGAGAAAGTGAAAGCTAGACATGGGCTGCAGGTCGTTGCTACAGCTGAAGAGCACACAAAACTCTGCTATGGAGACGTTATGTGCATATGCATCAAGCATTTTTGTTTTTCGCAAATGGGCTGATCCGCAGAATCGGTCCGTTTGCAGACACAAAAAGTGCTTTTCAGATGCAGCAAACCCTATTTTGTGTTTGAATCGCAAAATGAGTTTGAAATTCGCTATTAGGAAGCGGCGTGTTTAGGGGGTCTTTTCCTAATACCGAATCGCATCGGTATGTAGGAATATTTTGTGACCGAAATGCAGATGCAAAATATTCGCATTTTACCACCTACTTAAAGTAGGTGGTAACCCATTCGCAAATGGGAAGGGGTCCCCAAGGGACCCCTTCCCCTTTGTGAATGTTTGTAAAAGCATTTTCTAGGAGCAGGAAGTGGTCGCACGGACCACTGCCTGTTCTTTAAAAATGTAAGGAAAACTTTTAATTTTATTTTTGTAAAGCATCCTGTTTCCCTTTAAGGAAAAGGGGCTGCTTTACAAAAAAAAAGATTGGCTTATTTTAAAACAATCACGGACATGGTGGTCTGCTGACCCCAGCAGGCCACCATCCCTGTGATTTTTGCAATTCCTAGGGGGTCGCAAATTGCAACCTACCTCATTAATATTCATGAAGTAGGTCATTTGTGATCCCCTAGGAATTGCAGAAAGTGTTCAAAACACTTTCATGCATGCCGTTTTGCAATTTCCTACTTGCGAATCGCAAGTTTATTGATGCATCTGGTCCGTAATTACAAAATGGACTAATAAGAGTAACTGAGCACACAGACCCAGTACACTGCAGCTGTGCCTGATTACTGCCCAAGCCAGAAATGGAACCAAGGAGAAGGGAGAGAGAGAGTGAGGCAAGGAGAGGAAAGAAGGGGAATTACCAGCCAAAGTATAGTTGCTTTGCGGGAGTGAAACATTCATGTCTATGACCTATAGTGTGTAGTACTGAGCTGTCTGTGTGTATTGAGGAACTTTTATTTAAAAAAGACAGACGCTAGGTTGACAATCTTTTACTGTGCTGCTGGTTGCAGAATGGGCTTCAGGACATCAGAGGAAAATTACCCCAGCCCTCTGGCTAAGGCCTGGTAGCCTCTGCTTCTCCATGGCCCTGAATGTGATCTGACAATTGCCCGCAAGTAGTGTGAGATTCTGCTGAGCAGGTTCCAACTTCCAACAACAGAATAATAAGTCCAACTTGTACTCCTTAAAACCTACACAGCAACATGCCAGATACCATGTCGGGTGAGGTAGACCTTGACACATTGACATACTATCCATAGACCAGTTAAAGGATCTATATTTGGATAGAGGGTGAAGGGCTCCCAGTAACATGGACATGGACGTCTTGAGTTACATTAGATACCAGTTAGATAAACCTGAGTGGACGAAAGAAACTGTTATGTACTCTGGGGTGGATACCGTGATAAGAACCCAGAGAGGGAGTGCTGAAGTGTCAGGCTCTCTTAGACCCTAAGCACAGGTTTTCCCTAGGCACACCCCATGTGTATCCTCACATTTGCTTTCCAATATTTTCCCAAGACAATTACTGTCACTGATCTCAGGGATATCATTGTCACAGACTCCAGCAGTAATTTCCCTGTGATGGTTAAGGTTAGCTGAGACCCTGAACCTGAAGTTGTCTATCTAGAAAGTTAAGACAAAGGAAGAGGAGGAGACCATGGAGTTTGAGGAGTAGAAGCTGTGATTAGCTCACCAGGAATAAAACTAAAGGAGGAAGGAGAACCAGGAATAATGGGTGCATGAGGAGAAAAAGAGGAGTCTGGGGAGCAGGAAAAGGAAAGACATGAAAAGGAAAAGGAGAGAGAACTGGAGAAAGAGAGAATAGCTATAGAGAAGGAGAAACTTGGCAGCAGAGACAGCTACATCTGGAAAAAGCGATTCCATCTACAACTCTTCAGGAGTTCCTATAAAGTCTCCGAAAGAGCTTGTGCATATGTATGTTGAGGGGCAAGATATTTTGAAATGGCTTGCTGAATTTTTAGACTGCATTTAGAGCTCTGGGGTTGAATGATGAGGCAGCTACCTTGCTCACAGAGGTTATGGTAGACCTAGGGGATCCCTGTGGTTGAACAAATTGATTATGAGTGGATGAAAGAGGCTCCAAGTAGTCAGTCTGGGGACAGCAAAAGAGTAGATGGTATAACAATTGTGTAACACTGAAGTTTCCGTTCTCTCACCTTTGACATGCACAAACCTCATTTTTGTGCTTGGCACAGAAAAGTGTGAATTTTCAGTTAAGCTAGCTCATTGCCTGAGATCTTCACTGCTTTATCATCCCTCAAGGTCTTCTGGCGAGAAAAAACTGCACCTGTTAGTACCATTATCCAATGTTTCAGTTTTTGTGACATGAATACTGCTTCAACCATCTATGTGAAGAAAAGGTATAAATGCTTGGAAATTTGGAGACGGGGTGGCATTAGATGCTCAATTGCTTGCTGAGGTGAAACTCTGGATATCTAGATTTTGTTATCACCATTTTTGCTTATTTGTGTTTAATAAACATGTTTTAGTCTACAAGTAGGCTTGAAACGACTGTTTTCTTTCACACTCTTAACCAGTTAATGTGAAAGAGATACACAAGAAGGATTACTCTACTTTACTTAGGTAATACCTGTCAGATCTGACATTGAAGGATTCAGAAAAACATGCAGTGTTTGTTGACATGTGGTTAGCTAACAGGGTTAATCAAAGGGAAAAGAAAGAGAACTGGGTTTCAAGTCATGAACAGTACAGGGAGACCAGAAGACATAGCTTCTTTGTAAACCAAGGGTTGTTACTTGTTTTAAGTGTCACAAGTAGGGACAAATGCAAGAGAGAATGTGAGGTGAAAGAACCTGTTTACTTTGGGTGAAGGGATCCGCAAGGGCCATGTTGTACTCAACCCTGTCGTTATGGACTTTTGAGAGAGGGACTCAAATTCCCTGAAGCTAAATGCAATGGGGTTTGTTCTACTATAAATCCTGACAAATAGAGAATTTCATAGAACTATGGTTGAAATATCTCAGACCGGGGGGGATTCTCCCTGGGTAACAATGACCTCGGCTTAGTAGCCAGTGACGAAGACATAAAATATCTAGTTGAAATAGTTGAGGTAGAAATCAATGACAAGTCGGCCATGGCTGATGGGGAGTTGAGAAAGAAGCAAGGAGTTGTATGTCTCTAGGGAAGTGGTTAGATTGCCTCTGGTTAGTGCAAGGACTGGAAGCCTGCATGGCGTAGACCATGCCAGCTGTGTTGACCAAAGCACAGGCTGCATATCAGTCTCAGGAGGACACATAGACTATTCTCCATTTTCAGAGACCAGAACAAAGTAAGCAGATCAAAGCAAACTCTGAGTAGGTACTGGCATGGCATTCTTCTGAGACTTTGAAAGGAAGCCCAAGAACAGGGCAGCAAAGTAGAAGGCTTTATGTTGGCTGGTAGGGTGACTTGCTATATAGTGAACCAGTGAATCCTGAGACAAGTTCTCGTAAGAGGCTAGTTATTCCACTAGTGAACAGGACCTGCCAGTTGTCACTGACCGATGAAGTACCCTTGGCAAGACACCTGGGCATTAGAAGAACCCAGGATAGTTTGCACCCTTTGTTCTACCAAATAGGGATCTGCAGAGACATGGAGTGGCTCTTCAGAAACGGTCCCACTATCCAAATAGTTGGATCATTCACAAACAAATGGGTCATTAGAGACAAGACCCTTAATAGCACAAAAGTAACTCTTCCAGAGACTCTCATGATCTTATCCTGCCATGAATCATATTCCCTTACCAGGTGATTCCACAGTAGGGAGTGGGTGTCAGTCACATGGAACTTCTGTTTGGTGACCCAGCAGGTGGCCCACTCACCTCATTCAGAAAAGGCTGGGAAGGAATTTCCCATGCACCTCAATATTATGTGGACTATGTGATTGTCCTCAGGCAATTGATGGCACATACATGGGTGAGGTCAAGAAAAACCTTCAGGCTAGCCAGGAGAAAATGAAAGAATGGTATGAGCATAACGCCTTCACCTCTTCAACCTTTTTCATGATCTGTGCAGTTTTCTTCCGCCCACTTAAAAACTGCCTTACTACCTTAGATGCCAAAAATGTCTGTTTTGACAATTTGGAAAACTCATTCTTCCAAACGTTAACAGATGATAAAAAACTCCCATTGGTACATACAACTGGTAAGTGAAACAACACGTAAAGGAGGTCACAGCCTGGACCCTCTGTTTTAGACACTGCACCAGATAAAAGACTTAAGCCCAATCACAATACCGTCTGGCTACATAATGGTGCAACCTCAATAATAAATAATATTCAAACATCAGTCGTCACACAAAAGTTTAATGACATACCGCTCAGTCACTCAGTTGACTTGATGAACCCCCTAAATGCAAAGGATTCACTGTCTCATTATTGCCTAGCACTTGCAGAAACAAAGGAGCTAGGCCCCACAAATACGAACAACTTGTTCACAGATTACCACCATACATTGAAAAGGCAAGGCAGAGCCTTAGACAGATGCTGGAATGAAACTAACCTCTCATCTGAGCGATTAGCCTGTCAATCATTCTCAAAAGGCTACGCAGGATAGTATGTAAGGGCAAAAAAAATCACTACTGGTGTTGATTCTCTGCATCTTCCATCTCCACTAAGGAGCTTTTCCACATCTTCAGAGAAATAACTTAAGTCATGGCCCCAAATATTCTCTGTCCCCATCAGAAGCTCTCTGCGACAACCTCATGACTCTAACCAAGCTTACCCACTTTTTATCTCATCTTCATTATTAGATGCAAAACAACTGGTTATGCCCTTAATGGTAACAAAACTGTACTCATGCTTTTTGGACTCACCCCCTTCCTTGCATGGCTCTCCCCCAACTCCAGTGTCCCATGCACCAAACTTTGGTGTGATCTTTTACTGCAAACTCTCATTCTCATCATAAATCAACATAGTTTATAAACATATTTTATCCCATATGACATCTGAAAGGGATCTTGCCATTCTTGCTATTCTCCCAGAAATGAAGTTGGTACTGGAGGTTGTTCTATCCTGCTTAGATTACTGCAATAAGCTTTATACAGGTCTCCCTAAAATATCTCTTGCAAATCTCAGCTGCTCAATTGATGTCGGGACTGAAACACCATGATCACAGCACCACAGCCCTCACATTGCTACACTGGTTCCCTGTAAAAGAAAGGATCTCCTCGAAAACCCTCTACATTGTCCACAAAGCTCTACATGACAGCTCTACTAAATACGTCTGTGTCCTGTCCATTAACACAAGTGAGGTCCTCAACCTTTCCTATGACCTATGACTTAGAGGGGTGTACCAAGCATGCCCTCATTTGACTGACATCTCTGACCTATTTGCTTTATACCAACCATCGCCAAAACTCAGACAATCATATTCTTCTGATATCCCAGAAAGTTGGGGATGTTCTCTTCATCATCATGGATCTTCACTGTGTAAGTCTATACCCACCCACTTAAGGCTCAAAAGTGACGACGTCAAATACAGTAAACCCATGAACACACTCCTCTTCATGTTGGCATTTAGGTAGCCCAGCAGTCTGAGCCTAATTGTCTAAGTTTATATTATCACTACCGGTCAGATGCCTAGGGTATGGTATGCCCCTTCCCATCGGGCTGGAATTACATTATATTTAAGGCTTGTTATCAACGTTGCATTGTAGGGTCATTAGACTTCAGTTTCCCATTCAACTTACTACCCACTTCCATTCTTTGTAGAGCTCAAACAACTAACTGGGGTGGTTAATAGTACTTAAAAAAACACTGTAAATAAAAAAACAATGACAGGATACTTGCAGGGCCAAGAGGTGTTGGCGCTAAAGCCCATTTGCCTCAGAGTTTTAGAGGATAGGTGGAGTGGACCATACAAAGTAGTGCACAAAGTGCCTGATGTGAACTATTTGTGGACACAGGAGTCACAAGGGAACCTAGAAGAGTGTTCAGTGTGAACCAGCTTAAACCTTATCTCCAGAGAAATTACACATCAAATACCACGGCAATGGGATAGCAGTTAAGGAAGGCTGTCAACTTCATCTTGACTTGCTGAATAGTAGCATGGGAAATGAATCAATGGAAGGGTACAGTTTGCTTCTTAGTTGACAACTGAGCAGCACAGAGACCATAGAAAGGTAATGGTACAATTTCCCACCTGTTCTCGCTGACTCCGGTATTGACACCTGTCTGTGTTCATGAGATTGACACAAGAGATAGTCTGCCTTTCAAAATCAAGCCTGCATGTCTGAGTGGGCCGGGGATTGTATTAAGTCAGAGCTGGCCAATATGTTGGACTTGGGAGTGATTGAAAGATTTAGTAGCCCTTGGGTCAGCCCAGGGGGGTTATTGCCATAGACCTGCACATCTGTGTGAACTACAAAGCCCTGAAAAAAGTCACTAAGACAGATGTGCAATGGATCCCCAGAGTTGATGAATTTGTGGACCAGCTGGATGCTGGAAAGTACTTGAGCACCTATGATTTGATCAGTGGGTACTTGCAGTTTGCTTTAGGAAATAGTGGCAAGGAGAAAAGACAGAATTTTCTATGTATGAGACATCATTCCAGTTTACGATAATGCCTTTTGTGTTGAACATTGCTCCTGCCACTTTCCAGTTCCTGGTGAACCATGTTCCATCAGGATCAGAAGGGTTCAATGTCACCTATGTGGATGACATTGCAGAGTTTAGCAAGCCATGCGAGTTCTACCTGAAGCACCTTTAAGAGGCGTTGGTAAGGTTACAGGTGGTGAAGCTGACCAGCAAGGCAACCAAGTGCCAACTGAGGCAGTTCAGTGTAGTCTATCTTTGGCATCAGGTGGTTAGTGCGAAGATTCACTTGTTCGATGGCAAGAATCAGTCAGTTTTGGACTGGAAGATGCCCATTACCTCGGCACAAGTGAGAGCTTTTTAAAGACTCATTGGTTACTAAGGGAACTTTATCGCTAGCTATGCAACCATAGGGACTCCTTTCACAGCTTTGACATCCAAGAAGAAGATGATTTGGACTAAGGAGTGTCAAAAAACGTTTTGGGGAACTGAGGAAAGCACTTTGCACTACACCTGTACTGAAGGCCCCTGACTACAATTAACACATTTGATATTCAAGCTATGCATGTTTCACAAGAATTGGTGGTGGTAGTGTTTAGGGAGGGTGATGTTTTAATTCAGAACCTAAAATGAAAATCAGACCACTCATTATTAGTCAGTGCACTCACCATTAGTCAGTGCACTCACCCTTGGTCAGTGCACTGAGACCATTTGTTCCACAGAGCTAAACGTCTTTATTTATTGTCATCCATTCTTGAATTCATTCATTCACCCACTCATCACCCATCCAACTTTCCATTCATTCACCCATGCAGCCATGTCTTCAGTCTCCATCCATCCATTCAATGATTGGACAAGGTTCTGTAATAATAAATGTGTTGTATATAGATTTGTTCCCCAAACATTTCTTGAGGGAGACCCCCCACCAAGTCCCACGAGGCTTGCTTGCTACGTGCAGTATCAAGTTGTTAGGTCTCGCTGAGTTAGCGCGCATGCGCTGCTCGGGGACACTTTTGTAGATGAGTTTTCAAAGTGCTGCTAGCTGGCCTAGGCTTGCATTCCGCGAATGTGTGCACGCACGCAGCCGGCAGCTTTGCAATGTGTACAGCCAGCCGTGATCACTTTCACGCGCGCGCGTAGCCTACTTTCATTTTCGGCGCGCGCACCACTCGCGTTTCTTGTTAATTCCTTCAGTCTAGTTTGCAAAGGTGCAGAAAAGAACCAACGAAAGATAGGGAGCTGCATTCTTTGAGGCAGAGAAGGAACAGTAACATACAAAAACCACCGCTCTCCTCCGAAAGCAGATTCCCCAAGAGTCACTGAGCACGTACACATAAACAATTCCCGTAGTTTCAAATATTATGTCCCATAAAACGAGACTGTCCTTCAATTATTATTTTAAAGTGTTATTATTGTTGGCAAAAAGAAATCCCATCGTGGGATAACAAATATTTGGCTAAAAACTAAAAGCGTTGGCACCCTGCCAGATCCAGTCTCAAACTCCACACTTTACCTAGCCACCCGCAGGTAATCTTCAGAATATCCATGTGTGTCATTCTGCCTCGCTTCCGGGTCTGAGCAGCTTTAAACACGGACTGCAGGGAAAGCAAATGGGAGAGCTCGTTTCTCGTGACTGACAGGTAGTTGGAACGTTCGCTCCGGAAGAAATAATACCGGAAGTTATCGCCTCAGTTCCGTTGTCACTGCCAGTGAACAGAGTGCTGTTGATCTGTGCGAACATTACACTGAATTTCTCGCCCACTACTAGAGCTGTTCACAAGAACTGACTAAATGGTTGTAGACAACCTTTTCTGTGACTGCATTTTTTTGTAAAATGCGCTGGTCCTAAATTGAGAGTCAAATTGTGCGTATACTATTTAAATGTTCTAAGTATCGAAATTTAGCCCCAACTTTATTATTGTGCTCTTAGAAAATGATTAGGCACCCCTTCGGGATCGCGTGTCCCCTGCTCTACTGAAACCTTCTGAGCTCCGCCTATTGGACAGCTCGGACGAATGCACTACCACTGAAGGAGCAGGCGAACCTGTTCTGGGCCAGGCCTGGGCTTCAACAGACAGAAGCAGCGCCGTGCTGAACTTAGTTGCTGCCATCATTACCTGAAAGTATACTATTAAAATACTCGGCGAGTTCGGTTTGGGCCTCATGACAGAGCCTCGTCAAAATAGATAAATGTAATTTTTCAATATTAATACGTTTCCAGGCTTCATTAAGACACTGCACAGCTTAGTAGCACAAGCTTCCCTTATCTGCATAAGGCCACATATGTGCCTGTTGGGTCTAAGTTCAGTGAGACCTAGAGATTGGATAGCCAACAAGGTATCAGGGAGAGCAAGAACTGAGCCACAGGTGTGGCTTGACTCGCAAGAGTCCGTGCACGAGCTGAGAAATGACAAATTGTCCATGTAAACTATGCAACAAATATGTCAAAATATTATAAAATCTATTCAAAATTCAAGAAAGTCTATTCTTTTTAACATGTCGAAGAGTACCTCAGATTATACCCTTGCATTGAGTGTCATTTATTAAAAGTGATAGGTTTTAAACATGAACTTTGAAAACTCCTGCTCTCTGCTAAGATGACAATGTCATAAGAGAAGTGACAGGCAAGTCATTTGTTCCCAATATGTGGCCTAGATTGTTAATTTAGACTGGACATCATCAGCTTCTAATAAATCATGCAACTTTTGTACAGCTAACTTCTTGAACTCCCGTAAATGAAGGGTGCACTCACATGAGAATAAAGAACAAGCATTGGCAAAGCCAATAGGTCTAGCCTTTAGGATCTTATAAGTGTGTAGCTAGAGCTATTGGGTTTGCCAGGGTCTTTAAGCTATGTTGTGAAGCATTATGGCAGCTGTGCAGCATGTTGAAAGTTCTAATAAAAAAGTGTTATAAGCGCCTTACGTACAACCAAGAAGACATTATGTACATTTGAACAACCCAATTAAACAAGCATTGGCATAGCCAATAGGTCTCGCTTTTGGGACCTTCTAAGTATTTAGTTATCCAGCACAATATTCTTGGTGCAACAACAACTGTTGCATGGCTAAACACTTAAAAGGTCCGAAAGGCGAGACCTATTGGCTATGCCAATGCTTGTTTTTTTTTTAATTGCCAGGGTTCCAAGGCCAGTCCTCGGATTTACTGCCACGGAAACGTTTTCAATTGTAAAATTAACTTTTGCGATTTGCAGAATTTGGTTTGTGCTCCTAGATGAAGGGTTTGGGTGTGTAAGTCTGACTGACAAATGCAGATAGTTTTACAATTGAGGCTTTAATTTTACATGGGAAGCGAAGCACACGCCTCTTGCATGTGTATGGTGTTGGCTGTCTCCTATCTGGTGAAGTTGTTTTTGCGACAATCCTGCATAGGCCATGGCCGCTTTGTTTTCTGGATGAAAGGTGGCAGGGAAGTGCTGAGCGGAATGCAGTGATTGTAAGTGTTGGCAAATTTTGTATTGCTCACAGTCGACATTTTATAAGAAACCGCTAATGGCGTGATAGGACAAGCTGCAAGGTAAAGCAGATAGCAGCTTATTCAATTCAGGGTGGCTACACCTAACAAACATTTTCAATGCAATAGGTCTCGCATTTGCGAGAGTTTAAGCTATTGGTATTGTAAATGAGAATGCCTTTTATTTATGTGTTTTTGAAAGCAACACACGCATACAATGCATTGTTATTTATAATGCCAATAGCTCAAACTCTCGCAAATGCGAGACCACTTTAATGGTTGCCGCGCCCCTTCCTTTAGACGCTGCTCACCGTATTCAGGTTACATTGAGCAGCATCTAAAGAAAGGGGCGCAGCCAACATTAAAGTGAAAACACGGTATGGGGCGCTTTCACCCAAAAAGAAAAATGAGAGAAAGAATGAAAGAAAGAAAGGTTCTGAAGCGCAGCCGATAAACTGAAAGCGGACCTCGCTGTAAATTAAATAAATAAGTAAGTGTGGCTGCTATAGTTGAAGCGGACCGTGCTGTAAATTAAAGAAATAAATAAGTGCAGCTGCTATAGTGAAAGCGGACCGCGCTGTAAATTAAATAAATTAATAAGTGCGGCTGCTATAGTGAAAGCGGACCGTGCTGTAAATTAAATAAATAAATAAGTGCGGCTGCTATAGTGAAAGCAGACCGCGCTGTAAATTAAATAAATAAGTGCGGCTGCTATCGTGAAAGCTGACCGCGCTGTAAATAAAATAAATAAATAAGAGTGGCTGCTATAGTTGAAGCGGACCGCACTGTAAATTAAATAAATACATAGTATAAAAAATATAAAAGTGGGCAGCGTGCTGCCTTGTAGAAAAGTATGTTGTGGGTGAAATAGTATCAGATCATTAAGGAAATAAGGCTCACAGCTTCGATAAAGCAGACTGTGTAACAACACAAGTAAAAAGTCCAGTCCTCATGGGAGGTTACAAATGCCGACAAGGCGGTACTAAGGAGGGACTACTAAGCCTATTTATCAATTAAAAGCAAAGATTTCAAACGGACAGTAACAGTAGCCAATTAAAAAGATGGGACCTAAAAAGCGTATCTGTCAATGCAAACGATAATTAGAGATTACTACGAGTGATCTGATTTTGACATGCATGACAATTGATATGAATGCGGAAACCTCTACAATTGTTTTAATAAAAGAGCGTAAAATGGGCAAATTTAGGAAAGCACCCTTTCTACCTTCCTGAGAGGAAATGAGAGTGGGTGACTACTACTCAATAATTAATTTAAAACGTTCTTGGAAAGCAATGGGGAGTTCAATAACTTCGACAAAGGTTACAATCGCAGAGAAGGAAGACTGTGGGCCACATGTATGAAAATGTTTTGCATTTACAAACAGTGCAATTCGGTAAAATTGTCCGTTTGCTAATGCAAAATAGCCTTTCATGATGTATGAAAGCTTTGTAGACGCAAAAATAATCATTATCTAAGATTGCGACTACAAATAGGGAATCACAACTTTCTGAGCACTTGTATGGAGCATTTACCAAATGCACACTGTGCATTTAGGAAAATGGAATTACCATTGACTTCAAGTCGGTGATAACCATGTGCAAACTTTGAAAAATGCAAAAAGCTGCAATTTTCAAAGTGCCATGTAGCGCACACATGCCTCTAGGGCATGTGTGTTCTTTACAGAAGTCCCAGACCTAATCTAGCTGACACACTCTAAATAATCTGCAGTGGGAAAAGTTGGAATGTGGTAAGAAACGTATACAATGCATTATTATAGACCAGGGAAAAGCCGATAATTGGACGAATCACCATAAAACATGTCGTCACTGGAAGCATAGGTAACATTTTTATCCTGTAGTTCAAAAAAGTTGGTTATCAAAGATGCATCCCAGATTGCGTGCAGTAGGTACTGGTAGGAGCAAACCTCCTAGGGAACTCGACCACCATTCTCTAGGCCATAGAAAGGAGACACCACCTATGAAAATTTTTCAGAATTTATTTTCAGTAATTCTGATTCATTCATGATGACACAGCTGTAAGATAGGAATCGAAATTCTGTTGTGCTTGGTAATAATAATTATTAATTGTGTATCATGAGTGTATGACATAACTTCAAATTCAAAGATTTTATAAATTTTTTAAAGGTGCTACATAAATATTGAATAAAGTAGGGCTTAGCGCTGAGTCCTGTGGACCACCACATAAGAGCTTGGAGGATGAGGATTGATACCGGAGGACCGTGACCCTTGAGCCCGGTGAGATAGAAAGCCCGTGGAAGATGGCCGCTCCCTTGTGAGCTCTGACTTGAATCGCAGATCTCCATCCAAGATGCTTGCTTATCTCGATTTCTACCTTCTACAATTCCTGGATACGATTCCTAATGTGGCTCCTACCTATGAGGATCCTTTTCAAGTATGGATGGCACCAATTTTAAAAGGATTACCAGCAGTTAAGAGCAGTTTGGTTAGAAAATCAAAATAGCACCTTGCCTCACTAACAAGCTTTCATAGGTGCAGCTTGCCCATCATTTTCAAACACTTTTGTGGCTATTTTGCATTAAGCGGGACAAAAGGTTTGGCTTAATATCATCGCTACTAAACAAGAGACTGTGCTTTACAATTGCTGTATCTCCATCCCCGGACCTGTCTTCACCGTCGCAGTCAAAGACAGTGTGAGGATTCCCTGCTTGCCTGAGACAGACTTTGATCCGCTCCAGCAACAAAAGGAAGTCTATCTGTCATGTTTATACCATTGTCCTTCCACTGCCTCCATAAGGGCTACCTAGTAAATACTGTTTAAGCTTACTTTTATCGTGTTGCTTGAGCGAGTGCTTACTCCGTTGCAGCAAGTGAACACGGGGCACAGGAGACCATACGAACATGATGGGCTGAGGCACACTGTTAAAAACAGGTGGTCTCGCTTATCACTTCCCTTCACAGCAGTGGAGAAGCGTATGCCCTACTAGCGCCTATTGTTCACGCAAATGTATACGGCTGAGAACAGGAGGAGTTTTCTACAGTAACTGAAGTCTGGCGAGGAAAGACTTGTTTACTATAGAAATCCCTTGAATCAGGAAGCCCATTGCTAAGCATGGGCTAAGAATTGTCCTTCAGTCAAGTAGCACTCTAAGGGCCAGATGTACAAAGAATAGGTATAGCGATTTCTAAACAGCAATTTTATCTGAATCTCGCTAGTTGGAAATCGCTATACCTTGTGTATGAATCTGTTTGTTTCATACTTGCGATTCCTAGTGGGTCGCAATATGACCTACCTCATGAGTATTAATGAGGTATGTTGCAGTTTGCAACCCATTAGAATATCTGCCATCACAGGGACAGTGGCCTGCTCAGGTCAGCAGACGACCATGTCTGTGATTGCCTGTGAATAAAGGTTTTAAATAAAAATGTAAATGCAACCTTTTTTCCTTAAAGGAAAACGGGATGCTTTTCAACAATAAAAAATGAAGGACCATATGTATCAAACTCCCTTTTTGCGAATCTCAATTTGCGATATTTACCAAATCGCAATTTGGGATTCGCAAAACGGTATGCATTTAAACAATCGCAAATAAATAGCGATTCCTTAAAAATGGCTATTTTAATTGCGAGATCTGAAATTGCGATTCCTTATTATAAAAAATCGCAAATTCGCAAGATACGGAATCGGAAACTCAGGTGCTGCATGATGACATCACAACCAGGAAGTGTGACTACCCATGCTGCACCTGAGTTTCTGAAGCACAGTGAGAGAGCAGGAGTGGAGGTGAGGGATCACTGCAGTGCTAGAAAGAATGGCAGAGACTGGAGACATGGCCAGCAAGGACAACCAGCATCAGGGGGAGAAACAAAGAAGGAGAAAACAAAAATATTCTGAGAGTGAGCTGGAGGTCCTGATCCAGGAAATGGTTGTCAGCCATGAGCTCCTCTTCGGCAAAAAGTCCCTACGAGTGCCTGAGACACGCAAGCGGAGGTTTTGGGCGGATATCCAGCGCAAAGTTAATGATATAGGCGTCACCCTCAGAAGCGTTGAAGACCTCAGGAAGCGCTGGTACGACCAGAAAAAAGGTTGGAGCAAGCCAAGAAGACTGGTGGTGGGACCTCTACTGCCACAGCCTCAACACCACTGGAGGAAATGGTGGAGGGGACTCTTCATCCGGAGAGCGTAATGGGCGTCGCCGACCTGGACAGCTCCGACCCCCCAGAACCAAGACAAGGTAAGAAGCATGCCATCACACCCCTGATACCCCCCTACTACCCCCACACCCCCAGGAGAGACCCAGGGGCACGACAGAACAAAAACACCAGTGCAGGTACACAAGCACACACAGCAATGCATTATGGGAGATATAGTCACATGCACATTACAGTGGAGCATTGACACCCAGCCAGTCCCAAACAGTATGTGCGCAACATGAAAGGTAAAATACAGATAGACAGGACCCATGCAACTCCAAACAGTGAATTTGAATGCATGTCAGATGCAAGTCAGGACAGAAAATTAATGTGTGCATTTACGTCCACAGCACCAGCTGAAACATAGAGAACAGCCAGTGGAGGCGAGGAAGAATCCCCTGACGCAGAGGCAACAGGGCTAGAGGAGGATGAGTGAATGGAGGAGGAGTGCAGCCCAGTAATCCATCAGACACGCAGCAGGAGGCATGCAGTGCCACCATTGCCCCCGCTGGAGGATGAAGCCCAGGACACTGATGGCGATGTCTAACCAGTCCCTGGACCGTCAGAGCCACGACACCGTGCTCGAGCACCTGCAGATGCAATCCCGCCAATTCCATCCAGGCGCAGAGCACGTGCATCCACCAGTTCAGCAGACACAGGAGAGGACACAGTCTTCAGAGGGCTGGAGGGGCAAATGTTGGAGGTCCAGCACCTGCAGGCGAGCAATATCAGGGCAGTTCAGAGACAAATCAGGGCTGGCTTCATGGGCATGACGGGTGCCCTGGAGGCACTCTGCGCTGAACTAAGGGCGGATCGAGCTGCTAGGCGCAGGGAGATGCAGCGCCTAGACCTCTACACCAGGGCGGTCAACCGCCTCACCTCAGCAACCAATGTGATGTCAAGGCGCAGCATCAGTGTGCAGCGTGAGGTGGCACACAACAGCCAGGACATGGCAAGGGTCCTCGTACAGGTGACATGTGCTGTGGATGAGCTGCGGGCAGCTCGCACGATTGTCCCAGGAGTCCTCACTCCAACAGACGAGAAGGCACAATCTACAAGGAGCAGCATTACACCCCCACCACCCCGGATAGGCGCCGTAGTGTGGGTCACAGAGGGGCTTCTGGGACAGGTGAGGAGGGCACTGTGCACCCACAGCCAGGGGCCACAGGCCGACAGCGCCGCAGTTGAGGTGCACAGACTTGTACAAGGTGATGGGTGAATCAACCCAGTGCACACGGACACTTGGGCCAGATTGTTCCTTCGCACTGTGATCTGAACATGTGCTGCTAATTGGACATAACATTGTGTGCTACACAGGCTGTGTGACGAGATTAATCCTGCATTTAAGGAAATAAAACACAGTCTCCTAATTGATATATCGCATTGTGTCATATTTTCTTACCTAGAAATAGTTCTGTGCTACCTCTTCACACCTCTGGCACCCAGCAGCTGCACCAATTGCACCAGCTGGCATGCATCCTTGCACTGGGCCCTCCTCATCTGATGAATCAGATTCACTGAGCTCCACCGGTGTGCCTTTCCTGGTGGTGATGATATGCAGCATGGCACATGCTACCACTATCTTGCAGCAGGTCTGGGGGCAGTATTGGAGTGCCCCTCCACTCTTATGTAGGCATCTGAATCTGCTCTTGAGAAGCCCGAAGGTCCGTTCGATGGTCCCTCTCGTTGCTATGTGGGCACTGTTGTACCTCCGCTCAGCAGCGTTGGCAAGATTCAGGTACGGCGTCAGTATGAATTCCCGGACCGCATACGCACTGTCACCTGTGGGGTGGGAGAAATATGGTTAAACGCTGTACTGGCAATGCAATTACCTAGTAGGTATCCCTCACCAAACTCCCTATTTGTGAGTCGGTGGTGTATCCCACTGTGGCAGAAGATGAATGCGTCATGCGTGCTGCCTGGGTATTTAGCAACAATGTCGGTGATAATGTGTTTGGCATTACACACCACCTGTATGTTCAGGGAATGGTATGATTTCTGATTCCTGAACACATACTCGTCCTGGGAGGGGGGGATATGGCGACATGTGTCTCATCTATGCATCCAATGACGTGGGGAACTGGGCAATTTGGTAGAAGTCCTGCTTCGTCTGGTCTAGTGCCTGTGGTGTGCTGGGGAAGTATATGTGGTGAGGCAGCCTCTGTACCATGGCATCAAGGAACGCGTGGAAAAAGTGCGACAATGCACTCTGGGAGAACCCTCCTGCTGAGGCTATCACCCCCTGGAAGCTACCTGATGCCAAGAGGTGCAGTGAGCACAGGACCTGGATGTGGGTGGGGATGGTGTGTGTCCTGCGTGTGGGGTGTTCAAGAAAAGGTTTGAGCTCATCAATTAAATCCAGGATGCTCTCCTCATCCAGCCTGTAGTTTGTATGGATCTCCTCCTCAGTCCGCTGGAACAGGGTTATGCGCGCTCTAAAGATCCTTTCCTGGCGTCTCCTTCTCTGTGCAGCAGCTCTGAGTCGCAGCCTCCTGGCTATCACGTACAGCCCAGACATTGTGAAAGACATCTGTTGCATTGTGGGCTGCCTTAAATAGTTTGCACCTGGTTACCACCTGCTCATACTTGGTGGTAATTGCGATTCTCTAAATTGCGAATTTCATCACATCGCTAATTGCGATTTTTTCATACATTCCATTTAGCGAATTTGCTAAATGCGAGGTCAACATTTGCGATTTTTTGCTATTGTTGAGTCACATTTTGCGAATTTGCATAAAAATCGCTAATGTGTGGGAATCGCTAAATTGCTAATCGCAGATTTAGCGATTAGCAATTTTGCGTACAGAATGTGTCTCTTAAATAGGGAAACAGTGCTTTGCGATCGCAAACACAGTTTTTTTGCGATTCGCAGTGTTTGCGATCGCGAAACTGCTTCATAGATATGGCCCTAGATGTTCTGTTTTCATATTTCACGATTAGGCAGTGGTCCGTGGGACCACTCCCTGCTCTTAAAAAATGTGTTTCCAACAGTTACAAAGGGGAAGGGTCCCATCAAGGTTTTGCGATGCATTTCGACAGCTAAACCTTCATACATAACACTAGAAATCGATATTTGGAAGCGACGCTCTAAACATGTCCCTTTCAGATGCGATTCTAGAGAAAAGCAGTCTGAATGTTTGTCCATTCAGAAAACCATTTTTGCTGTCGCAAACGGACCAATTTTGCAAAACCTACGTTTGCAACTGCAAAAATGCTTCGTACATATGGCCCTAAGTGCACTTAGAAAAGGCATAATGTTCAAAAGGAACAGTAGGAGGAAATAATTGTTTCAAGAGTAATTCACGAGGCTATGTCTTCAACCTTAAATAAACCAGCAACTAAAAAGGAGTCACTTGACTGCACAAATTAAGAGGATCAACAGACTAGCCCAAAGGCAAAATATATGCAAGTGTCACGTTTTCAGCAAATGTTAGTGCATATCATGAATGTACCGGGTTTTCAGCCTCTGCCACCGGAGTCAGAAGAAGGGTTCTTTGCACAGTATGAGCCTCAAAATGCAGACCAGCTTCCTTTACATGTCATCTTGAAAAACACAGAAAGAATAGAAAGCGCTGGATAAATCAGGGTTTACTCTTTTTTTTTATCAAAAAGATATTCATTAGGGAACTTTTTAATTGACTTTCTTCATGGTGCTTAAAGTCAATTCGAAACTATTCTGTATGGCATCCTCCTCCTCCTCTTTGGTCTTTGAAGAGGTTCCCCTAAATTATCTTGTCGATTAGAATGTAGAGTGCTTTAATAAGAGCATACACTGCATCAAACTTTTTAATGAGAATCAGTATGTATGCAACATATGCTTCGCATACACTGTTCAAAGGATTTCAATCAATCAATCAGGATTCTTATAGATGGCGTCTAATCACCTGTTAGGGTCTCAAGGCACTGAGAGGGTGTTCTGTAGTTCAGTCGAAGAGCCAGTTCAGTCAAAGAGCCAGGTCTTGAGCTCCTTCTTGATTTGAGGCAGTAAGCGTGAATGGATGAGATGTAGAGGAAGAGAGTTCCAGGTCTCTGCTGCAAAGTAGGAGAAGGATCTTCCTCCGGCCTAGGTCTTGTAGATCTGTGGGAGAGTGGACAGGCCGCCAGGTTGGCGGAGTGGAGGTGTCTAGTGGGAGGGTAGAAGGAAAGGCGGTGGTTGAGGTATGCAGGTCCAATGTTGAGGAGGGCCTTGTAGGCATGCGTGAGGAGCTTAAATGTTATTCGTTTGTTAATCAGGAGCCATTGGAGGTTTCTCAGGTGACTGCCGATTTGGCTGTTGCGGGGGATGTCCAGGATAAGTCTTGTGGCGGCGTTCTGGATTCTTAGCAATTTTGTTTGGACCTTCTGAGCGCCTGGGTGACCTTTTTTTCTGGACTCGGTGGGGATCTACTTAAAGATCTTTTGAAGCAAGCGGAGCTTGTGGAAGCAGGAGAATGAGACGGCATTGATTTTGTGGTTCATTGAGAGCAAGGACTCAAGGATGTTCGGTGGGTGTGGTTAGGGGCTCGAGCGCTGCGGGTCACCAGGAGTTGTCCCGAGTGGAGGGGGTGGTTCCCAGGATGAGGACTTTGGTTTTGCCAGAGTTGAGTTTAAGGGAGCTGTTTTTCATCCAGGTGGTGACTGCCTTCATCCTGTTGTGGAAGTTGTTCTTTGTGGCTGTAGGTTCACCAGAGAGGGAGAGAATCAGCTGGGTGTCATCAGCGTAGGAGACAATGTTTAGTTCATGGTTTCTGACAATAGCTGCCAGCAGGGCCATGTAGATGTTGGAAGAGGATGGGGCTCAGAGAGGAGCCCTGAGGGACTCTGCAGCTGATCTCTGTAGTCTTTGTTTGACTGTCTGGAGGAAGGAGAGTTTCCAAGAGTAATCTTAGGTAACACGAATCTTCTGGCAACATTTCTGTCAGATATTACCTTTGACTCCTTATGGTCGACATCCACTGCTGTAGGCCGCTCAGGGACAGCAAGGAGAGTGGCTCAAGAGGAAGACGATGGCTGCTGCGCAGCGAGCTCTCATTCATCATCTTCCTTTTGCAGGTTAAAAACTTTTTGGGGCGCGACCCAATAATATGATCCAGAAGATTGCATATGAGACAAAGATCCTCCTGCTTTGTAGTGCTGTTTTAACAAAGAAATCTTTTTTTTTAATTTCAAATTATCTTTATTAATTTTCTGTAGAATCATAACAAGAGCTGATAACAAGGTCGAGTACAACAGTATACATGACAAGGTATTTAGCTGAGCATAAAGCATTACTAGCGATAGGTGTTCATCTGGACAATGAAGTGACCTCTTAGTCAACAGCTCAAGAAAGGAAAAAATAGAGTGAAAAGAAAAGGAAGGAGGAAAGGAGAACCAGAAAGGGAAGAGAAAAGAGAGAAGAGACAGTCCAGTGCCCTAATCCATTACGTAGAATGGCATAATACAGTAAACATCCAGCAAGCACAAATTCCAAAAATGTAAAGCCCCCATAGGAAATATCGTTCCAAATAAAGAGTTCATGGCGGCTTATGAGAAGCAAAGTAGTCGTCCAGGGTAGACCACATGCTCCTCGTTGGGGATTTCCAAGGCGAGTGTTGCAAGACGATGTTGTCTGCCCCCCTGAGGTGTATGACCCAGTTCATCCAGCCGTTGTAAGAGGTCTTGCTAGTGTCTTTCCAATTGGTGAGTATCATTTTGACTGCAGAAATCAACAATAGGTCAAGAAGAGCTCGGTCATCTTCCGAATGCAAATCCTCCTGTAAAAAAGCAGTTACCACAGTCGGCAAATTCCGGGGGAGTACACAATTAAATAATTTATTCAAAAAAGAAAGGACCCTATCCCAGAAGGGCTTCACTACAGTACAGTGTATTATAAGGTGAGCCAAATCTCCCCTGCCCTGGTTACAATTCCAGCAGATGTCATCCTCCCGAATCCCCACTGAAAACAGCCTAGCTGGTGTCCAAAAAGCCTTGTGCAATAACCAGAATTTAGTTTGAGAAAGAACTGGGGAAATCTTATTGCGTGAAACTGAACCCCATAAGGAGGGCCACATCTCTACAGTCAACTGAGTAGGCGAGAGCAAGTGCCAATAATCGACTACCTTAGCATTAATCTTTGAGGATTTTGGGCGCAACAGTTTGTAAATCTGGGAGACCTGATGGCCAAGCCTATTGAGTTTTGTTACTAATGCGGGCAACTATGGGGAACTAGAGGACAGTCTGGATTTCGCAATGGCAGCCCTCACTTTCAGGAAATTATAAAATTCAATATCGGCTAAGTGATATCTAGTTTGAATTTCCTTGAATGTCAATGGGAATGCAGTGTTTTCCAATTGATGGAGAAAAAAGATACCCTTTTTGCACCAGGATTCAAAGAATAGTGGTTTACCATTGTAGAGGAACTTGGAGTTTAGCCAAAGCGATTCCATGTTGGAGCCCTTCATCCTGACCTCCAGGGTCCTATCCATTTTCAAGAGAGCTAATTTAGTGTTTTTAAAGATGGGCTTGGAATGGGAGGCGACAAGACGATTGGCAGTGAGAGTCGACAGATGATGTATGTTATGGAGGAGGGCCTTTTTCACTTCTAACCACACTGGTGTATAATTACCAGGGGGAGAAACCCAAAGTAGGCCTTGTTTCGCCAAAAAGGCGTATTGGTAGAGGCGAAAATCCGCCAGGTTAACGCCTCCCAGTTTCTTATCGAGCCTCAATTTACGGATGCTAATTCTGGCTTTTTTCCCGCGCCAAAGGAATGACGTTAAAAGGGTGTCCAATTTATGATGAAAGGACTCAGTTAGCATAAGTGGGAGCATGCATATGAGGTAATTAACTAAGGGGGTAACCATCATCTTGACAGTCTCAATTCTTCCCCACCACGTGATAAATTTTGGGGACCATGCATCCAAAAGTTTCTTAATTTTCTCTAGAAGCACCTTCTCATTTTGATACAGGGTGTCCATGATGTTGTTCCCAAATTCAATCCCCAAATATTTAATGTAGCCCGCTTGCCATGCTAACCCAGAGTCCCCTAGCATATCGCTAGTGCAGAACACATTTAATGGTTTAACTTCCGATTTATCTCTATTGAGTTTATACCCGGAGTGTATAGAATATAATGCAATTGTGTCCATCAGGGCTGTAATTGAGGAATCCGGGCACTCAGTGACTATCAATATATCATCCGCGTAGGCGGCCAATTTGACTTGTACGCCACTGATGTCTACTCCTTTAATATCTGTATTGAACTTAATGGCCTGAAGAAGAGGCTCCAATGCCAAGAGAAAAAGTGATGGAGATAAGGGGCATCCCTGTCTGGTACCCTGATAAAGGGGGAAGGCCTCCGAAAGTGACCCGTTAACAGTTATACGGCCAGTCGGTTTTTGGTATAGAGACATAACCATTTTAATAAACTCATCACCTAAATTAGAGAAGTGCAAACAACGTTCCAAAAACGCCCAAGAGACTCTATCGAAGGCCTTCTCGGCGTCTAACGTGATGGCAACAGAGGGTTCACTTTTAGTTGCCGCATTTTCCAAGACATGGCATAGCAGACGTGTGTTATCATTGGATAAACGATTCCGGAGAAACCCCACCTGGGAATTGCTTATCAATTTATGAAGGACCGAGTTTAGCCTAACCGCGAGGATTTTGGCATATATTTTACAATCGACATTTATAAGCGAAATAGGTCTATAATTTTTTGGATATACGGGGTCTTTCCCATCCTTGGGGATAACGACAATGTTAGCCTCGGACATAGAGTCAGGCGTGCGTCCTGTGGTGGCACTGTGATTAAAAACCTGTTTCATAGTAGGGCCTAATTGAGCTAAAAAGGATTTATAGAAGGACGCCGTGAAGCCATCTGGTCCTGGCGCTTTATTCTCCTTCAAGGCTCTGACCGTCTTTTCTATCTCCGAGCTATTGATTTCCATACCTAACATGGCCGAATCCGCTTCTGAGAGTTGTGGTAGATTGAGATCGCGGAGGAAAGCAGAGCATCTCTCACTGTCAAAAGTCTGATTATTAGAATACAGGTCTTGATAAAATTGTTTAAAAGTATTGAGAATGCCATTATGTGTTGTGTGAGTTTGGTTGTTAGCGTCTTTGATTGAAGAGATGACATGTTGGTTTTGTCTATGTTTAAGGTATGAAGCTAGGAGTTTCCCAGCCTTATTGGCTTCACATAGATTCAGAGCTTTAAATTTATTAATCCACACCCCTGCTCGTTCACTTAGTATCTTATTGTACTCATATTTTTTCTGTGTCAAAATCAACAGTAGAGTAGCATCGTTAAAGGACGCAATGTGGGCAGTTTCTAAATCTCTAATTTCTCGTTCTAGTAGGAGTAGTCTTTGGTTCAGGCTTTTATTTATTTTCGTTTTTATTGCAATGACTAGTCCCCGTATAGTGGCCTTCAGTGCATCCCAGTGAATATTTATGTTAGTATCATTCACCCTATTATGACTAAGGTAATCTGTAATGGCCTCCGCAATCTTCTCTCTGTCTGCGGGGTCCGACAAAACATCATTGTTAAATCTCCATCTTTTAGGAGTTTGTGTCTTGTGGCTTCCCGTTAATTTAAGCGAAATGCAAGAATGATCAGAGATCAGCCGTGGGGCTATATCAGTATCCTCTATGAGGCAGGTGTATGCCCCAGGTACAAGGATATAGTCAATCCTAGTGTACGAGTTGTGAGGGGCCGAGTAGAAAGTGTAGTCCCTTGTGTCTGGATGTTGGAGTCTCCATGGATCTTTAAGGTTAAGTTTAGAGCAAATAGTTGTGAGTATCGCATGTGAGCTCGTGGGATGATACTGGCAGTTAGACTGCCTGTCAATTATCGGGTCCAGGGGCAGGTTGAAATCTCCTGCCATTACCATAAGATCATCCTGGGGTATACTGACCAATCTGTCTGAAACGCTGGACCAAAAGGAGGGGTCGTCCGCGTTAGGCCCATAAATATTGACTACATGTAGTAAATCCTCTCCTCTCCTCAAATGAGTGATCAAAAAACGACCATCGTTGTCGTGCGCAGAGGATAATAGCGTTATGTTAGCAGATTTCGAAATCAAGGTAATGACACCTCGTTTCTTCTTATCAGCTGGAGAGCATGCCATTTGTGAAAACCAGTTACCTTTAAGGAGGGTAAGTCATCCTCAGAGAGCTTTGTCTCTTGTAACAACACAATATCACTTTTTGTCTTGGCCAAATACTCTAAGACTTTACGCCTTTTCACAGGGTGATTAAGACCCTTAACATTTAGAGACACAATCTTCAGATCGCTCGATAGGGCACATTGTTTGTTAGTGGCCATCAGGGTCGGTTGTAAATGGTGAAATCATTAAGTATGGGACTTGACACAGGAACAAATGCGAATAGTTAGAAAACCATATATCAGGACTCATATGGCAGCCATCAATAACACATATCTGCAGCAGCATAATCAATTTAGAATCCAGACATTCAAATCCTGAACCTTGTATATGGGATACAGGGCACCAGACATGTCTAACGAGCAGAAGAAGCCGGGCAAGGAGAAGAGTGAAGGAAAAGGAGAAAAAGAAGAAAGAAAAGAAGAGAAAGAAAAGTATATGGAGAGCAGCCGAGGAATCAACAAAAAAATCAGTGAAAACGTTACTGAAATCATGGGCGCTCTCAACCCAGTCACCCCCCTTCCCCTCCCTCCCCACCCCAACCGGAATACTTAGCATGTGGGAGGTGCGACGACAGAAGTGTCCGCCCGCACCCCGGAGGAAACCTCATAATCAAGACATATACAGAACTTCCCAATATCTAACGAACAGTTAACCTTCGGCTGAAATGCAAGCCTAAATAGGAACAGATATCAACCACCAAAATACCATCTCAACCCATAAAGGACGTGTACACAGACTCAAGTTACGTATGAATAGGTGCAATACCCCGGGTCATCCGAAGGGAGCAATGTTATGAGATACGATGGAAACAGTGCCCTCATTACGTCGGACCAGGTGAGGACTTTCTTTTACTGGCAGAAATCTGTGACGAGTCCATGTCTTGAGCAGGAGGACCCTCTAGATAATTCTCAAGATCTCTGGGGTCGGTGAAAAAGAGGTGTCTACTCCCATCAGTGATCTTAAATCTAGTAGGGCCGACAAAAGAGAACAGAATACCTTTGCTCTTCAGCTTGTCCCTTAGATTAAGGAAACCCTTACGCATATAAACAGTAGGTTTCGAGAAATCTTGGGTGAAAATAATTTTGTGACCCTTCCAGATGAGTTGATGGTTTTTCCGGGCATAGGTAAGTATTGCTTCAACCTGTCGATATCGCAGAGGCTTACAGATGATTGGACGAACCCCCTGCCGTGAAGAGGATTTAAATGATGGGATTCTGTGTGCTCTGTCCAATTCAAAGGGGTGGTCAAACGATATGCCAGTAAATTTCGGGATCCAGTCTTCAAGAAAGGCCAAGCAAGATCCTAGAGCCTCCTCCGACCCCTCCGGAACACCAAGTATTCGAATGTTGCCTCTCCGATTACGGTCTTCCAACTCAGCTGTCTGTCTCAGGAGCATAGACGACACCTTCTGCAAGGATTTTACCTCAGAGCGTGACTTGGCAACGATGTCCTCAACGTCACTGATCCTCGGTTCAGCTACAGAGAGTCTATTATTCACCGTGTTCATATCTGCTCTAATGGCCGTTATTTCCAACTGTATAGAGTCTGTAGTTTGTTTAGTTGATTTGGCCAGCTCGTGAACATCGGCCAGTTTTTTAAGGATTAAGTCCAATGTGCTATTGATATCTGGTTTCATTTTGATGGGCGAATCTGACTGTGAGGGTTCACCTTTATTCCTTTTGTGCATCAACTTAGAGTCTCGGTCCGCCATTTTAGAGGTAGTGGGATGCGGTATATAAATGGATAACTAGGTGGTCGTCTGCCCGGGTAATGAAAACGTCTAGGGACTCTCGGGAGCGCCGTGCTGGGAGCAAAGAAAGTCACAAAGAGGGCCCTTATAGAGATGGTAGCGGATCAGAGTGACAATGCGTGGTCATAAAGTGTGATCATATGAAGGGCTATTGGACCAGGTAGCCGTGAACAAGCCGATTGCAATGTTAATTTACCCAGGTAGAGTAGGAAAAGCCGGCCTGCACCGACGCATCTGGAAAAAGGAACAATCCTGTCTCCGGTTTGGTGTATAGATCCTTCCCTCTACAATTCGCACCAATAGAGCGCAGTGCTTGGTGTGGCAGAGCTAGGCGTGCAACTCCCACCCTCCGCAATGCTCAGCAGAGGAGCACACACTAGAGTGACAGAGCACAAAGATAGGGAAAGCAGGAGAGTCAAGGCTGCTACCAGATACTAGGGCACGAGCCATGTTCAAGTGGCTGATGGAACGGCGTAAGAGGACCCCAACCGGGACACAAGCGGACCCATGGCATGCGCTGGGCTCAGGCCGGCTTCTCGAGAGCAAGCGATAGTTGAAGGACTGAGATTGGATCGAGGATTAGTGCAGCCATGCCGCCATCTTGAAGTCAGGCATGCCGGTACCCCAACAGACGGCTCACCAGGTCATCCAAGACTCTGAAAGCACCCTGGCCTCAACTCGACATCAGCGCGAGTGAGCAGTCGTGCTTCGCCGATATCCATGTACCTGTCAGGAGACGTCTTGTCAGCCGCACGGGACCGTCCGAACGAGACATTCAGGTAGGCGCCATTTTGGTACTCTTCGCAGCGCGTCGTGAAGCGGATCTCACCCCAAAGTCGAATTTCCAGCCTCCGGTGTCAGATACAAGGGGCTCCCCGAACTCCAGACACCTTACAGAGCGATATCAGCGCCATCCGGTGCACGCCTAATCGGTCACAGGGCTCAGGGAAGATAGCGTTTTCCTCCGGTCCGACGGAGCAGCTAAATCAGGCGGCCATTTCCACTGCCGTCCAAGCCACGCCCCCAACAAAGAAATCTTTTAATCACAGAAAATTAGAACAGTTGTCTCAGCAGTCAAAATGTCCTTTTCGAAACAGCATGGGATCGAAGGGCTGCACAGTCAGATAAATCCCACCACAACCACCCAAGTCTGAGCCTCCTAAATCCTTACTATTAAGGGAGAAAGTGGGAGCAAGAGTTACCCTCCATTAAGAGGCATGGAGCAAAAGATCAGGGACAAATGGGTACTCACAGTAGTAAACAAGCATTGCTAAAGCAATTAGGTTTGAGGTTTGTATTGTGCATGCAGACAACATCAAGGTACACATTGACAAAAACATTGCAGTCGAGCAAATCTGCAAACACAGCAATTATAGATTGCTATATATTTAAGTCAGATTACACATTTTTTAGCTCTGAATGTATAAAAACTTTAGTACAGATTCTATCATTTCAATCAATCAATCAGGGGTTTATAAGGCGCGCTACTCACTCATGAGGGTCTCATGGCGCTGTGGGCGGGGGGGATTGGAGAGCAGCTAGGGATCAGTCAAAGAACCAGGTCTTGAGGCTCTTCCTGAAGGTGTGCTGAGTGGGGGAGTGTAGGAAGGTGGATATCTGACTATGGTTACCCCCAAATTTTTGCCTAGTGTCTAGCTGGTTTTTCGACTTAGTTGGCCTGAGATCCTGCCATTCAGGCTCTCAGGCTATCTGCTCTCTCTGTAAAATGGACTCCATGTACCCTAGGTACATACCCAATTGGTTGGATCACCCTGTCAGCCCCTGTACCAGTGTACACTAGGTACCCAGGGCATTGGTGTATCCAAGGCCTGCCAGGGGCTGAAGCATGTATTATGCCACCCCAGGCTTGGCCTAACAATCTGACACAACTGGCTGATCACTCAGCTGGGGTAAGTTGGTGTAATCACCTCTTACTTAGGTGTAGTATACCTATACCTAAACTTAAATGGGACACCTGGTAACCTATAAGTCACTCCTATGGCAGGCCTTAACAATCCTGAAGGCAGAGTGCTTGGTTCCATGTGAGATGGTGCTCTGGCATGAGCTGAGCCTGTCTGCAGTGGTCGGAACAACTTCCTTCTACTGTTTCCAGATATCGTCATACCATATACTCTTAAGTGCATTATGAACCTCGCGGTTAAATGCTATCTTTGGTTTGGCTTTATCAAAACATGTCGAGTAAGGTGTCATACGAATTGGAATACTAACCCCTCGCCAATTCTGGCGACGGGGTTAGCATTCCACCCTTCTAGAGGGACACGACATGTACAGTACCTGAAACCCGGGTAAAATCAGACATAGCCTCAGCTCCACAAAATGGATGCTGCCACCACAGACACAAGTCTGCCCTCCTGCTGCTGGGAGTCCTTCCAGCTTGGGAGGTGTGGACAAAGGGTTTCCTGCCAGGGGAGGTGCGTGCACCACCCCAGACAGGATTTTGTGTATTGGTCAGGTAGGGCTTGAAAGAAACCAGACATGCCTGTGGCTCACAAGGAGCCTCGGTGCATATGCCAGTTCAAACCGGTCCTGGGGCACACCAGTCCCGGGCCTGGGGCGAGCTGGACAAAGGATTGGGGGTGTAACCACCCCCCTTCCTGGTCCCACCCATAGGGAGGGACCTAGCAGGTAGTCCGGCCCCTAGAATCCGAATAAAGGTAGGAGCTGTGTCCTAAGACTTCAGACATCCTGGAATCAACTTGAAACTAAGAAGAAGACGGGAACTTCGACATTCTGCTGCACAGAAGACTGAAGAAAATCTCCCCTGTGGTCAGGGAGTGACCACCTTGCTAACGCAAGCACCATCCAGCAAATCACCGTCTGCTTTGCCGCCGCCTCCCGCCGGAGCCCGAGCCCAGAGACTGACAAGACCTGGACCTCCAGACCTCTCACCGCCCGATCCACAGTCCCTGCAAAGAAGAGACCCGTGGAGGCACCGAGACCCGTGGAGCCAGCCATCTTGGAACGACTACGACAAGCTGACAAGTGCAACAACCGAGGCTCCCTCCAAGTTGTGCTTTGGGTCCTGAGAAGCCCAACCCTCGAGCAGCATCTGCACCAAAGGTGAGCCCTCCAGCATCTCCACGATCTGCGTGGGGCCCTTCTGCATTTTGCCACTCGACGCGCCTAACCGGTTGCTGGCCCGCTGGCTAGTGGCCATCTTGGCGACGAAATCTACGACAAACACCGCTGGTCTGGTTGCTCCAGACTGGCCCTTGCTCCCCTCCAAAGGAGCAATCCCTCTGACCTTGCTGGTCAGAACCAACAGCTGATTTCCGAATCCTTCTACAATTGCTTTTGCCAAGGCTTGTTTGCTTCGATCAAGTCGCCGACACCGCCGACAGCGAGAGCCTGCGTGGGACAGCGTGTGAGCCGACTCCTGGACGTCGTCGACCTTCAGGGACCACGTGGCTGCGGAGACAAGCTACCCCTCATCACCTGTTTGCACCCGACATCGCCTGGTACCCACCTGGTGCCACGCTGGTCACTGGCTAGTGACTGTGAACACTGTCCCCTCTGCTTACAGGTCTTCAACATCTCCGATCCACTCTTGGATCCACTGCATCTCTTCCCGACCGACCGCCTGCAGCACTTTTGTCTACAGGCCCCACGGAACAGATAGAAGAAACCCGACGCACTTCGAGGCCTATGCACCCGCTTCCTGTGGGTGAGGTAAAGCTGGCACACCTGTGCCCAAGTGTAGTATTACATCTCTAGTGCCTGTGTTCCAAATCTTAAGTTCCTAGGTCATCCGGAAGATTCCTTTTGCAGTAACTTTGTACTTTTTACGCACCCATTGAAACCTATGGGAGCCCGCGTGTGACTATTTGCTCTGCACACGCCACCCGTGGACCTCCTGGTCACTAACTGACGTTAGCTCCTTGTAGGCCCAGCGATTCTAGAGGCCCTAGGCCTTTTCCCTTTTCTGTTCGTGGTACTTATACCACTATTTTAGTATATGGTTCGAGTGGCCACCAGGGCCTATCCATATAAAGTGCAACTTCTGTGTATTCTGTGATAATCTTGTTTGACGATTTGTGCTCCTGTGCTCATAAAGAGACTAGGGGTTACTTTGAGAAATAAATATATATATATTTTGAATATATATCTGTGTGGTGTCCTTTCATTGGTATAAAAGGGGGTTACTATTGGTAAAACAGCTTGCTTAACACGCTTCACGAGTTTAGCCTCAAAGACTGCTTAGCCTACGCTACCACTAGGGCAGCTAGTCCAAAAAGGTTGACTTACAACCACACCATAAGGGTTGCTTGGCATGGTACAAGGTGATCACTTTAACTAGTGAGCATCATATACCAGGCCAACTTCTCACATTGGTGAGCAGCGGTTGGATTTGAGCTTGCTGTGTTTTACCATTGTAATCTCTTGGTTACCAATTGAAAGATCACATAGGTACCTGTAGGTACATATAAAACAAGATTAGATATACTTAAGTTCTACTGAACTTAGTTGTTGTAGAGCAAAGGGAGTAGCACACCCTGACTACAACTACTAGATAGGTTTAGTAGGTAAACCCAAGTGTAGGTAGATTGCAACACATCCACCCACACTTAAGAGCAATGGCCGGGGCAGAGGGGTCCACTGTACCCATCTCTGTTGAGAGTGACCCCCAGAGGGCACCATCCAGCTTTGCTACCCTTAATCAGAATGAGCTCAGGCATTTGGCAACTCTTAGAGGCCTTAAACAGCCCAAGAACCCAAACTCTGCTGAGCTCAGAGAGCTCTTACAGAATGATGAGAATCAGAGAGCACTCAAGAAAGCTTCCCAGTTAGCCCCCTTAGGGTCAGGAACAGGAGGCCCCCCTTCTGAAGATGCCACTGAAGTACCCCTTCCCAATAGTCACCCCTTAGATGGGATGCCTACCACAGAGGATGAGAGTGAAAAGGATACTGACAGTAGTGAGGATGAAGGGAGAACTAGCCCAGTGCCAAGTATTATACTTGGCCCAGCTAAACCAAGGCTATTGGGGACTGACAGTGGGTTCAACCCACTGGATCTCCCCAGTGGACTTAACACAGGGCTTGGAAGGCAAAGGAATCGCTCAGGTGACTCCAATGCTTCCCATGGCTCTAGAGGCTCTCAAGGTCACTCCAGGAGAAGGATGACCACCCCTCAGAGGAGGGAACATGAGGCCAAGATGCAAGAGGCTCAGCTGAGGATCAGGAAGCAGGAGCTAGAAGTAGCCCTGATGGAAGAAAAACTGAGCAAGGCTAGGCAGCATAGAGAGAGTGGGTCTATACCCACTGGTGGCAGCAATGTCCCTAGGGACAAAGATAGGGTCTTTGACAATAGGAACCTGTCCAAGATTGTGCCCCCCTACAAAAGTGGGGATGACATCCACAAATGGATGACTGCTCTTGAGAGAGCCTGCAAAGTGCAGCAGGTTCCTGAAGACCAGTGGGCAGCAATCTTATGGCTCTCCTTTGAGGGGAGAGGCAGAGATAGACTCCTCACTGTTAGAGAAGAGGATGTCAGAAATTACAGAGTCCTGAAGAGTGTCCTAGTTGATGGGTTAGGCTTAACCACTGAACAGTACAGGTTAATGTTCAGAGACACCCAGAAGACACAGACTCAGGACTGGTCTGAATATGTGGAATGTGCCACTAAGGCTTTGGAGGGTTGGTTGCTGGGAAGTAAGGTGTCTGATTATACAGGATTGTACAATTTGATGATGAGAGAGCAGATTTTAAGTAATTGTCAAAACCAGCTTCTCCATCAACACCTGGTAGACTCAGATTTGACCTCTCCCCAAGAATTGGGAAAGAGGGCAGATAAATGGGTCAGGACCAGGATCAGGCCTAAAAACCAGGGTGGTGACCAAAAGAAAGATACCACCAAGCCTCAAGAGAAGGGTGGGGATAAAGAAAAAGAGAAACCTTCCTCAGGGCCCCAAAACTCCACACAGGGTGGTGGGTCCCAAGCTCCCTCCTCTACCACAGCTAAAAAGCCCTACTGCCATGAGTGTAAAACTCCTGGGCATTGGAAAACTGACAGCGGTTGCCCAAGGGCTAAAAACAAAACTGTTCCTCCAATTACTCCTGTCACACCACCTATTACTGTCAGCAGTAATCCCCCAGGTGGTGGGAGTGCCCCCAGAAATCTGGGTGGGTTTACTTGGGGAACACAGGGGGACCCTGGCTTAGCCAATTCCCCTACAGCAACCACTCTTGTCTGTGATGGTGGCATGGGGTTTGCCAACTTCACTGCCTGTCCCAACACTTTGGGTAGGTACAGACAGGAGCCCTACATCAATGGTACAAAAGCTGAGGCCTACAGAGACACTGGGGCTAGCATCACAATGGTGGCCCATTGGCTAGTTCCCTCTGAGCAGCTTTTGCCCGGTTTCTCCTACCAGGTGACTAACATTGATGGCAAACAGAACAGTCATCCCATGGCAGAGGTATGTCTCAGCTGGGGAGGGGTCACTGGCCCTAAAAGGGTAGCAGTGTCCCCAACCTTGCCTGTAGACTGCTTACTGGGGAATGACTTAGAACTCTCAGCTTGGGCTGGAGTTGAACAAGACACCCATTCTAAAATGGTAGGCCTTTCACAAAAGGGTAGGGGGGTTGTGCCATTCACAACCCCTGTCCAAATAGATTTCCTCCCTGAAAAGGTTGGAAGGGCAGTGGTAGCCACAGCCCAGGCACAGACAGACTTCCCTGTAGGGACTGGCAGAGCTGTGACAGTCACAGCTCAAACACAAACTGAGTGCCCCCCTGAAAAGGTTGGCAAGGCTGTAATGGTCTCAGCCTATACTCAGACTGACATAGGTGTAGTGAAGCCTGAAACAATGGATCACTCCACACAAACTGAGAGTAGTGGGGAGGAAGAAAAGTCTCCCTCTCCCCAGACATTAGGAAAAGGTCAGCCTCCTCAGGGATCTGACCTCACCCCTTGTGAAGGAACTGCCCCAGAGGTAGCCAGGCCTGGCCTGGCAGAGCCTCTGATGTCAGTGGCCCCTTCCAAGGTGGGATCCAGTCTGGTGCAGGTAGCCTGCCTCTCTCTACCCTGCCTCAGTCAGCCCAGGGCTGCAGAGGTCAGGGAGGCCAGTGGACCCCCAGAGGGCCCCTGTCCACAAGAACCCCCCCATCAAAAGAATGAGGATTGCCTGGCTAGTAGCCCTAGTCAGGTGATGGGTAAAAACATTCCTGAGGGATCTCCTTTACAGGTAGTTAGGGACCTCCCCCAGGGGGATTCTGTTGGGCACAGGCAAACATGGGACCTTAGGGCCCCAAACCTGACCTGTCCCTCCAGTAAGCCCACAAAAGGGACCCAGCCTCCAGCTTTAGGTAGCCAGAGGCTGACCCTGAGAGCACAGTGCAACTCAGTTAAAGGAAGAAAGGCATCCATGGTGGAGGATGATTGGAGGAAGCTGAGGCCTCACTTTGAGGACACTCACTTCAGTACTCCATCTCAACACCAGCCTTTTACTTTGCCAAGACACACCACAGGTAGAGATTCCCTATGGTGGAGACCCTCTGATACCCTTAGGGTGAGGGATTGCTTAGTGGACCATGAGACAGGGGGTAACCATGCCAGTGCTGGTTCCTCCTTATATGGCCACTTGGGCAATATAGGCTTACCTGGTCAAGGTCAGCCTTATCTCCCTTCGTTTGGGGGGGGGTTGTGTAGGAAGGTGGATATCTGACTATGGTTACCCCCAAATTTTTGCCTAGTGTCTAGCTGGTTTTTCGACTTAGTTGGCCTGAGATCCTGCCATTCAGGCTCTCAGGCTATCTGCTCTCTCTGTAAAATGGACTCCATGTACCCTAGGTACATACCCAATTGGTTGGATCACCCTGTCAGCCCCTGTACCAGTGTACACTAGGTACCCAGGGCATTGGTGTATCCAAGGCCTGCCAGGGGCTGAAGCATGTATTATGCCACCCCAGGCTTGGCCTAACAATCTGACACAACTGGCTGATCACTCAGCTGGGGTAAGTTGGTGTAATCACCTCTTACTTAGGTGTAGTATACCTATACCTAAACTTAAATGGGACACCTGGTAACCTATAAGTCACTCCTATGGCAGGCCTTAACAATCCTGAAGGCAGAGTGCTTGGTTCCATGTGAGATGGTGCTCTGGCATGAGCTGAGCCTGTCTGCAGTGGTCGGAACAACTTCCTTCTACTGTTTCCAGATATCGTCATACCATATACTCTTAAGTGCATTATGAACCTCGCGGTTAAATGCTATCTTTGGTTTGGCTTTATCAAAACATGTCGAGTAAGGTGTCATACGAATTGGAATACTAACCCCTCGCCAATTCTGGCGACGGGGTTAGCATTCCACCCTTCTAGAGGGACACGACATGTACAGTACCTGAAACCCGGGTAAAATCAGACATAGCCTCAGCTCCACAAAATGGATGCTGCCACCACAGACACAAGTCTGCCCTCCTGCTGCTGGGAGTCCTTCCAGCTTGGGAGGTGTGGACAAAGGGTTTCCTGCCAGGGGAGGTGCGTGCACCACCCCAGACAGGATTTTGTGTATTGGTCAGGTAGGGCTTGAAAGAAACCAGACATGCCTGTGGCTCACAAGGAGCCTCGGTGCATATGCCAGTTCAAACCGGTCCTGGGGCACACCAGTCCCGGGCCTGGGGCGAGCTGGACAAAGGATTGGGGGTGTAACCACCCCCCTTCCTGGTCCCACCCATAGGGAGGGACCTAGCAGGTAGTCCGGCCCCTAGAATCCGAATAAAGGTAGGAGCTGTGTCCTAAGACTTCAGACATCCTGGAATCAACTTGAAACTAAGAAGAAGACGGGAACTTCGACATTCTGCTGCACAGAAGACTGAAGAAAATCTCCCCTGTGGTCAGGGAGTGACCACCTTGCTAACGCAAGCACCATCCAGCGAATCACCGTCTGCTTTGCCGCCGCCTCCCGCCGGAGCCCGAGCCCAGAGACTGACAAGACCTGGACCTCCAGACCTCTCACCGCCCGATCCACAGTCCCTGCAAAGAAGAGACCCGTGGAGGCACCGAGACCCGTGGAGCCAGCCATCTTGGAACGACTACGACAAGCTGACAAGTGCAACAACCGAGGCTCCCTCCAAGTTGTGCTTTGGGTCCTGAGAAGCCCAACCCTCGAGCAGCATCTGCACCAAAGGTGAGCCCTCCAGCATCTCCACGATCTGCGTGGGGCCCTTCTGCATTTTGCCACTCGACGCGCCTAACCGGTTGCTGGCCCGCTGGCTAGTGGCCATCTTGGCGACGAAATCTACGACAAACACCGCTGGTCTGGTTGCTCCAGACTGGCCCTTGCTCCCCTCCAAAGGAGCAATCCCTCTGACCTTGCTGGTCAGAACCAACAGCTGATTTCCGAATCCTTCTACAATTGCTTTTGCCAAGGCTTGTTTGCTTCGATCAAGTCGCCGACACCGCCGACAGCGAGAGCCTGCGTGGGACAGCTCGTGAGCCGACTCCTGGACGTCGTCGACCTTCAGGGACCACGTGGCTGCGGAGACAAGCTACCCCTCATCACCTGTTTGCACCCGACATCGCCTGGTACCCACCTGGTGCCACGCTGGTCACTGGCTAGTGACTGTGAACACTGTCCCCTCTGCTTACAGGTCTTCAACATCTCCGATCCACTCTTGGATCCACTGCATCTCTTCCCGACCGACCGCCTGCAGCACTTTTGTCTACAGGCCCCACGGAACAGATAGAAGAAACCCGACGCACTTCGAGGCCTATGCACCCGCTTCCTGTGGGTGAGGTAAAGCTGGCACACCTGTGCCCAAGTGTAGTATTACATCTCTAGTGCCTGTGTTCCAAATCTTAAGTTCCTAGGTCATCCGGAAGATTCCTTTTGCAGTAACTTTGTACTTTTTACGCACCCATTGAAACCTATGGGAGCCCGCGTGTGACTATTTGCTCTGCACACGCCACCCGTGGACCTCCTGGTCACTAACTGACGTTAGCTCCTTGTAGGCCCAGCGATTCTAGAGGCCCTAGGCCTTTTCCCTTTTCTGTTCGTGGTACTTATACCACTATTTTAGTATATGGTTCGAGTGGCCACCAGGGCCTATCCATATAAAGTGCAACTTCTGTGTATTCTGTGATAATCTTGTTTGACGATTTGTGCTCCTGTGCTCATAAAGAGACTAGGGGTTACTTTGAGAAATAAATATATATATATTTTGAATATATATCTGTGTGGTGTCCTTTCATTGGTATAAAAGGGGGTTACTATTGGTAAAACAGCTTGCTTAACACGCTTCACGAGTTTAGCCTCAAAGACTGCTTAGCCTACGCTACCACTAGGGCAGCTAGTCCAAAAAGGTTGACTTACAACCACACCATAAGGGTTGCTTGGCATGGTACAAGGTGATCACTTTAACTAGTGAGCATCATATACCAGGCCAACTTCTCACAGGGAGCGTCTGATGTTGACTGGGAGCTCGTTCCAGGTCTTTTCTGCAACGTTGCAGAAGGATCTTCTGCCTGCTCTGGGTCTGCGGATGGGTGGGGTCTCTGCCAGGGAGAGGTCGGCGGAGTGGAGGTTCCTTTTGGGTATGTGTAAGGAGACTCTTTCATTGAGGTATTTGGGTCCAATGTTGTTGAGGGATTTGTAGGCGTGGGTGAGTAGCTTGAAAGTTACTCTCTTCTCGATGGGGAGCCAGTGGAGGTCTACTTGCTCGTGTCGTGGGGTTCCGAAGACGAGTCTGGTTGCGGTGTTTTGGATGGTTTGGAGCTTGTGTAGCAGGGTTTTGTTGATTCAGGCATAGAGGGCGTTGCCATAGTCCAGTCTGCTGGTTATGAGTGCGTGGGTGACGGTCTTTCTGCTGCTTTCGGGGGGATCCCCTTGAAGGTCTTGCGGAGGATGAGGAGGGAGTTGAAACAGGTGGAGGCAATGGCGTTGATCTGGTGGGTCAGGGTGAGGGAGTAGTCTAGAATGATGCCGAGGTTCCGGCCGTGGTCTGTCGGAGTGAGAGGGTTTCCAAGGGCAGGGGGCCACCAGGAGCTGTCCCACGCGGTGGGTGACGAGCCAAGGACAAGGACCACCATCTTCTCCGAGTTCAGTTTTAGGCAGCTGTCGCTCATCCAAGCTGCAACGTCTTTCATTCCTTCTTGGAAGCTGAGTTTGGTGTCTTCGGGGTTCTTTGTGAGAGAGAGGATGAGCTGGGTGTCATCGGCGTAAGATACTATGCTGAGCCCCTGCTGTCTGCTGATGGTGGTGAGGGGGGCCATGTAGATGTTGAAGAGCGTGGGGCTAAGTGAGGATCCTTGGGGTACTCCACAGTTGATCTCTGTAGGTTCGGAGAGGAAGGTAGGGAGTCTGACCCTTTGGGTTCTGCCTGAGAGAAAGGAGCGGATCCAGTCCAGGGCGGTTCCTCGTATACCGGCATCATGGAGTCTGGCTGCGAGAGTGCAGTGTGAGAAAGTGTTGAAGGCTGTGGAGAGGTCTAGTAGGATGAGGGCCGCAGTGTGGCCCTGGTCGAGTAGCATGCGGATCACATTGGTGGCGGCGAGAAGGGCGTTCTCAGTGCTGTGGTTGCTTCGGAAACCGGACTGTGAGGAGTCGAGGATGGCGTTTTCTTCAATAAAGGTGGTCAGCTGGGCGTTGATGAATCTCACAGTGACTTTGGCTGCGAAGGGAAGGAGGGAGATGGGCAGGTAGTTTTTCAGGTCTGTCGGGTCGGCTGAGGGTTTCTTGAGGAGGGGCTTGACCTCTGCCCGCTTCCAGTCGTCGGGGAAGATGCCGGATTCGAGGGAGGAGTTGATGGTCCGGCCTAGTTCGGGTGCTATGGCAGCGGCGGTTCTGTGGTAGATGTGCGGTGGGCAGCGGTCCGTGGGAGCTCCTGAGTGGGTGTTCTTCATGGGTGTGTCGGTGTCTTCGGTGGTGGCAGGTGTCCAGGTGGTGATGGTCGGTTGGTTGTCGGTGGTGTAGCAGGGGGTGGTGTCTGGAGTCTGTTCACTGAAGTTGTCGTAGAGGGCCTTGATTTTCAGGTGGAAATAGGAGCTGAGCTTGTTGCAGAGGCCCTGAGATGGATTGACCTCAGTGGCTTCGCTGGGGTGTTTGGTAAACTGCTGTATGACATTGAAGAGTTCTTTAGCGTTACTTGAGTTGGTGTGGATTTTGTTCTTGATAAAGGTCCACTTGGTGTCTCTTATGCGCTGGTGGTATTCATTCATGGCGTTCCTGTAGTTGTTTTGGTCTTCGGTGGTTTTCGTGTTCCGCCAGAGTTTCTCAAGGCGTCTGCAGGAGCCCCTGGCTTCTTGGAGGTCGGCGATGAACCAGGTGGCCTTCAGGGGGCGCTGCTTGATGGGGTGGCAGAGAGGTGCGAGCTTGTCAGTGCAGCCGGAGATCCAGCGGTGTAGTTCTTTGGCTGCGGAGTTGGCGTTGGTCGTGGCAGAGGGGGGGTTGTGGAGGAGGGTGGTGCTGAGGTATTTCTCTGTGATCTTGCTCCAGTTCCTTTGTGGTGGGCGTGGGCCGGTTTGGGTGCGGTGGTAGTGTTGAAGGTGAAGTGTACGCAGTGGTGGTCTGTCCAGAGGGGTTGTGTGGTGTGGCTGAAGTGGATGTTAGTCCCTCCTGTGAAGATAGGGTCGAGGGTGTGTCCAGCTCTGTGGGTGGGGGGTGGTGACCAGCTGCTTCAGTCCAAGGTTGTCAACGTTGTCAAGGAGGGTGGTGGAGTCAGGGTCGCTGCGATTGTCGAGGTGGAAGTTCAGGTCTCCAATGAGGATGTAGTCCATGGAGACGATGGCGTGGGGTGCAACGAGGTTGGCAATGGTGGTGGCAGCAGAGGCGCGAGGCCCGGGGAGCCTGTAGACGAGGGTCCCGTGCAGCATGGTTCTGGGGCAGGTATGAATCTGGAAGTGGAGGTGCTCTGTGTTGGAGTGGGGGTCGCTCATGCTGGAGGTGGAGAGTCAGAGGGAGCTATTGTGTGCGATGGGAGTCCTCCTCCTGGGCGGTGGGGGCAGTCATTTCTTTGGATCTTGTACCCATCAGGGATGGCGGTGGTGATGTAGGAGGCGGAGGTGGCGTTGGTCCATGGTTCCGCGAAGAAGGCAACGTCTGGCGCGAGGGTGTCGAGCAGATCATTTCTGTTATTTTCTGTAGGCATGCAAAAATAAACATGTTCCCATAAAGATCTTTCTGCTGATAATTGTTCATTAAAAAAAACTGAACAAAAGAATGAAAACTAGACCTGGGCATAATTTGAATTAGGGGTTGTTTAACACATCTACCTGGGTGGTGATACATTCCCTTGAATACCCCTTCTGACACTCAGTGTGCACGGATTACAAGAATGGGCAGTGCTCAAGCAGACCCAGCGTGAGGACACCAGAGACTTGGTTTATGTGCGCCATGTACTAAGTGCCCAGTATGAGGACCCACAGATCCGGGTAAGGCCTCCCCTGCTTGCCTGTGATAAGAAGCTCTGACCAGGCCCCAGCAGGGATGTGGAATTCCTATAGCCCAATGCCCAGGGCATATTGTTGGGCTCAAGGGCAACAAGTTTTCATGTGTATTTTGGCCTTGGGACAAGTAGGCCCAACCACCTGCAGCACAAACCCTTTGGCTGCCACTTTGCAGTACCACATTCTAGATCAGAGAAGGGCACTGTCTGCAGTTAAGGTAATATTTGTGTCCATATGTTAATGCCGTTCAAACTTGTATATCTGGTTCATTCATTGAAAGCGTTTATTTTTAGGGTCAGCGCTCTAAGTAAATGTTGTAAGCTATGACTGCACTACTGACAGTGGTACCAGTATAAAAATGTGCACACACAAGTTTAGCAATATGAGGCTATGTATAATGCTCCCAGAATGCTCTCTCATTTGATGCAAATATTTGCAGAAGCTTGAAAGCAAGATTGATGATTCTTTGCTTTCAATATAAAATGTTGATAAAAAAATAATAGCAGGAAAAAAAATATTTAGCTAAACTACTGTAAAATTTCAGGTACCATTTCTTTGCAGCATCATTTAGTAACGTGTTGATGCATGCTGGTATTTCCCCAAAATATTCATAATGGAAAATCAGTGTAACCAGTTTCAATAAGATTATGGGAAACAAAAATAAACAAGCATTGGCAAAGCCAGTAGGTCTGAAATTGGTGGTCAGCTTTTTATTTTTGAAATGTGTGACTTGTTTTGGCATGGTTTTTGTAAAACCTTATTGGTGTGGGAGCTGCCGGGGCCTCACCATTATGAGAAACATTGGCTAAAGCAAAAATAGTTTTTGGTCTCAAAAAGCACATAACACCACAGTAGTTACTGGCACTGAACAAAACTACTTTGTGTGCTGATATGCTCATTGTGAAAGAGCAGAATGCTGTCATTCACGGTGAAGCCAGCTGATACGGAGAGAGAGAGAGAGACAGAATTTTAATAAGTGCAAAAGGTCATGGTCAACGCCAGATCACATTAGGGGCCTGATTATTAAAGAACTTCTCAAAAGTGCACCCATGGTATATGTCCTTGCATTAAGTGCAGCTATGCAGCTTTCGCGAATTCCCAAGAATTTATAGAAGTAGGACAAGAACTAGTACTCCTAGAAAATGTTTGTGAACTGCATTTTAGCATGAGCAAATGTGCATGTGAAGATTTGCTCATGCGAAAATCTGAGTGTTTGCAAGTTTACTTTCCCTCAAACCGCTGTTTTCCCAACTCTGGAAGAAGGTTTACGTCTACCATCGTTGGGAGTAAATTTCCAACATTTCTCAGTATGGGAAGAGTTGTTGAAAACCCTTAAAACATGCAAGTTAATAGGTTTGCACAGACTCAAAAGGGCATACTAACCCTGGAACTATTGCTTACCACTACCTTCAGCCCCAGTATGTTAATCCGCGGAAACGGGGCAACATAAGGGAATTACAAGTATTCAAACACTACTATGGTATGAGCCATGGCATAATCAGAGAGTCTATATCAGAGCTTTTATATAATGAGATTGCTGCCATAATTTGTTGCTGCACTACATGGCATCAAAGGGACAAGTGGATTTTGTTACAGGAGAAGTAGATATATGAAGCAACCTGCCCCGTGGACAAGTAGATATTTTATTAAATTCCACACCACTACCCAGGTCAGAGTTCCAACTGGTCCGCGATTGGATGGCCCCATCCCTGGTCTCCCTTTTGATAGAGTCCTGCAGGCACTGGGTGGTCTCCTCTGTTTGTCTGGGTTTACAAGGTCTGGTGGAGGACCCCGGCTTTGATCGGAATGGGGTCCCACAGGCCTGTGGAGGTCTCCCCTGCTTTTCCGTGTTCAGAAGCTCTGACTCAGCCCCATGGTCAGAGCCTTGGTGGGCCCATTGGTGGAAGACCCCAGCCCTGGCTTCGTTCCCTGGCTTGCCTTATCTCAAAGTGCTGCCGATGGGTACCCACAGGTCCGGGGTGGCCTCCCCTACTTGTCCAGGTTCAGAAACTCTGGACGGGCCCTTGGACAGAGCCACAGTGAGCCCAGGATGGAAGCCCTAGACCCTGAACTCCCTTCTCTGATCCGTGTTGGGAAGTGCCCAGGAATGGGGGGAGTCTTTTCATAGGGTCCTTCAGGCACTGGGTCGTCTGCTCTGTTTGTCTGGGTTTACAAGGTCTGGTGGAGGACCCCGTCTTTGATCGGAATGGGGTCCCACAGGCCTGTGGAGGTCTCCCCTGCTTCTCCGGGTTCAGAAGCTCAGACTGGAACCCGGTCAGAGGTCCGGCAGGCCATGGGATAGCAGCTCCAGGCCCTGGACTCGATTCTTGGCCCGCCGTGTCTCAAAAAGCACTAGACGGCCCAGAGAGACCTCCTCTACTTTCACGAGATAAGAAGCTCGGCCAGGCCCCGAGTCAGAGTTCAGGCTGGCCTGGGTTTTCTTATCCAGCCCACTGCAATGCAAAGTGTACAGGATGAGCTCCAACAGGACTGGGAAAGTCACCCCTGCTTGTCTGGGTTCAGAAGCTCTGACCGGGCCCCGGGTAGCGGCTGGTGGCATTTGAAAGTTGTGAGGAGTAAACATTTGTGATGAGTGCCCAGTGGTGAGCAGGGCGGTTCTCCCTCCTGAAATCTTTTTGAAAAAAGAGTGTGCAAGTGGTGCATTAATAAAGCAATTGTGAAAGTGTAGTTATGACATCAATATAAAGGATTTCATATGATAATGACATAGGTAGCTGCTTTTTTCAGTATAACCACAGAACTTCATAGTAGACATATGCACAAACAAACAAGCACACAGATACATGGTAATTTGGGCCAGGTACAGGGTTTACTGTCTTGGTTCTTAGGGCCACCTGTATGTAGCTATTTTGCATTCGCAAGCAGGCTGAATCACGTGTTTAGGGCGACCCTTCCAAATACCGAATTGCAGCGGTATATATGAATGTTTTGTGACAGTGAATGCAGTCGCAAAGCATTCGCATTTTACCACCATCTTCAAGTTGGTGGTAACCCATCCCCAAGGGACCCCTTCCACTTTGGGAACAGTGGGGAAAACTGCCTGCTCTTAATAAATGAAATGCAAAAACAAAAATTGATGGACAGAATGCATTCACCCCAGTACAAAGATCTCGGCCTAAACCCATCGTTTTTTTGCTCACCATGCCATTCCAGTTTGGACCCAACCATATGCAAATCAATCTTGACCCTGCGCCCAATGGGAACAGTCCAACCCGAACTGCGAAGCCAGGTCCTCCCTAGACTGGAAACAAGCATCCTAGGACCGGTTTCGGCCTTTTAGCCCTCATCAGCCAGGATAGCTTGACTCCAGTGGCATGGAGAACACGGGACCCAAGTCTGGGCATACCCGTCCCAATCGGGGTGACAAATGCAAAAACAACAATTGATGGACAGAATGCAGAACAATGTCATACATTCACCCCAGTACAAAGATCTGGACCGAAATCCATTGTTTTTTTGCTCACCATGCCATTTCAGTTTGGACCCAGCCATATGCAAATCAGTCTTGACCCTGCGCCCAATGGGAACAGTCCAGCCCGAACTGCCAGGCCCGGTCCTTCCTGGACTGGAAATAAGCATCCTAGGACCGGTTTCGGGCTTTCAGCCCTCATCAGCCAGGATAGCTTGACTCAAGTGGCATGGAGAGCACGGGACCCATGTCTGGGCATACCCGTCCCACTCCGGGTGACAAATGCAAAAACAACAATTGATGGACAGAATGCAGAACATTGTCATACATTCACCCCAGTACAAAGATCGGCGCCTAAATCCATGTTCAAGGATGCTTGTTTCCGGTCCAGGGAGGACCTGGCTTGGCAGTTCGGTCTGGACTGTTCCCATGAGGCACAGGGTCAAGACTGATCTGCATATGGCTGGGTCTAAACTTGGGTGGCATGGTGAGCAAAAGAACGATGGATTTAACCCAGATCTTTTGACTGGGGGTGAATGTATGATTTATTCAGCATTCCGTCTATCATTTGTTTGCATAGCAGTTTTCACCCTAAGTGGTATGGGTATGCCCAGACGTGGGTCCCTTGCTCACTGTGCCACTGGATTCAAGCTAGCCTGGCTGATGAAGGGTAATACCCAGAAACCGGTTCCAGGATGCTTGTTTCCGGTCAAGGGCGTACCTGGCTTGGCAGTTCGGTCTGGACTGTTCCCTTGAGGCACAGGGTCAAGACTGATTTGCATATGGCTGGGTCTAAACTGGGGTGGCATGGTGAGCAAAGGAAGGATGGATTTAACCCAGATCTTTTGACTGGGGGTGAATGTATGATTTATTCAGCATTCCGTCTATCATTTTTTTGCATAGCAGTTTTCACCCTAAGTGGTATGGGTATGCCCAGACGTGGGTCCCTTGCTCACTGTGCCACTGGATTCAAGCTAGCCTGGCTGATGAAGGGTAATACCCAGAAACCAGTTCCAGGATGCTTGTTTCCGGTCAAGGGAGGACCTGGCTTGGCAGTTCGGTCTGGACTGTTCCCATGAGGCACAGGGTCAAGACTGATTTGCATATGGCTGGGTCTAAACTGGGGTGGCATGGTAAGCAAAAGAACGATGGATTTAACCCAGATCTTTTGACTGGGGGTGAATGTATGATTTATTTAGCATTCCATCCATCATTTGTTTGCGTAGCACTTTTTACCCTAAGTGGGATGAGTATGCCCAGACTTGGATCCCTTACTCGCTGTGCCACTGGATTCAAGCTAGCCTGGCTGATGAAGGGTAAAACCCAGAAACTGGTTCCAGGATGCTTGTTTCCAGTCCAGGGAGGACCGGCTTGGCAGTTTGGTCTGGACTGTTCCCATGAGGCACAGGGTCAAGACTGATTTGCATATGGCTGGGTCCAAACTGGGGTGGCATGGTGAGCAAAAGAACGATGGATTTAACCCAGATCTTTTGACTGGTGGTGAATGTATGATTTGTTCTGCATTCAGTCCATCATTTGTTTGCGTAGCACTTAATAAATGAAAAGCAAACTTTAATTTTATTTTTTTAAACGCAACCCGTTTTCCTTTAAGGAAAACAGGCTACTTAAAAAAAAAGATTTCTGAATTGAAAAGCAATCACGGACATGGTGAACTGATAAAATCCTAAACTTACTACTTTTGGTATTCATAGAAGGTATTTAGTAGTAGTAAAGCTAGGAGTCCTAACTTTCCTACTACTGAACTGAGATAATAGGTTTAGGATTTTATCTCAGATTAGTTCTGTGAATCGGCCCCCTTGTGTTTGCTTTGTTCGCTTCAAGTTGGCAGGGTATGCCTGGACGTGGGTCCCTTGCTCACTTTGCCACTGGATTCAAGCTAGCCTGGCTGTTGAGGGCTGTTAGCCCGAACCCGGTCCCAGGATGCTTATTTCCGGTCCAGGGAAGACATGGCTTGGAAGTTTGGGCTGGACTGTTCCCATGAGGCACAGGTTCAAGACTGATTTGCATATAGCTGTGTCTGATCTGAAATGAACTGGGGTGGTGAAGTGAGCTAAAGAACGATGATGGATTCAACCCAGATCTGTGACCGGGGGTAAGTGTCTGAAAGGTTTCAGTGCTCCGTCCGTCATCTCCTTGTGTTTGCTCGGTTCGCCCTAAGTTGGCAGGGTATGCCCAGACGTGGGTCCCTTGCTCAATTTGTCAATGGATTCAAGCTAGCCTAGCTGATGAAGGAAGTTAGCCCGAAACCGGTCCCAGGATGCTTGTTTCTGGTCCAGGGAAGACATTGCTTGGCAGTTTGGGATGGACTGTTCCCATGATGCACAGGGTCAAGAATGATTTGCATATAGCTGTGTCTGAATTGGGGTGGCAAAGTGAGCTAAAGAGCGATAATGGATTCAACCCAGATCTGTGACTGGGGGTGAGTGTCTGAAAGGTTTCAGCGCTCCGTCCGTCATCTCCTTGTGTTTGCTCTGTTCTCCCTAAGTTGGCAGGGTATGCCCAGACGTGGGTCCCTTGCTCAATTTGTCAATGGATTCAAGCTAGCCTAGCTGATGAAGGCAGTTAGCCCTAAACCGGTCCCAGGATGCTTGTTTTTGGTCCAGGGAAGACATTGCTTGGCAGTTTGGGCTGGACTGTTCCCATGAGGCACAGGGACAAGACTGATTTGCATATAGCTGTGTCTGATCTGAAATGAACTGGGGTGGTGAAGTGAGCTAAAGAACGATGATGGATTCAACCCAGATCTGTGACCGGGGGTAAGTGTCTGAAAGGTTTCAGCACTCTGTCCGTCATCTCCTTGTGTTTGCTTTGTTCGCCCTAAGTTGGCAGGGTATGCCCAGACGTGGGTCCCTTGCTCACTTTGCCACTGGATTCAAGCTAGCCTGGCTGTTGAGTGCTGTTAGCGCTAAACCAGTCTCAGGATGCTTTTATCTGGTCCAGGGAAGACATGGCTTGGCAGTTCGGGCTTGACTGTTCCCATGAGGCACAGGGTCAAGAATGATTTGCATATAACTGTGTCTGAACTGGGGTGGCGAAGGCAGCTAAAGAACGATGATGGATTTACCTAGATCTGTGACTGGGGGCGAGTGTCTGAAATGTTTCAGCACTCCGTCCATCATCTTCTTGTATTTGCTTTGTTCGCCCTAAGTTGGCAGAGTATGCCCAGACGTGGGTCCCTTGCTCACTTTGCCACTGGATTCAAGCTAGCCTGGCTGATGAGTGCTGTTAGCCCGAAACCGGTCCCTGGATGCTTGTTTCCGGTCCAGGGAAGACATGGCTTGGCAGTTCAGGCAGGACTGTTCCCATGAGGCACAGGGTCAAGACTGTTTTGCATATAGCTGTGTCTCAACTGCGGTGACAAAGTCAGCTAAAGAACGATGATGGATTCAACCCAGATCTGTGACTGGGGGTGAGTGTCTGAAAAGCTTCAGCGCTCCGTCCATCATCTCCTTGTGTTTGCTTTGTTCACCCTAAGTTGGCAGGGTATGCCCAGACATGGGTCCCTTGCTCACGTTGCCACTGGATTCAAGCTAGTGTGGCTGATGAGGGCTGTTAGCCTTAAACCAGTCCCAGGATGCTTTTTCCCGGTCCAGGGAAGACATGGTTTGGCTGTTCGGGCTGGACTATTCCCATGAGGCACAGGGTCAAGACTGATTTGCATATAGCTGTGTCTGATCTGAAATGAACTGGGGTGGTGAAGTGAGCTAAAGAACGATGATGGATTCAACCCAGATCTGTGACTGGGGGTAAGTGTCTGACATTTTCAGCACTCCGTCCGTCATCTCCTTGTGTTTGCTTTGTTTGCCTTAAGTTGGCAGGCTATGCCCAGACGTGGGTCCTTTGCTCACTTTGCCACTGGATTCAAGCCAGCCTGGCTGATGAGGGCTGTTAGCCCGAAACCAGTCCCAGGATGCTTGTTTCCGGTCCAGGGAAGACATGGCTTGGCAGTTCGGGCTGGACTGTTCCCATGAGGCACAGGGTCAATACTGATTTGCATATAGCTGTGTCTGATCTGAACTGGGGTGGTGAAGTGAGCTAAAGAACGATGATGGATTCAACCCAGATCTGTGACCGGGGAAAAGTGTCTGAAAAGTTTCAGCGCTGCGTCCATCATCTCCATGTGTTTGCTTTGTTCGCCCTAGGTTGGCAGAGTATGCCTAGACATGGGTCCTTTGCTCACTTTGCCACCGGATTCAAGTCAGCCTGGCTGATGAGGGCTGTCATCCTGAAACCAGTCCCAGGATGCTAGTTTCCGGTTCAGGGAAGACATGGCTTGGCAGTTTGGGCTGGACTATTCCCATGTGGCACAGGGTCAAGACTGATTTGCAGATAGCTGTGTCTGAACTGGGGTGGCGAAGTGCGCTAAAGTACGATGATGGATTCAACCCAGATCTGTGACTGGGGGTGAGTGTCTGAAAAGTTTCAGCGCTCTGTCAATCATCTCCTTGTTTTTGCTTTGTTCGCACTAAGATGGCAGCGTATGCCCAGACGTGGGCCCCTTGCTCACTTTGCTACTTGATTCAAGTGATCCTGGCTGATGAGGGCTGTTAGCCCAAATCCAGTCTTAGGGTGCTTGCTTCTGGTCTAGGGAAGACATGGCTTGGCAGTTCGGGCTAGACTGTTCCCATGATGCACAGGGTCAAGACTGATTTGCATGTAGCTGTGTCTGAACTGGGGTGGCGAAGTGAGCTAAAGAACTATGATGGATTCCACCCAGATCTGTGACTGAGGGTGAGTGTCTGAAAAGTTTCAGCACTCCGTCCATCATCTGCTTGTGTTTGCTTTGTTCTCCCTAAGTTGGCAGGTTATGCCCAGACATGGGTCTCCTGCTTACATTGCCACTGGATTCAAGCTAACCTGGCTGATGAGGGCTGTTAGCCCAAAACCAGTCTTAGGATGCGTGCTTCTGGTCCAGGCATGACATGGCTTTTCAGTTCGGGCTGAACTGTTCCCATGATGCACAGGGTCAAGACTGATTTGCATGTAGCTGTGTCTGAACTGGGGTGGCGAAGTGAGCTAAAGAACGATGATGGATTCCACCCAGATCTGTGACTGGGGGTGAGTGTCTGAAAAGTTTCAGCGCTCCTTCCATCATCTGCTTGTGTTTGCTTTGTTCGCCCTAAGTTGGCAGGGTATGCCTATACGTGGGTCCCTTGCTCTCTTTGCCACTGGATTGAAGCTAGCCTGGCTGATGAGGGCTGTTAGCCCGAAGCCGGTCCCAGGATACTTGTTTCCGGTCTGGAGAAGACATGTCTTGGCAGTTCGGGCTGGACTGTTCCCATGAGGTATAGGGTCAAGACTGATTTGCATGTAGCTGTGTCTGAACTGGGGTGGCGAAGTGAGCTAAAGAATGATGACGGATTCAACCCAGATCTGTGACTGGGGGTGAGTTTCTGAAAAGTGTAAGCGCTCCGTCCAACATCTGCTTGTGTTTGCTTTGTCCAATAAAATACTCCATAATTTTTGTACAGAGATGAGAAAATCACAGGTGTCTTCAGATGGCCAATGGGGTTATTGTATTCTTTTCCTCCCATTCCCCATCTCCTGAGAGTGCAATGGACGTGTTCCATTCTGGGCATGAAAAGCATGGTTACCAACTCTGTTACAGCTAGCAGAACAATAGCATGTTTGATTTCTCATCCTTCAATAAGGTATCCTTCCTTGACTTATCAAGGCATTGCAGGTCTTACGTCTGTCCACTTGAAAGGTGAGAAAAGGGGGTACAAGGCTTATGTTACTCTGAAGAGGTTTTAAAATCTACTCAGGAGTCCAGAAAGCTGTCCACTTTGACATAATACTCGAAGCACTGGAGTAATTTTGTGAAGTGGTGTTTTGTCTGACACATTTTTCCACTTCTTGTGATCCTTTTTGAGTGCTGAAGTTTTTAGAGGACTGTTTTCAAAAAGGATTTTCTCCTTCCACTCTTTCATCCTAGTGGGCAGCCATTAAAGGTTACAGTTAGTGCTTGACTGATTTCTTCAAGGTTATCCTTCTGGTCAAAAGGTTACTGAAGAGATTCAGGCTTACAAAAATGGTCCAACCATTGAAAGTGCCTGCTTGGGACTTACCAATAGGTTTAGAAGGTTTACAAAAATATTCCTTTGAGGCTTTAGAGTCCTCCAGCCTCCAGTGGCTAATCACCAAACTGTTTTTTCTGGTAGTAATCACCTCAGCCAGAAGATTGCCAGATACTGTGATTCTTGAACTGGGTGGCAAATTTCAGCTTAAGGTTCAATCCAAATTTCATGTAGAGGAAGTCATTTGTCTCCCAGTCGACCAGTCTGAGGGAGAAAAAGTAAGTTCTAATCTTTTGGAGAGGACAAGAGACTTTCCAAAATCAAATTCTTTCTTTGTTTCTTTTGGCTTGGCCAATCGAGGTACAACACCATGAACACCTACCCTAGGTAAATGGGTAAGACAAGTTATTTCTAAATCTTATACGGTCAGAAAATTTCAGGTCCCAGTGGTATACGAAGGAAGTCTATCAGAGGGGTAGCTGCGACCTGGGCTGACGAAAGGTAGTCCCTTTGGCAGACGTTTGCTGGGCGGCAACAAGGTCGTGCACATACACATGTTATAAACACTATTGATGGGAATTGGAAAATGTTATCTAGAGTGACATTTGCAAGGTTTCTGAAAGGTCTGCAGCATTTCAGCTCCTCATTAGTGTATGGGGTAAAGGCAGCTTCCATTGGTAGCACTCTCTCTCTGATCCCATCCACGTCATTCTCAGTTAAATCAACAAAGTACCACTAAAGTAAATCACACCACACTGATCTCACTGGCATTACACCTCAAGAGGACACCTTCATCAGCTATCCAGCTAGGATAGTCTCTGTGTGAGCAGTGACAGGCCTCACAAAAATTTTGCCTAATCACGGCTACATCATCAAGCGTCTCAAGTAGTTCTGAAAACACTGTCAGACTCAATGTCAACTCACTACATCAAAATGAATGATAATAAGAATTACAAGGAAAAATAAAAGGATCCTAAAGCTGACACAGTGATCAAAAATGATGTGTCCAACTCCTGACTCTCCCACAAAAGAGAAAGTGACCCTAACCCGACATTAGATATCATAATGAAAAACATAATGCTGTGCACAACTGCACCCAACTATTACTATGATCTGAAAAGCTTGCATTAAATAAACCAATGTCAAAAGTAGAAATGCTAAAAGAGATTGTGACTATTTCAAATGGGTGATCCCCTGGTCCTAGCCTTTAATTAAGTCCCTTGTGAAGGTAATCAAACATTGTGCCACTGACTGGGAAGTAAATGATATGGCCTCTGAAGCTACTAGAGTAATAGTCTGGAAAGAAGTAAAAGACATCTTCAATGCTAAAAATGTCAGATCTATATTCCTAATTAACATGTAGGCGAAGTGCTATGCTAAGATCCTTGCCTCCAGACTGGAAAAAGTCTAATCCACCCTTCACAGACCCTTCATCAAAAATAAAATAGAAAGCGCTACAAACTGAGCAATCCATCATATGACACCAAAAATATACAAAATTAGCAACCAAACTAACTTTAAGTACACCATAACCCTCCATAAGAAAGGGAACAACATCTTGATCTGGAGCCTGCCTCTCTAGAGAATTTGTGCAATCCATAGCCACCATTACCTGTAAAAATAAAGTAATTCTGACCTTAACACAATGCATATGCTTCACACTGCACAGAGTAGACTGGACCCCATCCAGACTAGCAGGACAAAACTTAATACCCTCCAGTGAATGCTGAAACTACATAGAAACTCCAAATTATGCTGAACATATGCTATTAAAATGCAATCTTACCAGTTCTTTTTGGATCAAAACCTCAATTAGGGCAGACATCATGTTGGACTTTCCCAAAATAGCTCTGGGGATAACTGAAGCCCAAGCGGCTACCAATAACTGAACTCAATCTAATCGACCTAATGCTAACAACTGCAACAAACATAATATTGTCAGAAGAGAAACCTCCTGACACCTTGTGATTCATTCATATACTTTATTTTGGTCCAAGGACCATAAAAGTGCATGTGCAATAATTAAACAGTACATAAAAACAGGATATTATAAATATACTATCTTCAAGTCCGCCCAATTGTGTATCTAAAAGGGGATTTAAAATATAGATACTATAATGCTAAACGTTTGCCATACTGTACAAACTACATGCCCGGAGGTGTCCTTACATATACCATTCCTCCCCACCGTCGATATAATCTTGTGCCTTCTGCTGCCCAGGGATACCTTGCGAAGGGGTATCCCCTTGCAATTAGTGTTCACAATTTTCACAAATTTAAGAATAAGTAAAACCCAACTAAAAACATGGTTAAAATTGAAATAAGGCAGATCACAGATGAAAATAGGTTGGCTTAAGTCTGTTAGTTAATTTCTAAAAATGACTTGTGCACCCACCACATGGGAGTAAGAAAGCACAACACAGCGAATAAAATTGGCATTTGGGTGCTATATTTCAGAAGTCTAAATACTTCTTCACAATGCTTGGAGCCTAGATTCCTGCATAGTTGGATCAACCATCTTTGCCTGGCTTTTTTATATCCAGGACAAAAAAAGAATACATGGAGTTCTGTCTCCTCTTCACTACTGCATGCGAGACACCACAGGGCGGAGCTACCAGCCCATTTATTAGAAAATGCAAGCAGAGGAAGAGACCCATGCCTGACCTGCACATATAGTTTCCTGGCTAGTGCCGGTTGCATTTCATCCAAACAGGCCTCTAAGTTATAATAGTCCTTAATTTTCAAAGAATTAACTGTTAGAGGGCCGGTGGATGAGCTCTTGTGCAGTTGGGCAAGTTTGCCCCCCCCTATAAATCCTGACCAGTTGTTTTCTAGATGTTGCAGGACAAGCTACCTGTGGATTACTCCATAGACTCTTTCTGCCTATACTACGGAGTCCATCCTTATTGTGTACAAATCACGCCAATTTTCCTGTACCCAGGAGACCCAATATCTCTTTTAGCTCAGTCCTGTATTCAACCAGTTCAGGGGTCACCCATAGTCGATGCCAACATGTTAGGGGTCTAGAGCCAATTTCCTCTGCGATCGGTCTCACCCTCAGGTTCAAGCACAGTGGGGTAAGTGGGGAACTGAGAGGGAGGCCAAATAGCTGCCTAATGACGTTTTTGTTAGACTTGGTAATGTTTTTTGAAGGACAGTGGCCCCAAAGTTCAGCCCCATACATTACAGCACCCCTAGTGTGCGTTTTATAAATCTCCATGACTGGACCTACAGGCTTGTGAAAGGAGTTCCTGAATAGCTGAGCCAGCCCTCCTGCTGACTGCACTAACGTGAGGCTTGACTTATCTATTTGTGGTCTCCAATCCATTTTTTTCCCGTTAAATTGAGACCTTGATATTCGAAGACTGATAAACTCTCAAGTGAGATGCACTTGTGAGAGGTTTGGGATGTGCTGAGCTAGCTGGGTTGAAGACTATATATATTTTGTCTTCTGTATGTTGATCTCCGGCCCTCTGTTTTTACAAAATGCACCAAAGCTATCAAGGAGGCTCTGAATGCCCATCAGTGACTTGGAGAGCAAGAGAGTATCGTTGGCAAACAACATTTTGGCGGCAATTTTCTATGCGCTAATTTCGAGGTATCTGTGTCCTTCATCTCATTCAATACATCAACCACCATTACTGTATAAGCAAAACAGGGTAGGAGCAAGCACACAACCTTGCCTGACTCCTTTGTTAACTGCAAGTGGTGTGGTGAGTTACCTGTGTTTCCCATACCTGATTTGGGCATAGTTGCCTTCGTGCAGCCTCCTTAGCATATTCAAAAGATAAAAGGGAACCCCAAGGTCACTTAGTACAGCCCAAAGTTTGTCCCTAGGTACCAGGTCAAAAGCGGTAATTAGATCCACAAATATTAAATAGAGACTGCCACCCTCTAAGGACACCGTTATGAGTAAAGGAGTTGGAGAGTAAATATGTAATCAATGGTTGATGTTTTTTCCTAAAACCTGCTTGGCATGGGCTCAGGATTTTATATTCTTCCATCCAGATCTGAAGGCGGTCCAGCAGTACTCAGGCAAAGATTTTCTGGGTTACATCAATTAAACTGCTAGGTCTATAGTTATTGGCAGGGCCAGACTGGCCGTAGCGGGCACCGGGCAATCCCCCGGTGAGCCGCACGGGTGGGGGCCAGTTTTGGCCCCCTGGGGGCCGCTTTTGTTACAGGGACGTTTTTGCAGCATAGCTGCAAAATCGGCCCTGTAACAAAATCGGCCGAAAACCGGCCCTGGCAAAGAGCTCAGCGACACCCCCAACCCCCGGGGGTTAAGTAAGACAGACTTAAGACAGACTTAAGACAATCTTAAGACAGACTTAAGACAGACTTAAGACAAAATCCTAACTTTACTACTACTAAATGCCTTCTGTGAAAACCAAAAGTAGTAAGTTTAGGATTTTGTCTCAGATTAGTTCTGTGAATCGGGCCCACATATATCAAATTGGTCCACAAAGACCCCCCAGTCAGGGCAATTCAGTTTACTTTTGAGGCCAGCGACATTCCAGAATAATATCCTCAGCTTGGATGATTCGTTATGTTTTGCTGGGATAGCCACCTTGATGTCGGTATTAGGGGGCGGTTCTTTCCTAAACTGGTCACTAAAGCACTTTCTCAATGACCTTATTTGAACACCCTACTGATGTACAGTATTCGCTAGGAGACTGGGGGCTTTTGGTGTTCCTAGTACATGAGCCTGGGCATGGGATTTGGGGTAACTTAGATGTACGCTCATTGGATTATCACTTAGGTTCTGACTCATGGCCGTAGACCCTTCCATAGTGACTCCATTGTCCCTACCTCTTAGGATCAATTCCTTATGCACCTTCGCTATTTCCACCCCTACCCTATTTATGGTACCCATGCTACACTTCCCGCTGGTTGATGTATCCAACTCCATTTAGTTTGCCTGGTAAGGGTTATGTTTTGGTATTAGTCGGTCTACCTCTTCCAAGACCCCAAATCTATTTGCTACAGGTAGATTGAGTAATAGGGGTCTGGGTGGTTGGTTCCACTGACCCAATTGCAGTTGGTTTTGGTACCACTCGTCATGCATAGGGCTATTACATGCCCTAGTTGGAATCAATTGGCTTGATATGTAAAAGTGTGTCAGCGGGAGGGGCCTAATCATCATGCCTGCATCCCAGACAAAACAATTCATATGCAAGAGATGTTGGACAGTCATGGGGTTTTTAAAGTTGATCACTACACAATCCCCTTGCATATCTTTTGGTCTATTGCCCACCCAACTAAACCCTACGCGTCATGAGGATTTCTCCTGCATTTTCATTAGCAAACTGCCGATTTCTAGCCAATCAAAACAGACATTTGTTCTTTAGTTCTTACTCAGTTTCCCTTTGCCCCGCTTTAGTTTCTGGTATACCTGCCAATACAATAACATACACAGATGATGCTGGAGGTAGGTTTATCGTGGGTAGGTCGCTCCTTGCATCCCTGACCTTGAAACTACTCCCATGCCCCTCCTCTTCTCTTCTGTTCTGAGGCCCTTCTGTGTGCATGCTGTACTTCGTGGTGACCTTGTTGAATTGTACCTGTTCCCCCTTCTTAGCCTCACAGTCAACTCCACTTTTAACTGGTGTCTGTGTGATTTCTTTCCCAAGGGGTGCATCAGTCCTTTCTGCAGTCAATGCGCCAACAGTATCAGTCTGACATATAAAGTCAGTTCCTCTTGCTCTAGCTGGGGTGGGCCTTTCATAGAGATTTTTCCAACCCTGGTTTCACACAGGTCGGCCATTATTGAGGCGTGATACCAGGGGAGCAAACTCGTTTCTCACAATGGTTCTAATCTGGCCCCGTAGGTCCTCCATCAGGATAGCCACCCATGCCGGGTTTTCCAAGTCCAATAATTGTGAGCTCCTGTTACATCCCATATCCAGGCCCTAATTGCTCATTAGCTCTATGCTTACGGAGGTCCCGTCATTAGACTTTTTGCGTTTTACCCCGTCCTAGTTGTTTGTTTGGATTTGCTGTTCTTAGCTGGACCTTTGCTCACGCCCCCCTTCCACACGTATGATTTAGGTACCACTCCCACTTCTATACATGCAGCTTGCGAGGACAAGTGGGGAATAATTTCCAAGGCAGTGGTGGCTAATGATGGAGCCGAACCAGTCGGGGAGCTTTGAAGATCTGGAGTTAGAGACAACCGTCTTTCTGTAAGTTCTTTTTCAGTAGCCACCACACCTATTGCCCTCTAGTGCATCCGATCATTGAAGTTTGTGGCAAGGATAAGGGCAATATCGGAGGCTGAGCTTGCTGCTTATCGTGGTTGGGCCATTTCCCCATTCTTGTTCACCTGCTACAATATTCAGTAGAGACCCCCCCCCCCCGCCCCCCCCCAGTACTAACCGTCAAAGTCACAACCAGAATAGAAGCGGAGTTGGGGAGTAATCCACTGGGAACAGAGTACATGGTGACTGGTGTGGAATGAAGTTAAAACCATCAAAATCACTTACAGCCCAGTGTTGTCGTCTTCCACCACAGGTACTACCGGTCAGAAGCCTTGATTATTTCCTGCTTGGATTTGTATGTGGCTATGGAATATAACAGATCCAGGTAACTAGCATCTCTAGGGCAAAAACCAAGAGGGGAGGCCCAGCCTCTTTCGGCCTCTGACGGGCTAAGACTGACCCGGTCATTGACCGGGCCAAACCCGGGGACGCCCTGCGCGCATCCCGCGCTGCACGACGCCTCTCTTGCCTTTATGGCGCTCCGGTGCCAATCAGGTGCAATGTGGCCCCTCCTCCGGGCTGGGAATGAACAGTCAGCTGGCCCTAAAACAACTAGCATGGCAACAGTGCAGTACCCGCGCTGCGGGGTGCCTCTCTTGCCTGCATGACGCTCCAGCGCCTGGCAGGTGCAACGCGGCCCCTCCTCCTCCATGCTGGGAATGAGCAGTCTGCTGGGTCCAAAACGACTAGCACAGCAACAGTGCGGTACCCTCCTGATCACCTTGCAATTCATGCATGGTAGGCCTAGCTCACCTATTTAAAAGGTGCTCAAAAACACTAACAACCCTTTTTATACAATACAGACCGTGATCTTCGTTTCTAGGACAAGCTAGACAAATACCTGGTGAAAGGTGCCCCTCTCACCGCCTGAATCTCCAGTAAAAAACATGTTAGCTACCACCCATGCCCCATATGTTATCCCTTTTGCATTCTCAAAATGCGTACGTATTATATCTACACACCCTCTTCACAATGCACCTCCGTAGAGGCACCTATATCATTCTCATCCTCCTCCCCTTTTACTTTTTACTTTCTCTCCCTCTTTTTCCTCACATATTCTGGACCCCATTGCATTCGGCCTGCAAGGTATAAGTACTCTAAATACTCCTAATCAAACACTTTGGAAGCGATTACTATATGGCCCATAAAGGCTCGAACTTCGGTCGGAGCCTTTAGGGCCGCATTGTAATGGCCAGTAGGTTTCCTTTCCGACCGCCTCATTATAATGTAGGCGATCTGAAAGGAAACCGTCCGGTCATTCCGTCAGGCTTCCGACAGGCTTGGAAAGCATGTCAGTCAGTCGGAATCTGGCCTGTAATCTCAAGGGTGGCTCTTTCTGCCCTTGAGATTACGATCACAGTTTCCTACATGGTTACCATGCCGGTCTATCTGACATGGAACCCTTGTTGGAAAGCGTGTTAGGGGGTCCCCAGCAGGGCCCCTGTGGTGCAAGACTGCCAGTTGGAGGCTGAGGGGGCACCTATGGTGCCCGGTGTTGATCCCTGCATCTTGTGGCAGGCACCTTGAGGTGCCTGCCACGGGGTGCAGTGATGAACTGCACCTTCCATTTTATTATGGGAGCATGCATTACGGCCGGTTTGCTCCCATAGTGAAATGTAGGAATGCGACCGAACAGTGTTCGGTCGCATCCTAATGGGGCTGTCGGGACCACCGACCGGGGGACCGAGTCTGTGTCGAGCAGAAGTAATTTTGCCCGCCATCATAATGAGCCCCTATGTTCTCCACAGGTCTTTTATGTACGCAATACCTTCAGTTCAATACCCCTTATATCTTTAACATTTTTGAGAGTCTTCAACCCATTGTTAAACATCAATTGATTTATCATAGTGGCTATCTTAGATAAGGTTATTATAATATGATGTATCTTCATATAATCTTTGTATCATTGCATTGTTTGTGTAGGTTACTAACCTTGTAATTCTGGGTGATGTTACACCCATACAAGAATTTTTAACTCCTATATTATCTTTTTCTGCTTCATTTCTCTTTCTTTCGTAAACGAAAAAAGTTGCTCAATAAAAACGTACTGAAATTTAAAAAAGGACATGTTTGGAGCCCTGTTAGTGCATCTCCCCTTTCTACCAGGGCCAGTACTAGAATTTTGTGAACATATAAGGCTACTTTAATTTCTATATTAGTCTCAATGGATGAAAAATCTACGCCTGCAATGGCCCCTGTTTCAACTCTGTGTTTTAAGCCCCCACCATGACTTTCCTGTCAACTCTAACTTGCTTATATGCTGAATGTCGCTATGATCCACTTCTTGGTATGCCTTGACTTTATAACACCCATGTATTATTATGCGTCCCTTATATAATGCACTTTAAGCTTGAGAAATGTCCACTTGATTATGGTCATTGTAACCACTAACACCCTATCATGGCTTCACAAGCTGTGAACTATGTATCCATTATGTAAATGGTGTAAGTGTGCAACTCTAACTACGCAACTATGTAACATGACCTGAACTATGTAACCCTGTCAACCCAGTACTCTGACCTTTATAAAACCATACTCTCTTGTACTGACACCAATGTATTCCACATTAATGACTATGAGTATTTTAGTAATCTTGTTATGCTGTCCATACAGTATAAACAAAATATAATTAAACTAAAACATTTTGGAGGTTTCGTTCCATATTGTCCTCCATTAAGGTATTCAGACAAAATATTGAGTCAGTAATATTGATGACACAATTATTGAATTGGAAATATTGTGACACAGAAATATTGTGAGCAAAAATATTGTGGACAAGAATATCGATTTTAAGATAATATCGATTTTTTAAATATAAAAGTCATTAATATTGTTTGCAAAAATATAGTTGTTCATAATATCGATTTTTTAAAACTTTTCTTATCATCATCAAATACTTTATTGTGGTCAATGGACCATAAAAGTGCAAAATGAGCAACAATAAATAAAACATTCTCGATGTCATAAACTCCAACCCGCCCCCATATATGTACAAAACGCATACAAAAAACCCAGGGGTAAAAATAGTAAAAACACATGTACAATGTGGGGAGAGAAAGAGCTGATATGATATTAAAAGAGCTTGTAATAAAATCGGATGTATAAAAATGAGTTTAAGAAAAAGGGGAACCCCCACAGCTAAAAATAGAGGAGGTTTTATAAAATGTTACCCTCTACAGTAATTTTTTTTAAAGTGACCTGCACATACACCACATAGAGAGTAAAAAACGTGACACCGCAAATACAGTGGGGGATTGGGCATTGTATTTCAGTAACCTGAATGCCTCTACACAGGGGACGATTCTGATAGCCGGTCGGACAGCTGTCCGTAGCCTTACCGTGCGACCGACACATACCCGGAGCTGGTCCGTCCTGTAGAGGAAGTATGATGCGCATAACTGCCAAAAACACGACCGACACGTAGGCTGTGAATCAAGCCCCATTCTCTGTCCGAGCTGTAACTCCCAAAGAGGAACCGTGTCACCCTGAAGCAGTATCCATAGCAGTTTCCGGCATGACAAGTACGATGCGTACTTCCTACGCGCCGGACGGGTCGTCACGTACGGCACGTCACAGCATCCGGAAAACAAGCATATCAGCTACGATTCGCGCCACAACTCAATACACGACTACGAGACGGACCAGCTTGCAGCGGGTACGAGACGGAGCAGCAAGCAGCGTGGACGACACGAACACATCATGAATTCCATCGCGCAGGTCATACCAGTACTCTACATCTATGACCGGCTCAGGGACCGACACCGACGGCGCAGGCGGTAAGTCAAACACCTACCACATAAACAAACGACACGTACCCGCAAAATGGCACACACACACACAAGGGATCCATATCCTTGCCACTAACAACAGCCCACCATAGGGGTCACATGGCCAGCACCACTAACACCCCCACCCATAGGGGGCCTGTTGCCCATCACTACTGCCACCCACACTCATAGGGGACCTGTTGCCCATCACTACTGCCACCCCTACACATAGGGGACCTGTTGCCCATCACTACTGCCACCCCAGCCATAGGGCTTATGTTGCCCATCTCTACTGCCACCCCCAGCCATAGGGCTTATGTTGCCCATCACTACTGCCACCCCCAGCCATAGGGCTAATGTTGCCCATCACTACTGCCACCCCCAGCCATAGGGACTATGTTTCCCATCACTACTGCTACCCCCACTCACAGGGCTTATGTTGCCCATCACCCCTGCCACCCCCCACTCACAGGGCTTATGTTGCCCATCACTACTGCCACCCCCAGCCATAGGGCTAATGTTGCCCATCACTACTGCCACCCCCGCCATAGGGACTATGTTGCCCATCACTACTACCACCCCCACTCACAGGGCTTATGTTGCCCATCACCCCTGCCACCCCCACTCACAGGGCTTATGTTGCCCATCACCCCTGCCACCCCCACTCACAGGGGACCTGTTGCTCATCACCCCTGCCACCCCCACTCACAGGGCTTATGTTGCCCATCATCCCTGCCACCCCCCACCCATAGGGACTATGTTGCCCATCACCGCTGCCACCCCCACTCACAGGGGACCTGTTGCTCATCACCCCTGCCACCCCCACCCATATGGACTATGTTGCCCATCACCCCTGCCTCCCACACCCCTAGTGCTTATGTTGCCCATCACCCCTGCCACCCCCACTCACAGGGGACCTGTTGCTCATCACCCCTGCCACCCCCACCCATATGGACTATGTTGCCCATCACCCCTGCCACCCACACCCCTAGTGCTTATGTTGCCCATCACCCCTGCCACCCCCACTCACAGGGGACCTGTTGCTCATCACCCCTGCCACCCCCACTCACAGGGCTTATGTTGCCCATCACCCCTGCCACCCCCACCCATAGGGACTATGTTGCCCATCACCCCTGCCACCCCCACTCACAGGGGACCTGTTGCTCATCACCCCTGCCACCCCCACCCATAGGGACTATGTTGCCCATCACCCCTGCCACCCACACCCCTAGTGCTTATGTTGCCCATCACCCTGCCACCCCCACTCACAGGGGACCTGTTGCTCATCACCCCTGCCACACCCACTCACGGGGCTTATGTTGCCCATCAGCCCTGCCACCCCCACCCATAGGGACTATGTTGCCCATCACCCCTGCCACCCCCACTCACAGGGGACCTGTTGCTCATCACCCCTGCCACCCCCACTCACAGGGCTTATGATGCCCATCACCTCTGCCACCCCCACTCACAGGGTACCTCTTGCCCATCAGCCCTGCCACCCACATCCATAGTATGGGTGATGCGCAACACATCCAGCATACGCAAACATCAGGTATGTCTGCAAAATACATCCCCCATGACATCATGACAACAGTGTGTAGCCTGTGACAAATGCCAACAACAGTGATTATGGCTACGAGCATACAATGTAAGTAACAGCACATGTGTGACTAACACATGAGTGTGACATACACAAGGCAAGCATCACCATAGCACTGTGCCAATGAAAAAAGAACACCGCCTCACTGTGTAGGACAAAAGTTAAGTGTGGGCTTCTAAACTGCAGCAGATGTTGGGGTCTAAACCCCCCCTCATCACAGTGACCAAAAGGTAAGTGTCATCATGGTCAAAGCTGCAAATAACAAACAGCATGTATGAACCCTGCTCCCAACACATTAAACACTTCTGGGGTGAAGTAGTGTTTGTGTCCCATTCCCACAGAGATGTGGTGAGGCTAACAGTGCTGTGAAAACATAACACACTCTCGGCCATGTGCAGACAGGCACCACTCCTGGGGGCTGACAATGTACAATGACACAAGAGGAGAAGTGACCATCACAAAGCATACACACATCTCGAAAATAGACACACTAACCAAAACAACCTGTGTAGACTGTAGGTGGCAGCTCACAAACTCCCATTCCATGCCAGCAATGGCACCTAACAACCAGGATGAATGTGCACAATGATGTGATATGACTCACAGGGACAGCAGGCAAAATCACAGAAACGGCATCCAGACAATGGCCCACGACAGCAATACCAATGCACTGATGCAGATGCACAATCGCAAACAGGCAACCTCACACTGCACATCTGACACAACATGTGTGTGTCTCAGTATCCCCAGGCAACTACACAACACATGAGGGGGGTTGAACCACAGTGACACAGATGTGGACACAGTGCCATACAAAAGTAAACCATCATTGGGACACCCTCAGTGGGCAATCGGGCGTTGAGAGATGATAGGAAGCACAACAGACACATGTGACACAAGCTGGAATGAACACCAACTAACACAGCAAGAGACTGACACACAACACCACTACCCCCAGGGAACAGACAGTGGGGTGACACAAGCATGCATGACACCTCCACTGTGATGACAAAGGCAGATGTCGTACAAACTGGGAAACCCAGACATGTGTCCTGTGCCACAAACGTACATCACACATACACAAACACAAATCACTCAGCATGGCCCCTCATCCATGGACAAACGGAAGCTAGGGGACCATCCATGCAAACATTCACATCAGTCCACCATCAAAACCACACCTGAACTGCAACAATGTGTATCTGTGAAGTCCACATGGACAGGTGACATTGCACATGCACCCATGACAAACACAGGAATGTTGCCAGGAACTAAGGTGCACACACACATTACACAAGGACTGTTTACAACCCTGGGGAATGACAGACACACTGCACAGTATGCGGTACATGGCCATGACCTCAAAGGTCTTGTAATCTTCAGAAACCCTGACACATTCCCAGGACTATGCAGATGCCAAGGAGGAACACAAGGCACCCATGATGACACCTGCCAGCATCACTGCCGTGAACCGGACAAGTGGGAGCAGTCACACAGACATACAAATGTCTCAATCACTGAAAACTACCACCTAGGGACAACTACATGATATTGCAAACAAACAAGTGCCTTGAGGAACCCTGACTGTGTCCCATCTGTGTCTGACAACATCATCAACACTCAGAACTGACAAATCACAATGATGATACAACAATTAACAGTAGTGTGTCATGCACCCACACATCTGGTAGCCCATTGGAAAAGTAGTGGGATGAACCCAGTACCACTCAGCAAGCATCAACAACAGGTACATATCAAGGGAACCCTGTCTGGACACACACACATGCACATACAACACACACCATGGGCCCAGGCCATGTCACTGAACAACACACTAACTTGAGGGGACACAACTCCTGTGGGAGCCCAGCTGTGCCAAACATATTCACCGCAAGTTCCACTCATGTCTGCAGAACACTTGGCCAGTCAGCCATCAGTTACCACACAATGAAGGCTCTGTTCACAACAGCCTGGGTATGGGAGTCTCCCCTAAGTCATCTGCACATACCCAAAACATATGTCTAGCAAGTTGCACAGAGGACCCATTTGCTCCTATTACAATGATGCACACACCTGTAGGGCCTGTAGTGATGAGCACGAGGTATTTGGAAGTGACAATTTGGACAATGGGAAGCACATCATATGTGCAGGGGTGAAAGCCACAGATGTGACCATGCCAATAAAATTCTCACAGAGAGATGTACACAAATAGTTGATCCTGACACATCCAGGTAGCTGCAAAGGATGACATGGATACCCACCAGAATAGGATAAATATCTCATGGACCACAGGGAGTACCTCACATCAACATATCAGTATGCAACAGTGTAAACCAAGCATTACAGGTGCAAGGGCATGTAAAACAACATCAACATGATGTACAGCTAAATCAAGTTTACAGGGACAAAGTAAAAAGCTTTATTCAGCATATGAAAAGTGAAACGTCTGTTCCAACAAAAGGCCAATGGCCAGTCCATGTCCAAATGGCAAGGAGTGAACTAGTGACAAATTCAGTATATGAAATGCTAAACGTCTGTGCAACCAAAAGGCCAATGGCCAGTCCATGTCAAAATGCCAAGGAGTGAACTAGAGTGACAACTGTCACACCTTGCTTGCCTGCACTGCTAAGGACCGGGGTCATCCCCTCGGAGGGACATACATCGGGGCAGGCCAGGCACCACAGGGACAGGATCAGGGCGCAGCAGAAGGAGGCAGTGAAGAGGTGGGGGATGCAGGCGAGACACTTGCAACTGCAGTGGAGCTGACTGAAGTGGTGGGTGCTGTCACAACTGTGGGGCACAAGTCAGATGGGGTGGGTGCCGGCACAACTCTTATGGGCAGGTCAGATGGAATGGATTGGCTCACCACTGCAGTGCCCAAGTCAGACGGGGTGGTCGTGGACTCCAAAGCAGTGCCTACATCCATGGGAGCGGAATGGGGGACAGGTGAGGTCGGCAGGGCAGGGGGGGGGGGACACGGTCCCCACATCAGTGGCACCAACTCTCTGACCAGGTGTGGAGGAGCAAGTGCTAGGGAGGGATGGCCTTAGCATTTTGGGGATGGTGTATCTGTGTGTGGGGGAACCCGGGGCAGGGAGTGGCGGGGGAACCTCTGGAGTGGTGGCCTGGGGGATGGAGGACGGAGACTTTGCCTTGGAGCTGCGTTCTGGCGGGGGGGGGGGGTCTTGCTCTTCTTGAGCCGGGGGGACTTGCGGGTGGGCATCTCGGTCTGACTGCGCCTGGGGGAGGGTGTCTGGGTGTGAGGGGCACTCCCTTCTGTGTGTGGGGACTTCCTCTTCCCCTTGTAATCAGGATCTGCAGGGTCGGTGGGGAAGAGGCCACGGTCACAGAGGAAGAGCTTCTGGGGGGATGGGGTTGCAGGTGAGGCAAGGGAAGGGGGCTGGGAGGGAGAGGTCTCGGAGGACCGTGGAGTGGTTGTGGATGACTGTGTGTGTGTCAGCAAACAAGCCCCTGTGAGTGTGTCTTCAGTCCCCTGCGCTTGCTTGTGTGCACGTCTAGCCCTTGCTTTGGGGGTTTCTGTGCTTGGGACAGGTAGGGTGCTAGGAATCGTGGGTGGTGCAGGGGTAGGTGGGGTGTGGGACTGTTGGAGGAGGGACACTGCTGCCGTCAGGGAGGAGGCCATGGACTGGTTGGTCCTCTGTAGGGCAGACATGCCAGAGGAAATGCCCTCCATGAATGACACCAGTTGTGTCAACAGACCTGTGTGTGCATGGAGGACCTTCAGCATCGACGTCTGCCCTACATGGATCTGTCGAAGTAAGTCCACAGACTCCTCACTCAGGGCCACAGGGGACACAGGGGCAGGGGGTGCGGTGCCTGGCACAAAAGAGACATGCTCACGAACACGGGAGCCCACAGGGACCTCTGGGATGGGAGCCGATGGGAGGGTGGTGGTGGTGGTGGTGGCGGAGACAGCCTCAGTAGCTGGTGTTTGGTGGCTGCTGACACCCACCTCCACAGGGGAGTCATCCTCAGAGCTGCTGTGGCCTTCAGCTTGGGTGGATGGTGCTGACGACTCCTCTGTGTGGCTCAACTCGCCCTCCGTGCCACTGGGTCCACCTGACTCCTCTCCTGTATCTGGATAGCAATAGGAAGTAAGAGAACAACATCAGTCACCTGCACGACTGCACACACCACAGTGAGTACATCACATCACAGGGCAAGCCCTGGCATCAACAGCACAAAGTGCCAACACTGTTTAGGATGAGACAAATGTCATTCTCAACCTCAACCATGGCACACATATCCCTCCTTGACTTTCACACATAGGTCCATGTTGCATGTTGGATGCTAACACACCAATGTGCCAACATGCACCACCCACACATTAGTTGTACATGCAAGTGAACATGTAGGAGTATGTCACTAGACACACAGCACATCTCTTGCGACTGACTCAGTACAGGTGTCCGGATGAAGGGATGGGCAGAGACTCATTTCACATGCTTGGGATGCATGCCAGCAACACGCACTATGATGTACTCATGTCCTGATGGGCAAGGCCACAATGGGGTGATTGGTGCACACTTCAACACAACGCAGGCTCACTAATAGCAAGTTCAATGCCATGGCACTGGGATGCCCTGAAAGTCATTCAACACTGTCTCCTGTCACAGGGGCAGGGCATCCAGACAACAACAATATGCACTGACTCACAATCCTAGCTCAGGGTAAATCTGACTCTGCAGATGAGCGGCGCACTTGCCCATCCCATGCAAACAACATATCCAAATCATTCATATGAGTCTAAGCAAACACAAATCCATGTACATTAACACATCACAGTCTGCCATGCATGTAACCCAGCTGCATGAGGGACACAGTTGCATACACCATTGTGCGCTGTCAGATGATCACACACCTATATGTCACACAGGTCTTGTCTCCCACAGTCACATTGCAGATGTCATGATGACCCTCTGAATCATGTACACCCCAGTTGTACGTAGTAACAAGCCACACCCTAATGACACAGAGGCACACACCTGAGGGCACATGTCACTAAGCACAATCTGCAATTTCATACACAGGAATGGGATCACAGAGTGTTTCGGAATGCCCTTGAGGGGGCATGACTGGGCAGGACTAAGTGAAACAGTGTTTTTCCCCGGACAGTAGTCAGGTGGCTAAGCAATTGTGACATACTTGATATACATACTCCTGATGCCCAAAAATTGGAGTCCCCTGCTGCATGCTTTTGTTTTGCATACCCCAGAAACATGTTGCGAGTCAGAACAGCAATTGGTACACATCTCAAGGGCATTCACAGTTCACATGTCAGATCTCAGGCATTGTGTGAACAATTGACCCACCCATGAAACACACAACAGAGTCACGGGAACTGATGCTGACTGGTACCTGAAACATAGCTGACTGCAGGGACACAGTGCCCTAGTGACACAAGCAACAGATTGTAGGGGCCACACCTGTGGAACAGATGACGAGGGTGCATCACACAGATGAGGGACCTGATTTTGGGACTACAAGACCTACGTAATGTGGAAGTGTGACCCGGACAAAAGACTGCTATTTCCATGTCAGACATAGTACACAGATCAGGCATGGACTTACCCCCTTCCTGCTGCTGTCTGGCCTTCAGCTGCCTATCCAGGTCCGGGAAGACCACCGCCAGCATCCGGAGCATGTGGGGAGTCAGGGTCCGGTGTCTGCCCCTCCTGCGTGGAGGTGACAGCTTCAGCTGGACTCTAGCTATCCTCCGGATCCAGCCCCGAAGGTCCTGCCACCTCTTCTGGCAGTTGCGGATGCGGCGCTTGTAGACCCCCACAGAAGGAACAGCCCGGGCGATGGTCAGCCAGATCTCCTGCTTCTGGTGGGCATCAACCTGTGAGGTTGACAAAGTGAAAAGTACATTAACACACATGCCCCACATTTGGGCAGCACACAATTGGATATACATGTCATGATCACAAAGGGAAATAAATTACACAGGTATTGCAACCATGGGGAATGAAATCTCACATGCATGTCTGACATGTTAACAATGCCTGGATAGTTTAAGCTTGCAACAATGCACTTTAGCAGCAGGAAAACTATTCATTACATGTACCTACACACTTTGGTGGATGAAAGTAGTCAGTGAGAATGCTTGCCACTGGTGTACACACTGCTAGTACTGCTAGTCAGACAACATGCATAATTAGGAAGGCAGTGGACAGCACACTCACCTGCTCCCCTGGTGTCCCATAGAGCTTTCTGTACTCTGGAAGGAGCCCATCCAGCAGGGCCTGGTTCTCCTCCTAAGTGAAGGCTGGGGCCCTCTCCAGTGTACGTGCCATAGCAGGAGCCAGAGGATGCATAGACAGCAGCAGTGGTAGCAGGGATGTGGTCCAGTAGCATGTAGTGCAGGTAAGTGAGCTCCCTGGGGGCCATCCAGCCTTATATCTGTGCTGCAGAGGCAGACTCTGTGCCATGTGTCCCAAGTGATAGGTCCAACACGGTTGCATCCTTTGAATCTGGCCAATCCATTTAAAAGTACGACTCGTACACGCCTTCCGCATCGTTCAAATCTTCACCTTCATGGAACACTTGAAATTGCAACATTGTAGGCATCCAACTGAATTTCCAGTGCACAACTCGTACAAGTTTTGAATCCGCATCCGTCTCCATGACAGTCCTGAGCCAATGGGTGCACCCGGCTCGTTCAACTGACTGTACAACGCGTATTTTGAATATACACATGCACCCTTCTCCATACGATTCAATGGCCAAGGCGTAGGCCTGTCTCGGACCATGCCTGTCCGACGCGTATGCATGATAGTCACCCGCGTCGGACCTCATTGCATTCAATGACAAGGCGTACGCACGGCTCGGTCATGACCCGTGCAATGCGTACGCATTGTCACCCGCGTCGGACCTCATTAGTGTGACTATTATACGGATGCAACACACATTTACTGGCCATGGACACCTACAGACACCTGCCACACTATAGCATTGGCCGCACAGTGTCCCATGGCATGTGAGGCTGCATTCCCTGGGTGTTTGAGGGGGCCACAGCTGTTTTTTTGTCTGGCACTTTGTGCAGCCACTCCCAGGCTGTTATCTTGTACATGGGGGCAGAGTCCTTTGTGTGTTATGCACATTAGCACTGTGATGTGCAATTGGACAGTAATGGGCATGAGTGAAGGCCACAGTGTCAGGTTGGATATGTTCAAGACATGTCACATACACCCTGAGTCCTGGGGGTGATGGCATGTATGCCACAGTGAGACCTGTAGCCCCAATACTGATGTGCACCCACAGTCTGTGTGCATGTTGTGTTTCAGATGTGTCTGATCACATGTTACCAATGGGTGACAGTCTCCACATCCATGTGGTATAGGCATCAACCTTGATGGGGTGTGTGTCTAAGAGACGTACATGTAGGGCCGGTAGGAACAACAGTGGCCACTACCTGTGGGACGTACGCTTGCCTTGTGGTGTGTACGTGCTACGCCATGTCCATTGCTGTGTTGATGTGGCAATACAGGGACTCTGGGTTTCTGCATGGCAATGATCTGTGATGCCTGGGAGACATAAGTCCTCATTTGTCACTGGGGTGGGTTTTCTGAGCATTGCAGCAGCACATAGGTTGGGTGGCACAGCCAGATGATTAACCCATTGCACTACATGGCACTCATGTGGACATGTGGAATTGAGATGTGAGGTGGTGGTCTTGTAGGTGACATATGTGTCCATGCCCAACAGCACACACCTCAGTACATTGTGTAATGTCATGAACTAGCATGTGATAGTGATCGTGGTCATGGCCACGTGGGTGGATGTACTGACAATCTTCCTTTGTGCATCTCTGTACTGCAGGGCACCAGCTGTGCATTGGCTGTTCCCAGACCTTGCAACCATGCAGGAACGCGACAGCATCAGACGGTACCGCTTCACCAGGCCACTGATTGAGGAGTTGGCGGAGCAGTTGGCGCCACATCTGCTACCTGGCCGGACATACCCTACAGCACTGACCCCAGAGGTGAAGGTGATGGCAGCCCTGCACTTCTTTGCTACCGGTACCTTCCAGTACACTGTGGCTACTGCTGGTGGTATGTCGCAAACGATGTTTAGTCGGGTGCTACGCGATGTCTTGGAGGGGATGTTGCAATTCCTCGACCTGTATATCAAGTTCCCGAGCCAAGATGAACTCCCTGAAATTAAGGATGCCTTTTATACACTGGGGAGGATGCCAAACATCATTGGATCCATTGACGGGACACATGTTGCCCTGATACCACCACAGGCACATGAGCAGGCATACCGGAACATGAAGCACTACCATTCGATCAATGCTCTGGTGGTCTGTCTTGCTGACATGTTGATCACACGTGTGTGCACAGTTCCCTGGTTCGGCGCACAATGCCTACATTATGAGGAGTAGTCACTTTGCAACGCTGATGTCACAGATGCCAGCTCAGCGTGCCTGGCTTGTCGGTGTGTACTGACTGTTTCTCATTGTGTGTGTTTGTCAGTGTTGTATTCCGCACTCCTACAAAACTCAGCTACTTGTTCATTTTTGTGTGTGTAGGTGACTCTGGATACTCCAACATGCCGTGGTTGCTGACACCCCTCAGGAACCCTGTGACACCAGCCGAGCTGCGCTACAATGAGGCACATGGTCGGAGCAGGAGGGTGATTGATCTGACATTCGGCCTCCTGAAAAGCCGCTTTGGCTGCCTGGACAAGACCGGCGGGGCCCTCCCATATGAGCCTGCAAAGGTGTGCAAAATAATACTGGTCTGCTGCATGCTACACAACATGGCGGTGCGGAAGGAGGTACCTCTCATCCAGGATGACGATGACAACGACCAACGTCCGGCACCTGTGGACGATCCCGGCCTGGGCCAAGATGCCAGTGATGATGAAGATGATGGTGACATCCGCTCCCAGCTCATCAACAACTTCTTCACCTAAATGTGAGTTTCCAGTGTTGTTATGTGAATGTCTGGAGGTAGCCTGGAATGTGTTGAGCCAGCTCTGTTGTTGTCTGAGTGTGTCTGTGTGCCACTTGACTAGATGCGTGCTGTGATGTGTCCATTCAGGTGGTGTGTACTCCACAATAGGGTAGTACTGCTAACTAGTGTTTGTGTAGGTGTTTTGCAACATGTTTTGTGCATGTGTATTGCATTTCTCTCCTGTTCCTCTGTGCTTTTGACTGTATCTTGTCTGTCCTTCCCAGGGTCCTTTGCCTGTTGAGTGGTCAACACTGACCCCCAACACCCAGAAGCCAACACCAGTGTGGAAGTTGACAATTCCCATCAACTGATGTACCACACATCCCCGGACTTCCATTCTCCAACACATTGTGAGCATGTGTCCACTGTTACGTAGAATTACCGTGCAACTAGTGTGGAATAAACGTGTTGCTGATGTGTTATGAACCTGTGCTACGCTTTGTTATGTCCGTTGTCTGTCTTCCCACATCTGAGTGACATCTGCTTACCTCACCTGTGGACTTGTTACCACTGACTGGGGTTGGTGTTGTGTCTGTGCATGCCAATGTGTTTCAGGTCAACATCATTGTGTGTGATGAGTAACATGGCCATGGTGAGTATGTTTTGTGTTGCCATAGTGGTGTGTCTCCCTCACATGTGTCACATCCCCATGACTCACCTTACGATGGTCACATTGTTGCAGTATTTGGCATGAACTGTGTTGTGTAGCAGATCGACTTCGCCCTGAACATGACAAGTTGGAATCACAACAGAGGCAAGTATGGTGTACTGGTGAGTTTATTTATGAAATGTACAGGATGGTGGGTGCTGTACAGTGGTTTGGGAATCCAAAGTTCACTTTGGAGTTGGAAGTGCTGGTAGATGAAATGTCCAGAGTAAAGTCCACAGTCGTCTGCTACATTGGCCCAACATGAACCCTCCATGTAATGTGGGTGAGTTGTGTGCGATTGGACAAGGTGAACGGGTTGCACACAAAGAACATTGTCCAGAACAGGTTTGGAGGCCCTTGGGGATGTGCTGGGACATCTGCCTCTGACATGTCCTCCTTCGGACGACCCCTCTTCTTCCGGGGGGGGGATCCTCATGTGCAGGCCTCTGCGGTGCAGGGGACTCTCCGCCAGAGTCCTCCTCCCTCCCTGTGGCGCTGGCAGATGGTGTTGCAACAGATCTTGTGGGCACACACGGGGGTGGGGACAGGTTGGTGTTGATCTGGCGGAGGCATTGTAGTATGTCCCGATGCACCGCAGTTAGGGCATCCCACTTTGCCTCCCTGCGGGCATGGTGGGCGACCTGCTCGTGTTGCATGTCCTCGAGGATCTCCACTACCTGGCCAAATCCTCCGGTGCTATCCTGGTACGCATCTAAGATGCGTGCCAGTTGGGGGTCATCATGCAGTCCAGACCCCTCTGCAAGGCGTGCCCTGTGCCTCCCACCCCTCCCAGCACCCCTCTCCACACGGGCAGGACCAGCGGCAGTACGCACAGGTGACACTGGGACCCCTTGGGTGGTGTTGCTGGTGGCGTTGGCTGTGCTTCCGGGGGCCTGTGTCCCTATGCTGTGGGTGTTGATTGTCCTTGGTCTGTCCGTGTTGGCGGGGGTGCCCTGTCGGTGTCCAGATGCTGGAGGCGTGGGTACAGGGGGGGCAGATGTTGCTGCTGCTGGTGCTGCATGATGACTCACACCAGCGGGGCCAGGTTGGTCGTCGTCATCCGAAGAGGACAGTGAGAGAGTCAGACCAGAGAGCTCAGTGTCCACCAGAGTCTGGGACTGGGTATCCTCGTCATTTGGCGCTGGGTGCCCAGCACGACCTGTGTTTGGAAGAGACTCACAATGTGATTTATGTTTCTACATGCATCGTTGGTTCACAAACATGACATTTTCTACTTTTCATACAGATGCCTGCCTGTACACTGCTTTTTCCCAGCTTGTCACAGACAGAGTTTGATCTTGTTGTTGGCCATATGCCAGCATGGCCTTGTGCTCCCCACAACAGAGCCCAGTGTCAGACATCTTGTCAATCCCTTCCAACTCCCTGTGAGGCGACTATGGTTCAGGTTGATCTTGCAGGGCCATATGGGTGGGTGTAGGTTGTCTGTGACTGCGAGTCCCATCATACTCTTGGCTACACCCCCCTTCCCAGCATGCCCATGCTTCCTCCCTCTTGACTCTGCTTCCCTGTGAGGGGGGGGTGACATCAATGGCAAGATGGCTGACTGTGAAATCCTGGTGTTTGTTTGGCTACCAGTCCCAGCATGGCCTTGTGCTCCGCACAACAGAGCCCAGTGTCAGACATCTTGTCAGTCCCATCCCACTCCCTGTGAGGCGAGTATGGTTCAGGTTGATGTTGCAGGGCCATGTGGGTGGGTGTAGGTTGTCTGTGACTGCGAGTCCCATCATACTCTTGGCTACACCCCCCTTCCCAGCATGCCCATGCTTCCTCCCTCTTGACTCTGCTTCCCTGTGAGGGGGGGTGACATCAATGGCAATATGGCTGACTGTGAAATCCTGGTGTTTGTTTGGCTATCAGTCCCAGCATGGCCTTGTGCTCCCCACTAGAGCCCAGTGTCAGACATCTTGTCAGTCCCTTCCCACTCCCTGTGAGGCGAGTATGGTTCAGGTTGATCTTGCAGGGCCATGTGGGTGGGTGTAGGATGTCTGTGACTGCGAGTCCCATCATACTCTTGGCTACACCCCCCTTCCCAGCATGCCCATGCTTCCTCCCTCTTGACTCTGCTTCCCTGTGAGGGGGGTGACATCAATGGAAAGATGGCTGACTGTGAAATCCTGGTGTTTGTTTGGCTATAAGTCCCAAGGAGCCCCTGTGCTTCACACAGAAGCATCCAGTACAGGGTATCTTTTGCTGATATTTCAATGAGGTGTGTGTCAATGCATTGTACCCGGTGAGTTGTGTAGAGTTTGTGTTAGGGGGGTGTCTCCCCATGCTGATTAGTATGGTCAGGGCTGTCAGTCCTCCTTCCCATCATGAAACGTGCTTCCATTGTAGGGCGTGCAAGTTGTCTTTCAGGATGTCAGTCCATGGTGTCCTGCTTCTGATTTGCACACAAGCCCTAGCAGGGCCTTGTGCTCCCCACAGCAGGAGCCAGTGTCAGCCATCTTGTCAGTCATTTTCCACTCCCTGTGATGTGGGCATGTGTCAGAGGGGTCTTGATGGGCCAATCAGGAGGGGGAGCATTATCTGTGACTACAGGCCCCATCATGCTTTTGTCTACACTCACTTCACCTGCATCCCCACTATTCCTTCCTGACAGTCAGCTGCACGGTGAGGTGGTGTGTTTGTGGTGGCAAACTGTCTGGCTGGGTGTATTTGGCTTAGTGCCACTGGCTTGCTCTATTTGTTTGTAGGTTGGTGCATGTCATGACACAGTCCCCAGTCACTATGAGATGGCAGGTATTGTGTTTGTGGGACTGGCATACACATCTTGGGTTGATTATCTATTGGGTTGGTGTTGGTTTTGCTGTGTGTATGTGTGTGTGCTTTTGTATGAGGTGCTGATGGTGTGTGAGTTGTGTGATGGGTGAGTTGTGAGTGTGTCTGTGGTTGCTGTGTACTGGTGTTTGCTGCTGGCTGTGTCTCCTGTTTGCAAGGGATGATGGTAATGATTGTAGTCCTTTATATAGTTGGAGTTGTGGTGTGTGTCTTTGTCCAATTAATTTTTTTAGGGTATTTATTGGCTTAGTCATTGCTTGTTTGGTCCTTTTTTTGTGTTTTTTCCTTTGTGTTTTGTAGGCATGAAGGAGACGTTCATGTGACGGAAACGGACGCTGCTGTTGTCTCGTGCGGGCTTCTCTGCCTCGTTCACGCTGCCTGCTTTCTCTGTTTGGTATGCGTCATTCGCGGCGGTCTCTATTGCTTGTGTGCCGGGTTGTCTGTGCGTGTCGGTCATGCGGCTTGGTCTCCGTGCGAGTCGGTCTAGTTTTACACGCATTGCATCGTACTGCGCTAATCGTACATCGCGGGTACGGGTCGGTCGGGTTGATGCCGGGTTCATGTCGGTCGGTGAAAATCGTGTCGGTTTTCCAGCCGGATCACTATTTTACCTCCGGCTCGGTCGTACAGCTTGTATTCCGTACGTGTCGGTTGTAATTCACTCGCGTTGCATCGTACTGCACGGGTCGTACGGCGCTGGTCCGTGTCGGTCGGTATTCGGTCCGGATCCGCGTCGGTCGGTTCGTTTTGCGGCCGGAATCGGAATCGGCCCCACAGTGTTTGGTTACCAGGTTTCTACAGAGTTGTGGTATGTATTTTAGTATATATTTTAAATATATGTGAGGTAATTTTTTTGAATAAGTATTTATGTTTTTAAAAATATATGTTACATTTTTAGTAGTTATTACATTTAATTTAATTACATTTTGCGTTTTTTAGTTCCATAGCGGGTTGTGGGTTTATAGGAGAATAGGGTGGGAAGTAATTTAATTAGAATTAATTAATGGTTATTTTTTATTTAATTATATTTATTTAATTGCTATTTAGGGGGTCATTTCGATGTCGGGCAGAATTCCTTCCGCCAGACAACGACTCAATCATGGGACTGACCAACACCCAGTCGGGGGTCCTGACTGGCCTATTATGATGCGACCGAACACTGGCGCCGATTACGATGGCGGACAGACTGGAGTCCGTCCGCCATCGTGGTGGTGACCGGAACTGTCCGCAATACATGCATCAGATCCGCACACCAAATTAGGATGCGACTGCCACCATGGCGGTCGCATCTTGCATTTTAACATTGTGGCGAGTGCTGCAGACAGCAGCACACGCCGCAATGTTAAAAGTGCATGTTGTGCATTTCACTGCACTACGTGGCAGGCACTACACGGTGCCTGCCACTTGGTGCAATGAGATGTAGGGGGGTGCCATGGGTACCCCCCAGTGTACCCACACCTCCCCCCAACACAAGGGGGGCAAGCAACGGGCCCCCAAAACCAATCTCCGCCAGCCTTTCAATGGCAGTTTACCTGCCGCGGAAAGGCTGGCTGAAGCCAGCATTGTAATATGGCGGACGATGCCTGCTAGGCACTGCCACCATTTTACCTAATGTGAACCGTCCACCTCCATTGCCTATGGCGGTTTCATGGCAGACGGTCTTTGCAACCACCACAGTCGCAGTCGGATTCCCCCCGCCATCCTAATTTGGCGGGGGGGGGAAATTGCGGTCTGATGGCGGAAGGACTGCCACTGCATGGCTGGCGGTGGCGGTCCTTCCGCCATCGTAATTGGCCCCACTGTTCGGTCTCATACAACTTTTCTCAATGTGAACTCAAGTTACGATCGTGAACCGGCCGTAGCACAAGCTCCCACTGAGAAAAGGAAAGTGCAGTTCATCCCTGCATCCCATGGCCACAAGGTGCAGGGATCAACAGGGGGGCACCCCCTCCACCAAGGGGACACCTACTGGGGAGCCGCATGGAAAACAGGTCAGAAACCTTGATCGTAATCTCAAGGGTGGAAAGACCCGCCCTTGAGATTACTTGCTGGCTTTCAACTGGCAAACGGACTCTCCGAACCCATCGGAACCAGCCAGAATGACTAACCGGTTTACTTTCCGACTGCCTTCAACATAATGAGGCGGTCGGAAAGTAAACCAAGCTGCCCATTACGATGCGGCCCTAAAGACAGCTGACGCAGGTTGGAGCCTTTACAGGACGTATCGTAATCGGCCCCTTAATAGTGTTAATTGTGCTTTTAAATTTTTGGGGGTACATTTTATGTGTGGGTTGTGGGGTTTACAGGGGTAAAAAGTGGATAATAATTTATTTTTAATTAATTTATAATTAGTTGTTAATTAATATTAATTAAATAATTGATCATTAATTATGGTAATTGTGTAAAAAAAATTAGGTGCGGGTTGTGGGGTTAATAGGGATAAAGGGTGGGAAGTAATTTATTTTTAATTAATTAATAATTTGTTGGTAATTATTCTTAATTAATTGATAATTAATTATGTAGATTGTTTAATTACTTATTTTGGGTGTGGGTTTATAGGAGTTAAGGATAGGGAGTAAATTAATTTGACTTAATTTATCATTAGTTGTTAAATACCATTAGTTATTTAATTGAAAATTAATTTTAATTGTGTAATTATTATTATTTTTTTAATTTTAGGTGCGGGTTGTGGGGATTATAGGGGTAAATGGTGGGAAGTAAATTAATTTTAATGAATTACAATGTGTTTTTTAATTAATAATATTTGTTTAATTGATAATTACTTATGTTAATTGTGGAAATATTTTTTTTTTACATTTCGGTGCCGATTCCGATCGGGTAAAAAATTTTCCCGTACGACTCGTATCCGTATTTTTTTACGTACGAGTCGTACAAGTCCCGTACAAACGGCGAAGTACGATTCGTACCGTAAAAATACATACGAATTGCTTCGGGAAAAGTCTACGAGACGTCCCCGGACAGATTTACGTACGAGTCGTAAAACTGAAGTCCGAGCGCACAAGTCTGATCCGTACCGGCGTCCCGAATACACAAGCGTATGGAAAACGTCCCGTACGGAGCGAACTTTGTACGACCCCTACCCCGGGTACACTTGGAGTCGTACGGCCACCCCACCCCACCCGCGCATGTACGCGCCATACCCCAGCACCCGCGTATGTATGTGCCGGACCCCCCCACCCCAGCACCCTCGCCTGTACGCGCCGTACCTCAGCACCCGCGTATGTATGGGTCGTATCCCCCCACCCCAGCACCCACGCATGTACGCGCCGTACACCAGCACCCGCGTATGTACGCGCCGTACCCCCCACCCCAGCACCGGCGCATGTACGCGCCGTACCCCCCGTAGCCTGTGGCAGAGGATTTGTCGATCGGGTGAATGCTGTTGCGCCCATCCCTGGGAGGAGAAGGTGATGGCCCTGCTTCTGCCGGTGGGAGTACACGGAGTCGAAGGAGTTCGAGAGCCTGGTGAGTACACAAACAACTCACGTAACATGGGGGGAATAGCATCCCCTCCCCAACTACAACAAATGCACTCAACTACCCCCAAGCCCTCACCTGACACAACCACACTCTAATCAACGCTCAGGCCACTAACATGAGTATGCCCCATTCACAAAGCAAGGCCATGCCATGTCCCAGCCTACACAAACCACAGACCCAAGACAGGATGTCCGGGATGCTGGGAGGGTGGGGATCACTAAACATATTGTACAACTCAGAAACAGACACCAGTGCCCTCAGCCCATATGGCCCAGGTACATACCCATGCACCATGCGCAATGCACAGGGACTGGCAAAGTACTGACAAGGTAGCTGACACTTGGCCCTGCTGTAGGCAGCACAAGGCCCTCCTGTGACAACTGCAAACTCGAACACAAACACAACAAGCTCAGAAATCTAACTCACATACACTGACATGGCAGCATGCGCCATGGTGGGACAGATACATCACCTGGGAGACCGACTGCCAAATCACACCACACCCACCAGCAGGCACCGTCAATCAATCAACAATCGATCAGGGTACTTGTAAGGCGCCCAATTTACCTGTCAGGGTCTCAAGGCGCAGAGGGGGGGGGGGGTGTTCCACCAATGCTCGAAGAGCCAGCTCTTGAGGAGTCTCCTGAAGGCAAGTCGGTCTTGGGTCAGTCGTAGGTGGGTTGGGAGGGTCTTCCAGGTCTTGGCGGCAAGGTAGGAGAAGGATCTGCTGCAGGCGGGTGTACGTTGGATGCGGGGGACAGCTGCGACGGCGAGGATGCTGGAGCGGTGCTGGCGGGTGGGGGTGTAGAAGCTGAGTCTGATGTGCAGGTAGGCTTGTCCGGCGGTGTGGAGTGCCTTATGTGCGTGGCTGAGGAGCCTACAGGTGATCCTCTTGTCGATGTGGAGCCAGTGCAGGTCTCTCAGGAGGGGGGTGATGTGGCTGTGGCGGGGGGCGTTGACGATCAGTTGTGCCGAGGCGTTTCAGAAGCGTTGTAGCCGCCGTTGGTGTGTGGATGGGAGTCCTGCGTAGAGTGCAGTGGCGTAGTCCAGTCAGCTGCTGACGAGGGCCTGTGTCACTGTTCTACTTGTTTAAGTCGGGATCCACCAGTAGATCCGGCGGAGCGTGCGTAGGGTGTCGTAGCAGGATGAGGAGACGCCGTTGACCTGCTTGGACATCGAGAGGGAGGATGCGAGGATCAATCCTAGGTTGCGAGCGTGTTGGGTGGGTGTCGGTGATGTCCCCAGAGCGATCGGCCACCAGGAGTCGTCCCAGGGTGAGGGTGTGGGTCCCAGGAGAGGACCTTCGTCTTGTCCGAGTTCAGTTTCAGATGGCCGCTCCGCATCCAGTCGGCGATGGCCCTCAGACCCTCGTGGATGTTTGTCTTGGCGGTGTGAGGGTCCTTGGTGAGGGAGAGTATGAGCTGGGTGTCGTCGGCGTAGGAGATGTCTTTGAGGTTGTGGTGGCGGGCCACTTCTGTGAGGGGGGCCATGTGGATGTTGAACAGCGTCGGGCTGAGTGATGATCACTCACCCCTTACACAAGCACACACCCCCGGGGCAGCCAATGGAGTCACACACTCTCACAATGGACATGTGACACAACAAGATCAAGCCACAGCCAAAAAAGCATCCAAGGCAAAATGCGACATGTCAAAGACCCTGGATAACATTTCAATCAGTCCCCTGCAACATACCCATCCACAAGTGAACATTGATGTGAATGCTAGGCACATACAACTACCTTGAGGAACTGTGGCAACCAGAACATGTATGAAACATGGATGTCGCATGAAACAGCATTAACATTGTCTCTCTCTCACACACAGGGCAACGTCATGGATCTCTCCCCAACACTGGAGGGGAACAATCACAGGCCCAGGCTCGGCAGGAAGATGATCCCACCGGCAGCGATGACTCTCAGCACTCTGTGGATGACCCCAACCAACCTGGACCCTCTGGTGCCCAAGCCCCTGCAGCACCTGCGTCAGGTACATCTGTGCCAACCACCACCCCCATTCTTGCCACATCCCAGGAGACACCCAGGAGCCCTGCCCACACAGAACAACTGAGCCAGTCTGACCTGGAGGGACAAGGTTCTCGGGCCACCCAGGAGGAGGCAGACAACCCTGCAAATACCATCTCTCAGGGGTCCCGTTGTGCCCACAACGGCAGGCCAGGCTCGTGTGGGCAGGGGTGGTGGGAGTGGAGGCAGGCGGAGGCGCGAACCTGATCAGGCAGCTGAGGGAACCGGTATGTCACACATACGCCACATCTTGGAGACATACCGGCGTGACACCAGGGGCATCATCCAGGTAGTGGGGACCCTCAACGAGATTAAGAACCAGCAGGCCGAGCAACACCCCAGTCAACAACAACACCAAGGACGGATGGAGGCAAGACTGGCTGAGCTCCTGGCGGTGCAAACGGACATAAGCCGTTCACTCCGTCGGATCGCCGACAACATGGGCAACCCTCCCCGTGCCACCAGGCGAAGACCAGCACCAGCCACAGGGAGGGAGGAGGAGGAGGATTCGTCCGACGGAGCGTCCCAAGCATCGTCAAGGCCTGCATCTGAGGGTCCCGCAAGGAAGGTGGGTCGTCCACGGAAAAGACCGTGAGATGCAGCGGACCATCCACATCTCCCAGGTCACCTGGCCTGGCACCTGGCCCTCATGCGCAACAGCAGCACCTCATCCAATGACATTCTCTGCCACATGGACTTGCTGGTCACAGTCTGACCAATGATAACCAACACTGTGGTCTGGACTCTGATGACTCCAACTGACAAGGATGCCATCTCCCCCTGTGAACTTTGGATTCCATGCACACTGTATAGCACCTATTTGTCCACACTAAAAAGGCCCCCCACCGAGAATAAATCTTAATTTCTACAATTACATGTTGCATTCATTTTGCATGAGTACACAACCTACGTGTGGGGAAATGTCAAACTATGCATGAGTGTTGAACTAACTCCAGCCATCCATACCCTCGAATCTGAGTCTGGGACAGGACACACATGGGTCACAATGTATCATACTATACAGACATGGAGCACAATACTCAGCCGTGATGGCCTCAAGCTGCTGAGGGGGGGGCATGCATTACTGTGCGGACAGACCAATTGGGAAGAGTATCCTGAAGGCGTAGAGGTCATGGGTCATGTGGATGTTGCCGGGTAGGGAGTAGCAGGTATGTCTTGCCAGGTGGGAGAACTATGTCCTGCATGCTGGAGTACGGTGGATGTGAAGAATGGTGGCCAGGGCAAGGTTGGATGCACGGAGTTGGCACAACGGGGTCTCGGATGACAGACGGCCAAGGTTGGTTTGGGGTTTGGGGTTGTGGCCTGCCTCCTGAGTGTGGGTGAGGAGTCTGAAGGTCATCCTGCAGCACACAGTGATCCATTGCAGCTATCTCTGGTGGACGGTGATGTGGCTGGGGCGCGGGATGTTGAAGCTGAGGTGTGCACATGCAGCCTGGATGTGGACAAGTTTCCCAGGAGTTAGGATGTTTTTGCTCCGTAGAGGGCGGGGCAGTAGGTGACACGGCTGGTGTCGTGGGCCTGGGGCATGGTCTGTCTTTCCCTGGAGTGGATCTATCTGTGGATCATGTGCATCATGCAGAGGGTGTTGCACCCTGAGGTACAGATGCTGGTGATTAGCAAGGCAAATCTGAGTGACAAATCCATGATGCACACCATCTTGTTTGCGTGGGCACTGGGTGCATGTGCAGGGCTCTTGCGGGTGGGACACAACCAGTTGACCCACCTGTAAGGGGACAATCCTCAGATGATTACCTCAGTCCTGTACAAGTCCAGCCTCAGGTGGCTGATGTTCAGCCATTCATCAATGGATCTCATGCCTTCTTGAATGTTGGAACTGGCAATGGCTGCGTCTTTGGTGAGGGTGAGGAGCACCTGGCTGTCAATGGCATACAAGCTGATGATGAGGTGCTGTGCGCATGTGATGCCGGTGAGGGGGACCTGGACACATTGAAGATTGACACGCTGAGAGATGATACCTAGGCCATGTGCCAGATGATGCCACTATACTACATGCTGAAGGCTTGACTCCCTCTCCCATGGCCTTGCTGGTGTACGGAGCCGGTGGGGAGTAGGAAGGACATGACCTGGTTGGTGTGACAGGGCCTGGAAGGCGGGGCAGCGCTGTGTAGGCAGTTGGAGTTGCACACTCATCATGCAAAGGTGTTGTGTGTGCGCCTAGGGTTTGCCTGAGAGCAGGTGGTAGCTCCTTGGATGGATAATGCTTGGAGGGTGGCTGCAACATCAGACTGTAGTGTGATGTGGGCCATGTAAGGACATGAGGGTCGTGCAATGTTGCACGTTGCATGCGCTGACGGTCCAGCCTTTGGCACCGCGTGGGCGCAACAGTGGCACAGACAAGCTGATGCCAGCCAAATGAATGGGTGGAGGGAGGAAGGGAGGAGCATCTTTGAGGTGTGTGTGTTGCCGAATCTGTAAACTTTGTGTGCCCTTGCTGCAGGGGCCGCAGCAGCAGGCGGCATGTCCTGGAAACTATGCCACTAGTTGCACACAAAGACAAGGATGTCAGAAAGGACTACTGCAACAGGCGTATGTAAAGGAAGGAGTGTCCGGTTTCCCATGGCACACCCAGAGACAATGAATGCACAATCACCAAAGATGACTGACACCTGATCATGAAACTGAAGGACGAGCTGCGCACAGGATACACACCCTCAGCAGGTGTTGACGGCCTGTTGTGGTCACCAACATGCCCAAATACATACACAACCATGGACATCATGCACAATAGATATTCAAATCCCTGAAGAACTGCATGCATGTTGCTAAACTACACATAGACTCATATGCACAATCTTTGCCAACTATGCCAGAGATGCCGCATGCAAAGTGGCAAGAGATCTGCATTGACAGAGATGAGGCACCTTGGAGGGTGAGGGACACCTTTATTACTCAGGTTCACACCTAGGGAAATGCATCAATATGAACTGACTCACAGGTCATTTGGCTGAACATGTGGGACCTACACTGGACACCCCCTTCACAACACAGATGCTGTAAATCCATTGAACTGGCACACAAGTGAAGGGGGTGAGCCAAACACCGCCTGCTGCACACGGAGGGGCTGCAATTCCCCATTTATCCTCTCATGGGGATGTCCCACACTATGTCCACCCGTAGCATCCCATATGTTTCAGAGGGAAGTTGTACACACATTGATTCCTTCATCAGAATCCACAGTCCCATCACAGATGACTGTTACGAAGGGTGACTATCAATACATGGGAGTCATGCAACATGTCATGTGCCCCATGGTGAGTCGACATGTATGTATAGTAACACAACATGCACAGGAGCAGTGCCCACACATTCCAAACACCTATCAACACCAAAATGCCGTGCAGCAATCCTTAACCAAAAAGACTTTTCACCATGTCCGTGCATGGGACGCTGATTCAGCACACGTTGCAATACTCATGAGTAATAGCGGGAGGCCAATTGATGACACGAGCAGACAGCATGCAAAACGACCTGGGGATGACAGACACACAAGAAGTCAGGGAAAAGATTGTCATCCGCATGCATGGTCATTTAGTCTACAGGAATAAGTGTGTCACCGTGCTATATTAAAATTGAGTGTCTAAGCTAAAATGTGTGGAAGGACATCATCACTTGAGTGACACATCTGAACACACATCTAAGTCACTTAGCATACAGTCAGCTGGACACACACATTGCAACACATGCCACACAAGGCTCCAGGCGTGCACACTCAGACCCATAGACTCACCATTATGAGAAGAAGTTGCGTATGAGCTGACTCCGGATGTCGTCCTCCTCCTCCTCACTTGCCTCGTGACCAAGCCCTTCATCCTCCACGGGTGGATGTTCCTGCTCATCCGGATCCAGGATGAGTGGCACAGTCTTCTCCACTGCCATGTTGTGCAGCATGCAGCACACGAGGAAGATCTTGCAGGCCTTCACCGGTGCATATGGGAGGGACCCGCCTGTCTTGTGAAGGCACCGGAATCTGCTCTTCAGGAGGCCAAACGTCCTCTCAATCACTCGCCTGGTCTGCCCATGTGTGTTGTTGTAACGGGGATCTGCAGCTGTTCTGGGGTTGCGGAGAGGCGTCATCAGCCATGGCTTGTTGGGATAGCCAGAGTCCCCTACATGGAAACATCATGTAAAGAAGTGGGTCAGGAGATGCCGTAAGATACAAAAATAGCGCTAAACAAAGGACAAACAGAGTATACCCACCAACAAGACATGCTCGTTCATTGTGCAGCCCCAGCATCATTTCTGGCACCCTGCTACGCCTCATGATGTAGGCATCGTGTGCTGACCCTGGAAAACGTGCACAGACATGGGAAATCAGCATGTTAGCAAGACACACCACAAGGGCATTTATGGAGTGGTAATGTTTACGGTTGCGATAGGCGACCTCCTTTGCCTGTGGTGGTACCAAAGCCACATGTGTCCCATCAATAGACCCAATTACATGGGGCATCCCTCCCAGGGCATAGAACTCACCCTTGACACCTGTCAACTGCTCACGAGTTGGAAAATGGATACATTCATCCAGGTGCTCCAACATGGCTTCTAAAAAATCATGCAGGACACGGCTGAACATGGTCTGTGACATGCCACCCACATCAGCTATGGTGAATTGAAACGTACCGGTGGCAAAAAAATGTAGGGCTGCCATCTCCTTCATCTTGGGGGTCAGCGCAGTAGGATACCTGTGTTGCGGTTGGAGGTGTTGTTCAAGCTTTGCGGTCAAGTTCTCAATCAACTGTTGTGAGAAGCGGTAACGTCTTATGCAGTCACGTTCCCTCATGGCACCCAAGTCTGGCATTGGTCGGGGGAGAGGCGGTGCCCTGCAGAAAATTGGAAGGAATAACGAAGAGTGAGTACATAACAACATCAATGTCAATGAACTGAGCACATGCTCAACTGCTACTACACATCTGCTAAATACAGAGTCTGGTCTGTGCAATACATCCAGGACACGTATGCCAGCCAGGTGATACTCCTACGACAAGCCAGCTACACCCGTTGATAGTCAAGTTCTACATGACATGCCCCGAAACTAGCTGTGGGCCAGTGTAAGTGAACAGCCAGAGACATCACAGGAGTGACATACATCCACATATCTGCATTTGAAGGATGTCATCTCATACAGACTGCTGGCGGCAAGCTAGACGCACAGGTCACATGTCATTGGAAATGTACAGATCACACACATAGCGATGAAGGGGTACACGTGAAAGACGAAAACACAGACATGGATACGGCGCAGATATGTCCTCATGTCAAAAAATCATCTTTGAAGCATACAGACACACGTAACGTGTGAATCCACATGTGGCATGGCGTGCGTATATGTGTGCCATGCCCATCTACACACAGACACATGTTGGATGCAGCAACAGCAGATGCAGTTGACGGAACACCAACAGCAAGCTCATGGGAACACATGACACACACAGGACATAGTCACATCGGGGCACGCTGGTACTTAGATGTCAGGTGTTAGTGTCCCTGTCCCTGTCCCTGGCATTAGGGGACATTTGCGGGTGTTGGTGACTGTGCCATACCAGTGATGCAGTGCTTGACACGTTTGTACTACATGCACACATGTGGGAAGGGGAAGTGTGCCACATACTGCCCCATCACACATGACATGTGTACACAGGTCATCACACATCTATTGTGCTAAAACATGAGGAGACATGTGCCATATCACTGCCTGACACACCTAGGCCCTGCACATGAAGGACTGCAATGACAATGACTTGATGTATAGCCGTGCACGAGTCTAAGACCTCCATTCCATTTGTGTGCGCCTCCTATCACCTGTGTAAGCTGTGAAACGCACCGTACACACGCTCTGAGGGCGTGTGAACGGTCCGTATCATCACATTGGTGTTCCCGCCGGAGTATGGGTGTGTGTACGGACCGTACACACGTACGTGTACTACCAGTGTGTACACGTACGTGTACGACCAGTGTGTACACGTACGTGTACGACCAGTGTGTACACTGCCGTAGTACACGTACGTGTACACACTGGTCGTACACGTACGTGTACGACCGTAGTACAAGTACGTGTCCACACTGGTCGTACACGTACGTGTACACACTGGTAGTACACGTACGTGTGTACGGTCCGTACACACACCCGTACTCCGGCGGGAACACCAATGTGATGATACGGACCGTTCACACGCCCTCAGAGCGTGGGTACGGCCCGTACCACCATTGTAGTGGTGATGTAGGGGTACGCGTGGTATGGGCCGTACCCACGCTCTGAGGGCGTGGGTACGGCGCGTACACCTACATCACCACTACAATGGTGGTACGGGCCGTACCCACGCTCTGAGGGCGTGGGTATGGACCGTACCACCATTGTAGTGGTGATGTAGGGGTACGCGTGGTACGGGCCGTACACATGCTCTGAGGGCGTGGGTACGGCGCGTACACCTACATCACCACTACAATAGTGGTACGGGCCGTACCCACGCTCTGAGGGCGTGGGTATGGACCGTACCACCATTGTAGTGGTGATGTAGGAGTACGCGTGGTACGGGCTGTACCCACGCTCTGAGGGCGTGGGTACGGCCCGTACCACCATTGTAGCGGTGATGTAGGAGTACGCGCCGTACCCACGCTCTGAGGGCGTGGGTACGGCCTGTACCACCATTATAGTGGTGATGTAGGGGTACGCGTGGTACAGGCAGTACACACGCTCTAAGGGCATGGGTACGGCCCGTACCACCATTGTAGTGGTGATGTAGGAGTACGCGCCATACCCACGCCCTCAGAACGTGTGTACGGCCCGTACCACGCGTACCCCTACATCACCACTACAATGGTGGTACGGGCCGTACCCACGCCCTCAGAGCGTGGATACGGCCCGTATCACGCGTACCCCTACATCACCACTACAATGGTGTTACGGGCCGTACCCACGCTTTGAGGGCGTGGTTACGGGCCGTACCACCATTGTAGTGGTGACGGGTACGCGTACGCGGGGATTGATGGACACGCCCCCCGAAGTGACCAGACCCTGGAGGTAATGTATGGCCAGTATATGGTATTTTTAAAATTAGGTAGAGGTTATGTTTCCTGCCCCTCGCCCCCCCTTTGCCCCTGGGTGTTGTGCTGACCTTCTGCGGCGTGCGTGGCGGTTTTGGTGCACCAGGTCGTAGGCTAGGAGGGCCGGGATGACACGTAGGATGGGGTCCATGGCTGTCCGTCACGTACCGCTGCTCCTTCTTCACGTCGTCCTCAATTTCCCAGGAGTTTTTGGCTGCCGTAAAAAATGATCCGTGCGGAGTGACGTAGGCACGAATCGTACTTGGTGGTCCGTAGAACGCTGCCTGACTCCGTCTGGACGTCACGTACACGATGTCCCGGTTCGGAATTGTGGGTATTTTTTCGTCGCACGTAGTTTTTTACGATTCGTACGGAAATGGTATTTCTGTACGAATCGTACTTGCTGGTTTGTAAGGAGCATTTCCCGGGTACGAGTCGTATGGAGAATACGCTCCGTACGACCATTCGTACCCGGGTTTTACAGGATCAGAATCGGCACCTTGATGTGGGTTGTGGGTTTTGTAGGGGTATGGGGTGGAAAGTAAATCTTGAATTTAAGCAATTCATCATTTTTTTTAATTAATAATAATAATTAATTTAATAATTAATTGTGTTGTGTGTTTTGTGGGGGTCTATTGTGGGAAGTTCATTAATTATAATTAATTAATAATGAATATTTAATTAATCGAAATTAAAAGTGTTAATTATTTTTTAGGTGCAGTTTGTGAGTTTTGTGGTGTTATAGGGTGGAAAGTAACTAAAGTAAATATATGTAATCAGTTATGTTTTGTTAATAAATAATTTCTAAATAAAAATATTTATTTGTGTGAAAATTATTTTGTATTTTATTTATAATCATATTTGTAGGTATTTGTGATATGTGTATTTAACATTATAATATATTTTATTTTTAAATTGTTTTAATATTAAATATATTTTTATTTTATTTTTCAACATATTTATATATTTTTTATTTACTTTGTTTTTAAAATATTTTTATTTTGTTTGTTTTTAATGCTGGAGTGGGGATAGTAAATTCTACTCCTCTGCTATCCAATACTTTTCCTACTGTTGCACTTTTTTAAGTGGGAATAGAAAATGTTACCCCTCTACTATCCAACACTTTCTCACTGTTGCATTTATTCGAGTGGGAAAAGTAAATTTTACTCCTCTGCATTCCAAAACTTTCCCTACTGCTGTACTGACTGGAGAGGGAATAGTACATTTTACCCCTCCGCTATCCAACACTTTCCCTACTGTTGCACTTTTTGGTGTTGGAATAGTACATTTTATCCCTTAGCTATCCAACACTTTCCATACTGTTGCATCCACTGGAGTCAGAATAATATTTTTTCCCCCTCCGTAATCCAACACTTTGCCTACTGTTGTACTGACTGGAGTGGGAATAGTCAATTTTATCCCTTCGCAATTCAACACTTTCGCTACTGTTACGCTCAGTGGAGTGGGAATAGTAAATTTTACCCCTCTACAATCCAACACTTTCCCTACTTTTGCAGTTATTGGAGTGGGACTATTAAATTTTTTTTTTGCTGGAATCTAAGATTTTTACCAGTGTTGTATTATTTGTAAGGGAATAGCAAATTGTAGTACTTTTTAATATTAGGGGGCCGATTCCGATCCGGGTCGGAAAGTACTCCGACTGATTCGGATCCGGAGTGTTTTCCGACTGAGCCGGACCCCTACAGTCCGACCGAGCGAGTACGATGCGCACGTATGCTGTCGGACTCGGTTTGGTCGGACTCCCACAGAAGTCAATGGAAGCCGGTCGTACGACGCGTACATGTGCTCCCATTGACTGAATGGGTACGTCTCAAACAAGTGCGCCCCCTACAGTGGGTAAGCGTCAGTGCCACCCGCACCGTACATGCCTGGGTCTCCCCCTGTGTCCGAGTCGTAGGGCTGCGGGTGTCAGGGGGTCCGAAGCGGACCCCCAAAGTCCGACTCCGGGAGCTTTCGCGAGCTGGAAACTCCGGCTCGCACATGCTGTCCGACGCGTGCATCGTACTGGCTCGGTTGTAAATCGCAACCATTGCACACCACGGTTAGCTTTCGACCAGGACGTACGGAGCGGTTCGGACCCAGAAACGACTTGGTTGTTGATTTTCATGTAGCTTGCATCGTACTTGCTCGCTCGTACAGCTGTACGAGTCGGTCGGAAAACACGCGTACGGCTCATTGTTTTTCCGACCGAACCCGATTCGGTGCTCTTCCGATCGAGATCGGAATCGGCCCCAATATGTTAGCTAATTTTGTATTTACTGTATTGAGAGTAGTACATTTTACTTTTATGTGATGTAACAATTTTATTACTGTTGTGTTGTTTGAAGTGGGAGTAGTAAATGTTATATATTATTAATATAAAAATGTGTTTATTTTTGTTGTAGTGGGACATTTATATGTATTCATTATACATTTTATTAACTTATTTTATATTGTTTTAATTTATATAATTATGTTTTTGTTTATTTAGGAGAATAATATTTATAATTTTTTATGTTTTTTGTTCGCAAATTATTATTATTAAATTGTAAACAATTTATGATATTTATGTTTTTTAAAGTGGTTTATTTTTTTAAATATGTTATGTCTTTACATATAAAATACATATATATATGTTATATTAATATAGTATTTAAACAAGTTTACATTATAATATATTTACAAATATTAGTTTAATTATATTTTTTTAAATAGATATATTTTAATATATAAGTATTTATGTATGTGGGTCTAAGTTTTTAGAAGTAAGTTTATTTGTTATATTTGTTAAAATATATATTTAAAATGTTTTATTTTTATTAAATCAATATTAGCATTTAATATATTTTATTTTTAATATTTGAATCTGCATATATTTATAAATCAATATTTAATACAACTATATTTTTGTTAACAATATATGTTTTTCAATTTTTTGGCACTTTTTACGTATAGGTTATCAATATTTTTGTTGTCATTATTTTGTAGGTCGATGTTTTCCTAGTCGATATTTTGTCAGTGAACCCTCCATTAAATGAGGCTTCTAGTATCTTTAAAGCAAGAGTGTCCAGGATAGGACCAGAAGGGCCAGATCGATGCCAAATTTCCAGGACAACCAATTATTATCTAAATTATTTAATGAAAATATAGCTTATACAAATATCGTAACATTTGGCATGAGTCTGGGCCAGGACCTGGGCCTTGTGGACCTACGTTGTGCACTCTTGCGTTGCAAAATGTAGCTTTACTCTGACACTCAGAGGTCGATTCTGATTCCGGCCGCAAATCGTAACAACCGACACGTACCCGGACTGGATACCGACCGACACGGACCAGCGCCGTACGACCCGTGCAGTACGATGCAACACGTGTGATTTACAACCGACACGTATGGAATACAAGCCGTACGACCGAGCCATAGGGAAAATAGTGATCCGGACGGAAAACCGACGCGAGTTTCACCGACCGACACGAACCCAGAATGAGCCCGACCGACCCGTACCCGCAATGTCCGATCCGCGGATTACGATGCAATGCGTGTAAACCCAGACCGACTCGCACGGAGACCAAGCCGCACGACCGACACGCACAGAAAACCGGGCCCACAAGTAATTGAGAACTCCGTCACCGACGTGTATGAAACACAGAAGATAGTCAGCGTGAACGAGGCGGAGAAGCCCGCACGAGCCAACATCAGCGTCCGTTTCCGTCAGAAAAACGTCTCCTTCATGTCTACAAAACCCAAAGGAAAAAAGACAAAAAAAGGACCAAACAAGCAATGACAAAGTCAATAAATATCAAATAAAAAAAAACTGGGACAAAGACACACCCACAACTCCAAATATATAAAGGACTACAACCACTACCATGATCCCTTGCAAACAGGAGACACAGCCAGCAGCAAACACCATCACACAGCAACCACAGACACACTCACAATTCACCCATCACACAACTCACACACCATCAGCACCTCATCCAAAAGCACGCACACATACAGCTAGCAAAACCAACACTAACCCACCCTCACTTGCACCCTCACACACACATCACTCACCACCACCACCCATCACCATGCCCCCAAAGAAGAATCCAAAGTTCACAGATAGTGAGTTAGAAGTGCTGGTAGACGAGATTATCAGAGTAGAGCCACATTTGTTTGGTACATTGGTCCAAAGGACACCCATGTCACAGAAAACCAAAGATGTGGGCGAGGGTTGTGGACAAAGTGAATGCTCAAGCACCAGCAAGGCGCACAAAGGACGATATCCAGAACAGGTGGTATGACGTGCGCAGGAGGGTGAAGAAACTCATTGAAAAAGATCACGCCCTGAGTCAGTACACCGGCGGTGGCCCTCCTGCCAAACCAGTCTACTTCAGGACCTGGGAGGAGAAGGTGCGGACATCCTACCACCAGAGAGTGTCCATGGTCTAAGAGACATACCAGACCCTGGTGAGTACACAAACAACATACCCAAGATTGTGTGGCAAGGGGACAGTGAAACCATGCAACGCAAGCAAAGCCACAGTAACCAATAGATAATCATCCCAAAATGTGTATGCCAGTCAGACAAACACGATACCTGCCATCTCATAGTGACTTGGAACTGTGTCATGACATGCACCAACCTACAAACAAATACAGCAAGGCAGTGGCACAAAGCTAAATAAACACTGCCAGACAGTTTGCCACCACAAACCCACTACCTCACAGTGCAGCTGACTGACAGGAAGGAATAGTGGGGATGCAGGTGAAGTGAGTGTAGCCAAAAGCATGATGGGGTTTGTAGTCACAGATAATGCTCCCCCTCCTGATTGGCCCATCAAGACCTCTCAGAAACATGCCCACATCACAGGGAGTGGAAACTGACTGACAAGATGGCTGACACTGGGTCCTGCTGTGGGGAGCACAAGGCCCTGGTAGGGCTTGTGCGCAAATCAGAAGCAGGACACCACTGACTGACATCCTGAAAGACAACTTGCACGCCCTCCAATGGAAGAACGTTTCATGGTGGGATGTCTAGCCGGGTGGGAAGGAGGACTGACAGCTCTGACCATACTTACCAGCCTGTGGAGACACCCCCCCTCAACACAAACTCCACACAACTCACCGGGTAGAATGCATTGACCCACACCTCTGTGAAATATCAGCAAAAGATACCCCATACTGGGTGCTGCTGTGTGAAGCACAGGGGCTCTCTTTGGACTTGTAGCCAAACAAACACCAGGATTTCACAGTCAGCCATCCTGCCATTGCTGTCACACCCCCTCACAGGGAAGCAGAGTCAAGAGGGAGGAAGTATGGGCATGCTGGGAAGGGGGATGTAGCCAAGAGTATGATGGGAGTTGCAGTCACAGACAATCCACACCCACCCACATGGCCCAGCAAGCTCACACTGAACCATGCTCGCCTCACAGGGAGTGGGAAGGGACAGACAAGATGTCTGACACTGGGCTCTGTTGTGGGGAGCACAAGGCCCTGCTGGGAAATGGACAACAACAAACACCAGGACTTCACAGTCAGCCATCTTGCCATTGCTGTCACACCCCCTCACAGGGAAGCAGAGTCAAGAGGGAGGAAGTATGGGCATGCTGGGATGGGGGGTGTAGCCAAGAGTATGATGGGAGTTGCAGTCAGAGACAATCCACACCCACCCACATTGCCCAGCAAGCTCACACAGAACCATGCTCGCCTCACAGGGAGTGGGAAGGGACTGACAAGATGTCTGACACTGGGTTCTGTTGTGGGGAGCACAAGGCCATGCTGGGAAATGGGCAACAACAATATCAAACTCTGTCCGTGACAAGCTGGAAAAAAGCTGTGCACAGGCAGGCATCTGTTCGTACAGTAGAAAATGTCATGTTTGTGAACCATTGATGCCTGTAGAAACATAACTTACATTGTGTGTCTCTTCCAAACACAGGTGGTGCTGGGGACCCAGCACCCAATGAAGAGGATTCCCAGTCCCAGACTCTGGTGGACACAGCTCTCTGGTTTGACTCTGTCTCTGTCCTCTTCGAATGATGACGACCAAACTGGCCCCTCCGGTGTGAGTCATCATGCAGCACCAGCAGCATCAACATCTGCACCCCCTGTACCCACGCCTCCAGCATCTGGAAACCGATAGGGCACCCCGCCAACACGGACAGACCAAGGTGACTGAACACCCACTGCACAGGGACACAGGACCCCCGGAAGCTACAGCAAAAACCACCAGCAACACCACCCAAGGGGTTCCAGTGTCACCTGTGCGTCCCGCCGCTGGTCCTGTCCGTGTGGATAGGGGTGCTGGGAGGGGTGGGAGGCAGAGGGCACGCCTTGCAGAGGGGTCTGGACTGCATGATGTCTCCCAACTGGCACGCATCATAGATGCGTACCAGGATAGCACCGGAGGATTTGGCCAGGTAGGGGGTATCCTCAAGGACATACAACAGGTGCAGGCTGCCCACCATGCCCACATGGAGGCAAAGTGGGATGCCCTTACTGCGGTGCATCGGGACATACTCCAATGCCTCCGCCAGATCAACACAAACCTGTCCACACCTCCCTGTGTGGCCACAACATCTGTTGCAACACCATCTGCCTGTGTCACAGGGAGGGAGGAGGACTCTGGCGGAGAGTCCCCTGCACCGCAGAGGCCTGCACCTGAGGATCCCCCCCAAGAAGAAGAGGGGTCATCCGAAGAAGGACATGTGAGAGGCAGATGTCCCAGCACATCCCCCAGGGCCTCTAAACCTGTTCTGGACAATGTTCTTTGTGCGCAACCCGTTCACCTTGTTCAATCGCACACAACTCGCCCACATAACATGAAGGGTTCATGTTGGTCCAATGTAGCACATGACTGTGGACTTGACTCTGGACATTTCATCTACCAGCACTTCCAACTCTAATGTGAATTTTGGATTCCAAACCCAATGTACAGCACCCACCATCCTGTGCACTTTCCTCACACATGTTTGAAAATTAACTCACCAGTACACCATACTTGCCTCTGTTGTGATTCCAACTTGTCATGTGTCATGGAGATGTCGATCTGCTACACAACACAGTGCATGCCAAATACTGCAACAATGTGACCAACGTTAGGTGAGTCATGTGATGTCACACATGAGAGGGAGACACACCACTATGGCAACTCAACACATACTCACCATGGCCATGGTACTCATCCCACACAATGAGGTTGACCTGAAACTCATAGGTATGCCCAAACACAACACCTATCCACAGTCATTGGTAACAAGTCCACAGGTGAGGTAAGCAAATGTCACTCAGATGTGGAAAGACAGACAGCGCACCTAACAAAGCATAGCATAGGTTCATTACACATCAGCAACATGTTTATTCAAAAATAGTTGCAAGGCAATTGTACATTACGGTGGACACACGGGCACAGAGTGTCTGAGAATTGGAGTCCAGGGGTGTGTGGCACATCACTTGATGTCAATTGACTACTCCCACACTGGTGTCGGATTCTGGGTGTTGGGGGTCAGTGTTGACCAAACAACAGGCAAATTACCCTGTGAAGGACAGACACAAGACACAGTCAAAAGCACAGCAGAACAGGAGAGAAATGCAATACACATTCACAAAACATGTCACAAGAAACCTACACAAAAACAAGTTAGCAGTACTACCCTATTGTGGAGTACACACCACCTGAATGGACACATCACTGCACGCATCCAGTCAAGTGGCACACAGACACACTCATACAGCAACAGAGCAGCCACAACACATTCCAGGCTAACTCCATACATTGACATAACAACCCTGGAAACTCACATTCAGGTGAAGAAGTTGTTAATGAGCTGTGAGCGGACGTCACCCTCATCCTCATCATCACTGGCATCGTGGCCCAGGCCGGGATCCTCCACAGGTGGTGGAGGTTGGTCATCGTCATCCTGGATTAGAGGCACCTTCTTCCGCACTGCCATGTTGTGTAGCATGCAGCATACAAGGATTATTTTGCACACCTTTACAGGCTCATATGGGAGGGCCCCTCCGGTCTTGTCCAGGCAACGAAAGCGGCTTTTCAGGAGGCCGAATGACCGCTCAATCACCCTCCTGCTCCCACCATGTGCCTCATTGTAGCGCATCTCGGCTGGTGTCACAGGGTTCCTGAGGGGTGTCAGCAACCACGGCATGTTGGGGTATCTGAGATTTGTAGGAGTGCGGAATACAACATTGACAAACACACACAATGATAAACAGTCAGCACACACCGACAAGACAGGCACGCTGAGCTGGCATCTGTGACATCAGCGTTGCAAGACGACTACTCCTCATTATGTAGGCATCGTGCGCAGAACCAGGGAACCGTGCACACACATGTCTGATACACATGTCTGCAAGACATACCACCAGAGCATTGATCGAGTGGAAATGTTTCCTGTTCCGGTATGCCTGCTCATGTGCCTGTGGTGGTATCAGGGCCACATGTGTCCCATCAAAAGATCCGATGACGTTCGGCATCCTCCCCAGTGTATAAAAGGCATCCTTTATTTCAGGGAGTTCAGCTGGGCTAGGGAACTTGATGTACAGGTCAAGGAAATGCCATATCCCCTCCAAGACATCGCGTAGCACACGACTAAACATAGTTTGCGACATCCCACATGCTGTAGCCACAGTGTATTGGAAGGTACCAGTAGCAAAGAAGTGCAGGGCTGCCATCACCTTCACCTCTGGGGTCAGTGCTGTAGGGTATGTCCGTCCAGGTAGCAGATGTGGCGCCAACTGCTCTGCCAACTCCTCAATCAGTGACCTGGTGAAGCGGTACCATCGGATGCAGTCGCGTTCCTGCATGGTTTAAAGGTCTGGGAACGGTCGATGGACAGCTGGTGCCCTGTAGAACAGAGATGAACAAAGGAAGATTGTCAGTTCATCCACCCACGTCGCCATGACCAGGCTCAATATCACATGATACATCATGACATTACACAATGTACTGAGGTGTGTGCTATTGGGCATGGACACATATGTCACCTACATGACCATCACCTCACATCTCAATTCCACATGTCCACATAAGTCCCATGTAGTGCAATGGCCAATCATTTGGCTGTGTCACCCGACCTATGTACTGCTGTGACATTACAAACACACACCACAGTGACAAGTGAGGCCTGATGTCTCCCAGGCATCACAGATCTTTGCCATGCAGATACCCAGGGTCCCTATATTGCCACATCGACACTGGCATGGACATGGCGTATCACGTACACACCACAAGACAAGTGTGAGTCCCACAGGTAGTGGCCACTGTTGTCCCTGCAGGCCCTACATGTACGTCTCTTAGATACACACACACCATCAAGGTTGCTGCATATACCACATGGATGTGGAGACTGTCTCCCATTGGGCACATTTGATCAGACACATCTGAGACACAACATGCACACAGACTGTGGGTGCACATCTGAATTGTGGCTACAGGTCTCTACGTGACGTACATGCCATCACCCCCAGTACTCAGGGTGTATGTGACATGTCCTAAACATATCCAACCTGCAACTGTGTCCGTGACTCATGCCCATTACTGTACATTTGCACATCACAGTGGTAATGTGCACAACACACAAAGGATTTTGCCCCCATGTACACGTGCACAGCCTGGGAGTGGCTGAACAAAAGTGCCACCCAACAAACCAAATGTTGCCCCCCCAACACACAGGGAATGCAGCCTTACATGCCATGGGACACTGTGTGGCCAATGCTGTAGCGTGGTAGGTGTGCACAGGTGTCCCTGGCAAGTAATTGTGTGTTGAATCCGTCAAATAGTCACACCAATGATGTCCGACGTGGGTGACAATGCGTACGCATTGCACGGTTCATGACCGAGCCGTGCGTACGCTTTGCCATTGACTGCAATGAGGTCCGACGTGGGTGACAATGCGTACGCATTGCACGGTTCATGACCGAGCCGTGTGTACGCTTTGCCATTGACTGCAATGAGGTCCGACGAGGGTGACAATGCGTACGCATTGCACGGTTCATGACCGAGCCGTGCGTACACTTTGCCATTGACTGCAATGAGGCCCGACGCGGGTGACTTTCATGCATGCGCGTCCGGCAGGCATGGTCCGAGACAGGCGTAAGCCTTGGCCATTGAATCGTATGGAGACGGGTGCATGTGCATTTTCAAAAATACTCGTTGTACAGTCAGTTGACCGAGCCGGGCGCACCTATTGGCTCTGGACTGTTAATGGAGACGGATGCGGATTCAAAACTTGTACGCGTTGTGCGCTGGAAATTCAGTTGTATGCCTACAAAAATGTTGCAATTCCTAGTGTTTCATGAAGGTGAAGATTTGAACGATGCGGAAGGCATGTACGAGTCTTACATTTCCATGGATTGGCCAGATTCATAGAATGCAACCGTGTTGGACCTATCACTTGAGACACATGGCACAGATTCTGCCTCTGCAGCACAGATATAAGGCTGGCTGGCCCCCAGGGAGCTCACTTGCCTGCACTACATGCTCCTGGACCACATCCCTGCTACCACTGCTGCTGTCTCTGCATCCTCTGGCTCCTGCTATGGCATGTACTCTGGAGAGGGACCCAGCCTTCACTGAGGAGGAGAACCAGGCCCTGCTGGACGGACTCCTTCCACAGTACAGCAAGCTGTATGGGAAACCAGGAGAGCAGGTGAGTGTGTAGTCCACTGCCTTCCTAATTGTGCATGTTGTCTGACTAGCAGTACTAGCATTGTGCACACCAGTGGCAAGCATTCTCACTGACTACTTTCATCCCCTGTGAGAAGTTGGCCTGGCATATGCTGGTCACTAGTTATAGTGGCCACCTTGCACCAGTCCAATTCGACTCTTATGGTAGATAGGTTTAAGACAACCTTTTAAAGAAAGCTATCCGAGTGGTAGCTGTGGAGAGCAGCCTTCAGGCTAAGTCTCAGAGGAATGTAAAGCAGCTTGTTTTACATTATAATCTCTTGAATTACCAAATGAAAGGACACCACACAGGTATATATATCAAATATATATGTATTTATTTCTAGACACACTCTACTAATCTCTTTATGAGATTAGAAGTCAGGAACATATGCAAATATCAACGTTTCACAATAAGTTAAGCACAAATATGGCTGGGGCCCTAGGTACGTACCAGGCCATATACTAAAAAAGAGGTTTAGGAAAGTCGACTTGCAAGGGGACAAGGCCTAGGGCCTATAGAATCGCTGGGGCTTCACTAATCCACCCAAGGCAGGTAAGTAAAGGACCCACGGGAGACGCGTGCAGTGTGAGAACACAGCCGCGGGTTCCCTATTGATTTCAATGGAGCAAGTCGCGGTTTGATTTTAAAAGTTTAAGGGTACTTCTAGAGAGTCTACAAGCAAGTCACTTACAAGGTAAGTAGTTCGAGGGCCAACACCCACAGGAGCACCGGAGTGCACGAGTTACCTCACGCAGGGAAGCCGGGTGCATAGGTGTCTTTTGGTGTCGGGTTGCGTCATCGTTTTCTATGGAAGCCGAAGAAATGTTGCTGCTTGCGAAGACTGGAGAAGTGTCCGGTGGAATCCAAGGCTGGATTCAAGATGAAGAAGACTTGAAAGCAGAAGGGACAGTGTTCACAGTCACTTGCCAGTGACCCGGGGCCAGGAAGATGGATGCCCACGGAAGTCGGGTGATTTCAGGTGATCAAGGGTGTTTTGACTCTTTAGCCACGAGGTCCAGGAGGCGTCGACGATGACCAGGAGCTGGATTTGGAGTGTCCCACGAAGTCTGCAGCTTACTGAGGTGTCGACAACCGGATTGGAGCCAACAAGCTTTGGCAACAGCAAGTCTCGTGGAAATCGAAGAAAGTCAGCGGTGCAGACCAGCAAGGTCTGAGGGACTCACCCAGCGAGGGTAAGTCAGGGCAGGCCTGGAGCAACCAGTGGAGCCCTTTGGTTTGATGGGGGACCCACAAACCAGCCGGCAAGGGATTGCGAAGATGCCTCGTGAGGATTCGCTTCACAGGAGCCCATGGTCACTCGGGACGAGGTAGGCCTCTGATTTTCGAGGGAAATCCTGCTGGAGGCTTGGGCCACACGTGGTCCAAAGCACAAGTTCATAGAGCGTCGTGAAGGGGTTGCACTCGACAATAGTGCACGGTACCCGGGTATTGCTGGGGCTGCAGGGACTTCGGACTCCGGCGGGAGCGGGAAAGTGTGCGACCGTTGATTCAAGTTTTTGGTGCCTGCCAAGCAGGGGAGTCACTCCTTGACTCCACAGGAGATTCTTCCGTCTTCCAAAGGTAGTGGAACATCGAAGGGCCAGGATTCTGCTTGTAAAGCGTCGTCCAGGGATATCTAACTTGCAATTGCAAGGGTTCCCTAACTTATACTAAAAGGAAGGGAGGGACTAGCTCTATGACCACTCCTCTGGGAGGGTCAGGGGAGTGGGTGGTTACACCCACTTCCCTTTGTCCAGTTTTGCGCCAGAGCAGGGGCAGGTAGCCCCTGAACCGGTTTGAGCTGGCATATGCACAGAGGAGCGTACTGCTCCCCCAGTGCAGGACTTCAAAGCACTCTAAGAGTGCACCCACCCAGCCCCAATACACTAAATCCTGTCTGGAAGGTGGTTACACCTCCCTGTGACAGGATGCCTATTGTTGGGCCTCCTCCACTGCGAGTTTCAGTCAGCAGCAGAAGGAAAGCCCAGTGTCTGTGCTGGTGGCATTCATTTTGTGATGCCAGGGCTCTTTCAGATTTCTACCGTGTTTCCACAGTAGGTACATGTCGTCCCCTCTAGAAGGGTGGCATCATACTCCCACACGAGTTACTGGTGTGGGGGTATGATTCCAAGTTGTTTGACACCAAACACGACATGTTTTAATGCAGTCATTCCAAAGTTAGCATTTACCGCTAGGTTATAATGCACTTAAGAGTATATGGTTTAACCGCATCCACAAACAGCCACAGAGAATAGACCCTGCCAGCTGCAGAGGGGCCCTGCTCAGGCAGAGGCACCCCCTCACATTGTAAACCAAGCACCCTGACCTCAGGATTGATAGGGCCTGCCTTAAGGGTTTATATGTGTGTGTAAGGTGAGATATAGGAACCTTTACCTCAGTGAGGAGTGCTAACACTACCTCACCCTGGCTGCAGTAGCAGGCCTGTGGTGTCAGATTTAGTCTGCTTCCCAGGGGTGGCATAATACATGCTTCAGCCCCTGGTAGGCCTGTGAAGTACCTATGCCCTTGGTACCTAAGGTACCATATAGTAGGGGCCCATAAGGTACCACAGTATCCAATTACTAGTGCATCTAATATGCACTCCAAGTTGTTTAGAGAGAACAGAGAGACTGGGGCCCTGGTTAGCAGGGACCCAGCCAGACTATAGCCAGAAACCAGTGTTAACATCAGAAAAAAAGTGGGGGCAACATAAGTGCAGATCCTACTCTCCTACACAACCACCCCCCCCACCCAAACGCAGGGACACTAAACTAACCTTGACCAGTTGAGTCTTCGTGTTCTAAGTGGAAATACCTTGAGAGTCCATCTGCATTGGCATGTTGGGTCCCAGGCCTATATTCCACTGTATAGTCCATCCCCTGTAGGGAAATGGACCACCTTAGCAGTTTAGGATTTTCACCTTTCATCTGTTTGAGCCATAGGAGGGGCTTGTGGTCAGTCTGAACTATGAGGTGAGTGCCAAACAAGTATGGCCTCAGCTTCTTCAGGGCCCACACCACAGCAAAGGCCTCCCTCTCTATAGCTGACCAACGTTTCTCTCTAGGGGTCAGCCTTCTGCTTATAAAAGCTACTGGCTGGTCTTGACCTTCATCATTCAGTTGAGACAGTACAGCTCCCACACCCAGCTCAGAAGCATCTGTTTGGACAATTAACTTTTTTGTGTAGTCTGGACTCTGTAAGATGGGGGCAGTGCACATGGCCTGCTTTAGGTCATCAAATGCCCATCCCATTCCATTATGGTCTGGATTTTGCTCTGCAATGGTTGAACCTGGCCTCCGCCTACAAGGTGGCCCAGGTACACAACCTGACTCTGCCCTATCTGGCTTTTTGCAGGGCTTCCAAAACATTTCTGATGTGGACCAGGTGATCCTGTCAGGTGGAACTAAAGACAGCAATATCATCTAGATAAGCTGAGCAATAAGTTTCCATACCTGTCAGAACTTTGTTCACCAACCTCTGAATAGTGGCAGGTGCATTTTTCAAACCAAAGGGCATCACCACAAAGTGGTAGTGCCCACCAGGGGTTGAAAATGCTGTTTTGGCCTTGGCATCATCAGCTAACTTGATTTGCCAGTAGCCAGCTGTTAGGTCAAATGTACTCAGATATTTGGCTGAGGCCAAAGTATCAATGAGCTCATCTGCCCTGAGAATTGGATAGGCATCACTCCTGGTGACTGCATTGAGGCCTCTGTAGTCTACACAAAACCTCATTTCTTTCTTACCACCCTGGGTATGAGGTTTAGGCACAAGGACTACTGGACTAGCCCAAAGGCTATCTGAAGGCTCAATTACACCTAGTTCCAACATTTTCTGGACTTCAGTCCTGATACAATCCCTGACATGGTCAGGTTGCCTGTAGATTCTACTCTTGACAGGCAGACTGTCTCCTGTGTCCACCTCATGGGTGCACCAGGAAGTCTGACTAGGGGTCAGGTTAAGCATATGTCTGAACTGCTGCAGAACGTGTCTGCATTCAGTTTGCTGATGGTCAGTGAGGCTGCTTGCCAAAGCAACACCATCTACTGACCCATCATCAGGGTTCTGTGAGAGCAGGTCAGGGAGAGGGTCACTCTCCTCCTCCTGTTCCTCATCAGGTGCCATGAGCAAGCCCATGTCAGCCCTGTCAACATATGGTTTCAATCTGTTGACATGGAGCACCCTGAGGGGGCTCCTGGGAGTTCCAAGATCCACCAAGTAGGTGACCTCTCAGCAATTGTATGGGGGCCACTTCATTTGTCTTGGAGAGCTGCTGGGGCCACAGGCTCCAACACCCACACTTTCTGTCCTGGCTGGTATACAGTCAGCACAGTCTTTTGGTCATGCCAAGTTTTTTGTAGTTCTTGGCTTGCCTCCAGGTTTTTGGTTGCCTTCTTCATGTATTCAGCCATCCTGAAGCGGATACCAAGTACATAGTCCATCACATCCTGTTTGAGAGGTAACTCCTAGCCCTCCTTCACCAAACATAATGGACCTCTTACAGGATGCCCAAACAGAAGTTCAAAAGGGCTGTAGCCAACCCCCTTCTGTGGGACCTCTCTGTATGCAAACGGAAGGCAGTAAAAGGTCCCATTTTCGCCTAAGCTTTTCTGGGAGGCCTTTAATCATTCCCTTTAGGGTTTTGTTGAACCTTTCAACTAACCCATTGTATTGTGGGTGATAGGGAGTAGTGAACTTCTAGTTTACACCACACTCCTTCCACATTGCTTTTAGATACCCTGACATGAAGTTGGTACCTCTGTCAGATATAACCTCCTTAGGGAAACCCACTCTGGAGAAAACTCCAATGAGGGCTCTTGCCACCACAGGGGCTGTGGTGGTCCTGAGGGGAATTGCTTCTGGGTACCTGGTGGCATGATCCACTACCACCAGGATAAACCTGTGCCCAGATGCTGTTGGAGGGTCAAGGGGACCAACAATGTCAATCCCTACCCTTTCAAAGGGTACCCCCACCACAGGTAGTGGTATCAGGGGGGCCTTTGAGGTGCCACCTGACTTGCCACTGGCTTGGCAAGTGACAGAGGAGCGACAGAACTCCTTGCTGTCCTCTGACATGTGTGGCCAATGGAAATGTGTAACAAGCCTGTCCCAGGTCTTGTTTTGGCCCAAGTGTCCTGCTAAAGGGATGTCATGTGCTAGGGTCAACAGGAACCCCCTAAACTTCTGAGGTATTACCAACATCCTGGTGGCTCCAGGGGTAGGATCTCTAGCCTCAGAATATAGGAGTCCCTCATCCCAATAAACTTTATGAGACCCACTAGCACTCCCAGCAGCCTCATTAGCAGCCTGCTGTCTGAGGGGTTCAAGAGAGGGGCAGCACTGTTGCTCCTTACTCAGATCTTCCCTGGAAGGTCCCCCTGCCCCCAAGAACTCAACGTGATCAGGCTCAAGTCCCTCTGGGGCAGTTCCTTCTTCAGGATCTGCTTCTCCTCCCTCAGGAGGGGAATGTGAGACAGAGGGGAAGGCACTGCCTTAACCCTACTGCTCCTCCTCTTGGGTAGCACCTGGTCCATACTTTCAGGATCCAGAGCTGGTTCAGTTTGATGCATTTTGACTTGTGACCTGGTCACAGCAAATACCTCTGCAGGTATGCCCAACATCTCTGCATGAGTCCATGTAGGAAGGTGGATATCTGACTATGGTTACCCCCAAATTTTTTGCCTAGTGTCTAACTGGTTTTTGACATATTGAGGCTGTGGGCCTGCCAATCAGACCCCCAGCCTGCTGTTCTCTCTACTAAAAAAAAAACTATGCACCCTAGGTGCATAACCAATTGGAAGTGGATCACCCTGTCAGCCCCTGTACCAGTGTACACTAGGTACCCAGGGCATTGGTGTACCCAAGGCCTGCCAAGGGCTGCAGCATGTATTATGCCACCCCAGGCTTGGCCTAACAATCTGACACAACTGGCTGATCACTCAGCTGGGGTAAGTTGGTGTAATCACCTCTTACTTAGGTGTAGTATACCTATACCTAACCTTAAATGGGACACCTGGTAACCTATAAGTCACTCCTATGGCAGGCCTTAACAATCCTGAAGGCAGAGTGCTTGGTTCCATGTGAGATGGTGCTCTGGCATGAGCTGAGCCTATCTGCAGTGGTCGGAACAACTTCCTTCTACTGTTTCCAGATATCGTCATACCATATACTCTTAAGTGCATTATGAACCTCGCGGTTAAATGCTATCTTTGGTTTGGCTTTATCAAAACATGTCGAGTAAGGTGTCATACGAATTGGAATACTAACCCCTCGCCAATTCTGGCGACGGGGTTAGCATTCCACCCTTCTAGAGGGACACGACATGTACAGTGCCTGAAACCCGGGTAAAATCAGACATAGCCTCAGCTCCACAAAATGGATGCTGCCACCACAGACACAAGTCTGCCCTCCTGCTGCTGGGAGTCCTTCCAGCTTGGGAGGTGTGGACAAAGGGTTTCCTGCCAGGGGAGGTGCGTGCACCACCCCAGACAGGATTTTGTGTATTGGTCAGGTAGGGCTTGAAAGAAACCAGACATGCCTGTGGCTCACAAGGAGCCTCGGTGCATATGCCAGTTCAAACCGGTCCTGGGGCACACCAGTCCCGGGCCTGGGGCGAGCTGGACAAAGGATTGGGGGTGTAACCACCCCCCTTCCTGGTCCCACCCATAGGGAGGGACCTAGCAGGTAGTCCGGCCCCTAGAATCCGCTTAAAGGTAGGAGCTGTGTCCTAAGACTTCAGACATCCTGGAATCAACTTGAAACTAAGAAGAAGACGGGAACTTCGACATTCTGCTGCACAGAAGACTGAAGAAAATCTCCCCTGTGGTCAGGGAGTGACCACCTTGCTAACGCAAGCACCATCCAGCGCATCAACGTCTGCTTTGCCGCCGCCTCCCGCCGGAGCCCGAGCCCAGAGACTGACAAGACCTGGACCTCCAGACCTCTCACCGCCCGATCCACAGTCCCTGAGAAGAAGAGACCCGTGGAGGCACCGAGACACGTGGAGCCAGCCATCTTGGAACGACTACGACAAGCTGACAAGTGCAACAACCGAGGCTCCCTCCAAGTTGTGCTTTGGGATCTGAGAAGCCCAACCCCCGAGCAGCATCTGCACCAAAGGTGAGCCCTCCAGCATCTCCACGATCTGCGTGGGGCCCTTCTGCATTTTGCCACTCGACGCGCCTAACCGGTTGCTGGCCCGCTGGCCAGTGGCCATCTTGGCGACGAACTCTATGAAATACACTGCTGGTCTGGTTGCTCCAGACTGGCCCTTGCTCCCCTCCAAAGGAGCAATCCCTCTGACCTTGCTGGTCAGAACCAACAGCTGATTTCCGAATCCTCCTACAATTGCTTTTGCCAAGGCTTGTTTGCTTCGATCAGGTCGCCGACACCGCCGACAGCGAGAGCCTGCGTGGGACAGCTCGTGAGCCGACTCCTGGACGTCGTCGACCTTCAGGGACCACGTGGCTGCGGAGACAAGCTACCCCTCATCACCTGTTTGCACCCGACATCGCCTGGTACCCACCTGGTGCCACGCTGGTCACTGGCTAGTGACTGTGAACACTGTCCCCTCTGCTTACAGGTCTTCAACATCTCCGATCCACTCTTGGATCCACTGCATCTCTCCCGGACCGACCGCCTGCAGCATCTTTGTCTTCAAGCTCCACGGAACAGATAGAAGAAACCCGACGCACTTCGAGGCCTATGCACCCGCTTCCTGTGGGTGAGGTAAAGCTGGCACACCTGTGCCCAAGTGTAGTATTACATCTCTAGTGCCTGTGTTCCAAATCTTGAGTTCCTAGTCCATCCGGAAGATCCTCTTTGCAGTAACTTTGTACTTTTTACGCACCCATTGAAACCTATGGGAGCACGCGTGTGACTATTTGCTCTGCACACGCCACCCGTGGACCTCCTGGTCACTAACTGACGTTAGCTCCTTGTAGGCCCAGCGATTCTAGAGGCCCTAGGCCTTTTCCCTTTTCTGTTCGTGGTACTTATACCACTATTTTAGTATATGGTTTGAGTGGCCACCAGGGCCTATCCATATAACGTGCAACTTCTGTGTATTCTGTGATAATCTTGTTTGACGATTTGTGCTCCTGTGCTCATAAAGAGACTAGGGGTTACTTTGAGAAATAAATACATATATATTTTGAATATATATCTGTGTGGTGTCCTTTCATTGGTATAAAAGGGGGTTACATTTGGTAAAACAGCTGGCTTAACACGCTTCACGAGTTTAGCCTCAAAGACTGCTTAGCCTACGCTACCACTAGGGCAGCTAGTCCGAAAAGGTTGACTTACAACCACACCATAAGGGTTGCTTGGCATGGTACAAGGTGATCACTTTAACTAGTGAGCATCATATACCAGGCCAACTTCTCACAGTCCATAACTCTACTTCAGACCAGGCTGAAGCCTCTAGATCATTGCCCAATAGACATTCGACAGGGAAGTCTGCACTGACTACTACCTTCTAGAGGCCAGTTACCCCTCCCCAGGAAAAATTCACAACTACCAGACTATGGTTGGTCCTGAAATTGCTTGCATTGGTAACCTGGTACATTTCACCCAGGATGATCGGCCCCGGGTCCACAAGATCCTCTGCCACCATGGTGACACTAGTACCTGTGTCCCTGAATGCCAAAGCCTGTTTGCCATTTATTACAGACTGCTGTTTGTATTTGCCCAGATTACTGGGGCTCACAAGGAAGGACATATCAATGTCTCCATCACAAACCATGGAAGAATTATCAAAAATATTGGAGGAATTGAATAAAGACATTCATCAGTTACAACAAGAATTAAGTGACTCTATGTCCAAAGAGGAAATGGATAAAACTCTACAGGATCTGAACCAAAAATTTGAGGCATACACTAAAGAAATTAATGAGAGAAAAATTCGACGGGATACCACAGACTATAAATTAGGCGAAGTATACAATTGGGCAGATATATACGCCCAACGCAGACAACAACAAAGATCTGGACAAGGGAGATTTTCTGACACTGATGCTTCATCATCTGATGACACTCAACAGCAAAATTTGAGACCCATCTCCAAAACACGTGAACATACTCAAGGTCCCAACCTCACGAACTTGGAAACAAATACAAATTTTGAAGCATCTTCTTCACATACACCAACAGACAATCGTTCTTTTTTAGAGAAAAACCAAAGACTACCCGACGAGGGAGGGGGAGACACATCAAAAATCAAACAACCAGTAGCCAAGGATACTCGGAGCCAACGAGCCTTGTAATTAATATCTCCAAACACCATCTTTCGAAATTTCAGATCAATACGTTACAAAAAGGAAGTTCATTTGTTCCGACACACCACTCTAACCATTTAGATACGGAAACCAGTCTCTTCAAATTTATGAGAATTATTCGTCTGCGACATTTTTTTAATAACATTGTGCAAGAACCTAACGTACCTAAAAAGAACACTCTTTTAGGACTCACAAATAAAAGCTCTTATCTACCACCAACCAGCCACAAAGTTATAGACGCCTTCGAAACCATCGTCAAGAAAGCGATTTACAACATTTACAAGCAAACTCCATCAAAGTCTTCAAACATAACCATCAAGGAACGTCAAACATTAACAGAACTAGCATCCAACACTGACATCACTATTTGTCAAGCGGATAAAGGGGGAGCAATGGTGATTTTGGACACCAGCTACTATCTACAAAACGTCAATCAACACGTAAAGGATATACAGACGTATGCACCCATTGAGTTTGATCCAACTACTGAATTTCAAGACATTTTATTGAACATCCTCAATAAATATATAGAAAATGGTACCATCACAAAAGCGGATAAAGAATACCTTTTAAAAAAGAATCCTGCAATCCCCTATTTATACATGACTCCAAAAATTCATAAGCATGCCACATTACCGCCATTTAGACCCATAGTGTCTACAGTAAATTCCATCCATGAGCCTATAGGTAAATATCTGGACAGACATCTTTAACCATTGGTACAAAATATGTCTACATGCATCAAGGACACCACAGATTTTTTAAACATACTAGAAGGTTTGAAATCCACTGTCACCGATCAGACAATCTTATGTACCATCAATGTCAAATCTTTATATACTTCTATCCCTCACAATTTAGGGATCATGGCTGTTGAATCACTATTACTAACCAGTGACAAAGATTTCTCACTACAAGTATTCCTAATGGAATTACTACCTTTCACGCTATATCACTCCTATTTTAAATGGCAAGACAAATTTTACATACAGTCATCAGGCACTTCAATGGGCAATTGTGCCGCTCCCACCTACGCAAACCTTTTCATGTATCGTTTTGAATTAGACAACATCCTTAATCAAGAAATATGGCAAAATCATCTAATTACATACAAACGATATATTGATGACAGATTCATACTTTGGAACGGCACGGAAGAATCGCTTTCACAAGCCATAACCAAACTTAATTAAGTGGATGAAAGGATTGAATTCACAGCATTGATCAATACCCAGCAAATTAACTTTCTAGACACCATTGTCAAGAATTCCAATAAACAACTTATGACTGAGGTTTACACCAAACCAACAGACAGGAATAATCTTCTTCATTTTTCATCATTTCATCAACCTTCTTTAAAAAAAACACCTGCCATACTTGCAGTTATTGCGACTCAAACGAATATCATCAAATGAAGAAACATATGAAAACAGTGCAAAGGTTTGCACCAACAAATTTCTAGAAAGAGGATATGTTATAACTTGCCACTTGGTAGGTTCCATGTTCCCCCCTTCCCTTATCAACGTTTGGTACAGCTTAGAATGTTGGAGTGAAGGCAGCCTTGGAATGTTGACAGACTGCCTTCACAGATGCGATGACAGCCAGCTGCTTGGAGTGCCTGTTAACTTTTGACTTAATAAAGTCTTTTCACAACTTACCTTCGGTGTACTTACTTCATCTTGGTGACGAGGAGAACTGTGGCTGTGGCAGGGACAGCGTGGCACTCTTCCCTGCGAAAATTAAGGCATGCTGGCAACTTAGATGAGAAGCATCGTGTGACAGCTGGGTAACGGAGCGCTTACGTAAACCTTCGCCACTAGGCAGTGCAGTGGTGCGCTCAACGTATTTGAACTTGATTGTCAACTCTTCATGAGAGGCTGTCGTGGTGATGAATTAATGCAGCCTGAATTTTTATGAGACTTGACACGAGAGGCGCAGTCTGTAGCACACGGACAGCGGGAAAGTGTTCTGGCTGTAGCGGCTGCCTGACGGCTGGGGTGTCCCACTCCTGAGCGACCCGTGTGGAGCTGTCCGAACTGGTGAGGCTGGTGAGGCAGCGGCTGCAGAGGCGAGAATTTAACCAGCAGCATATTGGCGTAACTGGTACCGGCAGATGCCGTGACAGGTCTGGTTCCTGTCACGTGCGATCCAGGAGTAAAACAGAATACTGGCTGTGAATAGCTGCTGTTGGCGTAACCTGCACCGGTAGATGCCGTGACGCCTCAGGTCTGGTTCCTGTCACGCGCTATCCAGGAAGAAAACTGAAGACTGGCGGTGAGCAGCTGCTGTTGGTCAGCGTGAGGAGCGTCTGTGCTGTGCAGCGGTTGTCACCGGAATACCTCAGGGGAGGTCCCAGGCCCGCGCGACGCTGGAGGCGCACAGGAGACGGTCCGTGAGTAGCCGGTGTATGCTGAAGTGAGGCGCGTCTTGGCTGTTGTATCTAAAGGCAGCGGTGTTTACATCACGGCGAGGGAAGCAGTCCGTGAAGGAGAGGCATCTCAGCGAATGCAGTCTGCGCTGGTATCTTTTTCCTCAGAAGAAAGCGCTGATCTCGTCAGGAGGCAGGAGGAGTGACAGGAAACACATGAAGGGACTGCTGGGAGTCTATTGTGAAGATAGAAAGGGGACTGAACTTTAGTTAGGCATTTCTTTTAGTGTAGCAGACTCTCTGTGTGGTTTTTGGAGGGTATCACCTTTGAAGAGAGTTCCAGGAGCCTATTTTCCAGCAGCCATACCCCAAACCTTTAGATTCTTTGCCACTCACCTCTACTTATAGGTTAATATTCTTTCCCTACTTTTTAGTTCCTTAAATATTCTAGTGTTTTCTCTGCGTTAGACGGTACCTGACCATGGCGGGGGCAGGAATGAGTCAACCCCCACCATTTTTAAATGAATTAGGGGAACCAGACATCCCCTGGAAAAGGTGGGAAGGTATTTTTAAATCATACCTGATAGCCATAGGTGGAGGGAACTTCTCTAACATTAGGAAACAGCACATACTATTACATAATTTAGGAATACAGGGAAGAAAAGTTTACGAGGACATTACTGGGAGATTAGTAGAGGACGAGGTTCAGGATGAGGATGAAGGTGTTGATGTTTATGAATACACATTGCGTAAGTTAGAAGCACATTTTAAAGTGAAAATTAATGTAGTCTTAGAAAGACACAAATTTTTCAAAAGGGTGCAAAGAAAAGAGGAGAAAGTGTCTTCATACATTGCTGTGTTGAGAGGTATGGCAGCTACATGTGAGTTTGGGGCGCTTACTGATTCACTTATCAGAGACCAATTAGTAAGGTGCACCAATGAAGAGAAGGTGCAGGAGGAGTTGCTCACAAGGAATCCGGATCTGGAGGAAGCCATAAGCATAGCAAAGGGTCTGGAACATACAGCCATATGTATGAGAGAGATGAAAGTGTCAGAAGATAGGAAAGATAAGTCTATGTCTAAAGAGGCATCGGAGGGGGAAACTGTGTGCAAACTGGAGAGCAAGTCCAGAGAAGGGGTGAGCAACAAGATGGAAGGTCTTAAATGTTTCAGGTGTGGGAACCACAATCACTTGGCCAACAATTGGCGATGCCCCGCAAGGAACGTCACTTGCAGAAGATGTAACAGAAAGGGCCATTTTGCTAAAACATGTAATGTAGGGAGCTCAAAGGTTCACATGGTAGATCACCCTGAAGACGTAGTGGGGGAAGAGAAAAAATTTATTTGTCAAATTGAAGACGAAAGTGAGGAACAAAGTACACAGTACCCAACTTGCGAAATAAAACTAGATGGAGAGAAATTTAAGGTGTTTGCAGACTCTTGCTCTCCGTTCACCTTAATAGACAAGCAAGTGTTCAGTGAAAAATTTGCGAAACACAACATCACTTTAGAGTCAGCTGACATAGCCCCTACAGGGTACAATAGAGTACCTATCCAGTTGGAAGGGATGGTGAGAATGAGAATATCCTTCAAAGACAGGCATACAGTGGGGAAGGTATATGTCACCCGTGAAGGTTCAAGTCTATTAGGGTGGAAACATCAGAAAGAATTAGGTATAAGACTTGATCCGAACAACCAGGAGCAGGTGCTTCTTATAGAATCCCCGGGGGTGGGGTCTAACCTAGTGAAAGAATTTCCAGAGGTGTTTAATGAGAAACTGGGGGTGCTAAAAAACTACATGCATAGGATTGAGCTCAAGGTTGGAGCAACACCTACTGTACACAAAACACGGTCTATTCCCCTGCTAATGAGAGAGCCTTTAAGAATGGAGTTGGAGAAGTTGTTAAAACAAGGGGTCATACAAGAGATAGAATGCTCTGCATGGTTGGCGCCCATTGTCATTACAAGCAAGGAAGGAGGGAAAAGCATTAGGTTATGTGTGGACTTGAGGGCGCTTAATGCTAATATTGTGGTGGACAGGCATCCTCTCCCAAGGATACATGAAATGTTGAGTACTTTACAGGGAGCCAAGTTCTTTAGTGTGCTCGACCTCTCATCGGCCTACCACCAAGTCCGTCTGCACCCCGATTCTCAACCCTTGACCGCTTTCACCACACCATTTGGCAATTTTAAATTTATGAGAATGCCTTTTGGGTTGGCGTCAGCGGCAGCAGCGTTTCAAAGAGCTATGCAGCACGTGTTGAGGGATTGTCCTAAGTCCATGTGTTTTCAGGACGATATTTTGATCTATGGGGCGAGTGATACTGAACATGATGAAAATGTGAGAAGGGTTCTTGGATGTTTAAGAGAGGTTGGTTTCACCACCAAGGAGAGCAAATGCAAAATTGGAGTTACCACAGTGGATTATCTAGGGCATACCATCTCGGAGGAGGGGATAAAGCCCAAAATAGACTTGGTGGAGGCAGTAAGAAAAGCACCCATGCCATCTTGCAAGGAAGAAGTACTGTCTTTTCTGGGTCTAGCCGAGTACATGGCTAGGTTCATAAAAAAATTTGCTATGATAGCCCATCCACTCAGAGAAATTTTGAAAAAAGACACACCATTCAAGTGGGAGAAAGATCAGGAGCTGGCCTTTGAGAAGATTAAAGAGGCTATCGTGTCGGCACCTTACATTGGTAACTTTGATGTAAAAAAGGACACTGTAATCACTACTGATGCAAGTGGTAAAGGTGTGGGGGCCATGCTTTCACAGAGAGTGGATGATACAGTAAAAGTAGTGGCATTTGCTTCAAGGACCTTGTCTGGGGCGGAATCCAACTATTCCACCATTGAGAAGGAGGCTCTGGCGGTGTACTGGGCTATCAAACATTTCAGTTTTTATGTCTGGGGTTTACCATTCGTAGTATGTACCGACCATAAGCCTTTGGTCAACCTGTTCGGAAACAAAGTGTTGGAGAATATCACTCCCCGCATCGCAAAGTGGGTGCTGGGGTTACAAGGCTACAATTTCAGAACTACGTACGTTCCTGGCCAACAGAACAAAGTGGCAGATTTCTTATCCAGAGCTCCAGTGGAAGGACAGGAAGAAGACCGTGAGAGGGTCTCGGAAATAAAAATCCCGGCCATGACAAGAGAGCAGTGGGATGGCCACATGGAACAGGACAATATCCTTCGAGAAGTTAAAACATGGGTAGTCAGAGGGTGGCCTAACAAATGTGGAGGCTTGCCGGAAAACTTACGACCCTATTGGAATGTACGCAACGAACTGTCAATTGAAGGGGAGTATCTCCTCAAAGCAGGCAGACTAGTTCCCCCGGAGGGGTTAAGGAAGCAAATTATTGACCTAACCCATGAAGGTCACCTGGGAAGGAGTCTATGCAAGGCTAGATTAAGATCAGATTATTGGTTCCCAGGCATGGATTCCAGCATGGAAGAGAGAGTGAAAGAATGTTACGCGTGCGAAATTAGCGATAAGTCAAAAAACACCAGGAGAGCTCCACTTAGTCCGGTGGAGGTTCCAAAGTCCCCATGGGACAAGTTGGGATTCGACATCACGGGCCCTATCAGGGCAAAGGGGCCGCAGCAATGGTACCTTTTGGTGATCATTGGCTATTATTCTAACTGGGTCTCTCACAAATTTGTAACCAGCATCAACACCAAGGCAATAGTTGAATTTCTGAGTGACATTTTTTCGAAGGAAGGCATACCCTCAACATTGATCACAGACAACGGAGTACAACTGGTGTCAGAGGAAATGAGAGAGTTCCTAAGGGACTTGTCCATAAAGCATATACATACTCCTTTGTACTGCCCGCGAGCCAATGGCAAAGTAGAAAGAGCCAACCGCATGCTGAAGGAATGTATCCAACTAGCAGTTAAGTCTGGGGGGAACATAGAAGCAGCATTGAGAGACATGCTCTGGTCATACCACACGACACCTAGTCTATCCACGGGACACACACCCTTCGAACTGTTGAGGGGAAGGAAAGCAGGATCCAAACTATCACCTAATTGGCTGAAGACCAAGGACCCTGTGGTGGTCGATCAAGAAGAGTTTAGTAGGAAGGTGGAAGCTAGGCAAAAGATGTACAAAGATTCCTATGACAACAAATGGGGCGCCAAAGAAAGATCTTTCAGCAGAGGACAGGAAGTGTATATTCGCAAACCTGTGGCAAGGGGAAGTAAGGAGGACAAGTTCTATGCTCCAGAAAAAATAAGGGAGGTCAAGAGAAACATTGTCATCATGGAGGATGGGCGGAAGTGGAGCATGGATCGGGTTGCCACAGGACAGAGGGGGTCTGTCCAGGTGGGGCGCAGTGGGAATCTGGGAACGGGATCCAGAGCGAGGGGAACCCAAGAGGGAAGGGGATTCAGACAACGCAATCCCCCTAGATGGCTCAAGGACTTCAGAAGGGTGTGATCTTTGTATATTCTTAACCATTTCTTTCCCTCTAGGTCTGGTCCAGGTTTTCAGTTTTCATCCTTTTTGTACTGTCTACATTAAAGGGGGAAGATGTGTTATAACTTGCCACTTGGTAGGTTCCATGTTCCCCCCCTTCCCTTATCAACGTTTGGTACAGCTTAGAATGTTGGAGTGAAGGCAGCCTTGGAATGTTGACAGACTGCCTTCACAGATGCGATGACAGCCAGCTGCTTGGAGTGCCTGTTAACTTTTGACTTAATAAAGTCTTTTCACAACTTACCTTCGGTGTACTTACTTCAGGATATCCTTGCAAAATTGTGCATGAAGCTGAAATCAAAGCACAAACTAAGACCAGAAAAGATTTACTCAAACCCACACAGAAAGTTATGGAAAACAAAAGATTGGCATTTGTGTCTAAATTTTCAACCGAAAGTTTCCGGATCAAACAAATCATTCTAAAATATTGGCCCATGTTAAAGTCAGAAACAGATTTTAATGGTATTTTCGAGTTTAATCCTAGATTTGCGTATCAACGCACCCGAAACATTCAACAAATTTTGAAGAACCCGCCAAGTGAACCTCGCACATATAAAGGCACTGTACCATGCTACAATTGCGGGAACTGCAATGTCATCATCAAAGGGGATAGGGGATACCATTCGGCATCCACACACAGGAATTCCAATCAAATTGAAAGTAAATGCCAATTGTAACAGCGCTAACGTTATATATCTTCTGAAATGTCCATGCGGACTAGCGTACATTGGCAAAACTGAACGAAAAGTGAGAATACGTATCAATGAACATAAGAGCAACATACTTACTGGCAACATCAAATCTCCAGTGGCAGTCCACTTTAAGGAATTTAAGCATAACATAAGCCAACTACGTTTTTGCATCTTGGAACAAATCACAGTCATGCCTGGTCGCGACCATACAAAATTTCTATTACAACGAGAGACATCATGGATTTATCGCTTAAACACTACCAGCCCGTTCGGGCTTAACGAAAAACTTGAATTGAGCTGCTTTCTTTGAGATATTAACAACATGAAATGTTTGTCAACATTGTTGATATTGATCACTGTATTCTATGGTACTTTTTATGGTCTGCATTATATGTTTAATTGCTTATCATTTGTAAAGTACTGTCAGTTATAACATTCACATTATTTATGTTCTCACCTACTTGTACTTTCAGACATCGTCTGAAATTTTTTTTTCATTCAATAGTATTTCATCACCATCACGCACTATTAAACATCTCAGGACTCTTAGTGACTGAACTACAAATTCTTCTATTTCTATGATCACGTGATTCACTGTCCTATATTTGACATTTCTTGAGTACTATTACATCCCTTTGCGTTGGTACAATATTTAGATTTTTTCTACTCTGTTCACATCATTAGTCTTTCATCTATTTTTAGAAAGTATTACACGCATTGTACGATCCCGAATTCTTTCTTACTTCATTCTTATCAGTCATTTCTATACGCTTGTTTTTGCACACTCGGATTCATAGCCGAGTTCCAGAACATTTTTTCTTTAATACTGAGACATTTTTAAACGCACGTTTAAAGATCACGTGACACGCAGAGACGGGTTCATATAGCCACACCTTTTTACTTCCGCATTCTACGGAAGTCAACATGGCGGTTTGCAACCTCCGAACCTCACGATTCCTTTGAGGTAAGTCCTGCTCACCGTATAACAACCAATGTCTTAAGCACTCGATGAATTTGGTCTATTCGAGTTACGCCAATCATATATTTTTCTGCTTTACAGATAATATACTTCTTCAAACAGTCACCCACGAGTGTAGTAAGTAGACTATGCCCGCTAACAGCTTTATTTATTAGCAGTCACACCGTCTTGTTTTCTCACTGATTACTATGCTTTCACTTATAACAACGCACTTATCTCTTTCCAATACGCGCCACCGGTAACTTAACCACATCGATTAGGACATTACTCGATTTCTTATATAGCGGCTCTTCACGCTATCATGCGGCAAACAAATCTGATTACTACCACGCATGGTTTTCTCAGTCTGCATGATTACTTACTCTTTAAACCCATTTATGTTCTCTTCTATTAAGAACATGCTACCTTTTTAATCACATCGTAAGATTACCATTACAAACATAACTCAGTGCCTTGACTGACACATCCTTCAATTTTTTTACATTTTCATTTTCAGAGAACTTTTTGTCCCCGAAGAAGGGCTACGGCCCGAAATGCATTGGGCTAACGATAAGTTGTAACATGTTGAGAAGTATAAAACGTCAATGATTTAAGAAGTATTTCAATATGGATTAAATGGACTAAATACGGTTCATTGACATGTTTCATTTTTTAAAATATCAAAATTGAGTTCAAGACAAATAAAACTTTATTTGCAAACAGTTTCAAACACTTCATTTGGAAGACAACGAAATAAATCAACTGTATTTTTTGAGTGCTTAAGGGGGACGCCCCTTTTCGAAGGATAGCGCTTTTTCTATTCCATCACAAACCAGCAATGCCTGAGTGGGTACTCTGACTAGGCCAGAGTTCACTTCAGAACCCAGGGTCAACCCTACTACACCCTTATTCTGAGTACCACCTCCACCAGTAGCTGAACTAGGGGTAACAGTTGCCTTAGGGGCTGGAGTGGTGGTGGCTTGGTCTTTGGACTTGGTACAGTCAGAAGTCCAGTGCCCTTTCTGTTTACAGAATTTGCACCAGGGCATCTTTTGGCCTTTTCCCTTTGTAGACTGTGAATCCCCACCAGATGCAGATTTTTGGGGCCCTTGTGAAGACTTCTGGTCTTTTGACTTATCCCCACCTTTCTCAGAGCCTTTAGGATCCTGCTTCTTAGTGTCACCCCCTTGGTTCTGGGTTTTCTGCCTCACCCTGGTTCTGACCCATTTGTCTGCCTTCTTTCCCAATTCTTAGGGAGAGGTCAGATCAGAGTCCACCAGGTATTGATGCAACAACTGGTTTTGGCAATTATTAAGGATCTGTTCTCTCATCATAAGATTATACAATCCCTTAAAATCAGTAACTCTACTACCAACCAGCCAACCCTCCAGAGCCTTGGTTGCACAATCTACAAAGTCTGTCCAGTCCTGATTCTGTGCTTTCTGGGTGTCTCTGAACTTCAACCTGTACTGTTCAGTGGTTAAGCCTAACCCATCTATTAATGCACTTTTCAGGACTTCATAGTCATCAGCATCCTCTTCTCTAACAGTGAGGAGCTTGTCTCTACCTTTATCTGAAAAGGAGAGCCACCAGATTGCTGCCCACTGTTTCTGGGGGACCTGTTGTACTCTACAGGCCCTCTCCATAGCAGTTATCCATTTGTGGACATCATCCCCACTCTGGTAGGGAGGAACAACCTTGGACAGGTTACTATGGTCTGGAATATAATCTCTGACTCTAGGGATACTGTTGCTGCCACCAGGGGGTTCTAACCCCTCTTTTCTAGAAGCTCTCTGGAGCTCAAAGGCTTCTTTGTCTAATGCCAACTGCTTAGCCTTAAGGGCAAACCGTGCTTCCTCATACTGCAGCAGTTTGTACATTCTTTCAGTGGAGGTCTCTCTTCTATTAAAGTATGAGCTCCTTTGATGGACAGATTCTCTGCCAGAGTGATATGAGTGGTCAGAGTCCCTAGAAAGGGACCTAGGCCTCTCCTCCACTCTGCCAGTTCTCTTAGGGAGAATTCCCCCGTCCTTTTCAGATCCTTGTAGATCTGGCCCTTCAATCACAGACTCCAGGTCATCTTGATTTTCATCATCTGACCCAGAGACTACGGCTAACCCACCCCCTGATCCAGATCCACTAGCTCCTAGAGTTTGTCAAAGATCATCTGCTATCAGCAGATCTATCAGGCCTAGTGTGGAGGGACACTGTCCTAGCTTCAGGTGTCTTGAAACACACATGGCCTTCAATTCAAAGAAGGTCATGTCCTTATACTGAGGCTGGGTGGACCCACTGGCTCCATCCCTTGAGGACATTCTAGTGTTGTGCAGTGTTGTACTACCTACACTAGTTTGTGGCCTACTGATCCTAATTTGAGCTGTAGCAAGGGTGTGCTATCCCTTCACAAACAGCTCTAAGTTCAGTAGAACTTATTGATACTAAGCTTCACTTTATATGTACCTTGAGTACCTTAAGTGGTTTTCAGTTAGTAATTCAAATAGAGATTTTCTGGTAAAACAATGGCAAGCTGGAATCCCACACGCTGCCCACCAATGTGAGAAGTTGGCCTGGTATATGCTGGTCACTAGTTATAGTGGCCACCTTGCACCAGTCCTATTCGACTCTTATGGTAGATAGGTTTAAGACAACCTTTTAAAGAAAGCTATCCCAGTGGTAGCTGTGGAGATCAGCCTTCAGGCTAAGTCTCAGAGGAATGTAAAGCAGCTTGTTTTATGTCATAATCTCTTGAATTACCAAATGAAAGGACACCACACAGGTATATATATATCAAATATATATGTATTTATTTCTAGACACACTCTACTAATCTCTTTATGAGATTAGAAGTCAGGAACATATGCAAATATCAACGTTTTACAATAAGTTAAGCACAAATATGGCTGGGGCCCTAGGGGCGTACCAGACCATATACTAAATAAGAGGTTTAGGAAAGTCGACTTGCAAGGGGACAAGGCCTAGGGCCTGTAGAATTGCTGGGGCTTCACTAATCCACCCAAGGCAGGTAAGTAAAGGACCCACGGGAGACGCATGCAGTGTGAGAACACAGCCGCGGGTTCCCTATTGATTTCAATGGAGCAAGTCGCGGTTAGATTTTTAAAGTTTAAGGGTACTTCTAGAGAGTCTACAAGCAAGTCACTTACACGGTAAGTAGTTCGAGGGCTAACACCCACAGGAACACCGGAGTGCACGAGTTACCTTACCCAGGGAAGCCGGGTGCATAGGTGTCTTTTGGTGTCGCGTTGCGTCGTAGTTTTCTATGGAAGCCAAAGAAGTTTTGCTGCTTGCGAAGACTGGAGAAGTGTCCGGTGGAATCCAAGGCTGGATTCAAGATGAAGAAGACCGGAAAGCAGAAGGGACAGTGTTCTCAGTCACTTGCCAGTGACCCGGGGCCAGGAAGATGGATGCCCACGGAAGTCGGGTGATTTCAGGTGATCAAGGGTGTTTTGACTCTTCAGCCACGAGGTCCAGGAGGCATTGACGATGACCAGCAGCTGGATTCGGAGTGCTCCACAAAGTCTGCAGCTTACTGACATGTTGGCAACCGGATTGGAGCCAACAAGCCTTGGCAACAGCAAGTCTTGTGGAAATCAAAGAAAGTCAGCGGTGCAGACCAGCAAGGTCTGAGGGACTCACCCAGCAAGGGTAAGTCAGGGCAGTCCTGGAGCAATTAGGGGAGACCCTTGGTTTGATGAGAAAGTCTTCAGGGGACCCACAAGCCAGCCAGCAAAGGATCGCGAAGACGCCTCGTGAGGATTTGCTTCACAGGAGCCCACGGTCACTCGGGATGAGGTATGCCTCTGATTTTCAAGGGAAATCCTGCTGGAGACTTGGGCCACACGTGGTCTAAAGCACAAGTTCGTAGAACATCGTGAAGGGGTTGCACTCGACAATAGTGCTCGGTACCCGGGTATTGCTGGGGCTGCAGGGACTTCGGACTCCGGCGGGAGCGGGAAAGTTTGCGACCGTTGATTCAGGTTTTTGGTGCCTGCCAAGCAGAGGAGTCACTCCTTGACTCCACAGGAGAGTCTTCCGTCTTCCAAAGGTAGTGGAACATTGAAGGGCCAGGATTCTGCTTGTAAAGCGTCGTCCAGGGATATCTAACTTGCAATGGCAAGGGTTCCCTAACGTATACTAAAAGGAAGGGAGGGACTAGCTCTATGACCACTCCTCTGGGAGGGTCAGGGGAGTGGGTGGTTACACGCACTTCCCTTTGTCCAGTTTCGCACCAGAGCAGGGGCAGGTAGCCCCTGAACCGGTTTGAGCTGGCATATGCACAGAGGAGCCTACTGCTCCCCCAGTGCAGGACCTCAAAGCACTCTAAGAGTGCACCCACCCAGCCCCAATACACTAAATCCTGTCTGGAAGGTGGTGACACCTCCCTGTGACAGGATGCCTATTGTTGGGCCTCCTCCACTGTGAGTTTCAGTCAGCAGCAGGAGGGAAGCCCAGTGTCTGTGCTGGTGGCATCCATTTTGTGATGCCAGGGCTCTTTCAGATTTCTACCGTGTTTCCACAGTAGGTACATGTCGTCCCCTCTAGAAGGGTGGGATCATACTCCCACACCAGTTAATGGTGTGGGGGTATGATTCCAAGTTGTTTGACACCAAACACGACATGTTTTGATGCAGTCATTCAAAAGTTAGCATTTACCGGTAGGTTATAATGCACTTAAGAGTATATGGTTTAACCGCATCCACAAACAGCCTCAGAGAATAGACTCTGCCAGCTGCAGAGGGGCCCTGCTCAGGCAGAGGCACCCCCTCAGATTGTAAGCCAAGCACCCTGCCCTCAGGATTGATAGGGCCTGCCTTAGGGGTGACTGATAGGTTTATATGTGAGTGTAAGGTGAGATATAGGAACCTATACCTCAGTAAGGAGTGCTAACACTACCTCACCCAGGCTGCAGTAGCAGGCCTGTCGTGTCAGATTTAGTCTGCTTCCCAGGGGAGGCATAATACATGCTTCAGACCCAGGTAGGCCTGTGAAGTACCTATGCCCTTGGTACCTAAGGTACCATATACTAGGGGCTCATAAGGTACCACAGTATCCAATCACTAGTGCATCTAATATGCACTCCAAGTTGTTTAGAGAGAACAGAGAGACTGGGGCCCTGATTAGCAGGGACCCAGCCAGACTATAGCCAGAAACCAGTGTTAACATCAGAAAAAAAGTGGGGGCAACATAAGTGCAGATCCTACTCTCCTACATCCCCCAAAGTGTGTAGGTACATGTAATGAACAGGTGTTCTGCTGCTAAAGTGCATTAGTGCAAGCTTAAACTTCCCAGGCATTGTTAACATGTCAGACATGCAGGTTATTTATCCTTTCCCATGGTTGCACTACCTGTGTAACTCATTTCCCTTTGTGATGATGACATGTATATCCAAATGTGTGTAGCACAAATATGAGGCATGTGTGTTAATGGAATTTTAACTTTGTCATCCTCACAGGTTGATGTCCACCAGAAACAGGAGATATGGCTGACCATCGCCCGGGCAGTACGTTCGGTGGGGGTCTACAAGCGCCGGATCCGCAACTGCCAGAAGAGGTGGCAGGACCTTCGGGACTGGACCCGGAGGATCGCTAGAGTCCAGCTGAAGCTGTCACCTCCACTCAGGAGGGGTGGACACCGGACCCTGACCACCCACATGCTCCGGATCCTGGCGGTGGTCTTCCCGGACCTAGATAGGCAGCTGAAGGCCAGACAGCAGCAAGGAGGGGGTAAGTCCATGCCTAATCTGTGTACTATGTGTGACATGCTAATTGCAGTCTTTTGGCCTGGTCACACTTCCACATTACGTAGGTCTTGTAGTCCAATACTCAGGTCCCTCAATTGTGTGATGCACCCTCCTCATCTGTTCCACAGGTGTGGCCCCTACAGTCTGTTGCTTGTGTCACTAGGGCACTGTGTCCCTGCAGCCAGCTATGCTTCATCTTCCGGGCAGCATCTGTTCCTGTGACTCTGTTGTGTGTTTCATGGGTGGTTCAATTGTTTACCCAATGCCTGGGATCTGACATGTGATCTGTGTGTGCCCTTGATATGTGTTCCAATTGCTGGTCGACTCGCCACATGTGTCTGGGGTATTTCAAACAAAGCCATGTAGCAGGGGACTCCAATTTGTGTGCCTCAAGAGTATGTATATAAAGTATGTCACACTTGCTTAGCCACCTGATTACTGTCCAGGGCCAAACACTGTTTCACGTAGACCTGGTCAGTCATGCCTCCTCAAGGGCATTTAGAAACACTCTGTAATCCCACCCCTGTGTATCAACTTACAGGTTGTGCTTAGTGACATTTGCCTTCAGGTGTCTGCCTCTGTGTCATTATGGTGTGGCTTCCTGTCACGTACAACTGGGGTGTCCATGATTTTGAGGGTCAGCAGGACATCTGAGATGTGACTGTGAGAGACAAGACCTGTGTGACATATAGGTGTGTGATCATCTGACAGCGCACAGTGGTGTATGCAACTGTGTACTTCAGGCAGCTGGGTTACATGCACGGCAGACTGTGATGTGCTAATGTCCGGGGAGTTCTGTTTGCAGAGTTTCATATGTCCAATATGCATGATGTGGGGTCTTCTGGATCCTGGATATGTTGTTTGCAGGGGATGGGCAAGTGCACTTGTCATCTGCAGAGCTAGCTTTACCCCTGAGCTATGATTGTGACACAGTGCATACTCTTGTTGTCTGGATGCCCTGCCCCTGTGACAGGAGACAGAGTTGACTGGCTTTCCAGGCATGCCAGTGCCATGGCATTTAACTTGCTATGAATGATCCTGCATTGTGTTTAAGTGTGCACCATGCACCCCATTGTGGCATTGACTATCAGGACATGAGAACATCATAGTGTGTGTTGCTGGCATGCATCACAAGCATGTGAAATGAGTCTCTGCTCATCCATTCATCCGGACACCTGTACTGAGTCAGTGGCAAGAGATGTGCTGTGTTTATAGTGACATACTCCTACATGTTCACTTGCATGTCCAACTGATGTGTGGGTGGTGCATGTCGGGACATTGGGGTATTAGCATCCAACATGCAACAGACATATGGGTGCAAGTCCAGGAGGGATATGAGTGCCATGGTTGAAGTTGAGAATGACAATTGGCTTATTCTGAACAGTGTTGGCACTTTTGAGCAGTGTTCAGCTGATGATGCCAGGGCTTGCCCTGTGATGTGATGTACTCACTGTGGTGTGTGCAGTCAGTGCAGGTGACTGATGTTGTTCTCTTTCTTCCTATTCCTATCCAGATACATCCACGGCCACAGGAGGGGACAGCTGCATGGACCAGGAGGAGCCATAGAGCCTAACAGGGACAGAAGGAGAGGAGTCGGGGGGACCCAGTGGCACGGAGGGCGAGTGGAGCCACACCGAGGAGTCGTCAGCACCATCCACCCCAGCTGAGGGCCACAGCAGCTCTGAGGATGACTCCCTTGTGGAGGCGGGTGTCAGCAGCCACCAAACCCCAGCTAGTGAGGCTGTCCCCGCCACCGCCCCCACCACCACCATCACCACCCTCCCATCGGCTCCCATCCCAGAGGTCCGTAGAGGCTCCCGTGTTCGGGAGCATGTCTCCTTTGTGCCAGGCACCGCACCCCCTGCACCTGTGTCCCCTGCTACCCTGAGTGAGGAGTCAGTTGACTTACTTAGACAGATCCATGTAGGGCAGACATCGATGCTGAGTGTCCTCCATGCACACACCACTCTGTTGACGCAACTGGTGTCGTTCATGGAGGGCATTTCATCGGGCATGTCTAACCTACAGAGGACCAATAATCATCATCATCATCATCATCATCAGTCTTTATTCGATTTAAAAGAATCATAAAAGACACAAACATGAAACAAAGAACACAGTATTTTGTGTCCAGAGAAGTACATCAATAAATACATTAAAAAGTATTAAAAAAACATTAAACAAGTCGAGATACTGACGAATGGATATACATGGTTAAAAAGACTCGCGGACTACTACAATATATTAATCACTAGGTTATAAAACAAGACATAATGCATAAAAAGAAACCCGAGCCCCAATTTTGATTAAGGCACTTTCAGGGTGTGCTTGATCGCTTTTTTCCGTAGAGACCACGCCCTTCCCAGATATTTAGCTAGGGCCACAGAAATAATTGTTAAGGAGCTAGTGCGCAAAATTTGTAGTGCCACAGCACTGCTCCTGGTACCTAAGATTTTACACATGGGGGAGAGCCAAACACGCCTTGGGGTAATGAATGCCGGACAGACAAACAAAAAGTGGGCAGTTGTTTCTGCTTGTGCCCCACAAACAGGGCATGATTCCTCCTGCGCCCTAGCCCACCTTCCAGTCAAAGACCTAAGAGGCAGAGAACCAGCTCTGAACTGGAAGTAAAGTTTCCTGTCACCAACATTAGCAACCAGATCCCAATATGGTTCTAGCGCAGGTATAATTTTAGCCTCTAGGTAGCAACCAGACATCCCAGAAGCTCTACTCCATACCTGGAGTTCAACTCTTTCCCAGTATGCCATTTTGAGGGATCTCTTTGATGGAAACAGAGCGGCCACTGGGTCACTCCATAACTCCTCCATACCCATGTCTTTCAGTGCCTCATGGAGGTTCTTCAGCCATCCGATTTTATGAAACACATCTGATTTTATGATGTCCATGAGACCGTTAGCATAATGGGAGAGCTCAGGGGTAGTCCAGAGTCTCCGCCAGTATAGAACCGGTCGAAGTTTTGCTATATCCAGAATGGCCTTCCTACCTAATTCATATCTAAGAGGAATCAAAGGAGTACTCTGGGGAAGGCCAGTTATGCTTCGGAAAAATTTATGTTCGACACTGGATAAGGATGCTAGCTGATCAAAACCCCATAGCTCTACCCCGTAAAGCACAGAGCTTAAGGCCTTGGCTTCGTAAACTTGTAGCACAGGGTTTATTGGTTTTGTGAAAGATTTGTTGAACTCCCTACTTAAGGCATCAGATAATTGTTTAAATCTCAGGGTGGCCATTTCGATATGCTTGCGCCATTTATTATCGTTTGCTAAGTGCATACCAAGGTACGTAAAGTTATTAACCATTTCTAGTGGCTGGCCATTCATGAATACCTTTTTCCCACGAAAACTAGGATGAGGGTTGAAGGCCATGAATTTCGTTTTAGCCACATTTACCTCCAGACCATGGTCGAGACAAAAATCATCGAACACGCGCAAGGCTCTTTGCAAACCACTCGAAGTTTTGGATACAATAAGCGTATCGTCTGCAAACATCAATATTGGGATGGTAACTCCAGCCAGCCTTGGAGCATCAGTGTTTACACAAAGCATGTGATCGACTATCCCATTGATATATAATGAGAAGAGCGTGGGTGCCATGGAACAACCTTGGTGCACACCACGCTCAACCGGGAACTCGGGAGTAACCTCACCAGGCCCACCCCACTGGATCGTAGTTCTACTCATGCAGTTGCATTACCAGTGTCAGAATTTCTTTGGGGAGACCGAGTTTTTCCAATACTGCCCACAACCGAAGACGAGGCACAACGTCAAAGGCAGCTCTCAAGTCCACAAAAGCGGCATAGAGGCTGCCCTTGCCCAGCGTCACCACCTTCCAGTGGAGCTGGACAAAACGGAAAACCTGGTCCACTGAGCTAGTTAGCTTTTGGAAACCTGCTTGGAAGGGGGACAGGATGTTGTTATCATCAATCCACTCCAGTATCTGATTCAGGACCATCCTCCCGATGACCTTCTGGATGGAATCTATTAGGCTAATTGGCCTATAGTTGCCTGGGAGTGTCTTGTCTCCCTTCTTAAATACAGGAATTATAACTGCCCCCCCCCCCCCCATGACTTAGGAACGGGCGCACCTACATCCACAGCGTTTGCCAGTAGAGTGATGTACTTACTCCAACTGTCTTTGTTGTAAAGAAAGACATCAGGAGGGACACCATCTGGTCCAGGAGCGCGACCACTAGCAACAGAACCCAGGGCCGTCAAAGCATCTTGTGTACAGAAGGGACCCTGGGAATAGAAAACATAAATTGGAACCCAGGCGAAATTGAATAAGGGGTTACAAGCGTATTGTGGTTTAAAATATTTTAACCACTCCACCTGAGAGACATAATTAGAAGGGCTATCAGGCCGCCCACCTCTATCCCACTTAATGATGTTCCAAAATAGCCGGGTATCCCTGGCGTGGCATGCTCCTTTTAAATCAAGCCAATATTGCTCATCCCATTTCCTTTTGGCCAGTCTTACAGGTTTTTTGTACAGTAGCCTGGCTGCGCGAACACAATCATTGCGTCCACTAGAGAGGGCTATGGCCAAATTGGCCCTATTTTGTCTACAGTCGCCATCGTACCATCTAAGTCGCTTAGGTGGGGCCTTGTTAGATTTCCTCACAGGTTTCATAAAATGTGAACTTATTCCATCAAACAACGTATCGTGAAGTTCAGTGGCTACTACGCTACCTGACTCATAGGCCAGCGTGCCCTCAAGCTCCAGTATGGTTCCGGCTAGTTTGTTATCTATATCAGTAATAGCCTACTTAGTGCGCAGAGGAGTGCAGGTGGCTTTTCTGCAGGAGACCCATTTGGACCGGGTGGAGGGGCGGGCACTCCACAGGCGCTGGCGGGGTCAGTTGTTTTACACCACCTTTTCCAAATTTGCAAGGGGCACCCTTATCTGGGTTAGAGCGGGTCTTCCTTTTCAGCCCCTCGCCTCGCAGGTGGATCCGGAGGGACGGTTTGTGGCAGTGCAGGGCCGGCTGGATGGGAGAGACGTGACGTTATGCAGCCTTTATGCCCCAAATATAGAGCAAGCGGCCTTCTTTACGCGTGTTTCAGGTGCCTTAGCGGAGTATTTAAAGGGGCCGACCATACTTGGGGGTGACTTTAATTCCATCACTGATGTCCACTTAGATCGTTCTCACCCGCCCCTGACTCAATCTGCAATACATCGGATGGCCAGAAGTAGGCGGGACTGGCAGACTGCGTGGGGGTTGGTGGACACATGGAGGGAGCACCACCCACTGGAGAGGGACTATTCTTTCTATTCTGCCCCGCATGAGCTGCATGTGCGTCTGGATGACATTTTATGCTCCCCGGGCATACAGGCTCTGACTCGCCATAGCGAATACTTGGCGAGAACCATATCGGACCACAACCCATGTCTGGTTATAGTGCACTGGAGTAGGCAGCGTCAGGCGATACCCACCTGGCGCCTGAACCCGCGGATGCTGGAGGACTCGGTCTTCCATGCGGAAGTCCAGGATGGCATCACAAATTATTTTACAGAGAACTCAGGGACAGCGTCCAAGAGGGCGTGGGAATGGGACTCGTTCAAGGCGGTCATCAGAGGGATATGTATCTCCTCCACGGCCGGGGTCCGGAAAACGTTATTAGGAGACATAGAGAAGGCGGAGGCTGCGCTGCGCTGCGCGCCACGGAGAGAGCACAGCACTTGGGGGAGCAATCCCAAGATGAGGTGGTAGCAGCGCGAGAACAGGTGGCAGTGCAGGTAGAGCGGCTCCGCTGTTTTGACTATAAGGCATACCTCGCCAGGGCGCATGCAGAGAGGGACAAAGTCGGGTCGCTTTTGGCCTCGTTGGCGAATCCGAATGCGCGCGGCTCTCCCATACTTTCGCTGACCACCGGGGAGGGGGTGACAGTGCACTCTCAGAGGGAGATTAATGGTCAGTTCTTGGCGTATTATGCCGCCCTTTATACTAATACCATGCAAGACGCTCCTGGGGAACTGTAGGACTTTCTGACGATGGCCCACTTACCAAAACTGGACCCCACTCTCAAGGAGGCGCTGGGGGGGGATATCTCGCTAGGCGAGATTCGTATGGCAATCAAACACATGGCGCACAAGAAAACCCCGGGCACAGATGGGCTCCCTGTAGAGTTTTATGCGGCCTATACGGACCTACTTGCCCCACAATTACAGTCGGTCTACCGGGAGGCCTGGAAGGAGGGTCAGTTGCCTGCCTCAACACGTGAGGCGCTGATTATACCGCTCCTGAAGAAGGGAGGGGACCCGAGTGCCAGGACAGCGTATCGTCCACTCTCCATGCTCACCGTGGACTATAAGATCCTGAGCAAAATCTTGGCCACGCGATTGTTGGCGCATATGCCCTCCTTGATACACCCTGATCAGGCTGGGTTCATCCCCCGACGGAACACGTCGACGTGTATCCGGAGACTATTGCGGGTTATGGAAGTGGATTGTCTAGATTACCCGGCCGCTCTGACGCTGTCAGTTGACATGGAGAAAGCCTTCGATAGCGTGGAGTGGCCTTACCTGTTTAGGGTCTTGCAGGAGTTCGGCTTGGGGGATGGGTTCGTGCGCTGGACGAGGTTGCTTTATGCTAACTCGGTGGCCAGGGTGCGAACGGGGACCACGATATCGGCCTCCTACCCAGTGAGAAGGGGAACGAGGCAGGGTTGCTCGTTATAACCTTTGCTGTTCGCCCTGGCGGTTGAGCCCCTGGCGGCCCATGCCCGACTGGGACGCGCATACGCTGGGCTGTTACTGCGGGGGGAAACCCATTATATTTCCCTCTATGCTGATGATCTACTGCTTTTCCTGGCTGACGCGGAGGGGGCCTTACAGGGTGCCAAGGCGCTACTGAGGGACTTCGGACACTTGTCGGTCTTGAAAGTCAACTGGGGCAAGACTTGTGTATACCCCGTTACACAGTGGGAGGAGACCCCCCCCGCCCTAGGGGCTATCCGCTGTGAAGCTAGCTGTCTGCCGTACCTAGGAGTGCATATCTACCGCACCCAGCAAGATCTGTTGGAGGGGAATGTAGGGAGGGCGATTAGAGGTCTAGCAGGCAGTATTGGATTCTGGAGCACCCTGCCTCTTTCGGTAGCTGGGAGGGTAGCGCTACTGAAGATGGTGGCGCTCCCGCGACTGTTGTATTTTTTCCGTACGCTCCCTATTTGGGTGCCGGTGTCGTTCTTCCGCAGGCTCACAGCCATGATCACGGGCTTTATCTGGGGATCTGGCAGACGACGGGTGGCGCTGGCCACACTGCGACGGCCCAGAGCAGAGGGAGGGCTTGCTGTGCCCGACTTCGAGTGGTATTATTTGGCGGCCCAGCTGCAATGGCTAACGCAGGCGGTGGCAAGGGAGTTTAGAGGTCCCGAACACCCGCAGGGCAGGGTGATCCCGCGGCATGTCCTTTCTTTTATTGTCTTCCAGCAGCGACTCGAGCTGTTGCAACTGATGCTTGAGGAGCGAACGCTCCGGTTGTGTTGGAACCGCAGCTTGCGGAGGGTCGGCACTGTTCACCCCTACGCCCCGGAGATCCCATTGGGTATGTGCACGGCCCTCCCCCACGGCGGGGACTGGTCGGGGCTGGCTCAGTGGGAAGACCTAGGGATACAGATGGTGAGGGACCTGTACCTCAATGGAGTGCTCCAGCCATTCCGGGGACTGCAGGATTCCTTTGGGATCCCGAGGGGAGACTATCTACTCCACGCGGCCCTGGTGGCAGCCCTACAAAAGCACTGGAATACGGGACTCTCTGAACCGCAGACGGCTGCCGGCTGTCAGTATGTGGTCATGGCGGCGGGCACAGTCAAGGCCATTACATGCCTCTATCAGAGAATGGCGATGGAACACCTAGCCCCTTTGAGTGCGCTGAAGGATAAATGGGAAATGGACATCGGGAAGCCCATCCCGGACTTGACGTGGCCCAGGTTACAGAGACGGGCCTGGAAGAGCACACGTAATGCCAGGTTTCAATTGGTGCAGTACTTTATCTTGCATAGGGCTTATTTGACGCCAGCTAAATTATTTCAATATTTTGGGGGTCCCACTCCGCAGTGCCCTCGCTGTGGGGAGGAGGGGGCCGACTTTAAGCACATGTTTTGGTCCTGTGGCGTCCTCAGCGGTTATTGGGGGGAGGTCATTGATTGCTTGACCCAAGTAACGGGGCGGGAATTGGGGGTGGAAATGGGAGTTTGCCTGCTGCTATGGTTTCCCCACACACCGCGCACGAAAGTCACGAGCAAGTTTTGCGACCTAGGGCTGGTGGTGGCTAAAAGAGAAATTACCCTGCACTGGAAGTCGAGAACTGGCCCCAGCTTTGCGAGGTGGAGAACTACCTTCACAAAATGGGCGGGTAGCGAGAGTACGCTTAGGCTGCAGCTAGCGCTGCGGGGAAATGATGAAAAGGCATTAGCCATGGCACATGCATGGGAAGCGCTAGTGGTAGACCTCCGGGGGTGGGGCACAGAAGCGGAGGAGGGCTTTGAAGCACAGGAGCAGCATGCAGCAGAGTAGCGGTGGAGAGGCAGCTGACGGGTCACACATGAGGGCGGGAGGGCTTCTCTTCTCCTTGCTGCTTGGCGCCTGATCATGGGGGTGGAGAGTGGCCCACGGCCGTTCCCACGGCCAATCACGAGACAGACTTTTCCCGGTACCTGCGACTATGGCACACTGACATGCGGGTGGGGGGAGGGAGTATTTGTATTTGGGGAGTGTTGGGGGGCAGTGCGTTGGTAGTTGGAAGTGGTCTGCACTGTACTATGCAATGGTGTATATTACTAGGAGAAGACCAATGATATGCTGGTCATTGCAGATGGCTATTGTAATTGAATTATGCAATAAAAATTGTTTTTGCAAAAAATCAGTAATAGCCTTATCGTTAATCTTGAGCTCGCGCCACTTAAGTCTACGTATGTCGTTTGAGGGAACAACTTCGGTGGCTTAGGTTCCATGTCCTCAGCTGCTAGATAGCTACTCTTCCACCATTGGTGGGTTACACAAATAGGGTTGTGGTCACTCTCAACTCTTACCTCGACCACCATGTCTAATACAGATCACCATAGCTTCAGGCTGCAAAGGACGTAGTCAATCCTACTAGAGTGCCGACCGTTGTCAAATGTGTTGGCCCCTAGTTTGTCGCCTGCCGTCCTACCATTCAGTGCCCTCAATCCTTGCTCATAACAAAACGCATTGACCTGGACAATGGTCTCAGTCCACCTTTTAATAGGGTCAAGGTCAAGCTCAGGTATTCCCCAGAGTTGGTCTTCCTCAAGATCAACACCCCACCCGAGCTCAGGATCCAAAAGTGGTTCAAAAGTGACGTTCAGGTCCCCAGCGACAAGCACTCCCCTCTCACCTGAGTGCTGGTCAATAAGGGAAGCCAAATGAGCCAAAACCCGTGATCCAGACCCCTTGGTCCCTCTCATATACAGGTTATAAATGTCCAAGTCACCCAGGGGGCCCAATGGTAGCCTGACTAGTTGGATATCATGGGACTTAGTTGGCACTTCGTTTGCTCCTGGAAATAAATCTTGTCGAACCCAGGTTACCAAGCCTCCCATCGGACGCCCCTTAGGTCCCTGGATTGCTGGAACACAAAAGTTCAGAAAGCCCTGCATGAACTGGGGCTCACAGGACCAGGTCTCCTGGAAGAGACAAACATCAAAGCCACCAATGAATGCAGACCATTCTGGAGAATCCATTTTTGGCCTCAGTCCAGCGACATTCCAAGAGATCATTGAGCCCGTCCCCGATCCGTACCTTGCAACTTGGTTTAGGCTAACATAGATCAATTCAGGTCCCCTTTGATTTTCACCATCCAGTTTTGAGGTTAATGCTCCTGTTACTTTAGATACCCCGTGAGATGTGGAATGGGTTACATCTGCTCCACCCTTAGACGTGGAATGGGCTACATCTGCTCCACCCTTAGACACACCTCTAGAGGTGTTTAACATGGGAGACATCATTGGAATCGACCCCTCTATCACCGGTCAGGCCAGAACTACAGGGTGACACAGGTCATTAGTATAGTCGGGAGAATGAATAGTAAGCCCCAGGTTGATTCCACGTCTTGCCCAGTCCTGACTAGTTCTTGCAACTGTATTAGGGGCGAAGTTATAAAAATGCCTTAAATCGTGTACCTCAATTTCCGGCCAATCACATACGGATGGATGATCGCAAATGAAGCGCACTATGCGTCTATCTTCAAAATTAATGATTATGGAATCCCCTGGGACGTCTTTTGGTCTAGGTCCCACCCAGCTAACCCTTCTGGCAAAGAGGATCTTCCCATCCATGTAATTCGGAATCGGTCTGTTCTTATTTAGCCAGAATGTTACTTTGTTTTTAAGTTGTTGGTAAGATTCCGATTTGCCATCTTTTAATTCAGGGACACCAGTCAATACAGCGACATAAGGTATGGAGTCCGGAGGAAGATAAATATGAGCCCTAGGAGGTTTAGTGATTTTATCACTAGACTCCCAGGTTTCTCCTTCGCTCACGCCCTTGCTTGCATTATTAGTGCTAAGAGTTCCCCCTAAGTTAGTCCTTTCCTGGCCAACACCTTGATTGTTGAAATTATCTTTGGCCAAGACCTTAGGGGGGGCCACCCTGGAATTGGCCTTAGTTGACACAGCAGGATCAACAGGGGGGGGGTGATAAAGCAATAGGAGTAGAATTTGCCCCATTGGACTCTTCACTATCTTTAGTAGCTAATTTAATGACATTTTTCAGTGAACAAAAATTGTCCAAGATAGTTTGTTCAAGACGTTCAACCCTTTCGTTGACCACTTTTACCCTTTCTAAAAGGGGGAGTAATAGAGAACGCACCACCTGCTCAATCTGGGGGCTCAGATCACTAATTTGGGGCTGATCAAGGGGCCTTTTAGTAATCTCACCCAAGAGTAAATGGTCATCAGCCTGTGCCACACCCGTCACATTAGATACATTTTTCGAAACGTTGGGAAGTTTCGCCTGTCTCCCTCCTTGAGCCACCCCATCTCTTTTTCTCTTGAGGTTGGAAGGTCTTGTAACTTTTTTACTAGCCCTTGTCTGGGGATAGGCTACAGCGGGGTTAGGGGAGCTAGCTGATGTAGAAGCAACTTCACCCAGGGCCTCAATGGTGTCACCACTAGCCGATGACGACACTAAGGTGATAGGGCTATCCCCGGTGTTCCCCTGCTGGGCTAAGTCACTAGTACCCTGCCCTGCTAGGCTATTGGGGGATTTTGCTAGTGCTAGTGTTCCCATAGATGAGCGTCTGGCATGAGTTAGTTCTGAAGAAAGACGCCGCTCGGTAATGGCTAGTTCATGTTCTAGAACTGATACCGCTCTGATAATAAATTGGTCCAGAGTACCAGGCACTGACCCTCCCCCACCAGTACGCTTCCCTTTACCCGTCATCACGTGCTGGGAACACACCTATGAAGATGTGAACTCAAAAACAATGTCAACAGTACGGAGAAGCACAGGTGCACCTTAAACTGTGTGATAGCCTACTGTTATTAGTAAAAATAAATGGCCCTAAAGGCTCAGCAGCACAAGAAATGCACACTTTACAACTGCCCTATAAACTATGAAGCACAACAATACCATGTGCACATAAGCTCAGCAACAACGTTAGAGGGATGGCCCAGCCCAGTCAGTTCCAGTCAGAGACGGGCAAGGACGGGCCCGCCCTTGGCCCGGGCTTTGCCCGTGCGCCGCGGGCGCGCGTCCCGCGCTGCGGGGCACCTGTAGGTCTTTTGAAAGGCCTAGGCGCTGCCGGGTGTCGTCATCGGCGAGCGCCCAGTGCCAAGGATTCTGGGGGTTGAAGTTTTTAAGTGGCCGTTCCCCTCACGGCGTCGGCAAGGCTGATCTTCGCAAGAAATCACCCCTGCGATGGCCGTTCCCCTCACGGCACGTAGATGTAGCACAAAGACGAAGGTAGGTGTCACCCGGTTTCATAGTGCGCGTCCCGCGCTGCGGGGCACCTGTAGGTCTTTTGAAAGGCCTAGGCGCTGCCGGGTGTCGTCATCGGCGAGCGCCCAGTGCCAAGGATTCTGGGGGTGGAAGTTTTGAAGTGGCCGTTCCCCTCACGGCGTCGGCAAGGCTGATCTTCGCAAGAAATCACCCCCGCGATGGCCGTTCCCCTCACGGCACGAAGAGGTAGCACAAAGACGAAGGTAGGTGTCACCCGGTTTCAGAGTGCGCGTCCCGCGCTGCGGGGCACCTATAGGTCTTTTGAAAGGCCTAGGCACTGCCAGGTGTCGTCATCGGCGAGCGCCCAGTGCCAAGGATTCTGGGGGTTGAAGTTTTTAAGTGGCCGTTCCCCTCACGGTGTCGGCAAGGCTGATCTTCGCAAGAAATCACCCCCGCGATGGCCGTTCCCCTCACGGCACGAAGAGGTAGCACAAAGACGAAGCTAGGTGTCACCCGGTTTCAGAGGACCAACCAGTCTGTGGCCTCCTCCCTGACGGCAGCAGTGTCCCTCCTCCAACAGTCCCACACCCCTCCTACCCCTGCACCACCCACGATTCCTAGCAGCCTACCTATCCCAAGCACACACACACCTGCACATTCTCACAAAGCCACAGACACGAGCAGCACACAAACAACCAAACCAAGGGCTAGACGTGCACACAAGCAAGCGCAGGGGAATGATACCACACTCACAGGGGCTGGTTTGCAGGCACACACACAGTCATCCACAGCCACTCCACAGTCCTCCGAAACCTTTCCCTCCCAGCCCCCTTCCCTTGTCTCACCTGCAACCCCATCTCCACAGAAGCTCTTCCTCTGTGACCTTGGCCTCTTCCCCACCGACCCATCAGATCCAGATTACAAGGGGAAGAGGAAGTCCCCACACACAGAGGGGAGTGCCCCTCACATTGGACACCCTCCCCCAGGCAGAGTCAGACTGAGGCCCCCACCCCCAAGTCCCCCCGGAGCCGGAAGAGCAAGACCCCACCGCCGCCACGCAGCTCCAAGGCAAAGTCTCCGTCCTCCATCCCCCAGGCCACCACTCCAGAGGTTCCCCTGCCACACCCTGCCCCGGGTTCCCCCACCCACAGATACACCATCCCCAAAATGCTGAGGCCCTCCCCCCCTACCACTTGCTCCTCCACACCCGGTCAGACGGTTAGTGCCGCTGATGTGGGGACCGTGTCCCCCCCTCGTCCTGCCGACCTCACCCGCACCCCATTCCACTCACATGGATTTAGGCACTGCAGTGGAGTCCACGACCACCCCGTCTGACTTGGGCACTGCAGTGGGGACCCAGTCCACTCCATCTGACCTACCCACTGCAGTTGTGCCGGCACCCACCTCATCTGACTTGTGCCCCACAGTTGTGACTGCACCCACCACTTCAGTCAGCTCCACTGCAGTTGCAAGTGACTCTCCTGCACCCACCACCCCTTCACTGCCTCCTTCTGCTGCGCCCTGATCCTGTCCCTACGGTGCCTGGCCTGCCCCCATGTATGCCCCTCCGAGGGAATGTCCCCTGTCCTTACCAGTGCAGGCAAGCAACGTGTGACAGTTGTCACTCAAGTTCACTCCTTGTCATTTGATAATGGACTGGCCATTGGCCTTTTGTCTGAACGGACGTTTACATTTTCATATGCTGAATAAAGCTTTTTTCTTTATCCTTGTGAACTTGATTTAGCTGTACATTAGGTTGATGATGTTTAGCATGCCCTTGCACCTGTAATGCTTGGTTTCCAATGTTGAATACTGAGGTGTTGATGCGAGGTACTCCATGTGGTCCATGAGATATGTATCCTATTCTGGTCGGTATCCATGTCATCCTTTGCAGCTAACTGGGTGTGTCATGATCAACAATTTGTGGACATCTCTGTGAACATTTCATTTGCATGGTCACATCTGTGGCTTGCACCCATGCACATATGATGTGCTTCCCATTGTCCAATTTGTCTATTTCCCTGACTTTGGGCGCATCTCCACTGGACCTACAGGTGTGGGCATCATTGGTATAGGAGCAACTGGGTCCTCTGTGCAACTTGCTGTACATATGTGTTGAGTATGTGCAGACGACTTAGGGGAGACTCACGTACCCAGGCTGTTGTGACCAGAGCCTTCATTGTGTGGTAACTGATGGCTGACTGACCAAGTGTTCTGCTGACATGACTGAGACGTGCTGTGACTATGTTTGGCACAGCTGGGCTTCCACAGGAACTGGGTCCCCTCAGGCTATGTCACGGATGTGTTGTTTCGTGACATAGCCTGGGCCCATGGTTTGTGTTGTGTGAGCATGTGTGTGTCCCCACATCCCTTTTCATACACAGGCAGTGTTCCCTTGATATGTTCCTGTTGTTTATGCTTGCTGAGTGGTACTGTGTTCATCCCACAACTTTGCCATGGGCTACCAGATGTGTGGGTGCATGACACACTACTGTTAATTGGTGTTTCATCATTGGGATTTTTCAGTTCTGAGTTGTGGTGATGTTGTCAGACGCAGATGGGACACAGTCAGGGGTCCCCAAGGCACTAGTTAGTTCGCAATATCATGTAGTTGTCCCTAGGTGATACCTTTCAGTGATTGAGACATGTGTATTTGTGTGTGACTGCTCCCACTTGTCCGGTTCAGGGCTGCAATGTTTGCAGGTGTCAGCATGTGTGCCTTGTGGTTCTCCTTGGCTTCTGCATTGTCCTGGGACTGTGGGAGGTATTCTGAAGGTTACGTGAGCTTTGACATCATGGCCAGGTACCGCATACTGTGCAGTATGTCTGTCATTCACCAGGGTTGTGAACTGTGCTTGTGTGATGATTCTGTGCACCTTAGTTCCTCCCAACATTCCTGTATATGTCATGGGTGCATGTGCAATGTCACCTGTCCATGTGGGCTTCACAGATGCACATTGTTGCAGTTCAGGGTGTGTGGTGTTGAGGGTGGACTCATGTAAATGTTTGCATGGAAGGGCCCCTAGCTCCTGTTGGATGACGGGCCATGCTGAGTGATTTGTGTTTGTGTAGTTGTGATGTACGTTTGTGGCACAGGACACATGTCTGGTTTTCACAGTTTGTAAGACATCTACCTTTGTCATCACAGTGGAGGTGTCATGCATGCTTGTGTCACCACAATGTCTTGTCCCTGGGGGTAGTGCTGTTGTGTGTCAGTCTCTTGCTGTGTTAGTTTGTGTTCATTCCAGCTTGTGTCACATGTGTCTGTTGTGCTCCCTCTCCTCTCACAATGCCTGATTGGCCACTAAGGGTGTCCCAATGATGGTTTACTTTTGTATGGCACGGTGTCCACATCTGTGTCACTGTCGTTCAGCCCCCCTCATGTGTTGTGTAGTGTAGTTGCCTGGGGATACTGAGACACACACACACACATGTTGTGTCAGATGTGCAGTGTGAGGCTGCCTGTTTGTGTTTGTGCATCTGCATCAGTGCATTGGTATTGCTGTTGTGGGCCATTGTCTGGATGCTGTTTCTGTAATTTTCCCTGCTGTCCCTGTGAGTCATTTCACATCATTCTGCACATTCCTCCTGGTTTTTAGGTGCCATTGCTGGCGTGGAATGTGAGTTTGTGACCTGACACCTACAGTCTATACAGGTTGTTTTGATTAGTGTGTCTATTTTCGAGATGTGTGTATGCTTTGTGATGGTCACTTCTGCTCTTGTGTCATTGTACACTGTATGCATTGTCAGCCCCCATGTGTGGTGCTTGTCTGCACATGGCCGAGAGTATGTTTTGTTTTCACAGTACTATTAGCCTCACCACATCTCTGTGGGTATGGGACACAACCACTAGTTTGCCCCAAAAGTGTTTCATGTGTTGGGACCAGGAATCATACATGCTGTTTGGCATTTGCAGCTTTGACCATGATGACACTTACCTTTTGGTCACTGTGATGAGGAGGGGTTTAGACCCCATCACCACAATGCTTGACATTTGCTACAGTTTGGAACCCCACACTTAACTTTTGTTCTACACAGTGAGGGGGTGTTATTTTTACATTGACACAGTGCTATAGTGATGCTTGCCTTGTGTAGGCCACACTCATTTGTTGGTCACACATGTGCTGTTAGTTACATTGTATGCTCGAAGTCATAATCACTTTTGTGGGTATATGTCACAGACTACACACTGTTGTCATGATGTTAGGGGGGGATGTATTTTGCTGACATACCTAATGAAGGAGTATGATGGATGTGTGGCTCATCACCCATCCTATGGGTGGGGGTGGCAGGGGTGATGGGCAACATGTCCCCTATGAGTGGGGGTGGCAGGGGTGATGTGCAACATAAGCCCTATGAGTGGGGGTGGCAGGGGTGATGGGCAACAGGTCCCTATGGGTAGGGGAGGCAGGGGTGATGGGCAACAGGTCCCCTATGAGTGGGGGTGGCAGGGGTGATGGACAACAGGTCCCCTATGGGTGGGGGTGGCAGGGGTGATGGGCAACATAAGCCCTATGAGTGGGGGTGGCAGGGGTGATGGGCAACAGGTCCCCTATGGGTAGGGGTGGCAGGGGTGATGGGCAACAGGTCCCCTATGAGTGTGGGTGGCAGGGGTGATGGGCAACAGGTCCTCTATGAGTGGGGATGGCAGGGGTGATGTGCAACATAAGCCCTATGAGTGGGGGTGGCAGGGGTGATGGGCAACAGGTCCCCTATGAGTGGGGGTGGCAGGGGTGATGTGCAACATACGCCCTATGAGTGGGGGTGGCAAGGGTGATGTGCAACCTAAGCCCTAAGAGTGGGGGTGGCAGGGGTGATGGGCAACAGATCCCCTATGGGTAGGGGTGGCAGGGGTGATGGGCAACAGGTCCCCTATGAGTGGGGGTGGCAGGGGTGATGGGCAACAGGTCCCCTATGGGTGGGGGTGGCAGGGGTGATGGGCAACATATGCCCTATGTTTGGGGGTGGCAGGGGTGATGGGCAACAGGTCCCCTATGAGTGGGGGTGGCAGGGGTGATGGGCAACAGGTCCCCTATGAATGGGGGTGGTAGGGGTGATGGGCAATAGGTCCCCTATGAGTGGGGGTGGCAGGGGTGATGTGCAACATAAGCCCTATGAGTGGGGGTGGCAGGGGTGATGGGCAACAGGTCCCCTAAGAGTGGGGGTGGCAGGGGTGATGTGCAACATAAGCCCTATGAGTGGGGGTGGCAGGGGTGATGGGAAACAGGTCCCCTATGAGTGGGGGTGGCAGGGGTGATGTGCAACATAAGCCCTATGAGTGGGGGTGGCAGGGGTGATGGGCAACAGGTCCCCTATGGGTGGGGGCGTCAGGGGTGATGGGCAGCAGGTCCCCTATGAGTGGGGGTGGCATTAGTGATGGTCAACAGGTCCCCTATGAGTGGGGGTGGCAGGGGTGATGGGCAACATAAGCCCTATGGGTGGAGGTGGCAGGGGGGATGGGCAACAGGTCCCCTATGGGTGGGGGTTGCAGGGGTGATGGGCAACAGGTCCCCTATAAATGGGGGTGGCAGGGGTGATGGGCAACAGGTCCCCTATGAGTGGGGGTGGCGGGGTGATGAGCAGCTTAAGCCCTATGGGTGGGGGTGGCAGGGGTGATGGGCAACAGGTCCCCTATGAGTGGGGGTGGCAGGGGTGATGGGCAACAGGTCCCCTATGGGTGGGGGTGGCAGGGGTGATGGGCAACAGGTCCCCTATGAGTGGGGGTGGCAGGGGTGATGGGCAACAGGTCCCCTATGGGTGGGGGTGGCAGGGGTGATGGGCAACAGGTCCCCTATGAGTGGGGGTGGCAGGGGTGATGGGCAACATAAGCCCTATGAGTGGGGGTGGCAGGGGTGATGTGCAATATAAGCCCTATGAGTGGGGGTGGCAGGGGTGATGGGCAACAGGTCCCCTATGAGTGGGGGTGGCAGGGGTGATGTGCAACATAAGCCCTATGAGTGGGGGTGGCAGGGGTGATGGGCAACAGGTCCCCTATGAGTGGGAGTGGCAGGGGTGATGGGCAACAGGGCCCCTATGAGTGGGGGTGGCATTAGTGATGGTCAACAGGTCCCCTATGGGTGGGGGTGGCAGGGTGATGGCCAACATAAGCACTATGAGTGGGGGTGGCAGGGGTGATGGGCAACAAGTCCCCTATGAGTGGGGGTGGCAGGGGTGATGGGCAACATACGCCCTATGAGTGGGGGTGGCATTAGTGATGGTCAACAGGTCCCCTATGAGTGGGGGTGGCATGGGTGATGGGCAACAGGTCCCCTATGAGTGTGGGTGGCATTAGTGATGGTCAACATGAGCATTAGGGGTGGGGGTGGTAGTGGTGCTGGCCATACAACCCCTATGGTGGGCTGTTGTTAGTGGCCAGGATGTGGATCCCTGTGTGTGTGTGCCATTTTGCGGGTACATGTCGTTTGTTTGTGTGGTAGGTGTCTGACTTACCGTCTGCGCCGTCCACGTCTGTTCCTGATCCGGTCATAGATGTAGAGTACTGGTATGACCTGCGCGACGGGATTCATGATGTGTTCGTCTCGTACACGCTGCTTGTTGCTCTGTCTCGTACCAGTTGCAGGCTGGTCCGTCTCGTAGCCGTGGATTGAGTTGTGGCGCGAATCATAGCTGATATGCTTCTTTTCTGGATGCTGTGACGTGCTGTATGTGGCGACCTGTCCGGCACGTAGGAAGTACGCATCGTACTTGTCAGGGCGGAAACTGCTATGGATACTGCTTCCGGGCGACTCGGTTCGGCGTTAGGAGTTACGGCTCCGACGGAGAATGGAGCTTGAATCACAGCCTACGTGTCGGTCGTGTTTTTGGCAGTTATGCGCATCGTACTTCATCAACAGGACGGACCGGCTCCGGGTACGGGTCGGTCGCAAGGTAAGGCTACAAACAGCTCTCGGAGAGCTGTCTGACCCGGATCGGAATCGACCCCTGAGTGTGATTATTGTGTATTCTGTATCCGAGTTCCACTTTGTAGGAGAGTAGGATCTGCACTTATGTTGCCCCCACTTTTTTTCTGATGTTTACACTGGTTTCTGGCTATATTCTAGCTGGGTCCCTGCTAATCAGGGCCCCAGCCTCTCTGTTCTCTCTAAACAACTTGGAGTGCATATTAGATGCACTAGTGATTGGATACTGTGGTACCTTATGATCCCCTAGTAAATGGTACCTTAGGTACCAAAGGCATAGGTACTTCACAGGCCTAACAGGGGCTGAAGCATGTATTATGCCACCCCTGGGAAGCAGACTAAATCTGACACCACAGGCCTGCTACTGCAGCCTGGGTGAGGTAGTGTTAGCACTCCTCACTGAGGTATAGGTTCCCTATCTCTCACCTTCCACACACACATATAAACCTATCAGTCACCCCTAAGGCAGGCCCTAACAATCCTGAGGGCAGGGTGCTTGGTTTCCATGTGAGGGGGTGCCTCTGCCTAAGCAGGGCCCCTTTGCAGCTCTCAGAGTCTATTCTCTGTAGCTGTTTGTGGATGCGGGTAAACCATATACTCTTAAGTGCATTATAACCTGACTGCATCAAAACATGTTGTGTTTGGTGTCAAACACTTTGGTATCATACCCCCACACCAGTAACTGGTGTGGGAGTATGATCCCACCCTTCTAGAGGGATAGACATGTACCCACTGTGGAAACACGGTAGAATCCTGAAGATCCCTGGCATCACAAAATGGATGCCACCAGCACAGACACTGGGCTGCCCTCCTGCTGCTGACCGAACCTCGCAGTGGAGGAGGCCCAACAATAGGCATCCTGTCACAGGGAGGTGTAACCACCTTCCAGACAGGATTTAGTGTATTGGGGCTGGGTGGGTGCACTCCTAGAGTGCTTTGATGTCCTGCACTGGGGGAGCAGTAGGCTCCTCTGTGCCTATGCCAGCTCACACCAGTTCAGGGGCTACCAGCCCCTGCTCTGGCGCAAAACTGGAGAAAGGGAAGTGGGTGTAGCCACCCACTGCCCTGACCCTCCCATAGGAGTGGTCATAGAGCTAGTCCCTCCCTTTCTTTTAGTATAAGTTAGGGAACCCTTGCCATTGCAAACTAGATATCCCTGGATGACGCTCTGAAGAAGAATCCTGGACCTTCGACGTTCCACTACCTTTGGAAGACTGAATAATCTCCCTTGGAGGCAAGGAGTGACTCCCCTGCTTGGCAGGCACCAAAATATTGCATCAACGGTCGTAAACTTTCCCGCTCCCTCCGGAGTCCGAAGTCCCTGCAGCCCCAGAAGTAGATTTCCTGACTTCTCCAAGGCCATCGTGAGTCCCCAGTGAAGCTGAGGCAAGTGGACCCCACAAGTGACGAGGAACAGCAATACCCGGGTACCGTGCACTATTGTCGAGTGCAACCCCTTCACGAAGTTCTACGAACTTGTGCTTTGGACCACGTGTGTTCCAATCCTCCAGTAGGATTTCCTCTGAAGATCAGAGGCCTACCTCGTCCCGAGTGACCCTGGGCTCCTGGTGAGTGATTCCTCCCGTGGTGTCTTTGCGATCCCTTGCCGGCTGGCTTGTGGGTCCCCAGAAGACTTTTCTACAGAACCAAAGGGCTCCCCTGGTTGCTCCAGGCCTGCCCTGACTTACCCATGCTGGGTGAGTCCCTCAGACCTTGCTGGTCTGCACCGCTGACTTTCTTCAATTTCCACAAGACTTACTGTTGCCAAGGCTTGTTAGCTCCAATCCGGCTGCCGACACCTCAGTAAGCTGCAGACTTTGTGGGACACTCCGAATCCCGCTCCTGGTCATCGTCGACGCCTCCTGGACCTCGTGGCTGAAGAGTCAAGACACCAGTGATCACCTGAAATCACCCGACTACTGTGGGCATCCAGCTTCCTGGCCCCTGGTCACTGGCAAGTGACTTTGAACACTGTCTCCTCTGCTTTCAGGTCTTCTTTCTTCTGATTCCAGCCTTGAATTCCACCGGACACTTCTCCTGTCTTCCCAAGCAGCAAGTCTTCTTTGGCTCCCATTGAAAACGACGCCGCGACCCGACACCAAAAGACACCTATGCACCCGGCTTCCGTGGGTGAGGTAACTCCAGCGCTATGGTGTTCCTGTGGGTTTTGGCTCTAGAACTACTTACCCTGTGAGTGACTGGCTTGTAGACTCTCCCGAAGTATCCTAAAACTTTAAAATTCCAACCGCGACTTGCTCCATTGAAGTCTATTGGGATCCGCGGCTGTGTTCTCACACTGCATGCGTCTCCCGTGGGTCCTTTACTTGCCTGCTTGGGTGGATTAGTGAGGCCCCAGCGCTTCTGAAGGCGCTAGGCCTTGTCTCCTTGCAAGTCGATATTCTTATACCTCTTTTTTAGTATATGGTCTGGTACGCCGCTAGGGCCCCAGCCATATAAGTGCTTAATTTGTTGTGAAACGTTGATTTGTGCATATGTCTTTGACTTCTAATCTCATAAAGAGATTAGTAGAGTGTGTCTAGTAATAAATACATATATCTTTTATATATATACCTGTGTGGTGTCCTTTCATTTAGTGATTCAAGAGATTATAAGGTAAAACAAGCTGCTTTACATTCCTCTGAGACTTAGCCTGAAGGCTGCTCTCCACAGCTACCACTAGGATAGCTTTCTTTAAAAGGTTGTCTTAAACCTATCTACCATAAGAGTCGAATTGTACTGGTGCAAGGTGGCCACTTTAACTAGTGACCAGCACATACCAGGCCAACTTCTCACACACTTCCTTTACCACATGCAACAGTAAGTTTCCCTGGGAAATCAAATGGGCAGAGGGAACAACATGGTTATCAAATAGGAACGAAGTACTATCATGGGGCAAAACAGTAAAACATACATTACCTCATCACTACATGTCGTCCAGTGGGTAGGATGAGGCCATGAATTGGGCAATTAGACATTAAATCCTGGCTTCACCACTTTCCCAAAACATGCTGATGATAAAAACTGTGTTAAAAATCTAGATAGAATCCCAGCACAGTGGCATTTCCAGAAGGCTAGAAGTCCCTGTTAGAGCTTTTTTCTCAAAATTGTTGAAATCAAAATTATTATTCTTAGCACTCATTTTCAGGATTGGGGGCATTGTGTGAGTCCCAAAGGACGATGACCCCAAAATAGAGATAAACCAAGTCAAATCAAAACTTACACCAGCCAAGGGTCAAAGTAAAAACCATGAAGTTTTATTTAAAATTTTCAATAATTACAGAACCTTAAAATAGTCCATTAAAATAAAAATATCAATAAACTTTTCAAATAGGAATAAATGGGAAATAGCATAGGCCTCAGTCTCTCTTCTATTTAAGTAGCCAGAACCCAATACAGTCTAGTACAATACAAATAAATGCAAAACTATTCGAAGTATTAAGTCAAACAGCAAACTGTCATAGGGACTCCTCAGTATGAAAGCAAAGGAACATCTCTAAAACCTCTAAGTTTAAGTAAACAGGATGACCAACATGGGGTCCAAAGAGAGCAAGAAAAAGTCTTGGCTCACATCCCTAAAACATTGTGTTATATAGGTTTTCAAACTGAGAAATTGCACTGATAACAGGGTGCGAAACAAATGTTACTTCATAATATCCAGTGGTAAAACAAAAATTACAAGGAAAATGACTTTTGGTCTAACACTAATGAATAATCCCGTATGATACCACAAGAGAAAAAAACAGGGCACATTTGAAAGTACATATACTGTTGCCGATAGCCAGTGGAAGTGGCCTTGGAAAGATACAGTCAAGTCCTGCTCCTTTCTCCAGGACATCACAAACATGAAGAAGAATACATTTTAAATATATAACCTTAAAAAGACGGTAAAATTACTTCCATAAATGGTGTTTTTCAAAAGGCTGATGGACACATTTTTAACTCGAGCTGCACAGACATTGCAATGAGAAACAAGGTTCATTTTAAAATATGGAAGTACAACAAATGATAATGAATTTGAGGCCTAGTAATGCCAACTTAAAACAAGCATTGAAAATGCAATAGGTCTCGCCTTTGATTAAGTTAAAGCCATTTGCTTTGCTAATGTTATTGTATAGCAAAGCAAATGGATTTAACTTAATGAAAGGCGAGACCTAATGTTAGTTAGTGTCAGTCAGTGTCAGTCAGTCAGTGTCAGTCAGTGTCAGTCATGTCAGTCAGTGTCAGTCAGTCAGTTTCAGTCAGTCAGTGTCAGGCAGTCAGTGTTAGTCAGTCAGTGTCAGTCAGTCAGTGTCAGTCAGTGTCATTCAATCAGTTTCAGTCAGTGTCAGTCAGTAAGTGTCAGTCAGTCAGTGTCAGTCAGTGTCAGTCAGTCAGTGTCAGTCAGTGTCAGTCAGTCAGTGTCAGCCAGTCAGTGTCAGTCAGTCAGTGTCAGCCAGTCAGTGTCAGTCAGTCAGTGTCAGTCAGTCAGTGTCAGTCAGTGTCAGTCAGTCAGTGTCAGTCAGTCAATCAGTCAGTGTCAGTGTCAGTCAGTCAGTCAGTGTCAGTCAGTCAGTGTCAGTGTCAGTCAGTCAGTGTCAGTCAGTGTCAGTCAGTGTCAGTCAGTCAGTGTCAGTCAGTCAGTGTCAGTCAGTGTCAGTCAGTCATTGTCAGTCAGTCAGTGTCAGTCAGTGTCAGTCAGTCAGTGTCAGTCAGTCAGTGTCAGTCACTGTCAGTCAGTCAGTATGAGTCAATCAGTTATTGTCAGTCAGTCAGTGTCAGTCAGTGTCAGTCAGTCAGTCAGTGTCAGTCAGTGTGAGTCAGTCATTGTCAGTCAGTCAGTCAATGTCAGTCACTGTCAGTCAGTGTCTGTCAGTCAGTATCAGTCAGCCAGTGTCAGTCAGTGTCAGTCAGTTTCAGTCAGTGTCAGTCAGTGTCAGCCAGCCAGTGTTAGTCAGTTTCAGTCAGTCAGTGTCAGTCAGCCAGTCAGTGTCAGTCAGTGTCAGTCAGTCAGTGTCAGTCAGTGTCAGTCAGTTTCAGTCAGTGTCAGCCAGCCAGTGTCAGTCAGTTTCGGTTAGTGTCAGTGTCAGTCAGCCAGTCAGTGTCAGTCAGTGTCAGTCAGTCATTGTCAGTCATTGTCAGTCAGTCAGTCAAGGTTAGTCAGTGTCAGTCAGTCAATGTTAGTCAGTGTCAGTCAGTCAGTGTCAGTCGGTGTCGGTGTCAGTCAGTGTCAGTCAGTCAGTGTCAGTCAGTGTCATTCAGTCAGTGTCAGTCAGTTTCAGTCAGTGTCAGTCAGTCGGTTTCAGTCAGTAAGTGTCAGTCAGTCAGTCAGTGTCAGTCATTCAGTGTCAGTCAGTGTCAGTCAGTCAGTGTCAGTCAGTGTCAGTCAGTCAGTGTCAGTCAGCCAGTGTCAGTCAGTGTCAGTCAGTCAGTGTCAGTCAGTTTCAGTCAGCAAGTGTCAGTCAGTTCCAGTCAGTGTCAGTCAGTCAGTGTCAGTCAGCCAGTCAGTGTCAGTCATTCAGTGTCAGTCAGTGTCAGTCAGTCAGTGTCAGTCATTGTCAGTCAGTCAGTCAAGGTTAGTCAGTGTCAGTCAGTCAATGTTAGTCAGTGTCAGTCAGTGTCAGTCGGTGTCGGTGTCAGTCAGTGTCAGTCAGTCAGTGTCAGTCAGTCAGTGTCAGTCAGTGTCAGTCAGTTTCAGTCAGTGTCAGTCAGTCGGTTTCAGTCAGTAAGTGTCAGTCAGTCAGTCAGTCAGTGTCAGTCATTCAGTGTCAGTCAGTGTCAGTCAGTGTCAGTCAGTCAGTGTCAGTCAGTATCAGTCAGTGTCAGTCAGTCAGTGTCAGTCAGTCAGTTATTATCAGTCAGTCAGTGTCAGTCAGTCAGTCAGTGTCAGTCAGTGTCAGTCAGTCATTGTCAGTCAGTCAGTGTCAGTCAGTCAATGTCAGTCAGTGTCAGTCAGTCAGTGTCAGTCAGTTTCAGTCAGTGTCAGTCAGTGTCAGCCAGCCAGTGTTAGTCAGTTTCAGTCATTGTCAGTCAGTAAGTGTCAGTCAGTCAGTGTCAGTCATTCAGTGTCAGTCAGTGTCAGTCAGTCAGTGTCACCCAGTGTCAGTCAGTGTCAGTCAGTCAGTGTCAGTCAGTGTCAGCCAGCCAGTGTTAGTCAGTTTCAGTCAGTGTCAGTCAGTAAGTGTCAGTCATTCAGTGTCAGTCAGTGTCAGTCAGTCAGTGTCAGCCAGTGTCAGTCAGTGTCAGTCAGTCAGTGTCAGTCAGTCAGTGTCAGTCAGTGTCAGTCAGTCAGTGTCAGTCAGTGTCAGTCAGTCAGTGTCAGTCAGTGTCAGTCAGTCAGTGTCAGTCAGTGTCAGTCAGTCAGTGTCAGTCAGTGTCAGTCAGTGTCAGTCAGTCTATCAGTCAGTCAGTGTCAGTCAGTCAGTCAGTGTCAGTCAGTCAGTCAGTGTTAGTCAGTCAGTGTCAGTCAGTCAGTGTCAGTCCATGTCAGTGTCAGTCAGTCAGTGTCAGTCAGTCAGTGTCAGTCAGTGTCAGTCAGTCAGTCAGTCAGTCAGTGTCAGTCAGTCAGTGTCAGTCAGTCAGTCAGTGTCAGTCAGTCAGTGTCAGTCAGTCAGTGTCAGTCAGTCAGTGTCAGTCAGTGTCAGTCAGTTTCAGTCAGTGTCAGTCAGTCGGTTTCAGTCAGTAAGTGTCAGTCAGTCAGTCAGTGCCAGTCATTCAGTGTCAGTCAGTGTCAGTCAGTGTCAGTCAGTCAGTGTCAGTCAGTATCAGTCAGTGTCAGTCAGTCAGTGTCAGTCAGTCAGTTATTATCAGTCAGTCAGTGTCAGTCAGTCAGTCAGTGTCAGTCAGTGTGAGTCAGTCATTGTCAGTCAGTCAGTGTCAGTCAGTCAATGTCAGTCAGTGTCAGTCAGTCAGTGTCAGTCAGTTTCAGTCAGTGTCAGTCAGTGTCAGCCAGCCAGTGTTAGTCAGTTTCAGTCATTGTCAGTCAGTAAGTGTCAGTCAGTCAGTGTCAGTCATTCAGTGTCAGTCAGTGTCAGTCAGTCAGTGTCAGCCAGTGTCAGTCAGTGTCAGTCAGTCAGTGTCAGTCAGTGTCAGCCAGCCAGTGTTAGTCAGTTTCAGTCAGTGTCAGTCAGTAAGTGTCAGTCATTCAGTGTCAGTCAGTGTCAGTCAGTCAGTGTCAGCCAGTGTCAGTCAGTGTCAGTCAGTCAGTGTCAGTCAGTCAGTGTCAGTCAGTCAGTGTCAGTCAGTGTCAGTCAGTCAGTGTCAGTCAGTGTCAGTCAGTCTATCAGTCAGTCAGTGTCAGTCAGTCAGTCAGTGTCAGTCAGTCAGTCAGTGTTAGTCAGTCAGTGTCAGTCAGTCAGTGTCAGTCCATGTCAGTGTCAGTCAGTCAGTGTCAGTCAGTCAGTGTCAGTCAGTGTCAGTCAGTCAGTCAGTCAGTCAGTGTCAGTTAGTCAGTGTCAGTCAATCAGTCAGTGTCAGTCAGTCAGTGTCAGTCAGTGTCAGTCCGTGTCAGTGTCAGTCAGTCAGTGTCAGTCAGTGTCAGTCAGTGTCAGTCAGTGTCAGTCAGTCAGTGTCAGTCAGTCAGTCAGTCAGTCAGTCAGTGTCAGTCCATGTCAGTGTCAGTCAGTTAGTGTCAGTCAGTCATTGTCAGTCAGTCAGTGTCAGTCAGTGTCAGTCAGTCAGTGTCAGTCAGTCAGTGTCAGTCACTGTCAGTCAGTCAGTATCAGTCAGTCAGTTATTGTCAGTCAGTCAGTGTCAGTCAGTGTCAGTCAGTCAGTGTCAGTCAGTGTGAGTCAGTCATTGTCAGTCAGTCAGTCAATGTCAGTCACTGTCAGTCAGTGTCTGTCAGTCAGTATCAGTCAGCCAGTGTCAGTCAGTGTCAGTCAGTTTCAGTCAGTGTCAGTCAGTGTCAGCCAGCCAGTGTTAGTCAGTTTCAGTCAGTCAGTGTCAGTCAGCCAGTCAGTGTCAGTCAGTGTCAGTCAGTCAGTGTCAGTCTGTGTCAGTCAGTTTCAGTCAGTGTCAGCCAGCCAGTGTCAGTCAGTTTCGGTTAGTGTCAGTGTCAGTCAGCCAGTCAGTGTCAGTCAGTGTCAGTCAGTCAGTGTCAGTCATTGTCAGTCAGTCAGTCATGGTTAGTCAGTGTCAGTCAGTCAATGTTAGTCAGTGTCAGTCAGTCAGTGTCAGTCGGTGTCGGTGTCAGTCAGTGTCAGTCAGTCAGTGTCAGTCAGTCAGTGTCAGTCAGTGTCATTCAGTCAGTGTCAGTCAGTTTCAGTCAGTGTCAGTCAGTCGGTTTCAGTCAGTAAGTGTCAGTCAGTCAGTCAGTGTCAGTCATTCAGTGTCAGTCAGTGTCAGTCAGTCAGTGTCAGTCAGTGTCAGTCAGTCAGTGTCAGTCAGCCAGTGTCAGTCAGTGTCAGTCAGTCAGTGTCAGTCAGTTTCAGTCAGCAAGTGTCAGTCAGTTCCAGTCAGTGTCAGTCAGTCAGTGTCAGTCAGCCAGTCAGTGTCAGACATTCAGTGTCAGTCAGTGTTAGTCAGTCAGTGTCAGTCATTGTCAGTCAGTCAGTCAAGGTTAGTCAGTGTCAGTCAGTCAATGTTAGTCAGTGTCAGTCAGTCAGTGTCAGTCGGTGTCGGTGTCAGTCAGTGTCAGTCAGTCAGTGTCAGTCAGTCAGTGTCAGTCAGTGTCAGTCAGTTTCAGTCAGTGTCAGTCAGTCGGTTTCAGTCAGTAAGTGTCAGTCAGTCAGTCAGTCAGTGTCAGTCATTCAGTGTCAGTCAGTGTCAGTCAGTTTCAGTCAGTGTCAGTCAGTCAGTGTCAGTCAGTATCAGTCAGTGTCAGTCAGTCAGTGTCAGTCAGTCAGTTATTATCAGTCAGTCAGTGTCAGTCAGTCAGTCAGTGTCAGTCATTGTGAGTCAGTCATTGTCAGTCAGTCAGTGTCAGTCAGTCAGTGTCAGTCAGTGTCAGTCAGTCAGTGTCAGTCAGTTTCAGTCAGTGTCAGTCAGTGTCAGCCAGCCAGTGTTAGTCAGTTTCAGTCAGTGTCAGTCAGTAAGTGTCAGTCAGTCAGTGTCAGTCATTCAGTGTCAGTCAGTGTCAGTCAGTCAGTGTCAGCCAGTGCCAGTCAGTGTCAGTCAGTCAGTGTCAGTCAGTGTCAGCCAGCCAGTGTTAGTCAGTTTCAGTCAGTGTCAGTCAGTAAGTGTCAGTCATTCAGTGTCAGTCAGTGTCAGTCAGTCAGTGTCAGCCAGTGTCAGTCAGTGTCAGTCAGTCAGTGTCAGTCAGTCAGTGTCAGTCAGCCAGTGTCAGTCAGTGTCAGTCAGTCAGTGTCAGTCAGTGTAAGTCAGTCAGTGTCAGTCAGTGTCAGTCAGTGTCAGTCAGTCTATCAGTCAGTCAGTGTCAGTCAGTCAGTCAGTGTCAGTCAGTCAGTCAGTGTTAGTCAGTCAGTGTCAGTCAGTCAGTGTCAGTCCGTGTCAGTGTCAGTCAGTCAGTGTCAGTCAGTCAGTGTCAGTCAGTGTCAGTCAGTCAGTCAGTCAGTCAGTGTCAGTGTCAGTCAGTCAGTGTCAGTCAGTCAGTCAGTCAGTGTCAGTCAGTCAGTGTCAGTCAGTGTCAGTCCGTGTCAGTGTCAGTCAGTCAGTGTAAGTCAGTGTCAGTCAGTCAGTGTCAGTCAGTGTCAGTCAGTGTCAGTCAGTCAGTGTCAGTCAGTCAGTCAGTCAGTCAGTGTCAGTCCATGTCAGTGTCAGTCAGTTAGTGTCAGTCAGTGTCAGTCAGTGTCAGTCAGTCAGTGTCAGTCAGTCAGTGTCAGTCAGTGTCAGTCAGTCAGTGTCAGTCAGTGTCAGTCAGTGTGAGTCAGTCAGTGTCAGTCACTGTCAATCAGTCAGTATCAGTCAGTGTGAGTCAGTCAGTTATTGTCAGTCAGTCAGTGTCAGTCAGTGTCAGTCAGTCAGTCAGTGTCAGTCAGTGTGAGTCAGTCATTGTCAGTCAGTCAGTGTCAGTCAGTGTCAGTCAGTGTCAGTCAGTTTCAGTCAGTGTCAGTCAGTGTCAGCCAGCCCGTGTTAGTCAGTTTCAGTCAGTGTCAGTCAGTCAGTGTTAGTCAGTGTCAGTCAGTTTCAGTCAGTGTCAGCCAGCCAGTGTCAGTCATTCAGTGTCAGTCTGTGTCAGTCAGTCAGTGTCAGTCAGTCAGTGTCAGTCAGTGTCAGTCAGTCAGTGTCAGTCAGTCAGTGTCAGTCAGTTTCAGTCAGTGTCAGTCAGTCAGTGTCAGTCATTCACTGTCAGTCAGTGTCAGTCAGTCAGTGTCAGTCAGTCAGTGTCAGTCATTGTCAGTCAGTCAGTCAAGGTTAGTCAGTGTCAGTCAGTCAGTGTCAGTCAGTCAGTGTCAGTCATTGTCAGTCAGTCAGTCAAGGTTAGTCAGTGTCAGTCAGTCAGTGTCAGTCAGCCAGTCAGTGTCAGTCAGTCAGTGTCAGTCAGTGTCAGTCAGTCACTGTCAGTCAGTCAGTGTCAGTCATTGTCAGTCAGTCAGTTAAGGTTAGAAAGCGTCAGTCAGTGAATGTTAGTCAGTGTCAGTCAGTCAGTGTCAGTCAGTGTCAGTCAGTCAGTGTCAGTCAGTCAGTTTCAGTCAGTCAGTGTCAGTCAGTCAGTGTCAGTCAGTGTCAGTCAGTCAGTGTCAGTCAGTGTCATTCAGTCAGTGTCAGTCAGTTTCAGTCAGTGTCAGTCAGTCGGTGTCAGTCAGTAAGTGTCAGTCAGTCAGTCAGTGTCAGTCAGTGTCAGTCAGTCAGTGTCAGTCAGTCAGTGTCAGCCAGTGTCAGTCAGTGTCAGTCAGTCAGTGTCAGTCAGTGTCAGCCAGTCAGTGTCAGTCAGCCAGTCAGTGTCAGTCAGTGTCAGTCAGTCAGTTTCAGTCAGTGTCAGCCAGCCAGTGTCAGTCAGTTTCAGTCAGTGTCAGTCAGTCAATGTCAGTCATTCAGTGTCAGTCAGTGTCAGTCAGTCAGTGTCAGTCATTGTCAGTCAGTCAGTCAAGGTTAGTCAGTGTCAGTCAGTCAAAGTTAGTCAGTGTCAGTCAGTCAGTGTCAGTCAGTCAGTCAGTGTCAGTCAGTGTGAGTCAGTCATTGTCAGTCAGTCAATGTCAGTCAGTGTCAGTCTGTCAGTCAGTCAATGTCAGTCAGTGTCAGTCAGTCAGTTTCAGTCAGTCAATGTCAGTCAGTGTCAGTCAGTCAGTGTCAGTCAGTCAGTGTCAGTCAGTTTCAGTCAGTGTCAGTCAGTGTCAGCCAGCCAGTGTTAGTCAGTTTCAGTCAGTGTCAGTCAGTAAGTTTCAGTCAGTCAGTGTCAGTCATTCAGTGTCAGTCAGTGTCAGTCAGTCAGTCAGTCAGTGTCAGCCAGTGTCAGTCAGTGTCAGTCAGTCAGTGTCAGCCAGTGTCAGTCAGTGTCAGTCAGTCAGTGTCAGTCAGTGTCAGCCAGTCAGTGTCAGTCAGCCAGTCAGTGTCAGTCAGTGTCAGTCAGTCAGTGTCAGTCAGTTTCAGTCAGTGTCAGCCAGCCAGTGTCAGTCAGTTTCAGTCAGTGTCAGTCAGTCAGTGTCAGTCATTGTCAGTCAGTCAGTCAAGGTTAGTCAGTGTCAGTCAGTCAAAGTTAGTCAGTGTCAGTCAGTCAGTGTCAGTCAGTCAGTGTCAGTCAGCCAGTCAGTGTCAGTCGGTCAGTGTCAGTCATTCAGTGTCAGTCAGTGTCAGTCAGTCAGTGTCAGTCAGTCAGTGTCAGTCAGTGTCAGCCAGTCAGTGTCAGTCAGCCAGTCAGTGTCAGTCAGTGTCAGTCAGTCAGTGTCAGTCAGTCAATGTCAGTCAGTGTCAGTCAGTCAGTGTCAGTCAGTCAGTGTCAGTCAGTTTCAGTCAGTGTCAGTCAGTGTCAGCCAGCCAGTGTTAGTCAGTTTCAGTCAGTGTCAGTCAGTAAGTTTCAGTCAGTAAGTTTCAGTCAGTCATTCAGTGTCAGTCAGTGTCAGTCAGTCAGTCAGTCAGTGTCAGCCAGTGTCAGTCAGTGTCAGTCAGTCAGTGTCAGCCAGTGTCAGTGTCAGTCAGTCAGTGTCAGTCAGTGTCAGCCAGTCAGTGTCAGTCAGCCAGTCAGTGTCAGTCAGTGTCAGTCAGTCAGTGTCAGTCAGTTTCAGTCAGTGTCAGCCAGCCAGTGTCAGTCAGTTTCAGTCAGTGTCAGTCAGTCAGTGTCAGTCATTGTCAGTCAGTCAGTCAAGGTTAGTCAGTGTCAGTCAGTCAAAGTTAGTCAGTGTCAGTCAGTCAGTGTCAGTCAGTCAGTGTCAGTCAGCCAGTCAGTGTCAGTCGGTCAGTGTCAGTCATTCAGTGTCAGTCAGTGTCAGTCAGTCAGTGTCAGTCAGTCAGTGTCAGTCATTGTCAGTCAGTCAGTCAAGGTTAGTCAGTGTCAGTCAGTCAATTTTAGTCATTGTCAGTCAGTCAGTGTCAGTCAGTGTCGGTGTCAGTCAGTGTCAGTCAGTCAGTGTCAGTCAGTCAGTTTCAGTCAGTCAGTGTCAGTCAGTCAGTGTCAGTCAGTGTCAGTCAGTCAGTGTCAGTCAGTGTCATTCAGTCAGTGTCAGTTTCAGTCAGTGTCAGTCAGTCGGTGTCAGTCTGTCAGTCAGTGTCAGTCATTCAGTGTCAGTCAGTCAGTGTCAGTCAGTGTCAGTCAGTCAGTGTCAGTCAGTCAGTGTCAGCCAGCGTCAGTCAGTGTCAGTCAGTCAGTGTCAGTCAGTCACTGTCAGTCAGTGTCAATGAGTCTATCAGTCAGTCAGTGTCAGTGAGTCAGTCAGTGTCAGTCAGTCAGTGTCAGTCCGTGTCAGTGTCAGTCAGTCAGTGTCAGTCAGTCAGTCAGTGTCAGTCAGTCAGTGTCAGTCAGTGTCAGTCAGTCAGTGTCAGTCATTGTCAGTCAGTCAGTGTCAGTCAGTCAGTGGCAGTAAGTCAGTGTCAGTCGGTCAGTGTCAGTCAGTGTCAGTCAGTCAGTGTCAGTCAGTCAGTGTCTGTCAGTCAGTCAGTGTCAGTCAGTCAGTGTCAGTCATTCAGTGTCAGTCAGTCAGTGTCAGTCAGTCAGTGTCAGTCAGTGTCTGTCAGTCAGTCAGTGTCAGTCAGGCAGTGTCAGTCAGTCAGTCAGTGTCAGTCAGTCAGTGTCAGCTAGAGCAGCTCTGCTGACCTGGTTCTCTGGCTCTAAAGCAGCTCTGCTGACCTGGTTCTCTGGCTCTAAAGCAGCTCTGCTGACCGGGTTCTCTCCCTCTAAAGCAGCTCTGCCGACCTGGTTTCTCTGGCTCTACAGCAGCTCTGCTGACCTGGTTCTCTGGCTCTAGAGCAGCTCTGCTGACCTAGTTCTTAGGCTCTAGAGCAGCTCTGCTGACCTGGTTCTCTGGCTCTACAACGGCTCTGCTGATCTGCTTCTCTGCCTCTAAAGCAGCTCTGCTGACCTGGTTCTATGGCTCTAAAGCAGCTCTGCTGACCTGGTTCTCTGGCTCTAGAGCAGCTGTGCTGACCTGGTTTTCTGGCTCTAAAGCAGCTCTGCTGGCCTGATTCTCTCCCTCTAAAGCAGCTCTGCTGTCCTGGTTCTCTGCCTCTGGAGCAGCTCTGCTGACCTGCGTCTTAGGCTCTAGAGCAGTTCTGCTGACCTGGTTCTCTGGCTCTAGAGCAGCTCTGCTGACCTGGTCCTCTGGCTCTAAAGCAGCTCTGCTGACCTGGTTCTCTCCCTCTAAAGCAGCTCTGCTGACCTGGTTCTCTGGCTCTAGAGCAGCTCTGCTGACCTGGTTCTTAGGCTCTAGAGCAACTCTGCTGACCTGGTTCTCTGGCTATACAACCGCTCTGCTGACCTGGTTCTCTGGCTCTAAAGCAGGTCTGCTGACCTGGTTTCTCTGGCTCTACAACAGCTCCACTGACCTGGTTCTATGGCTCTAAAGCAGCTCTGCTGACCTGGTTCTCTGGCTCTAGAGCAGCTCTGCTGACCTGGTTCTTAGGCTCTAGAGCAGCTCTACTGACCTGGTTCTCTGGCTCTACAACGGCTCTGCTGACCTGTTTCTCTGGCTCTAAAGCAGCTCTGCTGACCTATTCTATTGCTCTAAAGCAGCTCTGCTGACCCGGTTCTCTGGCTCTAAAGCAGCTCTGCTGACCTGGTTCTCTGGCTCTAAATCAGCTTTGCTGACCTGGTTCTCTGGTTCTAGAGCAGCTCTGCTGCCCTGGGTCTCTGGCTTTAAAGCAGCTCTGCTGACCTGGGTCTCTGCCTCTAGAGGAGCAGCTCTGCTGACCTGGTTCTCAGGCTCTAGAGCAGCTCTGCTGACCTGGTCTCTGGCTCTAAAGCAGCTCTGCTGACCTAGTTCTCTGGCTCTAAAGAAGCTCTGCTGACATGGTTCTCTCCCTCTAAAGCAGCTCTGCTGACCTGGATTCTCTGGCTCTACAGCAGCTCTGCTGACGACCTGGTTCTCTGGCTCTAGATCAGCTCTGCTGACCTGGTTCTCAGGCTCTAGAGCAGCTGTGCTGACCTGGTTCTCTGGCTCTAGAGCAGCTCTGCTGACCTATTTCTTAGGCTCTAGAGCAGCTCTGCTGACCTGGTTCTCTGGCTCTACAACGGCTCTGCTGACCTGGTTCTCTGGTTCTAGAGCAGCTCTGCTGCCCTGGGTCTCTGGCTCTAAAGCAGCTCTGCTGACCTGGGTCTCTGCCTCTAGAGGAGCAGCTCTGCTGACCTGGTTCTCAGGCTCTAGAGCAGCTCTGCTGACCTGGTCTCTGGCTCTAAAGCAGCTCTGCTGACCTAGTTCTCTGGCTCTAAAGAAGCTCTGCTGACATGGTTCTCTCCCTCTAAAGCAGCTCTGCTGACCTGGTTTCTCTGGCTCTACAGCAGCTCTGCTGACGACCTGGTTCTCTGGCTCTAGATCAGCTCTGCTGACCTGGTTCTCAGGCTCTAGAGCAGCTCTGCTGACCTGGTTCTCTGGCTCTAAAGCAGCTCTGCTGACCTGGTTCTCTGGCTCTAAAGCAGCTCTGCTGAGCTGGTTCTATGACTTTAAATCAGCTGTGTTGACCTCGTTCTCTGGTTCTAGAGCAGCTCTGCTGCCCTGGTTCTCTGGCTCTAAAACAGCTCTGCTGACCTGGTTCTCTGCCTCTAGAGCAGCTCTGCTGACCTGGTTCTCAGGCTCTAGAGCAGCTCTGCTGACCTGATTCTCTGGCTCTAAAACCGCTCTGCTGACCTAGTTCTCTGGCTCTAAAGCAGCTCTGCCAACCTGCTTTCTCTGGCTCTACAGCAGCTCTGCTGACCTGATTCTATGGCTCTAGAGCAGCTCTGCTGACCTTGTTCTCTGGCTCTAGAGCAGCTGTGCTGACCTGCTTTCTCTGGCTCTACAGCAGCTCTGCTGACCTGGTTCTCTAGCTCTAGAGCAGCTCTGCTGACCTGGTTCTCTGGCTCTAAAGCAGCTCCTCTGACCTGGTTCTCTGGCTCTAAAGCAGCTCTGCTGACCTGGTTCTCTGGCTCTAGAGCAGCTGTGCTGACCTGGTTCTCTGGCTCTAGAGCAGCTCTGCTTACCTATTTCTTAGGCTCTAGAGCAGCTCTGCTGACCTGGTTCTCTGGCTCTACAGCCTGCTCTGCTGACCTGCTTCTCTGGCTCTAAAGCAGCTCTGCTGACCTGGTTCTATGGCTCTAAAGCAGCTTTGCTGATCTGCTTTCTCTGGCTCTACAGCAGCTCTGCTGACCTGGTTCTCTGGCTCTAAAGCAGCTCCGCTGACCTGGTTCTCTGGCTCTAAAGCAGCTCTGCTGACCTGGTTCTCTGGCTCTAGAGCAGCTGTGCTGACCTGGTTCTCTGGCTCTAGAGCAGCTCTGCTGACCTATTTCTTAGGCTCTAGAGCAGCTCTGCTGACCTGGTTCTCTGGCTCTACAACGGCTCTGCTGACCTGATTCTCTCGCTCTAAAACAGCTCTGCTGACCCCGTTCTCTGGCTCTAAAGCAGCTCTGCTGACCTAGTCTCTCTGGCTCTAGAGAAGCTCTGCTGACCTGGTTCCTAGGCTCTAGAGCAGCTCTGCTGACCTGGTTCTTAGGCTCTAGAGCAGCTCTGCTGACCTGGTTCTCTGGCCATAAAGCAGCTCTGCTGACCTGGTTCTCTAGCTCTAGAGCAGCTCTGCTGACCTGGTTCTCTGGCTCTAAAGCAGCTCCGCTGACCTGGTTCTCTGGCTCTAAAGCAGCTCTGCTGACCTGGTTCTCTGGCTCTAGAGCAGCTGTGCTGACCTGGTTCTCTGGCTCTAGAGCAGCTCTGCTGACCTAGTTCTTAGGCTCTAGAGCAGCTCTGCTGACCTGGTTCTCTGGCTCTACAACGGCTCTGCTGACCTGGTTCTCTAGCTCTAGAGCAGCTGTGCTGACCTTGTTCTCTGGCTCTAGAGCAGCTGTGCTGACCTGCTTTCTCTGGCTCTACAGCAGCTCTGCTGACCTGGTTCTCTAGCTCTAGAGCAGCTCTGCTGACCTGGTTCTCTGGCTCTAAAGCAGCTCCGCTGACCTGGTTCTCTGGCTCTAAAGCAGCTCTGCGGCCCTATTTCTCTGGCTCTAGAGCAGCTGTGCTGACCTGGTTCTCTGGCTCTAGAGCAGCTCTGCTGACCTAGTTCTTAGGCTCTAGAGCAGCTCTGCTCACCTGCTTTCTCTGGCTCTACAGCAGCTCTGCTGACCTGATTCTATGGCTCTAGAGCAGCTCTGCTGACCTTGTTCTCTGGCTCTAGAGCAGCTGTGCTGACCTGCTTTCTCTGGCTCTACAGCAGCTCTGCTGACCTGGTTCTCTAGCTCTAGAGCAGCTCTGCTGACCTGGTTCTCTGGCTCTAAAGCAGCTCCGCTGACCTGGTTCTCTGGCTCTAAAGCAGCTCTGCTGACCTGGTTCTCTGGCTCTAGAGCAGCTGTGCTGACCTGGTTCTCTGGCTCTAGAGCAGCTCTGCTGACCTATTTCTTAGGCTCTAGAGCAGCTCTGCTGACCTGGTTCTCTGGCTCTACAACGGCTCTGCTGACCTGCTTCTCTGGCTCTAAAGCAGCTCTGCTGACCTGGTTCTATGGCTCTAAAGCAGCTTTGCTGATCTGCTTTCTCTGGCTCTACAGCAGCTCTGCTGACCTGGTTCTCTGGCTCTAAAGCAGCTCCGCTGACCTGGTTCTCTGGCTCTAAAGCAGCTCTGCTGACCTGGTTCTCTGGCTCTAGAGCAGCTGTGCTGACCTGGTTCTCTGGCTCTAGAGCAGCTCTGCTGACCTATTTCTTAGGCTCTAGAGCAGCTCTGCTGACCTGGTTCTCTGGCTCTACAACGGCTCTGCTGACCTGATTCTCTCGCTCTAAAACAGCTCTGCTGACCCCGTTCTCTGGCTCTAAAGCAGCTCTGCTGACCTTGTCTCTCTGGCTCTAGAGAAGCTCTGCTGACCTGGTTCCTAGGCTCTAGAGCAGCTCTGCTGACCTGGTTCTTAGGCTCTAGAGCAGCTCTGCTGACCTGGTTCTCTGGCCATAAAGCAGCTCTGCTGACCTGGTTCTCTAGCTCTAGAGCAGCTCTGCTGACCTGGTTCTCTGGCTCTAAAGCAGCTCCGCTGACCTGGTTCTCTGGCTCTAAAGCAGCTCTGCTGACCTGGTTCTCTGGCTCTAGAGCAGCTGTGCTGATCTGGTTCTCTGGCTCTAGAGCAGCTCTGCTGACCTAGTTCTTAGGCTCTAGAGCAGCTCTGCTGACCTGGTTCTCTGGCTCTACAACGGCTCTGCTGACCTGGTTCTCTAGCTCTAGAGCAGCTGTGCTGACCTCGTTCTTAGGCTCTAAAGCAGCTCCGCTGACCTGGTTCTCTGGCTATAAAGAAACTCTGCTGACCTAGTTCTTAGGCTCTAGAGCAGCTCTGCTGACCTGGTTCTCTGACTCTACAACAGCTCGGCTGACCCGGTCCTCTGGCTCTAGAGCAGCTCTGCTGACCTGGTTCTCTCCCTCTAAAGCAGCTGCTGACCTGGTTTCTCTGGCTCTACAGCAGCTCTGCTGACCTGGTTCTCTGGCTCTAAAGCAACTCTGCTGACCTGGTTCTCTGGCTCTAAAGCAGCTGTGCTTACCTGGTTCTTAGTCTCTAGAGCAGCTCTGCTGACCTGGTTCCCTCCCTCTAAAGCAGCTTTGCTGACCTGCTTTATCTGACTCTACAGCAGCTCTGCTGACCTGGTTCTTAGGCTCTAGTGTAGTTCTGCTGACTTGGTTCTCTGGCTCTAAAGCAGCTCTGCTGACCTGGTTCTCTCCCTCTAAAGCAGCTCGGCTGACCTGGTTTCTCTGGCTCTACTACAGCTCGGCTGACCCGGTCCTCTGGAAGCAGCTCTGCTGACCTGGTTCTATGGCTCGAAAGCAGCTCTGTTGACCTGGTTCTCTCCCTCTAAAGCAGCTCTGCTGACCTGGTTCTCTGGCTCTAGAGCAGCTGTGCTGACCTGGTTATCTGGCTCTAGAGCAGCTCTGCTGACCTAGTTCTTAGGCTCTAGAGCAGCTCTGCTGACCTGGTTCTCTGGCTCTACAACGGCTCTGCTGACCTGGTTCTCTAGCTCTAGAGCAGCTGTGCTGACCTCGTTCTTAGGCTCTAAAGCAGCTCCGCTGACCTGGTTCTCTGGCTATAAAGAAACTCTGCTGACCTGGTTCTCTGGCTCTAGAGCAGCTGTGCTGACCTGGTTCTTAGGCTCTAGAGCAGCTCTGCTGACCTGGTTCTCTCCCTCTAAAGCAGCTTTGCTGACCTGCTTTATCTGACTCTAGAGCAGCTCGGCTGACCTGGTTCTCTCCCTCTAAAGCAGCTCTGCTGACCTGGTTTCTCTGGCTCTACAGCAGCTCTGCTGACCTGGTTCTCTGGCTCTAAAGCAGCTCCGCTGACCTGGTTCTCTGGCTCTAAAGCAACTCTGCTGACCTGGTTCTCTGGCTCTAGAGCAGCTGTGCTGACCTGGTTCTCTGGCTCTAAAGCAGCTCTGCTGACCTGGTTTTCTCCCTCTAAAGCAGCTCGGCTGACCTGGTTTCTCTGGCTCTACTACAGCTCAGCTGACCCGGTCCTCTGGAAGCAGCTCTGCTGACCTGGTTCTATGGCTCGAAAGCAGCTCTGTTGACCTGGTTCTCTCCCTCTAAAGCAGCTCTGCTGACCTGGTTCTCTGGCTCTAGAGCAGCTGTGCTGACCTGGTTCTTAGGCTCTAGAGCCGCTCTGCTGACCTGGTTCTCTCCCTCTAAAGCAGCTTTGCTGACCTGCTTTCTCTGACTCTACAACAGCTCGGCTGACCCGGTCCTCTGGCTCTAGAGCAGCTCTGCTGACCTGGTTCTCTCCCTCTAAAGCAGCTGCTGACCTGGTTTCTCTGGCTCTACAGCAGCTCTGCTGACCTGGTTCTCTGGCTCTAAAGCAACTCTGCTGACCTGGTTCTCTGGCTCTAAAGCAGCTGTGCTTACCTGGTTCTTAGTCTCTAGAGCAGCTCTGCTGACCTGGTTCTCTCCCTCTAAAGCAGCTTTGCTGACCTGCTTTATCTGACTCTACAGCAGGTCTGCTGACCTGGTTCTTAGGCTCTAGTGTAGTTCTGCTGACTTGGTTCTCTGGCTCTAAAGCAGCTCTGCTGACCTGGTTCTCTCCCTCTAAAGCAGCTCGGCTGACCTGGTTTCTCTGGCTCTACTACAGCTCGGCTGACCCGGTCCTCTGGAAGCAGCTCTGCTGACCTGGTTCTATGGCTCGAAAGCAGCTCTGTTGACCTGGTTCTCTCCCTCTAAAGCAGCTCTGCTGACCTGGTTCTCTGGCTCTAGAGCAGCTGTGCTGACCTGGTTCTTAGGCTCTAGAGCCGCTCTGCTGACCTGGTTCTCTCCCTCTAAAGCAGCTTTGCTGACCTGCTTTCTCTGACTCTACAACAGCTCGGCTGACCCGGTCCTCTGGCTCTAGAGCAGCTCTGCTGACCTGGTTCTTAGGCTCTAGAGCAGCTCTGCTGACCTGGTTCTTAGGCTCTAGAGCAGCTCTGCTAACCTGGTTCTATGGCTCGAAAGCAGCTCTGTTGACCTGGTTCTCTCCCTCTAAAGCAGCTCTGCTGACCTGGTTTCTCTGGCTCTACAGCAGCTCCGCTGACCTGGTTCTCTGCCTCTTGATGCACAGCGAGTGTGTGTACATCAGGGGGTCTCATCTCCTCCAATCGTTAAATACAGCACTGAGCTGCTGCCCGAAAGAGGTTCATGATAATGTACACAAAGGCTGTTTCCGCAGCCCTGCTTCCCGCGGCCCTGCTTCCGTGTGCACAGCACCAGGGCACAAGTGCGGAATCACAACAGCCGAACATGTGAGGTGCACAAAAGGCACTTGTGTTCATTCTGTGGTGTGTCTGCATCACCTCTAAGCGGTGAGTGTCCCACTGGGGCTCATTGCATCCTTGCCGTGCAAGATCTAAGATGACGCTGCACTCCCTGTGTGACGAGAGCCCATGTTTCTTCCAGGGCCTGGCTAACGTCCACGAAGACCACTGGATTCATGTCCGCAAACCAGAACATGTATTACAAATATACATTGTATCCTTAACTAGGACCATTCATTCATACCTCTGTAGTCCAACCCCGCCTCACACGAAATATACTCATCAGCTCATCATAATGCACAAATGAATGCATGAATAGGTTGCTTTATAAAGCTAAACACCAGAGAGATAAGGTGCGTTGATGATGCAACAGAATTCCACATTTTGCGAGGGTGGGGGGCTGAAGCAGGAGAGGCTGTCAGCAGCCACTTCAAGTGTGTGGACGGTGCTGCAAATGAGAAAAAAATAGTGCTTCAAGTCCTTTAAAGGAAAGAGTGTAAATCCGGCCATAAACGATCCAATCCCAGTGGGCGTGCCTAACAGGAGACAGGGTGGCAACAAGGAATGATGGGCATGCCTCAGTGCAATCATTGCACTCCCTTTACCATAATTTGTGACGCCAAACGACGCGCACAAATGAAAGCTGAAGGCAGAGCTGGGACGAGGCTTATGGAATCGTATCAATTCCAAGAAGTTTCGGATGCCGAGAGCAACGCATGCGCTGCTGACGTCAGCCGTGACCTAAAAACTTTGGGCCTGATTTGGATGGCGGGCAGACACCCTATCGCAGAAGGGACCACCCGACAGGCTGTCGGCGGTCTCACAGTAGGCATTACGGTGCAACTGCCACCACAGCGGTCGCAGTGCCTATATTTTGCATTGCGATGCTGCTGCTGGCTGCAGCACCCGCTTGCTCTACGTGGCAGGCACCATGCGGTGCAGGGATATGTAGGGGGACACCATGGGTGCCCCTCAGTGCTTACAGCTCAGGGCCAGGAAAGAAGGGGGGCCCGCTACAGGCCCCCAAAGTCCCTTTCCGCCTGCCTGTTCATGGACGGTTAACCGCTATGAACAGGCAGGCGGAAAGGGACATTGTAATCCCTACTGCGGTGCCACATAGGCACTGCCACCATTGTAGGGATTACGAAGCCCTCCACTGCACCGGCGGGCTCAAGGAGCCCATCAGATGGGTGGCGGTCGGTCTTTCCGACCGCCAACAAACCGCCCGCCATCCTAATGTGGTGGGCGGGAAACTTGCTTAGGATGGCTGTGAGACCTAACCAACGAGCTGTCGGTGGCAGTCTCACCGCTATCCTAATCAGGCCCTTTGTTATGTTAAATTCAGGTTCAAAAAATATTATTTACCGCATATTCATGTTAACCAAGCACACTTTATTTGTTATTTCTAGCTTCACTATCACATCCCTGAGCTTCATTATTAGACACTCCTCAGGTGAGACAGACAGCTTTTGGTTGACTCACATTTTCCTGCTCAGCACTTATCACCAATGGTCTCTTTGAGGAGCACAAAGTGGGTGGAACATTTGGGGGCCCATTAGGATGTTGGGTGGTGGCACCACCGCAGTGCTGGCAGTGCGGAAAAATGCCTTTTTCCGCCCGTGAGCAGCGGTCCTCACGCCCGCCATATTAGTATGGCCAAACATAGGCCATTTCCCGACCGCCGCAGTGTGACGCGCACCGCCATCAAAGTGCGCCCGCCACCGCGGCGGTGGAAGCCAATGGAGACTCACCGCCGCGCGGAATGACGTCCGCCCCGCTCCACAAATTAGGATGACTCAAGCAAGCAGACGCACCGCAGCGGAGACACCGCCCAACCAGAGACGGCGGAAGCTCGACAGCAGAGCACGTAACCAGAGTCCCGGTCACGACCGCCATGGACCCAGCTCTACACATCTTTCCGGTGCTGTACCTGCTACATCATCAGGAACTCATGGACCGCCGCCGATGCCGCCGCAGGTACGCAACAACACAAACACAACACACAACACACGGGCTGACACAGGGTCCAAATCCACATCAGACACCCTATGGACACATCCACAAGGGCACCCACATATCACCCACCTGCCACAAAGTCAGCCCGCTGGATCCTGGACACACAGCTACCGCCACCATACAGCAATGTCCCGGTCACGTCACCGCAGCGGCGAACACAAGCAAATACATGCGCACAATGCAGAAGGCAGGGCCAGTGCCAGGCATGGGCAGGGCACAAAGACCACAGGGCCACACCTCCTCCCACCACACACTAGCACTTCCCATGAAGGCACATGCCATGTGCCCCTCCTGTGCACCCCATGCACAACAACAAACCAGGTCAATACACACCCTGCACCACACAACAAACAATCATGGAGACACAAACTGCAGGAGTGGTTGCACAGGAACACACATCACACAGCACAGTAGCATAGGGCCAGGGAAACACACACACCACCACACTCAGGGAAATATAAATGAGGACAAGCAACAAATGAACACATACAAGGAATTACATCCAAATGGACACACAGCCTGCACAGTCACACATACATACCATAGACTGACACACACAGATACACACCCCACATGCCAACAGCAATGGAGCACAACAAATGTGGAAACCAAGGTGGGCTGCATACAAATGGAAGGCCATGGAGACACACAACAAGCATGTGTACATCATATGCAAGACAACGAACAGAGCACAACACCCTCACACCATCAAAGCACACATGGCTGGCACAGTCAGTGAACTCAAACCACAGACAGCTCAGTGCAACAACACAGGGAGACAGCAAGGCAAACCACGTATAGGCACAAGGATGAAAGGAAGGCCCTGAAGTCAAACTGTGAACAGCCACACATCCATACAACTACTTCACAGGAGTACACCAGCAGCACTACACACAGGGCCCATCTACACACATCAGGACTGACAAACACCAGTAAGAATCTACACACATACCCTCCTCACACCAGCAGCACACAACACCAGTGCCAAACACACTGAAGGCTGGCAATACTTGACAGTCAATACACACACAAACAACCACACCCTTGGGCTCAGCCACAAACATCACACACACACACACATGCCACCATAAATGTGGAAACAAATACAACAGAAAAACACATAACCCAACAGAAACACACACAGAGCCACAACAACAACAGACATGCCCTGTGCAGCTAAACTGGGGAAAGGCAATGGGAGCACAGACGCAACAGGAATGCACAACCTCATCACTCAGGAGCAATGCACAGACAACATACCACAACACACACAAGAAGTGCACCATCACAGAACTACACAGCCACAGCAAACAAACAACAGATGCACAAGCAGAACAATCACATAGCAAACACAGCACAACATCAGGGGATGCACACCAGGCAATCACAAGGCAACATACACACACAGCACTGCATGCACAACAAGCTGTGTGTGCACACCAAGCAAACCACACACACACATACATCAGTGACAGAACAGCAACCCACACAACACCATACAGCACAGCACAAAGACAACAGCACACCCAGGAAGTGAAGCAAAAACACAAACAACACACATACATCCAACACAACACCCAATAGATGCACAAGTCTGGGACACAAAGGTGGAAACAATATGACCACACGACTGGGCAGCACACACAGTTGAACTGTATAGGAGCAACCATGACTGACAAACAGCACCAGAACATCACACATGACCCATTGGGGAAATACCCTGAGTGACACGTTGACCCTGGCCAAAGAACGGCACCACAAAGCACAGTGTCACAAATGAAGTCATGGGGAGGCACACACACATACAAACCAAGGGGACAGCTCACACCAAAGTGAAGTGTACTGCATGTCAGTAGGGGACTGTATGAGAGTAGGATCTGCACTTATGTTGCCCCCACATTTTTCTGATGTTAACACTGGTTTCTGGCTATAGTCAGGCTGGGTCCCTGCTAATCAGGATCCCAGTCTCTCTGTTCTCTCTAAATGACTTGGAGTGCATATTAGATGCACTAGTGATTGGTTACTGTGGTGCCTTATGAGCCCCTAGTATATGGTACCTTAGGTACCAAGGGCATAGGTACTTTAAAGGCCTACCAGGGGCTGAAGCATGTATTATGCCAACCCTGGGAAGCAGACTAAATCTGACACCTCAGGCCTGCTACTGCAGCCTGGGTGAGGTAGTGTTAACACTCCTCACAGAGGTATAGGTTCCTATATCTCACCATACACACACATATAAGGGATGTGGATCTATAGTGACCCCCTTAAATGATCTTACCTCTAAGAAAATGCCAAAGAAGGTTCAGTGGACAGCTAGCTGTCAAAAGGCATTTGATGACCTGAAGCAGGCAATGTGCACTGCCCCCATCTTACAGAGTCCAGACTACCAAAAGAAGTTCATTGTTCAAACAGATGCTTCAGAGCTGGGTGTGGGAGCTGTACTGTCTCAACATAATGATGAAGGTCAAGACCAGCCAGTAGCTTTCATAAGCAGAAGGCTGACCCCTAGAGAGAAACGTTGGTCAGCTATAGAGAGGGAGGCCTTTGCTGTGGTGTGGGCCCTGAAGTTGAGGCCATACTTGTTTAGCACTCACTTCATAGTTCAGACTTACCACAAGCCCCTCCTATGGCTCAAACAGATGAAAGGTGAAAATACTAAACTGCTCAGGTGGTCCATTTCCCTACAGGGGATGGACTATACAGTGGAACATAGACCTGGGACCCAACATGCCACTGCAGATGGACTCTCAAGGTATTTCCACTTAGAACATGAAGACTCAACTGGTCAAGGTTACTTTAATGTCCCTGCGTTTGGGGGGGGGGGTGTTGTGTAGGAGAGTAGGATCTGCACTTATGTTGCCCCCAGTCTCTCTGTTCTCTCTAAACGACTTGGAGTGCATATTAGATGCACTACTGATTGGATACTGTGGTGCCTTATGAGCCCCTAGTATATGGTACCTTAGGTACCAAGGGCATAGGTACTTTACAGGCCTACCAGGGGCTGAAGCATGTATTATGCCACCCCTGGGAAGCAGACTAAATCTGACACCTCAGGCCTGCTACTGCAGCCTGGGTGAGGTAGTGTTAGCACTCCTCACAGAGGTATAGGTTCCTATATCTCACCATACACACATATATAAACCTATCAGCCACCCCTATGGCAGGCCCTATCAATCCTGAGGGCAGGGTGCTTGGTTTACAATGTGAAAGGGTGCCTCTGCCTGAGCAGGGCCCCTTTGCAGCTGGCAGGGTCTATTCCCTGTGGCTGTTTGTGGATGCGGTTAAACCATATACTCTTAAGTGCATTATAACCTCACGGTTAATGCTAACTTTGGAATAACTGCATCAAAACATGTCGTGTTTGGTGTCAAACATCATGGAATCATACCCCCACACCAGTAACTGGTATGGGAGTATGATCCCACCCTTCTAGAGGGGATGACATGTACCTACTGTGGTAACACGGTAGAAATCTGAAAGAGCCCTGGCATCATAAAATGGATGCCACCAGCACAGACACTGGGCTGCCCTCCTGCTGCTGACCGAAACTCACAGTGGAGGAAGCCCAACACTAGGCATCCTGTCACAGGGAGGTGTCACCACCTTCCAGACAGGATTTAGTGTATTGGAGCTGGGTGGGTGCACTCTTAGAGTGCTTTGAAGTCCTGCACTGGGGGAGCAGTAGGCTCCTCTGTAGATGTGGGATTGTTATTCGATTGATTCCACCCTTCTTTATACAATGTCTCTCCTTTTAAATTCTAAACTAATAAAACTAGTGTGGAGATAAGACGATAGGCCTATAAGTGTAGGCAGTGGTCTAGTGCTACGTGTATTTGTGGGGCGGGAGAGAGAAAGAATGGGCAATTTAGCGTGGTTACTACTGTATACCCAAAAGTAAAGGGAATATTGTCCAGTGTTAATATTCTGGGCAAATAAAGTTTTTTCCCGGGATATAAGTTAAAAAAGTTGCCTAATAGTTCCGGGTTATAATAGGCTGCGGAAGAGTTATGCGCATGACAGCTTTGAGTGAATCCAAAAGATTAGATAAATATACAAATGGAACTACTTCCTGGGTGGATAATTCCGCATATGTTTTGCGTATATTATACCATATATTTTAAAAAGTTTAAAAAAAGGGACATTGGCCGGATTTTAACGTTATTGTGCAACATAGGTGTTTCGGTCAAAAGTAAAAACGATTTGTGAGTAGTTCCGGGGCACAGTCGGCAGTGCAAGTAACATTTACGTAGAATCGCCGGGCGTAACAAAGAGGAAGGAAAATATATACAAATGGGATTCCTTCCGGGTCAGAAAGTTACGTGTACGCTGCTGGTAAACAAGGACTTGGGTCCGCCCCCCTGACCGAGAGTATGATTGGATTGGATGCCGCATGGATACACCTGTGGATAATCTTTTAAATATAAATGAGCCTATGGGGTAACAGCGTGGCGGGTATTTAAAGCAACCGGGCATGTGTGTAGTTCAATCTGCCTTTTGTTTGGAAGATGCCAGAAGGACCGGATACCACGCAGAAATAATAACGGTATGTAGCTTAGCAAATGGGCTAAATAATAGAGATTAACTCTTAATACTCTCTTAAATAATTGACCTAGAGAAGTAAATAAGAAGTTGCATTTGTTTAATGTATTTTTAGATTCCTATTATAAAGACAAAGACTGCCTGAGATAAATTAGGGGCTGGAAGAACGAATTCCTTTCCAGACTACTCAACAATAATAAGACGAACATACATTTGTATGTGGAGATGGTAGGTTCCACTAATTACATTTACATACTGAAGGGTGCCTCTAAATAAAAGAAAATAAAGGGTTTAAGGCGAAATGGGTTTTGTTAATTTCTTTATTCTTTATAAAACACAGGTGACAGAGTAAAAGTAGCAATTATAGCGGAGGCCGGTTTCAGATCTGAATTACGTGGCAACAGAGCTACAAACAAGTGGATAATACTATGATAATTGACCAGGTAAATCTACACAATGGGGCATTTATAGAATCACAGACAGTTTTAGTATATGGCAATTACAATAGGGTTGCCCTTAAATTAAAAATAGTGGATGAGGATTTATTTATAAATAAATAGGGATGTGTAGCATGAAGTAATAACCAAACGAATGCACATTACTCTCTTCTTTTAAAGGGAAATAAAAGGGTCGAAAGATATGAAACTGACTGACATTTTATTGCCCTACAGATTTCTTTGGGAAAGAAATGTCCCTAAAAGATCAGATGAACTTCAAAGTAATGAGAATATGATATAAGGTAATCGTTCGTGATGGAGAAATAATTTCTCTTTATATTTGAAATATTTTAAGGGAATGGGAACATGAGGTTTTAATAAATAAACGGAACAAACAGTATTTCCTTTAAGATCAAGATCACCACTGAAGGATAAGGAATACAGGGCCTATTTGATAGAACAATCACAAATATATGAGATTTTTGAGGGCGTATAAAACATATAATAGGACTGCAATATTTGTGAGCCATACGAAAAACATGTTACTATCTTTGTTTAAAGAATTAAGACATGACAAGAGAAGTAATATGGATGTAAAAGAAGCTAATATGATACCATTTATCAACAGGGATGTGAAATCATGGTAACCAACCAGTGCCAAGCATAGGAGAGACATATATATTTTTGGGTCTTGAAAAAGATGAAATATTGAACAAGCCATCGAAACGCGTCGACGCCGATATCAACACAATCCGTTGGAAGAAGTTCTCCTAACAAGATATAATTAGAGGATAAGTTTAGGATGAACATTTGACCAAAGGCTATTTTTAGAATGGATGTGTAATCTAATGACAAAAAATATTGTCTTCTGTTGTCTATCTGTGATTTGGAATGTCATAGCTAAGTGTCTCAACAAGGGTGGTTATATCTGAGGTTGCGCTACATGTAATGTATTTTAAACATTGGACAGTTTCATGTCTAATTTTTAATTATATCGGCATTGTGTTTTTAACAAATTTTATATAAATAAAAACATTTCTATGGGAAATGTAGTAATTGTTATGTGTTTTTGAAACTGTCGTGTTCTAACACATGGGCTCAGAATTTGGGATGTGAATAAGATTGAGTTATCTTCTAACGAATTATTATCACCAAGGGATAATACATTTTCACTACTTTAGTAGTACTCCAATCCCCTGGTTGTAAAGGGGTCTCTCTCAATTTCCTTTTTGACGAGTCCTCTGTGCATATGCCAGCTCAAACTGGTTCAGGGGCTACCAGACCCTGCTTTGGCGTGAAACTGGACAAAGGGAAGTGGGTGTAACCACCCACCCACCTGACCCTCCTAGAGGAGTGGTCATAGAGCTAGTCCCTCCCTTTCTTTTACTATAAGATAGGAACACCTTGCCATTGCAAGTTAGATAACCCTGGACGACGCTTTACAAGAAGAATCCTGGCACTTCGACGTTCCACTACCTTTGGAAGACAGAAGAATCTCCCTTGGAGTCAGGGAGTGACTCCCCTGCTTGGCAGGCACCAAAACTTTTAACAACGGTCGCAAACTTTCCCGCTCCCGCCGGAGTCCGAAGTCCCTGCAACCCCAGAAGTGGATTTCCTGACCTCTCGTCGGCTATTTTGAGTCCCCAGCAAAGCTGTGGCCTCTGGACCCCACGAGTGACGAGGAACTGCAATACCTAGGAACCGTGCACTATTGTCGAGTGCAACCCCTTCACGACATTCAAAGAAATTGTGCTTTGGACCATTTGTGGCCCAAGCCTCCTGCAGGTTTTGCAGCAAAAATCAGAGGCCTACCCCATCCCGAGTGACCGTGGGCTCCTGTGAAGCATTTCCTCAAGAGGCGTCTTTGCGATCCCTTGCCCGTTGGCTTGTGGGTCCCCCGAAGACTTTCTTATCAACTAAAAGGGCTCCTCTGGTTTGCTTCAGGCCAGCCCTCACTCACCCTCACTGGGTGAGTCCCTCAGACCTTGATGGTCTGCACCATCAACTTTCTTCACTCCACACAATACTTGCTGTTGCCAAGGCTTATTAGCTCCAATCCGGTTACCGACACCGCCGTCAGCTGCAGACGTCGTGGGACACTCCGAATCCAGCTGCTGCTCATCGGCGATCACTCCTGGACCTCGTGAGCGAAGAGTTAAAACACCATTGATCACCTGAAATCACCCGACATCCGTGGGCATCCATCTTCCTGGCCCCGAGTCACTGGCAAGTGACTGTGAACACTGTCCCTTCAATTTTCAGGTCTTCTACATCTTGAATCCAGCCTTGGATTCCACCGGACACTTCTTCAGTCGCCGCAAGCAGCAAGTCTTCTCTGGTCTCCATAGAAAACAGCGATGCGACCCGACACCAAAAGACACCTATGCACCCGGCTTCCCTGGGTGAGGTAACTCGTGCACTCCGGTGCCCTAGTCTGTGTTGGCCCTCGAATTACTTACCTTGTAAGTGGCTTGCTTGTAGACTTCCTCGAAGTACCCTAAAACTTTAAAAATCAAACCGCGAATTGCTCCATTGTAATCAATAGGGAACCCGCGGCAGTGTTCTCACACTGCACGCGTCTCCCGTGGGACTGTTACTTACCTGCTATCACTGCAGTCGTGAAGCCCCAGCGATTCTACAGGCCCTAGGCCTTGTCATTCTGCAAGTCGAATTTCCTAAACCTCTTTTTTAGTATATGGTCTGGTACGCCCCTAGGGCCCCAGCCATATTTGTGCTTAACTTATTGTGAAACGTTGATATTTGAATGTGTTCCTGGCTTCTAATCTCATAAAGAGATTAGTAGAGTGTGTCTAGAAATAAATACATATATATTTGATATATATACCTGTGTGGTGTCCTTTCATTTGGTAATTCAAGAGATTATAAGGTAAAACAAGCTGCTTTACATTCCTCCGAGACTTAGCCTGAAGGCTGCTCTCCACAGCTACCACTAGGATAGCTTTCTTTAAAAGATTGTCTTAAACCTATCTACCATAAGAGTCAAATTGGACTGGTGCAAGGTGGCCACTATAACTAGTGACCAGCATATGCCAGGCCAACTTCTCACATTGGTGGGCAGCGTGTGGGATTCCAGCTTTCCATTGTTTTACCAGAAAATCTCTATTTGAATTACTAACTGAAAACCACTTAAGGTACTCAAGGTACATATAAAGTCAAGCTTAGTATCAATAAGTTCTACTGAACTTAGAGCTGTTTGTGAAGGGATAACACACCCTTGCTACAGCTCAAGCTAGGATCAGTAGGCCACACACTAGTGTAGGTAGTACAACACTGCACAACACTAGAATGTCCTCAAGGGATGGACCCAGTGGATCCACCCAACCTCAGTATAAGGACATGACCTTCTTTGACTTGAAGGCCATGTGTGTTGCAAGACACCTGGGGTTAGGACAGAGTCCCTCCACACAACACCTGATAAATTTGCTAACAGCAGATGATCTGAAACTAGCTCTAGGACCTAGATGATCTGGATCAGGGGGTGGGTCAGCCATAGTCTCTGGGTCAGATGATGAAGATCAAGATGACCTGGAGTCTGTGGTTTGAAGGGCCAGACCCACAAGGGTCTGCAAAGGACAGAGGAATTCTCCCTAAGAGCTGACAGAATTGAGGAGAGGACCTGGTCCCCTTCAAGGGAATCTAACCACTCATATCACTCTGGCAGAGAATCTGTCCTTCAGAGGAACTCATACTTTAATAGAGAGACCTCCTCTGAAAGAAGGTACAAGATGCTCCAGTATGAGGAAGCTAGGCTTGCCCTCAGAACCAAGCAATTGGCCTTAGATAGAAACGCCTTTGAGCTCCAGAGAGCTTCTAGAAAAGAGGGGTTAGAACCCCCTGGTGGCAGCAACAGTGACCCTAGAGGCAGGGATTACATTCCAGACCATAGGAACCTGTCCAAGGTTGTTCCTCCCTACCAGAGTGGGGATGATATCCACAAATGGATAACTGCTATGGAGAGGGCCTGTAAAGTACAACAGGTCCCCCAGAAACAGTGGGCAGCAATCTTGTGGCTCTCCTTTTCTGATAAAGGTAGAGACAAGCTCCTCACTGTTAGAGAAGAGGATGCTGATGATTATGAAGTCCTGAAGAGTGCATTAATAGATGGGTTTGGCTTAACCACTGAACAGTACAGGTTGAAGTTCAGAGATACCCAGAAAGCACAGACTCAGGATTGGACTAACTTTGTTGATTGTGCAACCAAGGCTCTGGAAGGTTGGCTGGTTGGTAGTAGAGTTACTGATTTTAAGGAATTGTATAATCTTATCATGAGAGAACAGATCCTTAATAATTGCAAAAACCAGTTGTTGCATCAGTACCTGGTAGACTCTGATCTGACCTCTCCCCAAGAATTGGGAAAGAAGGCAGACAAATGGGTCAGAACCAGTGTGAGGCAGAAAACCCAGAACCAAGGGGGTGACACAAAGAAGAAAGATCCTAAAGGCTCTGAGAAAGGTGGGGATAAGGCAAAAGACCAGAAGTCTTCACAAGGGCCCCAAAAATCTGCATCTGGTGGGGATTCACAGTCTACAAAGGGGAAAGGCCAAAATAAGCCCTGGTGCAAATTCTGTAAACAGAAAGAACACTGGACTTCTGATTGTACCAAGTCCAAAGACCAAACCACCACCACTCAAGCCCCTAAGGCAACTGATCCCCCTAGTACAAGTACTGGTGGAGGTGGTAATCAGAATAAGGGTGTAGTAGGGTTGACCCTGGGTTCAGATGTGGACTCTGGCCTAGTCAGAGTACCAACACAGGCATTGCTAGTTTCTGAGGGAGACTTGATATGTCCTTCCTAGGGAGCCCCAGTAACCTGGGCAAGTACAAACAGCAGCCTATAATAAATGGCACAAAAGGGGGTGGTGATGGACGGAGCATCAGAACCAATCAAACACTCACACCCAGTCAACAGACCCAGGTTTGATCCATCACCGTTCTTTAGCCCACTCTGCCACCCCAGTTCAGACATGGCCATATGCAAATCAGTCTGACCCTGTGCCTCATGGGAACAGTCCAGCCCGAACTGCCAAGCCATGCCTTCCCTGGACCGGAAACAAGCTTCCTAGGACCGGTTTCTGGCATTTCAGCCGTCTTCAGCCAGGCTTGCTTGAATCCAGTGGCAAAGTGAGCAAGGGACTCACGTCTGAGCATACCCTGCCAACTTATGGCGAACAAAGCGGTACAAAAGGGGGTGGTGATGGACGGAGCATCAGAACCAATCAAACACTCACACCCAGTCAACAGATCCTGGTTTGATCCATCACCGTTCTTTAGCCCACTCTGCCACCCCAGTTCAGCCATATGCAAATCAGACTGACCCTGTGCCTCATGGGAACAGTCCAGCCCGAACTGCCAAGCCATGCCTTCCCTGGACCGGAAACAAGATTCCTAGGACCGGTTTCTGGCATTTCAGCCATCTTCAGCCAGGCTTGCTTGAATCCAGTGGCAAAGTGAGCAAGGGACTCATGTCTGTGTATACCCTGCCAACTTATGGCGAACAAAGCGGTACAAAAGGGGGTGGTGATGGACGGAGCATCAGAACCAATCAAACACTCACACCCAGTCAACAGATCCGGGTTTGATCCATCACCATTCTTTAGCCCACTGGAGAAGTGTGGTTCAATGATTAGAGCGGGAGTCCCTGATGCAGAGGTCTAGCCCGGGACCAGGGTTTAATTCCCCGCCTCGGCGGGTCTTGGGCTCAAAAATTCCACGGACCTGATAATTCTCGCCTCGGTGCCTATTCCAATCATGGAGTCCCACTCTGCAACTCTGGGCAATAGCTTGCTTAATCTCCACAACGGCCCCCACAACGCTAAGGATGCCTGGCCTCCACCTTGGGGGTGCCCAGGAGTGGACGCCTCACAGGGAAAGCCAGGATGGGTTCAACAGCGGTATTCGTACAAGCGCCTTGAGACCCTTGCGGGTGAGTAGTGCGCTATACAAGTATCAATTTACATTTACATTGGTTCTGATGCTCCGTCCATCACCACCCCCTTTTGTACCGCTTTGTTCGCCATAAGTTGGCAGGGTATGCTCAGACGTGAGTCCCTTGCTCACTTTGCCACTGGATTCAAGCAAGCCTGGCTGAAGTCGGCTGAAATGCCAGAAACCGGTCCTAGGAAGCTTGTTTCCGGTCAAGGGAAGGCATGGCTTGGCAGTTCGGGCTGGACTGTTCCCATGAGGCACAGGGTCAGACTGATTTGTATATGGCCATGTCTGAACTGGGGTGGCAGAGTGGGCTAAAGAACGGTGATGGATCAAACCCGGATCTGTTGACTGGGTGTGAGTGTTTGATTGGTTCTGATGCTCCGTCCATCACCACCACCCCCTTTTGTACCGCTATAATAAATAGCAAACAGGCTTTGGCATTCAGGGACACAGGTGCTAGTGTCACCATGGTGGCAGTGGATCTAGTGGACCCTGCACAGATCATCCTGGGTGAAATGTACCAGGTAACTAATGCAAGCAATGTCAGGACCAACCGTAGTCTGGCAGTTGTGAATTTCTCCTGGGGAGGGGTAACTGGCCTCAAAAAGGTAGTAGTCAGTGCAGACCTCCCTGTCAAATGTTTGTTGGGCAATGATATGGAGACTTCAGCCTGGTCTGAATTAGAGTTATGGACTCATCCTGAGATGTTGGGCATACCTGCAGAGGTATTTGCTGTGACCAGGTCACAGGCCAAGATGCATAAAAATGAACCAGCTCTGGATCCTGAAACTATGGACCAGATGCTACCCAAGAGGAGGAGCAGTAGGGTTAAGGCTGTGACTTCCCCTCTGTCTCAGATCTCAGACTCCCCTCCTGAGGGAGGAGAAGCAGAGCCTGAAGAAGGAACTGCCCCAGAGGAACTTGAGCCTTATCAGGGTGAGTTCTTGGGGGCAGGGGGACCTTCCAGGGAAGATCTGAGTAAGGAGCAACAGTGCTGCCCCTCTCTTGAACCCCTAAGACAGCAGGCTGCTGCTGAGGCTGTTGGGAGTGCTTGTGGGTCCCATAAGGTTTATAGGGATGAGGGACTCCTATATTCTGAGGCTAGAGATCCTACCCCTGGAGCCACCAGGAGGTTGGTAATACATCAGAAGTTTAGGGGGTTCCTCTTGACCCTAGCACATGATATCCCTTTAGCAGGACACTTGGGCCAAAACAAGACCTGGGACAGGCTTGTCCCTCATTTTCATTGGCCACACATGTCAGAGGACACCAAGGAGTTTTGTCGCTCCTGTGTCACTTGCCAAGCCAGTGGCAAGTCAGGTGGCACAACAAAGGCCCCCCTGCTACCTCTACCTGTGGTGGGGGTTCCCTTTCAAAGGGTAGGGATTGACATTGTTGGGCCCCTTGACCCTCCAACAGCATCTGGGCACAGGTTTATCCTGGTGGTAGTGGATCATGCCACCAGTTACCCAGAAGCCATTCCTCTCAGGACCACCACAGCCCCTGTCGTGGCAAGAGCCCTCATAGGAGTCTTCTCCAGAGTGGGTTTCCCTAAGGAGGTTATATCTGACAGAGGTAAACACTTCATGTCAGGGTATCTGAAAGCAATGTGGAAGGAGTGTGGTGTCAATTACAAATTCACTACTCCCTATCACCCACAATGCAATGGGTTAGTTGAGAGATTCAACAAAACCCTAAAGGGAATGATTAAAGGCCTCCCAGAAAAGCTTAGGCGAAAATGGGACCTTTTGCTTCCCTGCCTTCTGTTTGCATACAGGGAGGTCCCCCAGAAGGGGGTTGGCTACAGCCCCTTTGAACTTCTGTTTGGGCACCCTGTCAGAGGTCCATTATGTTTGGTGAAGGAGGGATGGGAGTTACCTCTCAAACCTCCCAAACAGGATGTGATGGACTATGTACTTGGTCTCCGCTCCCGGATGGCATAGTACATGAAGAAGGCCACCAAAAACCTTGAGGCTAGCCAAGAATTGCAAAAAGCTTGGCATGACCAAAAGGCTGTCCTGACTGTTTACCAGCCAGGCCAGAAAGTGTGGGTGTTGGAGCCTGTGGCCCCAGCAGCTCTCCAGGACAAATGGAGTGGCCCTCATACAATTGTTGAGAAAAAGGGAGAAGTCACCTACTTGATGGATCTGGGAACTCCCAGGAGCCCCCTTAGGGTGCTCCATGTCAACAGATTAAAGCCATATGTGGACAGTGCTGACATGGGCTTGCTCATGGCAACTGATGAGGACCAGGAGGAGGAGAGTGACCCTCTCCCTGACCTGCTCTCACAGAACCCTGATGATGGGTCAGTTGATGGTGTTGCTTTGGCAAGCAGCCTCACTGAGCATCAGCAAACTGAATGCAGACAAGTTCTGCAACAGTTCAGACATATGTTTAGCCTGACCCCAAGTCAGACTTCCTGGTGCACCCATGAAGTGGACACTGGAGACAGTCTGCCTGTCAAGAGTAAAATCTACAGGCAACTTGACCATGTCAGGGACTGTATCAGGACTGAAGTCCAGAAAATGTTGGAATTAGAATTTATTGAGCCTTCAGATAGCCCATGGGCTAGTCCAGTGGTCCTAGTGCCAAAACCTCACACAAAGGGTGGTAAGAAAGAGATGAGGTGTTGTGTAGACTACAGAGGCCTCAATGCAGTTACCAGGACTGACGCCTACCCATTCATTTCATAAGGCTTTATTCGGAACAAAAAAGCAATGTCCATAAAAGCACACATATAATAAAATGCAATAACGGTACGATTACAATCACAATAAACAGCTGATAGTTAAAAAAAAAGACATATAATACAGGCGAGGGGAGAATAAATAATTAAAAACGTATACTTTTCCTAACATTGATAGCCTTTAATAAGAAAGTAGCAGTAAAAAAACAAATGTCAGGGTGGTGCAGATTAAAGAGCAATTTCATGGAATCATGTACAGTCCTGACACCAAACTTAACAAAAATGGGTTTTAAAAAGGCTTTACGGAAGTTCCCATATAATTGACACCGCAAGAGAAAGTGCATAGTGCTTTGTGCTGACAAGTTATCACACGGACAGGGACCAACAGGCTGCTTGTTCACGAAAGGGAAAGCAACCAGATTATGCACAATCCCCATTCTTAGTCTAGTTAAAACAAACTGATGCGAAACTCTGGTCACTTGGGTCAAATAAGGTTGATAACCCTCCATTTCATTCATATTGCTGTAACGCACACAGGTGGATAGAATGCCAGTATTACAGGACCGTCTCTCAGTTTTACACATCAAAAAGATATGCTTCATTTCTGACTTTGGAATTTCTGAAGCCCCATATCTATCATTTTTAATATCAAGGCCATAGATCTCCTGGAAACTGTTGATAATATATTTAATCCATGGGATCTTTAAATGGTTATCAACAGTGAGACAATCATTAATAATAGCTCTGTTTAAAGATGTCTCTTCTTTCAGCCAAATTGACCGCCACAGCAATAATGGCCTCAGGAGGATCAGATCATTCAGAAATGGGATACCAAGTTCTCTATGGACTAAGTCATTAGAAGCAGATTTGGGCAAACACAAAAGTCTTTTTAAAAAGACATTCTCCTCCACCTGTAAGCTCCCGGCCGGGGCAAAACCCCAAACCTCCGCCCCATAAAGGGCGGTGGAGAGGCATCGTGACTGAAAGATCTTAAGCATATTGCTTATCCGTTTATCCCCTAATTTAGTGGCAAAAGTAAAGACCCCATTAGCGCTCCTTGCCATCTTAGCTCTAACACTTATATGCTCGCTGGCCCAACTGCAATTCTTGGAAAACGTGATACCAAGATAACTGATATTATCGACTTGTTGGACCCTATGTTCATCTATATAATAAGAGTGGGGCTTACTCTTCCCCGGCCCACACTCCATGGTATAAGTTTTGGTTTTGTTAATCACTAATTTTCTAGATTTAATGAACTGTGAAAACCCATCCATTATGCGTTGAAGGCCTATCGGGGTCCTGGACAGTAACACGGCATCGTCCGCATATAGTAATACCGGGACGCTAATATTACTAACTCTAGGGGCGTCTGCCGCTACCGTCTGTAGGACGGAGTCCACTTCATTAATGAAAAGGGTAAAGAGCAGGGGGGCAAGAACACACCCCTGTCTTATGCCCCGTCCGATCAAAAATTTGGTGGTACACTCCCCACTAGAACCATATTGTACGCTAGTACGTAGTTTGACATAGAGTCGTGCCAAGAAAAAGACAATACCCTCAGGGGCCCCCATTTCAATCAACTTGGCCCAAAGAATTGCATGGTCCACCATATCAAAAGCACTACTCAAGTCTGCAAAGCAGAGATAAATAGAGCCCTTCTTAGCCTGGGTGTATTTCCCAATCAAAAGTTCGAGATTCAAACATTGCTCGATCGTCCCGCGTCCCTTTCTGAACCCATACTGGCAGTTTGCCAGGATACCATTGGATTCTGCCCATTCTTCCAGCCTGACCAAAAGTACCCGGCTCATTATTTTCACAGAGGAATCCAGAAGGGAGATGAGACGGTAATTCTTCACGTCCCCTTGATCTCCTTTCTTAAATATTGGAATTATAATTGATTCCTCCCAAGTTGGGGGTACCCCAAAACAAACTGCTGCATTAAAAACTTTAATTTTTTATTTTCTATTTTCTAGATTTGGTAGAGCGCAAACAGCTACCCCAGCAATGGGGTGTCCCGGCGCTAGCAACAAGCAAACTCCTACTGAACGGGGGAGGGAAGGCCAAGAACCCTAGAGAGCGGGGAAGAGGTGGGTCTTGATAGCTTTGCGAAAGACTGGGAGACAGTCTATGGAGCGGATGCTGGGGGGGAGATCGTTCCATAGTTTGGGCCCTAGGACACTAAAGGAACGGCCACCAATGCGACTAAGTCTGACTCTGGGAACTGTCAGAAGAAGTTGATTAGAGGAGCGAAGGTCACGGCCAGGGACATAGAGTCGGGCCAGCTTTCGCAACAGAGGGGGATTTCCCTGTTTGACGATCTTGAAGATCGTGATAAGAGCTTTGAATTTCACTCTCTGTTCTACGGGCAGCCAGTGCAGTTTGCGGATGGTGGCTCTGGCTGAGCATCTAGGTGGGAGACCGACCAGAGTTCTGGCCGCCGTGTTCTGGATACGTTGGAACCTGGCCGTTTCAGCTTTATTTGCTCCCAATAGAAGGACGTTGGCATAGTCCAGGCGAGACAAGATGGTTGCCTGGATAATTAGCTGGCGAGCTTTAGAGTCAAATAGCCCGAGTATAGGCCGGAGGTTTCTTAGGAGCCCTATACAGGTGGCAGCCACCTTTTTAGTATGTGACTGGAAGCTGAGGTTGGCATCCATCCAAACTCCCAAATTTTTTACACAGTTTTTAGGGGATGGAATGGTGCCAAGGGATGACGGCCACCAGTGCTCATTCCATAGGCAGGTGTTTCGGCCGAGGAGTAGCACCTCGGTTTTCCCGGCATTAAGCTGGAGGTAGTTGTCCGTCATCCATTGAGCCACTGATGCCATGCCCTCTTTAAACTTGGATGCCGCGGTGGACGGGCTATCAGAGAGGGTGACGACAAGCTGGGTGTCGTCGGCGTATGAGACCAGCGTGAGCCCCCACTCTTTGGCCACATCAGCAAGCGGCTGGACGTATAAGTTAAAGAGGGAGGGGCTCAGCGCTGAACCCTGGGGGACTCCTTGGGCTATGGGATGAGATTTAGAAAGAAATGGGGGGGCTGACACCTTGAAGGATCTGTCTTTTAGGAAGGATTGGAACCATGAAAGAGCAAGGCCTGTCACACCGGCCTCCTCTAGACGTTCCAAAAGGATGTCGTGGGACACCGTATCAAAGGCTGCGCTGAGGTCTAATAGAATCAGCGCAGCACTTTGTCCGGAGTCCAGGATCGTCCTTAGATGTTCGGTGGTGGCCAATAAGGCAGACTCAGTGCTATGGCCCGCTCGAAAGCCATTTTGGGAAGGATCCAGAATACCGTGACGGTCCACATGTTTCGAGAGAGTGCCGTTGACATGGGCCTCTGCTATCTTGGATAGCCAGGGTAGAAGGGATATTGGACGGTAGCTTTCTGGTTTGGAAGGGTCGAGGGAGGGTTTTTTAATTATTGGTGATACCCACGCTTGTTTCCAGGTAATGGGTACAGAGCCCGAGGAAAAGGAAAGGTTAAGGATGTCCAACATGGGAGATAAAAAAAGATCCAGTGAGTCCAGGAAGTGAGAGGGGCTCATAGGGTCAGCGGGGGAACCAGACTTCACCTTCCTGCAAAGTTTGTTCAGTTCGGCAGCCGAAATGGCAGGAATTTGGGTAAGAGGGATACGGCTGGGGGCTAAAGTTGCAGGCTGTCTGGAATGAGGGGAGTTCTGTAGAAAGGTGGCATATATTTTTTGAACTTTTTCAACGAAGTATATGGCAAGCTGCTCACATTGTTCGTTGGAGGAAATTTTTGGAGATGGTGCCCTAGGGTTTTGGAGTTCTTTGACTAGTTTAAAAATGGCTTTAGCTGGGTTTGAGTTAGAGCTGATTTTGTTAGCATAAAATGAAGCGCGGGAGGATCTGATGGCTTTATGGTAGATTTTAAGTTTGGATAAATAGTTTGTTTTATCCTGATTATCAAAGTTTTTCCTCCATTGGCGCTCGGCTTTTTTACAATCCTTGCGTAGCGCTTTGAGGGTATCGTCGTACCATGGATTGGAGGGCGTGTTGCGTCCTTTAGTCAGTTTAGCTGGGATGAGAGTGTCAAGGCCATTGGTAATCCAGGTAGTGAACGAGGCGTAAGCCGCTTCAATCTCCTGATGAGTTTCACAGTGGAAGTCACCTAAGGTTTTGTGTAAGGCGGATGTGGAGAGCTTATGCCAAGGTCTTTTAAGGCGTTTGTTGGATTCAGTTTTGAACTGCCGATGTGGTGCAGGAACCATAAGTTTAACGAGGTAGTGATCTGTCCATCCCATTGGGGAGGGAATATCAGTGACTGCCTCTTGGATGGTAGTGAAGATCGGATCCAGGGTATGGCCTGCCATGTGGGTAGGAGCGTGGACTAGTGCGTTAAGTTGTAGCGCAGAAAGATCAGCAAGAAGGCTAGAGATGGTGTGGTCATTAGTCAAGTCAAAATGCAGATTAAGATCACCTAGTATGGTGAAATTGGCAGATTTGGTAATGAGTGTCGTGGAAGTTTCGAGGAGAGCGTCAATGAACCTTGAGGCTTGGCCAGGTGGGCGGTATATGTAAAGGCCGGATAGCGTAAACTGGGGACTGATGCTAATTTTGAATTGGGCGCATTCGCAGTCTAGGAGAGGTTCTTTGATAAAGGAGCAAGTGAGGTTCCTTTTGTAGATGACTGCGATGCCGCCACCCCGGGTTTCACGGTTTATGGTGACCAAGTGAAACTCATCAGGGAGCGCCAGGTTGGGGATGGTAGTTATGCCGTCTCGTAGCCATGTTTCGCACAAGAACAGGACGTCTGGATTTTCTTCCTGTAGAAGTGAATTTACCTGAAGGTGGTGTTTAGAGAGGGATCTGACGTTGAGATGTAGTATCGTCAGGGGCGGGGTAGTAGTTGCGGTGCAATTATCCCACACTCGAGCGGGCATGCTAGTGGCAAAATGGCATCGAGCACAGTGAAGTGGTGAATGGCCTAGGATGCCAATGGCGTCGGAGCAGCTTTGGCTAGTATTCAAGGCAAGGAGTTCCTTGCGACCATATCGTGTGGGCAGGGGTCTGGTTGGAGCAGGGGGACTGGCGAGAGGCGATGGTCTGGCGATGACGGGCGCAGACGGGCTTGCCTTAGGCGCGCCTTCGGCGCGCAGACGGCGCTCCCGCTGCGCTCGTCCGCTGCGCTTCCTACCAAGACACATGATAAATAATGAAAGTTCTGGACGTAGGAGGAGGCGTGGCCACTCGAGGGGGCGTGTCCGAGAGGCGCCTCGCCCTCGTGGATCGGCGACCAAACAAAGAGGGGTTTCGTTGCAGCGGGGGTCCGCTGTTTAGGCTGCCAAGAGTGCAGTAGGTGAGGTATGCTTTTTTTAAAATAAAACACAGTATCACACAGTTAAAATACGTTCTTAGCTCTCCCGGCTTCCGCCTCAGGAGTATGTTTGTTTAGCGCGACGCCAGGGCACTGGGCGCGCTATTTATACAGCTTGGGGGCGTGGCCACTCGAGGGGGCGTGTCCGAGAGGCGCCTCGCCCTCGTGGATCGGCGACCAAACAAAGAGGGGTTTCGTTGCAGCGGGGGTCCGCTGTTTAGGCTGCCAAGAGTGCAGTAGGTGAGGTATGCTTTTTTTAAAATAAAACACAGTATCACACAGTTAAAATACGTTCTTAGCTCTCCCGGCTTCCGCCTCAGGAGTATGTTTGTTTAGCCAACATGGGTCCCCATACCTCCGGGACTAACTTATAAACATCGATGGGCACCCCATCGGGACCCTAAGCCTTTCCCCCTTTGCTTGCACCGATGCTATCCAAGACCTCGGTGATGCTAATGTCCAAGGGGACAATGGGCCAACGGTCAGAATGGTTACCCAGGGCTTTATCCGAATCAAAAATTATAGAAAAATGGGAAATCCATGTTTCCATACTGACTGTAGATGTTAATTCTGGTACCTTCTCATCTTTTAAAAATGGACAGTTAACAGTGGCCCAAAATAGTGTACAGTCTTTCCTTTCAGCAGCCTGTGTCAATTTATCCCAGGCCTCGTGTTGTATCTCCGTCTTCCTTTGCTTAACTGTAATCTTATAATTTAATCTAAGCTGGGACACCTGGCTCCTATCTCAGGGTTTGGTTGCCAGTGCATCTTTAAGCTCTTTGAGTGCGAGGGTGCAAGCATGATTGAACCATCCCCTTTGCTGATTGGACTTACGCTCAGCTGATTTGGTAAATTTTTGATCAATGATGGAATTAATTCTAATAAAATGTTGAATAGAATCGGCAGTAATGTCAGCCTGCTCAAGAATCTCAATAATTTCAGATAAGCAGCTATTAATAATTAGATCAGACGTCATTTCCGCTTTGTCACCTTTCCATCTTAACCTTGTACCATTTGGTCTATGTGGTTCAATATTAGCTATAACCGCCGTTTCAGGTACAGGTTTTTTATTCCATATAGTAACCTCAACAGTAATACAGTTATGGTCGCTAAGCATTATATCCACGACCTTAGGTGCCAAACTCCATGGGACAAGGCTCGATGACAAACTGATAAAATCAATAACAGTATTTGCCCCCCTCCCAGAAAATGTGGGAATACTCTCACCTTGATCATTCTTTTCATTGACCAATATTTCCATATCATGTGCCGCTAAGAGATGGTTCAGGGATTCCCCATACTTATTATGAGGGAAATGGAGATCCGCATCCCCAAAGTGGTTTGTGACCCCACACGTACAATGGTTGGAGAGGGGACATACTGCAATATTAAAATCCCCCGCCAGAATATATTCAAACACAACATTTGAACCCGCTATAATATCAATCAGAGCACTACCTAGTGCGTCTACCACCAGGTGCCTGGTGCTGTCAAAGATATTATTATAAAAATTAATTAAAAGAATATTTCTTCCGTCCCCCTGAGAAAGCCATAAAATCTGGGAGTGAGCCCCCACTAAAACATGTTTTTTGACAATAATGGGTAGTTTGATAGAGATCAAAACCAGAAGCCCTCCCTTAGCTCTACCGGAAGTAGATGCCGTAGCAGGTAACTGGTAAGAGACAAAACCATTGTAACCGGAGAAATTTTTGCACCAGGTTTCCTGGAAACAACAGATATCGAAAAGGTCGATAAATTCCAAACACCCCAGACTATCTTCTTTGGATGCTAAACCCGCAACATTCCAGCTGGCTAGAAAACTACTCAAGGACCCAGTAGATGTTTCAATAACTTCATCGTGGTTAAAAAAGCTTGGACTCGGGCAGTGGTTGTCTACTACAGGCAAAACCCCACTTCCTCCCTCAGCATCACCCACGAAGCTGGATATCGGGCAACAGTCAAGAAGCACACTAACATTAGCTGGGGGCCCTATAGTAATTCCTTCTGACTCTACTCCACAGAATACTGTTCCAACTTCAAGCAGCGCCTCATCAAGAACCAGTCAATCATTAGAGTCTAAACCACTCAAGGGTTGAAACCGGTTGGATGTAACCACCTCAAACCTACTGGGCACACTAGAGGCACAGCCACTACCACTTCTAAAACCATTGGGGGGTTGATCAATTGAATGTTGATAGAAAAATCCCAAAGGTCTGTGTAAGATTCCCTGGTTGTTCAGGGGTCGAGAAGTGGCTCTGAGCAAGATAGTAGTAGCAAGTTGGGGATTTTTAAGGTTAACAATTACACAATCACCACTAATACTTTTGTGGGAGTTCCCAATCCAGTTGGCTCTGGTAGTGGTTAGAATTTGATCGGACAAAGCTACTGGGAAACCGCACTCTCGGTTAAGCCAGGCCACAGTTTTAAACTTCAGGGACTCATGGGTTTCTAGGTTACTGCGAGTCCCGGTGTCCGAGAGTGGTGGAACGTTGGTTAAAACCACCACATATGGTGCACAATCCGGGGATAAGTTAGGTGTCGGGTATCCATATCGTTTAGACTTCGCTTCGATGTTCCCTGGCTTGACCACTGTCGCAGTTTTAGTTGGAGTACTTAAACACACCACTGGGTTCGGTACAACTACAGTAACTGGACATGAACCCCCATTAGGTATCTTAAGGGTCTCCATTACAGGGCCATTGACCTTTATAGATTCTTCTGGGCTAACCTTTGACCCAATATGTGAATTCAAAAGGCCTCCCAACCTCTTTACTTCCCCTGAAAGAGTATCAAGTTTGTCCATTAAGGGTTTAATAATTTTATCAAGCTTTGCATCTATAATGCTAATCAGGAGCTCTAGCTGCTCGGGGTCTAATTTAACTTGAGAGTTGTTAATTACTGTACCTGGGTCACTAACAACACTAACACACTTGGGTGGGGGTCAGATCTTTTTTTATTATGATTCCCCCCCCCCCCCGTTTTGGAAGCGTTATCCTACCTAAACCCCTCCCTGATCTTAGTACTCTCTGGGCTCTCGGAGCAGGAGAGCAGGGAACTGGTGATACATGGGAAGACTCTGGCGTGATCAGGTTGGGGTCTAGTTCTACATGGGTAACCGTAGTTGATGGTGCAGGAAACTCCAAGTTATCACTAACATCCCCATATGTGGTAGACAGGGAGATAGATGAGTTAGGAGCGCTGTGTAATGGGGCAGAGATAAACCAGATTGGTCGCACACTGCTACACCTACCAGGCGTGTTCCCCCAATGAAAATGGTCCCTGAAGGTCAGCGTCGGCAGATACACCTATGCTCGAGTGTGAATGCAAGTATGCGTGGCGTGTGCCATCCCTGGACACGTGTTTCGAGGTAGTTGCCTCTCGTCAGCAGGGAGTAGGAAAATGTGTGGGGTTGCTGTGTAAGCTGCTAAAATCGTTATCAGGTCTAGTACCTCTCGTAGCGCGCAGGTGCGTAACCATGAGTCCGTCGACTCCACCGGCTCAAGGGAGCCTGAATATAAAGTTAAACCAGATTGGTCGCACACTGCTACACCTACCAGGCGTGTTCCCCCAATGAAAATGGTCCCTGAAGGTCAGCGTCGGCAGATACACCTATGCTTGAGTGTGAATGCAAGTATGCGTGGCGTGTGCCATCCCTGGACACGTGTTTCGAGGTAGTTGCCTCTCATCAGCAGGGAGTAGGAAAATGTGTGGGGTTGCTGTGTAAGCTGCTAAAATCGTTATCAGGTCTAGTACCTCTCGTAGCGCGCAGGTGCGTAACCATGAGTCCGTCGACTCCACCGGCTCAAGGGAGCCTGAATATAAAGTTAAACCAGATTGGTCGCACACTGCTACACCTACCAGGCGTGTTCCCCCAATGAAAATGGTCCCTGAAGGTCAGCGTCGGCGGATACACCTATGCTCGAGTGTGAATGCAAGTATGCGTGGCGTGTGCCATCCCTGGACACGTGTTTCGAGGTAGTTGCCTCTCGTCAGCAGGGAGTAGGAAAATGTGTGGGGTTGCTGTGTAAGCTGCTAAAATCGTTATCAGGTCTAGTACCTCTCGTAGCGCGCAGGTGCGTAACCATGAGTCCGTCGACTCCACCGGCTCAAGGGAGCCTGAATATAAAGTTAAACCAGATTGGTCGCACACTGCTACACCTACCAGGCGTGTTCCCCCAATGAAAATGGTCCCTGAAGGTCAGCGTCGGCGGATACACCTATGCTCGAGTGTGAATGCAAGTATGCGTGGCGTGTGCCATCCCTGGACACGTGTTTCGAGGTAGTTGCCTCTCGTCAGCAGGGAGTAGGAAAATGTGTGGGGTTGCTGTGTAAGCTGCTAAAATCGTTATCAGGTCTAGTACCTCTCGTAGCGCGCAGGTGCGTAACCATGAGTCCGTCGACTCCACCGGCTCAAGGGAGCCTGAATATAAAGTTAAACCAGATTGGTCGCACACTGCTACACCTACCAGGCGTGTTCCCCCAATGAAAATGGTCCCTGAAGGTCAGCGTCGGCGGATACACCTATGCTCGAGTGTGAATGCAAGTATGCGTGGCGTGTGCCAACCCTGGACACGTGTTTCGAGGTAGTTGCCTCTCGTCAGCAGGGAGTAGGAAAATGTGTGGGGTTGCTGTGTAAGCTGCTAAAATCGTTATCAGGTCTAGTACCTCTCGTAGCGCGCAGGTGCGTAACCATGAGTCCGTCGACTCCACCGGCTCAAGGGAGCCTGAATATAAAGTTAAACCAGATTGGTCGCACACTGCTACACCTACCAGGCGTGTTCCCCCAATGAAAATGGTCCCTGAAGGTCAGCGTCGGCGGATACACCTATGCTCGAGTGTGAATGCAAGTATGCGTGGCGTGTGCCATCCCTGGACACGTGTTTCGAGGTAGTTGCCTCTCGTCAGCAGGGAGTAGGAAAATGTGTGGGGTTGCTGTGTAAGCTGCTAAAATCGTTATCAGGTCTAGTACCTCTCGTAGCGCGCAGGTGCGTAACCATGAGTCCGTCGACTCCACCGGCTCAAGGGAGCCTGAATATAAAGTTAAACCAGATTGGTCGCACACTGCTACACCTACCAGGCGTGTTCCCCCAATGAAAATGGTCCCTGAAGGTCAGCGTCGGCGGATACACCTATGCTCGAGTGTGAATGCAAGTATGCGTGGCGTGTGCCATCCCTGGACACGTGTTTCGAGGTAGTTGCCTCTCGTCAGCAGGGAGTAGGAAAATGTGTGGGGTTGCTGGGGTGAACCACTTAAGAACTTCATGCACCAGCTACCCATGGGGCGACCCGGAGGAGGAGCTAGCGGTGTGCGCTCCATTGCTTTGAGCTGACGAGCTCCTGGACGACGCACCTGCATGCCTGTGCGGGCACTGAGGCCCTTGACGGTTGCTTGGCGGCCCTCTCTTCCACCCCTAACTATTTTCTCTACTGAGGAGGGAAGTTATCCCAAAACCCGAGCCATGTCTCGGGCGATATTTTAAAACCCGGGACATGTATCGGGTCTAGAGATCATCAACAAGTACTTACTTGCACCCACTGGGGTGAACCACTTAAGAACTTCATGCACCAGCTTCCCATGGGGCGACCCGGAGGAGGAGCTAGCGGTGTGCGCTCCATTGCGGTTGTTTATAAAAATGGCTCCCTCGAGCTTTGAGCTGACGAGCTCCTGGACGACGCACCTGCGTGCCTGTGCGGGCACTGAGGCCCTTGACGGTTGCTTGGCGGCCCTCTCTTCCACCCCTAACTATTTTCTCTACTGAGGAGGGAAGTTATCCCAAAACCCGAGCCATGTCTCGGGCGATATTTTAAAACCCGGGACATGTATCGGGTCTAGAGATCATCAACAAGTACTTACTTGCACCCACTGGGGTGAACCACTTAAGAACTTCATGCACCAGCTTCCCATGGGGTGACCCAGAGGAGGAGCTAGCGGTGTGCGCTCCATTGCGGTTGTTTATAAAAATGGCTCCCTCGAGCTTTGAGCTGACGAGCTCCTCGACGACGCACCTGCGTGCCTGTGCGGGCACTGAGGCCCTTGACGGTTGCTTGGCGGCCCTCTCTTCCACCCCTAACTATTTTCTCTACTGAGGAGGGAAGTTATCCCAAAACCCGAGCCATGTCTCGGGCGATATTTTAAAACCCGGGACATGTATCGGGTCTAGAGATCATCAACAAGTACTTACTTGCACCCACTGGGGTGAACCACTTAAGAACTTCATGCACCAGCTTCCCATGGGGCGACCCGGAGGAGGAGCTAGCGGTGTGCGCTCCATTGCGGTTGTTTATAAAAATGGCTCCCTCGAGCTTTGAGCTGACGAGCTCCTGGACGACGCACCTGCGTGCCTGTGCGGGCACTGAGGCCTTTGACGGTTGCTTGGCGGCCCTCTCTTCCACCCCTAACTATTTTCTCTACTGAGGAGGGAAGTTATCCCAAAACCCGAGCCATGTCTCGGGCGATATTTTAAAACCCGGGACATGTATCGGGTCTAGAGATCATCAACAAGTACTTACTTGCACCCACTGGGGTGAACCACTTAAGAACTTCATGCACCAGCTTCCCATGGGGCGACCCGGAGGAGGAGTTAGCGGTGTGCGCTCCATTGCGGTTGTTTATAAAAATGGCTCCCTCGAGCTTTGAGCTGACGAGCTCCTGGATGACGCACCTGCGTGCCTGTGCGGGCACTGAGGCCCTTGACGGTTGCTTGGCGGCCCTCTCTTCCACCCCTAACTATTTTCTCTACTGAGGAGGGAAGTTATCCCAAAACCCGAGCCATGTCTCGGGCGATATTTTAAAACCCGGGACATGTATCGGGTCTAGAGATCATCAACAAGTACTTACTTGCACCCACTGGGGTGAACCACTTAAGAACTTCATGCACCAGCTTCCCATGGGGCGACCCGGAGGAGGAGCTAGCGGTGTGCGCTCCATTGCGGTTGTTTATAAAAATGGCTCCCTCGAGCTTTGAGCTGACGAGCTCCTGGACGACGCACCTGCGTGCCTGTGCGGGCACTGAGGCCCTTGACGGTTGCTTGGCGGCCCTCTCTTCCACCCCTAACTATTTTCTCTACTGAGGAGGGAAGTTATCCCAAAACCCGAGCCATGTCTCGGGCGATATTTTAAAACCCGGGACATGTATCGGGTCTAGAGATCATCAACAAGTACTTACTTGCACCCACTGGGGTGAACCACTTAAGAACTTCATGCACCAGCTTCCCATGGGGCAACCCGGAGGAGGAGCTAGCGGTGTGCGCTCCATTGCGGTTGTTTATAAAAATGGCTCCCTCGAGCTTTGAGCTGACGAGCTCCTGGACGACGCACCTGCGTGCCTGTGCGGGCACTGAGGCCCTTGACGGTTGCTTGGCGGCCCTCTCTTCCACCGCTAACTATTTTCTCTACTGAGGAGGGAAGTTATCCCAAAACCCGAGCCATGTCTCGGGCGATATTTTAAAACCCGGGACATGTATCGGGTCTAGAGATCATCAACAAGTACTTACTTGCACCCACTGGGGTGAACCACTTAAGAACTTCATGCACCAGCTTCCCATGGGGCGACCCGGAGGAGGAGCTAGCGGTGTGCGCTCCATTGCGGTTGTTTATAATAATGGGGCAGAGATACTTCCCCTACCCAAGGATTGTCGGCGCTCTTTATTAATTTTGTCGACTACTTTAACGAGATAATTGTCAAGGGTAGCTGAAGTATGACGTGCGTTCTCCTTGTTAACTTTAGACATCTCTAGATATGCATACAGCCAACTCTGTGGTTAAAAAACCGAAAAAAGCCTTAATTGGGAGCTGCCAGTATCCCTTAATACACTTATGTTAAAGCACTATCCTGCATGCAAACAGATAGCAAATGGGGCACAATAACAATCCCTAGATAAAGACCTAATGATAAAATGTTCTATTACCCAGTTCTGTGTGGGCGTTTTCAAAAAGTCAAGGACCGAAGTTTGTGGCTCAGCCCAGCCTCGTACTGCCCCGGACAGCCACAGACGGCCCGCCCTTTGCCCGGGCTTCGCCCGGCGTCCGCGCGCGTCCGCGACGCGGAGGGAACTACCGCAATTTATGCGCCTCCGGGCTAGCTGGTCCTGGAAGTGGGTGGGCGGTGCAGGATGTTGGCGCAGGGCTTGCTGGGAACTGTAGTCCCCCCACCACAGCGGCCGTGAAGCTGGCAATCACCGGCGGCGGGAGGAACAAACAGCGTCAGGGCCCCAGCAGCAGAGAAGAGGTATGTCCGCCTAGTCCCCTCCTCAGCCCGTTGAGATGAAGAGAAAGTCCCCACTCCTTAGTGGGAACTACCGCAATTTATGCGCCTCCGGGCGCGCTGGTCCTGGAAGTGGGTGGGCGGTGCAGGATGTTGGCGCAGGGCTTGCTGGGAACTGTAGTCCCCCCCCCCCACAGCGGCCGTGAAGCTGGCAATCACCGGCGGCGGGAGGAACAAACAGCGTCAGGGCCCCAGCAGCAGAGAAGAGGTATGTCTGCCTAGCCCCCTCCTCAGCCCGTTGAGATGAAGAGAAAGTCCCCACTCCTTAGTGGGAAATACCGCAATTTATGCGCCTCCGGGCGCGCTGGTCCTGGAAGTGGGTGGGCGGTGCAGGATGTTGGCGCAGGGCTTGCTGGGAACTGTAGTCCCCCCCCACAGCGGCCGTGAAGCTGGCAATCACCGGCGGCGGGAGGAACAAACAGCGTCAGGGCCCCAGCAGCAGAGAAGAGGTATGTCCGCCTAGTCCCCTCCTTAGCCCGTTGAGATGAAGAGAAAGTCCCCCATGCTCCATGTCAACAGATTAAAGCCATATGTGGACAGGGCTGAAATTGGCTTGCTCATGGCAACTGATGAGGACCAGGAGGAGGAGAGTGACCCTCTCCCTGACCTGCTCTCACAGAACCCTGATGATGGGTCAGTTGATGGTGTTGCTTTGGCAAGCAGCCTCACTGAGCATCAGCAAACTGAATGCAGACAAGTTCTGCAACAGTTCAGACATATGTTTAGCCTGACCCCAAGTCAGACTTCCTGGTGCACCCATGAAGTGGACACGGGAGACAGTCTGCCTGTCAAGAGTAAAATCTACAGGCAATTTGACCATGTCAGGGACTGTATCAGGTCTGAAGTCCAGAAAATGTTGGAATTAGAATTTATTGAGCCTTCAGATAGCCCTTGGGCTAGTCCAGTGGTCCTAGTGCCAAAACCTAACACACAGGGTGGTAAGAAAGAGATGAGGTTTTGTGTAGACTACAGAGGCCTCAATGCAGTTACCAGGACTGACGCCTACCCAATTCCATGGGCAGATGAGCTCATTGATGCTTTGGCCTCAGCCAAATATCTGAGCACATTTGACCTAACAGCTGGCTACTGGCAAATCAAGTTAGCTGATGATGCCAAGGCCAAAACAGCATTTTCATCTCCTGGTGGGCACTATCACTTTGTGGTAATGCCATTTGGTTTGAAAAATGCACCTGACACTTTTCAGAGGTTGGTGAATAAAGTTCTGACTGGTATGGAAACTTATTGCTCAGCTTCTCTAGATGATATTGCTGTCTTTAGTTCCACCTGGCAGGATCACCTGGTCCACCTCAGAAATGTTTTGGAGGCCCTGCAGAAAGCAGGCCTCACTGTCAAGGCCACTAAGTGCCAGATAGGGCAGAGTCAGGTTGTGTACCTGGGCCACCTTGTAGGTGGAGGCCAGGTTTAACCATTGCAGAGCAAAATGCAGACCATAATGGAATGGGTAGCTCCAACCACCCAGACACAGGTGAGAGCCTTTTTAGGCCTGACTGGGTACTATAGGAGGTTTGTTAAGGGATATGGATCTATAGTGACCCCCTTAAATGATCTTACCTCTAAGAAAATGCCAAAGAAGGTTCAGTGGACAGCTAGCTGTCAAAAGGCATTTGATGACCTGAAGCAGGCAATGTGCACTGCCCCCATCTTACAGAGGCCAGACTACCAGAAGAAGTTCGTTGTTCAAACAGATGCTTCAGAGCTGGGTGTGGGAGCTGTACTATCTCAACTTAATGATGAAGGTCAAGACCAGCCAGTAGCTTTCATAAGCAGAAGGCTGACCCCTAGAGAGAAACGTTGGTCAGCTATGGAGAGGGAGGCCTTTGCTGTGGTGTGGGCCCTGAAGAAGTTGAGGCCTTACTTGTTTGGCACTCACTTCATAGTTAAGACTGACCACAAGCCCCTCCTATGGCTCAAACAGATGAAAGGTGAAAATCCTAAACTGCTCAGGTGGTCCATTTCCCTACAAGGGATGGACTATACAGTGGAACATAGACCTGGGACCCAACATGCCAATGCAGATGGACTCTCAAGGTATTTCCACTTAGAACATGAAGACTCAACTGGTCAAGGTTAGTTTAATGCCCCTGCGTTTGGGTGGGGGGTTGTGTAGGAGAGTAGAATCTGCACTTATGTTTCCCCCAGTCTCTCTGTTCTCTCTAAACGACTTGGAGTGCATATTAGATGCACTAGTGGTTGGTTACTGTGGTGCCTTATGAGCCCCTAGTATATGGTACCTTAGGTACCAAGGGCATAGGTACTTTACAGGCCTACCAGGGGCTGAAGCATGTATTATGCCACCCCTGGGAAGCAGACTAAATCTGACACCTCAGGCCTGCTACTGCAGCCTGGGTGAGGTAGTGTTAGCACTCCTCACAGAGGTATAGGTTCCTATATCTCACCATACACACACATATAAACCTATCAGCCACCCCTATGGCAGGCCCTATCAATCCTGAGGGCAGGGTGCTTGGTTTACAATGTGAAGGGGTGCCTCTGCCTGAGCAGGGCCCCTTTGCAGCTGGCAGGGTCTATTACCTGTGGCTGTTTGTAGATGCGGTTAAACCATATACTCTTAAATGCATTATAACCTCCCGGTTAATGCTAACTTTGGAATAACTGCATCAAAACATGTCGTGTTTGGTGTCAAACATCTTGGAATCATACCCCCACACCAGTAACTGGTGTGGGAGTATGATCCCACCCTTCTAGAGGGGATGACATGTACCTACTGTGGTAACACAGTAGAAATCTGAAAGAGCCCTGGCATCACAAAATGGATGCCACCAGCACAGACACTAGGCTGCCCTCCTGCTGCTGACCGAAACTCACAGTGGAGGAAGCCCAACAATAGGCATCCTGTCACAGGGAGGTGTCCCCACCTTCCAGACAGGATTTAGTGTATTGGAGCTGGGTGGGTGCATTCTTAGAGTGCTTTGAAGTCCTGCACTGGGGGAGCAGTAGGCTCCTCTGTGCATATGCCAGCTCAAACCGGTTCAGGGGCTACCAGCCCCTGCTCTGGCGCGAAACTGGACAAATGGAAGTGGGTGTAACCACCCACCCACCTGACCCTCCTAGAGGAGTGGTCATAGAGCTAGTCCCTCCCTTTCTTTTACTATAAGATAGGAACACCTTGCCATTGCAAGTTAGATAACCCTGGACAACGCTTTACAAGAAGAATCCTGGCCTTCGACTTTCCACTACCTTTGGAAGACAGAAGAATCTCCCTTGGAGTCAAGGAGTGACTCCCCTGCTTGGCAGGCACCAAAACTTGAAACATCAGTCGCAATCTTTCCCTCTCCCGCCGGAGTCCGAAGTCCCTGCAACCCCAGAAGTGGATTTCCTGACCTCTCATTGGCCATTTTGAGTCCCCAGCGAAGCTGTGGCGTCTGGACCCTACAAGTGATGAGGAACTGCAATACCTGGGAACCATGCACTATTGTCGAGTGCAACCCCTTCACGACGTTCAACGAACATGTGCTTTGGACCATTGGTGGCGCAAGCCTCCAGCAGGTGTTGCAGCGAAAATCAGAGGCCTACCCCATCCCGAGTGACCGTGAGCTCCTGTGAAGCATTTCCTCAAGAGGCATCATTGTGATCCCTTGCCCGTTGACTTGTGGGTCCCCCGAAGACTTTCTTATCAACTAAAAGGGCTCTCCTCGTTGCTCCAGGCCTGCCCTCACTCACCCTTGCTGGGTGAGTCCCTCAGATCTTGCTGGTCTGCACCATCGACTTTCTTCACTCCACACAAGACTTGCTGTTGCCAAGGCTTGTTGGCTCCAATCCGGTTGCCGACACCGCCGTCCGCAGCAGACGTTGAGGGACACTCCGAATCCAGCTGCTGGTCATCGTCGATCCCTCCTGGACCTCGTGAGCGAAGAGTCAAAACACCATCGATCACCTGAAATCACCCGACATCCGTGGGCATCCATCTTCCTGGCCCGAGTCACTGGCAAGGGACTGTGAACACTGTCCCTTCAATTTTCAGGTCTTCTACATCTTGAATCCAGCCTTGGATTCCACCGGACACTTCTTCAGTCGCCGCAAGCAGCAAGTCTTCTTTGGTCTCCATAGAAAACCGCGACGCGACCCGACACCAAAAGACACCTATGCACCCGGCTTCCCTGGGTGAGGTAACTCGTGCCCTCCAGTGCCCTAGAGTGTGTTGGCCCTCGAATTACTTACCTTGTAAGTGGCTTGCTTGTAGACTTCCTCGAAGTACCGTAAAACTTTAAAAATCAAACCGCGACTTGCTCCATTGTAATCAATAGGGAACCCGCGGCTGTGTTTTCACACTACACGCGTCTCCCATGGGTCTGTTACTTACCTGCTATCACTGCAGTCGTGAAGACCCAGCATTTCTACAGGCCCTAGGCCTTGTCATTCTGCAAGTCGACTTTCCTAAACCTGTTTTTTAGTATATGGTCTGGTACGCCCCTAGGGCCCCAGCCAAATTTGTGCTTAACTTATTGTGAAACGTTGATATTTGAATATGTTCCTGGCTTCTAATCTCATAAAGAGATTAGTAGAGTGTGTCTAGAAATAAATACATATATATTTGATATATATACCTGTGTGGTGTCCTTTCATTTGGTAATTCAAGAGATTATAAGGTAAAACAAGCTGCTTTACATTCCTCTGAGACTTAGCCCGAAGGCTGCTCTCCACAGCTACCACTAGGATAGCTTTCTTTAAAAGGTTGTCTTAAACCTATCTACCATAAGAGTCGAATTGGACTGGTGCAAGGTGGCCACTATAACTAGTGACCAGCATATGCCAGGCCAACTTCTCACAGGGACATGGCAGGAGTGTACTATTGTAGGAGAGTAGGATCTGCACTTATGTTGCCCCACTTTTTTTCTGATGTTATCACTGGTTTCTGGCTATAGTCAGGCTGGGTCCCTGCTAATCAGGGCCCCAGTCTCTCTGTTCTCTCTAAACGACTTGGCGTGCATAATAGATGCACTAGTGATTGGATACTGTCTACCTTATGAGCCCCTAGTATATGGTATCTTAGGTACCAAGGGCATAGGTACTTCACAGGCCTACCAGGGGCTGAAGCATGTATTATGCCACCCCTGGGAAGCAGATTAAATCTGACACCACAGGCCTGCTACTGCAGCCTGGGTGAGGTAATGTTAGCACTCCTCACTGGGGTATAGGTTCCTATATCTCACCATACGCACACATATAAACCTATCAGTCACCCCTAACGCAGGCCCTATCAATCCTGAGGGCAGGGTGCTTGGTTTACAATGTGAGGGGGTGCCTCTGCCTGAGCAGGGCCCCTCTGCAGCTGGCAGAGTCTATTCTCTGTGGCTGTTTGTGGATGCGGTTAAACCATATACTCTTAAGTGCATTATAACCTCCCGGTAAATGCTAACTTTGGAATGACTGCATCAAAACATGTCGTGTTTGGTGTCAAACAACTTGGAATCATACCCCCACACCAGTAACTGGTGTGGGAGTATGATCCCACCCTTCTAGAGGGGACGACATGTACCTACTGTGGAAACACGGTAGAAATCTGAAAGAGCCCTGGCATCACAAAATGGATAAGTAAGAAAAGGAATTCCCTTAGTGGAAAACTAGAATAAATGCTTGAATAATTATAACAGATATAAACTAAAGCCCATGTGTTAGAACATATACAATGTCAAATTAGACCATAACAATTTAAAATGAATAAAATGTATTTTATTAAAATAACGATTAAATAAAAAATGTTGTTTTTGTTAACGTCAAACCTCTATAATCCCACCAATAGTACATAAAAACATATCACATGATAGGAGCCTGTGACATTAAAGAATTGATGCACAAAACACCGATATCAGATATTTATAAAGGAAAAAGAATCACAGCAAAAACAATTTTATCTAGTTTCTATCCTTAAACCATACATTTAACAGAGAGACAGAGACAGACAGTTTGTTTTGTCATTTGTGTAACACATCCGTTTTTGAGGTTTTCATAAAGCTCTTCTTAAGAACAATCTAATCGTAATGTATCTAAAAGAAAAGCTATTCACACAGATTATGTTAAATGTAGCATCGACGCGTTTCGATGGTTTTGACTAATAATCCATCTTTATGAAGACCAAATTACGTCCCTCTTGTTATAAACACTGGTTGGTTGCCGTTGTTGGCCCCTCCTTATATCATGTCATACGGTCCACAAATCTGTTAATATAATCGGTTTGTCTTTGCCACTAGGTCGATTAAATCTCTATAAACACATTTGTACTCTCCATATGTTAAAAGCCCAACTCTTCGTGCCTACATATGCAATCCCACCATATTATTAAAAAGGCCAATAGCTTGCCGGCCGTGTGGTTTCTGTTTTTTTGGGGTATGTAAGTAATGGATCTCCCTCAATGCCAAATGTAAACCGCTGTTTTGGTCACAAGCTGCAGTATGAAGATTCCTGCATGGAAAAATAGCCTTTTCGCGTTCTTGGACAAACGGGAGAACGCGAGAAGGCTTTTTTCCATGCAGGAAAGAGATTAGTAGAGTGTGTCTAGAAATAAATACGTATATATTTGATATATATACCTGTGTGGTGTCCTTTCATTTGGTAATTCAAGAGATTATAAGGTAAAACAAGCTGCTTTACATTCCTCTGAGACTTAGCCTGAAGGCTGCTCTCCACAGCTATCACTAGGATAGCTTTCTTTAAAAGGTTGTCTTAAACCTATCTACCATAAGAGTCGAATTGGACTGGTGCAAGGTGGCCACTATAACTAGTGACCAGCATATGCCAGGCCAACTTCTCACATTGGTGGGCAGCCTGTGGGATTCCAGCTTTCCATTGTTTTACCAGAAAATCTCTATTTGAATTACTAACTTAAAACCACTTAAGGTACTCAAGGTACATATAAAGTCAAGCTTAGTATCAATAAGTTCTACTGAACTTAGAGCTGTTTGTGAATGGATAGCACACCCTTGCTACAGCTCAAGCTAGGATCAGTAGGCCACAAACTAGTATAGGTAGTATAACACTTCACAGCACTAGAATGTCCTCAAGGGATGGAGCAAGTGGGTCCACCCAACCTCAGTATAAGGACATGACCTTCTTTGACTTGAAGGCCTTGTGTGTTGCAAGACACCTGGGGTTAGGACAGAGTCCCTCCACACTACACCTGATAAATTTGCTGACAGCAGATGATCTTAGACTAGCTATAGGAGCTAGTGGATCTGGATCAGGGGGTGGGTCAGCCATAGTCTCTGGGTCAGATGATGAAAATCAGGATGACCAGGAGTCTGTGATTGAAGGGCCAGACCCACATAGGTCTGAAAAGGACAGAGGAATTCTCCCTAAGAGAGCTGACAGAGGTGAAGAGAGGCCTCGGTCCCCTTTTTTTTTTTTTTTAAATATCTTTATTCACATTTTTTCCAGCAATTATCACCCCACCCCCCACCCTCCGGAGTCAGACAGAAATACAAACAAGTTCATTATACTCCTTAGAATAAACAAAGTAATCGGCAAAAGCATTCTTGTTTATCATACATTTGGTTAATTTTAAAGAAAAAAAACAACAACAAAAAACAGATTTTTTAGCGGTTAGCTTTGAGCTAGGTTCCATTGCAGAAGAGGAGTCCAAATCCTCAAGCCCCTTTTGCGCCATAGCTTGCCCTTCCGCTTATAGATGGCAACCTCCAAATTAGACATAGCTAATAGCCTGGCTAACCACTGTTGGAAGGATGGTGCTATAGAATCAAGCCATGCAGAAGCTATACACAATCTTAAGACCGCCATTGCAATAAAAATAAACTCTTTGCCGAATCTAAGGCTATCAGGGTCGTCTACCCCTAATAGAATTATTCCACTAGTTAGCGTTATCTCCCTATGCAATACAATAGTCAAGAATTTCTCTATATCTAATTTTAATATTGTTAATCCAATGCAAGTAGCGAAAATATGAATAGAGTCAGCATTAGACATCATACATCTGGGACAACATGTTCCCTTGCCACTCCCCCATCTAGCTATTTTATCTGGGGTGTAGTATAAAAAAAAAACAGGTTTTGTAGAACTGTGCCTGAAGTTTGGTAGAGATGAGTATAGTTTGAGAAAGAAGATAGGCATAGTTAAATCCATCAGCAGATATCTCTAGCTTACCCTGCCACTTCTGTGAAATTTTCTCCAAATCATCCGAGAACATAGTGATAAGAGAAGAGTAGACTTCTCCTATAGTGTGATTCCTGGTATGTATAACTGTTTCCACTATGGATATTTTTTCACCCAATGGCCTCCCCCCTGGTTTATGTGTAAGAAAATCCCTGATTTGTAGAAATTTTAAAAAATCACGCTAATCCAAATGATACGCATTCTTCAGAGTTTCAAAAGATTTGATCCCGGATGGGCAGAAGAGGCATCCTAACTGTACTATTCCTGCCTTATTCCATCTGTTTATGCAATTGTCTCCCGGAAGAGTTGGATTATCCATTAGGGGGGTATAATGAGACACTTGCCCTAAACCTAACATTTTCCTCACCGCCTTCCAAACCTTAAACCCACTGTAAAGGGTTTTAAATGTTACCTTTTTGTGATAGCTATCGTGTAGGTGTCTCCATAGATACCCTCTGCTTTTGCTACCAAGAATTAATTGGAAAATAAATGGTGTATTATCCTCACACATTGCTTCAACCCCCCTATTTTGTAATAGCTCACTGCTATAGAGTAGTACATATGCCCAATAATAAGCTTTTAGATTAGGGAGAGCTAGGCCTCCTCTATCCTTAGGGAGAGTGAGAAAACTGTAAGCACGCCGAGGTTGAGAATATGCCCAGATAAAGCTAGAGAACATACGTTCTATAGACTTAAACCAGTGATTATTGAATTCAAGACAGATTGCTCTAAACAAATACAACATTTTCGGGAAATACACCATCTTCACTGCATTCACTCTTCCAATTATAGACAGATGAAGATTGTCTAATCGGCGTAGATCTTTTTGCATTGAGCCCATAATCGGTTTTAGGTTTATGTTGACCATATTATCAAGATTAGAGCAGATGGCAATTCCCAGGTATGTAGCTTTTTCCACCACCCAAGGATCATCCATTCTGCTTTTTGTATTTAAAACAATCTGTGTCTTCCCACGGTTGAGCGCATAGCCGAAAACTAGACCGAATTTACTAGCTTCACTCTCAATAACAGACATTGCTGTAATAGGGTCGGCAGTGACAATAGCTATATCATCAGCATATGCCAATGTTTTAGTTGGATATATTTGTAGTACAATAGGTATTATTTCCCTATTTCTTTCCAGTCTTCGGATAAAGGGATCTATGTAGATTGCAAAAAGCAATGGTGAGCATGGACAGCCCTGGGGTGTTCCTCGGGAGATTGTTAATTCTTTAGTTAAGGTTCCATTCACCAATACCACGGCTCTGGGATTAATATATAGTTTTTGTACTGCCTGTATAAAGCCTTCCTTGATCCCAACCTTAGACATAGATCTCCACAGAAATTGCCAGGAGACCCTATCGAACGCCTTCTCGGCATCGAGAATGATCAATGCCATAGGGTCTCCCGCAACCTCCGTACCGTCAAATAGGGTAATCGCTCTCTGAATGTGATTAATGGTTGACCGCCCTGGAATAAAGCCATGTTGGCACTTAGCAACCACTTTGTGAATAATGGGGGCTACCCTATTAGCTAGAATTTTTGAATATATTTTTGAGTCTGCATTGATGAATGTGATAGGGCGGTATGAGCCTAGCTGTTCTGGAGGTTTATTCTTTTTAGGGAAAATGACTATTTTTGCCCTAGACCAAGAGTTTGGGGGTTGGCCGCCTTTAAAAATATTTATAATTAGTTCTAATAGAAGATTTTTTATTTGCTCTAGAAACGTTACGTAGAATTCGGAAGGGATATCGTCCAATCCGGTAGCTTTCCCCTTTGGGAGATTTTTAGTAGTGATTAAGATTTCATCTAGATTGGGTGTTTCCTCCAACATACTCTGATCTTCCTCAGCAAACTTATCATAATTGCCACAGTCTAGGTATCTATCAACCTCGGATGAACCCCCCTACCTTCTTCAGTGTACAGATCTCGGTAGAACCGCCAAAAAGCTTCTCTAATAAGTTCTGAATCGGATAGATTGCCCTCAACGGTGTCATGTATTTCGCGTATCAGATTAGATGTAGTTTGTTGTCGCATTCGTATGGCTAGCTGATGACCCACTTGTTCGTTGACTTCATAGACCATTTCTTTTCGCACAATTGCTTTCCTGACAGCTTTATCAGTAAAGATATTGGTGATTGCTGCTTTAGCGATTGCAACCTGACTTTGGATTTTAGTAATTTTTCCAGCAACTTTAATCCCATGTGTGGCTCTTATCAGCTCTTCTTCGGCCAACCTAAGGTTTTCCTGTAAACCCCGCATACTTTCCCTCTCTAATTTATTAGCCCTCAATGAATACTGCAGTGTCTCTCCCCGAATCCCTGCCTTCAAAGTATCCCATACTATTTCAATTGAGGCACTGCCAATATTATCAGCTAGGAAGTTGGGGATCCATCCTCTGATATGGGAACAATAGTTAACATCTAGCAGCAGGGATCGTTCAAAAGTCCAGGGTATTGGTTCTGTGTTTACAGGTGCCATTTCCAGGGTGCAAACTAGAGGGTTGTGGTCTGATAATATTCGAGGCAACTTCTCTATTTGACACTTAGTTTTGAGTGAGTTTGACGTTAATACATAATCTATTCTAACATGAGTAGAGTGTGGATTAGAAAAAAAGGTATACCCTGAGTCACTAGGATTGGATCTTTGCCAACCATCCACTAATCCATGTACATAACACATATTCTTCAAAGACTTAAATACTTTAGGTTTGCGGCCTTTATAAATCCAGTCATTTTTCACGGACCAATCCGATGGAAGATTAATATTAAAATCCCCACATACTATTACGGGTAGAGGCCAATGTGCAAGCTCATTAGAGATTTGGTCAAATACAACAGAGTCATCGCTATTACTCCCATATAGGGTACACAGTGTTAGCTTCTGTCCTTTTCCATATTAGCATTCCGTAATAGCCCATCGGCCAAATTTATCTGTTTTAGAGTGATTAAAGACATACCCACTGCCCTTGGCTAAGATTGCAACCCCCGAACCCGTGCCCCCTGTGATGTTGCACACACCAACCTATACCCTAGTGTCTTTAAAATATGGCTCTGAGATCCCTCTATGTGAGTTTCTTGGAGGCACACAATATTCGCCCCCCAGGCGCGTAATCCTATTGCAACTGTTTGTCTTTTTTTAATATCGTTTAATCCACAGATGTTTAGGGATAATATTTTAAACACCCCCATCGTTTTAGGATAAGTGGACTATATATTACACCTAGTTTGCCAAAAGCCTGCTTATTGTTTTGCCTTTGCCTTTGCCTTTTAGTGTTGCCTAATGTACCTTCTCTCAATAATTTGAACAACTTGTCTGACCCAGCCACTCCCCACCACCCTCCCCTGCTCCCCTCCCCCACCCTCCACCATTTATGGAAGGCACCTGGCCGCCACGGGGCCAGGCGTTTGACGTCCGTCATCCGATCCCCCGTGAACCCGCTGAGCACTCAGCCCTCAGTGATAGAATCCATTAGAAGAGCTATGGTGAATATAAAACTGAATATATATATATAAGTATGAATACCCCCTCCCAGCAGTACTAATCAAGATGTCAACATCTATGCATCCTTTACCAGAGCTAACACCGTTACAATTAAGTTCATTGTTTGTGCCCTGCAATATCATCTAAATAGTTTTTAGCCTGAATCTCTGAAATGAAGCTTCTAGTAGTCCCTTGATGGACAATTTTGAGCCTGGCCGGGTTCTGCAAGTATACCGTTGCCCCCAACTTCTGAAAAGGGTCGAAGAGCTGTCGAAGTCTCCACCTGCGCTCCACCGTGGCGCAAAGTCGGTGAAAAAAGTTATTCCTTCAAATGAGCGTTTGTTTGTGGGCCTGGCCAAATCATAGAGAGCTTGTCGAAGCAAAAAGTTACCAAAGAATAACAACATGGCCCTTGGATGTTGTTGAGTTGCCGGGGCGCGCTTGCTAGGGAATAAAGGAAACCTATGAGCTCTCTGGACTTCTTTGTCCCAATCCCAATCTTGTAATTCTGGAAATGCCCCTTTAAGAAATGTTATCATAAATCTCCTTGAATCATCCTTTTTGATACCTTTTGGAATCCCCAGAAAGCGAAGATTATTGCGCCTCTGCCGGTTTTCCTGCTCCTCAGCTTTCCACATCAAGTCTTTGACAATTCCATCATGTTCGTCACTCTGTGTTTTTAACATGGTGAAATCCTTTTCCAATTGTTCCGTTCTTATTTCAACTGCAGCCATGCGGTCAACAATTTCGGCACATGTCTTTCCTACTTTCCGGACAGCTCCCTGTAGTTTTTTTTGCAGCCAGACGAGATCTGCGGCTGTCAATTTTAGCTTCTGCTTGGCAGCTCTTGATGGATTGCAGGATATCGGTTAGCGCTAACTCTTTATTCTGTTCACAATGCTCAAACACTATAATGTTCTCTGTAATCGTTTGGTTGCCAGAGGTTGAAACAGGTTTGGAAAATATAGTAAGAGGGGTATCTTCATAGTCCCAGTTCAAATCTGTTTCATCTTCTTTATCAGTGGAGTCACAGTTTCTTTTAAGTTGGGCTCGATTTTTTTTCCTTTTGCATTTTTTAGAGAGATGTTTATGCTTTAGAGAGTCGGTAATTGAGCTGCTGTACCCCTTAGCTCCCTCCTCCCCACTTGAAACCGAAATGCTTATATCGGATAATTCGGATTCCTCAGTAAGGGAGAAAAATGTATCCTGGTTGTCCGGCGTTTTCAGGATGTATTCTTGTTGGCCATGGCTACTGGCTTGCCCCGAGATAGATGTATTCAGGAGTTCTAAGGGGTTTGTGCTGCAGTTTGCCTTACTGCTGTCACTGCGGGGAGAGCCATTGTGTTGCGTCAAGCTCCCTTCTATCTGTATTTTTGGAACTGTGACTACGGTGGGTGCTACGCAATCTAAAGATTGTGGTTCATTTGAAGCTTCTGATGAGGCAGACTGTTGATTTTCTTTTTGCCCATTATCGCTCAGCCACTGTACTGCCTCAATCCCTCCCGGGCATTTTGTAGTAAGATTCTCTGCCCTTGTTGCAATACCAAAACTTGTAGTAATTAAGGGTTGCAGATTTCCATCATCTTTAATCAAACGTGAGGGGATCCTTTTGATGGTTACTGTTTTATTGAGTTCACTTTCGTTAGTTTTCCTTACAGAACCATCCATCCTCTCCCTTTTTTCCCCTTTCTCTCCCCCACCTTTAGTCTTACCTCCCAGGGTATCCGCTCTTTTCTGCCGCGTTGCGGCTGACACAGTGCTCACCTGAGAAGTAGAGTTCTTCGCTTTGCCTCCACGCGCCCCCTTCCCTGTCATGCTCGCTTGTATATCGCAAGCGTTGAGGAAAAGCTGCACTACAATAATACCGATCCGCCCAGGATCTCTATTGCAGTTATCGGGGGTAAAAATCCTTCGGCTTCTAGTGTGTAGACAGAGCGTGTAGCCGCTTCCAAGAACGTCTCTGTGGCTCCGTTTGTTCGGAGAGGTTGCTAGAGCTGAACGGGACGCACGCAGGCCAGCGCGAATCAGGGATGCCGGAGCAGTACGAGCATCCTCACAGTGGAGGAGATGCTGAAGCTCCGATCTCGGAACGCCACTAAAACTGACACATGGATATCTGGAGGTTTTTTTTCGGAGCATTCTGGACAATCGTTTTCCATCGGGGGTAAGCTCTGTCTCGTACTTTACTCCATACTCTTCGTGTCTCGAGCCGTGAGTAAATTAGTTTACGGGGGAGTGCTCAGCGGAGCATCACAGTGGTGTTGTCAGTCGGTCGCCATCTTCCTTTGTCAGTGGCCTAGGTCCCCTTCAAGGGAATCTAACCACTCATATCACTCTGACAGAGAATCTATCCATCAGAGGAACTCATACTCTAATAGAAGAGAGACCTCCTCTGAAAGAAGGTACAAGATGCTCCAGTATGAGGATGCAAGACTTGCCCTCAGAACCAAGCAGTTGGCCTTAGATAGAGAAGCCTTTGAGCTTCAGAGAGCTTCTAGAAAAGAGGGGTTAGAACCCCCTGGTGGCAGCAACAGTGTCCCTAGAGTCAGAGATCACATCCCAGACCATAGGAACCTGTCCAAGGTTGTTCCTCCCTACCAGAGTGGGGATGATATCCACAAGTAGAAAACTGCTATGGAGAGGGCCTGTAAAGTACAACAGGTCCCCCAGAAACAGTGGGCAGCAATCTTGTGGCTCTCCTTTTCTGATAAAGGTAGAGACAAGCTCCTCACTGTTAGAGAAGAGGATGCTGATGATTATGAAGTCCTGAAGAGTGCACTGATAGATGGGTTTGGCTTAACCACTGAACAGTACAGGTTGAAGTTCAGAGATACCCAGAAAGCACAGACTCAGGACTGGACTGACTTTGTTGATTGTGTAACGAAGGCTCTGGAGGGTTGGCTGGTTGGTAGTAGAGTTACTGATTTTAAGGGATTGTATAATCTTATAATGAGAGAACAGATCCTTAATAACTGCCAAAAACAGTTGTTGCATCAGTACCTGGTGGACTCTCCCCAAGAATTGAGAAAGAAGGCAGACAAATGGGTCAGAACCAGGGTGAGGCAGAAAACCCAGAACCAAGGGAGTGACACCAAGAAGGAAGATCCTAAAGGCTCTGAGAAAGGTGGGGATAAGGCAAAAGACCAGAAGTCTTCACAAGGGTCCCAAAAATCTGCATCTGGTGGGGATTCACAGTCTACAAAGGGAAATGGCCAAAAGAAGCCCTGGTGCAAATTCTGTAAACAGCAAGGGCACTGGACTTCTGATTGTACCAAGTCCAAAGACCAAACCACCACCACTCCTGCCCCCAAGGCAACTGTTCACCCTAGTGCAGCTACTGGTGGAGGTGGTAATCAGAATAAGGGTGTAGTAGGGTTGACCCTGGGTTCTGAAGTGGACTCTAGCCTAGTCAGAGTACCCACTCAGGCATTGCTAGTTTGTGAGGGAGACATTGATATGTCCTTCCTAGTGAGCCCCAGTAATCTGGGCAAATACAAACAGCAGCCTGTAATAAATGGCAAACAGGCTTTGGCATTCAGGGACACAGGTGCTAGTGTCACCATGGTGGCAGAGGATCTGGTGGACCCTGAGCAGGTCATCCTGGGTGAAATGTACCAGGTTACCAATGCAAGCAATGTCAGGACCAACCATAGTCTGGCAGTTGTGAATTTCTCCTGGGGAGGGGTAACTGGCCTCAAGAAGGTAATAGTCAGTGCAGACCTCCCTGTCGAATGTCTATTGGGCAATGATCTGGAGACTTCAGCCTGGTCTGAAGTAGAGCTATGGACTCATGCTGAGATGTTGGGCATACCTGCAGAGGTATTTGCTGTGACCAGGTCACAGGTCAAAATGCATAAAGCTGAACCAGCTCTGGATCCTGAAACTATGGACCAGATGCTACCCAAGAGGAGGAGCAGTAGGGTTAAGGCAGTGCCTTCCCTTCTGTCTCAGATCTCAGATTCCATTCCTGAGGGAGGAGAAGCAGATCCTGAAGAAGGAACTGCCCCAGAGGGACTTGGGCCTAGTCAGGTTGAGTTCTTGGGGGCAGGGGGACCTTCCAGGGAAGATCTGAATAAGGAGCAACAGTGCTGCCCCTCTCTTGAACCCCTCAGACAGCAGGCTGCTGGGAGTGCTAGTGGGTCCCATAAGGTTTATTGGGGTGAGGGACTCCTATATTTTGAGGCTAGAGATCCTAACCCTGGAGCCACCAGGAGGTTGGTAATACCTCAGAAGTTTAGGGGGTTCCTCTTGACCCTAGCACATGACATCCCTTGGGCCAAAACAAGACCTGGGACAGGCTTGTTCCACATTTTTATTGGCCACACATGTCAGAGGACACCAAGGAGTTTTGTCGCTCCTGTGTCACTTGCCAAGCCAGAGGCAAGTCAGGTGGCACAACAAAGGCCCCCCTGATACCACTACCTGTGGTGGGGGTACCCTTTGAAAGGGTAGGGATTGACATTGTTGGTCCCCTTGACCCTCCAACAGCATCTGGGCACAGGTTTATCCTGGTGGTAGTGGATCATGCCACCAGGTACCCAGAAGCAATTCCCCTCAGGCCCACCACAACCCCTGTGGTGGCAAGAGCCCTCATTGGAGTCTTCTCCAGAGTGGGTTTCCCTAAGGAGGTTATATCTGACAGAGGTACAACCTTATGTCAGGGTATCTGAAAACAATGTGGAAGGAGTGTGGTGTCAATTATAAATTCACTACTCCCTATCACCCACAATGCAATGGGTTAGTTGAAAGGTTCAACAAAACCCTAAAGGGAATAATTAAAGGCCTCCCAGAAAAGCTTAGCCGAAAATGGGACCTTTTACTTCCCTGCCTTCTGTTTGCATACAGGGAGGTTCCACAGAAGGGGGTTGGCTACAGCCCTTTTGAACTTCTGTTTGGGCACCCTGTCAGAGGGCCATTATGTTTGGTGAAGGAGGGCTGGGAATTACCTCTCAAAGTTTCCAAGCAGGATGTGATGGACTATGTACTTGGTCTCCGCTCCCGGATGGCTGAATACATGAAGAAGGCAACCAAAAACCTGGAGGCAAGCCAAGAACTGCAAAAAGCTTGGCATGACCAAAAGGCTGTGCTGACTGTATACCAGCCAGGACAGAAAGTGTGGGTGTTGGAGCCTGTGGCCTCAGCAGCTCTCCAAGATAAGTAGAGTGGCCCCCATACAATTGTTGAGAAAAAGGGAGAAGTCACCTATCTGGTGGATCTTAGAACTCCCAGGAGCCCCCTTAGGGTGCTCCATGTCAACAGATTGAAACCATATGTTGACAGGGCTGACATGGGCTTTAGCCTGACCCCTATTCAGACTTCCTGGTGCACCCATGAGGTGGACACTGGAGACAGTCTGCCTGTAAAGAGTAAAATCTACAGGCAACCTGACCATGTCAGGGACTGTATCAGGACTGAAGTTCAGAAAACGTTGGAACTAGGAGTGATTGAGCCTTCAGATAGCCCTTGGGCTAGTCCAGTAGTCCTTGTGCCTAAACCTCATACCCAGGGTGGTAAGAAAGAAATGAAGTTTTGTGTAGACTGCAGAGGCCTCAATGCAGTCACCAGGACTGACGCCTATCCAATTCCCAGGGCAGATGAGCTCATTGATACTTTGGCCTCAGCCAAATATCTGAGTACATTTGACCTAACAGCTGGCTACTGGCAAATCAAGTTAGCTGATGATGCCAAGGCCAAAACAGCATTTTCAACCCCTGGTGGGCACTATAACTTTGTGGTAATGCCCTTTGGTTTGAAAAATGCACCTGACACTTTTCAGAGGTTGGTGTACAAAGTTCTGACCGGTATGGAAACTTATTGCTCAGCTTATCTAGATGGTATTGCTGTCTTTAGTTCCACCTGGCAGGATCACCTGGTCCACCTCAGGAATGTTTTGGAGGCCCTGCAGAAAGCAGGCCTCACTATCAAGGCCACTAAGTGCCAGATAGGACAGAGTCAGGTTGTGTACCTGGGCCACCTTGTAGGTGGATGCCAGGTTCAACCATTGCAGAGCAAAATCCAGACCATAATGGAATGGGTAGCTCCAACCACCCAGACACAGGTGAGAGCCTGTTTAGGCCTGACTAGGTACTATAGGAGGTTTGTTAAGGGATATGGATCTATAGTGACCCCCTTAAATGATCTTACCTCTAAGAAAATGCCAAAGAAGGTTCAGTGGACAGCTAGCTGTCAAAAGGCATTTGATGACCTGAAGCAGGCCATGTGCACTGCCCCCTTCTTACAGAGTCCAGACTACACAAAAATGTTCATTGTCCAAACAGATGCTTCTGAGCTGGGTGTGGGAGCTGTACTGTCTCAACTGAATGATGAAGGTCAAGACCAGGCAGTAGCAAACACACAACCCAACAGAAACACACACAGAGCCACAACAACAACAGACATGCCCTGTGCAGCTAAACTGGGGAAAGGCAATGGGAGCACAGACGCAACAGGAATGCACAACCTCATCACTCAGGAGCAATGCACAGACAACATACCACAACACACACAAGAAGTGCACCATCACAGAACTACACAGCCACAGCAAACAAACAACAGATGCACAAGCAGAACAATCACATAGCAAACACAGCACAACATCAGGGGATGCACACCAAGCAATCACAAGGCAACACACACACACAGCACTGCATGCACAACAAGCTGTGTGTGCACACCAAGCAAACCAGACACACACAGACATCAGTGACAGAACAGCAACCCACACAACACCATACAGCACAGCACAAAGACAACAGCACACCCAGGAAGTGAAGCAAAAACACAAACAACACACATACATCCAACACAACACCCAATAGATGCACAAGTCTGGGACACAAAGGTGGAAACAACATGACCACACGACTGGGCAGCACACACAGTTAAACTGCATAGGAGCAACCTTGACTGACAAACAGCACCAGAACATCACACATGACCCATTGGGGAAATGCCCTGAGTGACACGTTGACCCTGGCCAAAGAACGGCACCACAAAGCACAGTGTCACAAATGAAGTCATGGGGAGGCACACACACATACAAACCAAGGGGACAGCTCACACCAAAGTGAAGTGTACTGCATGTCAGTAGGGGACTGTATGAGAGTAGGATCTGCACTTATGTTGCCCCACATTTTTCTGATGTTAACACTGGTTTCTGGCTATAGTCAGGCTGGGCCCCTGCTAATCAGGGTCTCAGTCTCTCTGTTCTCTCTAAACGACTTGGAGTGCATATTAGATGCACTAGTGATTGGTTACTGTGGTGCCTTATGAACCCCTAGTATATGGTACGTTAGGTACCAAGGGCATAGGTACTTTAAAGGCCTACCAGGGGCTGAAGCATGTATTATGCCAACCCTGGGAAGCAGACTAAATCTGACACCTCAGGCCTGCTACTGCAGCCTGGGTGAGGTAGTGTTAACACTCCTCACAGAGGTATAGGTTCCTATATCTCACCATACACACATATAAGGGATGTGGATCTATAGTGACCCCCTTAAATGATCTTACCTCTAAGAAAATGCCAAAGAAGGTTCAGTGGACAGCTAGCTGTCAAAATGCATTTGATGACCTGAAGCAGGCAATGTGCACTGCCCCCATCTTACAGAGTCCAGACTACCAAAAGAAGTTCATTGTTCAAACAGATGCTTCAGAGCTGGGTGTGGGAGCTGTACTGTCTCAACATAATGATGAAGGTCAAGACCAGCCAGTAGCTTTCATAAGCAGAAGGCTGACCCCTAGAGAGAAACTTTGGTCAGCTATAGAGAGGGAGGCCTTTGCTGTGGTGTGGGCCCTGAAGAAGCTGAGGCCATACTTGTTTGGCACTCACTTCACAGTTCAGACTGACCACAAGCCCCTCCTATGGCTCAAACAGATGAAAGGTGAAAATCCTAAACTGCTAAGGTGGTCCATTTCCCTACAAGGGATGGACTATTCAGTGGAACATAGACCTGGGACCCAACATGCCAATGCAGATGGACTCTCAAGGTATTTCCACTTAGGACACGAAGACTCAACTGGTTTAGTGTCCCTGCGTTTGGGGGGGGGGGGGTTGTGTAGGAGAGTAGGATCTGCACTTATGTTGCCCCCACTTTTTTCTGATGTTAACACTGGTTTCTGGCTATAGTCTGGCTGGGTCCCTGCTAATCAGGGCCCCAGTCTCTCTGTTCTCTCTAAACAACTTGGATTGCATATTAGATGCACTAGTGATTGGATACTGTGGTAACTTATGAGCCCCTAGTATATGGTACCTTAGGTACCAAGGGCATAGGTACTTCACATGCCTACCAGGGGCTGAAGCATGTATTATGCCACCCCTGGGAAGCAGACTAAATCTGACACCACAGGCCTGCTACTGCAGCCTGGGTGAGGTAGTGTTAGCACTCCTCACTGAGGTATAGGTTCCTACATCTCACCTTACACACACATATAAACCTATCAGTCACCCCTAAGGCAGGCCCTATCAATCCTGAGGGCAGGGTGCTTGGTTTACAATGTGAGGGGGTGCCTCTGCATGAGCAGGGCCCCTCTGCAGCTGGCAGAGTCTATTCTCTGTGGCTGTTTGTGGATGCGGTTAAACCATATACTCTTAAGTGCATTATATCTACCGGTAAATGCTAACTTTGGAATGACTGCATCAAAACATGTCGTGTTTGGTGTCAAACAACTTGGAATAATACCCCCACACCAGTAACTGGTGTGGGAGTATGATCCCACCCTTCTAGAGGGGACGACATGTACCTACTGTGGTAACACAGTAGAAATCCGAAAGAGCCCTGGCATCACAAAATGGATGCCACCAGCACAAACACTGGGCTGCCCTCCTGCTGCTGACTGAAACTTGCAGTGGAGGAGGCCCAACAATAGGCATCCTGTCACCTGCAGCAGTGAACGACAAGAACAGGTAAGAGTTCAACACAGCAAAGAGCAACAAGGCCAGTGGCCAGTTCAGGGTGCAGAGTATGTCCATGAGAAGCTGCACAGGGAAGAGTTCAACACAGCAAAGAGCAACAAGGCCAGTGGCCAGTTCAGGGTGTAGACTGAGTCCATGAGAAGCTGCACAGGCACACAGCAGTGAACGACAAGGCCAGTGGGCAGGACAAAGTGCAGACTGAGTCCATGAGAAGCTGCACAGACAGGGGGCAAAACACAAGGCCTTTGGCCAGTTCAGGGTGCAGAGTATGTCCATGAGAAGCTGCACAGGGAAGAGGTCAACACAGCAAAGAGCAACAAGGCCAGTTGTCAGAGTAAGCCTCAGCAAGGCCTACCAGTGCAAGGGGTTCGCCCTTCTCTGCACAGAGTCCTCAGACCAATAGGAAGAAGATGGCACAGAAACTGGAATAGAAAATACAAAGTTTAATAAACCTCATGAGGTGGAACTACATTCACACAGCACCCTTCGGTAATGTATAAAGTAGCACCCCGAACAGAAGGAGCATGGTCCTATTATACCCACACAGGGGCGCAAAAGAAGGCGGTACAAGTACAGAAGAAGGTTTTATGTACATATAAGGTCATATAGAAATGCACAGTCGACAAGTAGGAGGAGTTAACGGTTTGCCAATACTAGTAAACACATCCTGACAGTTACATACTACTAACAGCTGCAAGGACAGCTGCAAACTTAACTGGGCATGTGCGAAGGTGGAAGGTGCTAAATATAGTTCGTTTCTAGGCAGATTACAGACCGCTATTTAATATGACCAGTAGAATCAAACAGCATTCGACGGCAGGCGATGTGTCGAGTAGGCGATCAAGCGGTGGCGGTACCTTGACGAAGTAAGTCATACGGGTCGATAGACTGCGAGATTAAATTCAGATAACCCAAAGCTTATCTTTACTTACACCCCAGACTTCGTAGGGAAACACAATCCTTTTCATTATTCTTCCACAATTTGTTAAAAGAAACAGACCCACACTATTGAATAATTGGAAAAAGAGAGGCAGTCACGGGCAAAAGCCTTAGCACCAACGACTGCATACAGTAACGGTTTTAGCGCACTCAAAAAATAACGCACAGCGCACAATGTATGTAAGGGTACACAAATATGTAGCTACCTTGATATGTGGCATAAACAAATATCTAACATTCAGAATACCCGGTAAAAAAGAAAATGAAGGGTTATCCCCACATGAGACCGGGGGAAGCGACTCAAATCTAGACCATAGAGAGAAAAAAAAGTAAATTAGAAGGGATGAGTGGCAGTAAACACACGACCAGGAGAAATGATAAACGGATACGGGAAAAAGGGCAAAAAACAACTCCACCCTGGTTTTTAATAAATGCAAACTCGTTTGTACAGTGATACGCACCTGTAGAACTTATTAAGACATGTCTTTTGGTAACAAAACGATATCTGTCTTATTTAGTGTGTGACTACAGGACGCCACCTTTGACACACGATTCCTGCATGATGCTAAATAGTATCCATCAGCAGGTGAGAAAGTCAACAAATTAGAGTGTCTGTGATATAAAAACTTATAAAAAGATCAAGAAGAGTACGGAAACTACCCATAGAGCTCACATAACGAGCACGAATGCGTAGATAAGAAATAATAGCACACGTGTGTTTCACTATCTTGAATTATCATCTTTTGAATCCTTGGGTATACAGGAAATGTGGTTTACAAGAAAAAGAAGTTCTACAGAAATCAATGAAATTTGTAGTTAGGTATCACAGGATGTGGTGAAAGAAATATGCAAATTGGTTTGCACAGTTGACGTGGCATAAACAATTCACTAGTATCTCAATAGTGAGCACTTAGTCGGGTGGCACATATACACTCAACACTATTATAGTGAATAAGAGCACGTTATAGGCACAGAAGAAATGTTGCATTTAACTATACACTTGAGTGTATACTCTTTGTTTTTACCTCTCATAGAAAATTCTACTGGAGCTTGAATACAAGAAGTGCAGGTGAGTGCATTAGGCCTCACTTTTTGGTATGCATGAAGTATATGCGTAAAGCCCAGGCAGGGACCTTAAATTAAGGAACAGAAACACAACACCCTGACGAAGGCCCCAGACCCGATTGGGCAATTTGAATGTGGGCCGAAACATGTTGGCATTTATATGAGGGTATATTTGAATAGACTAATGTTAAAAAAAAAAAACAACATATGGTTTTTAAAGGTACCACAAGTGCCCCAGAATAAAGGATCAAGGAGGGGTACACTTGTAGGTATTTTTAGTTTATAAAAAATCTGGTTCCCTGCTTAACCAGTAACCTAGTTATATAAGAACTCCCATTATATCTTTGGTCGAGTCCGCCCAGATAGTAACATCTTATCTGGGTGTGGAGAAAACGCCTATGATGAAGCATGTCACTATTATGTGAGTGAGGCGTCTTCTTCAATATCTTTGATATTCCACCTGACACAGATAACATCGTAGGAATTTCTCCAAAAAAACTGTAGCTCCTGGTGGGTGCACAGTTATAGGCAACAGTTGCCATTAGTGATAAAAAGTTTCCATTGGGAGAACGCAACTGTCCCACATATTCTCTCACTCTCCTCGTGTGAAAAAGAGATTACAAGAGCAGTCAACACTGAGGAAGGACAGAGCACATGGTGAGCACGTGGCAGCACATGGCAAACAAAATGGCTGCCAGAAATACAAAATGGATTCCACAAAATGGACAAGATAGCCTCTAAATACAAGATGGCTTCCGCTAATGCTAACCCAATCGCTGCCAATTTACAACACAGTGGCCAGTTCAGGGTGCAGAGTATGTCCATGAGAAGCTGCACAGGCAGGGGGCACACAGCAGTGAACGACAAGGCCAGTGGGCAGGACAAAGTGCAGACTGAGTCCATGAGAAGCTGCACAGGCAGGGGGCACACAGCAGTGAACAACAAGGCCAGTGGGCAGAACAAAGTGCAGACTGAGTCCATGAGAAGCTGCATATGCTGGGGGCACACAGCAGTGAACGACAAGGCCAGTGGGCAGGACAAAGTGCAGACTGAGTCCATGAGGAGCTGCACAGGGAATGTGTGTGACTGTACCTTTCCATGGTCAGCAACACAGTCAGGGAGCAACAATGTGCAGTACAGGCCCACCTGTGTGAGAGACAGGTGTGTGAGGGTGAATACCACTCAGACTTGGCTGTCAGGCAGACTGGGAGCTGGCTGTGTCTCGTGGACTGTCGGGGCACTTGACGGGGGAGAGAGCGGAAAACTGAGTAGAGCTATCAGTGACTTAGCATGCCGGAGGGCTGCTTGGACAAGGTGGTGTAGTGGCACGTGGAGGTGGAGTCATGCAGAAGGGAGTCACGGTGTGGCTGGGAGATTGTGGAGGGGTTCCCTTCCACTTCTTGGGGATCCTAAATTGCTTGACTGACTGTGGATCAATGAGAAGTGGTGTTGGCACAACAGGCACACTCACCACCACAGCTGCTGCAGGTGCAGGCACTGGCAGCCCCTCTGGTGATGTGCTGGACCTAGCGGAACGCTTTCCCTGGCTCCGCCTCTACCCCCTGGTCCCTGTTTACTAGGTGTTACCCCTACAGTGCCCTCCGGCCCCTGCTTCACTGGGCTTGGAATGGGAGTCGAGGTGGTTGGTGATTCTGCCTTGGAGCCCTTCCTAGGTGTACCCTTGGCATGCACCATCTCCTTGGTGGGCACAGACACTGTATGCTTCTCTTTGTGAGATGCTTTAGGGGCAGGAGAGTCCTTGGATGGGGATGCCATTGAGGCATGTGTGCCTGAGGTCTGCTGCTTTGCTTTTTGTCCACTGGTGTCGCCTGACGGGCTTTTATCCCTGCGCTCTGGGGTGCCTTTGGTCTTCTGTGGGGATTGGGTCTGCGCCCGGGACCGCTTGGGTTGCTGCTGCTGTGCAGTTCGTGTGCTATATCGTGACTTGGACGTATGTGGACCGTGGTCACTATCGTCAGATGTGCCCACTGCCAGGGGGGTGGACAAAGGGACCGGAGCTGGACTGTGAGTATGGGCCTGTTGCAGGACAGACGTCACTGTCGATGACAAAGCCTGGACTGTCCGGTGCAGCCCACCCATGTCGGAATGTATGCCCGCCATGAAAGCAACCACCTGGGCCAATTTCTTGTCGTGGTCAATGAAGGCATTGAGGAGAGCTGTCTGGCCTACACACAGCTGGCGCAAAAGGTCCACAGACTCAGCACTGATGGCAGCAGGGGGGACAGGGGCAGGGGCAGCGGTGCCAGAGGTGAAGGACACCCTTCCCCTCTTACTGAGGCGGACACGGGCAGCACCAGAGGAAGTGGCTGGGAGGGTGGGCAGTGGCCGCTGTGTGGTAGAAGTGGATGCAGAGTCCCCGTTCCCTGTGCCTTCCAACATGGATGCATCACCGCTGGCATCGGATGATGTGGTGCTTTGCGCCTCAGGCTGGGATTCCTCCAGCAGACTCCTGTCCCCCTCTGAGGCGCTGGTGACATATGTGTTAGTGGGCTCCTGGGCAGCTGTTGTGCTAGTTTCACCCCCCCTGGTGTCCGTCTCCTGTCCCTCCGTGACCTCAAGTGATGCTGCATGAGAAAGAGAGATGTAGGGTCAGGTCAGTGGCAGCAACAGGACAAACATACGCAAGCAATGCATGATAAAAGTTGACCAAATCTACATGTTGCACACCACCCTGTGCAATCACATCATGCCAACTCACTATATAGACTCAAGCAGTGCGTGGAAACTGGAAACTCAGGCATGAGTGAGCCATGTGATGACCACACAGCACAACACCCTGCTTGTGGCTCTGTTCAAACAGGCACACAACTAGCTCTGAGCACACCTGGGGACATGATGGGGGCACACTATTGCGCTGGCACAGGCTCTGTACACATGCAGCCACTCCCAGCCAAAGTCAGACCCCCCAAATACTCACCCCAGGCTTGCTGCTGATGCTCCTTCAAACGTGAATCCAGCTCAGGCTGTGTCACCGCCAAGATGCGCCCCATTAGTGGTGTCATGCTGCGCCGTGCCAGACGCCCAGTGCAAGGAAGCAGCCCCAAGGTCATCTCCGCCACATTCTTTGCCAGCCGGCTGATGTCGTCCCATCTCTTGTGGCAGTGGTGCGCCGTCGGTTTGAGACCCCCAGAGCTCGCACCTTCACTGCAATGGCCCTCCACTCGGCCTTACGCTGGTGTACCTTGAGCTGCAGGCATGGGAGACAAGAGGGGGAAATGATCAGTGACACAGTGTCATGTACCAACATCTATCAGTATAGCAGCAAGATACAAAATCATCAAATATCCGATGATAGGTCAATCAGAGACTATAGTACAGCTCACATGGGACACCTGCATGGGAAAAGCTGATGTTAAAGCATGTAGGTGTGAGGGGGAACACAGTCTCTGAACATCTCACACACATGCAGGATGCCAGCACTGAAACACCCATATAGCCTGCCCACATCTTCAGTCCATTGTTGGCTTGAGCAACACATATATCACATGTCAACCTGTGTTTGGGGGTGGACTCACTGTGTCCAAGACTGCGCAGCCATCAATGTCCCTGTCCTGTGAATAGATGAATGTGTCATGGTGGTCACATAGAGGGACATGATCTCACAAATACAAAATGCCATTCACAAGGGCAGTTGTGTGCAAACTACAGTGCTGAGATGGACCATAGCTGGAGTGCAATGTGAAAAGACTGATGTCATACTCTGTAAGTTAAGTGAGTTGTCCTTGTCTTTGTAGGCGGGGACTGTGCAGGCCAGCTGGGCTCACACCGAGATGGATTACAGGGGCACACACAGCCATCCAGCCAAGCAATCACTGTCCTGACTACAGCATGAACAACCTTCTGTGTCACTGTATGGCTGACAACACAACACAGGTCACTCATACATTAATGTGCAGGGAGGGAAAGCTGTAGCATTGGGTACACACACCCTCCCACTGGAGACAGCATGTCAGGCAGTGCATAACACTACCCCACACTCCCAGGCACATACTGCATCAGTCCAACTACATGTGTGGCCCCCCTGTCCTACCCCACCACTGTTGAAGACTTACCACGACATTTGGGGCACCATATAGCCTTGGGTACTGTGTGAGCACCTTGTCCACCAGGACCTCCAGCTCCTCGCTCGTGAAGGGACTGGCATGGATCTTCTCTGTCCTTGCCATCACTGTGGACATGAGACAAATGCAACGGATTTGGGTGGTGAGGGGTCTCAGGCAGCAGTCCCTGGAGGCAGCAGCAGGTGAGGGGTCTCAGACAGCAGTCCCTGGAGGCAGGAGCAGGTGAGGGGTCTCAGGCAGCAGTCCCTGGAGGCAGCAGCAGGTGTGGGTTCTCGGGCAGCAGTCCCTGAAAGCAGCAGCAGGTGAGGGGACACAGGCAGCAGGCTCTGGGAGCAGTGGCAATGTGATGCTCACTCCCACACATATATAGCCCCCTGGGGTCGATTCAAAGGTGCCAAGCTGTAGCAATTGGTGGTCCAGTTCTGCCTCTTTCAAATGCATCCAATGATTGCGGTGGCAGAGCACGCCTACCGCAATCTTCAAAATCGCATCATGTCACCACAATCATGGCTCCCATTGGCTGTAAGGGCATGCTCCATGGCGGTGACACAACGCTGGGGCCCGGGGTGCACTACCGCGATGGTGCATCTTTCAACTGCAGCCAATGTCTGCCTCCGCGGTGGTGGAGCACACCTACCGTGATCTTCAAAATTGCATCATGTCACCACAATCATGGCTCCCAGTGGCTGTAAGGGCATGCTCCATGGCGGTGATACAACGCTGGGGCCCGGGGTGCGCTACCGCAATGGTGCATCTTTCAAATGCAGCCAATGTCCGCCTCTGCGGTGGCGGAGCATGCCTATCGCGATCTTCAAAATTGCATCATGCCACCGCTATCGAGCTTTGCATTGGCTCTAGGGCAAGCTCCATGGCAGTGACACACCGCGGGGGCCCGGTGTGCGCTACCTCGATTTTAGTGGCGGAGCATGCCCACTGCCATTTCCCCATGTCTCCATGCCTATGACTACCGCACTTGTGTGAATGGGGGTGCTGGTGACACACCGCCAGGGCCAGGCGGTAGCTACCGCGATATGGGTGCCATGCATTGACACGAGGCACCGCGATTTGGGTGGCAGAGCATGCCAACCGCCATTTCCCCATGTCTCCATGTCTATGACTACCGCACTTGTGTGAATGGGGGTGCTGGTGACACACCGCCGGGGACAGGCGGTATCTATTGAGATATGGGTGGCGGAGCATGCCAACCGCCATTTCCCCATGTCTCCATGCCTATGACTACCGCACTTGTGTGAATGGGGGTTCTGGTGACACACCGCCGGGGCCAGGCAGTAGCTACCGCGATATGGGTGGCGGAGCAGGCCAACCACCAATTCCCCATGTCTCCATGCCTATGACTACCGCACTTGTGGGAATGGGGGTGCTGGTAACACACTGCTGGGGCTAGAAGGTAGCTACCGTGATATGGGTGCCATACAATTGCAATGCCCATCTGTCAAACATCAACAGGGCACAGTGCCAAGATGGTCAATGGAACATCACCGTGCACACGTGGCCAATCTCCCATTTACTCCACTGATGGCTACACATGCCATGTTTGTGTATGTGTTTCGTAGATTGGCCTGTACCCATTCACATGTCACTTATGGATGTGATGTTGGTATAGGCAGGACAGTGCTGTTCTGGTCTCCACAATGTGTACACATGTCAATGTGTTGAGGTGCAGTGACAATCACAGGGATGCTCGTCCCAATGAATGATGAACTATGTTGCATTGCCTCTCATGTTTGCTCATGCACACATTCGTCATTCTAGCGCCTACTGTGGTCATTGTGTGGTGGATGTGTGCCCGGTTGTAATGACACATTGAGGTGTGACAGGTACAGCAGCTAGATATGAGACAGTGGGTTAGATTAGTTACACATTTGTTGGATGCTGTACTCCCAGGCGTGCCCATTTGAAATGTGGCTGTATCCCTATGTGCATTCACATTGACCAAGGTGGTGTTTGAGGTACTTGTCTTGTGTAAGTTGACAGGTGTGGCCTTTCTGTACATAAAGGTGTCCCTACATGTGAGCTGGTCTGTTAGTCAAGGTTGATGTCAGTCATTGTTGTCGTTGTGTCATCCAGAACGTGATGTGCTGTGCACATCTCATGATGTATTGCATTGACATGTGTTCACTATCATCTCCACTAGGAGGAGGCCAAATTTGATTCGTCACTTGACGGTGCTGGAGGACATAAAGGATGTTGCGATCATACGGAAATGCCGCCTGGACAGAGCCACACTGAAAACCCTTTGTGATCTGTTGGAGCCCCACTTGCAGCCCCACAGGACATATCCAACAGCTTTCACCCCTACTTATAAGATGATGGCAGCCCAGCATTTTTTTGCCACTGGATCGTTCCAAGAGACAGTGGCCAGCACTGGTGGGATGTCACAACCGATGTTCAGCATGGTGCTGCGTGATGTACTGTCTGCCATGATGCTATACAAGGACAGATACATCCATTTCCCCAGGGGTGCTGAAGTGCCAGCTGTGAAGGGAGACTTCTATCCCCTTGGACACATCCCCAATGTTGTTGGGGCCATTGATTGCACCCATATCGGGCTTGTGCCACCACAGGCAAGTGAGCACATTTACCGCAATCGCAAGCATTACCACTCCATCAATGTGCAGGTGGTGTGCCTGGCAGATATAACCACCTCGCACGTGTGTGCCAAATTCCCAGGCTTGGCCCATGACTCCTACATCCTGCGGAACAGCATTGTGCCCCAGCTGATGGCTAATCTTCTTCCCGAGTGTGCATGGATTGTGGGTTGAGTATGCCTAGTCGTGTGGCGTGCTTGGTGTGTGACCTGCTGCCCTCAGCCTCTGCGACATTGCAATGTCTATTTGTGTTTGTCATACCTAGGTGACTCTGCATATCCCAACCATCCCTGGTTGTTGAGCCCACTGCAGAATCCCAGGTCCCCGGCTGAAGTCCGCTACAATGAGGCCCATGGGAGGACACATCGTGTGGTGGAGCGTACTTTTGGTCTGCTCAAGTCATGTTTCCGCTGCCTGGACAAGACCGGAAGTGCACTGGCATACTCGGCCAGGAAGGTGTGTCAGATTGTAGTGGCATGCTGCATGCGCCACAACCTAGCCATTCGCAAGGAGATTCCCCTGCTCCTGGATGATGGTGAGGACCCAAGGCCCCAGCCTGCAAACCAAGCCATGTCTAGTGATGAGGACAGTGGAGAGGAGGAAGGTGTTGACCTGCGTGAACAGCTCATCACCCGCTACTTCACTTGAAGGTGGGTGTCAATGTGCAACATACCCATTGTCTGCTGATATTGCTGTTGTCGTGAAGGGGCATGTGATAATTGTAGCCGCAGCCAGTTGTAGATAGTGGTGGTTGGAAATGTTTCTGGGGCATGTCATTTGGGAACATCAACAGGACGTGTATGTTGATACTTGTTGGCGATTGTGACATGTGCATGTTGGGTTATCCTGATGGTAGGGGTTGTGTGATGTCTGTGATGCCACACCCAGACCAGTGAAAGTAGTTCTGTTGTGTTTCCCTAGGTGCCTTCGATTTCTCCTTGCCTACATACAGCCCATGCTCCTGGTACATTGTGATCATGTTGAAGACTGTACATTCTGCAATAGACGGAGCAGACACGACAACATGTGTGTAAGGATATTTTATTTGCAATGGTGAGATGCGAGGGGGTGTACATTTCCATTGGGGGTGGGGTGGAGCAGTGAGTTGACAGTTGTGGTAGATGAGATAATTGAGTAGTCACCACATTGCTGTGGTGACCCAGTCCAACAAACAGATGCCATTCACAAGGCAGTGTGGGGAAGGACAGTCCAAAAAGTCAATGCAGTGGTGAAGAGGGTTGCCATCATGGCTAGCTCCGTGACTGGCGTCTGGCAGGTGCTTGGCCTCCAGTTACTCCCAGGGTCTTCTTGGGACAGCCCCTTCATCGTTTGGCAGGGGGGGGCCTGCTGCAGGGCCAGTGGGGTCTGAGGACTCACTCCTCTCTGTGGACGCAGGGGAGGATGGTGAACTGTCATCGTGCGGCCAACCAGAGGGAGGTAGAGGTGTTGTCTGTGGCGCATGCCTGTCCCTCAGTACCGTCACTTGCTGGCCCAAGAGGTCCACGATTTGTCCCATGCGGGTGTCGATGGACCTCATCAGCAGGATGAGCTCGTGCAACAGTTCGTCCGACCGGCCCGTTCGTCCCTGGACCTGTTTGTATGCGCCCAGGACTCTGGTGATGTTTTCCAAGGCGGTCCCAGCCTCCTGGTAGCTGTGGGTGATCCTGCCCCTCCCACCTGCCCTACTGCCACGGACCTGTTGCCTCACCACTGTGGGCACCCGCATCCTTTCCCTGCCCTCCTCCGTTTGTGGTGTGTGCTGGTCATCCTCTGGGACAAGGAGGGTGTTGCAGGCAGCAATGGTGGTGGTGGTGGTGGTGGCCGTGGCCACACAGGCCGTGACAGCAGGGCTCTGCTGGGAAGTTGTTGTTGGCACAGATGTGGTGGGGGGACAATGGGGTCCTGGGACCTGTTGCTCCTTGGCAGACCAGATGGGCCGGCCTCGAGCTCATCGTCCATGAAATCCTAGGAGTCAACATCCGAGAGTCCATGTACCGGGGGGAGACTGGCTCTGCAGATTGCTGGTGTTGTCCTCTGCAGTGAGTTCTTGGTCACCTGTGGGTCAGATGGGAAATGGTCATTCTAGTGCACCCGGCAAGCTTTGTGTTAGCTGTGTGTCATTCACTTTTTGTACACTGCACAATTGACAGATCATCACATTGTTGACTATGTGCACTACTGTGCTTCCTGACATGATGCAGTGGTACAGGCATTACTTCTCCATGGTGTGAGGTGTCAAGGCATACCATGCGACCCGTGCACAATTAAGGATTACAGGGACTCGTTGCCATCTAGGGCCTGGCATTACATGTGTTTAATTGAGAACTCATTGTTCATTTGTCTGACCTGGCAGACGTCACATCTGGCCATGGGCTGGACATTGTCATCTCCCGCATACCTTTGTCCTGTCATGTGCATATCTTGATTTGTACGACCACACATGCTTTCATATTTTCCGTATGGTCCTTGTTGCACTTGCCCCATGACGATGCACATGTAAGTAGGTGCTGTGCATGATTGTGCCCTGACTTTCTTCTACTTGTGCATTGGTGTGTCACCCTTTGGTAGCTGTGACAGTTTCCTCAGCTTACCTGTGTGCACACTGTGTTTGGCAATGGGGTAGGTATGCCTCTTTGTGCAATGAGAGGGCTGGTGTTGTCATATGGCACCATTTAATTTTTGACAAATGGGTGGGTGCATGTACTGGCTACTTACCTGTACGTTTTTTTGGTGTACTGCAATGGCTTTTGGGTAGGGGAGTGCTCCATCCTGCTCAGGTGTGGGACAGAGGGAATGTTGGGAGTAGTAGTGCAGGCCTCCCACCCACAAACACCCTCACTGTGAAGATGGCTACCTACCTGTAAGTTTGATGAGGGTGATGTAAAGGCTTCCAACTGCTGAGGGGGAGTGCTCCATCCTGCTCAGGTGTGGGGCAGGGGGCATGGTGGGAGTAGTGGTGCAGGCCTCCCACCCACAAACACCCTCACTGTGAAGATGGCTACCTACCTGTAAGTTTGTTTGGTGTACTGCAATGGCTTCCAACTGCTTCTGGGTGGGGGTGTGTTCCATCCTGCTCAGGTGTGGGACAGAGGGAATGCTGGGAGTAGTAGTGCAGGCCTCCCACCCACAAACACCCTCACTGTGAAGATGGTTTGATGAGGGTGATGTAATGGCTGACACATGCTTCTGGGTAGGCTGGTGGGAGGGATCCATCTTGCTAGGCTGTGAGACAGAGGGCATGGTGGGAGTAGTGGTGCAGGCCCCCCAGCCCCAGACACCCTCCCAGGGAAGATGGCTACCTACCTGTGAGTTTGATGTGGGTTGTGTAATGGCTGACACATGCTTCTGGGTGGGGTGGTGGGAGGAATCCATCTTGCTAGGCTGTGGGACGGGGGCATGGTGGGAGTAGTGGTGCAGGCCACCCACACCAGACACCCTCCCAGGGAAGATGGCTACCTACCTGTGAGTTTGATGTGGGTTGTGTAATGGCTGACACATGCTTCTGGGTGGGGTGGTGGGAGGGATCCATCTTGCTAGGCTGTGGGACAGGGGGCATGGTGGGAGTAGTGGTGCAGGACCCCCATCCCCAGACACCCTCCCAGGGAAGATGGCTACCTACCTGTGAGTTTGATGTGGGTTGTTTAATGGCTGACACATGCGTCTGGGTAGGCTGGGGGGAGGGATCCATCTTGCTTGGCTGTGGGACAGAGGGCATGGTGGGAGTAGTGGTGCAGGTCCCCCAGCCCCAGACACCTTCCCAGGGAAGATGGCTACCTACCTGTGAGTTTGATGTGGGTTGTGTAATGGCTGACACATGCTTCTGGGTGGGGTGGTGGGAGGAATCCATCTTGCTAGGCTGTGGGACGGGGGCATGGTGGGAGTAGTGGTGCAGGCCACCCACCCCAGACACCCTCCCAGGGAAGATGGCTACCTACCTGTGAGTTTGATGTGGGTTGTGTAATGGCTGACACATGCTTCTGGGTGGGGTGGTGGGAGGGATCCATCTTGCTAGGCTGTGGGACAGGGGGCATGGTGGGAGTAGTGATGCAGGCCCCCCACCCCCAGACACCCTCCCAGGGAAGATGGCTACCTACCTGTGAGTTTGATGTGGGTTGTGTAATGGCTGACACATGTTTCTGGGTGGAGTGGGTGGAGGGATCCATCTTGCTGATGTTGTGGGCCAGGGGGCCTGGTGGGAGTTGTAGTGCTGTGTCCCTGTACACATGCCCCCATGGTTATGTTGGTAGATATGTTTGGGGTGAATGGGAGTGGGTGAATGTTGGATCTGTGAGCCATGTTTTTGTGAGTGTGTGGAGCAGATGGATGGTATGTGTCCTAGGTGGTGTAGCTTTGCAGATGTGCAAGACAATACATAGCAGAGTGGCGTTAGTCATTTGTTTGTACTTACCAGCCTCCACTCCACCGGCTACTCCTGAGAGACTCTCTGGATGCAGTATGGCAAGCACCTTCTCCTCCCATTGTGTGAATGGTTTTGGTGGAATGGGAGGGCCACCGCCAGTTCTCTGAGCCAGCACACGGGTCTTGCTCCTCCTCTCCTTGACCACCCTCTTCAGATCATACCAATGCTTCATGAACTCCTTTTTAGGTCTCGCCTACGCAGCGCGCATGCGCTACATAAGATAGAGACCTTTAGTAATCGGCACAGCTTTCCCGTCAAAAACATGCACGCGTTGCATTGCTTCCAATAGCAACGCGTGCACGTCTGGCGATTTACTTGCGGGAGCGAGCAGCTGGCGCCATATGTTATCAATTATCACGCTACTCACTCCTGCAAGGGAATCGATGCTGCGCGCGCACCACTTGCGTACTTTTTCTCCCCTGTGCTTTCCCCTCTGCCTCTGTCCTATCACTTTCGCTTTCACGGCTTTCTGCTCGCGCTTCTTGTTTTGTTTCAATCTAGGAGTCCCACCGAAACACTAGATCCCGAGGCTGATCAATACTCACATGCTTTTTTTTTATTTCCTGTGCTTTCCCCTCTGCCTCCGTCTGATCACTTTCACTTTCGCGGCTTGTTGCTCGCGCTTCTTGTTTTGTTTCAATCTAGGAGTCTCACCGAAACACTAGATCCCGAGTCTGATCCTCGCGGTCTCCGAGGGCTACCTGACCTTATGCCGGCTAAAAATAGTTTTGCTCCTGCAGCCGATGGAACCTTGACCTGCGAAAACCCATTTGGAGCCTATCTGACACATCCAGTCAGCTGAACATCCCAGACACACTCCTGGCAAGGTTTCAGTAGAGGCGTCCGGCTGCGAGAGGGCACTTTCTGGGCAAGGGAGCGCTACAAGAGCTGTTGCTATTCACAGTGAGGCTATGTGGGCAGTCTACCCCACCGGCCTCGCTCTCCAAAGCCAGCTGTACGTTTCCTGCAGGGATCATCGAGATTTTGGTAGTTTGTTGATGAGAGCGTCATGTATACCTTAGCACACAATGCTCTTTTCCCTGACAGATGCATTGAGAGGTTTTACCGCATGACCGCATTTGGTGCTGTGAGAGGTGGCATTTGTTCTCCGTTTACAAAAGTAGGGTCCTTTGTTGCCTCCACGCTTGAAGGTCACTAGCGGTATTAAAATAGCTAATCACAAGGGAGCCCGGGTGGGCTCGGCCGCATGCTGCTCCCCTTGCCCGGGAAGCTAGGACTGGCCACGCCATTCCATCTCCATACACTGCCCAGTCTTTGGTTACAGAAAATGTCCGCCCTTGCCCTCTTAATGCTGGGGCTATTATTAGCAAGTGTCACTCAGTTATCTAAGAGAGGCTCTTTTAGCTGCCATCTAAGTGCCTGACACTTGGGTTTACAGCAGATTAAATAAAATTTTAGGCCGGTTTTGCTTCACTGAATGTAGACAAAAGAAGCAGCTGCTGTGGAAATGTAATCTGGCACCGACAAGCACAGGGTGCCGTTCCTGACGCCTTTCTCTCTTTCGTCTCTCCGGAGGTTCTTAACCTGCAGGTGACTATTTTCAGATTAGGTACCTGACAAGCTGCTCTCTGCAGGGCTGGAAAGCGGCTGCATTGTCCTAATCTCGCCGCTGCTTTCCCTCGACGCCGTTTGTTCAGAGTGACGGGTTTTTAGGTTGTGAATTCTTAAAGTAAGTTAGCTGTGGATCAGTTCTTCTTTCTGAGTGGCATGTTTACGGGCCTCCTTTCATAGCAATTAGCGGCATTTCCGTTTAAGCCGGAGGAACCTGCGAGAACGTCACTTTCTGAAATGCATATCTATTTCTAAAGCCTCTGGTTGAATTTGACTTTAGTAGCTGGAGAAGTGAACAATCGGCCTAGGCTGCCCACTTTTGAATTGGGGGGACACGGCACAGCATTCTGCGATTCTGGGCAAATCACTGAACAATCTCCATTTGCCTAAAAAACATGTAATTGCATTTTGGTTGTCGTGTAAATCAATCTAATGCAGACGCTCGCTCTCAGAGAGCCACACATCACTGTGAGAAATGTCGAGTCTGTGATGCCCCGAACCATGTATAGTGCACAGATGGACTGTATATTACACAGATGGACTTGAAGGATGGAAATTTTCAAATAGGACCATTTTGGTCCTCTCAGAGCAATTTCCTCAGGTCGCGGGTCACCGAGTTTTCAGTATGCACAAACAACCCCGTGCTGTCAGCGCTGTATTCAGGGCAGAGTCCCATTCTGTTCTCAGTCTTGAGCAGCCGGACGTCAGTGGCAGTACACAGTGGTAAGCAGTCATTGTGCGTGTTGAGAGTGCACCACTAACATATCAACCCTTTGTGTTCCGTGCAAGGTACTGAGCAGTAAGTACCATGTACAGTGCACAATCAAGGAAAGCACCAATGCTTTGCACTGTCATGTTTTCTGTGTGCATAAACAACCCCATTGATCCAGCCATAGATCAGATTATAAAGTCCCGCCCCCGGAAAAGAAGCTTCGCTCATCCAGGAAAAAACTGCATTGCTGCTGTCTAGAAAAGGAAGGTTCTCCACTCGCCCCGGAAGTGGTCAGTAAACCACTCCTTGTCCGGTTTTTCAGTTCATTAAAAAACTGGATGTGTGTTTCATGGTGGGCATCTCCTCCCCCTGGCCGTAATTGTTTTTGGGGATTTATTCGTTCTGAAGACTTAAGATATAAGAACATTCTACTCCTTCGGGGTCGTGCCAGTACACTCTTCAGCATGAGGGTGATATTACCATGGGGCTTTGATTATCCTCGGCAGGCTGCGGAGGTAATAAAGGTTGTTTCAATTTAGATTTTTGAACAATGGAATAACATAAACTCAATTTTGCAAGATAGCCTTCAAGGTGGAAATATAACCTAATTTGGTTTGGGGGTCATCTCCAACGTACTTTTTGATCTTCTGGGGGAAATAGAGCACTTTAATGTACATTGGACGTTAACGTTAATGGGGAGAGGCTGTGGTCTCATGGCTAGACTGCTGACTTTGGAACTGTGAAACCAAGGTTCGAGCCTCGGGGTCGACTCCACATCCCGTGATTCTGGGCAAATCATTTAATCTCTCTGTGCCTACCAAAACAAGCATTGGCGCAGCAAATAGGTCTCGCCTTTGGGACCTTATAAGTGTTTAGTTATCCAGCACAATATCCTTGGTGCAACAACATTAAGTGTTGCATGGCTAAACACTTATAAGGTCCCAATGGCGAGACCTATTGGCTATGCCAATGCTTGTTTGATCTTGGGGTGGTCCCTACTGCATTGACCCTTTGGACTATCCTTGCCCACATTTGTGTCCTTGTGGCTAATGATGTCTGTTGGACCAGGGTACCAAAAAGCTGTGGTTCCACTCTGACTATCTCATCTACCATAACCTTCAACTCACTCTCAGTGAATTTGGGCATTTTCTCTGTGGCCATGGTGTGTGATGTGCAAAGTGGTTGTGGGTGCAGGAGTGTGAGTGGTGGTTGTGGTTGTGTTGTGTATGGTGTGTGCTGTGCAGGGGGGTTAGTTGTGCAGGTGTGGAGGTGGTGGTGCTGCTGTGTGTGGTGTGGCTAGTGATGTGTGTCCTTTGCCTCTCCTGTCAGCTGGGGTATGTGTGCCTTCTCTCCTGGAGTATTGCAAAGGATTGTGGTCAGGGAAGGGGCTGGTTTTATACTCAGCTATGTGGGTGTGTCCAATTGTGGTGTTGCTGACAGGTGTGTTGTTCTGGGATTTGTATTTTTCTATTTGCCATGTGGTTGTGTCATTGGGGTGTGTTTTGTGTATTTGGGGGGCATGGCTAGTTTTCTGTGTGCACTTTTTGGCCTTCTTGTGGGTTTTTTGCTTCGTCCGCCATATTTTTTACGGATCATCCGCCGCGGTGGCTGTGCTTCAGCTCTTCCGCTGGCTCTCCCATTCATCCCCTTGAGCGACCGCGGCGGTCGGAGACCGCGGTACGTACCGCGGGACCGTCGGGGATATCCTAATTTCCGGTGCGGTGTACTTGCGGCCGGTTGGTGTTTTTCCGCTGTGAATCCGACCGGTCGGTTTTTCTTGGCCTCGTTCCGCCGCAGTCGTTTTTTTCTGGCAGATGATCCTAATTTGGCCGCCGGTTTTCCCACGGTGCCGGCGGGCGGTTGTTTTCCGCTTCCATGGCGGTCGGGGTGCTTTTCCGCCCGCCATCCTAATGGACCTCTTGGTGTCTGCTTGGTGTAGGATACAGAAGAGCTATTCTGCTCTGAGGCAATGGCTGTGAGAACCCGCACAACTCCTTTACTTTATTTTCAGAACCTTCTGAGTGGGTTGATTTGAGGCTCTCGCCATAGTCTCAGAGCAGAACTGCTTTTTCAAATGGGCCCTGCCAGCTTCTGTGCTGTCCTTGTTTAGCACCTGCCCTTCAGCCATGCACTGTAAAGGGTGCCTAGAAATCTGATGCACATCGGAGTGTTTTGCAACCTTGTCAGTGGTACGATGCAGTATAAAAATGTTGCAAAGGAGGGGTTTAGAGCTGGTCACAGGAAAATTGAGCTCCAGCATCAAGGCTTGCAGAGGCAATCATCAGGATCCCTGTGGCCCACTATGAGCGGCTTCGGCGACCAGAGGCTGGCGATCGTGGCGAAGCAAGTGGCGGCTGCCCTCTTGACAAACTGAGTTTGTGCAGACCCCCGAGAGGAAAAAGGAGAAAGGCCGTGGAGCACAAAAGACTTCCCCAGGGAGGATTGCAGCCTGAGCATACTGGCCTGGTTGCGAGGGTGGAGATAGGGCGCACGGCAGAGTGGCATTGGAGAAAAGGCAGCCCGGGCTGGTGGGGGGCAAAACAGGCAGTGTTGCAAGAGGGCTGGGAACGTTGGAGACACCCGCTGGAGAAGAGACACTGCGCTATTGCAGGCGAACAGCGGCAGCCTGGACTGACCTGCCTGAACTGCAGAGGCGTAGCTAGGAGGCAAAGTGAGTCTGCAATAACATTGTGGGATCAAGGGCCCCAGGGAAGCACCCCCACCTAATACCATAGGAAATTAGTTCACTGAGCGTGAGAGAAAAATGCAGGGTTACTGGGGGTAGTTCCCCCTGACCCACACCTGATTATCAGCCACCAGTGTTAACACCCAAGTATAGCCAGGCCACCTGGAACGTAGGACTTACGAAGAGGCCAATGACACCGGGGAAAGCTAGTCCCGAGACCTAGGAGACAGCTCTGTATATGCTGTTGGGATGCATGTGCCTGGGTGGTGCCAGCTGGCCTACCTCAGGAGGAAGGACACGCAGGCCAAGTATAGATCCCCACTAGTTGGGCGGTGGGGCTCACTCCCAGTGAGCAGTCGGGAGCCACATGGGCCTGATTCCTGGGAACTGAAAGAGGAAACGGGGGACTCTGATGGGGGAAGCTCTGAGGGAGGAGTGGACAGAATGGAACCTACCCCACGAAAGGTCACTCTGATGACATCCAAGGAGATCATTTGATTTGGCGTCCTCCCGGCCACGGCCCATAGAGGGCATGACAGGTGGGACAGCCCGATGGCTTCAGGAGTGACGGCCAGGGCCCATCATACTTTCTCCATGGGCCTCTACACGCCACAGTTGTTTACCGTGTATTGTTCTTAATATTCACATTTCAACTGTTTGATGTGAAGGGGCAATAGACACCTCAAGCACTGGGGGGATAAGTAGTTTTAAACCTGCAGCATGAGGATGGGGGGAGGGCGGATTGTGGGTGAAGTGGAGTATGAGTTCTGCAAGCCAGTACGCATACACACACCAGGACCATGGGAGAGACAGGAGAGAATATTGACGCAAGACTCATGCCTGACCCTGTAATGCACCAGCCCACAGGAGGGCCAAATCTCATAGTGCTCTCCTGATACATGAATGGTCTGAGCAGTAAGCCAAAGAAGGGAATAGTCGCAAGATATTTGAATAGGCAAGACCCTCACTTGGTTCTGCTGCAGGAGACAGACCTGGTTGTGGCCACTACTGCCTGAAGGTCCATTCAGGGTTTACAGCAGGGTCCTGTGGACCGGGATTCTTGTCCGTCGGTTCTTCCACTATATATTATTAAATGCTAAACTGACCCCCACGGGTGCTACTCTGCAGTCAGCGGGCAGTGGAACAGAATGAGTCTGGCAGTAGCATCCTAGTATTGTCTCCCAGGCTTGCAGGCGGTGGGGCTAGATAAAATGGATGACTGGATCGCAGAGGCCACAGATATGGCCATATATATGGCCCAAGTGGTGGGAAGAGATTTAAACCTCACTTTACAGGGGGGTATAGATGAAGTTCCCCCATCAGACAGGCCATCCCCAAGGCACACACACCAGCAGGTTTTTCCGGAGGAAACAGAGATGAAAAACCTATGGAAGGCAACATACCCAAAAAAGATGCACTACTCCTACGCTTCTAACTCCGTGTGCTCCCTGTCCCGACTTGACAGTCTATTAGTGCCCAGGTGGGTGGAGGGGGTAATCTGGCCTGGTTCATTAGTGATCTTCCGGTCCCGCAATTGGGAGCAATGTGTAAAGTATTTTTGCAACAGTTCAAACAGTAAAACCGTGAAAGCACTACACCTAAAGATCCCACACCATTTTAGAAAAATAGAAAAATAGAGCTTAATTTAATAAATAAAACAAAACCCAAACATCAAACATGCGATAGGTAGAACCGGAGTTATGATTTTTTAAAGAATAAAATGTAATATAGTGCCTAAAAGCATGAAGCGTCAACCAGGGAAATCTGTTTGCGCTAAACCAGGTCAAATCGAAGGTTGAAGCTGACTGCGATGGAGAGTGGGTCGGGCACAGTCTCAGATTAGTCCTGCTGATTGTTTACCTTCTCAAGTTTAGTGCCAAGAGCCCCGTTCATGGAGAAGACGTTTGCTGGGAGCAAGGAGAGTCCTTTGAGTCACCCTGCGATCCTAGGTTCAAGATGGAGGCTGCAGGACCTGTTCTTCTTCCTCAGGCAAGATGGCAGCCGGCAGCAGGTCAGGACATCAAGGCAGCAGCTCCTTCAGAGTAGCTGTCTAGCAGATTGACAGTCCTTTCAGCAGTACAGCAGTCCTTTTTCCTGGCAGAGCATCCACAGGTCCAGAAGTGTACTGAAGTGGTAGTGTCTGAGGTCCATTACTGATACCCAGTGGTGCCTTTGAAGTGGGGCAGACTTCAAAGACAAGTCTTTGAAATGCACAGAGGCCCTGCCTTTCCTGTCCTGGCTACAGACTCACTACAGGGGGGTATGCAACCCTTCGTATGGGGACAGTAAATTGCCTATTCAGGTGTAAGTGTGGTTGGAGCCAGCTCCTCCCCCGATCCTGCCAGGAGTTACACCTAGGCGCACATTGTGCGTAAGCTGATACTCGGCTGCCACGCTAGTCCTGTTATGCTAGTTTTCCTGATTGATTTTCGTACACTGAATTTTAATGACTGCACTGCTTAGAATTTTTTAACTGTTTACACTGAACTGTGGTTACAACTTGCTCCATTTTGCGGAGTTTGCACACTGGTCAACCTCGCTCACCGGTCAATTTTAAAGATTGTGTTGTGCTCTGAACATGAAGACACTGGTAGCCATGCTGTAGTTTCTAAGTCTTCTTTATTGGTTCGTTACAAATCATATCAGTCTTTGTTCAGCCATGTACCAGCTCCTACATCAGCCCCACCAGGAGCAGCCTGCCTAGCTGCTCAGCCCATCTCCAACTGTCATCCACACATCCACTCAGGCACCCAGGCATTCTATGCATCACAGTCACACCAACATTCCGTAAGCAACTCACACTCTGGATGAGCAGCTAGGAGGACCTAGGCTGATTACATGAAAATGTAATACATAGGATATAACATTATCCCTTTCCTTTTAAAATGAAAACAAAAATTACAATTCTAAAGAAGAAAACTATGCACATGAAAGAGGTAATGTTCATAACTCAGGGATGAAAATAAATTCAAAACATCACCAGAGAGGGAACAATGCAAACAAGAAAAGATGGGCAAAATACTTCATATTAAAAACATGCATCAAAATCCCCCATCCTCCCTCATGAAAATTAAGTCATATCAAAGCGTGAAATAAATTATCAACTCACAAACGATGTTAAAACGCAGAGAAGCAGACTAACACTGCGTTCTTTTGGGAAGGAATAAAAATTGTCAAGCAATTTAACCCCTTCGATGCGAGTGACGGAGCGGTTCCGTCATGCGCGTCGGTTGCGCTGTGCGCATGACGGAACCGCTCCGTCATGGCCCCGCCAGCGCTCGGAACCTTCAGCACAGCGCGGTAATCCGCGCCGCGCTGAAGGGGTTAAATTACAAACTAGCAATAACCCCATTCTTCCCCATGAACATTTGAAAATAAAGTAGTGAAGGGTGCACACACCCCACGACAAACACCCGAGGCCAGAAACAGACAACAAGGGTGAACCAACACTACAGATACACGTGTACCACAATATGGACCACATAGATGGTACACACAGTGAGGCGCAGGGCGACTTACACACGACCACATCTGAAGCGTGGGGCGACTTACACAGGACAACCCGTGATGCGCAGGGCGACTTACACACAACAACATCTGAAGCGCAGGGCGACTTACACAGGACAACATGTGACGCGCAGGACGACTTACACACAACAACATCTGAAGCGCAGGGCGACTTACACAGGACAACATGTGATGCGCATGGTGACTTACACACAACAACATCTGAAGCGCAGGGCGACTTACACAGAACAACATGTGAGGCGCAGGGCGACTTACACACATACACAGATAAGACGTGCAGCGCAAGGCGACTTACCAACACATCAGACCAAGGTGCAACGTAAAACGACTTACACACACAACACAAAGGAGTGGGAAATCACCCACCAAGACCAAAACCACCCTCATGTAAGGGATAAACTATGATATTCACCCACTAGGAGACTAGGACATCCCAACCAATTAAACAGTGTAAAACTGTGGCATCACGAAATAAGAAACTTTGGAAATTACAAATACAATTCCATCTATTGTAGAACACTAGAAAATAAATGTTGTACCTCACTACATACGAAACAGTAGCATAGCACTAATACTAATAGAAATACAATACGATTAAGAGTAGAACACTGGTGAACTGTGCCTCACACGGTGAGTGATTTCTCACCTGAGTTGTGCTAGTACAAGCAGTGAGCTCCAGAGCGATGACTAACTACATAACCTATAAGAGGTAAATAACACTCACTGAGCAAAAAGAAACCAAAGGAGCAGGTGAGACCTTACAACATGAGTACCAGAAAACGGGTCTTCACCAAAATGAAACAAAACTGGTGGAGCAAAACGTTGCCCACACAGCATATTGTTGCACATGGTCCTTGCAACGTGCGTGGTCATAAACACGCATAGAATAAAATGAGCAGGAAACCGATGACTGGCTCCGGTGTAGCATCACCTCCAACATACATGAAATGGAGATTCTTACCCAAAGAATGCCTCAACGACGATGGTTCCACAAGTAGTCCCAGTCAAATCACAATGCATTGTGATTTGTGCCCGGATTACATCTAAAAGATAAAACTTTATTGAGACAAGCGTGAAGCAGCGTAGATGGCAAAACGAAGTCAGAGAACATCGTGACTTCAATGTTAAGGGAAAATGGGCTGCAGCCACCAAACACAACATGGCTGCACGTTTCCAGACATCATGCCGCATGGCTCACGGCACGCTGATGCAACAAAGCGTCCGTCAGCAGCAAAGGACACTGTGCTGTACCAGACGTCACAGAAGATCTCACTGGAGCCACACGCAACAACGCGACAAAGGTGAGTTGCACGCGCCATGGTTTTTGAATTAGAAATTTAAGAAAACGGCTTGCAGCAATTAGTAGAGGGTTATGAGTGCGCTGTATATCTTTCAAAGGACGAAATCACCAGGACAACGTGTGACTAGAAATCTTCACACACGCGTTGAAAAAAAAAAAGAAACAATGCGTTACACAAGCATGTAAAACGGCCCACAGCACAAACAGTCCGATCACGCAGGCTCGCAGTGTCAGCAAGGATCACAACCACACAGCTCCTGTGTGGCCACCTGGACGTACACACAGTGGCAATGATGTGTGGCCCATGCAATACTCACATAGATTGTGCTTAAATCATGCCACAAATGACAGGCTGTTCCAAGCTTTCCTTCTGTGCAGACACTTCACGCAATCATTTGTGACTTCATGAAGAAAGTACATACCAAGTATTTCAAAAGGTTTCTTCACTTCACGTGTGTTTTCTTTGAAGATACTGTGGTCCATGTGAAATGATATGGCTGGAACACCAGATGAGGCTGTAGTGTAACTACTCCTCCAACTCACTTCTGTTTAAAGCACTGTGGCTGGATCACCTACATCTGGTCGAAGTTTAACTTCACCTCCAACTCACTGAATCCTTGTGCAGAGGAGTATTTCCAGGCTGTAGCGTCAGTTGGGCTGTCCGTTGACAAGGACACTGGTGGGGCTGTCTGGCTTGCCTTATACTCCATTCTGCTTCATGTAGATGCTTATTTTTCTTGTAGTTTCGCTGTTTCCTTTTGTTTCTATGTAGTCTCTTGGTTTCTGTACTATCCTTAAGTACGCTTGGGTCCAGGTCCGCTCGTCGCCAAAATTATGTTGTGCTCTGTACATGAAGACACCGGTAGCCATGCTGTAGTTTCTAAGTCTTCTTTATTGGTTCCAGTTACAAATAATATCAGTCTTTGTTCAGCCATGTACCTGCTCCTACATCAGCCCCACCAGGAGCAGCCTGCCTAGCTGCTCAGCCCATCTCCAACTGTCATCCACACATCCACTCAGGCCCCCAGGCATTCCACGCATCACAGTCACACCAACATTCCGTAACCAACTCACACTCTGGCTGAACAGCTAGGAGGATCTAGGCTGATTACATGAAAATGTAATACATAGGATATAACAGATTGCTTGTATTGAGTTGATGCTCAGAATTGATTACGTTGCGTAATTTGCACATTGATCTCCTTACCTCCTCGATTGCCTCTCCCCAGTCCATCGCGGGATCATCCCGTTTGTGTGGAGGGAGAATTAGGCGACTTCGGGTTGGTCAGGTGGTTGGCTGTCTAGTTGAGCAGCCCCCTCCATAAAACTGGATGCAGGGTGGTACACGCAGCAAACGCGCACCAGCGGCGCGCCAAAGGCAAGCCCATCTGAGCCCGTCTGCACCCTTTCATCACCAGGAGCCAGGAACCCTGCCCGTTTTATGCTGGATCCAAATTCAGGCACCATGCTGACTTATTCTAGGCGGGAACTTTTCAACCGTAGGGGAGGTCCTCAGTCCTGGTGTCAATTTCATCCTCGCATTAGGGCAGAGACTACAATTCTACCGGAGGGTTTTTTCTCTTGTAGGTCCTGCTGGTATCAGAGCACTCAGCTAGGATATGCACAAGAACAAAGTACCACCCTTTCCCTTAAGGATACAGAGCAGAAACGAACTAGGTCTGTTCTTGACTGGAAATGCTTCTTGGGCAATGTTAGGTCCCTGCCAAAGCATGCAGTCGAGATATGGGACCTACTTACTTCAGAGAAACCGGACCTAGGATTTCTGACTGAAAGGTGGCTCAAACCCAGCTCCACTCCTTCTATTACAATAGCCCTCCCGGAGGTACTATAAGATTCATAGACTAGACAGACAGCCCAAAGTGGGTGGCTGGCTGGCTTAGGTTCACAAAGATTGCATCAATGTTACTATTCTTGTGCAAAGGTGCAGCGATAAGATGGAAATTCTAATCTTCAGGATAGATTTACTCCCACAGTATAGTTGGAAGGGCGCCCTAGTCAATCGGCCTCCAGGTCCCTTGGGTGATTTTCCAACCCAGCTCATGGAACTGTTTGCACCCCATGCAATTTCCATTCCTAGGATATTTTAATATACACAGTGAGTGCCTGGACAATCCTGAGGTGGCGTCCTTTGTGGCTGACCTTGCTGCTCTTGATTTAGTTTAAATCAACGATGGCCCAACGCATGAGGCTGGTCACACACTGGATATTATCTTCACCAATTCATCTAATACACTAGGTGACCCTCCCCAGCCGCTTACCTGGTCCGATCATGCTCTTATCAGTTTCCACTTACAGGGCCCTAGAGTACAAGCAGCTCCCCGCCCTGACCCAAAATGCTTTTATAGACAATGGCATAAAATCACTTTGGATTAGTTCACAGCTGCTTTTATCGCACTCTGGGGAAATAGAGCCCAAGAATGTTGAGGATGGGCTGGCCCGTTTTAATGCAGCACCCATATTGGCCATAGACCAACTTGCTCCCCTGAAAGTATCATCCAATAAGGCCAGGCGTCTCCAGATGGCCTGGTTTACACCTGAGCTTCGTAACGAAAAAACGACAACGTAAAAATTTGGAGAGTCGCTGGCGTTGAACTCATAATGGGAATGACAAAGAGAGATATAAGGTCTCCCTCTCCCAGTGCCACAAGAATATTAAAACACTATGGAGAGTCTTTATTGCCCAACAATTAAACCAGGCAGGGAATGATCCTACAGCTCTATTACAGATTCTTAAGTGTTTCATCAATCCGAAAGCTTGCGACCTTGAGGAGACCCCGTCGCAATCCCTCTGCGATGCAATAGCGCAACATTTCATGCAGAAAATTGAACTTATTTATAATAAGATTACATCAGCTGATAGCCTTCAGCCGGCTGCTATGAATCACAAGGCCCCTGCCTGTATGAATAGGCAGCAGTTGGTGAGCTTCTCCCCCCTGACTAGAGAGGATGTTGAGGCTCTACTCTGCACTGTGAAGTCAGGCTCTCCCCTTGACATCATTCCTGCCAAAAACTCCTCCGTACTTTCAAAACAACTCTCTGCACCCATCTGTTGCCTTCTCAACCTCTCCCTAAAAGAGGGACACCTCCCACAGGAATGGAAGACGGCACAGGTCATACCCATTTGTAAAAACACGAAAGTTCCTATGGAAGACCTCTCTAATCTATGGCCCATTTCATTACTACCCCTTATGAGTAAACTCCTGGAAAAGTCTATTAATAAACAGCTGTCAGACTATGTTGAGTCCTCAGGTAGCCTTGACACATTGCAATCAGGTTTTAGGCCCGAGTACAGCGCGGAGACAGCCCTGGTGGCTGTCACGGATAACTTCAGGATGGCCTTAGATAAGGGCCAACCAACTCTTCTCGTGCTGTTAGATCTCTTGCTGCGTTTGACACGGTCTATCACCAGATTCAACTTAGGAGGTTGGAGTAAATAGAGATTGGAGGTTTAGCCCTGCGGTGGTTGACAAGCTTTCTCACTAATCGATCTCAGACAGTCAACCTTGAACCCTTTCAATCTAGAACCACGGAGCTGACCAAGGGAGTGCCACAGGGCTCATGTCTGAGCCCAACCTTGTTCAACATATATGTTGCTCCCTTGGCTGATCTCCTGAGGTCCTCCGGGTTTACGCCAATCTCATACGCTGATGATACGCATCTTATCTTCTCTTTCAAGAAATCTACCCTCTCGGCCCAGGCTACCTTCTCTTCGGGCATGATAGCGATATCTAATTGGATGAGGAGTAATTTCCTCCAACTCAACTTAGGGAAGACCAAGCTCATGTTTTTTGGTGAGGCCTTATTGCTATGGTCGCCAAACTGGTGGCCATTGGATTTCGGTTCTCCCCCTGCACCTAATACAGTTGTAAAAAATCTCAGTGTTCGCCTAGATCAGGCGCTAACCTTGAAGGAACATGTGGCCCACACTGTCGGCTCCTGTTTCCATGCGCTGAGTCTCCTGAGACGTGTCTTTCCTTTTCTTCCAGACTCCTCAAGCAAAACCCTCATCCAGACATTGGTACTAAGATTCCAACGCTCTGCTGTTATCAGCTAATGAGTCTTCTCTGGATCGGTCACAGGTAGTCCAGAACATCACGGCACGCCTGGTCTTAAATGTACCTTCTAGAACTGCCTCTGCCCCATTGCTTCAACAGCTCCACTGGCTGCCGGTGTGCAAACGTATCAAGTTTAAAATTTACTGCACTGTCCATAAAGCTGTGTTTGGCAAGGACCCTGCTTACCTTGCTGAGAAATTCATTCACTATGCCCCCGTTAGGAGAACTAAATCTCTTCTTGTAGTTCCCCGGGTCATGAAGTCTAGTATGGGGGGGGAAAGCCTTTTCGCATCTTGCACCTCGGCACTGGAATGAGCTCCCCTTCGGGGGTGATTCAGACGCTATATAAGTCTATAAATAAATAAAATAATATTGTGTGAGGTTGTCTAGGGGAGTACACAAAGCCCAGCTTTCACCCACCTCAGACATGTAATCAGACATAGGCAGCAGGTACCAAATGGCTAAAGCAAGAAAATGCCAACTTTCTAACAGTTACATTTTCAGAACTGCAAAAAAAAAATCGGACTTCACCATAAGTTAGGATTTTAAATTGTGATTCTAGAGATCCAAAACTTGAAAGGGTTGTCTCTTCCCATTTGGAAATTACTGTCATAAAATGCAATAAGGTAACTCCAATATTATCCCATCGGAGAGATAGGCCTTGCAGCAGTGAAAAATACATTTAAGGGTTTTCACTACCAGGACATGTACAAATTAAAAATAAATGCCCTGCTGTTTTTTAAATACCTTGCACCCTGCCCTCTGGGCTGTTCAGGGACTACCCTAGGTGGGACTTATATGTATTAAAAAGTAATGTTTGGGCCTGGCAAGATGTAGGAAGGTAGGATCCGATTGCATGGTTCCCCCACTTTTTGCCTGGTGCTAACCTGTATTTGACTCGTCTGACTGCGATCCTACTAATCAGGACCCCAGTCTATCTGCTTTCTCCCTACATTGTTGTGTTCAGTACTTAGGTACATCCCAGATTGGATACTGGGATACCCTTATAAGTCCCTAGTATATGGTACTAAGTTTTACAGGGCATAGGCACTCTAGAGGTCTCCCATGGGCTGAAGCATGTATTATGCCACCGATGACAGACCATTCAAAATGGAACTACAGGCCTGCCATTGCAGCCTGTGTAAGCTGGTGCTAGCACCACTTACTAAAGATATAGGTTTCCTATATCTAGGGTCACTGCACTTAAAACTTATATGTAACCCCTATAGCAGGCCTCTGCAATCCTGAAGGCAGGGTGCTTGGTTGTAAGTGAGAGGGTGCCCCTGCATGAGCAGGACACCCCTGCAGCCTACGGAGTCCATTCTCTGGGGTTGTCAGTGAAGCAGCCATAGAGGGGCATCGCGTTATTAAGCGATGACCATCTTGAAAACGGCTGCAACGAATCCTACCATGTTTGGTATCAAACATGTTGGAATCATACCCCCACACCATAAACGTTGAGGAAGGTATGATTCCAAGCACTGGAAGAGCCCTCTGTTAGGCTCTAAGTGTTCCTGGTACCAACCTTCTTGACCCAGACAGCACAAAATATTTGCTACCGCCCAGAGACACTATTCTGCCCTCCTGCTGCTGAGCCAAGCTCGAGCAAGGGAAGGCAGAACAATAGGCATCCTGTCACAGGGAGGTGTGACCACCTCCCAGACAGGATTTAGTGTATTGGGGTGCGGTGGGTGCGCTTGCCAGTGCCACTCAGTCTGCGTGAGGGGCATATTTGGTGTCCCTGTGCATAGTCCAGTTCAAACCAGTCCAAGGAGCTGTGGCTCCCGCTCTGGCGCGAAACTGGACAAAGGACATGGGAGTAACCTTTTCCCTGTCCAGATCCTCCCCTGTAAGGGTCCAGTGAATCTTCCCAACCTTTTCCCTAGGGTACTTAAGGACTTACCTGGGTGTAGGTCCCGAGATTTGTCGTGGGATAAGATTCAGACCAGACATAGCTGCTCTCCTAACATCCGGGTACTTTGGACTTCCCTGGACTTCATTTGGGCCTGACTTCATCTCCCTTCCAGTCTGCTGCATTGTCTGTGCCTGTGCATCATACAGGAACCTTCCAAGGCCTGTGAAGCATCAAAGACACTTGAAGAAATCTCCCTTGGAGTGAAGGAGTCACTCCCCTGCATTCGCAGGCATCGCAACTAAGTCGAATGGTCTGCTGATCTTGAGCTCCTTCCGACTCCGAAAGGTTCTGCAACACAGGTGGCGGTTTTCCACAGCTCCGAGGCCTGCCCTGCCCACTCACCAAGTTTGAGGCCAGTACCCCTCGTGGGGGTTGCAATAACCGAACCCCTGTGCATGCATCAACTTGCAGTTGCAAAGGTTGTTGACTTCTTTCCAAGAAGCTCTTTGGGCTCCAAGTAGCCCCAACCTCAAGCACCTCTTGTGACCAGAATCTTCACCCTCACTGCATCGTGGCCTGAATCTTTTTGGTGAGCTGCTTGAGGTCCTCTTGCGACTCCAGTGACTACGGTCCGTGGTCCCCATGAGGGTCACCATTGTTTTTTTGAACTCCCCTGATTGCTTAGGACCTGCCCTACCTCCCCTGCTTTTGGTGAGTCCCCTGGACCTTGCTGGTCCCAATTTTGCTCCTTCTTCCATTCCTGCATTGGCTCCATTTGCCAAGGCTTGTTGGTGCTCCCGTCGGACACCGACCCCTCAGCGCTCGACATCCTTCATCGGACAACTCGTGCATGGCTCCTGGTCCTCCTCAGCATCGTCTGGTCCTCACAGCTGCAGAGTCAAGGTCATCGTCATCCATCCTGTAACGCCCGACATCAGAGGGCATTCGTCTTCTAAGTCTCCTCGTCACCCCTGAGTGACATAGACTCTGTCCCCTCTGCTTGCAGGTACCTTTCATCCAGAATCCTTCCTTGGATTCCACCTGACACTTTTTCCTTCTTCAGCAGCAGCACTTTCCTAAAGCCCTCCATTGGGTTCGACTGCGGTTTCCGACAACATTTCCCACGTATGTACCCGGCTTCCCTGGTGTAGGTAACGTGGTACTGGGGTATCCAAGGGTGGGGTGGCTCTCTAACCTTCTGTCTTTCATGGGGTTCCTTCAGGGTCCACTGGGAAGGGTACTTAATCTTTAAAAATCCAGCAGCGACTTACACATAGAGTTGTACGGAGCACGCGGTCGTGTTCCCAGACTGCACACGCTCTCCATGGGGTCCCGATCTACTCAACTTGAGTGGTTCCTTGGGTCCCCAGCACTTCTACGTCCTCAGGACATTGTCTTGACCGAAGTCGTGGTTCTTATGCCACTTTCTTAGTATATGGGTTGGTCCCCCCCTGGTCCACTGTGTATTTCGTGCTATTTACTGTGTTTCTTTGCTAAAGTATTGTGTGCATTGTGCATATCTCCGGGTAGGAGGTATTTCTATGTGTTAGAGAGTATTATATAATAAATACATATTTTTATAAATACTTTGTGTGGTTCTTTATCACTTAATCTATACTATAAGATTGCATTCTGGTAAAACAAGCTGCTTTACACTCCTTCTGGAATAAGCCTGAAGGCTGCTCTCCACAGCTACCACTTACAGAGCTTACTAAGGTTGTCTAAAACCTCTTAAATCACCATAAGGGTTGTCTGGACTGGTGCAAGGTGTCCATTTACATAAGTGTACATCATATACCAGGCCAGCTTCTCACACAAGACATTTAACTTGCCAGGTCGACATGGCAGTTTAAACTGCACCCGCAGGCTACCCAATGGCACACCTGAGACACTTTGACAGGGCTACTTAAGTGGATGGCTCATTCAGTGCTGCGGGCCCACAAGTAGCATTTAATTTACAGGCTCTGAGCAGAGACAGTGCAAAATTGTAGGGACTTATAAGCAAATTAAATATCCCAATTCTGGATAAGCCAATGTTACCATGTTTTAGGGAAAGAGCACAAGCCCTTTAGCACTGGCTAGCAGTGGGAAAATGCGCAGAATCCTAAAGCCAGCAAAAACGAAGTCAGCAAAAACAGGATATCTGAAAGCAAAAAGTTGGGGGAAACCACACCAAGGATGCCAGGTCTAACAGCCACCTATAGACCAATCTCTCTATTGAATGTGGAAACTATGGTCCTAGCTAAGATCTTGCCCAATAGCCTGATGCAGGTAGTGAACCCACCTATTGCGCCAGAGCAATCAGCATTTATGCCATACACGATGAAGAAGCATGACCTGAGGAGACTCTTCAAATGTCTGGCATGCAGAGACAGATTACAGGAGCCGGCCATAATCCTGACTCCGAACGTGGAAAAGGATTTTGATTCAGTGGAGATGCCATACTTGATGGCAGTCCTGCACAAAATTGTTTTTGGCCCCTCATTAATGGTGTGGATAGAATAACTATATAGGGAGCCATTGGCAAGAGTCAGGGTCAACAGTGCAGTCTCACACAAAGTCCAGCTGCTGCTGAGCAAATGGGTTAAAAAGTGCTATGACATGGTCAATGTAGGCCGCGTCATATCGCATATTTTTCTTGACTTCATGCCATGTTGCACAACAGCTCGAGTTACGCTCCTGTGTAACATGTCTAAAAACACATTGACAAAACTAATAGATTTTGCATACGCTAAACCTATAAGCTTTGCCAATGCCATTTAGGTTTTGCCTGCGTTCGCTGTGCTTGTGAAATCTCTTGCATTTAATATATCTTTAAAGAGGGCTCTTATCAGTTCCCAAAGCCGAATTACTGTGTTCATTCGCTTTTGAGTGGAACTTTTTTTTTTTAGTTAACTTTCCTGGCAGCATGCATTTACGATACTTCTACTAAAGCTGTTCACACTGTTTAAGCCCCATTTACTGTCAAGATAAGATCTACTCCCACCAAAAAGGCACAGCTTCTAACAGCTTGCTTTTTGTTACTTAGTTGTGTAAAGTAGATGCTTTAGCCTTAGAACATTTATGGCATTTTCTATTCATGCCTCTGTAGCTTTTTCTGCATTTGTAGGCATTATCGGAGTGATTTTTTCAACTTAATCTATTTGGTCATTATAATAAAATTCTAAATGTTGTAATAAACATTTGACATTAAAAATTAAATTAATATACAAGAGCGATGCTATATTTTAGTACAAAACAGGCAGCCACAAGTGCAGTTACCTTGCATACAACATAGTCATGATTTGAATGGTGCAGCAGGTGCAGTGTCACCAGGCCCAAAAGTTGTCAGAACTCCTCTAAACACATAATATTGCTATATTTGACTACTAAACAGGCAGTGACAATTGCAGTTACCTTGCAATTAAAAGGGACTTGATTTGAATTGTGTAGCAGGTGCAGTGGCACCAGGGCCAAAAGCTCTAGGTACCCAACTAAACCAGATTATTACTAAAATGTAAAACTAAACAGACATTCACAAGTGCAGTTACCTTGCAGACAACAGGGTCATGATTTGAATGGTGCAGCAGGTGGAGTGACACCAGGCCCAAAAGTTGTCAGAACTCCACTTAACACATAATATTGCTATATTTGACTACTATAAAGGCAGTCACAATTGCAGTTACTTTGGAGTTGAAAGGGTCTTGATTTAAATGGTGCAGCAGGTGCAGTGGCACCGGGGCCAAACGTTGTCAGAACTCCTTTAAACACATAATATTTGTTATTCCATTAATTATTTCTATTATTTGCCTCTTTCATTCCATTGTTCAAAATTTTGCTATTACTTCCTGCACTACACCAATAGTAACAGCACAATATATTGCCTTTTTGTACATAAACAAGACACAACGCTTTCACAGAGTTTCTGTAACTTATATTGTACGATTACTCAGCAAGCTACAACTTACAACAAAAAATGACTTATTATTAATCACATAGGCGAAACCTAATGCATTTACCAGTGCTTGTTGTTGAAGGCTTATACCCTGCCTATAATTTAAGAAGTAATGTTTGTCTGATGACATTAAGCTCTCACTATCACAGGTGTTCTTCAATTCAAACTTTAAAAGCTCAACACACTTGGCGGTAGATTTTCAAACATTTTGCACTGGGTTAGCTTCACAAAAGTGACGCTAATCAGCACAAAATGTTTTTGGGAATTTATGTTCTAAAAGTACCCTAGAAGTAGCACAAAGCACTGCTTTACCTTACTTAGCGCCAATAGAGCGTTACATGGGTGGTACGTGGACGTCCTCATACCTTTTGACTCAAGACACTATTTACAAAGAATTGCAGACAGGGTTTTGAGACAAAACTTAACGTCACTTCAAAGTAAGCGCTAACAGGAGCAATGTTTCTATTTCACCTTTCTTTTCCGACTTTGCATGCATGCTGCAAAGTTGGAAAAGCTTTCAAACTTCTCTAGGCATGGTATTTTGTAAAGGAGGTGTATTAGGATAGGATAGGATAGGATAGGATAGGATAGGATAGGATAGACATTTATATAGCGCCGGAGCGTCTTGGCACTGGTAGAGAGAGAGGGAGAAGCGTCGTCTTCATCAGCGAGTCTAATTAAAGAGCCATGTTTTTAACTGTTTTCTGAAAGCTTGATGATTGCCTAATGATTTCATAGAGCAAGGAAGCTTATTCCAAAGACTAGCGGCACGGAAAGAAAAGGCTCTGCCACCCCATCTGACTTTGCGTATCCGATTTATCTTGATGAGGCTTTGTGTAGTAGACCTTAAGACCCGGCCGGGTACATAAGGAATGAAAAACTTCTGAACATCCTTGGCTCCTCCTCCAAATATAGCCTTATGTACTAAACATATAGCCTTAAATTCTATACGTTGCTGGATCGGGAGCCAGTGTAATGTTTTAATGCCACCACAGATAGATTGGTCTGTGGGGACAGCTATCAGAAGTCTTGCAGCAGCATTCTGCAAAGTCTGCAACCTCTTCATCTGGGTCGTATTTATCCCTAGCAGCAAGGCGTTGCAGTAGTCAAGTCTCGATAATACAAGAGCCACCACCACCGTCTTGCGAAGGTCAGGTTCGATGAAAGGAAGGACCTTCCGCAGAGTCCTTATTAAAAAGGAACATGATGAAGCAAGGTTGCTGACGTGTGCTGAAAAATTAAGTTGATTATCAAAAAGCATACCCAAGTTCCTGACTTTATACACAGGACAAGGGCACTCCCCCGCCTCCACAGGCCACCAAGCTACGTTCCACACGGGGCTGCCCTGGCCAAACTCTATGATCTCCGTCTTCTCTGTGTTAATTTTCATGAAGCTCTCCCGCATCCAGCTCATAATCTCAGACAAGCAGCTAGGAAACTTAGAAGCCACATCGTTTGATTGTTCCACAGTCGAGACTATGAGCTGGTAATCGTCGGCATAGGAAATTATGGTAAATCCATATTTCCTAATGAGCTTGGCCAGGGGGGCTACATAGATGTTAAAAAGTGTTGGTGATAAGGCAGAACCCTGTGGAACCCCACAGGGTAGATGGAAAGTGCTAGACTGCAGACCATCCCATAGCAGACTCTGCTCCCTACCTTCCAGAAAAGAGGAGAGGAGGGACAGAGCGGTTCCCTGCACCCCAATCTTCTGAAGCCTGTGCTTCAACACCGTATGGTTGACAGTGTCGAAGGCCGCTGACAAATCTAACATCACCAGCACTGCCCCGCCTCCCCCGTCCACAATGCCACACATTTTCTCCACTGCCACCAGGAGTGCTGACTCCGTGGAATGCTGAGCGCGGAAACTGTGCTGAGAGGAGTCAAGCATATCATGGGAGACAAGATATTCTGTTAGGACCCGGTTTAACTCCCTCTCCATGACCTTAGCCGCCAAAGGAAGTGCAGCAATCGGACGGTAGTTCTTCAAGATATGAGGATCTAAAGTAGGTTTTTTTAACAATGGTCTAATTATTGCCCTCTTCCAGCTTGAAGGGTAACTACCAGACTCGATTACTTGATTGATCAACGGGGACAGCTCTCCTGCAATAACCTCTGCAGCACGATGAAATACAGAAGGGGGGCATGGGTCCAGAGGTGATCCTGATTTTGTTAAGGTAATCAGCCTACACGTTTCCTCCACCGAAATGGGAGTGAAGTTACTAAGACCAGTGTCATCCTTAGGAGTGGCTACCTTCTCCTGGCCGCAACAGTCCGAGCTAGTAGGGGAGCTCATGAAGTCGTTGTGAATTGTCTGAACCTTCTCCTGAAAGTACAGAGCCAATTTTAGACATGTTGCTAAGTCAGGCCGATATGTGCTGTCTTGAGGAGGCCTAGAAAGAGCAGATATGGTCTTGAAGAGCTCCTTTGCCGAGTTGCCGGCTTCCCTGATCTTGGTGGCAAGAAAATCGCTTTTAGCTGCGATTATTGCTAACCTGTAGGCTGTAAGAGTACGATTGTAATGTTCTTTGCCATCAGCACTGTAATCCCTTCTCCACATACGCTCTGCCCTTCTACAGATGCCATTCTGGGCCTTAAGTTCTTTGTTATACCATGGCGCAGATGGTTCAGTTCTCCTGGAGCTAAGCAGCTTCTCAGGTGCTAACTTGTCCACCGCAGCAGCCAGCCATCCCTTAAAGAGCAAAGCAGCCTCCGAAGAGTCTATGCTATGGGTACGACATAAACTTCCCAGAGCAGAGCAGAGATTGTCAGTGGTCACCTGAGACCACAGTCTAATCTTCTGCTAACCTAGTCTGGGGCCCTGAGAGCAAGCTGGTGCTCCAGTCACAATATTAAAGAGAACGGCCCTGTGGTCAGACCAAGGAAGAGTCATAGTATTAGCTATTTCCAGGTTCATGTTGTTGGTAAAGATACCATCTAAGGTGTGACCCAAACTATGAGTCGGGCTCTTAACTGGTTGGTTAATATCTAATGCTGCTAGATTTTCAATTAGCACAGCCACTTCTGGCCACTTCTGGCCGATCCGTAAGCTCTAGATGATAGTTAAAATCACCTAGAATCATAAACGGATGGTAGTCTATCCGAGATTCTAAGAATTGCATGAGCTTTACTGGAAAAGTGGTCTTAGGCCCAGGTGGACGATAGACTAGTACTCCTTGGCATTTGTAGGAATTGCCTGAAAACTGTGTTAATGTAAAGAGCGTACGTTTACCAAGATGCAACTTAATGTTTGCGATGTTTTAGCTCTTGTCGTAATGTGCGCGTCCGCTGGGCGCTTACTCACTGCCTCTACTATATGCTGGCTGTTCCTCATCTTATTTAGTCCCACCCCTATGTGATGCCCCTCCTTCTGGAAGTCACATCTAGTGCAGGCCCCAAGCTCTAAGAATTCCCCACATGGGTCCCAGTCCTGGGACCTACATGGTGCTCTGTCCAAAGCCAGCAGCTCGCCTCTGCTATAAAGGTGGATGTGAGCAGGGGCAGAGGTCCCGGCGCTGGGCGCTGACCGGGCGCGGACGGGTGCAGACGGGCTTGCCTTTGGCACGCCTTCGGCGCGGTCGTCCCAGCGCCACCTTTGAATGAGTTGGCCACGCCCACCCTACTGACGCGTCGAGCCCAGGTGCAATGCGGACCCACCTAGCCGGGTCCGCTTGGGTCGAGCGTCGGAAATGGCAGAAAGAAAACCACCGGCCAAAATACTCCCCCAGTAAGTAAATTAAAACATTATGTGCAAACTGTGCAAGTTGTGCTATGTGCAAAATGCGTTGGGCGGCATTTTACAACTTATGATTCCGCTATGTAAAAACAGCACGAGAAAGATTAAAAGAAGAGTGCAATCACAGTGTAAAGTGTCACCGCTATGTCAGACACGCTTTCAAACAATAATTAAAACAAAGGTGAGGAAGCGACTGAGAGATGCAACGAGACCCTCTCGTCCTGGACTAATCTATGCTAGGCACAAACCCTAGCACTATGGCTAGGTGTAGCGCTTGACAGCTGAAATTGACAGCGCTGTAGCTAGGGAGAGGGGAGAGAGACATTCCTTAGAATAAATGGGGCTCTCCTGCTCCCTCCCTGGCACGTAGCCTCCTTGGGTGCTGCGCTGCATTGCCTGTTTTTATTAAATCTGCCCCAAAGTCTGTTTGCTGGAATTATCCTCCTTATTAACACTTCAGTTCTGACAAAAAAGGGAACTGAGGCGCAAGGGGTTAACACGGGTTTGCCCGCCGGGGATAGAACACGTCCCCTGATTCAGCTCCAGTGTAGGGCTAGACCACAAGACCACACGCTGCTCCGCCCACATCATGCAAACAGACCCGGGCAGCGGTCCATCGCCGCTCCTCGTCGTAGTCATCGCCACTCTCTGAAAAGTACGCGATTGCGCCACCAGGGCTACCGACCTTGTAAAACTAGAGGGGGAAAAAACGGCTCTTTCCTGTTGGCTTCGTCCTGCTCCTACATCAGAGAATGGAAACTGAAAGTGCTCGCAGTGAGTGCAGACGAGCTGCTGAACGACACCGCATTTTGGGACACTCACGTGGCTATTTTGTATAAACTAACGGCGGCAGAGGTGAGGCTGTGGTAGCGCTTGAACGGCGCCGGTGCTTCCGAGCCCCTCGGCCGCTGGAGTGCGCATGGCGCGCTCCCCTCTGGGTACTACTCCTGCCCTCTGGCTTCTGAACTTCGTGTTTGTGTTTATTTCATTTTGACGCGCTACGTGCCACAGGTGCTGTTTCAAACGATCTTAAATAGCCCCGGATAGTTTTGTGTTGACATCTGCGGGCGGAGGCAGGGCCATGTGGTGGTTCCAGCAGGGCCTGTGCTTCTGGCCCTGGGCGTTGGTTGTCTGGTCCTCGGCTTCGTTCATCTTCTCCTTCATCACCGCCGTCCTCCTCCACCACGTCGACCCCCTGGTCCCCTACATCAGGTAGGTGAACGCCGCGAGCTCAACCAGTGTACCGCATCCTATGGCTTCCTCTCACTTTCAAGAAGAATAACTGCCTTATGTAATGCAAATGTAGGTAGCGGCTATCACGGGCTTGCCGTTTCGAAGCACTGTAATAGGTGATATTAAGATAACTCAGTGATACTTATGCATACCTCTGAAGATTAACTGCGCTCACTAAGATTAGAGTAAGTTACTGCGTGACAGATCTTAGCGATAGTTTTTTAAATCTTTACCTTATCTCGCCAGATGTGTTTTTATGTTATAAATCAATTGAATAATGCATTTGCGAATCCCTCCTTCACAAAATGACCAAACACTGCTCCAGAAGAACTTTTTGCATGCATACATGTCCAGCTTATTTTATGGAGAGCCCGGAAGTCACTGAAGGTAAGGGGTGTCATGACCATGTTATAAAAATTCACTTCTTTGACTGCAGTGCTTACAATGTAAAAACAATATAAGGGGCATATTATCAAGCACTGCGTTAAAATTATCGCGGCTTTAGCGGCAGAAAACTGCCGCTAAAGCGGAGATAATGGGCTTGATAATACGCCCTTGAGAATTCCAATAGAAGCCCATGTTGACACCAGAACATGGGCTTCTATGGGAATTCTGAAGGGCATATTATCAAGCCCATTATCGCCGCTTTAGCGGCAGTTTTCTGCCGCTAAAGCGGCGATAATTTTAATGCCGTTTGTTGATAATATGCCCCAATATAAGTGCGGATGCCCAAAATATTTAGGGGCATATTATCGAGACAGGCGATAAAATTATCGCCGCTTTAGCGGCAGAAAACAGCCGCTAAAGCGGCGATAATGGGCTTGATAATATGCTCTATGGAATTCCAATTGAAGCCCATGTTAGATGTGAAGGACGTCTAACATGGGCTTCAATTGGAATTCCATAGAGCATATTATCAAGCCCATTATCGCCGTTTTAGCGGCAGTTTTCTGCCGCTAAAGCGGCGATAATTTTATAGCCTGTCTTGATAATATGCCCCTTATTTAGCAATTTCAACTTTCACCACTAGCGCTGCCGCCTTCCGTCACTGCCCCCTTCTACCTCTGGCACTGCTCACTGCCTGCAGAGACTTAAAGCTGGATTGCTACGAGCACCACCTATTTTCAGCTGAAGTTTGGGGGGATTCTCCCATGATTAAAAAATAAATAAAACCGTCACACTGTCTCATCCAATAAACACATGTGTATGACATTTACAACACCCATGGCCAAATTACATTACCCCATGGACAGAAGACATCAGCTTTTTCTAGGTGTGCATTTCACCACCTTGGTGATATGTTTTTACACTCCAACCCTCCCTTCGGACTGGCTGCTTATTGCAAGCAGCACAGCCACGATGTGACGTACGAAGAGGCTGGGAGTCTGATATGGCGAGACTCAAAGCAAGAAAAAATGAAGGGCAGGGATTCTTTATGTTGAAAGCAACTAGTCAATCAATCAATCACATTTATAAAGCGCGCTACTCACCCGTAAGGGTCCCAAGGCGCTGGGGGGGGGGTGGGGGGGGGGGGGGGTCAGTGCTCGAAGAGCCAGGTCTTGAGCTGCCTTCTGAAGGAGAGGTGGTCCTGTATGGCGCGAAGATGGCTGGGAAGAGAGTTCCAGGTCTTCGCTGGCAGGAAAGAAAAGGATCTTCCTCCGGCGGTGGCTTTGCGGATGCGGGGTACGGCTGCCAGGGCTTGTCCGGTCAAGCGTAGGGTGCGCGGAGGAGTGTAGAAGGAGACGCGGTGGTTGAAGAGTTTTGGTCCGAGGTTGTGCAGGGTTTTGTGTGCGTGGGTGAGGAGTCTGAAGGTGATCCTCTTGTTGACTGGTAGCCAGTGAAGTTTCTTCAGGTGTCCGGAGATGTGGTGGTGGCGGGGTATGTTCAGGATGAGACGTGCGGCAGCGTTCTGGATTCGTTGAAGTTTCCTCTGCAGCTTGATGGTGATGCCGGCGTACAGAGTGTTCCCATAGTCCAAGCGACTGGTGACGAGGGCGTGGGTGACGGTCTTCCTGGTGTTGGTGGGGATCCAGCGGTAGATCTTGCGGAGCATGCGGAGGGTGTTGAAGCATGCCGAGGTCACCGAGTTGACCTGTCTGGTCATGGAGAGGGATGAGTCCAGGATGAAGCCGAGGTTGCGTGCGTGGTCGGTGGGTTGGGGAGTGCTGCCTAGGGCGGGAGGCCAACAGGAGTCGTCCCAGGCGGTTGGTGTAGGGCCGAGGATGAGGACCTCCGTCTTCTCTGTATTCAGTTTAAGCCGGCTGTCTGTCATCCAGTTCGCTACTTCCTTCATGCCTTCGTGTAGTTTGGCTCTTGCTGAGGTGGGGTTGTTGGTGAGGGATAAGATGAGCTGGGTGTCGTCGGCGTAGGATATGAGGTTGAGTCCGTGTTTTCGTGCGATGTTCGCCAGGGGGGTCATGTAGATGTTGAAGAGGGTGGGGCTGAGGGAGGATCCTTGGGGGACACCGCAGATGATCTCCGTGGCTGTGGATCTGAAGGGGGGGAGGCGGACTCTTTGAGTTCTTCCGGAGAGGAAGGAGATGATCCATTCCAGGGCATTGCCTCTGATGCCGGCGTTGCTGAGGCGGCGTATCAGGGTACGGTGGCATACCGTGTCGAAGGCTGCAGAGAGGTCCAGGAGGATGAGGGCCACGGTTTCTCCTTTGTCGGTCAGGGATCTGATGTCGTCCGTGGCTGCGATGAGGGCGGTCTCGGTGCTGTGATTGGCTCTGAAGCCGAACTGTGAGGGGTCGAGTGAGTCGTTGGTTTCCAGGGCGGTGGTGAGTTGAACGTTGACGATTTTCTCAATCACTTTGGCGGGGAACGCTAGGAGCGAGATGGGCCGGAAGTTTTTGAGTTCGTGGGGTCTGCTGTTGGTTTCTTTAGGAGGGCGTTGATTTCGGCGTGTTTCCAGTTCTCCGGGAAGGTGGCGGTGGTGAAAGACGCGTTGATGACGTCTCGGAGGTGGGGTGCGATGATGTTGTCGGCTTTGTTGAAGATGTGGTGCGGGCAGGGGTTGGTTGGTGATCCTGAGTGGATGGAGTTCATGATGCGGGTGATTTCCTCGGTGGTGGTTGGGTTCCAAGTGAGGATGGTGGTGTTGTCGGTGGCGGGTTCCAGTGGTGGGTTTGTGTTGGTAGTGGTGAGGCTGTTGTAGATGTTGGTGATCTTGTGGTGGAAGAAGGCTGCGAGGGAGTCGCAGAGGTCCTGTGAGGGAGGGATGGAGTTGTTTTCTGCGTCGGGGTTGGAGAGTTCTTTGATGATGCCAAATAGTTCCTTGCTGTTGTGGGCGTTGTTGTCTAGTCTGTTCTGGAAGGCTGATTTTCGTGCGGTGCTGAGGCGTTGGTGGTGTTGGCGGGTGGCGTTCTTGAGAGCAGACATGTTCTCTTCGGTCTGGTTGAGGCGCCAAGTTTTCTCGAGGGTGCGGCATTCTTTTTTGGAGTCCTTGAGGTCGGGGGTGAACCAGGAGTTTTTCCTGTGATTGTTGGTGTTTGCTTGGGTCTTCAGGGGGGCCAGGAGGTTGGCGCAGTCGGTGATCCAGCTCGTGAGGTTGTTGGCGGCTTCGTTGGGGTCTGTGGTGCTGGTGGGTTGGTTCTGGGAGAGGGTCGATGTGAGTTGTTCCGTGGTGATTCGATTCCATTGTCTTCTTGGTGGTTGCTGGGTGTGGTGGTGCACGGTGGTCTTCTTGAAGCTGAAGTGGACACAGCTGTGGTCCGACCAGGCGAGTACGGTGGTGTGGCTGAAAGAGATGTGTTTGCTGGAGGAGAAGATGGGGTCGAGCGTGTGTCCGGCGTAGTGGGTGGGGGTGTTGACTAGCTGTTTCAGTCCCAGGTTGGCGAGGTTGTCCAGTAAGGCGGTGGTGTTGTTGTCGGTGTGGTTCTCCAGGTGGAAGTTGAGGTCCCCTAGGAGGATGTAGTCGGTGGACGGGAGTGCGTGTGGGCTGACGAAGTCTGCGATGTCTTCGCTGAACTTAGTGCGTGGTCCTGGTGGTCTGTACATGAGGGTGCCTCTGAGGGTGGTCTTGGGGTCGCTGTGGATTGCGAAGTGGAGGTGTTCGGCGTCGGGGAGTGAGTTGTCGACGTGGGTCGAGATGCGGATGGAGTTTTTGTGTGCGATGGCGATGCCTCCTCCGGTGCGGTTGGTGCGGTCTTTCCGGATGATTTTGTAGCCGTCGGGGATGGCTATGGCGATGTCGGGTGCCGAGGAGGGGTTCATCCAGGTCTCGGTGAGGAAGGCGATGTCCGGGTTTGTAGAGTCGATGAGGTTCCACAGTTCGGTGGCGTGCCTGTGGACGGATCGGGTGTTGATCAGGATGCAGTCGAGGTTGTTTCCGTGGGAGTCGTTCTTGATGGGTGCGATGTGTGTTCGTGGGCAGGTGAAGCGGCAGTTGCGGCAGGTGAAGGATCCGTGGGTCCGCTTCGGGATGGCGCGGTAGCAGCCTGGCGTGCGGCCGGGGTTGAGGGCGGTGAGGGTGGTGGTGCCGTAGGTCAGGCGGGGGTGGTGGATGGGGTGGGGGTCGCGGGGACCAGTGGTTCGGGCGCTGGGCGCGGACCAGGCGCGGACGGGCGCAGACGGGCTTGCCTTAGGCGCGCCCGCTGCGCGCGTCCGCTGCGCGGCCTCGCAGCGGCCGCCATTTAAGGGGTAGCCGGGGAGGCGGGGTTAGCTGGGAGGCGGGCGGGTAGGAAAAAGCGGGAAAAAAGCGGCGGAAGGTCTTGAGAACGGCGAGGAGGCCTGAAAAACAAAAAGTACCTCAAAAAGGTACGAAAAAGAGGAGAACAACGGCGGAAGGACGAGGGGGGCGTCTCCTACAGAAATAATCATGAAATCTGCAAATCACAGGTTTTCTTGGAGAAGGTCTGCACCCACAAGTGTGATATCCACCAGGGTGGAATTGGTAGGAAGGCTGTGGTGTAGGACGGGGAAATGGTGGAAGCTCTCCCACATCCAGCTCATAATCTCAGACAGGCAGCTATGAAACTTAGAAGCCACATCGTTTGATTGTTCCACAGTCGAGACTATGAGCTGGTAATCGTCGGCATAGGAAATGATGGTAAATCCATATTTCCTAATGAGCTTGGCCAGGGGGGCTACATAGATGTTAAAAAGCGATGGTGATAAGGCAGAACCCTGCGGTACCCCACAGGGTAGATGGAAAGTGCTTAGACTGCAGACCATCCCATAGCAGACTCTGCTCCCTACCTTCCAGAAAAGAGGAGAGGAGGGACAGAGCGGTTCCCTGCACCCCAATCTTCTGAAGCCTGTGCTTCAACACCGTATGGTTGACAGTGTCGAAGGCCGCTGACAAATCTAACATCACCAGCACTGCCCTGCCTCCCCCGTCCACAATGCCACTAATTTTCTCCACTGCCACCAGGAGTGCTGACTCCGTGGAATGCTGAGCGCGGAAACTGTGCTGAGAGGAGTCAAGCATATCATGGGAGACAAGATATTCTGTTAGGACCCGGTTTAACTCCCTCTCCATGACCTTAGCCGCCAAAGGAAGTGCAGCAATCGGACGGTAGTTCTTCAAGATATGAGGATCTAAAGTAGTTTTTTTTAACAATGGTCTAATTATTGCCCTCTTCCAGATTGAAGGGTAACTACCAGACTCGATTACTTGATTGATCAACGGGGACAGCTCTCCTGCAATAACCTCTGCAGCACGATGAAATACAGAAGGGGGGCATGGGTCCAGAGGTGATCCTGATTTTGTTAAGGTAATCAGCCTACACGTTTCCTCCACCGAAATGGGAGGGAAGTTACTAAGACCAGTGTCATCCTTAGGAGTGGCTACCTTCTCCTGGCCGCAACAGTCCGAGCTAGTAGGGGAGCTCATGAAGTCGTTGTGAATTGTCTGAACCTTCTCCTGAAAGTACAGAGCCAATTTTTGACATGTTGCTAAGTCAGGCCGATATGTGCTGTCTTGAGGAGGCCTAGAAAGAGCAGATATGGTCTTGAAGAGCTCCTTTGCCGAGTTGCCGGCTTCCCTGATCTTGGTGGCAAGAAAATCGCTTTTAGCTGCGATTATTGCTAACTTGTAGGCTGTAAGAGTACGATTGTAATGTTCTTTGCCATCAGCACTGTAATCCCTTCTCCACATACGCTCTGCCCTTCTACAGATGCCATTCTGGGCCTTAAGTTCTTTGTTATACCATGGCGCAGATGGTTCAGTTCTCCTGGAGCTAAGCAGCTTCTCAGGTGCTAACTTGTCCACCGCAGCAGCCAGCCATCCCTTAAAGAGCAAAGCAGCCTCCGAAGAGTCTATGCTATGGGTACGACATAAACTTCCCAGAGCAGAGCAGAGATTGTCAGTGGTCACCTGAGACCACAGTCTAATCTTCTGCTTACCTAGTCTGGGGCCCTGAGAGCAAGCTGGTGCTCCAGTCACAATATTAAAGAGAACGGCCCTGTGGTCAGACCAAGGAAGAGTCATAGTATTAGCTATTTCCAGGTTCATGTTGTTGGTAAAGATACAATCTAAGGTGTGACCCAAACTATGAGTCGGGCTCCTAACTGGTTGGTTAATATCTAATGCTGCTAGATTTTCAATTAGCACAGCCACTTCTGGCCGATCCGTAAGCTCTAGATGATAGTTAAAATCACCTAGAATCATAAATGGATGGTAGTCTATCCGAGATTCTAAGAATTGCATGAGCTTTACTGGAAAAGTGGTCTTAGGCCCAGGTGGACGATAGACTAGTACTCCTTGGCATTTGTAGGAATTGCCTACATAGATGGTGAAAGAGAAAGCTTCCGCGGGCAGATCTAGGTGTGTCTCCGTACGGATTTTTAGGTGTGGTGCATATGCAATGGCTATCCCTCCCCCCCTTTTACCTATTCTATCCTGGGAAGTAACCACATACCCGCTAGGTAAGGCAGTGTTCCAGTCTGGACCAGATGAATTATCCGTCCAGGTTTCGGTTAAAAAAATTATATCTGGCGCGCTACGCTCAATCAAGTCATAAATTTGAAAACTGTGTTTATGTAAAGAGCGTACGTTTACCAAGACGCAACTTAATGTTTGCGATGTTTTAGCTCTTGTCGTAATGTGCGCGTCCGCTGGGCGCTTACTCACTGCCTCTACTATATGCTGGCTGTTCCTCATCTTATTTAGTCCCACCCCTATGTGATGCCCCTCCTTCTGGAAGTCACATCTAGTGCAGGCCCCAAGCTCTAAGAATTCCCCACATGGGTCCCGGTCCTGGGACCTACATGGTGCTCTGTCCAAAGCCAGCAGCTCGCCTCTGCTATAAAGGTGGATGTGAGCAGGGGCAGAGGTCCCGGCGCTGGGCGCTGACCGGGCGCGGACGGGTGCAGACGGGCTTGCCTTTGGCACGCCTTCGGCGCGGTCGTCCCAGCGCCACCTTTGAATGATTTGGCCACGCCCACCCTACTGACGCGTCGAGCCCAGGTGCAATGCGGACCCACCTAGCCGGGTCCGCTTGGGTCGAGCTTCGGAAATGGCAGAAAGAAAACCACCGGCCAAAATACTCCCCCAGTAAGTAAATTAAAACATTATGTGCAAACTGTGCAAGTTGTGCTATGTGCAAAATGCGTTGGGCGGCATTTTACAACTTATGATTCCGCTATGTAAAAACAGCACGAGAAAGATTAAAAGAAGAGTGCAATCACAGTGTAAAGTGTCACCGCTATGTCAGACACGCTTTCAAACAATAATTAAAACAAAGGTGAGGAAGCGACTGAGAGATGCAACGAGACCCTCTCGTCCTGGACTAATCTATGCTAGGCACAAACCCTAGCACTATGGCTAGGTGTAGCGCTTGACAGCTGAAATTGACAGCGCTGTAGCTAGGGAGAGGGTAGAGAGACATTCCTTAGAATAAATGGGGCTCTCCTGCTCCCTCCCTGGCACGTAGCCTCCTTGGGTGCTGCGCTGCATTGCCTGTTTTTATTAAATCTGCCCCAAAGTCTGTTTGCTGGAATTATCCTCCTTATTAACACTTCAGTTCTGACAAAAAAGGGAACTGAGGCGCAAGGGGTTAACACGGGTTTGCCCGCCGGGGATAGAACACGTCCCCTGATTCAGCTCCAGTGTAGGGCTAGACCACAAGACCACACGCTGCTCCGCCCACATCATGCAAACAGACCCGGGCAGCGGTCCATCGCCGCTCCTCGTCGTAGTCATCGCCACTCTCTGAAAAGTACGCGATTGCGCCACCAGGGCTACCGACCTTGTAAAACTAGAGGGGGAAAAAACGGCTCTTTCCTGTTGGCTTCGTCCTGCTCCTACATCAGAGAATGGAAACTGAAAGTGCTCGCAGTGAGTGCAGACGAGCTGCTGAACGACACCGTATTTTGGGACACTCACGTGGCTATTTTGTATAAACTAACGGCGGCAGAGGTGAGGCTGTGGTAGCGCTTGAACGGCGCCGGTGCTTCCGAGCCCCTCGGCCGCTGGAGTGCGCATGGCGCGCTCCCCTCTGGGTACTACTCCTGCCCTCTGGCTTCTGAACTTCGTGTTTGTGTTTATTTCATTTTGACGCGCTACGTGCCACAGGTGCTGTTTCAAACGATCTTAAATAGCCCCGGATAGTTTTGTGTTGACATCTGCGGGCGGAGGCAGGGCCATGTGGTGGTTCCAGCAGGGCCTGTGCTTCTGGCCCTGGGCGTTGGTTGTCTGGTCCTCGGCTTCGTTCATCTTCTCCTTCATCACCGCCGTCCTCCTCCACCACGTCGACCCCCTGGTCCCCTACATCAGGTAGGTGAACGCCGCGAGCTCAACCAGTGTACCGCATCCTATGGCTTCCTCTCACTTTCAAGAAGAATAACTGCCTTATGTAATGCAAATGTAGGTAGCGGCTATCACGGGCTTGCCGTTTCGAAGCACTGTAATAGGTGATATTAAGATAACTCAGTGATACTTATGCATACCTCTGAAGATTAACTGCGCTCACTAAGATTAGAGTAAGTTACTGCGTGACAGATTTTAGCGATAGTTTTTTAAATCTTTACCTTATCTCGCCAGATGTGTTTTTATGTTATAAATCAATCGAATAATGCATTTGCGAATCCCTCCTTCACAAAATGACCAAACACTGCTCCAGAAGAACTTTTTGCATGCATATATGTCCAGCTTATTTTATGGAGAGCCCGGAAGTCACTGAAGGTAAGGGGTGTCATGACCATGTTATAAAAATTCACTTCTTTGACTGCAGTGCTTACAATGTAAAAACAATATAAGGGGCATATTATCAAGCACTGCGTTAAAATTATCGCGGCTTTAGCGGCAAAAAACTGCCGCTAAAGCGGCGATAATGGGCTTGATAATACGCCCTTGAGAATTCCAATAGAAGCCCATGTTGACACCAGAACATGGGCTTCTATGGGAATTCTGAAGGGCATATTATCAAGCCCATTATCGCCGCTTTAGCGGCAGTTTTCTGCCGCTAAAGCGGCGATAATTTTAACGCCATTTGTTGATAATATGCCCCAATATAAGTGCGGAGTCCCAAAATATTTAGGGGTATATTATCAAGAGAGGCGATAAAATTATCGCCGCTTTAGCGGCAGAAAACAGCCGCTAAAGCGGCGATAATGGGCTTGATAATATGCTCTATGGAATTCCAATTGAAGCCCATGTTAGATGTGAAGGACGTCTAACATGGGCTTCAATTGGAATTCCATAGAGCATATTATCAGGCCCATTATCGCCGTTTTACTGCCGCTAAAGCGGCGATAATTTTATCGCCTGTCTTGATAATATGCCCCTTATTTAGCAATTTCAACTTTCACCACTAGCGCTGCCGCCTTCCGTCACTGCCCCCTTCTACCTCTGGCACTGCTCACTGCCTGCAGAGACTTAAAGCTGGATTGCTACGAGCACCACCTATTTTCAGCTGAAGTTTGGGGGGATTCTCCCATGATTAAAAAATAAATAAAACCGTCACACTGTCTCATCCAATAAACACATGTGTATGACATTTACAACACCCATGGCCAAATTACATTACCCCATGGACAGAAGACATCAGCTTTTTCTAGGTGTGCATTTCACCACCTTGGTGATATGTTTTTACACTCCAACCCTCCCTTGGGACTGGCTGCTTATTGCAAGCAGCACAGCCACGATGTGACGTACGAAGTGGCTGCGAGTCTGATATGGCGAGACTCAAAGCAAAAAAAAATGAAGGGCAGGGATTCTTTATGTTGAAAGCAACTAGTGCATCTCCTACGGAAATAATTATGAAATCTGCAAATCACAGGTTTTCATTTGGGCAGAGATAACCCAGCCCTTCATCCTTCTGAGGTTGATAAATTAACTTCCATTAAAAAGGGTACTATCAACAGCTGCTAGTCAGTTATTAGAATCATCAAAAATTGCTTGATAAAAAAGCAGTGTAAACCAAGGTACTATCGATGTCATCCGAGGTTGATAGCACAAACACAACTGATGTGGAGAGTTCAGGTAGAAGGTGCATAGAGAGGAGAAGGTGTGAAAACCTCCCCTGTGGACCGAAAACTTGGCAGCCAGGTGTTTCTTCCGGCCTGCATACACAAGAACGGAATCTGACACCTCTTGTTTGGTGCTCCCACAAGCATTAGACTTTCTACACTTTGAAACTCTTTCAAAATCCCAGGATGCCTGGACACCCTTAAAGTCCATCTTGGAGAAGGTCTGCACCCACAAGTGTGATATCCACCAGGGTGGAATTGGTAGGAAGGCTGTGGTGTAGGACGGGGAAATGGTGGAAGCATGAAGTTTCCTTTGTTGGTCCATGGGAGCAATTTTGCTAAAGTTGCCACACTGGTGTTGATCACTGCGAATTTTTTAGATCATCGCCATTCTTCCCTGAACCACTAGATCTACTCAACCACCATTTCTTTCCTTTACTCATGCATCATTCGCAGTCTCCAGGGGGCTGTGGGCAAGTGTCCCTGTAAATTCTGGTGTCTCCTTTTATAGATGTTTTTCTCACGTCAGACAGCTCTTCTGCTCTCAGGCAGGCCTCTTGGCCAGAATTGTTTATCAGTTGGACGTAGATGAGTCAAAGACAGTTTGACATCTTGAGGACAGAACAAATCCTGCAGGAGATCAAGTTGGCGGTCAGATCCAGCTCCAGTTGGCAGGTGGGATAGTCAGAAACTGAGCAGATCGCCTTTCTCAGAGGCAGATCGTTTTAACGTGTTTTGCCTAAGCTGGCACATTAAAAATCAGTCTCTACTGGAAACGGAAGTTGACTCCTGCTTTCACACCAAAAAGTTGCAGAATAAATCAATCAATTATTCTGTACCACAGATGTTGCGAAAAAAGAAAAGGGCACAGAGCAAAAGAACCCTTCATTGTGATCCAGCCACTTGAGTAACATGCAGCTCTTCCAATGCTCCTCAGGCTTGACCTGAAACAACTCCAGATTTCTTCTTCTTCCACTCATTCAGCCCCCCCTGTCATTTTGTCTGTCTATCCTGTTTTGTACAGACAGCTTTGTTGACACTCCCAGCAGCACCCCAAGCTAGCTGATTAATCTTTCCTCGTGGTCGTTTCTCGAAATCCCCCCCAGCTGGCCCCACTGCTCTTACCTGCAGCGGCCGTGGCTGCCCCAAGCTATTCACTACTACTGCAGCTGAGTCCTGACCCTCAGCATCCCATATCACTCTAGTCCTGTTTGGAAGATGTGCTGGCCGCTTGCCGTGAGTTCACCTGTACAGGACTCTTCTGGGCACCTTCCTGCTGAACAGATCCTGCCTGGTAGTGCTTGAGAGAAGGTGGCCCGTTGCATCCTAACCCTTGCCTTGGGGGAGATCCAGCCACTGCTCCCATCGTGCCGGTAAGCCTGATCTCAAGCCTCTAAGACCAGAGCTTCTCCTGTGGCTACTGTGCTGCCTGACTTAATGGGGTGCCTTGCACAAGCAGAGCTACGACACACACTAGCGATCCTCCGCGAGGGTTCTTGCAGTGTATAGTGCTGCATCCTAGAATGTATTGTGTGAAGCACTTTTGACCTGCAAGCACCTAAGATAGAGGGCACATTGAGGCATTGGAAAGAAAGCAACCATGTAGCTCCATTTACATATTTGCCACGTTTGGGATTGAAACCCTTATTTTACTCCGTTAGACAGAAGCAAAAGGTACTGCCACTGTAAGAACTACCCACAGACTCTCAGCACCTCAATGCTGAAGAAATGCCTAACACTGTGCATAGGGTACTACAGAATACCATGTGTGCCCTTAGCTTCCCACTCGTTCTCTTTTACTGCTGAAATAGTTGGGTTCATATCTTTCTATTACACCAGTAGTGCCTTCCAACACTTCCTTAAATATCTTACCCTGCCTCACCACCAGATCAGTGCAAATGCTGACACTTCTAAACATCGCCTGAGTTGAATTAATAGCGTTTCAGAGAAAACTGTATTATTACTTACTTTGTGTTATGTGTGCATGCATGTGTGATATATATACACACACACATGCACAGACACACACAAATATTTGCTGGAAAAAAGACAAAGGTTAAAGTGATGTTATAGTTAGGTGAAAATATTTTATTACCATACGTAAAGTCAACCTCCTGCGTACGTATGATCTTCAGCTGTTCACTGTAGGGGATTAGCAGTGGGACCAACTATTTTCTTTAAAAAAAAAAGATATATGTATTAAATACGGGGAAGGGTGTGTGAGTGCATCCCCCCACTCCCAGAGCCACAAAGGCACCTGGTCACCCATTCCCTGAGGACTTTATTTAAAAATAAATGAAAGGGGACGCACAGCCCCTTTCCCGCACCAGCAAGGGTCCGTGGACCCCATCCCCTGGGGCCTTTAGAGGGTGGCCCGATGCCCACCCATAGCACCCACAAACTACTCTGTTGGGGGCTGCGGGCCCCATCTGGCTCCTGGCCAGTACCACACAGGTTGCTGGCAGGAGCCGGCATTTTTGTCTTTTGATCCTACCCAGCGAAAGCAACTGTTTTAAACTGCTCCTGCCAGATGTGAGCAAAGTGGAGTTCCCTGCCCGGAAGAGTGCGGGCAGGGTATGCCTGCACTCTCATTGTGAGGGAACCAGAGTGTCACAGGGGTGGAGTCCCTAGGACTCTGTAGATTATCACAATATAGGCATAGGGAGAGGAGTGAACGAGCCCCGCCCGTTATTATTTTGGCCCCAGGGGTTAGGGTACCCGGGGCCCAAAAGAAGCTGGGGGTAGGGCATACAACCCACCCTTTTTTTTACCAATTTGGCTCGGGTAGATGGGGTTCTCTGGGCCCATTTGTAGCTCGGGAGGGAGGCTGCAGGCGCCTCTCCCATTAAACTAACAGTTAGCCCGAGAGATTGTGCTCCCATGGGGCTCTTACTAGCTTGAGGAGTGGGGTCCCACTCACCACTCATCTCCAAATTTAATAAATATATACATATTTAAAAAAAGAAAAGGTCCTGCGGGAATCCAGGGAGATCACGGCCTCACTTGTGTTTGGCCCTGAGGGCTGGGGCCCCGTGTGTCTCGAGAATGGGGCCCGCTCCCCAAAAATAAAAATGGTAGACCCCCGGACCAGGGCCCACCCTGGAGGTCTATTCCATTTATAATTAGAATGCCAATGGGCCTTCATTTTTTTATTTTTTAATAAAAAGCTTCGATCCCGCAGCACTCCTGCTGGATCGCACCTTTTTTTCCCCCCTACCCTGCATTCTCAGGGAAGCTTTCTGTATGTCTCCTAGAGGTGTTTTCAAAATGAGACAGGTAGGCTTCGACCTAAAAATGAAACCTATACACACTTTTTTTTTTAACGCATCCCCTTTTTCAATGCTTCATTTAAAAGCAATCACAGACATAGTGGTCTGCTGACCCCAACAGGACACCATGCCTATGATAGCTTCAATTCCTAGTGGGTCGCAATTTGTGACCTACCTCATCAATATTCATGAGTTAGGTCAAATTGCGTCGTGCTAGGTATCCGTAATTTGTGAACAGAGCTAATAGTACATAGGTCAGTTCGCAAATTACCACACTGGTCTCAAATTGCAACTAGTGTTTTGCGACCAGTGCTACGTACATCTGGCTCTCGTTCACTTGCGTTGTGCCACACGCCACAGGAAGTCAGATTTCGCAGGCATCTGATTTTGTCCTAGTTGCCTCTTGGTAACCTGCTACGTTTCACCCACCACAAGTCTTTCTGTGTGATTTCTCACCTTTGGGATCTATCTCCTGCTGCTATGTACAAAGCTCGTTTGCTGTTCGTGTGTAGATCTCTGCTAAATTAAGTCTGTCGAAAATTAATGATATAATAAACACGCCAGACTCAGGAAGTATGGCTTTAATAGGTTTCTGTGACCAGATATGCTCTTTGATGTAATAGAATTGTGAAAACATAATGTGGAAGTAACGCGAATGATTTAAATGTTCACCGAGTTACCTAGAATAGTTGTGGTTTGAAGGTCTGCTTTAGCAGTCTTATCTGGCGGGAGCTTTTAGCATTGATTGTGCCAGTGAAGGCAATGAGGCGATTGTACTGAGGCTCACACATTAGCTGATAGAGACCAAGGTGACTGAAAGGATATTATACATTTATTCAACTGATACAAACATACCATTGAATTTTCTTGAACATAGAACTTTTAATAATCCTCTGGCTTTGACGTTAGTAAACACACATGGAGCAAAACTCCCATGAGACAGCTGCATGCGGCAGACGTACTTCCTTCACTCTGAGGAAGAAGCAGCCATGATGCATACATTTACTGTCAGATGCAGTCAGGGTCGGACTGGGACTACAAATAAGCCCAGGCACCAAAATAAAAGTGGCCCCCATTAGCAAAGCAGATAGCTTTAAAGGTGGACCCCAATTGGAAATCAGGCCAGTTCTGAACTTGTAAGGACACGCTGTATGAGTATGTTGCACGGTATGGGAGGCTGCATGCATTTGGTTCGCAGCAGGCAATGTTTGTGGCAATATCAGGGAAATTAACAGGTAAAACTGGCCAACCTGGCCATAAAACATGCCCACAAACTGCTAAGAAACCGACCCACACTCTAACCTGTCAGCCCAGCCCATTGGGCATTGCCTGATTGCTCTATAGGCCAGTCCGACCCTGGATGCAATGTGCAAAAATTAAAAATTCTTCCCTTCCAATATTGCAACGTTTCCTAACTTAAAGAGGCCAACTGTGATTCCTTGAAATGTAATTTTGGTAATATATAGAATAATATACCCCATGTAGTGTCGGCGGAGGTACGACGCAGACACGTGTGAGGGTTCAATACTTCTCTTTATTTCATGCGACCTACTTCGTCGCTAGCCTGCCTCTAACTGCCGTTCTTTCCCGGGCATCTCCTTGCCCCGCCTTGGTTCCGCCCCTCCATGCCTCCTAGTCCGAGGCGGTCCTAGCCCCTTCTAATTCAGCACCACATTACATCTCCCCCTTTCTTAACAAAATTCAAAACGCTCATCCTAATACTTTATGTGTATACTCAAAATAACATCAACATAGTTACAGTTCCTCGATCAGCCGACTCGGCCTCTTGATGTGTCGGCGAGGGCGACTGTCGACTTCAGGACGATCACTGCTTCCTTCATTAGAGTCCGCTCTTGGTGTCAGAGTACTGGTCGCAGTTTCACGTGGACTGGTTTCCCTTTGGATGGAACTACCAAGAGACTCTCTCACCTTGGGACTACATTTCTGGAAGTGAGCCACGTTCCTGGTTATTCTCTTGTCATCCGACTGGGCAGTGATCATAGTCCCCTTTTGTTTGACGACCACCAGAGGAGTCTCATTAAAACGACAGTCAGTTTTTCTTTGCTGTTCCTGTTTCACCAGGACCCAGTCACCTTCCTGAATCCCAGAGGGAGCAGCTCTCCTGCGATGGTCCGCATATGTTTTCATTTTCTCCTTTTTGAGTTGGTCCGTTCGAGCAATGTCATCAGTGTCCGATTCTCAGACCACTCCACCATCGGTATCCGGGTGCGCACGGTCCGGCCCAGCATTAGCGTGGCGGGACATTTTCCCGTCGTGGAATGAGGTGTGTTCCGGTACGCCCGTAGGACTTCATTGAGCACTGTCTGGATGTCTTGCCGTGCCACCTCTGCTTGCTGAATGGCTTTCTTTAGCGTGGAAATGAATCTCTCGATCATCCCGTTGGCTTGCGGCCACAGAGGCGTGATTTTGCGATGTCTGAAATTTAGATGCTTGGCGAAGTCCGCAAAATCCTGACTATTGAACGGGGGCCCATTGTCTATTTTCACTGTTGTAGGGATGCCCCAGGCAGCAAATACTTCATCCAGCACAGGTATCGTACTTGAAGCTCTGGTGGATGAGATGATGTGAGCAATGGGGAAGCAAGAGTATTCATCCATTATGGCTAAGATATATTGTCCCGACATAAATGGACCAAAAAAGTCTACTGCCACTTGCTGCCACACACCCTCCGGTAGTCTGGACATTTGCAGGGGTGCGGGAGGATCAGGCCTGCTGACTAGTTGGCATTGAGGACAGTCTCTCAACGTGTTTTCTACCATTTCATCAAGACCTGGGAACCACACTCGTTCCCTCAAAGCCCTCTTGGTAGCCACGATTCCGCGATGGCCTTCATGGGCTAAATTGACTACTCCCTGACATAGACTTCTGGGGATGACGAGTCGAGTGTCCCTTAACACTAGGCCATTGGGGGCCACTGATAGTTCCTCTCTCACGTGCCTGAAGGCAGCCAGATCATTTTTGTCAGCCGCTCTGTTTTGATCGTCACCTTCCAGATGTCTCCATTCATTGTGTAGCAGTCGCCTCTTCACCTCTAGCAGCGTGCCATCCTCCATAGTAGCATCGATGATGGCGTCGACCGGCACAGCTGGTGGCCGGGCTTGGTCCACCACAAAGTATATGTATTCTTCTGCCACAGAAGATTTGCTTCGTGTTGTTACCTTGGGGTGCCGTGACATGTAGTCAGCGGGATTCTCCGCTTTGCCTGGCTTGTGCACGATTGTATATGTGTACTCCTGAAGGCGAAGACCCCATCGTTCTATTCTGGGGGGCATTTTTGCCCGTGGATTGCCAAATATGGTGATAAGAGCTTGATGATCAGTGATTAGCGTAAAGTGTTTGCCGTACACAAAAATGTGAAAGTGTTCACAGGCCCAGACAACGGCTAAGCTCTCTTTCTCTGGTTGTGAGTACGCTTTCTCTGCCTCCGTCAGACTCCTGCTCGCGTACGCGATTATATGCCGTTGGTCACCCTCTGATTCATATTGAGCCAGTATTGCTCCCAACCCGACTGGACTGGCATCCACCGTAATTTCTGTTTTTTCCTTTTGATCAAAATATGCCATGTTGTCGGCAGACTCCACAGCCTCTTTGATGTCCTTGAAGGCTCTTTCACACTCTGCTGACCACTGAAATGAGTGCCCTTGTTTAGTGAGCTGTCTCAGAGGGTAGCTGATTGTCGCGTAGTTTTGGATGTAGCGCGAACAGTAACTGGCCATTCCTAGAAAGGATCGAACGTCCCCTACATCTCGGGGGCTGGGGGTGTCATTCAGCGCCACCACTTTCTCCGGGTCCGGTCTCATTCCTGCTTGCGAGAAAATGTGGCCAAAGAACTTTAGTGTGGATTTGTGGAACTCTCACTTAGCTTTGTTTAGAGTGAGATTGGCTTCCAGCAAGGCGTGGCAAACTCGCTCCAACGCAGTGTCATGATCCTGTGTGGTGGACCGATATACGAGGATGTCATCACTGTAGTTAAGAGTGTTAGGAATGTGGTGAATGACCTTCCTGATGGCTTCCTGAAATATTTCAGCCGCGGATGACACGCCAAAGCTGAGCCGCTTATACCGGAAAAGGCCGACGTGAGTGGAAAACGTCGTTATGTATCTTGATTTTTCGTGGAACTCGAGTTGATGATACCCTTTGTTTAGATCTAATTTGGAGAATATCGTGGCTCCATTAAGTGACGCAATCATATCACTGATATGCGGCCCTGGGTGTCTCTCTCGCTCAATGGCAGTGTTGGGCGCCCTCATGTCTACACACAACCTAACCATGTCAAGTTCGCCCTTCTTTGGCACGACAACCACCGGAGAAACCCATGGTGTAGGTCCCTCTGTCCGTTCGATGATGTCCGCATCGAGCAAATCTTGGAGCTCTCGTTCAACAGCCTGTTGCAGGTGGAAAGGAATCCACCGGTGGTGTTGTGCTATGGGCGCTACCTGTTCATTGATATGTAATCGAATCTGGCAGCGAGTCATCTTCCCCAGTCCAGTGAACAGCTTTGGAAATTTTAGTGTCACATCAAGCTCATCATCCCCGCTGTACAGGATGTCCACCAGGCGTAGTCGTTCCGCAGTTGGAAGGCTTAGGAGGCAGTCAGCTTCCGGCCCTTTGATGACGTGGATGTGTGCGCGGATGGTCCGATCTCTGTATGTGAGTTGCGTTGAAAATTTCCCCAAGCATGGGAGTGGCTTTCTCGACATCCATGTATATACTTTTACATGGGCAGGGCACAGTGATGGACGAGGCTTGATTCGCTGGTATTCTGCTACTGGCATGTAGTTCAAGGAAGCTCCACTGTCCATGACAAACTTCATATTGTGTTTTCCCACTTGTATACTGAGTCGGGGGTACTTTCTGAGTCGGTCAGGATCCGCGACCATGCATACATACTCGTCACTGTCTTGCGAGATGGGCGATAGTGACCTGGAGTCTTGAGACGACGTGTGCCTTTGTCTGTGACTTTTGTATGATTGACAACTGGACTGAGAGGAACCCGTTGACGAGTCCCGCCGATCCCGTACTGCTTTGGCCTGATGTCTTATGCCAGCCAATAGAGAAGCCCTGTCATGATCTCTTGATGTGAGCCTTCTGTGATTTCCGCAAACATTTTCAAAGAGATTTTCCCCTCCGCACTTACGGCACTCCTGACCCATGGCGGGACACCCATCTGTGTGAGGAAAATCATACCCACAGCGATAGCACTTGAGCCGCCGATCCCTCCGTCTGTTGTTGTGACTGGAGCTGCGATGTCTCCTACGCACCGGCCGTTGTTCCCTCCTGTCACTTGACGGCCTGTGTTTTGCCGGTGAGCGTCTGCATCCGGTGTGCGATTGAATTCTGAAGGCTTGCTAGCGCTTCTCACCTCTCCCAGCCTCCATTTTCATGGCATGTTCTTCCGCTTGGTCATGCACCCGTGTCATCTCTTCTATCTCATCGAGGGAATAGCTCTTTTTTAGCAATTTCTTTCTCAGCGATTCGGATTGGCACCCTTCAATGACCCTCAGGCGCAGGGCATCCTCTGTCGAGAAAGAATCAAATTCGCAGTAACAGGCCAAGCGTCTGAGGCGGGTGATGAATGTGCATATGGGCTCATCCTTTTCTTGAGCAGTAAGATTGAATGTGTACCTCTCATAGTCTATATTTCGTTTGTGAAGGAATTTTCTGTTAAGCGCCGCACGCACAGAGGCGTAAGATGGCGCATCTGCAGCCGGTAGTTCTTTTATTATTTGCCCAACGTCCTTGCCTATCAGGTTGCGTAACGCTATGAGCTGTTGGCCAGGATCCGCCACCTGCGACCCTTTCATGAAATCTTCGAAGTCCTCAAGCCATTCTTTCCACCGAAGGCCCATGCCTCCGCCAGTTTCAAGAACCAACTTCTCAGGTGGGTGCAGGAAAGACACACCGAGCATGCCCAACTACCCAGTGACGGGTGATGTAGACCCAGACTGGCGGACCGGTGACGTCGACATGGCAAGGACCGTTCGTTTGCCAACGTTTGTTGCTTTTAATACGTTTTCCTTTTACTGTTACCAATGCTTGATGATTGTCTGGGCTTGCAATTGCATGTGTCAATGCTTGTTGTCAATTTCAGTTTAATGTTACCAATGCTTGATGATTGTCTGGGCTTGCAATTGCATGTGGCAATGCTTGTTGCCAATTTCAGTTTAATGTTACCAATGCTTGATGATTTTCTGGGCTTGCAATTGCTTGTGTCAATGCTTGTTGCCAATTTCAGCTTCTGCCTGACTTAAAGATGGCCGCCGGGGGAACCTCACAGGGGATAGGTGCAGGCGCCTGACTTAAAGATGGCCGCCTCACTTGCACACGCCCCTCCAGGCTCGATCTCCACACGCAGACCACCGCTCTCCAGCCAGTCCACAAAATGCTCCACACGTATCAACCGAGGGGAGGCACTCACCACGAGTCCTCCAGTGCAGGCAGCACACGACCGGGGTGGGCATCCAGATCGTGGTCTCTTCGACCGGAGCAGTCCTCCTCACAACGACGCCACCGAAGGGGGGCACCTCAGACGACCCTCCACTCAACAGCCACTTCGGAGCGGGCAGCACGCGATCGGGGTGGGCTCCCAGATCGTCGTCGCGTCTCTCCACGCGCGGGGACCACCACGCGGAGTCTCACCAGAGGGGAGGCACTTCGGCTGCACACACGCACACCGGCTCCACACGTGCCATCACAGCAGGCAGCACTTCATGAGCAACCGGGGTAGACACCCGTGTCGCGGCCCTCACACACGGACGCAATCGGGGTAGGCTCCCGACTCGCGCTGAATCGCCGTCCGGAGCACTCCACGCTCACGGAGCTCGTCCAAGCAGTCCCAACTTCCAGGCATGCACCACGCGCTTCGTGGCCAACCCTCGTCGCCAGTTGTAGTGTCGGCGGAGGTACGACGCAGACACGTGTGAGGGTTCAATACTTCTCTTTATTTCATGCGACCTACTTCGTCGCTAGCCTGCCTCTAACTGCCGTTCTTTCCCGGGCATCTCCTTGCCCCGCCTTGGTCCCGCCCCTCCATGCCTCCTAGTCCGAGGCGGTCCTAGCCCCTTCTAATTCAGCACCACATTACACCCCACTTTAAGTCACACCAGTGTAGGTCACTCTGAACCCTGATACAAGCCCTGGGCTTGGTGCCTTAGCTTTATGGGACACATAACTCCTCTGATGATCGATATTATCCTCAGTCTGTGCAGCTGGTGGTTACATTCGTATGTGATGACGCTATGTACTTTTCTTGCGGCTTAACAAACTTCCCAGAGTAAAGGAACCTTTTCACTTATACATAACGTTGAGATTCTAGACCATTGTTTGCCAAACTTTCCAAATGTATTGCCACACCTTGGCTGCACTGCGCAGATCCCGGAAGCAGCTACAGAAGTGAGTGGGAGTGGTGCTGAGTGGAGCTTCAGATCTGCTTTGGGAAATGGGTTCATCGTTTGCAACCTTAGACGTTATTTTACTTTATTGGCATCTGTATAGTGCTAACTTCCTTTTTGTCGCATCCTAGCGCATTCTCTGTTGGTTGCCCTTTCGTTAGGGTCTGGGAAGGGGGTGTGTCCGTTGTTTGAATGTGTTTGCTTGTTAGATGGCGTGCATTACGAAATGAATTACATGTAGGTCTCATCCATCGGATGGCACCTTCCTGTCCAAGGATAGCCAGTGTCTGAGAAGAAATACATTTTGAGCGATTTGAAGGAAAGGACTCCGGTTCCAACAACGCAAATTGTTAATTATTTCTCAATTTTGGAAACCGTTCAAAAATACCTGTTGATTTGCTATGTAAACTTTGTTGTTCTTGAAAGTTTGGGTGTCAGATCCGAAACGGAAGCTGTATGTTTTGCATTGAATTGGTGCGTGCCATCTTTGGTGAGGTAACCAGAAATGACAGGACCCCACTTAAGAATGTGTGGTGAATGCCCAGAAATAGTACCCCCAGGGGCACCCCGCTGTCCCCCCTCCCCCATAATAGGTTACCCAAATGACACACACAAGACAGTTGGTGTTGGGTAACTATGCTGCAGGTTTATTACATAATTCCAGAATATGTAATGGGTGGGTTATCTTGCGGGCGATCCAAGGGCAGGCAACCAACTGGGTCACCTGCCCGCCTGATGAGCCAGGCAGCGCGGGAGCGATGCCCGCCGTTGCTGCCCTCCAGGTGATTCTTTCTACGACCACGTGCCGTTGGTAATTCTACTCACGCCCCCCTTCTGGGGGCGGAGCGTCGCTTAGCAAGCCCCCGGTTGTTCAGGCCCACAACCGCCCGCAGGACTAGCGGGGCGCCGACACGGCTTCCGGGACCCTCCCATGAGGCTCCTCGGTTTTGGCTCAGGCACCCCCTATGGTGCCGCGCAGAGGTACCCTTTGTACCGGCCTGCTTCCAGATCGCCCTGTAACTCCGCCTGCAACGAAAAAGAAAACATTACAACGCTCAGAAATCCCCCCAACCCAACGCCTACGCCGGGTAAGCGGTAGGGAGGGAAATGGCGAGGTGGGCGACAAAGAGGTCGCCAGGAGGGTGGGGGAAGGCTAAATAGCCTCCCCCTCACACCAGGGCCAGGAAGTGACACGCATTGCGCGTCACTTCCGGCCACCCCGAGGAGGGGGGCTCTGGTCTGCGTCCCCGCCCCCCCTCCCCCCCGTGGGAGGGGGTGTGGAGGGGTGACCGGTGCCCCGGGGGCACTAAGGCGCCGACCGCCGATTGGCCCCCTGCGGGGGCCGCGGTCAGCGGCATAGTACCCCCAGGGGCACCCCGCTGTCCCCCCTCCCCCATAATAGGTTACCCAAATGACACACACAAGACAGTTGGTGTTGGGTAACAATGCTGCAGGTTTATTACATAATTCCAGAATATGTAATGGGTGGGTTATCTTACGGGCGATCCAAGGGCAGGCAACCAACTGGGTCGCCTGCCCGCCTGATGAGCCGGGCAGCGCGGGAGCGATGCCCGCCGTTGCTGCCCTCCAGGTGATTCTTTCTACGATCACGTGCTGTTGGCAATTCTACTCACGCCCCCCTTCTGGGGGCGGAGCGTCGCTTAGCAAGCCCCCGGTTGTTCAGGCCCACAACCGCCCGCAGGACTAGCGGGGCACCGACACTGCTTCCGGGACCCTCCCATGAGGCTCCTCGGTTTTGGCTCAGGCACCCCCTATGGTGCCGCGCAGAGGTACCCTTTGTACCGGCCTGCTTCCAGATCGCCCTGTAACTCCGCCACAGCCCTGGAGGCGGCTCACCGTCGCAGCCAGGGCCCCCCACCAACCCGCTATAGTCTTACCTGCAACCTCTCCTATCTAGGGCTACCTGCAACTAGCCTTGCAAAAGGAAGAGTTTGAAAATCTGCCACCTCATGACCGTGTGACAGCGCTAGCGGGACTCAAACCCTGTGAGATCCCTTATATCCACAGGCACAAGACTTACCAATGAGCTATAGCTCCTGGTGTTGTAGATGGCCCCATCTATGTCCCCAAGGCCCGAGACGCTATCCTAGGGTCCGCCGAAATAAAAGGACCCGTTGGGCCTGAGAAGATGTGCCAAGAACTATTCGCCCCCCCATGCGGGAAGGTTACCCCCTTCACAATTCTGGGCCTGCCCGCTTAGGCTATTATGGCGAGAAGGGTTTTACTTAACCTTTGGCCAGCCCCCCCTGATTGCTAAACCTGGAGCACAGGAGTGCTCCTGGCTGCCAGCGCGTGACCATGGGCAAGGGGCGACTCCTGCCCCTGCCCACTATCCCCTATTCCTTATGGGAATTATGCCCCTACAGAACCCTCAGTGATGTAACCCCCTAGGTATACCAGCTTCGGGAATCTGTCTGGCTTAAGCATTGCGCGCTGTCAGTAAAGTTCAAGCATTGAGGATTGACTAAGTCCTACTAAGCCCCTCCCATCGTGTCCGTAAACCCAGATCCCACTGCATGCCCCCCCCCCGCCCTCAACGGCAGCATAGCCGACCGGAGGGGGGCGATAACCTTATCCAGGGAGCGCCATGGGGGTTGCACCGCCCGCGATCCGCGGGGACCCAGGCAGCTCCCAGCCTTGCAGTGCTGGTGTATTAGGGCCGTGAACCGACGCTAATCTCCTAACGGCTCCCCCGGCGCAGGGTGTGCGGCTTCTTTGCCGTCGCACCCCCATTCATTTACTTTGCTCGCGAGGGCCGCCGCCATTGAGAAGTATCCCCGCGGGCGAAAGGCCGACGGACACACGATCGATACAGTATGTAATGAGCGCTCTACCCTAGGCTGAATCACGCTGCGGCGACGCTTGGGCAGAGGAAGGTTTAGACCTTGCCCGCGAAACCCCCTGAACCCTAGTTCGATGCGGCCGCCAACCACTATCTCGCTGCGGCCGATGCATGGGCAGGAGAAGGTCTGGAAGGCATTGAAGCGCTTTAACTAGTACAGTGATGAGGAGGCGACACGGGGTCGAATTGCCTTTGCACCTGATAAAGAAACTGTGGACATAGTGCTGGAGACTACCTACCCGAGTGCTGGGACCGCCGAGAGCGTCAAATAAGAGGAGACTCTCTTTCTGTGCTCAACTATGTCCTACCTTTACTCTAGCAAACAACTCAATTGGCGACCGTGGATTGTGCTTGGGCCGCCAATCGTGCGGTGTCCTTTTCCTGGACTAAGCACCTTAAATGCCCCGGCTAAAGGCACTTGGCGTGCCGGCGCTTTGACTTTAAAAGAAAGAAAGCCTCGAGACCGCAGGTGCACACAAGTTGTCCAGTCGTCTCCCCTACCGAGCAACTCCTAGTAGCCCTGGACGCATATTTATATAGCGCGAGCTCGAACCGAAGGTAGTGGCGCGCTTAACGTGGGCACCGTTTGCGCATCCACATTCCAAAAGAGGAGATAAGTTAACCCGGAGGGATGAAATGACCCGCGCAACTCGACAAGGCAAGGTGTTTTTTTTTTTTTTTTTAATAATGCTGCATATTGATATAGCGCGACTCGAACCGCAGGTTATTGGAAATGCCCACAACACCTGGTATTCCCAGGCGGTCTCCCATCCAAGAACTAACCAGGCCCGACCCTGCTTAGCTTCAGAGATCTGACGAGATCAGGTGCATTCAGGGAGGCGTGTCCGTGCGGACCAAAGGCTCAAAAGCGGGATCGGCCAGACCGCAATGTCCCGCACATTTATACAGTGCGGTCTCGACCGACTGCACTGGAGCGCCAGCCTGAGCACCGTGCCTGCATTCGCAAAAGGGGGGTGAACAGGAAATCGACGGGATGAAATGAACCCCGCCTTCATCCCACTGAGCCCACAGGCAAACCCCCGTGTTGCCCCCACAGCGCCCCTCCCCTGCTTCGAACTGCGCGCGCCACAAACTTAGCCAGCCGACCCCGCACCAAGCCCGTGCTACCATGTCCCAGGACAAAATCGCGCTAATATTACACTACACAACTGCCTATTACACTGCCCCTGGGCACTTTAGAGGGGCGCCGCGCTCGGACCGCCAACCCCAGTAGGGCCGGTTCTCCCCTAAGTCACCTGTGCAAACATGGGTGCGCACGGCTGCCCTGCATTTTAACTTGCGCCCTCTCACAACCCCCCAGTGGCCGCAGTGAATCGATGAAAAGTGCCGCCCCAGCATACCTAATCACTGGAGCGACGGTGGCCTCTCCGAGTCGTGGGCACACTCATGCACGATAATGATGACCCCCCCGCGGCAGCACAATCTTATATGCCACCCCCTACATGCCCGATCCCTGTGTGGAAGCGGCAAAACTACGCCCTGCAGTTGCCGGGGCACCCAGGGAGGCCTTTTCAGCAGGCCGAAGGAGGTATGCAACTGGTGAGCAGAGAAATTTGCACTCACGTGCGAGATTGGCGGCAGACAATGTGTGCAGGAGCTGTGGGGTGGGGATTAACCACACCCCCAGAAGTACAGCTGTACACATGATGCACGGTTTGATCTCGACCCGAATTAGAATTCAGCGCCGAAAATGAGGTAGCCAGAGATGTTACTCAGCGCCAAGAGGCCGTGCACGTGACACGCTTCCCACGTACCACCAGACTATTAACGCTATCATATTTATGTAAATTATCCGCAGAAATCTCGCCGCTGCTGTGCCCTCATGCAATTTATAGCATGTAATAGGAAGCCCTAGATCATGCGCCAAGGCTGAGTAACTAAATTATAGCGCAAGAAAAGCTTAATTATGCGGCTTAATGCAGCGCATTTAGTGATGACATTACTTCCATAGTTTTGCCATTTTTACACAGGTTAACGCTGTCTGAGCATACCTTTCATCTCATTAGTGCCAGTTTAATAGCCACATACAAAATGAGCCACAGAAAGTGGACCAGCCAACTGGGCGGCGCGCGCAGCCCTCGATGCGCCGGCAGCAACTTTTGATCAGTTTCAACTAGAAACATTATTTTGTTCCAATTTGCATGTTATGCAGTAGATGATGGATTATCTGGCAAAACACCAAGCCTCAAATCCACATGAGATACAATAAAGAATGATTTTGCGCAGTTTCTTCCACAGCACATTGCTGTGACACGTCGCCAGAAGTTCGCAAGTTCACATGCAGCGGCAGTACGGCTTAGCCGGGATCTGAACTCGCGCTGCAAACCTCAAGCCTTAACCACAGACCGCGGCGATCGGCGGGGGCCGAGATCAAAGCGCAACAATCATACAAATCTGCCGCCATCTCCTATCCACCCTTTCGTACATTTACAGACGGGCCAGTCTCAGGCTCGTAGCCAGCGGTACAATTCCACTCGCGTTGTGGGCTAAGTCGAGAGGCGGAAAGTAACCAACTCATAAGGCATTAAACCTCCCCTCTAAGCGATGTTTGAATAACCGAGCTTCAGACAGGAGAGATTGCACCCGCCCCCCGTGTGCATTTGGCACGGGGGCGCCGGATGAATGCTGGTGGCCGGACCTGAACTAAACTAAAGTAGAGTAGAGCAGGGTAACGAAGCGCCGCCCCCCAAAGCCATGCGCAGCTGACCAGGTCCGACCAGTGCCTCACTGGCCCACTCCTGGGTGAACCGCGGGCCGGGAAAGTGTCATCGAGGGGTCGCGCTGCTGCAGCCGCCACGATCAGCAGGAAAAGCTGTGGACGGAGCCTTCTGCTACACCGTGGAAGGCACCGTGGAACAGTCGGGTAAGACCGGGGGCTGGGGGAGATAGCGAAGGCCGGGTTTGTTCTGCCAGACTAGCCGCAACCGAAAACAGGTGGGCTTCCCCCGCCACAGTCCCGTCTTGCTCCTTACACTCCTGCGAGTGCAACCCTGTGCCTCTCCTCCCAAGAGGTAGGCGGAGGCAGGCGTGGGGGTCAGGGCCCAGAAAATGGCCTGCTGTTGGGGACCACATCCCCCTGCGTGTCGTGAGCTACCCGCAGGCAATAACCGGATGGAGGCTCAGAAGGCTCGCTATTCCCCCCCATCGCGATACCACGCGGGCCAGAGCCCCCGCGACCAGCATCAGCGGCGATCCTGGGGCCCGGGATGGACTGGCGCCTACAAATTGCTCTGGGCCCGCCATTACTAAATGCCCACTCCCCGGTCACAGCGCCGGCCACGACCAGGGAAGGGGTGCCGCAACCCTTGTCCCCCGGGAGCTGCCCCCCCCCCCATGGCGGATGCAACCACGGCGGGGGCCGGGCACAGGAGCCCAACCTCGGGTAAGGGGGGGGGGGACAGCACTCACCGCAAAAGCACGAAACCAGGGGACACGTCCTAAGGGTGGCGAGGTGGGCGACAAAGAGGTCGCCAGGAGGGTGGGGGATGGCTAAATAGCCTCCCCCTCACACCAGGGCCAGGAAGTGACACGCATTGCGCGTCACTTCCGGCCACCCCGAGGAGGGGGGCTCTGGTCTGCGTCCCCGCCCCCCCCTCAGTGGGAGGGGGTGTGGAGGGGTGACCGGTGCCCCGGGGGCACTAAGGCGCCGACCGCCGATTGGCCCCCTGCGGGGGCCGCGGTCAGCGGCATTCTCCTTAGCTGTGATGTACCCGACCCACTGCCAGCACTGAGTCCTCACATGAGTGAAACATCCTTTTGGTGCGTGGCCCCCCTACGTAAACCGCCAACTCCCTCCTCCACTCACGCTCCACGTCACACCCAGGGATCCATGGAGATATGTGTATACATGGCCAAAGGTCTTTACACTTGTCGAATTTACAAGCATTAAGAAGGCAGCAGCTGATTAATTCACTACACGCACCGGCCAGCAGCCTGTATGTCAAGTCTGTACTTTATCAGATCTAGAACATTCTGCACAAGTACCAATATCCTTTCCCCTGTGCTGGTAGCATAACATCACATAAACGTATCCGAAGTGTAGCAAACCCAGGAACGGCGAGATGTCTGCATCCTGTTTTTGCTATATATGTGTTATCCCTGGACGGGGCAGGAAATTTCAGTCATTTTTTAAAAAAATACTTTGAATCATATTTGGGCATAAAACTTGATATGTTACTAATATAATACAGTTTTCACAATCATTTCATCGGTGCCATGTCACCAAACAACATATTGACATTTATTGGGCTGCTTTGTGTCTACCATGATCATCTCATTTGCATATCGCTGGCATGCATGTTATACATTTGTGTATTACAGGAAAAAATGTCCCATATATTTGTATAGGAAAATATACAGTAGAATGCAGTTTCAGTTTTGTCAGAATCAGCGGAGCTTACAAACTGCTTATGCGTGCCATCTGACATATATACTATACACAAATTACTCGGGTGGGACTACATAATTGTACAGTATATTAATCCACCAGATTTGACACCTCGTAATTCTCTTTTTGACAAAAAGGTCTCTTCTAGTTTTTTTCTACTAATTTAGTCCCGTGTCCCACACTGCCACACGTACAGCCCCATTTCTCGTCTTATTTTGTACGGTAATGACCGTAATTTCAGCCTCTGCCTATTCAGCTCATTCCTACTTCCACTGGGCTAACAACAGAGCATTTCAAGACTTCCATATTAGCTAAGACAAATCTTCTGTTTTTAGACCGAAGCATTAGACCCAATAAACAGAGTCTAGGAGTTCAGCCGATTGTGCCACCTGTTAAACGGGCCTATGGACCTGTTTACAGCAGACATTTTTCTGCCAGTGGCTCCATAGGCAAGATGGATAGGAAAGGAGACAGGGGACACCCCTAACACATATACGCACCCCAACCTGTCAGTCCCTCTATTTGGGCAGAGTGCAAAAATATGTCAGTCTGGAATGCAACCCCTGTATTGGAGAGTAGACACAAATCAAAGCCTTATTTATATCCGCCATGTCTTGTTTAGATTCCACTTCACAAACAAATGTGATAGACCCTTCAACGCTGTACCTACCTTCTTCTCGGGCAGTGCCTGGCAAGACCTATCCATTTCTATATTTGAAACACAATTGAAGACCGCTTCCCCGAGGGAGGATCCTGCAACAATGCCTGGGTGATTGCTTCTAATGTGCCCAGAAACTCCACCTCTTAGGTGTTTGGTGCATGAGTGCATACTATTGCTAGCGAGTCACCCTGAAGAAGGCCCATTTCCACCACAGATTTACTCTCTGGGGCTGTTATGGCCTGATGAGCTACAGATGGGATGCTTGACTTAACCTATATAAGTGCCCCTCTGCCAGTCGACAAGTATGCTGTAAAAATTAATTGCCCCCTCCATCTCTTATGTAATTTCTTGCCCTTAACTCAGGGCAGGTGAGTCTCTTGGAGGCAAGCTGTATTTGCTGTCTGAAAATAGATCTGACTTAGGTAAACACAAACTGCACTTGTTAAGTAGGCTCTATAGACTTGCATGTAGAAGCTTAGAGGTTTATTTAAAAGTTCACTGAACACAAAATGTGCAAGTAAAGACAAGTAGTTCCACACACATCCAACCAACAGCTTAGATGTTAATTCAGCTCAGCTCTTGACTTAATCCTTGTCCCCACTGCGTCAGATAGAACCAACGCCAAATGGAACAGTTTGACATTATACTCAGACTGACATCATGGCTCAGGGACAATATCTTACACTTAGAGACACTGAAGAAACATAGGGGAAGGGGCCATAGGTGCCAAATCCACTTGGTCCTGCAAGGCCATTCCTGGCAGAATATAACATAAGCAACAGTTCGTTAAGTCCACCTGCAAACTGCTTCATTTTCATTTCTTATAGACTCTGGCGGTATGTGCTTAACACAGTCTACTTAGTAGATGTCTTCCTAATAAAACAGACATGTAGAGGTTTGTGAGTCTTCGTCTGTGTGCACTTTTTGCACAATGGTGGTAGCAATATATAACTATGTTTGAGATGATCTTTCAGTTGAAATTACATTTTATGATTTCAATTTAATTTAATTCAATTGTTCTTTATTTCGGTCACTTGGACCATAAAAGAATTACAGCATAAAAAAATTCATAGCATTGGAATACAGTATAATTTGCAGTTAATTTAACAATTTGTAAAACCATCATTCGTTCAATAACTTAATACACTGGGTGCGTCTGCGCCACATTGAAGTTAAAAATTTTGCCAACGCAAAAACAATTGGGGCAGACAGATCGCTTTTCAAGATCCTGTAAGCAGGATAATAGCGCCTAAAGCCCAGATTTCTCAGTATTGGGACAAGCCAGTAGTTTCTTGCTTTCCTGTATGCTGGACAGAAGAATATTATATGCAAATCGCATTCCCTCCAGTAGTCACAAGCTGGGCATTGGAGTGAGCTCTCAGTATTTGTCCATCGTGCAGTGTGCGCTTTGAGAGGAAGGGTGCCATACCGCCACTGCAGAAAGAGTTTCCTGGAAATAGGGGGGGCAATATTGTCAAAAACATCCTCCTGGAGATATAAGTCTTTTACCGCCAAGAATTTGCCCGTCAGAGATCTCTCCTCTGCGTTGGTTATGTTAGTACGCAGTTGATATTCATGATAGACTTTTGAGAGAGACTTTCGTGCAGTTCTAGGGCAGATGTTTTCTGGGTCGGACCATAAATTTTGCCTGCCCAATACCTCGCATATTTGTTTGACATGTCTGAGCCAAGGAAGCCGTACAGGATTACGCAGTCTCAATATTTCCTGTAGCTCGGCTCTATAATTAGACAGTTCTGGAACCGACCATAGTCTCTGCCAATACAATAGCGGTTTCAGACTTAATTCTTCCAAAATCGGTCTTAGGCCTAGGTCCAGTCTCAGTGGTAAAAGAGGGGTGCTAGACGGGAGCCCTGCTAATTGTCTAATAAAATTGTTCTCAGTGACCTGAAGAGTATGGGTGGCAGAATGCCCCCATAATTCAGCACCATAAATCACTGCCCCTTTTGCTTGCATCCTGTAAATCTGTAGCCGAGAGGAAAGTGGCTGATAGGTCAAACCACGGGACATCCTTGCCAGACCACCTGTCATTTGGGTTAGTTTGAGTCTAGCCTTAGTGCAATGTGAGTCCCAAGTCATGGACTCATTTAGTGTTATCCCTAGGTATTCAAATTTGGAGACCCTTTCCAGCCTGATGGGTCCTAGTGTGGGGTTGGGACGTAATTTCTGGGGGGGGTTGAAGATCATGTACTTGGTCTTCGAAGCATTGATCCCCAACCCCCGAATCGCACAGAAATTTGCGAATCCATCAAGGATCCGCTGGATACCCATTGGAGACTTTGAGAGCAACAGGGTGTCATCTGCAAAAAGAATAGCAGGTACCCCTGTGCCTCCGAGTCTAGGAGCATCAATATTTTCCAGCGCATTTAAATGGTCGATCACCCCGTTGACAAAGAGGCAGAACAGAGTCGGCGCCAGCACACAGCCCTGTCTAACCCCCCTGTCAACGGGGAATCGGTCAGTCAAGGTGCCCCCCCTTCCAAACCTCACCCTTGCATAATTCCCCAAGTGGAGTCTTTTTAAGATGGCTAATATATCATTGGGAACCCCCATGTCGTCCAGGACTCCCCAAAGTTTGTCCCGAGGGACTAAATCAAATGCGGCACGTAAGTCAACGAAAATAGTATACAAAGTGCCACCTTCTATTAAAACAGTTTTCCAATGGATACAGTTTAATCTAAAAATCTGATCAATGGTGGAGACTTTCCTCCTAAAGCCAGCCTGATATGTGCTCATGATGTTTGATTCATCTATCCACTCTTGTAATTGATTAAGAATAAGTCTCCCAAATAATTTTTGGGAGACATCTATGAGACTAATTGGTCTATAGTTGGCTGGGAGCAGAGGCGAGCCCTTTTTAAAAATTGGGACGATCTCTGCTCCCAGCCAAGTATCAGGAAGCTTCATGCCCTTTAAAATAGAATTGAATAAAAACACAAAATATGGTGCCCAGACTTCAGGTTCCTGTTTAAACAGGTCTCCCGGAAGGCCATCCAGACCCGGTGCCTTTCCTGACGCCAAACCCATAATGGCTACTTTGACTTCTTTATGTGAGAAGGATAGGGACGAACTCAAGGGTATACTTATTTGTGCTTGGACAGGATCGACCACCGTCCCCTCTGAAGGCATATATAGGGACTGGAAGTGGTCCTGCCAGGTCTTAGCAGAAATGTTGGGTTCGACCGCAGAGACCAGCTCTTCTGAGCCTGTGTTTGCACAGCGCCAAAATTTCCTTGAGTCTCTGCACGCCAGATATTTCGTTAATTTCTCCCACTTTTCCTGTTCCCATTCTAGCTTTGCATTCTTAATTAAGAATTTGTATGCCTTTCTTTGTTCGCTGATTTCGTCCCGATCGTGTCCATTCTTTATTAGTAATAGGAGGTCACTTTTGGCCTTCCTGCAGGCGGAATTGTACCAAAGGGGGCCAGTGGTAGTCCCACGGGCCCTGTGGGGTTTACTAGTTAAAATTTCTGACACAGATGTAGTGAGATCTGCATGTAGCTCGCCCAGCTCCATAAATAGACCCATCGTACTGGAACCACTATTTAAGACTTGAGCCTTCTCTAACAAGGGGGTGACTGAGGCGTATAACTTAGGGAGCAACCCTTGTTTCGTTAATAACGTCTCCCATTCTATTCTTCGCCTATTGTTGGAAAGAAGTAACCCAACATCTGGAGACTCTCTGTTCTTTTTCAGGGGTTCAAGTCCCGCGCAAAGAAGCTCAAGCTCCAAAGCATTATGGTCGCTATCCTCTCTTAGCAATATGCGAAAGTCGCTTAACTTTGCCCATAATGCCAGTGGGACTAGGATGTAATCGAGGTTTGATGTTGTATTTCCCCTATGAAAGGTACATTTTGGAGGTATATCTGATGGTAACCTTCCGTTGCAGGCCCTAAGTCCGTGTTTAAAAGTAAGTGATGAGATTTGCACCGCCAGAGGAGACCAGGCTCTTGGGGCCGGTAACTGGGAGGGGGGTATAGACCAAACAAGATCCTCCTCCTTGGTCAAGCTATCCGAGGAGCCCATAAGGGGCTCATAATGGCAGTTGAGATCTCCTCCTATTATGTAGGGGACGCCTTCAGGGATTGTATTGAGGACAAGATCAAGCTCATCAATAGTACTTGATTCTTTCGAAAAACTAACTGGCCTTGAATAGACATTTATTACCAAAAAGCGGTACGAGTCTGGCCATTCTAGGAGTACGGCCAAGATATCATCCGAATTTAATGTCAACGGGGCAGCCCTGCAACCTAGATCTATGGCTATCCAAATTGCCAGACCGCCAGAAGGGCGGCCCTTGCCGCACCATTTAGCATTCTTCGAAAAAACAGCGAAGCCAGTGCGTGTAAAGTCTTCCCTCAGCCAGGTTTCTTGGAACAGACAAATGTTCCTATTCTCTATAAAGGTATTCCAAGCCGGGCAATTTAGTTTATTGGACAAACCTGCCACATTCCAGGATAAAATATTTAAAAAGGGAACTTTGATATTCCCTAGGTTGGGAGATAATGGTATAGTGTCCATGGGATTTGCATTGAAGTTGACATGGATTTGATCTAGTGCAAGGCTCCCCTGTACCGCACCACTAGGTTCAGTAGGAGACACTTCACAGGATTGCAGATTCGTTTGTGTCTGCTGGGTCCAATAGTCTGAGTAAGAATGTCAGGTGGGGCAACGTGTAGTGGGGGACTGTTGCGGTTCTCCGCCTCCCCTGAATTTTGCCTATCCAGTCAATCCACTCTATCTAAATAGCTAAACCTATTGTATGTTGGAAAATAGTCATCCCTCATGTTTCTAGGGATAGGGTGAATTTTTTGTACAATAGATCTCCGCCTCCAGTTCCTTCTGCTAGACACAAGTTCCCATCCCTCTCCCTCTCCCTCACGTCCCTTTGAGGGATAAAAGAAGGACAGGGGGAGGGTTTGAATTGGCGACCCCTGCGTGTTCCGGGGCCAACTACAGATATACTTGACAGTAGCAGGGTCCCTAAAATTTATCACGACACAGTCTCCCTGTATAGACTTTCTAGTGGAGCCTATCCAGGGGGTTCTTCTAACCATAAGAACCTCGCTGTGTGAGCCCTCTGGCAAGGGTCTGTTAATGGACAACCAGTGGATAATTTTATTTTTTAGTGCGCCCACTGATTCTCCGGAAGAGGTGGTTAATTCCGGAATACCTGCCAGAATCACCACGTATGGAATAGCCTGAGGTGGGAGATTAACTATCCTGTGCTGTGGGGCCAGCGTTGGTGTCACTAGAGGGGGAGGAGCCGAGGGTTCTTGTCGAGTTGTGTTATCACTAGTTGGATTGGGTGGTAATTTTATGATTTGCATAGAACCTTTGGCCCCTAAAATGAATAAACACGATTATTGGTAATGTACTAACTCAGTTAGGTTTTGACATGCTAAGTTTAGTGAAGATTATTCTATGGGAAAGAAGCTAAGGGAAAATGAAAAAATTTATAATTTTAAATGTTCTCTCCCCAGGACATTTTGCTGAAAGGTAGTGCAAAAACTGTTGAACTGATTCACACCAAATGTGGCATGAACCTAGAACCTTACACAGAAAGTGTGTTTGTTTGATTTGTTTTCAATCTGTTCAGAAGTTTTTGAGATATCAGCATTTGAAAAAGATGCAGTGTGGCATTTGAAAAGGTTAGAAATTTTGCATACCTTTTCAGTGGAAAACCTATTTGTTAATTTGCTTATAACATTGCCACAATTTGACAAATATCCATGAAATTGACAGAGCCCAATTAAAAGTGTTAATCTGCTAATAAGTTCGACACTGTGTGCTGAATCTGCACAAAATCTGACAGAAGCTCAGAACAATTCGTGTTTTGCTGGTATGTCAATTTTCTTCCAACCCGTAAGAGGGGGAGGATACTTAAGGGGGGGGGGGGGGGGGAGTTAATACAATTTTGATTTGCTGGTAACATTTGTGCTGTTAGATCGACCTGTCTGGAATGTGGCAAATAGTTAACAACTGGTACCCAGTGTAGGTATATCAGGCTATGTGGAGTTCCAGTGGAAGGCTAACATTAAATGGGTGTGGGAGCAATAATCTTTATGATTTGCAAATAACTCTGCCACCATTTGATGGATCTGCAAGGCATTGTGTAGGGACTTAGCACATATAACCTTCTTTTACTATTTTTAAGTTTGTGCAGATCCATCATTGGAGGTTGAGTTAAATTGGAAGGCTGTGGGTGTGTTCATTTGCTAATTACAATGGTACTGTGATGAATCTGCACAAACTTTGACAGAAGCCTATAAGATTTGTTTTTTGATTGTTATGTCAAGATTTGTGCCAATCCATCAAAAAGGAGGGATAAAATTAAAGGAGGGAAATACCATGTTCAGTTGCTTGTCACTTTAGTACTGCTTGATGAATCTGCATCAAATATGGCAGACAGTTATCAAGAACATCCAGTGCAAGTATTTCAGGTTGTGTGCATATCCAATGTGGGAGGAGAAGTTAAAGTGGGGGGGGGTTGTCAAAACAATGTAAAGATTTACGCATAACTTTGACACCATCTAATGGATCTGCATGAAGTTTTACAGAGGATTACGGTGAGGAGCTGAGGGCATGAAAGAATAGTTCATTTGCAAATACATTTGCCACTGTTTGATTAACCCACACACAGTTAAGCAGATTTAGCTTACTTACTTTTGAGCACAACAATTGGGGGCGGCAAAAATATATAAGAGCGCAATTAGAGCTTCATTCACTAATAACTTAGCCCTGTTCAATTCTATGGCAGGACCTGGAGGCGAGGATTAGGCTTATCTCTCTTCAATTTGTTCTATTTAATTTTACTCCGGCAGCCATTTCTAATGGTGAGTATGAACAGAAAATCTACATCTTCCATGAACAATTGAGAGTGACATCATTACATTCCAACCAATCCAAACATAGTCCATGCAATAACAGTCCTTGGAGACCATCTATCTCCCTCTTTCTTCGCTGCTCCAGCAGCAAACAGATAAGTGCTTGTTATTCTCCTCAGTAATTCTGCCTTGTTTATGACTCTAGGCTGGGACTGCGCCGCCTTTCTCGGTCGCTCCCTTTTGTGTTTGCAGTTTGTATATATTGTAATTACCTCAAGTATTTAGCCTGTGTTTAACGTGTGTTCTATTGTAATTGCCTCAAGTATTTAAACTTGTTCGGGCGATTGTGTTTAGCGGGAAGGCGCGCTTTACGGCCGCTCCCTGTGGGTTACTGCCGATTGATGTGATAATTGGCTGTCACCTTTGAGGTTACGAACACCGCGGGAACCCGGTCTCCTACGCAGTCTCCTTTTACAGGCTCGCGCGCGGTGCGGTCTTCTGACCGGCAGGGGGCCCACGCTTGATTACTCGCAGAGCGCTCTCTCTCTGCCCCCTGCGGCGGCCGGAACACGTCAGCTTTGAAGCTGAGGCAGTGTTCCGGCGGCTGTTTGAACATCGTGGGAGGGTTGAGAGGAGTGCGTGCCTGCAAAGTTTAGAAACTGACATACGTTAGTGTAATTGACTAAAATTACTTCTGTCAATTGCGTTTGCGTGTCTGTTATTTAGTCGAGCCGGTGCCTGAAAGGATCAACACCCTGCGGGGCAAGACCATTCATTCCCCTCCACGAAAGGGACACCCCAGGCACTTACCCCACAATAAAATAAGGGGGCGGCCCCTAGACTCAGTGCACTACGTGCGTTAATTTGTCTACAAGACTACTTTCTCTCTTTTTCTGTGGGAATAATTCCCTTACATTACTATTACCCTCATGGATTATGCGGAAGTTGGGGACTACACAGAAGAAGAAGAGGTTACTTACCTCCCTATAGATGACCAGTTCTGTGAGGTCATGGACGCATCCATCCTGAGGGCGGTGACGCAGGTGGTGGCCACATTGGAGAAGCGGGGAAAGAGAAACAAGGGGGGGAGTAGAGAGGTTCCACTCAACGAGTGGTGGAGGTGGATACTTCCTCCCAACCAAGCGTACTTAAACAAAGGGATCCACCCGCATGTATAACATACCAAGAGATTCCCATTCATACCATGTGTGTCCCACGGTCGTGGAGAATACACATCTGTTGTTAAAATACCCCTCACACACCAAAAGGGCCCTTGGTGTCATGCTTCATCATAGGGGTCTTCCCGCCCCTCTACGGGACGGGGCGTGCTACGACCAGCGTGTACGTGGGAGCACTGTTCTTGGTAGGACTACTATGTGTAGTGCAGGGGTGTGCAAGGAAGGGTCAGGAGTGAGTGGAGAGTGATGTTAAAAAATACCTGGCTTACTGGACTAGGAAAAAATTTTTTATTCTGCCATCTAAGCTGGTATTAGTAAAAATGTGGGGATGGAGGGTGTATGCCTCAATGAGCTTGACCTCCTGATGTCGACATGTTTCGAAGCTTACCCCAAGCTTCTTCGTCAGGACCTAAGAAGATCCCTTCCAACAATGCACTGTGATGTGGTGAGAAATAGTGGGTGTAAAAATAAACATAGGAGGTAAATAGCCTCCAAAAGTTGGTACCGCCCCACTGGGTCTTACGTACTCCTTGTGACTTGCTGCAAAAAGGATAATTTCCTCATGAGCTCATTTACCGGGTGGTTGAAGTGCCAAAATAGGCTACGCCTCCTAGGATCAATGTCCTGCTGGAAAAACCACCCCGGTCGGCTCCGTCGACCGGGGTGGTTTTTCCAGCAGGACATTGATCCTAGGAGGCGTAGCCTATTTTGGCACTTCAACCACCCGGTAAATGAGCTCATGAGGAAATTATCCTTTTTGCAGCAAGTCACAAGGAGTACGTAAGACCCAGTGGGGCGGTACCAACTTTTGGAGGCTATTTACCTCCTATGTTTATTTTTACACCCACTATTTCTCACCACATCACAGTGCATTGTTGGAAGGGATCTTCTTAGGTCCTGACGAAGAAGCTTGGGGTAAGCTTCGAAACATGTCGACATCAGGAGGTCAAGCTCATTGAGGCATACACCCTCCATCCCCACATTTTTACTAATACCAGCTTAGATGGCAGAATAAAAATTTTTTCCTAGTCCAGTAAGCCAGGTATTTTTTAACATCACTCTCCACTCACTCCTGACCCTTCCTTGCACACCCCTGCACTACACATAGTAGTCCTACCAAGAACAGTGCTCCCACGTACACGCTGGTCGTAGCACGCCCCGTCCCGTAGAGGGGCGGGAAGACCCCTATGATGAAGCATGACACCAAGGGCCCTTTTGGTGTGTGAGGGGTATTTTAACAACAGATGTGTATTCTCCACGACCGTGGGACACACATGGTATGAATGGGAATCTCTTGGTATGTTATACATGCGGGTGGATCCCTTTGTTTAAGTACACATTGGAGAAGCAACTGGCGGCACTCCAAGCACAGTGTCAGCTACTCCTCAAACTGAGGCAAGACCATCAAGGGCCCCTGGCCCCCCTACCTCCTACTCTGGCGGTTAACCCACCTAGCATCGCCCCCTCAGTGTGTGGAGAAGCGTAAACGTGGGGATGCCCAAGGGGTTGATTTGGATGCCTTCGCCCGCCTTAAGAAGGCTTTTCTAGATGCTCAACCTGTGGTAGACACCCAGGTTCCTGGACCCTCTAATGCAAGCCCACCTTCTCCACCACAAACGGATTTAGGGGATGGGGATGATTCTCCCACCAATTTGGACAGGGAGGGGGGGGGGTTCTCGACCTTGGTGCCCCACGGCTAGCTCCCTGGGAGGGTCAGACCTCCCGACAGACACCGATCCATCTGCCCACGAAGATTGATTAAACCGAGATGACCTCCTACATCCTAGATCAGCGGAGTGGTGTCCGGCCCTATAGGTGGCGGCCTACATGGCCAGCCGCCTGCGGAAATCCGCTGGACAAAGAGGTGAGAGGCTGCCTCAAGGCAGAATGCCCTCATCCTGCCCTGGACGGAATGGTGGCCATGACGCCTGAGATAGACCCCAGAATGGCCACCTTTATCGCGAAATTTGTACGCGATCCTAAGAAAGGGATCGATCGCTCTTGGTGCTCATGCGAAGATAATCTCCTGGATATTGCTGGTACATTAGCCAAAATAATGGATATGGCGGACGACGCCAAAGCCTCGGGCTCCCTCATACCCCCGGAGGTTCTTTCCAACTGGGCCCAACGGGCAATAATTTGTCTGAGAAATGCAAATTGTGCAATTTCCACTGAGAGACTCAGGTCACTTCTTATTAAAATCGATCCCAAACTGGGGGAGCTCTCCACGTCGGAGGCGGGGACAGTAGCCCTGGGGAATTTATTCGGGGACCCCTTCGTAAAGGAATTAGCCAAATTTGTTAACACACTTAATTCCTTGGACAAGGAGTAGTCCTCAATTAAGAGGATCTTCATCCTCCGTGTTTTTACGTCAGCTGGACGAGGTAGGGGGCGCTCGTCCGGCTGTCCATTTCAAACAGCCTCCAAGGGTTCAGAGTCCAGACGTGGCCAGTGGCAAGATCCCGAGAAGTTTGGAAACTTCTATCAGACGAAATCCTACCCCCGTCGCCGTGGAGGCAGAGGCGGCCAGAGGGGAAACTTCAATAATGCACAAGGTGAGAATTCAGAATCCTAAGGGGGTTTCAATTGGGGGGCGGCTGGCCCTTTTTCAATCGAAATGGAGGGAACTTTCCTCAGATGCATGGGTGATTCAAACAGTGGGAGGTTTCCACATCGAGTTTTATGGGACACCATCTCAAATACACCCTCCCACCCAGTTGGTGTTTTCTCCCGATTAGAAGGCAATGATGACCCAGGAGGTGAAAGACCTTTTATGGAAAGGAGCAATAACACGCTCAGTGCTCCACCCACACGGGTTCGTCAGCAACATTTTCCTAGTGGAAATGAGGGACGGCGGACAGAGAACAGTCATCAACCTCAAGGAGTTCAACTCTTGGTTGCTCTACCGCCATTTCAAAATGGAGGGGATTCACCTCCTGCGGCACCTACTCCAAATGTCGGATTGGATGGTGCGTCTAGATCTGAAAGACGCCTATTTGGCAGTACCCATTTTCCCCCCACACATGCGTTTTCTGCAGCTCTATTGGGAATCCCAAATTTTCGAATTCACCGCCCTTCCATTCGGACTCTCCTCGGCTCCTTGGTGCTTCTGATGGAGCAGGTAGTGCAAAATTTTGTATACCTCCTCTATTTTGCATGAAAGTATTAATTGAATAACCTACTAATAATAATAATTTACTAATGGTGTGCTGTGATTTATTATAACTAACCATTTGCATACACAAATTACACGTGGGAACTTGCTATTTGCATGGCAAAATAACTCTAATAACTAAAATACGTATGCATATTAATAGTGGTATATGTGGTAATGATTTATGTTGCTTTTGTGGCGTTTACATCTTCGTGGAGGACCGTAAAGGTGAATATATTGCTTTAAATGTCGCTGTATGCTAGGAAAATACTAATATATAAAGGGATTAGTAAGGGTATAACATTAGAAGCATCGTTTCTTTTTTATTAATTATTCTTTTGTGTTTGTTTCGCTTAAGTTGACATTTGGGCCTATCGCAATATGGCGGCAGAAACCGAGTTCAGAAGTGGCCACCGTTTCCTGAAGCGCGAAGTCTACTGCGCAGACTCGGATGGCTCCGTGAACTTCCTAATGACCTCTATACACTCTGTCCCTGTCAAGGATAGGATATTGGTGGACTGCCAAGACCCCGAACATTAGAAACTGGTATAAAAGAACAATGGATTCATACAAATGGAAGACAAAACTTTGCAACAATCAGTATTGGATCATCACCGGAAACGCATCAGCAAAATCTATGTGAACCTGGACTGTCCAAAAATCGGACGTTTACACCCAACCAATAGAAATCATTCTCCGCCCAAAAATGTTTCATGTTATCCCGAAATTTATTATAAAAAGAGTAGTAGAATAGGGAGGGGTTAACACATTCAGCGGTTACTATGACTGCACACCCTCTTTGACCCCACAGGCGATGACGGATGCTGGCACGACTTCTGGTCCTTTGATGATCTTTGGGACTGTAACGTGCTGAGCGAAGGACTTTCGGACTCTGAGCTCTGGCCTGTTTATTTGGACAATTTAACAACAAAATTCAGTTATGCAGAGCAAATGAATTAGAGAAAACCCAGATAGCCAGAATAGGTAAATATGATGTTCTGTGATTTAACTAAATTGATCTAGAAATTCTAAACATTTGAAGAGACAAATGGTAATATTAATTACAATAAAATTTTAGATAAACAAATATTGATTGACAGAAATGATGAGTTTGTGGTTCTTCATTAAAGAGAATTAAGGATTCTGAGTCTTAAATGTGTTTTAGCTGGTTCTAAATCACCATCAACCAATCCAACTAATTGGTCTGTCGACCAAGTGGACGCGGTGCCTTGATATTTAGGATAAGGAATCTATAGGTGGCGAATGTTAATGTATATTTTGTAAAGTAACTTTTTTTTCACTATAGGTTATAAGGTACCCCACCCACATGTCCAGCGCGTAATCATCATCCCTCCTGTGTGCAGACTCGCGAGAGGAAACGTATGAGTGTTGGTGTTATGGGCCCCACCAATGAATGCGTGTGTGAATGAGCTAGTGTGACGTCGGGTCTGCGACGCAGAAAGGATAGTTGTAAATTTGTTCTCTTTTTCCCTGACTCACTCTCAGTCGCGCTGGATCACTTCACCAAGCTGATGAGGCCGGTGGTCGAACATCTGCGTGCTCAGGGGATGAGGCTGATCGTCTATCTCGACGAGATCCTCCTTATGGATCAGTGCCCGATTCGACTGTCCACTCATTTACAGCCAGCGATAGACTTACTGAAATCCTTAGGCTTCGTGATAAACGAAAGCAAACCCGCCCTAGTCCCATCCCAGTCAATGGAGTTCCTGGGTTTTATAGTGAACGCTACGGACGCAACTCTCAGCCTTCCAACAAGGAAGTTAACCAAAATTCAGCACAAATTGCGCAGGACGATGGCCAAATAACACATCTCACTACGACAACTTGCAAGGATAGTGGGGCTTCTATCTTCCTCCATCCAAGCAATATTTTCGGGTCCCCTCCTTTACAGGACCCTGCAACGTCTCAAAATCGAACACCTGTGGAAGGGTCTTTCCTACTCACAGATGGTCCCTCTTCTACCAGAGGCCAAAGAGGAGATGGGTTGGTGGTTAAACCACATGGAAGCCTGGAATGGCAGAGAGATCTTCGGCTCTCAACCCAATCTCATAATCGAGCCAGACGCCAGCGGTTCCAGATGGGGCGCGAGATGTGGGGAGTTCTCGACAGGCGGAAAATGGATCCTTCACGATCTGCTGTTGGACCAAACAGAGAGTGAAATGTCCGGTTCTCCTCAAAATGGACAATGTGGCAGTGGTCCGCTACGTCAACCACCTAGGAGGGACGAGATCATAGACTCTGTCAAATCTAGCCCGAACCCTTTGGGAGTATTGCCTAGCCAATCAAATATCTTTGTTGGCGGAACATCTGCCGGGCAGCTCCAATCAGGTAGCCGACTGGCACTCTCGTCATTGGAGAGATGTCATCCTCTGGAAACTGAATCCACGGATCTTTCAACAGATTCAGGACAAGTGGGATCCTTTCTCCATAGACCTATTCACATCTCGACTGGACTTCCAACGTGCACGCTATTGCAGTTGGAGACCGGATCCACAGGCAACAGCCTTGGATGCCTTCCTACAGGATTGGAGCACGGAACAACCGTATGCCTTCCCCCCCTTCGCTATGATAACCAGGTTGACGGCGCAAGTGCGCAGACAGAAGACGGAGGTGGTAGTGATAACACCATTTTGGAGATCTCAAGTTTGGTTTCCAGTGATGATGGAACTTTCCTGGGATTCTCCAATCCCTCTACCCCACGTTCCAGAACTCCTCCGGGATCCTCAAGACAATCTTCACCCGCTGGTCCTAGCCGGGTCTCTTCACCTTATGGCCTGGAGGGTTACAGGCGATGTTGGCAAATCCCAGGCCTTTCGTCAAAAGCTTCCTCACTACTTGCCAAGGCCTGGGCGGGTAACACAAGTAGACGATACAGCTCTGCTTGGTCGCGATGGTTATGTTGGTGTAATCAACACCAAGTTGATCCCTTGGGGGCAGACGTTGTCCATGTCGTAAATTTCCTTGTAGATCTGGCTTCCCAAGGTTTTGTTTACCGATCAATTAATACCTACAGGTCAGCTATTTCAGCAGGACATTTGCAGGTGGATGGGCATCCTGTTGGGGAACATCCTTGGGTCAGGGGATTGTTGAGAGTAATTCGACTTTCCATTCCGCCTGAACCTAAATATACCTCCCTTTGGGATGTTAACGAGGTTTTATCTTTGTTTCAATCCTGGCCTCAGAACAAGTATCTGACCAGGAAACGGCTATCGGGCAAGTTGGCAATGCTTTTATGTCTCCTATCATGTCGCAGAGTTTCGTACGTCCGCGATTTGGATATAACAGGTAGAGTGTTCACCCCGGAAGGGGTTTTATTTCACATATCACGAAACGAAAACTAATTATAGGTCTGTTTCCTATCCAGCATTTCAAACTAATTCTAAATTGTGTGTGGTTCGTGCTGTTAAAGCTTATGAAGTCATGACAGAGGAACTTCGTCCTCATGGGGAACAACAATTGTTAATCGCATTGACCAAGCCCCACAAAGCGGTTTCATCCCCTACGATTGCCAGATGGGTCAGGTGGATCATGCAGGAAGCAGGGATTGATACATCCCGTTTCGGAGCCTACTCAGTCAGAGGTCAACGTTAAAAATGGCTGCTGGAGTAAAATTAAATAAAATAAAGTGAAGGGGAATAAGCCTAATCCTCGCCTCCATGTCCTTAATAGAATTGAAACTTTCCATTTCTTTAGCTAGGAAATGTTTCATTATTCTACATCAAAGGAGGTAGCTAGCAAATTAAGCCTTGTGAAAGCCCAGACAAGCCCTGGAACCAACTCTGCTGCGACAAGCCAAAGGTGGTTGGTCGCATGGCCTTGTCAGAGAATGTTCAAAGCGCTGAATGGGACTGTGGCAGGCTGTGCATAGTGGGGTTTAAGTGGGTGACAGCAGGATGAGGAGCATTGCCGTGCACACTGGCCCTTAGAAAGCAAGAACATTTTATAAAAAGAAATTTACTGAAAAAAGCATAGTTTTTGGGGAGAGGATGTGGCCTAACGGCTAGGGTGGTCAATCTTGAAGCTGGCGAATTGTGTTCGAGTCTTGGCGGGGACGCTCAACATCCTGTGATTCTAGGCAAATCACCTAATCTCCCCGTGCTAACAAAAATGAATGTGTCTGTCTGTAAAGCAACTGGTGCTCATGCAAAGCGCTCTGATAACTTTCGGTCTAGTTCACGTACTATAAAACAAAAAAAACTTTAAAAAAAAGTTATGTTTGAGGCTCAAACGCATAAGAACCACTAAAAATTGTCAGTTATGTTTAGGAACGTACACAACACACAATATAAATCATAGTCTTTCACCAGGTTGTTTTTCAGTTAAGTCTTTTGTTCATGGCGGACGACCATGACTTATGTTAAGTATGTGCATATATGTTTATATGTGTGCTGAGGGTATGTATGACTATCTCTATTTGTATCCATGATTGTGTGATTTTATATGCCTTTATGTCTGTGTGTGTTTGTGTCTTTGCATTTATGGCCTTGTGCATGTTTTCTCAAACATTTTATGCCTGTTTGTGAAAGTGTTTGGGTATGTGTGTCTGTATTGGTTTTATGTGTGTGACATGCGAAACTCTTTTTGTAAGTCTATGCCTGGTCAGTATAACCGAGTCTTGACCTTGTGCTGGAAGTGCATTAGTGTTGGGCTTCCTTAACCTCTGGCTGAAGTACATTCCCTAAGGTCACTGTGTGATGGAGAAGTTTTTTCATCTGTTGGCTAAAGGACAAAGCTAGGACATTAAGGGAAATGGGATATTCGTAGCAGCCAGGTGTATTTATGCTCTTTATTTAGGACCGAATTTGGCAAAATAGTACACAACCCTTCTAAGAGTGCTGAACAGGGTTGTTAAAGTGGTGTAAACTACAACAGAAATTTTAGCCTGCTACAGTAATTTGTGAAATGTCATGTAACAATCCACCCTTGAATAGCCATTGACGTTAACATACGCATTTCACAAAAAATAAGTCAGGCCTCCTGCCTTTGTCATACCTTTTCCTAATAACCCAAAAAGGGCGGCAGCGCTGTCGAGCTAGACCTAAAAGAAATGCCCATGTTCCATTCAATATTAGCAATTGTTGCTGTAGCAGCATGGGCTCTCATGCAAAATGTATAACTGACTGGCCACTGCAGAGTCAGTGCAATTATTAAAGGCAGTCAAAAGCATCAGAAAAACATCTGAAAATGGGTAAAAATATGTACATTTCTTTGGGAAAACAGCAGAAAACGTGAAGGAAACCGTGAAAAATATTAATGTTTCTGCAGGGACTGTTTCTTAGTATAAAATGTGCTTCTACCGGCCATGTGACCATAAATGAAACCTGAAACTAAAGGGAACACTTAAAACATAACCGTGATGCACAAAATATTTTTAGCACTTGAGGCATTGCTGAGGAGTACAGTAACTAATTTTTATAAATTTTACTTTGGAAGATCGAAAGGACGAGGTTAGTACAAGGACGTTCCTGTGATTAAATCCATGAAAAAGCATTGATTGTTGGGAAATACCATTTTGCTCAAGAGCTATTTAGTTCAGTTCATAAAACTTTATTTCTGCACACATGGCCATAAAAGCGTCATTAATATAGCAGTTAAAATACAATAAAATTGACACAATTTAAAAATAGATATAAGAAGAGTCAATCTTCCTATTTTTGGAGACGCTATTCCCCACGTCTGCCTTGATTATAAACAGGGCACGAAAGTGCTTGTGCATTGTGCTAATTAATGCTATTTCAAGGGGTCACTATTAGCCCATTGTGTGTTACATTTTTGAAATTTGCAATGCACCTATAGTGATGACAAATGAATACAAAGTCTATGTCTGTACAGGACAAAGATCATGATAATCCTCCTATTTGGTTCTTTAAACTATGAGCTGTTTTAAAAAGGCTTTAGTAGAAAATGTTAATCCCCCCCCAATAGAAGCAACATTTAATCAGCAATCATATTTGCCCCAAATTGGCAATATAAAAATTGCCTAGAACATTAGCCATAGGGGGCCTCAATATATATAACATTTGGTGTGGACGAGAGTAATTAATTCCAGCAGTTCAATCAGATTAACATAGAAAAGATAAAAACAATAATACAAATTCGTCAGGAGGGAGATTAGATCAGGAGGTGGTCATGAATTATTGCCAATCCAATTAACAATCTTTTTTTAGAATGGCTCTACGGGTACACCACATGGTGAATAGTAAGCGTGAGATAGAGAAGACAATGGGCATATGTGTGTCGGATTTTAGCAGCCTGTACACTTCACTGCAGTGTCTAGACCCCAGGTTCCTACAAAGTTGGAGTAACCAACGAGACCTAGCCCTCCTATAGCCCTGGCAAAAAAATATCACGTGAAGCTCCGTCTCGTCTGCGTTATTGCACGCTGGGCACTCCCCGTTGGTGGAGCCATCCCATTTTTTTGTGAATGAGCTCAGCAGAAGGACTCCATATCTAAATTGTAAGTAGAGCTTTTTTGGCGAGGAGTGGCTGGATGTCGTCCAACACCAATTATAGGCTGTAACTATTTTTTACTTCCAGGAACTCAGCAGTCAGTCGGCCCGCAGTGAGTCTTCTCTCGAGCTCGTTGAGTTTGAGATCTCTAAAACTCTCTACCAAGGTCTTTCTGGAGGTTGTTTGGGAGGTTTCTTCTGCTTTGCTCCATAGACTGCCCCTACCCAGGCCCTCGCATATGTTCTTAATGTACATCAACCAAGGTAGCTTCCCTGCACCTCGCAGCCCCATAACTTCAATCAGTTCATCCCTACATGCAGCTAGTTCCGGGGTGCTCCACAGGCAGTGCCAGTAGAGTAGGGGTCTGAGGGCAACTTCGTCCGCAATGGGTCTAATCCCGAGATCCATACGGAGAGGTGTTAGAGGTGTACTAGTAGGGAGGCCCATAAGATGTCTAGTGAATGAATTCTGTGTGCGTGCTAACGAGCCAGATGCACAATGTCCCCATAATTCTGCTCCATATAGGGCAGCGCTCCTTGCCTGAACTTTGTAGATTTCCACCACTGGGCTGACCATTTTTTCAGTGCAGCTCCTGTATAATTCTAAGATACCCCCCGTTGTCTGAGTTCATTTCAGACTAGCTTTATTGATTTGGGCACCCCAGTCCATTCTCTCTGTCAACGTAGTTTCCAGATACTCAAAGATGGTTACCCTTTCCAGGGGTCTGCCATCCAGGCAGGGATTAGGGCGGGTGGAATTACCTACATTGAAGGCCATATACTTAGTTTTTGGGAGATTAATCTCCAATCCCCGATGTTGGCAGAAAGCACTAAAATTATCGAGGGTCCTCTGAATTCCCATAGGGGATTTTGCGAGCAGGAGCATGTCATCTGCAAACATCAGGGCTGGAATATTACGCTTTACCATCCATGGGGCATTGATGTTCTTCCCGGCATTCAATGTATCTATTAAACTGTTGATAAAAAAGTAGAAGAGGATCGGGGCCAAGACGCAGCCTTGGCGGACACCTCTCTCTACGGGCAAGGGGGACTACAGTTCGCCATTTTTGCCATATATAATTTGGGCAAAATTACCCCCGTGTGAGCGTTTTAACTGTTGACACAGGTACTCTAGTACTCCCATGTCTAGTATAATTGCCCAAAGTGTGTCCCTCGGTACCAGGTCGAAAGCAGATTTAGTGTCTACAAATATGAGAGAGAGGCTGCCACCCTCTATACATACGGTTTTCCAATGTATCAACTGTAGCCTAAAAATGTGATCAGTTGTTGACGTCCTTGCTGTAAACCCGGTTTGTAGGGGGGTAAGAATATTATGTTCCTCCATCCAATTCTGGAGTCGCCCCAATAAGACACAGGCAAATAATTTCTGGCATACATCTATGAGGCTAATAGGGTGATAATTGGCAGGCGAAAGCGGGGAGCCCTTTTTAGGTCTCGTCCTGACCCAGCGCATGCGCTGGTCTGGCGAGACTTTTAGTAAGGGCTTCAAAAAATGCTGCCATGGCTGGCCTAGCGCTTGAGTTCACGCGAGCGTGCATGTGCGCAGCCGCCATCTGTCTTTCACGGGTCATTAAGCGCGTGGACGCTGCAGCTGCTTTCACTTTTGCAGCCGCGCGCCCACTCGCTCCGCCCTGTCTGTGTCTATGTCTTTACTTTTCCTATAATCGCGGCACCCGCGCTTTATTTTTAACATTAAAAGTAAAGCGCGGGTGCCACGATTATAGCAAAAGTAAAGAAATAGACAAAAACATCTATTTCTTTACTTTTGCTATAATCGCGGCACCCGCGCTTCACTTTTAATGTTAAAAAGTAAAGCGCGGGTGCCGCGATTATAGCAAAAGTAAAGAAATAGATGTTTTTTTTCCCGCTGGATATTCAGAGTGGGATTTTAAATTGAGGTGTGTCTTTTCACTAGTTAGAACTAAATATTTGGGACTGGTTTCCAAGGAGATTGCTTCAGTTGTCGTTATTAGATTTCTTTCTCTAATTCATCTCTGCTTCATACCCCCTCTCCGAGTCACTCCCTGCCTCTCTCCTTCACTCTCCCTGTCTTGTCTCCCCCTCTCTCCCATCTCGCAACCTTCTCCTGGCTCATCTACGTGCCCTTTTCACCGCCCTATTGTGTGATTGTGTCTGTTGGTCTGTTTGCATGAATATGTGCCATCAACCTACCTCGCTTCTGTGAGCTGTCCTCCTCCCTCACTTCAGTGCGCTGCCCCCCTACTTCACTTGTCAGCTGGCTCACCCCCTCACTTCTGTCTGCCGCTTCCCTGCCTTGCTTGTCCCACTTCTGCGTTTCTGTCAACTGCCCCCTTATAGCCTCTCTATCTGCTGCTTTACTCTCTCATTCGGCTGCACTTGCCTCCGCTTCTGTGACACCCCTCTGTTCTGATACCCCTCTTTCCTTCAGTCATTCCAGTATCTGCTATCTCCCCCCTTTCCTTCTGCCACCCCATCTGCTTTCTCTCCTTTCCTGTGCTCACACCTCTGAATAGTGCTGCGTCACAGTGTAATCTGCTGCCTGGCACCTCCAGCATGAAGAATAAAATATAGAGCACCGACCTCGAAAGCCAAGTGGAGGTAGTTTGCACAGAGACCCTGCACAAAGAGCGGTTGCTCGTTAAGCTTGCCTGTCTTCAAATGCGTTGGCAAATTAAACCAAGATCTATTGATTTTGTAAATGCTTGTTAGAGTGGATCGGTCCCCCTGTCTGTTAATCCTTGTGTCACCCTATGACCCACCACCACCAAGGTTCTTCACACGTGCTATCAATGCATGCTTCTGCAGATTTACATAGATGTGCAATATGGCCTTCGTGCAGGTTGTTTTGTAACCTCATAGCTGCAAACCTCTAACTCTGATAACGGTTCAGAGAGGGGTCATTTTGCAGCTCTTAACTTCAGAGGGGACTGCCCAACATTTACGCTATCATTGTTAAGTGGGGTGCAAATATCTCAGAAAGGATGATGGCGATTTATGCCTTGTGGTGAAAAAAATACGAACCAGAAAGAAAGAAACACAATAACAGTAAACCATTACCTAGTAAACAAAAAAATATACACACCATGTTTAAAATGGAAGGTTTTAAAAGTAAGTACTAATTACTATGTTTGTTTAAATGTTTGTACTTGATGCCAGTCACACATTCCCATGTGAAAAACATACGCCTAACTTTGGTTCTAAAAAAAAAAAAGACAAAACAGAATAGAAACCTTTTACATGTATATTTGGTTATTATAGCAATCATGCATCCCAGAGACCTCTTCAGAGCGCGAACATAATAAACTCATAACCGGATCACAAACCGCTCATAATGCCTCGCATCATTTAATATATCACAAATAATTGCTTTTGGCTTCATAGGTTTTCAATAATATCAACCTGAGGAGTTTTTGAAATATAAACAATCATAGTTAAAAGTGCATGGTTGCTTGAATCTATTTATGTTTCATTGCGTAGCAGCTCATATGCACATGTTCATTATGTCACACTTCGGAAATGACTATATTTCTAAGGGCTGATGATCTGGTCAGCTGCAGAATGGCTGATTTTCCTACTAATCCCCACACGAGGCTTCATCACACATCTACAGAGTGCTAAGGCAGGCCTATTTGGTTTGCCAATACTTTTTTCCTGATGCTGTTTTACATCAGCAAAAAGAACAAAAATAAAAAAAGAGAGAGGAAGTGGTTACTGCAATGGCAAAAACAAAGGGAGTCAACAGTGAAGTGAGCACAGGTGGAGGGGTTAAGTAAGCACTAATGAGCCACCTGACCAGTGGGGGGGAGAAGGGGGGAGCACAATGGAGTAGCTGAGTGGGCTGTAAAAATAACAAGGACTGGCATACCCAATAGGTCTCGCCTCTGGGACCTTATAAGTGTTTAGTTATCCAGCACAATATCCTTGGTGCAACAAAATCAAGTGTTGCATAGCTAAGGTGCCATGGCTGGCCTAGCGCTTGCGTTCACGCGAGCATCCGCCATCTGTCTTTCATGGGTCATTAAGCGTGTGGACGCTGCAGCTGCTTTCACTTTTGCAGCCGCGCGCCTACTCACTCCGCCCTGTACCGAATCCATGTCTTTACTTTTGCTATTATCGCGGCACCCGCGCTTTATTTTTAACATTAAAAGTAAAGCTTGGGTGCCGCGATTATAGCAAAAGTAAAGAAATAGACAAAAACATCTATTTCTTTACTTTTGCTATAATCGCGGCACCCGCGCTTCACTCAAATCCCCAACCTCTCAGCCTAGGGTGGGCTCACCATGTCTTGTGCCAGCATTGTTTTTCCTACTTTGCCACTTTCATCTGCTGCTGCCTGCATTGCTCTGGTACATTCTGTGTCATCGGTTTGTTTTGCTAAGGAGTGCTAATGTTCACCCATTAGCAGCGACATTCTCACATTTGCATTTGAAAGGCTACCTTTGTCTTCACTTCTACTGAGCTGGACTGTTTACTAGGAAAACAAGCATTGCCATAGCCAATAGGTCTCGCTTTTGGGACCTTATAAGTATTTAGTTATGCAGCACAATATGTTTGGTGCAACAACATCAACTGTTGCATGGCTAAACACTTATAAGGTACAAGGTTTAGCCATCCAACAGCTGATGTTGTTGCACCAAGGATATTGTGCTGCAAAACTAAATACTTATAAGGTCCCAAAAGCGAGACCTATTGGTTATGCCAATGCTTGTTGTAAATTGGTATTATTTCAGCCCCTGCCCAGGTGGTAGGAATCGCCATGCCTTGTAATATAGCATTAAACAGAGTGTACAGGTAACGGCTGTTTAATGTATAGTTTTCATTGTTTAGAAACAATGCATTTTCTACAGAATTGCCTTAAATCACACCAATATGCCTCATGATTTACCTTTTCTAGTCATGGGGCGTGGCTTGGACGGCAATGGGTGAAGTTGCCTAAATCCAGTGCTCCGCCGAACCTGGGAGCGAGCAGCCAAAAGAAAGCACAAGCGCAGATTTCAAAGTTGAAAGGAACCCACCAAAGTATGTCGGAAGGGCAGAGGAGGAAGGTGACTCGGGCGCCAGCACCCCACAGCGTAGAGAAAAGGAGAAAAGCACCGCAGAAAAAAGATCCCACTGTGGGGAGAAGAACACCAAGATGGCACCTAGCAAGTGAAAGCACCGCTGCTGCCGTAACTGCCGCTGAGGAACCGTGCCCAAAAACAAATACCGGATACCTCCCACTAGTCAGCGCACCTAAGGTCAGTGCGGGGAGCTTCTTGCGGGGGCTTACCGGGACACCAGAAGACGGGTGGTGCGAAATTGAGAGAAGGAGACGTCCGTCCCTTTAGATCGAAACTGAAACCGAATAAAGAGGGCCGCCATTTTAGGGCCGATTGTGAAACCAACGCGGACGGACAAGAAATACGAGGAGTGAGACTTCTGGTGTTGGGAGAGCATGAGAAGCGGTCCTCCGAAACAAAGAGCTGTTTTTGTGTATACACTTAACGCGCACGCGTCTGAGAGTAAGAACGCCCACCGGCAACGCCAGCCCTCCGACGGCATAACTAAAGGAGCAGAAGCGAAAGTGAAACTGCCAGTGCGGGCCGCCATTTGCAGAACGGAAGGCAATAACAAGCGGCAGTAAAACCAGCACGCCAGAGACGAGAATATGAATGTGAAAAAAACCAAATGATGTTTGGTGCAACATGAGGATGTGCTCATAGCGCATCACAACGAAGGACATAGAGGAAACATAAAAAGGGGTGGAGAACGATAACACACAGTCAGAGGGACAGCGGAAAAATAAAAGGGAGTGGTGGCGAAAGACCATTTGAGCCTTCTAATTAGACACAATAGCCAGTGTGCAACCAGCAAGGAGCGTAACTAAAGGCATCGGCTGGGAGGAGCGATCCCGATGCTCGCGGATACTGGGGGTTTGAACTGATGCTGATACGGGCACATGCTTAAAGGGGGCGCAAGCCACAGATCATCATGCTGGCACAATAAGCACGACGCCACATTGAAATTACCGGCGAGAACCAGAAAACCAGGCACAAGCTATCTCAAGGTCACCCAACGCATGAGAAAAGACCCGGAGTGAGATAATTATGCATCACAAAGAGACAAGATCAAAACTCCGTGGGGTGCATAACGTAGAACACTACAAAATGAGTAGGCCTATCCAGAGAGAACAAGAAGACCAAGAAGATAACAAAAACACCACCAACAGGGTACATAGTATTATAGAACGAAGATACAAGAGACGCCCACGCCCGCGTTCAAAATAGAAGAAAACTGAGCAGCTACCAATACAGGCGACCACCACAACCAACAACTAAGGGAAAGACCAGACAAGAAGCGCACATATGCCCATAAGGTGCAAATACAGCAGTAAACTAACACTAGAGGAGGTTTGAGCGGCAACCAACCAAGCAAATAGGAGTGGCGTCGACAAGGGCAAAGTGCAGACAACAAAGACAAGGTCAGCGTCAGGACAAGGCCTCCGTTATAGCAAAACCAACCCCGGACAGAGGACCGCAAAAGTCCCCCACAAAGCAACAAGGCAATGACACACGAAATCTAACCATAGCGCAAAAAGGACGAGGAAGGTTCAAACTACAACAAGAGAAGAGAGGGTTATCGACCATGGCTGGTAATGATGGGAAAATCACGCAGCAACCAAAGAAGAACAGGAGCGACACGCTAGCAGATTCCCCCATCAAACAAAGACCTGATATCAATAGCACACTGGATATGATTCTGAAAAAACTGGCAGAGGTCCACGACCTAACCAAAACAACTAAACTAACTACGGATGCAATACAACTGGAACTGGCCGCAGTTAGAGCGGGAATACATGCGGCAAACAATAGACTGACAGAAGTAGAACAGAGGGTTAGCGACATAGAAGACGGGGAACAAAAGGCAAACAAAGCGCTGCTAGAACTAACCAAAACAACCGCAATACTCCAAAGACAAACGGCTGAACTGGACGATCGAAACATAAGGGGGAACATTAGAATCCTGGGGGTCCCGGAGGGGGAGGAAGAAAAATCTGGGTCATGCATCGCCTTTATAGAAGACATGATCCCCAAAATCACGAACCTTAAATTTGACCACCCTCTCGAGCTGGACAAGGCCTACAGAGTACCAGCCTACAAACCCACAAATAGGACAGTACCACGCCCCATAATATGCAAACCACTCCGATTGCAACACACGGAAGCTATCTTCGCAGTGGCCAGGAAAAACCAAACTATGCAGTGGAACGGTCACAACATAATCCTCACACAAGACTACTCTAAACCCACAGTGGACATAAGCAAAGGGTTTCTGGCCCAGCGAGACAAACTAAGGAAGGAGAACATCATTTTCTCATTTGTAGACCCTGCAAGGTTCAGAATCAGCGACAAAGGAAGATCGCACGTCTTTGAAGACCCAAAAGAGCTGTCCAGATATCTACAGGGACCTACACAGCAAGAGATGGAAATCTTGCAAGCAGGAACAAGCAAGAGGCGAGCCTCGCCAGAACCAAGAGTGAAATAAATAAATTAACAAAGACTAAAAATTGACCACTTAGGCACACTCAGGAACTGAAACTATTTCTACCTCAGTACACAAGACCTACCTCAGGAGGGACCTAAACTCACAAATATCTACCTCGAATGGTCAACCCACTCTCAAGAAGGAAATTTAAACCGAACCAGCGCAAGAAGTGGTGAGATCAGAATATCTACAGCAACAGAACGTGTAACTTGAACAAAACCAGACGACGGGACTAAGCAGAGAACAATATAACACTATATCCTTATGGGGACGGAAACTATAGGAGCTAGATAAGGGGGAACAAAGTAATCATGAGGGAATAGCTATATTGGTAAATAAGGAAAATAGTGAGCAAGAAAGACAAGAATGAAGAGGGGTATCTATATAGCAGCACTGGCGTAAAGAATCATAGAATACCAGGGGGAGTGGAGCGGGATCTTTGCCGTCGCAAGTCTAGAATACGATGTTTTGGTACGGGGAGGGTGGGAGGGAGGGGGGGGTTTGTGTTGTTTTTGTTATGTCAGTACTGTTTGTCAGGTACATCTACTTGGATTCTACCCACTGTACTCTATCTTAGCTTAACCCTTCTTTCTACACTTCTGCATGCAAGTAAGAAATTGCCATCAAGACCTGGGGGGGAGCACGGAAGACGGCCCAACAGGGGGAGACACAGACAGTACCCACCCACTAGACAGTATTCCAAAGGGAGAAGGAGGAATTTCAAACACAAAGCAAGAGAGATTTTGGGCAAACAGCGAACATCCATCGTAAATAAATGTCACTAGACAGCCAGAAATCCTTAGCGTCCAACCTAAAGATAGTCTCCATAAATGTCAAAGGTCTCAGCCACCCAGTTAAGAGAAAAAAAATACTAGACTACCTATCTAAAACTAAAGGAGATGTCTTCCTACTACAGGAGACCAGGCTATCCTTAGACAATGCCGAGTGAATTAGAGTGAGGTGGATCGGACAGATGGCCTGTTCTCCGGCCTCAGGGAAAAAGCGGGGAGTGATTACCCTAATAAACAAGAACGCCAAGGTAATAATAGATGAACAACAATGCGATGAAGAGGGGAGGATACTTGTGACGCATCTGAAAAGGGGGGAAGAAAGTATGCATGTAGTGAACACCTATGGCCCCAATGCTGAATTTTGGGAGGACATCTCGAAAAGACTGGAAGCATTTCCACAAAATGACCTAACAGTGATGGCAGGCGACTTCAACATAGCATTAGACTACACTCTTGACAGACAATCACAGTGCCACTCACTCCCCCCAAGTGCACACACTACACTAAAAAAGGTATGTACCAGGTTCAACGTTAAAGACCCGTGGCGGCTACAACACCCTGACACCAGAGATTACACCTTTTATTCCAACCCACACAACTCATACAGCAGGATAGATTACATACTAATCTCAGGATCACACACCCACTTAATAGAGCACACTGACATTGCGACAAGAACTGTCTCGGACCACTCCTGCATCAGCCTATTGCTGTGTGGGCGACACAATGAAGACCACCCACGTAGATGGAGATTCAATAGCGAGGTCTTGTCAGAGCCGACCAACAAAGAAAAAATAGAAGAAGCCATTAAGGAATACATCAGGTTTAATGACACTCCGGGCACGGATCCTAAGACCATGTGGGACGCACTAAAGGCCACAATCAGGGGCACAATTATAGATATTAAAGCCAAAATTAACAGAAATGCGAAAGCACAGTTAGACCAACTAGAAAAAGATATCAAAAGATTAGAGGCAACTCATATCACAGATTCAGAGAACGCTTGCGTGCTGACAGAACTCACAAAGAAAAAATACAAATACAACTGAATCTTGAGCGAAAGGGCCGGAATGTGGATAAACAAATACAAAGCAATCAACCTCTGCGAGTCCAACAAAGCAGGGAAGTTCCTGGCCTCTTATCTGAAACACAGACAAAGACAGCATACCATCTCATCAATCTCAGACTCACAAAACATCACACACACAAGACACAAGGAGATCCTACGAACATTCAGTGAGTTCTATCAAGAGCTCTACAAAAAAGACCAATCATTGGACGAAGGTGGTTGCACCGAGTACCTAGACAGACTTAACCTCCCGAAGATAATGTCTGAGGAAGCACACACTTTGGGTCGGGAGATAAGCTCAACAGAAATTGATATGGCAGTGAAGTCTCTTAAATATAACAGAGCACCCGGGCCAGACGGCTACACAGCCACCTTTTATAAGACTTTCTTAGCTCACCTGCGACCAATTATGAAAAAAGTATTTAACCACTGCGAAGGGGCGGGGATGGTCTCACAATCCATGTCTGAAGCAAATATAATAGTTATCCCGAAAGAAGACAAAAACACTCAGCTGCCCCAAAACTACAGGCCCATCTCTCTAATAAACGTTGACTGCAAAGTATACACCAAAATCCTGGCAACAAGGCTTAACAAGGTCCTACCACAGCTGATAAGTAACGCACAGGTAGGATTCCTTAAGACACGCATGTCACATGACAACACCAGACTCCTGTGTCATATACTCGAAAGGGCCGCCAAGACTGGCAAACCAGCGGTGACCATCACACTAGACGCCGAGAAAGCGTTTGATAGAGTTTCATGGCATTTCCTGGAGCAGTGCATGCAGACATAAAATTTAGGGGACTCATTCACACGGAAAGTTATTGCACTATACGAAAAACCCAGAGCTCGAATTGTAGTCAATGGGGCGGCCTCTGAACCCTTCACCCTGCAGCGAGGGACAAGGCAGGGTTGCCCCCTGTCCCCCTCGCTGTTCCTACTGGCCCTAGAACCACTGATCAGGGATATCGAGGCCAATGAGGAGATGAAGAGGGTCACCATTAATGAGGTCACAGTCAAACTTGCCACGTACGCGGATGACATTCGCATTGTCACAGAAAGCCTGAAATCCTCCATCACGGCCCTCATGGAGAAGTACTCAACCCTCTCTGGATATAAGCTAAATAAGGACAAGTCAGAATGTAAACCACTTAACATCCACACCACTAGAGAGATACTGGGGGCCTCGGGCCTTGCCTGGCAAACCGGTTTCATTAAATACCTAGGTATACACTTCGGGAATGACCTCAAAAGCACACTTGAACAAAATGAAAAACTAATGCTAGACAAGACAAAGACGCTGTTGGAAGGTTGGTCGCCCAAATTCATAACATGGTGGGGGAGGATAGAGACAGTGAAGATGATGATCACCCCAATGGTCAACTACCTGGCAAATATGCTCCCTCTAATACTCACAGACGATTTCCATCGCAAAATAGATAAGATGCTAAATAATTTCATCTGGCGAGACAAAAAAGCGAGGATAAGCCTTAAAAAATTAAGGCTAGACAAAAAACTTGGGGGCTTAAATCTGGCGGACTTCAAAACTTTCCAAACTGCATTTTTAGCAAAACAGGGGAGCTACTGGATCCTGCCCAACCAGGACTACACACCGGTCTGGCTTAGACTTGAGAGAGCCATACTAAACAACCTTGAACCGTTAGCTCTCCTAACAGCTAATAAACAGATACTAGCATCAAACCCAATACTCAAAAACACGAGAAATGCCCTATTAAAAGTAGATCAAAGGATGGAACACAGCATAAAAAACTCAAGATGGGAATCACTGTGGGCAAACGCAAGGATAAAATACAGAGGTAAACCACTATCTATTGACTCATGGAAAAAAATAGGTATCTCCCACCCTGTCCAGCTTGAAGAGGGAGAAAGCCCCTCCACTTTCAGAATGCTAAAAAACAAACATAACTTACCAGACATTGAACTGTACAACTTCCTTAAAATCAAAACAGCCCTGACCAAAGCGAAACTCTCTAATCTCAAGCCCCCAATCATCCAATACATGACTAACCTCAACAGAATAGGCCACCAGGTATCACACCTTTACAGACTACTACGACCCAGCTCAACCAAACTCAATGAAAAGACACTCACTTACTGGGAGTCTCAACTCGGAGCCACACTTAGCGAGAAAGAGATCCAGATGCTATGGACCTCCCCTACGCAAAACAAAATATCCCCGGTTCTAGCTCAGACAAAGTTTTGGATATTACACAAAATCTACTGGACCCGGCTCGCCTGGCAATCCTGGGCCTGAAGGCCAATGATCAGTGCTGGAATTGCAATAACGGAAAGGGGGACCTGGCACACCTTATCTATCACTGTCCCAAAGTCAAAAAATTCTGGGAGAAGATCTTCACTTTCTTAAACAAAATGTTAGGTTGCACTCTAAAATCGGAATTTGCCACTCTGGTAACTGCTTTTATTACGACAAAGGTAGACTCACAACAGGACAGGGACCTACTGGATCTCCTTCTAACATCGGGAATAAAAATGATACTCACTAAATGGAAAGACACCTCCAAGGCAACGTTCAAGGGATGGCTCAATTGGGTGACGTATCTCAGAGGCGCTGACACAGCTGCCCTACGTGACTCACCATGGAGACAGCCCTGCAGGCGGATGTGGGCATCCCTGGACAAGTACCTAGACCCATATGAGCCGCCCTGAGCAGGACTAGAAGACCGACCCGGAATGCACACCCTCACGAGACATTAGCGAGAAAATAATACTTCTGGCATGCTATATTCTCTCTCTCTCTCTACCCTAATTCCTATCCTTGCCCCTTCCATTCTCTCTCTTTCCCATACGAGGACAGTGGATGGGGGGCAGTCAAGCTACCGAAAATGTACTACAGCTAACCCAGCCAGTCTGGGCTGCCCTGTAACAACAAAGCGTTTGATGAGTACGTTATATGTTAAATGTCATATGTTGTAAAAAAACAATAAAAAGTATATTGAAATAAAAAAAAAACTTTTCTAGTCAAGGGAATTTATTTTCTTTGCCACATAATTTTCACATCCCTGCTTCACAATTTGATTCTCCGTGGCTTTCGTGCATCTGTTATGAACGTAAGTGTTTCTTGAGAAGACGTTATCACTATCCGGAGAAAAAAAACAATTGTTTTTGTCAACATCCGCTTTCTGTGCACTGAAGTATGTGGCCATGCATTTATCACGGCAAAGCAGACCTGCAAGTACCAGGACGAAAGGTAAAATGGACTGAGTCGATTACTAACAGACATGTGACAACTCAAGATTTGTGTATTTAAAGAGGGGCAATTCTGTTTTGTCACTGTGTAGCGAGAGGCATAGTGTAGCGAGAGGCATAGGGGACGGGCAATTGTACTCTGCAGAGACAGCTAAACAGAGAGAGAGAGAATTGAGAGCAAGAGAGGGATAGAGGAGAGAGGGACAACGTGATAAGATGCAAAGAGAGCACAGAATGATAGATGAGAGAGGGAAGGAGAATGGGAGACAGGGAGAGTGAGGGAGAAAAAGAGAGAGTTGAGGCAGAGGGAAATGGAGGTGGGAGGTGGAGAGCCAACAGAAAGAAGAAACTAAGAGAGATAGCATGCAATGGCAAAGCCAATATCTCTGGCCTTTAATTTTTATATTTGCTTCTACAATGACTGGTAGTGTGTGCATGGATGGATGTGGAAATGAGGTCATTGGTGGATGAATGAATGGGTGGGGGCTTATATAAAGGGCATATATGAATGAATGCTGATTTTTGATACTCATCCATCGATGCGCTCATTGGAGTGCTAATCTGATTATAGGAATACATTTGTCGGTGTACACTAGTGAATGAGTTAGTGCATGCATAAATTAGTGCACAGGAGTGATTGCATATTGCAATGAAGATGTTAGGAGTTAGGAAGGAAAGAGTAAGGGTGCATGAATAAAAGAGTGCAGCTGTCATTGAGTGATGGAAAGAATAAGTGCTGCACTGAAAGAAATGTGTGCAGCAGTTAATGTAACAGTGGGTTCAGAAATGATTGCTACAGAAGTGAATTAGTGCAACAATGAATGAGTGAGTCCCGGGAAGAATGCATGAAAGTACATGACTGAATGAGTGTATTAATAAACGTGTGAGAAGAGCTAAACATTTGTGATTGTCCGGGAGTGAATGAATGGATATGTGAATAAGTGAAGAACTGTAGGAGTGTATGTAAGGAAGTGAATGTCAGCAGCAATTAAAGAGTGAGTAGAAAACTATATGAATGAATAAGTGAACGAGTGCCGTAGAAAGTAAATAATTGTATCAGAGGGCGCATGCAACGGTAAGTGAAGGACTGAAGTAAGGAGTGCTGGCAGCAAACAGTGAATGCAGTAGTAATTGTGTGGGAAACGAGTTTGAGAAAGTGATACTTCTGACTGGCTGTTGCCAGAGATATGAAATAAAACCTTGCAGAGCAGTTCTAGGAAAGCAAAGGGGTAAAGTACTTCGACTGTTGGAGCTGCAATTAATCGTATAAGGGACAAATGTTCACACAGCGCCATCCTAATGATTTATGGGGCCTCCGGCCTGTTTTGTGGCACTGTTCAGAAAATCCCTTAATGTACTAACCTTTTCTTTAGTTTATTGCAGCCCTCATGATGCCAGACAAAATTGAAATATACTTCAAACAGGGGCACAAAAAACTCAATCTACATGGCTACTGGCAGCCAAGTAGAACAAAAAGAAAGCTGAAACAAGTGTTGATTACGACATTTCTTTTTGTGCTTGGCTCCAGATTTTGTGTCTTGCAACAATAACAATCCATGTGGAATTCAGAGCCCAACCAGCCTGTTCTTCCCACTGTCTTGAAGACATGGTAAGAGTAACTTAGGAGATCTTTAGTGGAAAGGTGCATATTATTAAAATTACATGTATGCAGATAATACGTGAAATGGAATCTTTCATTTCAGATCTTCATAACGACAAATGAATCAACGTCACTATTGACATTCTTGCTGCCACAGTAAGAAACTAAGCGCCGCACTGAGGATTTTCATCATTCCATCTGGTGAAATCTGGTTATTTTCTACCTATGCAAAAAAGAACAGATGACGCACAGAATTCAGAACAAATCAAAACATTCACCCCTAGTCACAGATTTAGGTTTAATCTATCGTTTTTTAGCTCACCACGCAACCCCATTTTGGACCTAGCCATATGCAAATTGGTCTTGACCCTGCTCCCCATGAGAACAGTCCAGCCTGAACTGCCAGGCCAGGTCTGTGACTGGGGGTGACTGTTTTCATTTGTTCAGCATTCTGCCCATCACCTGTTAACTTTTTAGAAGCAATTCCCTAGGCAGCAGGCCGCACATAGATAACCCACCTGACACATAAATACACTAGTTAATAAAAAGTAACATGATAATCATCCATACAGGTTTGAAATTAAAATGGCTGGCAAAGTACTGTACACAGGTGCATTAGAGGTGCAAAGAAAGATGTGAATGTGCAGTTCGATGTATGTAGCTCCCACATGCATATCTCACACATCTGGCATTTGCACTAACACATTCACACTCTTTCAGTCGCATACAGGCATACACAAACATTCGTGATTCTTGGTCAGAGACCCCATTGCCATTATGATTAGATAGGTATAGTTAAGCAAGCCTTTGCAATGCAATAGGTCTCACATTTACAAGAGTTTGAGCTATTGGCATTGTAAATGACAATGCCTTTTATTTATGTGTTGTTTTCAAAACAGATAAATAAAAGACATAATCCTTTACAATGCCAATAGCTTAAACTCTTGCAAATATTAGACCTATTACAAATGTTTTCGACGCCCGTGCTATAAAGTCTTTTTAGAAAATAGTGCTCGGAGGCTGTAATTAAAGCCTACCCAGTAACAACACACGTAACAGGGGTGTCCTCATTGGAGGTTACAAAATGAGACAAGGCGGTACTAAGGATGGACTACTAAGCCTATTGACCTATGAAAAGCCACAGTTTACTGTGGACAATGACACAAGCCAATGAAAAATATGGGTGGAGAGTGGGCGGAGCTTCAAGTCCATAGCTGAATACAGCATGCCTTGCAGCGCATGCGCTGCCCAGGTGTTAGGTTATCAGCTGTAATTTTCCATGGCTCTGTGCGTGTTTACTTTTCCCAGCTGCTGAGCAAATCGATTACAGTCCACACTGGTTTGATATCTTCATTAGAAGGGGAATAAGCTGTCTGAAAAGGTGTCTAGTGCTTGCACTTTATAATGCCAAATCACCCTCTCATAGCGTGTGCGTGCAACAAGTTCTTGCACTGCTTCTAGCACACATCAAGAGACAAGCTTAGTCGAATTGTAAAATCGAAAGCACGAAAGGCAACTTACTTTACGACATGACAAATAGCATTAAAACCATCACTGATGAAAACAAAATGCATGCTCGGGCTAGTAGGGCAGCACACACTTAAACAAAGTTACAGCATCTGGTATGAAATGAAATGCTCTGAAAGAGTTGTTTTTCCGATGGTAAGCCTTTCAAATGTCGCTGCTTGCTACTTAATCCTAGTAACTTGTAAGACATAGCTTAAGTCACAAGGACGTCCGTTGTGCAAAATGTATATTGAGTGACTACCTGCTCTGCTTTGTTGGCCTGCTGGCTGCTGCTTCTTGATTGGGAGTGAGAAGGAATGGATCTGCTCTCTACATCCTTGAACCCAAGTTTCTCCAAGGGTTTTTTGGCTTGCCTCCTGTCCTCTGAAGTCTCATGGTCACAAAAGACTTCTTGCAACTCTGCTAGTGCTGCTAGACTCTGCCATCTGTGAGTCCAACCCTTGCCTAAGGTGCCCCCTCTAACCCTGGTGTTCTGCAAACAATCAACACAGGGACCCCTTTGCGCAGATCGGAACCAACGCAGTGCCCACCGACGCAGTTCCAATTCAACAATGATGTGGGTCTTGACTGTGAGATTCAATGACGACGCAGCGCCGATCCGGAGACCCAGCTGCGAGGTCAACTCTGACTCATCGAACCGTCTGCATGAATCTGAACCGATGCATCAAGTCTTCGATGTTGACGCATGGTCCATACAAAGGTACTTTTTCAGCGGGCCCTGTGTGGGCCCTGTAGCCAGCTTTGTCTCCATCGTGGACAGCCTGAACTTTGGATTTGCCCTGGTCTAGCGCGACCTCAAGTAACGTTTTAGCACTATTGACTCCTGAGTACTGTTTTGGGATTTAGTCTTTTAAAAAATCATAACTCGACTTCTATTTTTTGAATTTTTGTCATCATGGTCTTGTTTTACTCAGATACATATTGTCTATTATACCAAACTGGTGTGAAGTCTTGTTGTGGTATATTCACTGTGTTACTGTAATTAAAGTGTTGCACAAATACTTTATACATTGCCTCTTAAAATAAGCCTGGCAGCTCTGTGCCAAGCTACCAGATGGTGAGCACTGGTTAATTTAGGTTATGTATCTGACTTACCCTGACTAGGACTGTGGCTACTGCTTGGAGAGTATATATACTCTGCCAACTAGAATCTTCAATTTCTAACACTAGTTATCCTCTTTAGCTATGCCCCTCAATGAAACCTCTCCTTTCTCATCCCAGTTAAAGTGGTGCATAGGCCTAGAGAGAAAGAGATGAGCCTTGAGATGACTAGTGATATGAACATCAGGGCAGGCAAAGGTTGTTGTTATAGTGAGAAGGCAAGGGAGCAGAAAATGAGGACAAAAGAATACACATACGTAGCCTTCATGCTGAAAACAAAGCATGACATAAGTTGCATAAAACAATATGTGAAATAAACATATATGCTTGAGAATATATCCAGAAAAGCAATGTCGGTATTCACAAATATCATCCAAAAATATCAAAAAACATAAATATAACGACCCTATAAATAAACAGTAAATCACAAATATGGATGCCAAAAATATTTCAGCAAGAATACCTAAAATAGAACAATATCATAAACAAAAATAAAGAAATCACAAATATTGTCTACACATTAAAACTAAGGAAACATAACAACAATCACAAAAACAAAATATCGAGCCCTGCAAAATCTACATAACTCATATTAAAACATGCAATATTACACGAAATATATATACACATCTGACAATATGTCAAAATAAAATTAAAACACATTGCATAAATACTAAAAAACACAAATTAGCATTTATCATAAATGGTGTGTAAAAAATTCTAACTAGTCTCCTACCAATCTATCAAATTCATCAAAAAAAGAAGTTAGCAAATTGAAATGCTTTTCCAATTAACAAACAATTTTACAAGACTACAAAATGCATTCTTAAAAACAATTACAACAGGACATTTCAAACCTACAAAAGGAGACTCTAACACTTCAACGAATCAGTAATTACTAAAAACAAAATACTTTTGACAAGAAATCAAAGCTAACAACGTTAATAAATAACTAAAAGTATGTTAAGACAGCAAATAATTAAAGCTTTGCTACATATTTATTTATCTAAATTACTGGTGCGTCCTCTACAGAAAGCAAATAAGGGTTAAAGGAAAAGAAAATAAAGAAATGGACTTCTTAATTTATCAAAATACAAAAAGACCACACTAAAAGATAGTGTGATAACCCAAGCATAACATTTATATTAAACTAAAAATATTGCTTTACAACAGTTAGAAAATAAAATAGAACAAGCTCTAATCTACATAAAAATTACACCAATACAACTAGCACATTAGTCCTCTCAACAGACTGTTACAAAAAGAAAACTGTGCCAACACCTAGCAGACCAGCAAGGCAAACATCTACAACTAAAATGAAGTAAAGACAACATCCAAGATGTAAGTTAAAATGCGCACCTGCAATGTAAAATATTTTACAGCCCCTAAAAGAGGCCACTACAAGCTCACAAGAGCCAACAGAAATGATACTTGAAAATATTATACCAAATTTTCTTGAACAAGCAACAGACTAACTCCCTGGCCTACCAACCCCAAAAGATTAGTTGCCATCTAAGGACACATCAGTAGCACCTAAATATCTGAAAACATGCTATAGACATACCCCAATACTTACTAATCACATATAAAAAGGCACTACTTTAGTATACAACAACCTCAATAATGATAAAAAAATTATCATTAATGCTACCAATGACAATTTACAAGTCTGAACGCAATGTAACACATGGATAACGGATCTCACTTTTTTTTTTTTTTTTTTAAACCTTTATTACAGAATTCAAAAGATATACAAAGATGGGCCTACAACCTTCGGGCCGGCCGCTAGCAAACAGTATGAGCATAGAATACAGTCAGTAAACAGTCGCTGCAGCGTGAGAGAGGTCACAGGAGTTGAAAGAAGCGTTGGCGGCCACACCGTCCGGACCCCCCACATGGCGGTTCCATTTTTATATAAGAAACGACAAACAAATCCACAAGGCAGCCAAAAGTCAAAGCAACAGTATGAGCTCCCCTGGGGAGGACCCTACCGATCCACAGGAATAGCGGGGGGGGATAGGAGACAAAGTGGACTCAAAGCCCAGAACCAAGGCGACAGCAGACTAAGGAGACGGGGCCAGTGCCAGATCAGGCGTCAGAGGCGGGGTACAAATTCCGCCACGGTAGGTGTGCCAGGGGCCCTACACTTTCACCCATTTCCCAGGCTTACCTCTCGCAACATACACTACCTTTTCCCGAAACATACACCAATCCATGTTGTCCTTCCACGCCGAGACCGTTGGCAACCTCTGGGAACCCCACAATTGCGCAATGTCACGCTTGGCCACCATATATCCCAGAGTCACCCACCACGTCTGCGGCACTGAGTAGTCAGTCGGCTCCCACACATTTAGCAGACATCTCCTCGCCTCGGGAAGCAGCGTCACATGCGTGACCGCCTGCAACACCGCGTGCACATCACGCCAGAATCGCGCCACCTCCGGGCATTCCCACAAAATGTGGAGGAAGGTCCCTAAAGAACCACACCCACGCTTACACAGCCCATCCACGGCATATCCCATACGCATCAGACCCGGCCCCGTAACATAGACCCTATGGAGTATCTTGAGCTGGACGAAGCGAAGGCGAGCCGGTATGGCCACCTCTTTCGGGGAGGCCACCGCAGACACCCAATCCTCGTCATCCAGCTCCAATCCATCGGCCACCCACACCTCACGAAGGCTAGTCAGCAGTCCCGAGCGATCGTTGATGAGCTTTTTGTAAATCAATGAAATCGTGCCGTCCGGTACATGCCCATCTAGCACTCTATCTTCCAGAAGGGAATACTCCGGGATGGAGGCAACATCCGGGAATACGGAGCACAGCGCGTGACGGACCTGGATATATCGAAAGTACTCCCTGTCCTGCAACTGGAATTCAGTCTGCAGCACATCGAACGTTTTGAATCCCCCCCTCGTCCAGAGATCGCCCACCTTGCTGATGCCTATCATGTCCCACTTCTCAAAGCCCTTCGAGGTCCACAGAGAGCCCAGCCGCTCAGATGCATACAGCGGCGTCGCCCGGGTCAACCGATCCTTCCACCACATCGCCGAGTTTGCCGCGTGCCACACCCGTACCGCGACCCGCATAGGGCCCCGCCACCCGGCAGTAATAGTTTATCCATTTCAAAGGCCGGGTTAAGAGCGGGCCCATAAAGGCCGTGGTTTATAGCAGCCAGCTGGGAGGCCCAGTAATATCGTTTGATGTCTGGGAGGGCGACCCCCCCGTCGTACCACGGGAGCGTCAGCTTCGCAAGGGCGATACGCGGCCTACCCTCCCAGAACAGGCGTCGCTGCAGACTCTCCACCTCGCGAAAGTAGCGCGCCGGGACAACGTCCATCGTGTTCTGTAAAGCGTATAGGAAACGTGGCAGCGACATCATCTTAAACAATGCCGCACGGCCGAGCGGTGAGAGCGGCAAGCGCCTCCAACGCGCCACGTCCTCCTTCAGGCGCTGGAGGGGGGGGAGCAAGTTCTGTTTATATCGGGCCTCAGCGTCCAGGGTAATGAAGATACCCAGGTACTTAAATCCCTGCAGAGCGATCTGGATAGGACAACCCCGCGGAAGGATAGGAGCCTCCCCGGAAAGGACATACACACAGGATTTAGCCCAGTTGATGACTAAGCCGGAGTTGCGGCCAAATGAATGCAAAACATCCACAAGTACAATCAGCGATTTACGCGGGGAAGCAAGGTATAAGAGAATATCATCAGCGTAAAGGGATACGCGATCCTCATACTCGGGGGTCCATCGGAGACCACGGATAGAAGGGTGCCACCGCAGCCACTCCGCCAGGGGCTCCAAGGCAAGCGCGAAGAGGAGCGGCGATAGCGGGCAGCCCTGCCGCGTGCCCCTGCCCAGCTCAAACGGAGCCGACACTCTACCGTTCACCGCCACCTGCGCCAGCGGTCCGGAGTATAACAGTTTCACCCAACCAATAAATCCCGGGCCAAAACCAAACTTAGCCAGCGTCGCCCAAATATATGGCCACTCAAGCGTGTCGAACGCCATAGTGGCGTCCAGGGACGCCAAAATGGCCGGCTCTCGTATGAACGGGACCCGCGCGAGCACCCCATGCAAACGCCGCAGGTTGAGCGCGGTGTTGCGATGAGGGATAAAGCCGGACTGGTCCTGGTGAATCAGATCGCACACCACGCCAACCAGCCGATTAGCCAGCACCTTGGCGAGAATTTTGGGTTCCGCATTCAACAGCGAAATGGGCCTGTAAGACGTGACCCGATCCCGCGGTCTCCCCTCCTTATGAATAACCACGATAGTGGCCAGACGCTGGTCCAGCGGGAGGGAACCCGCCGAGCGGGCCGCGAGGAACATAGCACGGAGATGCGGCGCCAGCGTATCCGGTCGTAGTTTGTACAATTCGATGGGAAGGCCATTAGGACCCATGGCCTTGCCGGAGGCGACCGAACGTATGGCGAGGGCAATCTCCTCAGATGTTGGGGTCGCGTCCAACAACACTTTATCCTCCTCCGAAAGGGAAGGCAGCGCAATGTCTTTAAGCAGGGCATGGGAATCCTCTTCCGAGCGGGAAGATACCGGGGAATACACCCCACGGAAATATTCTGCAAAGCAATCAACAATTTCTCCTGGTTCAGTGACACACACACCATCCAATTTCTCAATCGACGGGACAACTCGACTCGCTCTCTCCTTTTTATCCAGCCACGCAATCAGTTTACCAGCCTTATCACCCACATCATACAGTCTCCCCTGTTGCTCTCTACTGAGGCCCCTGGCTGCCTCCGTGACGAGGGCCTTGTAGTCCGCCTGCTTGAGTCGGAGAGCATGCAATTTGTCGTCCGTCACCCCACACTCCAAATCACCCTCCAACTCGGTTATCTCAGTTTCAATATGGGTCACCTCCTCCCGCTCGCGCCTCCGGGAATGGGAAATAAGGGACAGGGCCTCCCCCCGGAGTACCGTCTTAAACGCCTCCCACAGAGAAACCGCGGACGACACAGACCCCACATTGTCTTCAAAATATCGCTTAAGAGATTTAACCAAATCTGCGCGAATTGTGGGGTCACGCAGGTACCAGGGATTAATCGGGGCCACCCTCCCCTCCCCCCTCGGGACAATGTCGAAGTGCAACAGGAGCGGGGAGTGGTCTGAAATACCCCGCGCCAAATGTCGTACCTCCCCAACCCGCCCCGCCTGTACCGCTGGCATCAGGACATAATCAAGTCTCGAAAGACTGCCATGAGCCCCGGAATGAAAGGTGTACTGTATCTGCGTAGGATGTTTCAACCGCCAACAATCCACCAGCCCCAAGGTATCCAAGAGGCCGGTCAACCACGCTTGGGCACGGGGGAGATCCCTAGGAGGGTGACGATCCTCAGTCCCGGAAACCACAGCGTTAAAATCCCCCCCAACCACTAGAATCCCCTCCGGAAGGCCAAGGAGGAGGCGCCCCAGATCCGCAAAAGTAGTCGTTTGCAACCCTGGCGGGACATAAACAGAAACGAAAACAATCACTCTACTCTCCAATCTACCCACCAGAACCGTGTATCGTCCCCTGTCATCATTGAGCACCTCATCAACTTCCAACGGGAGCGAGGTCTTAGCCATAATGCCCACACCCCTCGAACCAGACGTGAAGCCCGAGTGGGCCATAAGGCGATAGCCCCGTCTGTTCATGGCATGAAAGGAGTTTCCAATGAGGTGTGTTTCCTGCAGAAAGACTATATCTGGTGAAATTCGTTTTAGGAACTGCAGGACCACCCCCCGTTTTATCCTGTCCCCCAGTCCATTAACATTCCAGGACAAAAGACTCAGTCCCCTACCCCCCATCATAGCCGAAGTCGATCAATCGCCCCCCAGAGAGCACTTTAGAAATAGCACAACAATACTTCTGCCTTGTGGTACAAATAAACAATACCCAACCCCAACCCAACAACCCCAACAAAACTCCCCCCTCCCTGCACCCCTGCATGAGCCCAAACAGCCCCCCCAACTTGCAGTGTGCCTGTTGCCCCTATGTGATTTGAACTACTAAGACCCCCTAGAGGAGGAAGGAGAACCCCCTCGAGACCCAGCACCTCCTCCAATGGAGGGGAGACAAGACACAACAGACAAAAGACCCTAAGCTTGGCCGAAAGTGGCATCATCCGGAGTGAGCCCCCGTGTCAGTACCTCAGACCCGGTCCGGTGGGCACTCTCCTCCCGTCCCCCCCCCCCATCCCGACCATGACCCCCAGACAAAGTGTCCAGCCAGTCCCCGGCCGTTTTAGGACGATCAAAAAAGTGAGTGCGACCATCCGCCTCCACCCGCAGCCTGGCCGGGAAGAGCATGGCGTATTTTAAGTTCATGCCTCGAAGCCGCCGCTTGACGCCCAGGAAACTCAGTCTCTGCTTCTGGAACGCCTGCGTGAAATCAGGATAAAAGTTCACTTCCATGTTCTCCAGCTTAATCGGCCCTTGCAGTCTGGAAGCTTGCAAAATCGCATCCCTGTCCCGAAAGTTGAAAATACGGGCAATAAGAGGCCGCGGAGGGGCTCCGACCTTCGGTCTGCCTCCGGGAACTCTATGGGCCCTCTCCACAGCAAAGAATTTACTCAGTCCTCGAGGCTGGAGATGGGTAGAGATCAGGTCCTCCACAAAGAGATCCGCCGCCGACTCCTCCCGTCCCTCGGGTACTCCGATGATACGGATATTATTCCTCCGGGCCCGGCTCTCGGAGTCCTCCAGGCGCCGATCCATGAGCGCACTTGCCTGACGGAGCCGGTGCACCTCCGTTTGAAGGGCCGCTACCTCAGTCGTGAGGCCCGACGCGGTGTGGGCCAAGGAGTCGACCCGGTCATTCGTCTTGGAGAGATCAGCTCTCACAAGGTTGACATCAATGAGGACCGCGTCGAGTTTGTGTGCCAAAGTGTCGAATTGCTGGCCCACCGAGGTCTTCATCTCAGCAATGGCGCCCATGACGTCTTGCAAAGTCAGATCCGTAGGCAAATCCGGGGCATCCGGGGGGCACTCGGAGGACTTGTGCGATCCGCCGGGAGATCCCTTCGGGAGGGTGTAGCGGTCCATGACGTTGGCCTGATGTGCGGTGCCACGCCGGGTCGACTTGGCCTTCAACCGATCCCCATCCTGCTTCGTGGCCATCGTCGTGTATCTCGCACCCGCACCAGCCACGCAGTGGAGAGCAGGCAATCAAGGCCAAGAGCCTTGGGGGCCACCCCCGGACGGCAGAGCGGGCCACCGCAGGCAGGCAGGCAGGGTCTCCCAGCGAGGCCACCCCAACACAAAGAAGCGCTGTGATTCCACTTGCGATAATGGCAAGGGGACTCAAAAGCGAAAGTGAAAGTGTGGGGTACGCGACTCGCCAGACCCAGCCCGCCGTTGTTGTTCACTTCGCCACTGGGTCGCCCCCAAACTCGAATCTAGGGTCAGGAGAGAAGTAGGCCGCAAACTTCAGTCGGTGCTCACTCCGGCACCCGGGGTCCAATTCGAAAACGGAAAACGGGTACCACCTCGGCTCAGGCTCACCGACACAGTCCCCTCAACCGATTCAGGATGAAGACAGGATAAACGTAGGAGGTTGCGGAGGTCCTCGGGAGCCTCGCACCTACGCGGCCATCTTGGTTGCGCGCTAGGCTCCTCCTCACGGATCTCACTTTTAAACAGGTGCATCCACCGTTCAGTCAGATATGCACAATACATGGTCAGTATCAAAATACAAATATCTCATTAATGTATGAACTATTGCTTAACAAACACAGTGTATTGTGGTAAATGCTGTAAAAATAACACTCACTTTAGCAAAAAGATTATAGTAGTCACCATTATAGGTGCAGCCAGTGCTGTGTATCTCTACACATGTGCTTCACAGGATATTGTCCATCTTCAGTACAGAATAGCAACTTACATTTGAAGGTGCTGGCAATGCTTCTCACTATAAAATGTGAAAGATTATACTTTATAAAAACTACATTTAAAAAGCAAACAATTTCTACTATAAATAAATAACTTTTTATTGTACACAAAAATACAAGCAAATGCTAACACTTTATGGATATCTCTATTTACTATTCCCAAAAACGTAACATCTTGGGAAAGAGTGTTTTGATTTAGAGAAAGTCTAATTTACTACTCCCACTCCAAACTTCACCACATTGGGAAAAAAGTATTGGAGTTTGGGATGGCTACATTTACTTTTCCCTCTCCAAACGTAATCACATTGAGAAAGTTTTGGACTTGGGGCAGAGGGGGCAGGGAAGAGGGTCACATTCACAGTTACTACTCCAAACTCAACCATATTGGGTAAAGTGTTGGACTTAGGGGGTTCATATTTGTTAGTCATTGTGAGAAGTTGGCCTGGCATATGCTGGTCACTAGTTATAGTGGCCACCTTGCACCAGTCCAATTCGACTCTTATGGTAGATAGGTTTAAGACAACCTTTTAAAGAAAGCTATCCTAGTGGTAGCTGTGGAGAGCAGCCTTCAGGCTAAGTCTCAGAGGAATGTAAAGTAGCTTGTTTTACCTTATAATCTCTTGAATTACTAAATGAAAGGACACCACACAGGTTTATATATCAAATATATATGTATTTATTTCTAGACACACTCTACTAATCTCTTTATGATATTAGAAGCCAGGAACACATTCAAATATCAACGTTTCACAATGGGTTAAGCACAAATATGGCTGGGACCCTAGGGGCGTACCAGCCCATATACTAAAAAAGAGGTTTAGGAAAGTCGACTTGCAAGGGGACAAGGCCTAGGGCCTGTAGAATCGCTGGGGCTTCACTAATCCACCCAAGGCAGGTAAGTAAAAGACCCAAGGGAGACGCGTACAGTGTGAGAACACAGCCGCGGGTTCCCTATTGATTACAATGGAGCAATTCGCGGTTGGATTTTTAAAGATTTAGGGTACTTCGAGGAAGTCTACAAGCAAGCCACTTACAAGGTAAGTAATTCGAGGGCCAACACACACTAGGGCACCGGAGTGCACGAGTTACCTCACCCAGGGAAGCCGGGTGCATAGGTGTCTTTTGGTGTCGGGTCGCGTCGCTGTTTTCTATGGAAGCCAAAGAAGATTTGCTGCTTGCGAAGACTGAAGAAGTGTCCGGTGGAATCCAAGGCTGGATTTAAGATGAAGAAGACCTGAAAGCAGCTGGATTCGGAGTGTCCCACGACGTCTGCAGCTGACTGAGGTGTTGGCAACTGGATTGCAGCCAACAAGCCTTGGCAACAGCAAGTCTCGTGAAAAGTGAATAAAGTCAATGATGCAGACCAGCAAGGTCAGAGGGACTCACCCAGCGAGGGTGAGTGAGGGCAGGCCTGGCGCAACCAGGGGAGCCCTTTGGTTCGATAAGAAAGTCTTCAGGGGACCCACAAGCCAACGGGCAAGGGATCGCAAAGATGCCTCATGAGGAAATGCTTTACAGGAGCCCACGGTCACCCGGGAAGGGGTAGGCCTCTGATTTTCGGTGCACAACCTGCTGGAGGCTTGGTCCATAAATGGCCCAAAGCACAAGTTCGTAGAATGTCGAGAAGGGGGTTGCACTCGACAAAAGTGCACGGAACCCAGGTATTGCAGTTCCTCGTCACTCGTGGGGTCCACTCGCCTCAGCTCTGCTAGGGACTCACAATGGCCATCGAGAAGTCAGGAAATCCACTTCCGGGGCTGCAGGGACTTCAGACTCCGGCGGGAGCGGGAAAGTTTGCGACCGTTGATTCAAGTTTTGGTGCCTGTCAAGCAGGGGAGTCACTCCTTGACTCCAAGGGAAATTCTTCCGTCTTCCAAAGCTAGTGGAACGTCGAAGGACCAGGATTCTTCTTGTAAAGCATCGTCCAGTGTTATCTAACTTGCAATGGCAAGGTGTACCTATCTTATAGTAAAAGAAAGGGAGGGACTAGCTCTATGACCACTCCTCTAGGAGGGTCAGGGGGGTGGTTGGTTACACCCACTTCCCTTTGTCCAGTTTCGCGCCAGAGCAGGGGCTGGTAGCCCCTGAACCGGTTTGAGCTGGCATATGCACAGAGGAGCCTACTGCTCCCCCAGTGCAGGACTTCAAAGCACTCTAAGAGTGCACCCACCCAGCTCCAATACACTAAATCCTGTCTGGAAGGTGGTGACACCTCCCTGTGACAGGATGCCTATTGTTGGGCCTCCTCCACTGCAAGTTTCGGTCAGCAGCAAGAGGGCAGCCCAGTGTCTGTGCTGGTGGCATGCATTTTGTGATGCCAGGGCTCTTTCAGATTTCTACCGTGTTTCCACAGTGGGTACATGTCGTCCCCTCTAGAAGGGTGGGGTCATACTCCCACACCAGTTACTGGTGTGGGGGTATGATTCCAAGTTGTTTGACACCAAACACGACATGTTTTGATGCAGTCATTCCAAAGTTAGCATTTACCGGGAGGTTATAATGCACTTAAGAGTATATGGTTTAACCACATCCACAAACAGCCACAGGATATAGACCCTGCCAGCTGCAGAGGGGCCCTGCTCATGCAGAGGCACCCCCTCACATTGTAAACCAAGCACCCTGCCCTCAGGATTGATAGGCCCTGCCTTAGGGGTGAATGATAGGTTTATATGTGTGTGTATGGTGAGATATAGGAACCTATACCTCTGTGAGGAGTGCTAACACTACCTCACCCAGGCTGCAGTCAGATTTAGTCTGCTTCCCAGGGGTGGCATAATACATGCTTCAGCCCCTGGTAGGCCTGTAAAGTACCTATGCACTTGGTACCTAAGGTGCCATATACTAGGGGCTCATAAGGCACCACAGTAACCAATCACTAGTGCATCTAATATGCACTCCAAGTCGTTTAGAGAGAACAGAGAGACTGGGGCCCTGATTAGCAGGGACCCAGCCAGGCTATAGCCAGAAACCAGTGTTAACATCAGAAAAAAAAGTAGGGGAAACATAAGTGCAGATCCTACTCTCCTACACAACCCCCCCCCCCCAAACGCAGGGACACTAAACTAACCTTGACTAGTTGATTCTTCGTGTTCTAAGTGGAAATACCTTGAGAGTCCATCTGCATTGGCATGTTGGGTCCCAGGTCTATGTTCCACTGTATAGTCCATACCCTGTAGGGAAATGGACCACCTTAGCTGTTTAGGATTTTCACCTTTCATCTGTTTGAGCCATAGGAGGGGCTTGTGGTCAGTCTGAACTATGAAGTGAGTGCCAAACAAGTATGGCCTCAGCTTCTTCAGGGCCCACACCACAGCAAAGGCCTCCCTCTCTATAGCTGACCAACGTTTCTCTCTAGGGGTCAGTCTTCTGCTTATAAAAGCTACTGGCTGGTCTTGACCTTCATCATTGAGTTGAGACAGTACAGCTCCCACACTCAGCTCAGAAGCATCTGTTTGGACAATGAACTTTTTTGTGTAGTCTGGACTCTGTAAGATGGGGCCAGTGCACATGACCTGCTTCAGGTCATCAAATGCCTTTTGACAGCTAGCTGTCCACTGAACCTTCTTTGGCATTTTCTTAGAGGTAAGATCATTTAAGGGGGTCACTATAGATTCATATCCCTTGACAAACCTCCTATAGTACCCAGTCAGGCCTAAAAAGGCTCTCACCTGTGTCTGGGTGGTTGGAGCTACCCATTCCATGATGGTTTGGATGTTGCTCTGCAAAGGTTGAACCTGGCCTCCACCTACAAGGTGGCCCAGGTACACAACCTGACACTGCCCTATCTGGCACTTAGTGGCCTTGATAGTGAAGCCTGCTTTTTGCAGGGCCTCCAAAACATTTCTGAGGTGGACCAGGTGATCCTGCCAGGTGGAACTAAAGACAGAAATATCATCTAGATACGCTGAGCAATAAGTTTCCATACCTGTCAGAACTTTGTTCACCAACCTCTGAAAAGTGTCAGGTGCATTCATCAAACCAAAGGGCATCACCACAAAGTGGTAGTGCCCACCAGGGGTTGAAAATGCTGTTTTGGCCTTGGCATCATCAGCTAACTTGATTTGCCAGTAGCCAGCTGTTAGGTCAAATGTACTCAGATAGTTGGCTGAGGCCAAAATATCAATGAGCTCATCTGCCCTGGGAATTGGATAGGCGTCAGTCCTGGTGACTGCATTGAGGCCTCTGTAGTCTACACAAAACCTCATTTCTTTCTTACCACCCTGGGTATGAGGTTTAGGCACAAGGACTACTGGACTAGCCCAAGGGCTATCAGAAGGCTCAATCACCCCTAGTTCCAACATTTTCTGGACTTCAGTCCTGATACTTTCCCTGACATGGTCAGGTTGCCTGTAGATTTTACTCTTGACAGGCAGACTGTCTCCAGTGTCCACCTCATGGATGCACCAGGAAGTCTGACTAGAGGTCAAACTAAATATATGTCTAAACTGCTGCAGCACTTGTCTGCATTCAGTTTGCTGATGGTCAGTGAGGCTGCTTGCCAAAGCAACACCATCTACTGACCCATCATCAGGGTTCTGTGAGAGCAGGTCAGGGAGAGGGTCACTCTCCTCCTCCTGTTCCTCATCAGGTGCCATGAGCAAGCCCATGTCAGCCCTGTCAACATATGGTTTCAATCTGTTGACATGGAGCACCCTGAGGGGGCTCCTGGGAGTTCCAAGATCCACTAAGTAGGTGACCTCTTCCTTTTTCTCAGCAATTGTATGGGGGCCACTTCATTTGTCTTGGAGAGCTGCTGGGGCCACATGCTTCAACACCCACACTTTCTTTCCTGGCTGGTACACAGTCAGTACAGCCTATTGGTCATGCCAAGCTTTTTGCAGTTCTTGGCTTGCCTTCAGGTTTTTGGTCGCCTTCTTCATGTATTCAGCCATCCTGGAGCAGAGACCAAGTACATAGTCCATCACATCCTGTTTGGGAGGTTTGAGAGGTAACTCCCAGCCCTCCTTCACCAAACATAATGGACCTCTGACAGGGTGCCCAAACAGAAGTTCAAAAGGGCTGTAGTCAACCCCCTTCTGTGGGACCTCCCTGTATGCAAACAGAAGGCAGGGAAGTAAAAGGTCCCATTTTCGCCTAAGCTTTTCTGGGAGGCCTTTAATCACTCCCTTTAAGGTTTTGTTGAACCTTTCAACTAACCCATTGCATTGTGGGTGATAGGGAGTAGTGAATTTATAATTGATACCACACTCCTTCCACATTGCTTTTAGATACCCTGACATAAAGTTTGTACCTCTGTCAGATATAACCTCCTTAGGGAAACCCACTCTGGAGAAGACTCCAATGAGGGCTCTTGCCACCACAGGGGCTGTGGTGGTCCTGAGGGGAATTGCTTCTGGGTACCTGGTGGCATGATCCACTACCACCAGGATAAACCTGTGACCAGATGCTATTGGAGGGTCAAGGGGACCAACAATGTCAATCCCTACCCTTTCAAAGGGTACCCCCACCACAGGTAGTGGTATCAGGGGGGACTTTGTTGTGCCACCTGACTTGCCACTGGCTTGGCAAGTGACACAGGAGCGACAAAACTCATTTGTGTCCTCTGACATGTGTGGCCAATGAAAATGTGGAAAAAGTCTGTCCCAGGTCTTGTTTTGACCCAAGTGTCCTACCAAAGAGATATCGCGCTAGGGTCAAGAGGAAGCCCCTTAACTTCTGGGTATTACCAGGCTCCTGGTGGCTCCAGGGGTAGGATCTCTAGCCTCAGAATATAGGAGTCCCTCATCCCAATAAACTTTATGGGACCCACTAGCACTCCCAGCAGCCTCAGCAGCAGCCTGCGGTCTGAGGGGTTCAAGAGAGGGGCAGCACTGTTGCTCCTTACTCAGATCTTCCCTGGAAGGTCCCCCTGCCCCCAATAACTCAACCTGATCAGGCTCAAGTCCCTCTGGGGCAGTTCCTTCTGCAGGATCTACTTCTCCCTCAGGAGGGTAATCTGAGATCTGAGACAGAGGGGAAGGCACAGCCTTAACCCTACTGCTCCTCCTCTTGGGTAGCATCTGGTCCATAGTTTCAGGATCCAGAGCTGGTTCAGCTTTATGCATCTTGGCCTGTGACCTGGTCACAGCAAATACCTCTGTAGGTATGCCCAATATCTCAGCATGAGTTCATAACTGTACTTCAGACCAGGCTGAAGTCTCCAGCTCATTGCCCAATAGACATTCGACAGGGAGGTCTGCACTGACTACTACCTTCTTGAGGCCAGTTACCCCTCCCCAGGAGAAATTCACAACTGCCAGACTATGGTTGGTCCTGACATTGCTTGCATTGGTTACCTGGTACATTTCACCCAGGATGATCTGTGCAGGGTCCACCAGATCCTCTGCCACCATGGTGACACTAGCACATGTGTCCCTGAATGCCAACTCCTGTTTGCCATTTATTACAGGCTGCTGTTTGTATTTGCCCAGATTACTGGGGCTCACTAGGAAGGACATATCAATGTCTCCCTCACAAACCAGCAATGCCTGAGTGGGTACTCTGACTAGGCCAGAGTCCACTTCAGAACCCAGGGTCAACCCTACCACACCCTTATTCTGATTACCACTTCCACCAGTAGCTGCACTAGCGGGAACAGTTGCCTTAGTGGCATGAGTGGTGGTGGTTTGGTCTTTGGACTTGGTACAATCAGGAGTCCAGTGCCCTTTCTGTTTACAGAATTTGCACCAGGGCTTCTTGTGGCCTTCTCCCTTTGTAGACTGTGAATCCCCCTCCAGATGCAGATTTCTGGGGCTCTTGTGAAAACTTCTGGTATTTTGACTTATCCCCACCCTTCTCTGAGCCTTTAGGATCTTGCTTCTTGGTGTCACCCCCTTGGTTCTGGGTTTTCTGCCTCACCCTGGTTCTGACCCATTTGTCTGCCTTCTTTCCCAATTCTTGGGGAGAAGTCAGATCAGAGTCCACCAGGTACTGATGCAACAACTGGTTTTGGCAATTATTAAGGATCTGTTCTCTCATTATAAGATTATAAAATCCCTTAAAATCAGTAACTCTACTACCAACCAGCCAACCCTCCAGAGCCTTGGTTGCACAATCAACAAAGTCAGTCCAGTCCTGAGTCTGTGCTTTCTGGGTATCTCTGAACTTCAACCTGTACTGCTCAGTGGTTAAGCCAAACCCATCTATCAGTGCACTCTTCAGGACTTCATAATCATCAGCATCCTCTTCTCTAACAGTGAGGAGCTTGTCTTTACCTTTATCAGAAAAGGAGAGCCACAATATTGCTGTCCACTGTTTCTGGGGAACCTGTTGTACTTTACAGGCCCTCTCCATAGCAGTTATCCACTTGTGGATATCATCCCCACTCTGGTAGGGAGGAACAACCTTGGGCAGGTTCCTATGGTCTGGAATCTAATCTCTGCCTCTAGGGATACTGTGGCTGCCACCAGGGGGTTCTAACCCATCTTTCTTAGAAGCTCTCTGGAGCTCAAAGGCTTCTCTATCTAAGGCCAATTGCTTGGTTCTGAGGGCAAGTTTTGCTTCCTCATACTGGAGCATTTTGTACCTTCTTTCAGAGGAGGTCTCTTTTCTATTAGAGTATGAGTTCATCTGATGGACAGATTCTCTGTCAGAGTGATATGAGTGGTTAGATTCCCTTGAAGGGGACATAGGCCTCTCGTCACTTCTGTCAGATCTCTTAGGGAGAATTCCTCTGTCCTTTTCAGACCCTTGTGGGTCTGGCCCTTCAATCACAGACTCCAGGTCATCCTGATTTTCATCATCTGACCCAGAGACTATGGCTGACCAGATCCACTAGCTCCTAGAGCTAGTCTAAGATCATCTGCTGTTAGCAAATTTATCAGGTGTTGTGTGGAGGGACTCTGTCCTAACCCCAGGTGTCGTGCAACACACATGGCCTTCAAGTCAAAGAAGGTCATGTCCTTATACTGAGGTCGGGTGGACCCACTGGCTCCATCCCTTGAGGACCTTCTAGTGTTGTGCAGTGTTGTACTACCTACACTAGTTTGTGGCCTACTGATCCTATCTTGAGCTGTAGCAAGGGTGTGCTATCACTTTTCAAACAGCTCTAAGTTCAGTAGAACTTATTGATACTAAGCTTGACTTATGTACCTTGAGTACCTTAAGTGGTTTTCAGTAAGTAATTCAAATAGAGATTTTCTGGTAAAACAATGGCAAGCTGGAATCCCACACGCTGCCCACCAATGTGAGAAGTTGACCTGGCATATGCTGGTCACTAGTTATAGTGGCCACCTTGCACCAATCCAATTCGACTCTTATGGTAGATAGGTTTAAGACAACCTTTTAAAGAAAGCTATCCTAGTGGTAGCTGTGGAGAGCAGCCTTCAGGCTAAGTCTCAGAGGAATGTAAAGCAGCTTGTTTTACCTTATAATCTCTTGAATTACCCAATGAAAGGACACCACACAGGTATATATATCAAATATATATGTATTTATTTCTAGACACACTCTACTAATCTCTTTATGAGATTAGAAGCCAGGAACACATTCAAATATCAACGTTTCACAATAAGTTAAGCACAGATATGGCTGGGGCCTTAGGGGCGTACCAGACCATATACTAAAAAACAGGTTAGGAAAGTCGACTTGCAAGGGGACAAGGCTTATGGCCTGTAGAATCGCTGGGGCTTCACTAATCCACCCAAGGCATGTAAGTAAAATACCCACGGCAGACGCGTGCAGTGTGAGAACACAGCCGCGGGTTCCCTATTGATTACAATGGAGCAAGTCGCGGTTGGATTTTTTAAGTTTTCGGGTACTTCGAGGAAGTCTACAAGCAAGCCACTTACAAGGTAAGTAATTCGAGGGCCAACACACACTAGGGCACCGGAGTGCACGAGTTACCTCACCCAGGGTATCCGGGTGCATAGGTGTCTTTTCGTGTCGGGTCGCGTCGCTGTTTTCTATGGAAGCCAAAGAAGATTTGCTGCTTGCGAAGACGGAAGAAGTGTCCGGTAGAATCCAAGGCTGGATTCAAGATGAAGAAGACCTGAAAGCAGAGGGGACAGGGTTCACAGTCACTTGCCAGTGACCTGGGGCCAGGAAGATGGATGTCCATGGATGTCGGGTGATATCAGGTGCTTGAGGGTGTTTTGACTCTCCGCTCACGAGGTCTAGGAGAGATCGACGATGACCAGCAGCTGGATTCAGAGTATCCCACGACGTCTGCAGCTGAAGAAGGTGTCGGCAACCGGATTGGAGCCAACAAGCCTTGGCAACAGCAAGTCTCGTGAAAAGTGAATAAAGTCAATGGTGCAGACCAGCAAGGTCTGAGGGAGTCACCCAGCGAGAGTGATTGAGGGCAGGCCTGGAGCAAACAGGGGAGCCCTTCGGTTCGATAAGAAAGTCTTCAGGGGACCCACAAGCCAATGGGCAAGGGATTGCGAAGACGCCTCATGAGGAAATGCTTTACAGGAGCCCACGGTCACTCGGGTAGGCCTCTGATGTTTGGTGCACAACCTGCTGGAGGCTTGGGCCACAAATGGTGCAAAGCACAAGTTCGTAGAACGTCGTGAAGAGGTTGCACTCGACAATAGTGCACGGTACCCAGATATTGCAGTTCCTCGTCTCTCGTGGGGTCCACTCGCCTCAGCTCTGCTGGGGACTCACAATGGCCGTCGAGAAGTCAGGAAATCCACTTCCGGGGCTGCAGGGACTTCGGACTCCGCCGGGAGCGGGAAAGTTTGCGACCGTTGATTCAGGTTTTGGTGCCTGCCAAGCAGGGGAGTCACTCCTTGACTCCAAGGGAGATTCTTCCGTCTTCCAAAGGTAGTGGAATGTCGAAGGACCAGGATTCTTCTTGTAAAGCGTCATCCAGGGTTATCTAACTTGCAATGGCAAGGTGTACCTATCTTACAGTAAAAGAAAGGGAGGGACTAGCTCTATGACCACACTTCTAGGAGGGTCAGGGGGTTGGGTGGTTACAACCACTTCCTTTTGTCCAGTTTCGCGCCAGAGCAGGGGCTGGTAGCCCCTGAACCGGTTTGAGCTGGCATATGCACAGAGAAGCCTACTGCTCCCCCAGTGCAGGACTTCAAAGCACTCTAAGAGTGCACCCACCCAGCTCCAATACACTAAATCCTGTCTGGAAGGTGGTGACACCTCCCTGTGACAGGATGCCTATTGTTGGGCCTCCTCCACTGCGAGTTTCGGTCAGCAGCAGGAGGGCAGCCCAGTGTCTGTGCTGGTGGCATCCATTTTGTGATGCCAGGGCTCTTTCAGATTTCTACCGTGTTTCTACAGTGGGTACATGTCGTCCCCTCTAGAAGGGTGGGATCATACTCCCATACCAGTTACTGGTGCGGGGGTATGATTCCAAGTTGTTTGACACCAAACACGACATGTTTTGATGCAGTCATTCCAAAGTTAGCATTTACCGGGAGGTTATAATGCACTTAAGAGTATATGGTTTAACCGCATCCACAAACAGCCACAGGGAATAGACCCTGCTAGCTGCAGAGGGTCCCTGCTCAGGCAGAGGCACCCCCTCACATTGTAAACCAAGCACCCTGCCCTCAGGATTGATAGGGCCTGCCTTAGGGGCGAGTGATAGGTTTATATGTGTGTATATGGTGAGATATAGGAACCTATACCTCTGTGAGGAGTGCTAACACTACCTCACCCAGGCTGCAGTAGCAGGCCTGAGGTGTAAGATTTAGACTGCTTCCCAGGGGTGGCATAATACATGCTTCAGCCCCTGGTAGGCCTGTAAAGTACCTATGCCCTTGGTACTTAAGGTACCATATACTAGGGGCTCATAAGGCACCACAGTAACCAATCACTAGTGCATATAATATGCACTCCAAGTCGTTTAGAGAGAACAGAGAGACTGGGGCCCTGATTAACAGGGACCCAGCCAGACTATAGCCAGAAACCAGTGTTAACATCAGAAAAAAAAGTGGGGGCAACATAAGTGCAGATCCTACTCTCCTACAGTCATCCTTCACACTCAGCTACATAAGCCAAAGTGTTGAACTTTGGGGGATTCATATTTACTCTTCCAGCTCCAAACACACTGAGGATAGTGTTGGGCTTTGAGGGGTTCATATTTATTATTTGAGCTATAATACTATTTCAACTCCAAACTTCATAACATTGGGTAAAGTGTTGGACTTTGGAGATGGGCAGTTCAATTTTTCTAATACCACTTCAAACTTAACAACATTAGGGCAAGTTCTGTGCTTTTAGATTTGAAAATTTACTACTAACACACATTAATTTCAATAGACATTACAGAAATGCATTTTAATTATCCCCAAAAATGAAACCACATAACATTAGAAAGAAAATTGCTTATATTACCAAAGTATTTTAATAAATCTTATTTTTACTATCATTTTTAAATGAATAACTACAGTTAGTTACAAAAACGTTAAATTGTAAAAAGTAACATTTTATTACCTTTTAAAAAGAAATTTCACATATTTAAAACTCCCTGTTTAGAAAAATAGACACACTATTTATACCAACAAATAGATTAAAATAATTCATTTATTTCAATAAAAAAATACAATTAGATTTTAATTATCAAGGAACAAAAAACATTTTTATAATAATATCTACAAAAATAATAGAAATAAAAAAATAATAATATTAAAGCAACATTATTTATATTTGAAAACATTACTTTTGAAAATTAGAAATGTACATAATTAAAACACAAGACAATTAAACCTACTAACTTAACCACATTGGTGAAGGTGCTGGCCTTTGAGGGGTTTAGATTTAGTATTCTAACTTCAAACTTAACCACACTGGTAAAAGTTTTAGACTTTGGGGGAGGAGGTTGTCAAATTTACTATTCTATCTCCAGACTGCACATTGGGTAGAGTGTTGGACTTTTGGGGGGATTCATATCTACTGTTTTAACGTTCCAACTCCAAACTTTACCACAATGGGAACATGTTGGACCTTGGGGCGCGGAGAGGGTTCAAATTTTCTATTTCCACTCCAAACTTAACAACAGTAGGGTAAGTGCTATCCCTTAGTTTTGACTACTACCATTAATTTATAGTAGACATTACATTAGCAGAAAACATTACAGAATTGCATTTGAATTATCCCAAAATGAAACCACACAACATTAAAAGTAAATTGTAAGTACTACCATAATATTTAGCAAAAAAACATTTTTTAAATTACACAAAATGAATCAAAAATTAAAACTTTTTCAAATGATGAAAATCAGGTCCATACATTTAAAACGTCCATTGTAAAAACATACACATTTTACAAACCATCTTTGTTTAAAACCAACACATAGATTAAAATGATAACATGAAATTTAATTATCAAGGAACAAAACTCTTTTTACAAATTATATGATAAAGTAATACAAATTAAAAAATATAACAATTTTAAAACAAATAATTTTTTCTTGAATTTGTATTTTTAATATTACATAATTAAAAACAACACAATTAAAAAATTAGGGGTATAATTTTATTTTGAAAAATTAATTAATGACATTTAAAGATTAAAAAGAATAATTAGCAGATTTAAAAAAAAAACTTAAAAAGTAGACATTTTAAATTACTCCCCACCCTATTCCCTTATAAACTTTAATAAAAAAAATTACACATCTTATAAACAAATGCAAGACATTAGATCAAAAATTAACAAAATATATAAAAATGGTTGTAAAAGAAAGGACTCAGAATATGTTTCATAACCAATTGGTATTGATTTTGATGCAACAAACAATAATGACACATTGACCAGTTCCACATTGGACATGTATTAGACAGAGATTCATAATTGAGAAGTTGAAACATCTGCCCATGATATTGCCACCGCTTGGCCCTTATATTTTCATGCTTCTGGGGGCAGGCCTGTACCTCGTAAATTGGTTTTTAATGGTGGGCACGCCAATCGATGCCACTCCTCCAGTCCACCAATGATGGGCGTTCCGGGGAGCTCTATTTGCAGGCAATGTCGAGTTTGGCCACCATCGCTGCCACCCCAATGAAGATCTTCTCCATCCTCAACCCGGCCACCTCCTTCAGGAAGCCTAGCAAGGCCACCCAGGGGGTAAGTTCAAACCAACGCCCCGGGACCTTAGAAAGCTCCTCGTTTACTCCCTCCCAAAAGTAGTCAGCCTGGGGCAGGTCCAGGTCATATGGAAAAATTCAGCTTCCGGCACGGAGTAGCATGCACAGTGGCCTCAAGCAGTTTTGTCCGCTTGACTTAGCTTATAAAAAGAAAACAATAATGGATTTCAATGTTGTTAAGCAGCGGTTAAAATACTAATAAAACTGTGAATTTAAAACACATTTTTTAAAACGACCAGATGTTAAAATCAAATATAAAAATGTCAAAGCCTTCTTGCAATCATTTAAAACAAGGCAACTTCTACAAGAATCATTTCTATGTCCACTTCAATTAAGAACCCAAATGCGGCTAAAACTATACAGAGATCGTTCTCAATGACTAACAGTTTTAAGTACTTTACCCTTAAAGGTTTGAAGGCAGGACATAATGACATACATAATGCGCACATAATGCGCACAAAAACACCAGGTCTGTGATGAGAACAGTGACAATTTGATATTGTGTACGTCCCAGCCCTAAAGTGTCGGCTTTGTTGAGCGCCTAATCTAAAGAGCAGAAGTTCACAATGTGAGTTCGGACCAGGCACAAATGTAAGATGTGGTGAAATGTCAAAACTGTGTTTCACTTTGTGCATATTGTGAAGAGTGGCTTTCTTTTAATGTATGACAAGCAAACATTCTTTAGCTTTCACCTTGAACAACCCTTTGGTAAATAGTATTTGCTTCCTGTTGATAAGATGCTCAAATTGGGTAAAACTCCATATTTAAAACACAGTGCCGTCAAACGAGCTCTTTCCTTTGCTCAAACAATAACTAACTTTTGCATAAAGTAAAAAAGCAATATGTGGCAAATCAAGAACTGTTTTGGACATTTTCCAGAGAGAGGTTCACTGTAGTCAACCCCCAGGATTAACAATTCAGTAGATAACAGCCTACAAAATGTCATCCAAATTGCTTTAGGTAGTTGCATAATTTTCAAGTTGTTGCCAAGCTCTGCTTGTTTACAAATACAAGGGCGTAGAGTGTTCTTTTCTCTGCCCTGTTTTAGCCTCCCTCTTCCACGTTCCTTCTCTCTTTGCAGTGAACCTCCTTCTACCTGGTCTCAGTATTGCAGCAGGGTCTCCTTTATAGCAGGATCCACACCATGAGCGCCATGACACCAACAGCCCAAAAAGGACATACACTCACACACAGAAATGCAACCCAGCACTCCAGCACCCAAGAAAGCACCCAGTGCCATGCCATCTGGGAACTTCACCCAAAAAGTCAGTACTTCTTTGGATACAATGATAACTGCTTCCTGTAGACATTTAAGCTGAAAAACAATAACACTACATGAAACACTCCCATTCAGACACAACAGTGACTGACTCGATGACAAGCAGACTCCAATACACGCAAACTGAATTAAACGCACCACAAAACATTCACAAATGTACTCTTCTTCCTGCATCACTCTCCTATGATAACATGCTAACATATTGTTGTAACCTACAGGCTAACCTAAATGATTTGGAACGAGTATTTTATTAATTTCCTTCCACTTTTGTCTTCCAGCATGATTTCTATAACATAGTGCATTCTCCATGGATCTGTTGGTGCAGGCAACCGGGGTACACAAACTGTTTTTAAATTGAAGTTAATGTTCTCCTTTTTCATGTATACATTATCCGATGGTAGATGCACTACATAATTAAGGGTTTCCATACCTTTGCTGTTTGTCTACAGACATTACCCTGATGGCTTCCTGATGAAGGCACCCTGCCGAAACGCGCATAGAACATCAAAGCCCCTCAGCATTATCTCTCATGACCACCTCAACATTATATCTTATGATCACTAAATATTCATGAATTGGCAATATTGACAAATGAGAATATTGTGTTCACTCCAGCATAATTCATCTTTTCAGCTGTTAACATTGTGTGCTGTCCCTACTAATTGACTATATACACAATTGCTTAAGATATTTTTGAAATTTATTATGGACCCACAGCACACCCAGATGAAAGTAGAAATTGCCACCCACGTTACCACAGGCAATGGCCCTTCACCATGTTTTCTTTTGTTTTTGAAAGTGTTTTTATTGGCATTTCGAAAATTTACATGCACAATCTTTATCAACAAACAGGTGGGATCACATACAATGTCTCGTTGTCCTTATAGATTCACAGGATCCAACACCATCAATCGATTTAAAGTGATTGCAAATGTAATACAAACAACAAAATTATTGCATAAATCAGCACAATAAACACAAATAAGGAATTTACTGTGGATAAATAGAAGAATCCTTCCCAATTCCACTATCTCCTCTTCAGCCTTTGTGCTTTGGTCTCAGGGTCCTCACGCCCCTCTTGTGCATTGTAGCTCTCCAAGCCAACTGTGTAATATCTAGGCTTTCATGATTAACTTAAGCTTTTCAAGTCCCCAAGTGTGAGGTGGAGCTAAATATTGATATAATTGGGAGATGCCCTTTTTCATTTTGAGTGCTGCCAACATGTCTTCTATAGGCCTGAGATGCTATGTGACTAACTCCCTGAGATTACCTAAGCAATCCTCAGTGTGATATCTGCACATAGCGGAAATGATCATGTCTTATTTCCCTCCACCATTGCCATAATATGTTTAGCGATATGGACTTAACCTTTTTCAAACAAATAACCCAATGTGACTGCAACATACTTAAGCCAATTACTAAAGCCACTATGCATTGCCACTGGATAAAACTCTGGATTATACAGTATAAGGGTCATTGTAGGAGGGTTCTCCACTCCTATGACCAACAGCATTCCAGTGGATTAAGGTAATCTTCGTGGGCTCTAATCCCTTGTGATCTCTTGATCTCGCGGGAGCCACAGTAGAATGACTTTTGGCATGGATGATTATGCAGCTTCTAGGTATACCCATAATTTAAGACAGCTGTGCATCACTAAGTCTCTCAAGGCTAGAATTGGGTAGCACATACATATCTTTTAATTTGGGGGAAATCCCAAACCCCATCATACTTTCCCTGATAGAGAACTCTTTTGGACACACACAGGAATTAACCATTCCAAGAGAAAGACAACTTGTTCGCCTGTATATATTGTACTGTTCATGTGAAAATATGAGCGGCAAAGAGCCTGATTATGAGTTTGTAGGTCTTGGAGGTGGCCACCATTCCAGCGCCCCACTCTAAGACCACGGAACCCATAATGAGACCGCCTGCTGGATTCCAACTGGAATCCAGGTCGTGCGGTCCTGTGGGGGCTGGCCCACGACGGTGCCATTCTGAGGCTCATATGTGAGCCTTAGCAAGGCACCGCAATGGGAATGCCATTGCAAGTTCCTGCACAGCATGGACTGTGAAGTCCATGCAATGCAGGAAATGGGTCCCTTGCTCCCTTTGCCACTGGATTTAAGATAGCCTTGCTGATGAGGGTTATGAAACCGAAACCGGTCCCAGGATGCTTGTTTCCGGTCCAAGGAAGACATGGCTTGGCAGTTCGGGCTGGACTGTTCCCATGAGGCACAGAGTCAGACTGATTTGCATATGGCCATGTCTGAACTGGGGTGGCGGAGTGAGCTAAAGAATGATGATGGATTAAACCCAGATCAGTTGACTGGGGGTGAGTGCTTGCAATGTTCAACACTCCGTCCATCATCCCCTTTGGTTTAGCTTTGTTCGCCCTAAGTTGGCAGGGTATGCCCAGATGTGGGTCCCTTGCTCACTTTGCCACTGGATTTAAGATAGCCTGGCTGATGATTGTTATGAACCCGAAACCGGTCCCAAGATGCTTGTTTCTGGTCCAGGGAAGAAATGGCTTGGCAGTTCGGGCTGGACTGTTCCCATGAGGCACAGGATCAGACTGATTTGCATATGGTCATGTCTGAACTGGGGTGGCAGAGTGAGCTAAAGAATGATGATGGATTAAACCCAGATCAGTTGACTGGGGGTGAGTGCTTGCAATGTTCAACTCTCAGTCCATCATCCCCTTTGGTTTTGCTTTGTTCGCCCTAAGTTGACAGGGTATGCCCAGACGTGGGTCCCTTGCTCACTTTGTCACTGGATTTAAGATAGCCTGGCTGATGAGGGTTATGAACCCGAAACCGGTCCCAGGATGCTTGTTTCCGGTCCAGGGAAGGCATGTCTTGGCAGTTCGAGCTGGACTGTTCCCATGAGGCACTGGGTCAGACTGATTTGCATATGGTCATGTCGGAACTGGGGTGGTGGAGTGAGCTAAAGAATGATGATGGATTAAACCCAGATCAGTTGACTGGGGGTGAGCGCTTGCAATGTAAAACACTCCGTCCATCATCCCCTTTGGTTTTGTTTTGTTCGCCCTAAATCGGCAGGGTATGCCCAGACGTGGGTCCCTTGCTCACTTTGCCACTGGATTTAAGATCGCCTGGCTGATGAGGGTTATGAACCCGAAACCGGTCCCAGGATGCTTGTTTCCGGTCCAGAGAAGACATGGCTTGACAGTTCGAGCTGGACTGTTCCCATGAGGCACCGGGTCAGACTGATTTGCATATGGTCATTTCTGAACTGGGGTGGCGGAGTGAGCTAAAGAATGATGATGGATTAAACCCAGATCAGTTGACTGGGGGTGAGTGCTTGCAATGTTCAACACTCCGTCCATCATCCCCTTTGGTTTAGCTTTGTTCGCCCTAAGTTGGCAGGGTATGCCCAGATGTGGGTCCCTTGCTCACTTTGCCACTGGATTTAAGATAGCCTGGCTGATGATTGTTATGAACCCGAAACCGGTCCCAAGATGCTTGTTTCTGGTCCAGGGAAGAAATGGCTTGGCAGTTCGGGCTGGACTGTTCCCATGAGGCACAGGATCAGACTGATTTGCATATGGTCATGTCTGAACTGGGGTGGCAGAGTGAGCTAAAGAATGATGATGGATTAAACCCAGATCAGTTGACTGGGGGTGAGTGCTTGCAATGTTCAACTCTCAGTCCATCATCCCCTTTGGTTTTGCTTTGTTCGCCCTAAGTTGACAGGGTATGCCCAGACGTGGGTCCCTTGCTCACTTTGTCACTGGATTTAAGATAGCCTGGCTGATGAGGGTTATGAACCCGAAACCGGTCCCAGGATGCTTGTTTCCGGTCCAGGGAAGGCATGTCTTGGCAGTTCGGGCTGGACTGTTCCCATGAGGCACTGGGTCAGACTGATTTGCATATGGTCATGTCGGAACTGGGGTGGTGGAGTGAGCTAAAGAATGATGATGGATTAAACCCAGATCAGTTGACTGGGGGTGAGCGCTTGCAATGTAAAACACTCCGTCCATCATCCCCTTTGGTTTTGTTTTGTTCGCCCTAAATCGGCAGGGTATGCCCAGACGTGGGTCCCTTGCTCACTTTGCCACTGGATTTAAGATCGCCTGGCTGATGAGGGTTATGAACCCGAAACCGCTCCCAGGATGCTTGTTTCCGGTCCAGAGAAGACATGGCTTGACAGTTCGAGCTGGACTGTTCCCATTAGGCACCGGGTCAGACTGATTTGCATATGGTCATTTCTGAACTGGGGTGGCGGAGTGAGCTAAAGAATGATGATGGATTAAATCCAGATCAGTTGACTGGGGGTGAGTGCTTGCAATGTTCAACACTCCATCCATCATCCCCTTTGGTTTTGCTTTGTTCGCCCTAAGTTGGCAGGGTATGCCCAGACGTGGGTCCCTTGCTCACTTTGCCACTGGATTTAAGATCGCCTGGCTGATGAGGGTTATGAACCCGAAACCGGTCCCAGGATGCTTGTTTCCGGTCCAGGGAAGACATGGCTTGGCAGTTTTGGCTGGACTGTTCCCATGAGGCACAGGGTCAGACTGATTTGCATATGGTCATATCTGAACTGGGGTGGCAGGGTGAGCTAAAGAATGATGATGGATTAAACCCAGATCAGTTGACTGGGGGTGAGTGCTTGCAATGTTAAACACTCCGTCCATCATCCCCTTTGGTTTTGCCATAAAAACTGTGGCAGTGAGTAAAGTTGCAGTATGCTTGGCGGTGTCCCATCAGCACCGCCAGCATATTGCACCTCGCACCACTACACCACCGCAGAGGGATCGCAATCCCCAGCGGTAGCAGTGTTCCAGTGGCAGTTCATGGACCACCGCCACTTGCTCTTGGCAGCTGTGGGTTCGTCGGTGAGGGAGAGGATCAGCTATGGGTTGTCAAAGTAGGAGACGTTGAGTCTGTGGTTTCTGACGATGGCTTCGAGCAGGGCCTTGTAAATGTTGAAGACGGTGGGGCTCAGGGAGGAGCTCTGGGGGACTCTGCAGCTGATCTCTGTAGGATTTGAGGAGAACTGTGGGAGACTGAATCTCTGGGTTTGGCCGGTGAGGAAGGAATGGATCCACTCTAGCGTTTTGCCGCAGATGACGGCGTCATGAAGTCGTGTGCAGAGGGTGTTGTGGAAGACGATGGCGGCAGAGAGGTCCAGCAGGATGAGGGCTGAGGTTTTGCCTCGGTCGAGGAGAGTGTGGATGTCGTCATTCGAGGTGAGGAGTGCAGTCTCAGTGCTGTGATTGCTCCTGAAGCCCGTTTGGGAGGGGTGGGGTATGTTTTGATGAATTCTGTGAGTTGGGCTTTGATGGCATTCTTAATGACTTTCACTGGGAAGGGGAGCAGAGGGCTGTTTCTGTAGTTCTTGAGGTCCGTCTGGTCGGCAGCGTGTTTCTTCAACAGGGGGTTGATCTCTGTGTGTTTCAGTCAGGGAAGGTGGTGGATTCGATGGAGCAGTTGATGGTGTAGCAGAGTTCAGGGGCGATGGCAGAGCCTGCTTGGTTGAATATGTGGTGGGGGTAGGGGTCGGAGGGGACCCCAGAGTATATGGTTTCCATGATCCTTAGGGTGTTGTCAATGGTTCTATTCTTTTGCACAGCCTATACAAAGCTAAGAGTGCTTTGGATTAAACCACTCTGCCAACTGATGAACTTTTGGGACCTTCACATAGCGTTGAGGGTCTGTAAAACAAACACTAGTGGCCTGGTTGTGTTTTCAGTAGTAAAGTTCTTCTCTAATTTTATTGTTTTTATCAATTTGCATGTGATCATGGTCACAGTTTTTACTTCTTTGATATGAATGTATATGTACCTTTTGTGGTTTACAAGAACCCAAAATAAAGGAAATGTGATGCCTCCTCCCCAACTTAACACACTTCGGGAAACTCCCATATATAACCTCTAGCAACAGGAGACTGCTCTTTCCCTAGTTTGGTTCAACAGACACACAAGTGGCCTACCCCTGCATCTCTCGTGACTGGTTAATACTATGTTCAAGGCATATGAGCTGCAGATTACACACTATGCATAGATCGCCATCTGGTGTTGGGCCCGAATGTTTGCACTTGTTTTTGTCTTGGAAAGTCTTTGGAAGTCACGAGGTATGTCCTTTGGATCATAGTGCGCATGGGCATCGGCTCCATCCTCAGATAGTTTTTTTCCGCCATTGGGCTCGGATGTGTTCTCGCGTTCCAGTTCGGAACCGTTAACGGTTTTCTCTTTCGAAGCACAATCCTTCCTTTCTCTACGGTATTGTTTCGATCGCGTTTTCCAATCCACGCGACCCTTCAACTTCGAAGTCTTCGATTCCGGTCGTCGACGAAGGCCTTCGGGACTACCTGGGCCTCATCTCCGGATCACGGAAAGGACGCCATTCAAAAAGTGTCCTGGATGTGGGTCGAAGTCGCCCACACCAACCTACATGAGGTGTGCAACCTCTGCCTCTCACTGGAGCACGAGGCCAGAGACTGTCCAGCTTGCGCCACTTTCCGCTCCAAGAAGATGATCCGGGACCGACGAGCTCGAAGAACGATGGCGCGCACGTCATCTTCGATCCCAGACGACATCTTTCAAGAGGGCGTCGATGTTCCGAAGCAGGATCGGATCGAAGAAGCCATCATCAGCGCCTCCGAAGCAGATGATTCCGACGTCGAAGACATCACTCCAGCTCAAAGGGCCGTGAGTACAGACGTCGACCCCGACCCACACCCCCCCCTCGACATCATCAAAAAAGGCTTCGGTACCACCTTCACTTTCGGGCCCAGGTGCACACCGAGACACTGCTTCCCATGCCCCGCCTTCGGGCCCCGTAAAGAAGCCTATTAGGGTGCCGATCACGATCCGGTAAAAAAATTCCCCGTACGACTCGTATCCGGTCTTTTTACCGTACCAATCGTACAAGTGCCGTACAAACTGGCAATCACGATTCGCATGGGAAAAAGTCCATACGAATCGCATTGGAAATTATTCCCCACATGTCCTCGGGTCGGAAAATGTGTCCGACACGTCCCCGGAGGATTTACCGTACAAATGTGAAAAGTAAAGTCCGACCGCGGAATTACGATCCATCCCGTCGTCCGATGTTACAACCGTATGGAAAAAACACCGTCCACACTGAACTCCCATAGCAACCATGGAGACATGTGCCCGCATACGCGCCCAACACCCCCCAGCCCTCCTATGTACGAGTCGAATCCCCACCCGTGTATGTACACCCGTGTATGTACGACCCGTACCCCCACCCGCGTATGCATTGAGCGAACCCCCACCCCAACCGTGTAAGTACGAGCCGTATCCTCACCCGCGTATGCATGGAGCGTACCCCCACCCCAACCGTGTATGTACGACCCGTACCCTCACCCGCGTATGTATGGAGCGTACCCCCACCCCAACCGTGTATGTACGACCCGAACCCTCACCCGCGTACGTATGGAGCGTACCCCCACCCCAACAGTGTATGTACGACCCGTACCCCCACCCCAACCGTGTATGTACGACCCGTACCCCCACCCCAACCATGTATGTACGACCCGTACCCTCACCCGCGTACGTATGGAGCGTACCCCCACCCCAACCGTGTATGTACGGCCCGTACCCTCACCCGCGTATGCATGGAGCGTACCCCCACCCCAACCGTGTATGTATGACACGTACCCCCACCTGCGTATGCATGGAGCGTACTCACACCACAACCGTGTATGTACGACATGTACCCCCACCCGCGTATGCATGGAGCGTACCCCCACCCCAACCGTGTATGTACGACACGTACCCCCACCCGCGTATGCATGTAGCATACCCCCACCCCAACAGTGTAAGTACGACCCGTACCCCCACCCGCGTATGCATGGAGCGTACCCCCACCACAACCGTGTATGTACGACTCGTACCCTCACCCGCGTACCTATGGAGCGTACCCCCACCCCAACCATGTATGTACGACCCGTACCCACATCCGCGTATGCATGGAGCGTACCCCCACCACAACGTGTATGTACGACTCGTACCCTCACCCGCGTACGTATGGAGCGTACCCCCACCCCAACCGTGTATGTACGACCCGTACCCACATCCGCGTATGCATGGAGCGTACCCCCACCCCAACCGTGTATGTACGACACGTACCCCCACCCGCGTATGCATGGAGCGTACCCCCACCACAACATTGTAAGTACGGAGCGCACCCCAGGCCCCAACACCAGCACCTTCACACAACATCGCGCATGTACGAGTCGTACCAAGCCAGACACAAGGACAGCACTGTACAACAAAATTGCCGATGTACACACAGTACACACGCTAAAAACACACGTACACAATCAGGACAAAGCAAAACAACACAAGAATACACTATTCGAATGGCACAAAGCCACAAAACATGTCCAACAAGCACAAAAACAACACATTCACTGGCCTGCAACTGCCAAAATCCAAAACAGAGGCCCAAAACACAACCAGTCCTTATAACACACCCACCCAAACTTCAAACACAGCCACACCCACCAATGGACCAATAAAAAGGGCCCACACACACAAACCATGAGCCTTTGCAACAGACTCACTGCTGCCAGACCCCACAGACAACCTACAGCACCATACTTGAACCTTTACTACACCTTACACTTGCACACCTTCACACACACACCTTCACAAACACCCCCTCATCACATTCACACACACACCTGCACAACCACACCCACACACCCACAACCATACACACACCCCCCACCATCCACACCCACACCCCTCACCATGCCCACTAACAAGAATCCAAAGTTCACTAGCCGAGAGTTGGAGGTCCTTGTCGACGAAATCCTCAGAGTCGAGCCACACCTCTTTGGAACATTGGTCAGACAGACCTGCATGACCGAAAAAACAGCCATGTGGCAGAGGATTGTTGATGCTGTGAATGCTGTTGCGGCCACCAGAAGGACCAGGCATGAATGCCAAGCCAGGTGGTACGATCTGCGGAGGAGGGTCCGAGCCAAAATGACTGACGACCACAACCAGGCCAACGTCACTGGAGGAGGGCCGCCCCGCAGACCCGTACACTACCATCCCTGGGAGGAGAGGGTGATGGCCATACTGCCGGTGGTGTCAGTGGACGGATTAGACGGACTCCGAGACCCGGGTGAGTACACAAACAACTCACCTCACATGGGGGGAACGTCATCCACAACCAAACTCACAAACAGGCACGCAACCACCCCAAGCTATCGCATGACTCAACCACACTTCATGAACACGCACATGCCACTGGCGCCACCATGCCCCATGCACCCAGCTGGACAATGCAAAGTCACAGGCCACAGAAAACAACAACACAAGACACGGTAAGCCGGATGGCGGGAGTGTGGGCCACAAAAATCACATAGTGCAACTCAGAAGCAGACAACAATGCCCCCTGCCCATATGGCCTAGGTCACAGCCAGACAAACACTGTGTCCCCACACAGGAAAGACTTGCCAGCAAATGGCGGACGCCTTGCATTAACACATGGGGGTGACGGCACGTTTTTGCACATGACAGCAGCTAATGAACAGCCAACACTGTGAAAGAGTGGCAGCACACACCACCACAGCAGCAGCGCAGACACACACACTACACCCAATCGGTGCCTGCTGATCATAAACAAACTCACATCAACAAGCCAAGGGCCAGTCAAAGATCTGCAAAAAGTGTGTGCCTAGGAAGCTGGGCTGAGGTGACAGAGGGTGACACACAGAGGGAGGGAGAGGGGAAGAGAGAGGGAGGGAGACACAGGGAGACGGACAGAGGGAGGAGGCTGACACACAGAGGGAGGGAGAGGGGGACAGAGAGGGAGTGAGAAAGGGACACACAGGGAGACCAATTCAGCCGTGGGGGGTGTGGGAATGTCTGCTCGTCAGCAGGTGGACTGCGTGCATGTAGACAAGGGTGGCCAGTGCCTGAATCCCCCTCTCTTCTCCATGGCAAAACACTGGGCCATGTGTCAACCTGTGCACGAGCACAACACCAGCTACCTGCGTTATCTAAGTGTGTGGAACAACTCCATGTGCCCACGTACAGTGCAACACGGAAGGCGCCAATGCATGGCTCGCCACACCTGCTCATTCCACTGCTGACTGCAGTCACAATTGACGCAGCAAGTAAGACTGTGCCACACATAGGTAAAGTCGCAAAAGCTGTGGCCAAGGGACATACCCATGCACAAGTGCACTGTGAGTGGAATGCAAGACATATCCAAATTCCCAGAGGAAATGTGCCAACTTAGAAACGAATGAAACATGGATGTTGCATGGAACAAAATTAACATTGTCTCTCTCACACACAGGTCAACGTCGTGGATCACCCCCCAACACTGGGGGGGAAGACTCACAGGACCCGGCTCGGCGGGATGACAGACCCACCGGCAGCGACGACTCTCACCACTCTGTGGACGAACCCGACCCCGACCAACCTTGCCCCTCTGGTGTCCAACCACCTGCAGCACCTGCGTCAGGTACAACTGGGCCAACCACCACCCCCACTCCTGCCACATCCCAGGAGACACCCAGGATCCCTGCCCCACCACCACAATGCAGCCAGGCTGGCCAGGAGGGACACGGTGTACCGGGCACCCAGGAGGAGGCAAGCGACAACGCCAATGCCACCCCTCAGGGGTCCCGGAGACCCGATGTGCCCACAAGGGCAGGCCAGGTGCAAGTGGGCAGGGGTGGTGGGAGTGGAGGACGGCGGAGGCGCGAGCCTGACCGGTTGGCCGGGGAACCGGTATATTCCCATGTAAGAAACATCCTGGACACATACCGGCAGGACACCACGGGCATGGCCCAGGTTGTGTCCATCCTCGAGGAGATCAAGACCCAGCAGGCCCAGCAACATGCGGAGCAACATGCCTGTCTACTGCGACACCAACGGCGGATGGAGGACAGACAGGCTGAGCTTGTGACGGTGTTCACGGGAATTCACAGTACACTCCGTCGGATGGCCGACAACATGGGCAACCCTCCCTGTGCCATCAGGCGTAGAACATCACCACCCACAGGGAGGGATCAGGAGGAGGAGGAGGAGACATCCGACGGAGCATCCCAAACATCGTCACGGCCTGCTTCTGAGGGTCCCCGCAGGAGGGCGGGTCGTCCACGGAAAAGACCGTGAGGGTCAGCGCAACAGCACCATCTCCCAGGACACCTGGCCTGGCACCTGGCCCACTGGACCAACAGCAGCACAGCAGCAAAAGACATTCTCTGCCACATGGACTTGCTGGTCACTGTCTGACCAATGTTGACAAAGACTGTGGCATGGACTCTGAGGATTTCCAATGGCAAGGACACCAACTCTCCTAGTGAACTTTGGATTCCACACACCCGGAAAGCCCCTCATGTCATAACCCCCTTCCCCCACGTACCCCAACCAAAATAAAAAGTTACACGATAAAGAGAAGATGCCTACATTTTGCATTATTACCTTACATGTGTCTTGTAAAGTCTAACCATGCCTGAGTTCTCATTTGACTTCAACCATCCACACCCTGGGGCCTGAGTCTGGCACAGGACACACATGGGTCACATTGTATTAGGCAAGACAGACATGGAGCACCATACACACCCGTGATGGGCCCAACCAGCTGAGGGGGTGGCCGCACAACCGTGCCGACAGACATTTTGAGTACAGCGACAGCCATGCGCAGAGGTCAGGGATCATGTGGAGTGTCCTGTGGCGCACCCAGGTATGTGTGGACAGGTGGCAGAACCATGTCCTGCAAGCTTGAGTCAGGTGGATGCAGAGAATGGTGGCCTGGCCAACGTTGGATGCATGGGGATGGCACATGTCACAATACCCACACAGTCATGGACATCATGCACAATCACAGTCTAATCCCACACAAACAGCTTGCATCTTGCTACTCTACACATAGACACATAGCCACTATCACGGAAAACCATGCCAGACATGCGGGATGCACCGTGGCAACACACCAGCATTGACTGAGAAGAGGCACCTTGGAGGCATAGGGACACCTTTATTAGTCATGTATTCGGGATTGCAGAGGCAACTCGGAGTACACATGAACGGGTCATGTGGAGTAACATGTGGGTCCAACACTGGAACCCCCCTTCTGCAGCACAAATGCGTGATAGCCATGGAACTGGCACACAAGTGTCGGGTAACAGCCAAACACCCCCTGCTGCTCACGGAGAGACTGCCATACACCATTGATCCGCTGATGTGGAAGTCCCACACCATGTCTAGCCAATGCAAACCGTATGTGTCCGAGGGCAGTGTAACACACATTGATGCCATCATCACATTCCACAATCCCATCACTGATGATTGTCAACAAGTCTGACCATCTATTCAGGTGTACCCAGCTGCATATCATGTGTACCATGATGATGCGACATGTCTGCAGAGGAACCAAACATCGACAGGGGCAGTGTGCATACATCGTAAACAACTGCCACACCCAATACACCCCTGATGCATCCCTTACCCTAAGGAGACTTCCAAACTTGTCCGTGCGTGTAACGCTGAGTCAGCACACGATGACGTGTCCATGAGGAATAGCAGTGCCACAACAATGCAAGCAGCAGACGGCATGCGCAAGTACCTGGGGAAGAGAGACACACAAGAAGTCAGCCACAAAAAGCACAGCCACTTGCATGTGCATGTACTCGACACATGTAAGGATGACAACATGCTAGTTCACAATTATGACTGGGGAAATACACATCACTGGCACCATCACTCCAGTGACACATCCACACACACCTCTGACTCACGTGCCATACATGCAGATGGACACACACATCGCAACACATGCCACACGGGGACCAATGCGTGCACACACAGACACTGGTACTCACCACTAAGCAAAGAAGTCGCGTATGAGCCGAGTCCGGATGTCCTCTTGCGGAACCACATCCTCCACATCACTAGCCCCATTGCCAAGACCTTCGTCCTCCACGGGTGGATGGTCCTGATCATCTTGATCCAGGATGAGTGGCACAGCTTTCTCAACTGCCATGTTGTGCAGCATGCAGCAGACCATGAAGATTTTGCAGACCTTCGCCGGGGCATATGGAAGGGCTCCGCCGGTCTTGTGGAGGCATCGGAATTGGCTCTTCAGGAGGCCAAATGTCCTCTCTATCACTCGCCTTGTCCGGCCATGGGCGGTGTTGTAGCGGAGCTGGGCCGGCGTGATGGGGTTGCGGAGAGGTGTGATCAGCCATGGCATGTTGGGATAGCCAGCGTCCCCTACATGGAAAGCACATGGACATAAGTAGGACAGGAGAAGCGGTCATGCTGGAAGTCTACGCAAAATACAGGACAGACAGAGTGTACCCACCAACAACACATGCTCGTTCGTTGCGCAGCTGCGTCATCATTTCAGGCGCCCTGCTACGCCTCATGAAGTAGGCATCGTGTGCTGATCCTGGAAAACGAGCACAGACATGTGAAATCACCATGTTGGACAGACACACCACAAGGGCATTGATGGAGTGGTAGTGTTTGCGATTCCTGTACGCTACCTCCTGTGCCTGTGGTGGTACCAAAGCCACATGTGTCCCATCTATGGACCCAATGACATGGGGCATCCCTCCCAGGGCATAGAATCCACGCTTGACACCAGTCAACATTTCAGGGGTTGGGAAATGGATGAACTCATCCAGGTGAAGCAACATGGCCTCTAAGAAATCATGCAGCACACGGCAGAACATGCTCTGGGACATGCCACAAACATGAGCAATGGTATTTTGAAAGGTACCCGTGGCAAGAAAATGTAGGGCTGCCATTACCTTCAGCTTGGGTGTCAGGGCCGTAGGATACCTGTGCAGCAGTTGCAGGTGTGGTGCCAGCCTCGCCGTCAACTCCAGAATCAACGGTTGGGGGAAGCGGTAGCACCGGATACAGTCATTCTCCCGCATGTCAGCCAAGTCCGGAATTGCTCGGGGAAGAGGCGGCGCTCTGCAGTAATTTGGAAGTGACAAGGAAGAGTGAGTGCACTACTACAACAATGTTTGGGTGCTGAGCACATGTTAATCTGTCAATACACATATGCGACATACGGAGTGAGGTATGTGCCACATGCCCTGGACACGTATGGCTGCCAGGTGACACTCCTACCAAGACCCAGCTACACACGGAGATTGTGAACCTCCACATGCCATGGCATGGGATTAGCTGTGTCCCAGTGTAAGTGAACAGCCAGACGCAACACAGGAGTGACATACATCAACACATCAGCAGAAGTAGGATGTCGATTGCAGAGACTGGTAGCGGAACACTGGAGCCACAGGTCACATGACATTACACTAGGACAGCCCACACACCTTGCCAATAAGGTGTACATGTAATGACTCACCACACATTCATAGAGAGGATGCAGACATGTCCTTGTCACGCTACTCCGTGTCCCATGCATACATACGCACCTCACAGCCGATACCACATGTGGCCTGGTGTGCGGAACAGTGTGCCATGTCCATCTACACACAGACACATGTTGGTTGCTGCAATAGCTGATGCTATTGAGGGAGCTCCAACATCAAGCTAATGGGAACCCCCCACACATACATGACATAGTCACATCGTGCACCGTGGGTAGTGACATGTGTGGTGTGGTAACCCCTGTAGCGGGCATCAGGGGACACTTGCGTGTGTTATTGACTGTGCCATGCCAGTGACGCTCATCCCAAGTGTGCAGTACGACATGCACACATGTCAAAGGAGTTAAGGGCATGCCTGGCACACATTGCACCGTCACACATAACATCTGTACACATCTCATCATACATCTGGTGCCTTCTCGACTCAGGAGTAATGTGCCACATCACAGCCTTTCACACCTGTGCCCCACACATGTAGTACTGCCCAGACAATGCCTTGATGTCCATCCATGGACAAGTATGTCAGCCCTATTCCTTCCTGTGTGCTGCCTGTCACCACTGTGATGTGTGAAAGGCACCGTACATTCGCTCAGAGGGCCTGTGTACGTTCCCTATCACTATGGGAGTGCTGCCGTATGTGTACCCATAGTGATAGTGAGCGTACAGGCGTGTGTACAGTCCGTACCACTATGAGTACGCATACGCGAGAACACCCATAGTGATAGTAGGAGTCTGACTGTGCAGGCAAGCTAGGGGACACGCGTCCCACTGTGTCCCCCATCCAGCTGTGACTCATGGACTGCCCTATGGGCTTTGTAAATATTGAACTTTATCCACACACACTTTATTTGGAAATGCTGAATAAAGCCTTTTTTTCCCTTAGGACACTACTGCTTTTGTGGTATTGCTGTTGGTGGGGCTGCTACATGATTTTGGGTGGTGATCATGTGTTGGGTGTGTGGGAAATGTAGTAGTGTGCTGGTCATAGGGGGTACCCTGGTATCTGTGTGCCATCACAAGGTGTTAGCTAGGTTTCTCTGTTCATGTAAGCAGTTACTGCATGGTGAAATTGTCCCAAGGTGTGTTCCTTCCTCTGTGTACCCTGACATCTTCCCTGCAGGGTGTTCCCAATATTTAGCGCTGAGCTGTGTGTACTTTAGCTGGGTGTGTGACGGACCCCTTCAACTTTGGCCATGCATGCAGAGCGATGTCTCCACCTGCATCATTCGTGGCATCCTTGGTGATCACTGTACTTCTGTATGTAGTCTGTTGACATGACTTCATGTGGACATGTTCCCTTTTAGGCTGTATGCATGTGTGTACTCCCAGCCTCGCACACATGTGTTACATGTACTGCAGGGTCTTTGTGCACCTGACTGACAATTGTGGCTATTGGATCTGTGGGTACTCCACCCTTTTTTTTCCATGGGCACTGCTGGGGGCCTCTGCACCCATCCCTCCTGTGTCTGGGCACTGCTGGGAGTAATAGGCACACACCCCTCCTGTGTCTGGGCACTGCTGGGAGGACTCTGCACACACCCCTCCTGTCTCTGGGCACTGCTGGGAGTGATAGGCACACACCCCTCCTGTGTCTGGGCACTGCTGGGAGGACTCTGCACACACCCCTCCTGTCTCTGGGCATTGCTGGGAGTGATAGGCACACACCCCTCCTGTGTCTGGGCACTGCTGGGAGGACTCTGCACACACCCCTCCTGTCTCTGGGCACTGCTGGGAGTGATAGGCACACACCCCTCCTGTGTCTGGGCACTGCTGGGAGGACTCTGCACCCACCCCTCCTGTCTCTGGGCACTGCTGGGAGGACACTGCACACACCCCTCCTGTGTCTGGGCACTGCTGGGAGGACTCTGCACCTACCCCTCCTGTCTCTGGGCACTGCTGGGAGGACCCTGCACACACCCCTCCTGTCTCTGGGCACTGCTGGGAGGACTCTGCACCCACCCCTCCTGTCTCTGGGCACTGCTGGGAGTGATAGGCACTCACCCCTCCTGTGTCTGGGCATTGCTGGGAGGACTCTGCACCCACCCCTCCTGTCTCTGGGCACTGCTGGGAGGACTCTGCACACACCCCTCCTGTCTCTGGGCACTGCTGGGAGGACTCTGCACCCACCCCTCCTGTCTCTGGGCACTGCTGGGAGGACTCTGCACCCACCCCTCCTGTGTCTGGGCACTGCTGGGAGGACTCTGCACCCACCCCTCCTGTCTCTGGGCACTGCTGGGAGGACTCTGCACCCACCCCTCCTGTCTCTGGGCACTGCTGGGAGTGATAGGCACACCCCCCTCCTGTGTCTGGGCACTGCTGGGAGGACTCTGCACCCACCCCTCCTGTCTCTGGGCACTGCTGGGAGGACTCTGCACACACCCCTCCTGTCTCTGAGCACTGCTGGGAGGACTCTGCACCCACCCCTCCTGTCTCTGGGCACTGTTGGGAGTGATAGGCACACACCCCTCCTGTGTCTGGGCACTACTGGGAGGACTCTGCACCCACCCCTCCTGTCTCTGGGCACTGCTGGGAGGACTCTGCACACACCCCTCTTGTCTCTGGGCACTGCTGGGAGGACTCTGCACCCACCCCTCCTGTCTCTGGGCACTGCTGGGAGGACTCTGCACCCACCCCTCCTGTGTCTGGGCACTGCTGGGAGGACTCTGCACCCACCCCTCCTGTCTCTGGGCACTGCTGGGAGTGATAGGCACACACCCCTCCTGTGTCTGGGCACTGCTGGGAGGACTCTGCACACACCCCTCCTGTCTCTGGGCACTGCTGGGAGGACTCTGCACCCACCCCTCCTGTCTCTGGGCACTGCTGGGAGGACTCTGCACCCACCCCTCCTATTTCAGGATATGTACGCTTAGAACATACACGGGTGTGGGTTCGCTCCATGCATACGAGGTGGGGGTAGGGTCCCTACATACACTGTTGGGGTGGGGGTGCGCTCCATACGTCCGCGGGTGAGGGTACGGGTCGTACTTACACTGTTGGGGTGGGGGTACGCTCCATACGTACGCGGGTGAGGGTACGGGTCGTACTTACACTGTTGGGGTGGGGGTACGCTCCATACGTCCGCGGGTGAGGGTACGGGTCGTACTTACACTGTTGGGGTGGGGGTACGGGCCGTACATACACTGTTGGGGTGGGGGTACGCTCCATACGTACGCGGGTGAGGGTACGGGTCGTACTTACACTGTTGGGGTGGGGGTACGCTCCATACATACGCGGGTGTGGGTACGGGCCGTACATACACGGTTGGGGTGGGGGTACGGTCCGTACATACACTGTTGGGGTGGGGGTACGCTCCATACGTCCGCGGGTGAGGGTACGGGTCGTACTTACACTGTTGGGGTGGGGGTACGCTCCATACGTCCGCGGGTGAGTGTACGGGTCGTAGTTACACTGTTGGGGTGGGGGTACGCTCCATGCATACGCGGGTGGGGGTACGGGTCGTACTTACACTGTTGGGGTGGGGGTACGCTCCATACGTACGCGGGTGAGGGTACGGGTCGTACTTACACTGTTGGGGTGGGGGGTACGCTCCATACAGCCGCGGGTGAGGGTACGGGTCGTACTTACACTGTTGGGGTGGGGGTACGCTCCATACGTCCGCGGGTGAGGGTACGGGTCGTACTTACACTGTTGGGGTGGGGGTGCGCTCCATACGTCCGCGGGTGAGGGTACGGGTCGTACTTACACTGTTGGGGTGGGGGTACGCTCCATACGTCCGCGGGTGAAGGTACGGGTCGTACTTACACTGTTGGGGTGGGGGTACGCTCCATACGTCCGCGGGTGAGGGTACGGGTCGTACTTACACTGTTGGGGTGGGGGTACGCTCCATGCATACGCGGGTGGGGGTACGGGTCGTACTTACACTGTTGCGGTTGGGGGTACGCTCCATGCATACGGGGGTGGGGGTACAGTCCGTACATATGCGTCCCCATGCTATGTGATGCTTGTGCGGGCCGTACCCAGGCCTTTGCCATGTGGGTACAGCTGTCCCGCCATTGTTGGGATGACGTAGGTGTGGGCATGGTACGACTCGTACCCACGCTCTTTAGGCGTGGGTACGGGACTTACCTGTATTGTTGTGTTGCCGGTTCGCGTCGTCAAGCACTTCCGTTGTGTCGGACGCTGGCTTTGCTGGACACGCCTCCACCCCCTCGTAGTGACCAGGGCCTGGGGGTCAGGTATGTCCAGGGCATGTATGATTTGTGACTTGGGTGGGGGTTTTGTGTCCTGTCCCTGCCCCCCCCCTTTGCCCCTGGGTGTTGTTCTGACCTTCTGCGGCGTCTGCGTCCGAACCTGTAGAGGAGGTCGACTGCTATGAGGGCCGGGATGACACGTAGGTTCGGGTCCATGTCTGCCCATCGCGTACAGGTACTCCTTGTTCGCGTCGTCCTGATTTCCCGGCAGTTTTTGGCTGCCGGAAAATATTCACCGTGCGGGATGACGTCGGTGCGAATCGTGATTCCTGGTTCGTGAATGGCAGGCTGCGTGCGTCCCGACGTCACGTCGGCGCTTTCCCGGATCACATTTGTATGTTTATTTTCGTCGGTCGGGGTTTTGTACGATTCGGACGGAAATGGTGTTTCCGTGCGAATCGTAATTCCATGTTTGTATATTTTTAAGACCGGGTACGCGTCGGACGGAGAATATGCTCCGTCCGACGGTTCGTACCCGGTTTTTACCGGATCGTGATCGGCACCTAAGCCTTTAGGCGACTCAGGCTCGAGTCAGCCTACCCTCGGTGCCAAAAAACAAACTCAGGCACCGAAGAAGAAGACGTCCTCGTCCTCATCCGCTGCTTCGACATCAAAGCACTCGGCGTCGAAGGCTAGCACCGGTTCCTTGGCACCGACAACACCCTCGGAGCCGACTAAGAAACGCCCACCAAAAGGCCCCGATTCTTCGAAGCCAAAGACCTCGGAACCGAAAAAACAACAACCGGTTCCATCGGATAAAGACACTTCAAAACTACACGGTTCCAAGCCTAGAACCGCTACCGAGTCGACGCCGAAAAAACTTACGGCACCGAAACCCTCGACTCCGAAGGATCTGTCTCCCACAGGCAAATTGTTTCGTCCAGATCCTACCCAAAAGACTCTTGTGAAGGATCCTCAGACTGGTCATTTAATGCTTAGCATCAAGAACAGACCCCTGGAAACGCCTGCGCCTGCACCACCACCAAAGAAGAGAGACTTTGCTACCTCTCCATTAAGGATCCCTTCTCCTCTTCCTCCTCCTCCCCCACCACACCGATCTCCTACACCATCACCTGCCCCAGTAGATGATGATGATGACAACACCTCAGATGATGCAGGGGGAGGTGCGGACGATCAACCCCTTGGGGACCCTACCCCTACTGGCTCCCCGGACCCCTGGGATCATTACAGTGTCCCAGACGTCCCTTACACCCCACAAGATGACATTTATCCCTCCAGGCCTTCCCCTCCAGAGGACAATATCGGCTTCAACCAGCTCCTTCACAGAGCTGCCCAATACCACGGGGTTGCCCTTCATACAGACCCAGTAGAGGAGGATTTCCTTATGGACACCTTCGAAACCACACAAAGGTCCACCTCAATTCTGCCCATGCTTAAAGGGGTCATTAAGCATGCACCAGAGATCTTTAAAGACCCAGTCAGAGCTCGAGTCATTAACCCGAGAATAGAAAAAAAGTATAAGGCTGCTCCTACTGACCCAGTATACATTAAAGGCCCCGCACCACTAGACTCCTTAGTAGTCTCTAATGCAAGGAAGAGAGCAAATTCCCAAACATCAGGTGACGCACCACCACCAGATAAGGAATCAAAACTTCTAGACGCCTCTGGCAAACGCTCAGCGTCACAGGCAGCAAACATTTGGCGTATTGTTAATACCCAAGCGCTGTTAGCCAGGTATGACTGGGCACATTATGATGAGCTTGAGTTCATAATGCAGGACCTCCCTGACAGGTATAAAAACAGGGCCAACTAACTCATACAGGAGGGTAAGACCATCACTAACACCTCCATCCTTTGTGCCCTAGATGTCGCAGATACCGCCTCAAGAGCAATAAACACCAGTGTCCTTTTGCTGAGGCATGCCTGGTTACGCATATCAGGTTTTAAACCCGAAGTCCAGAGTTCTATACTCAATCAGCCTTTTGATGAGCAACGCCTGTTTGGCCCATATGTGGACGTATCACTTGAGAAAATGAAAAAGGATACAGACACAGCCAAATCTATGGGAGCCTTGCAGTCGCAAGCTCCCAGGCGGTCCTTTTGTCACTCATCCTTCAGAAGCACCCATAGAGGCTACTCCTCTGATAGCCCCTCCACCTCTTACAAGGCTCCCACCCGATCCACCTTTACTAGAGGTTACCAAGGGGGTGGTTACAGGGGGAACAACAGCAAAGGCAGAGGCAAAAACAACTCCCGCTCTGCCTCCACCCCCACCCCCACCCCCACCCCATGACTTCCCTCCACTTCCCCAGACCATTCCACTCCAGTCGGGGGAAGACTCCACCAATTCCTCCCTGCCTGGGCAAACATCACTTCAGACAGGTGGGTCCACCAAATAATTCAATCAGCCTACTGTCTCGAACTAACATCTACCCCCCCAACCATACCACCCAAACACCGTCCAATGTCACAAGAACATCTGTTACTGCTAAAGCAGGAGGTAATCTCCCTCCTACAAAAAAGTGCAATAGAACCAGTTCCCCTGCACCAACAAAACAAGGGAGTTTACTCCCTCTATTTTCTCATACCAAAGAAGGACGGATCTCTAAGGCCTATTTTAGACCTCAGACCCCTAAACCTATACATACACTCAGACCACTTCCACATGGTCACACTTCAGCAGGTCCTCCCTCTGCTTTCCCAGGGCGACTTCCTTGCTACTCTAGACCTCAAGGACGCCTATTTCCACATTTGCATTCACAGCGCTCACAGAAAATATCTCAGATTTGTAGTGGACGGTCAGCACTATCAATTCAAAGTACTCCCATTCGGAGTCACCACAGCACCAAGAGTGTTTACCAAGTGCCTAGCGGTGGTGGCAGCACACCTAGGAAGACAACACATCCATGTCTTCCCATATCTAGAGGACTGGCTCATAAAAGCCAGCTCATACAATCAGTGTGTACAACACACTCACGCAACTATTCAACAACTTCACGACCTGTGGTTCACAATAAACCATGCCAAGTCCCAGCTGCAACCGTCCCACACACAACAATACCTCGGTGCCACAATAGACACCTCAAGGGCGCTAGCCTATCCCAGTCCCACCAGGATAGCGAGCACACAAGCTCTTCTCACCAGATTCCAACCGCAACACTCTATTCCAGCTCGAGTGTTCATGCAACTCATAGGGATGATGGCCTCTTGCATATTCATAGTGCCTCATGCAAGACTCCAGATGCGTCCCCTCCAAGAGTGCTTAGCACGCCAATGGAACCAGGCTCAAGGTCAGCTAACAGATCTGGTGTTGGTAGACGGTCGTACCCATCGCTCTCTGCAGTGGTGGAACACCAAGAACCTTTCCAAAGGGTGACCGTTCCTCGAGCCGGTTCCTCAAATAGTCATGACAGTGGACGCATCGCTCTCCGTCTGAGGAGCTCACCTACTTCATCACACCATGCAGGGCAGGTGGACACCTCAGCAAAAGTTACTCCACATCAACCACCTGGAGCTACTAGCCATATTCCTAGCCTTGAAAGCATTCCAAAAACACATTTCAGGCAAAGCTGTCTTAGTCCGCACCGACAACATGACAGCCATGTATTATATACAAAAACAAGGCGGGACCACTCTCTGCAGCTCTCTCAGCTTGCACAGAGCATATGGAGGTGGGCTATACCTCAGAACATTTTTCTCCTAGCCCAACATGTCCCAGGAATCCAAAACACAATAGCCGATCTGTTGAGCCGTCAAACACAACAAATCCACGAGTGGTAACTTCATCCACAAGTTCTTCAACCATTTTTTGAGATGTGGGGGCAACCAGAGATAGACCTCTTCGCCACCCACGACAACGCCAAATGCCCAAACTTCGCCGCCAGGTATCCTCACCCATTGTCCAAAGGGAATGCGATATAGATGAACTGGTCAGGCAGATTTGCGTACGCTTTTCCGCCTCTCCCACTCATTCCACTAGTGGTGCGCAAACTACAGCAACACTCCTTGACACTCATCCTAGTTGCTCCAACTTGGGCCAGACAACCATGGTACACCACATTGCTGGAACTCTCCGTAGTTCCGCACCAAAAATTACGCCTCTCTCCACACCTCCTAACCCAGAACCATGGAGAGATACAACACCCTGACCCAGATCAGCTCAACCTAGCTATCTGGCTCCTGAAGTCCTTGAATTCGGTTACCTCAACCTTCCTCCTGACTGTATGAACGTCATCAAAGAAGCTACCACTAGAGCATGCTATGCAGCCAAGTGGAAAAGATTTGTAATATACTGCCATAACAACAACACTGATCCCCTAGATGTGTCTATCTAACACATCATAGGCTACGTACTACACCTCCAAAGATGCAACTTAGCCTACACGTCTATCAGACTGCGTCTTGCTGCCATAGCAGCATATCTACAAAATAGACAACATATATCACTCTTCAGAGTACCTGCCATAAAAGCTTTTATGGAAGGACTCAAAAGAATAATTCCCCCCAGAGTACCACCTTCACCCGTGTGAAATTTAAACATCGTTCTCACAAGGCTAATGGGGCCACCATTTGAACCTCTACATAAATGTGAGCTACAATTCTTAACATGGAAAACTGCTTTCCTAGTAGCTATTGCTTCTCTACAAAGAGTTAGCGAACTACAAGCACTAACTATTCAGGAACCCTTTCTGCAAATGCATCATAATAATGTTGTACTCAGAACTAATCCTAATTTCCTCCCTAAAGTCATTTCTCGCTTCCACCTCAATCAATCTGTGGAGCTGCCTGTATTCTTCTTGCAGCCACAAACAGTCGCAGAAAGAGCTCTTCACACCTTAGATGTCAAAAGAGCACTGCTGTACCACATAGAGAAAACACAACTTTTTCGTAAGACCAAACAACTATTCGTGTCTTTCTCACCACCACACAAGGGCAATCCCATATCAAAATCTGGGATAGCTAGGTGGATTGTCAAATGCATACAGATTTGTTACCACAAAGCAAAACGTACATTATCTGTTCCTCCTAAAGCCCACTCTACACGAAAGATAGAGGCTTCAATGGCATTTTTAGGGAACTTTCCCTTAGACGATATCTGCAGAGCAGCTACATGGTCTACACCGCACACTTTCACAAAACACTATTGTGTCGATGTGCAAACTAAACAACAAGCTAGTGTGGGCCAGGCTGTACTATTTCAAACTACTGCAACAGATACTGGTGGTCGCCGCTAGGAGGGGATACTACTATACAATCTATGCATAGTGTGTAATCTGCAGTTCATATGCCTCGAACGGATATGCTACTTACCAGTATGCATCTGTTGTTTGCATGTAGAGCTGCAGACCTACACACGCCTCCCTGGCTACCTTTATCTGTTCCAGTATTATCTTACTTAGATACACCATACATGGGCATCCTTCCTGTTTCTTACAAAGCTCCATCATTTCCCTGCTGGCGAAAAACAATCTGAGGATGGAGCCAATGCCCATGCGCCCTATGATCCAAAGGAGGAGTCACATACCTCGTGATTCCAAAGACTTTCCAAGACAAAAACAAGTGCAAACATCCGGGCCCAACACCAGATGGCGATCTATGCATAGTGTGTAGATCTGCAGCTCTACATGCCAAGAACAGATGCATACTGGTAAGTAGAATATTCCTTCACAAATCTGTGACACTTGTGACCAGCACCTATCTACACAACAACATGTACATGGGCGCTGCACTCTTTTCCCCAAACTGCTAAATAGACTTCATATGGAGTCGAAAGTAAATGCTCACATAGTACTCCAATAACAGCTTACGGCGGAATTATTTAAAGGTATTCAACTTGTCTTACCGTACTACGTGTTGGGAACACCACAGCCACATCTACAAAACTAATTCTCAAACAGCAGAAGTCAATTAACAGAGAAACTTACTAACCCAATATATGTTTTACCAATAAAACAAATATAATGCATGTTTTTAAAAAAAACATATTTTATTGTCTTTTATATATGTCATTGTACATGTGGGTCCAACATTACAACATATTGCTTTGTCATAGCGTACAGTCATTTTGGCTGCAAAACTTTACCATGAAATCAGTATCATTTAACGTACAATGCTACTAATTTTTACACTCTGGTCATGTACCGTCGGATCTCCCTACCCCCCCTGCGCTGCTGTCACCTAGGGTATTGCACTACCTTCCTCTGAGTTTGGCTATGGGCAGATATCTGGCGCATCGGTGGTGCTTACGACTGCCCAACCCTTCATGTGTATCTTAGTCATTGGGATAATGCATGTTTATACACTTACCAAACTGTTCTCCACTCTAATAAACCTCACAGTTAGTGGGAAACAAGACACATTTCTTAATAGAAGCACTTTTAATTATACAAACTCCATGAACCCTCCTTCTTGATGTCGAAGTCTGCATAAACAGTGCCTCCCCTCCGACTCTTAGTTCTGAAATCCAAGATACTGGTGAGGCTCTCTCAAAAGCAAGTTGTGTTGCTGTGTCCACAAAATCTGCACCCTCTTCTTCTAGCACCGACTAACTTGCGCCAATGAGGTAAACTCCTTTTTACTTGGTGCTACACATTATCATAAGATGTCTGTCCTTCTCCTTGACCACAACACTAGCTTAAACCGCATCATTTCCTCTGCTCACTCTGCACTGCGTGCCACAGAATCCGTGGAATGCACACAGGACCCTCCAGAGGCATGGATTAGCATGTCTTTATGGTTAGAGACCAATGTTTTTCCAGGTATACCAAACTCAGCTGCATATCCATGTGGATATAGGGTGTCACCCTCCAATCCTGGGTGTGAATCCTGAATGTCTGTGCACAATTCCTGCTCGAGTCAGTGTTTCCCTGATAGCATTACTCTTGTGATACCCCACTGGGTTTCCTTTTTCACTACACGTTTGTCAAAACTTGACAGTAATTGTATTAACTGAAATTCGATTAATAAATCCTCTTATTTCAAGTTTGACGGTGCTTCGATTTTTTTTTAATTAACTCACTATATTTCTCTGTTCACAGCAATACTTTCATTTATGCCTCAAACCCCCAATCCATTTCGAACCCTGTTTGGCCCTTTAACAGAGGGTGTCCTGTTAAATATGGAGACAGCAATGTTGCCAATCATATATTGGCTCATTTGTCCTTCACTTTTTTTATAGAATAGCTCAGTATACTTCATGACTTATGTCAAGTTTACAAACTTGAGAATTGCCCAAGAACCCACCATAAGGTAAAAGGTACAAATCATCTTACAAATGCTTCGATGAACATCCACACAACTTTATCACTGGATACATCGCGATTCCACAGCTTTCAATTTATGGATACAAATTCTATTTATCCCTCCATCTACCATGTATGGTTTACATGTTGTACCTTGGAGCCATCACGCTGTTACCACAACCTATTTAAAGAAACTTCTTAAAGCCGTACTCTGAATATGAGACATCCACGTTATGTTCAAGTATTAGTGTAAGACTGAAATGTGCATTCAGTTTTGCATTTATGTTGTGGCTTGCCAGTCAATCCAAGTTAAACTTGATTGAGAAACTATGGTACAGTTGTGAGGTCAACTCAATGATACATCAACCAATGTTATCACATTCCATACTATTATGCGGATTCTAATGTATGCGTATTTATACAGCCAAACCTCAAATATCTATAGATGGTATGCCCGCTGTGCTCCATGTAGTTATACTGATGCTGCATGAAACTGAGCTGATAGTGAACATTGTGTCTCTGTCAACTGTGCGTTTCTAACATGTATTGCCATTTAGTCATTTTGTCAGAACCAGTTATGGAATAATGGGATGTGTGGGGCAAGAACTGTAAGCCTAGACTATGGCTTACCCTGCGGATCCTGTGAACTCAATTCAGCAATCTGTGTGTTGCTTGCATGGCTGTGGGTGTGCTTCACCTTTCTTGTGATCTGTCTAATGAAAATAGATTTGGGACTGGAAAATGTTGCATACTGAGCAGAGGCCATGCTGGAATGACAAGCTGGACTAACTATAATACTCCAATTGTGTGTTCAATGGTAAACTGGTCATTGTCTGCTTATGTAGCTCTCTGAACAGGTGTATACATATCAAAATATATGATGGAATAATTTACATTATGTGTCCCTATGGATGAATGATACATATTGTAGAAATGTTGAATGAATGACCAGGAGACAATATTTTATAGGTAACAATTCAGCCACATCACAGGGTCAGCTTTTCACTGAGAGGAACACTCTCTCCACAGTTGGACTGTCATTTTGGAACTTTCTACTGTCCCAAGGGACAGAGGGGGCATAGGCAATGGGAGGTACCACCTTGGAGGATACCACACATCCTGCAAACATCCCCCTTTGATCACCGAACAAGATGCAAGAGTTAAAGGGAGAGGGAAGGAGAATGAAGGGAGGGTATGCCCCATACTGACAACAAGAAGGAATGAGAGAAGGGGTAGTCCTGAGGTTGAGCAGTGATGGTGGCCTAATACTATACAAACAGGTGAGTAAACCTTTGTATAAGATGCAACTTATAGGATACAAGGTACAAATGATAATACATTTTATAATCCCAGATATTGTCTTGTGAACATATATATAATATACGCTTTGTTGGATCTAACACACACAATAAAAGTTCCCTTTTGATCCTGGACATAGTCTTTCAAGTATCTTGGTGGTTTGATGGGACGTGTCCTTACTGCATAAGGGAAACTCCCATCGGGATGATTGTTGTGCGCAGTAGTTAATAACCCATTCCCTCTGCCAGGAGGATTGTCGTTGCTTGAGTCTCCTCCTGTAGCCTTTTTGAAGATATGGTGGCTGAGTCTCTCCACCCACCCCAAATTCCATAGTCTCCCATTGTCAGTCCTTATGGCATTGCAAAGCAGTTTGATTACATTTATGGCTTTTCAAAACTTGAAGTTTTTGACACCCCTACTTGGAAACATAATCTTTACTCAATCTTCGACCACAACATTGGACATTTTGGTGTGTTTGTCGTGGTCATATCTTTCTTTTCTGACCTCCTGGTGTATAATTACTCGTTGTCTCCAGGGTCGTCTGGTGTTCACGTCTGTCAATCTTTTACCCCATTTCATCCATGAAGGCACTATTTGAATATTGGGTTTTCTTTCCTTATTAACTCAAATGGGGTTTTCAGAGTGCTTTGGTGTGGAGTCAGATGAGATTCTCTAATTCCCTTGAAAATGTCCTCCCTTCACTGTTTTGTTGAAGCGTTCTACGGCACCGTTGGTTTATGGGTGGTATAGTGCTGAGTGCAGATGGGTGACACCATTCTCTTCTAAGACATTTCTTTGGAGCAAAATTATACTCTGTTATCTAATAGAATAGTCAATAGTAGCCCTTCAAATATGTCACTTAAAAACTTTATGACACTCAGTTCAGTTCAGTTCAAACCACTTTATTCGGTTACTGAAAACCATAAAAGTACCATACATTAGATCACAATACATTCCATAAAACACATACGGTACACAGTAAAACCACATAGATTACACAATAAAATTTCACAACTGTTTCTTATAATAGGCGATTTAAGAAAATTATGAGGGAATAAGACAAAATTCATGAATTTCATAAAATCTTCGGTATGGTTAAAACAATAAGGGCAATACACCATTACAATAAAAATAATTTAGTGATACAAAGGCAAGTATTAAAAAGTAGGAACATGGACTTCACAGTATTCTTATACCATCATGGGGTGCCGGGTTTTTCTAAGTCTCACTGCTGCGACAAGAATGCTTGCAATATCAAAAATCTCCCATGGATCATTAAGCTTTTGTAAGTACAATAGAGCGGGTTTAACCTGAATAAAGCCTTTCTCTTTTAAGATTGGGACTAAAAACCTCCTGCGGATAGCGCAATAATGATCACAAAACATAATAAAGTGCATTGTGTCCTGTATCGAGAAATTATCACAGGTACAGGGACCTGAATCACACAACCTGCTCCAGCCTTGTGAATTTCCAGATGAAAATGAATTGAGTTAAAACGGAATTTCGTTAGAAGCAGGCGGTGAAATGGTTTAGTAACAATCCTCAGATAAGGTTCAATCTCAGGGATAGTTTTTAACAGGAAATGAATTTTAACTGTAGGTTTCATTAGTTCAATCTCCTCCCTCTACCTTCATCCGATCCAATAAGTGTATTTTTACCCAATCCAAATCCTCTTTAGTTACTTTATCCGGAGAATTGAATAAGTCTGGACGACTAAGCTTGGTTAAAATATTGTTGATATAATTCAGCCATGGAATTTTATTGGATTGGTCCAGGGTGACACAATCCCTGATTATCTTATGGTTCAGCTTTGTTGGACTTGGCCCTTTTTGGCAGGTTCACCCCTGAACTTTTTGCCTTAAGCTCTGACATGGTGGTAGTGGTTTTAGGCCTCTAGGCACTTTAGCACTGTGGTCCAGTGTAAAGTGCGTGCGCTCTCTGTGTACGTGTGCTGAGATGGGCCTGCCCTCCCATAGGAATGCATGGGGGATAAGTGTGTCCATGGTAATTCCTGGTATGAGAGGAGTGCAGGGTCGAGTTTAGTATGTATGAACTCGTGAGGATAAATGCTGCATGATGGTGTACGCAGATTTATGCTGACTGGTGGAGAAATGCCCCTTTTAGAAGTTGGCATTTCTGTGTGCTATGTGTCTGCCTGCCTGATGTGAATTGCATGTCTGGCTTGTGAGTGACCGGAGCTGAGAGGTGTGGGTGGCTCCAGGAGGGGCAGGATGAGTCAGCGCTAGGCTGAATGGGACACCTGGAGTAGGAGTGGTGGGAGGGGTAATCCCCTGACTGAATAGGATGGTGCCTGCCCTAGTGAATGCTGGCTCCGCTCCCCTGTGGTGTGTCTGATGGTGAGCCCCCACCTGACAAAGGGGAAGAGGAGCTTCCAAAACAAAGTGCTCCAAAACCCCCCTGAACCAGTGCATCTGGTTCCCCCGTGCCCTGCACTTTAGACAAAGGAATAAGGGTGTATAAAAGTTGAAGCTGTGACCCCATGATGTTGTTCAGTTCTGTACTTTTGGTGCTGATCCTGCTGGGGCGTGCTGCTGCTGGGACCCAGGGGGGCTGACAGGAGGACTTGCCTCCCTGGGCCCTGCATTGCCCCTTTACCCCTAAGGACTTCCAGGACTCTTGTGGCACCTAGCGCCTGGTGAGCGCTACATTTTCTCAAGAAGAGGAGCACGAGGGCTCCGCAGCGCTGAGCTGCAATCATCCCCGAAGAAAACCCGACGTGGGGATTCCCCCTGCTGGAGGGGAGAGGACCGAGTGTCCACCCCGCGTTTCGGCCGCTGTTTGCTTATTGTTTATTGTTCGCTAGCGGGTGCCCACCCCGCTAGCATCTTTGCTCCCGGCGGGTGCCCTCCCCGCGTTTCACCGACACGCGGCCCGAGTCGCCAAAGAAATCTCTTCCGGGCCACTGCCCAGCGCGAACCGGAAGGCAGGTAAGGCTATGTTTTCCGTGGGTGGGACTTCCGAGAAGGAAGGGAAGCCCCGCGAGTTAGGAGTCCAGCGCCGGTGGTGACGCGGGGCTCCCATGTGTGAGGGAGAACCCCGTGGTGGCGGCCGCAGGAAACAGAAGTCCTGGGTCCCAGGAGGGGGCCCGGGTGAAAGAAAGCAGGCAGGACAATGTCCTGCTGCGGCCCGGAGCTCCCGTGAGCTGTTAGGAGCCCCGGTAACCAAGTGAGAAGGAGTCCCCGAGGAGCGGGGGCTCTGCCGAGGGACGCCGCATCAAGAAGCAGAGCCCAGGTGAGAGGGGCTCCATGCTAGGCATGCCAGTAGTGCCATTTTTCGAGCTGACCCGCCAGAGAGCGGGTCGCTCCAACGAGGGGGCCATTAGAAGTCCAGGGAGCCCAGTGGGGGCTCCCAGATCGGAGCACATTGTTGGTGCTCGTGCTCCAGCCCCAGCTGCCCCGCCTGACAGTGGGCAGCTGCAGCATTTTGTCCGCATTCCCTATCTACAAGAGTCCCAGTGGGGACCCCGAGGGCACAGAGGTGCCCATGCTGCGCAGCACTTACTGCCAGCTGCTAAGTTTAGGCCACAGTTCTTTGGGGGCATCTTTGAGATAGATAGGAGTGAGATGCACTCCTTTGCCCCAGCACAATTACGCGCTGTTGGATATTGCTGCATTGGCAGCACGCCCTGACTTTTGGACATAGGGCATTTGAGCCCTAGAGAAGGCCAGTTGGCCAGGGGGGGTCAGTGATTTATGTGATGTTAGGAAATGTGATTCTCTACTGTGATTCATGCCTGTAAATGCGTTTTGGGATGAGATTATGTGCGTAATGTGATTATGCTGGTGAGGGTTTTTTCCTACTGTGAGTTTTACCCTTAATGTGAGTTATGCTTAGGAGGTTAGGGTCTAATGCGTTTAGACTTATGAGATGATTGCATAATGTGTTTATGCTGGTGAGGTTGGCACAGAACGTATTTCACGCCTAAATGTGATACTGTGCATAACATGGTTTATCTTACAGGATGATGCTGAGTACAGTGGTTACCAGTGATTACTGGTTGTACGTTTATGTGATGTCCTACTTTTACTAAGTTCTTTTTGTGATGGTTCTGACAGTGGTCCATGTGGCCCTGTCATGTGTATATATTCCCCTGTAAATATTGCCCAGTGCTTGTTGGCACAGTGTATATTGTGTGATTACTAGTCCAATGTGTTTTATGATAATACAAAGGCTATTTTGTGTGGAGTTCCTTTTGTGGTGTGCCTAGTATGTTGTTGCTGCGTGTGTGTTGCGCAAACGCTTTACACATTGCCTCCGGGATAAGCCTGACTGCTCGTGCCAAGCTACCAAGGGGGTGAGCAGGGGTTTTCTTTGGCGTGTAACTCCCTTGCCCTGACTAGAGTGGTGGTCTCTGCCTGGCTTTGGCGCCAGCCTTAGCCAACCTGAGATCCCATTTCTAACAAGCGTAATTGGGGATTAAGCCAGGTTTTAAGCCAGTAGAGCACCGGAGCCTGCCTCAACCTGTCTGTCACATAGCCAACCCCTAGTTCCTGGTGAATTGAAATGGTAGGAGTGGATTGGGGTACAGACAGGATGGAGCGTAGGAATTTATTTTCAGCTGTTTGTATCTCCTCCATCGGTTTATTTCCCCATATTGCCGAGCCATACAATGCAATCGCAATACATTTAGATTTATATATATTAAGCATTGCATCCATCGGTTTACCCCCCAGTCGCTGCACAAAACCATTCACAGCGGCCGTTGACCTAGCCATCGCATTTGCTTTAACTTTCTGTTGAGGTACCCAGGAACCCTTCTCATCAAAAAGTACTCCCAGATAAGTAAAAGAAGTCACCATAGTCAATTCTACAGTTTCACAAAGAAAGGTTTTTGTTTTTTTGGTTTTCCGGCCCATAGTCATTACATGAGATTTGGCTATATTGATCGCTAAGTCCAGAGATTTCATGTAGGCCCCAAAGGAATCTAAAAGCCTTTGGAGCCCTATAGCTGTACGGGCCAATAGGACGGCATCATCCGCGTAGAGGAGCACCGAAATGAGCCTGTCCCCTACCGAGGAATGTCCAGACTAGCCATTTCTAAACACTTGCCCAGATTATTAATATACAAAGTAAAAAGTAGTGGTGCTAAAATACATCCTTGGCGTACATCTCTGCCCGATGTAAAGTGTCTTGTGCATTTTCCATGGTTGACCCTCACTCTTGCGGTGAGATCCCTGTGTAGGTCGGTCAAGAAGTAGACTAAACTAGGATCAATGACCATATCTAACAGGATGTGCCAGAGCTTGGACCTATATACCAGGTCGAAAGCCAACGACAGATCCATAAAAGCCAGCTGAAGCGTCCCTGCTTTAGCTATAGTGTATTTACCTGCTAGTAGATATAGATTAAGACACTGGTCCATAGTACCCCTACCGATTCTAAAACCATATTGTAAATTAGATAAAATTAGCAAATTCCGCTTCCGGTAGCCACCACTCCTACAGCAAGCAAACGCTGGATGTGCGCTGAAAAGAACATGCAGATTGTGTAAAAATTTCTCTATGTTCTGAGTGTAAAGTCAGTCAGAGACCACATGGGTCGGAATAGAAGGGCTCTGTTCCCTGTTTTCAGTTTAAGAACCAAAACATCGCCTTAATGCCTATGCTTCAAGCCATCTGAGGTTATTATGGTCCCGCTGCGTCCTTCACCTTACTTGTGCTTTCTGCGCTGGCTGATCTGCTGCTGCCCTAGGAGGGGCTCCGCTGCTGCCCGTTGCTGAGTGGGACGACACTGACGCGGGGAGAAGGCACTACACGGGACTCCGGTTACCAGGAGCCCGTGCGTTGCTGCACCTGTGCCTCGCCACGCCCACCCGCCACAGATCACTTAAAACAACTTGCGGAACCCGCTGGCGCGGGTCCCGCTGCGTCCTTCACCTTACTTGTGCTTTCTGCGCTGGCTGATCTGCTGCTGCCCTAGGAGGGGCTCCGCTGCTGCCCGTTGCTGAGTGGGACGACACTGACGCGGGGAGAAGGCACTACACGGGACTCCGGTTACCAGGAGCCCGTGCGTTGCTGCACCTGTGCCTCGCCACGCCCACCCGCCACAGATCACTTAAAACAACTTGCGGAACCCGCTGGCGTGGGTCCCGCTGCGTCCTTCACCTTACTTGTGCTTTCTGCGCTGGCTGATCTGCTGCTGCCCTAGGAGGGGCTCCGCTGCTGCCCGTTGCTGAGTGGGACGACACTGACGCGGGGAGAAGGCACTACACGGGACTCCGGTTACCAGGAGCCCGTGCGTTGCTGCACCTGTGCCTCGCCACGCCCACCCGCCACAGTCTTGTGACGCCCCATAAAGTTTTAACGCCATCCGCTACGCGGTACGCGCCGGACGAAGCCCGGACAAAGGGCGGGCCGTCTACGGCCGTCAGAGGCCGAAGGAGGCTGTGCTGGGCCACACGCCGTACACTGCGTGGCTCCTGTTATCGGATTGGTGAGTAGGCTACGATCATTGAGGGGTGGCTAGGCAGCTACTGACTATTACAAGTTCAATATGTCAAAATGGAGAACTGGAGACAAGGTAGTGGGTACCTTGGACGCTTTTTTGGTACGTGCTGAATCCTTGTTGGTCCACGAAATCGAGGCTACTGAGAGAAGACTTTCTCTGGACCCTAGGTTGCTAGGGGGGGGGCTACACTTGCTGCTCCCCTATATGTCCCTAGCCCGTCACATAGATTGACTGAACTCACTGAGCAGCAGCGGCCCCCTGCCGAAAGCTTTGTTTCCACTTCACCTGAGCTACTTACCACCTCCACTACCCAGAGTAATCAGATCAGTCCTGTCAGGGTTAAGACTTCGGGGATGAAAGCGGTGGGGAAACCCGCCAAGGAACCACAGAACAAATCAAAGAAGGGCTGTAATATTACTAAAACCACTAAAACCAAAGCCATAGCTACTGCCACCAAGGCCTCGCTAGATACTCCTGTTCATGGTGGTTCTAACAACCCATCGCATGGATTGATCCCTAGTGACCCCCCTGTAGTAAACTGTTTATTGACCAAAAGGGATTTTATCACCCTATTGGAGGAAAACTTAGCAATTATTCTTGAGCCGCTCTATAAACGTCTGGATATGGTAGTCCTAAGGTTAGACAAGATAGAGGAGGCATGCGGTTGTGCAGCCGCAGCGGCTACGTCACAGCCTAGCATGCAGGCAACAGTAGGGGTCCCTTCCTCTTCGGTGATGGCTGATGAAACCCGCAGCAACCAGACCAGGGCTACTTCATGCCAAAACAGAGTGGGGGATGAGGCAAGGCAAGAGGAGGAAGTAAGGTCGATCGCACCATCTGAAAGATCTAATGTAGTAGCACCACCAAATCAAGCAGTTCCGACCCATACGAACCTCCGAGGGCAGGCCGCCAACTTTAATGTAGGTGTTCAATGTAAGCATCCTTTTCTTCATCTGCCCCCCCAAGCGACTCCCTACACAATTATTTTGGCAAACGTTCCCCCACTAACACAAGATACCCAAGAGCACTGGTCGTCCCTTAAAAATAAAGCCCTACACTACCTGAATAAAAAGATTGGTATTGATGATAGGTTGTATAGGGATTTCAAAATGGTCAGACGGATAGATTGGGTAGGCCACTCCGATAAAACTATAGCTGGGGATTGTGTGGTCCTAAGTTTTAGGTCACCTGAACTGGTCCGCCACATTCTTGAGACTGCTGTTCATACACCCAACGATTGGTTGCCTATCAGTATCTTACCGCTAGGGTATTTCTATAAACAGGACCTGGTAAGGCAACAAAGGGGTATTCGAACTTATAGGGGGGTTGATCATAGACTAGAACAACGATTTGAGTCCATTAATCGCTTCGAGGTTCTGTCCTCTCTAGAAGACATTGATTGACTGAGGATGGGTGGTTCAGGTCACTCTGTGGAAGGTGGTAACAGTATTACTGTAGAGCCTGCGATAGTTAATCAACCTAACTGCTCAGAGTCTGTTGTCCAATTTAGGGCAATTACTCCGACGCAAACGAGCCCAAGTAGTCACCCTGTTGAGTCATTAACTTTTGCTAGAAACCCGATTAATATAGGCTCAAGGGAATCCATGGCCATTGCCTCATGGAATATTGCTGGACTGGAATCCAAGGTTGGCATAGCTGATTGGTTATTATTAATTGATGAAGTCGACATCTGGGCGTTCCAAGAAATTTGGGCTGTGGAGAACATTTTTAATGTTGGATATCTGAACTTCTCAAAACCCGCTATTAGGGGAAATAGGGGAAGACCCGTTGGGGGCTTGACGTTTTGGGTCAGGCAAACCAAAGGGGTCACCGTAGATGTGATTCCTATTGACAATCTGGATATTTTGGCAATTAAAGTCAAATTCCAGAATGGCCCCATTTTAACCCTGCTTAATATATATGCTAGGGGTCAAGCGGGTGGTAAGAGTTCACAGGTCATTACAGCATTAGAAACCTTTTTAGCGGAAAGCTCCATCAAAAACAACTTGATTATCTTGGGGGATTTCAATACAGGCTTTGAACCCCTGGATAGTGACGATGGTAGGTTGAGTGAGGATGAGGATGCCTTCTGGGGCGTGCCCCAGTTGAATGTACAACCCATAAAGAAATGGACTGAGGTAGCGCTCCAGGTAAAAGGCATGTGTTTGGAATGGGGACTTAGGGCAGCAAATGGCAGGACCAAATCTGATGCTCAGGGAGCTCCGACCTTTGACAACGGCTGCACCAAAAGCAGGATCGACCACATTTTAGTTAATTTGGAAATTTGCCACATTGTGCTTGACATGGTCGTACAAACTCGTATTGAAAGCGACCATAACCCATTGATCCTGACCTTGGATATTCAAGGTTTTAATCCTTCGGCCAGAGGGAATATAACAAGCTGTGGTGCCCCGGTAATTCTAGGTAATGATTTTAGGCGGGTCAAATGGGTTAAGGTGGCGCTGGATGAGACCAAGGTGCTAGAAATTAGGGCCTTGGTAACAAGAGCACTGGGAGAAATTAACCTATGTAGTTCACAAGAGATCCTTAATGATAAATTGCCATTGATCCATCTGGATCTCATAAACAGGCTAAAGACTTACTTCATCAATTCTAAGCCCATGAGGACCAACCGGAAACTCGAACCTATTTCCTGGTACAATGAGCTCTGCAGGTCCACACACAAAGCCCTCTTGTCTGCAATTAAATCTAGGATCCATCCAACGATTAAACAGGCCCGGATTTTGTATAAATCCACCCTAAAGCAGGCTAAAAGAGAGTGGGACGAGGGACGTTGGAAGGACCTGCTGGAAGCCTGTAAAGGCAGGAAAATGTCCCACTTCTGGGATTTAATAAAGTGGGGGAATGGTCACAGGTCTTTAGTTCCAAACAATAACGTGGAACCACATCGTTGGGTCGCTCATTTCGAGGCCCAATACCAACAGGGCCTAGAACGGGTGCCCGTTGCTCCACCTATATCCATAGAGGTCCCACTAAGGTTTAGTACCAAGGAGATTGAGGTGGTCCTGAAGAACATACCGAGTGGCAAAGCTCCTGGTCCTGACTGCATCCCAGCAGACCTATTCAGGCAGGATAGTGATCTTATGGTCCCATATATTACAAACTTGATGAACTCACTGGCAGGGGGAACTCCATTCCCCGACTCCTGGTCCGGTGCAGAAATAATCCCGATTTTTAAAAAGGGAGATCGTGCTGCACCGGGCAACTATAGGCCAATCAGCCTTATTGACGCGCTGCAAAAAATTACTGCCCGTGTTATCCTTGGCAGAATCCAAAGCTGGATGGATGACAAAAAGATACTATCAATCCTCCAAGTTGGGTTCCGGGCCCACATGGGGACATTGGACCAGGTTTTTAAGTTTGTCCTAATTTACTGGAAGGAGGTCCTCTTGGGCAAGGGGCTTATCTTTGCAGCATTTGTGGACCTAAAATCCGCTTTTGACCTTGTTCCCAGACCCAAATTATGGGAAGTTCTACTAAGGTTAGGGATGCCCAAGGAACTACTTGATTTTGTGGTCAAGCCCCATAGCTCTAATTATGCCCAGGTCCGGTGGGGGAAACCAGGTGAAGTCACCGAAAGATTTAAGGTCGAGAAAGGAGTCCGCCAGGGGTGTGTCCTGGCCCCTTTATTGTTTTCGCTGTTCATCAATGGGGTCGTACAGTACTTTGAGGATTACCCCACTGATGCACCAAAGCTGGTCGGCCAAAGGGTGCCTCTGCTCATGTTCGCTGATGATACCTTGATATTATCCAAAACTCGGCAGGGTCTACAGCGGGCTCTATCCCGCTTTGAGGCCTTTTGCAGCGAACATGAGCTAGAGATCAACGTGGAGAAAACAAAATTTATGGTTCTCCATGGGGCAGGTGATGTATCGGCTAAAGTTTCTATGGGTGGGAAGCCTCTAGAGCAGGCCAAGGTCTTCACTTATTTAGGTATCACCATTGGCGAAAAAATGAGTTGGTCCCCTCAGGTGAAGCTTTTAGCTTTGAAACATTCACAGCTAGTAGGAGCACTATTAAGAGAACACAGGCTATCCCTTACTAAACCATTGGCCCCAGCAGTTAAGTTGTATACATTGAAAATAGTTCCCGCTATCCTTTACGGTGCTGAAATTTGGGGTTGCAGTAATTTGTCCGACCTAGTACAGGCCCAAAATAAATTTTTAAGATCAATTGTGGGCCTTCCACGATCGACTCCACGAATCCCTCTATTGCTTGACCTCGGTTGTAACCCCATCGAGGATACTGCTAAGTTAAAAATGCTGTATTTTTGGAGAAGGCTGTGGTCCACCCCGGAATTAGTTCATTTTTCCCTGGCCCTACTTGAAGTAAGGGGGTTGGACCACCAAAATAAGATTTTATGGTTAAAAACTATTAAAAGCCTTCTCATTGACATGGGTATGAGGGACTTCTGGATGTCTCCCGAAACGGCTGCTATTCCGACAAAAACAGACCTAAGAGTAGCATATTGGAGCTTGGTAAAATCTAGAAGGTACTCCACATTGGTAGACTCCCCACTGACTAGAGCTTTTTGGGACTTTAAAGATGAACCGTCCCTTGAAACCTACTGGGATTTGATCACCAAACCAAGAGATCGTAGGCTGTTCCACCAGTTCAGGGTAGAAACGTTCCCATTAAGGAAATTTACCAGTAAATGGAAAACAGGCATGGGAGACAGGTGTCCCTTCTGCCCTGACCATATCGAAAATATAAGCCACCTTCTCTATGTTTGCCCAGCTTACCAACTACCTAGTAGTACATGGCTAAAACCGTTGAGCAGAACACTCGGCACATCTTCCGCTCTGACTGCCAAAAGGCTGCTAAAAATTGGTGACAAAGAAACAATCATTGTAGGGGTAGCCAAATTTCTTAGCTGGTCATGGGCTATTCGGGAAAGGAGCGGAGGACTGTAGTTCCCTCTTATTTTATTTTGTAGATGGATTTTATGGTCATTTTTAATCTTTTAAATGAATTGTTGTTTAATATGTTATAAATACCCTGTGTTATTTAATTCACGATCGTGATATTTTAATTGTTTTATTGTTCAGTATGTCTTTTAAGATGAATAATCATAATAAAGACTTTTTTGACTGACTGACTGACTGACTAGATAAAACCTCATTTTCATCTAACCAATCCGTTAATTTCTTTAAAATCACTCTCCCTAAAACTTTCACTGTATGTCCCTTTTTAAAAATCGTAATAGTAGTAGAGGATGCCCATGATGGCGGAAAACCTTGACGGCTTGACACATTATAAATATTTGTCAGGATGTTTGCCCAAAACTGTGGATTTTGTTTGTATAAATCCGCCGGGACGCCATCTGGGCCAGTAACCTTATTGCTACTCATTTGTATAATTGCCAATTCCACTTCACCTTCATTAAAGACTATTTTATGGGCGCCCCTTCTGGAATCACAACTAATTGGCAATTCCTAGCTATTAGTGGCCTCATATATAGCTTCAAAGTGAGAAAGCCATTGGTCTTCCGTGATGTTACATTCAACGGGGGTGTTCTCTATCCCGCTTAAAAAAGGTTTGTTGACAATGGCCCAAAAGCTAGAGCTATCTTTTATCACCTCTACTGATAGCAGAGCACACCATGCATCTTCTTTAATTTCCTTCTTACGTGCCGATAGTGCAAGCTTCTACTCTTTACGTAACCTAGCTATATTGGCACTGTCTCGGGGAACTCTCTTTAATTCTGTTAACAATTTGGGATGTGCTTCAGAGCAGTTCCTATCAAACCATTTTTCTCCTATAGTGAGCCTAGGTTTTATCGGTACGGTCAGGTCCGATGCTACCTGCGCACAAATGCCTTCAAAGGCCAAAATAAGCTCCTGCCCCTCTTTGGCATTATCAAGACAGGTAGCAAACTTATCCCCAACCCTCTCACAGAGATCCAGGAAAAAGAGGTCCGGGAGTACTTTCGCCTCCGTCCTTGGTCTGTTACTTTCAAACAGGATTCACCCCCAAACTTTATCGGATTCCCCTTTAGGCCACATCCCCTATCCAATACCAGGATTACAGAATTATGGTCACTAAAGTGAGACCATTTGGCATTATAAATAATTACTTGGGGTAAAAAAATTGGGGAAATAAAAATAAAGTCTACAATAGTGTCACTCCCCCGTTCTTTAAAAGTAGGAATCCTCTCTTCGTGGTCAAATGAGCTTGGTTCAAAAAGATCTATGGTGGCCAAAAGCTCTTCCAGACACTCTCCCTGTTGTGTGTGTTCAAAGTGTGGCATTGGGAGGTTGGCCAGCTCTAGAGGTTCTTTCCCCTGACAGTTCAGATTACACACATGAATATTAAAATCGCCCATAATTATAATAGAATAATACGTGGTTTGTTTCGAACGATACATTTCTAAAAAACATTTCAATTTAAGTAAATGTTCATTTGTGGAACTGCTTTCTCCCGAGTTATAAAAGTTTACAAACAACACTTGTTTTGGGCGGTATATTCGATTGTCAAACAGTTGAAAGAGCCCACATCCACCATTCTATGAGCCCCTGCCAATTTAAGTGAGAAAAGCATAAGAAGACCCCCTCTTGCCCTACCTGATGGAGATGGTTGCGCAGGGACCCCATAGGATTTATATCCATCCACCCAAAAATTGTTGGCCGTATCCCAGGTCTCCTGTAACCCAACTATGTCATAATCTTTTAACAGTCACAGCTGGGATCCTCTTTTTTGCTCCTCAGACCCGCAATATTCCAACTAATAATGTTACAGTTAGAATTGTTACTCTCTTCTAGGCCCTGCCCTTTATCATCTTCACTGATGTTACTCTGATGACCAAGCGGTGTCAGTCAATCATTTTCATCTAGTGTAGACAAGGGGAGGAATCTTTTTTTGGCAGTGTAGGTTAATTTTCCCAGCATTTCTCTCAAATAATCCTGTTGACAACTTTGGGACACTAGCTACCCTTTAGTGAGACTTATCAGGGCAGATTACCCCCCCTGGTATTGGCATGAATAGTGGGACGGTTTCGGATATCCGAATGTGGCTAAGGCCCCTGGTTAATGACATCCATGGCATATACCCCCTTAGGGGGTGGGTAAAAAAAACCAGTGGCATTGCCCTGATTCCCCCCTGCCCCTCGTAGGGACCGGCCCTAAATAACTGCCCCGTGATATCTGCACTGTCGAAATTAACGACAATGCAGTCGCCCTCAATTTGTTTAGATTTTGTGCCAACCCACCCTACTTGTCTAGCCGTTATAATATGCTGAGAGACATTAAACCTGCTGGTGGTAGGAAGTTGATCACACCAGTATTTGGTTTTCCGTAACAACTCCATAGTTGATTCCGGTTTATGCTGCATCAGTGGGGGAATCCCTGTAAGTATAGCAACTAGGGGGGTGGCTTCTGTGGGCAGATGAAGTCTATTACTCCTACGGGTGGCCCCGTCAGATCCTTGGTGTCTGTTCTGAGCCAGAGCCTTAGCATTTGGATAACGACTTCTAGATGGTTCAGTCATACGACCTGTATCTACCCCTACCTGACTCCCTGTAGATACAGATGGATTAGTAGCAGAGTTACAGTCTGGGCTAGTCTTTGGTGGTATTTGATTTCCCTCCTCCCGGCTATCCCGACTAACCCATGTGGGCCTAGTTTGTATCTGATCAGTGGAATTAAGGTAAGTAGTGTCGCGTACCACTCTTGTGCCCCCTTGATGGGTCTCAAAACTATCCAGTTTGGCCTTAATCCCTTGCACAGTGTTAGCCAACATAACAATGTCTTTAGCAATGTTTGAAAGAATGGTCTCTAACCGTGAGGTGAAAATGTCCGTCAGCACTTTCTGCACCACCGTCTCAACCTGTAAATTAAAATCACCAGCCTGTTTGTGGATCGCCTCGGTCGATAGATGTCCAGGGGTGCCAGACCTTTTTTCCCCCTTCTACTTTCCTGGGTTTGCCCCTGAATTTGTCGATGGGGCCCTCTGCCTAGATTCATCCCCTTTAAGGGTTTCCTCATTCATCGCGCCTTTCCCCCTTGCTGGGCCAGCACTGGGTAATCTGCATCCTCCCCCCCCCTGTTCCCAGATCAATAATCAGTACTCTAGGCTCCAGGGGTACAGGGTTTTTCTGTGTGTCATCAGTAGCAGTAATATTTATGCTCCCAGATATTTCTTGGCTGAGAACCAGCTCGACCTCTACATTCTGTATTTCCTTATTCAGAGCCCCCACAGCTGAAGTCAGATATGAAATAATGGAAGTGGAGTGCCTCGGCATTTTCACTCTTGCGCTTCCCTGCTCCTGACTACAAGGGGTTTTGCGCTTACCCATGGTGTCTGTTTGTAGCTGATGACGTTAGGGGGCTGGCCCGGCCCGGTCTCCTTCGGGCTCTGACGGGGTTCGTGTGTCCCGCGCTGTGGGATTGAGTGGGTGATTATAAGCGCCTCCAGGCATGATGGTAGCGTTGGCGGCCTTTCCTGCTGCAGAGGCTCCTGGGAATTGTAGTCCTCCTCGCCCCCGTCTGCTTGACAGAAGCGTCCCGCGCTGCTGGATTGAGTGGGTGAGTGTAAGCGCCTCCAGGCGCGATGGTAGCGTTGGCGGCCCTTCCTGCTGCTGAGGCTCCTGGTGAACTGGAGTCCTGCTCGCCCTGGTCTGCTTGACAGAAGCGTCCCCACATTGTACAGCCCACACCGTATCTCATCCTTTAGCACAAAAACAACTCTTTGAACTAATGTCTGAAGTAATTCTGTTTTATGGCCAGCAGTAGTATAGATCTAACAAGACTATATAATGTAGGGTGTCACGTTTTCCAATGATATGGGACCAATTATGTCCAAAACCAATTCCTCCCATGTGTTTGGAAGTTTGCATACATGCATGGGGGTTTTCCTTGTGATTAAGATATTGTCACTCTCCTTGCATGGTAAACAGTCCCTTGCAAATCTTTCAATTTGAATGTCCACGCTAGACCACCAAAAGTCCATTCAGAGTCTCTAGTTGGTCTTGCAGTCACCAAAGTGGCCTTCATGTACTTTATTGAATGAGTTTCTCTTGCAAACACCCAGGGGTTATTAGTTTGGTGCGCCTAAACAAACATTCATCCAGTTCTGCAAGTTCATCTTTGACACACTAATATGCTTTTAATTCCTCCATGAGAGTGTTCATGTTCGGCCAACTACTGGTTACAAATTGTCTGACTGCCTTCAGAGTTTCATCCTCACTGAGGCTTTTTGTTCATTCTCTCTGAGGCTTTTTGTCCATTCTCTCTGAGGCTTTTTTCCCATTCAATCTCAGTTATTACACCATCAAAAATGACGTACATGTTCAATAACATTACCTCTTCCTTGTCATTGTGTTTTTCATTATCTATACCACTGTTCATGTTGGGAGGTAGCCTGGAAAGACAATCCACCGCCTTATTCTTTACTACAGGGATGTATTCAACTGGGAATGTGTATTCCTGTAGGTTGATAATCCATTTCCCTATGCGGCTAGATATTGAGTCTAAACCTTTTCTCTCAAAGATTTATTTCAATGGTTTGTAGTCAGCCATGGTCTTGCAATCACTACCCCAAACAACATTTCTGAACTTTAGTATGGCCCAGAATACTGCTAGGGCTTCCTTTTCTACTACGGAGTAGTTAGCGCTTGCCCCCGTAATGACCTTGATGCAAAGGCGGCTGTTACATCATTGTATTGTATTGTAATTATATAGTGCTTTCTACCCCTGACGAGGCGTCAAAGCCTTTTTTCGGCGAGTAGCACGCTACTCCGGAACCCATAAAGGATTAGTCTTGAGTTAGTATAGTCAAATATGAAAGTAATTTAAGTGGTGGATAGGTTAGTCAGTTATTTGGATTCAGAAGGATAGCGGAGGGATAGAAGTGGGAAAAAGGTTTGCATTTATATAGCGCTTGTTACTCCTGATGGGGTGTTAAAGTGTTTTTTCGGCGAGTAGCAGGCTACTCCAGAACCCATAAAGGATTAGTGGTGAATTAGTATAGTGAAATATAAAAGAAGTTTGAGTGGTGGAAATGAGTCAGTTAGTTGGATTGAGAAGGATAGCATTGGGATAGCAGAGGGAGAAAAGGTTAGCATTCATATAGCGCTTGTTACCCCTTAATGGGGTATTGAAGCACTTTCTTGACGAGTAGCACGCTACTCCAGGACCAATAAGGATTAGTGGTGAATTAGTATAGTGAAAAATGAAAGTAATTTGAGTGGTGGATATTAGTCAGTTATTTGTATTGAGAAGGATAGCTGAAGGATAAAAGAGGGAAAAAAGGTTTGCATTTATGTAGAGCTTGTTACCCCTAATGGGGTATTGAAGCACTTTCTTGGCGAGTAGCACGGTACTCCGGAACCCATAAGGATTAGTGGTTAATTAGTATAGTGAAATATGAATTAATTTGAGTGGTGGTTATTAATCAGTTATTTGAATTGAGAAGGATAGCGGAGGGATAGAAGAGGGAAAAGGTTTGCATTTATATAGCGCTTGTTACCCCTGATGCGGTGTTGAAGTATTTTTTTCTTTTTTTGGGGCAAGTAGCACGCTACTCCGGAACCCATTAAAGGATTAGTGTTGAATTAGTATAGTGAAATATGAAAGTAATTTGAGTGGTGGATGTTAATCAGTTATTTGGAATGAGAAGGGTAGCAGAGGGATAGAAGAGGGACAAAGGTTTACATATATATATAGCACTTGTTACCCCTAATGGGCTTTTGAAGCACTTTTTTTCGGCAAGTAGCACGCTACTCTGGAACCCATAAAGGATTAGTGGTGAATTATTATAGTAAAATATGAAATTTGAGAAGAGGACAGGTTAGTCTGTTATTTGGATTGAAAAGGATAGTGGAGGGATAGAAGAGTGAAGGAGTTTTTTGGGGGAAGTCATAGCAGTAGTGGGACGGTTGGGATGAGTAAAAAGGGAGGTTTTGGGGTATAAGTATAGTAAAAGAGGTTTCAGGTGGTGCAAGGAGGGGTAGAGTACGGGAGAGTCTGGAAAGGGTTATTTTGAGGATCATAGTAGTGGTATGGGGTTTGGGATGAATGAGAGAGTGGAGGTAGTGGATATATTGATAGCGGAATAGGGTGAGAAATAGGCTAGTGCATTGGAAAGAATAGTAGAAAGAGGTTTGTGATGAGTCAGAGAGTTGAGGTAGAAGATATATTGAGAGAGGTACAGGGTGAAAATAGGGTAGTGCATTGGATATGCTGAATTAGAAGAAATAAATATATAGACCCATAAATATATGGAAAGTTTATAGATGCATAAAGGAAGTAAGTATATGTAGAGTAAAGATATTTATAGAGGTATAGGGTGAGAAATAGGGTAGTGCATATAATAATTTTTTTTTTTTTCTTTGTATCTTTTTTTTGGGGAGGAAAGTATTTACTATAGAGGTCCAAGTACATGAAAGATATAAAGATGCATAAAGGAAGTAAGTATAAGTAGATTAAAGATGCATTTGATAATCTCTGGTTTTGAAGTGTTGCACTTAAAAATGTATTTATTTATTTATTTTAATTTAAAAAAAAAAAACATAATTATTCTACATGTTAATAAAATGAAATACACATATAAAGGTACATATCTATAGTACAAATAAATGCTTATGTATAGAGGGATTTGCTGTATATTCCTGTTTGCGTATGGTGCTTATGTGGGTAAGAGCCAATTCTTAAGTAGTTTTCTGAAGATAAGGTGGTTGTCGGAGGATCTTATGTTGGGGGTAAAGAGTTCCATATTTTAGCTGGTTGAACAGAGAAGGATGTGCCGCACATAGTTTTTTTCTTGTATCTTGGGATTTTGAGGCAAGGTGCCACTTTAGAGCGGAGGTTCCTAAGATGAATGTGTTTGGTGATTTTATTCCTGATGACGAGCGGTCCCATTCGATGTATGGCTTTGTGGGTGATACAAAGCAGCTTGAACGTGGATCTTCTGGCAACCAGTAACCAATGCAGGACTTTCAAGGCAGGGGAGTAGTGTGGCAGCCGAGTTCTGAATCCGTTGTAGTCTTTTCATAGTCGTTGAAGGTGATCCAAGGTAGAGGCTATTGGCATAATTGAGTTTGGACAGACCAAGGGAGATGGTAGCTTGGACCTTGTGTGGGAATCCCAAATGGGGGAAGATTCGTTGCAGAGTTTTTATAGTAACAAAGCTTGATCTTGCTAGTTTGTCTACTTGGGCATTCATCGATAGCTTGGAGTCCATGGTCATTCCGAGGTTTCTTACTTCCTTCAATACGTTTGATCCCAGTTCATCAGGCCACGCAGCAAGCGGGTCATAAGGTTTCCAAAAGCCACATGTGAGTATTTCCGTTTTGGAAGCATTCAATTTGAGATGGCTCCAAGTCATCCATTGATCCACGGCTCTGAAACAACTGAAAATTGGCGAGTTTCCAATGTCTTTGGAGCGTTCCAGTTAAAGGAGTATTTGAGTGTCATCTGCATAGTTATAGCACGTGAGTTAAAATTGATTGATCAGTACCGGTAATGACTTCATGTGGATTTTGAAAAGCATGGGCGAGATGATAGAGCCTTGAGGAACCCCAGCTTTTGTCGAGTACGGTTTGGATGAGAAAGGTGGGTTATGGATGACATTAGTTCTGCTTCGAAGGTAGGACGTGATCCAGTTTAAAGCAGTCCCCTCTATGCCGGCTTCGTACAGTCTTTGTATTGGAGTGTCATGGTCAACCGCGTTGAAGGCAGCCGAAAGGTCCAAGAGGAGTAGTGTAGCAACCCCGTTGCAACCCTGATGCGGTCAACTGTGTTCTTCTTTCCTTCTGCTTGGTAGAGTACAGCTCCCAATCCTTTTGTGCTGGTGTTTGTGGGTATAATCACTGGTCTGCCTGATACAAAGTATCTGAGTTGTGGTGCATTTACCGGATATTGTTTGACATCCTGAAACTCCCTTTGGTTCGATTAGCGACCTAATGTGGAATGTTCTGTTTGCAAAATTTCTTATGAACATGTTGTAAAACTCCACCATGCTAAGGAATGGTCGGAGTTCATCTTTTTTGGTTGGAAAGGCTAAGTTCATGATGGATTTCACCTGATTATCTTTTGATTCAATCCCTTTGCTGGAGATCTTGTGCACCAGGTATGTTATTTCTCCAGATACAAATTTGCATTCATCTTCTTTGTGTTCAAACTTCTTTAGTACTTTTTCAACCCTTTCATCGTGTTCTGCGTTTGTTGCCCCACAAACCAATACATCATCCTGGTAACAGAGCCCTCCCGGAATGTCTTTGAGCATTGATGACATAGCCCTTTGGGACACTGATGCTGCAGAAATGAACCCGAAGAGCTTACATTAGAATCTTTTAAGTGCCTAGGGGAGTGATGATGTGACTCATGGTGCAACCTTATCTGCTAATAAGCTGAAGCCAAGTCAAGGGTTGAGAAAACCTCATGTACCTTTAAGGCTGTGAACATTTCTGTAAGCATGTGTTAAGGAAACATGTCCCCACTACTTCTTTGCTCTTAGATCAACAGATAATCTCACCTTGTTGTCCACTTTGCGTTACCACAATGGGAGCTAACCATTCTGTGGCTTTAGCTGGATCAATAAAATTCTGATAACATGGGTTTTCCAATTCCATTCTCCCTGCTTCTTGTATGTTCACTGTTAGTCTGTGGACTTTGGATACCACAGAGGTTGCATTAGGTTTTAACTTTATCTTGTGGCTGTAGGATTTGAGGCCTCCTCGTTTTCCAATGAAACTTGCAGGGAACTTGTGTACAAAACAGTTCTCCTGGATTGCCTGAACTTGCATTTGTGGTGAATCATGAGGGTCCAGAACTACTCCCAAGGTATTTTGTACTGGACAACCCAAGATGTTGTCACCTTTCTCAGAGATGTACACTGTAGTTAAGGCTTTCTTCCCACCATACTGGACGTGCCTCACAAAGTAGCCTTTCATGTTGATGGGTTGGCCCCCATATCCACCGGGTTGTATGTCCATGTTCAAAAATTGGACCCTATTCATGAACTTGTCTTCGAATACCTGGTCAGAAATAATGGTTAGTCGGGAGCTCAAATCAAAAATTGCCTCTACCTTTACATTATCTATTTTGATAATGTCCTAGGGATTACCTCCACATGTATCATTCATCTGCAAGACAATTTCATCACATATTTCAGATACTTTGGAGCTTTTATATTTTTACTCGTTTTTCTTGTATGTACAGCATGCAGCAACATGCCCTCTTTTGCCACATCTCTTACACCCTGCCTTCCATTCTGGGCATTCCTTCCAGTTGGCCATGTTGCCTGTCATACCACACCTGAAGCACTGCCCTTTGAAGTGCCCATCATTGGTTTTAACTATCTCCTTTTTCTTCTCATTCACAACATTAATTCCACGTATTTTTATGTAAATTGCTTTTATTCTCAACTTTCAGTTCTTTCTCACAGAATAACATAAGTTCCACTTGCTTAGAAACTATTAACACTTCATTAAGGAAGGGATCATCAATGAACCACACATCTTCACATATTTTATCTATGTTACAGTTTAATAAAACTGATTATGGATGCAATCATTTAATGAAGCACTGAACTTAGACACAAATTCTTCTATGTTCTCACCCTCTCTCTGACTCCTTTTACCAAAGAGCTATCTTTCTAGAATGGTGCTATTTCTAGGTAAAAAGTATTTATCCATTTCTTTATTCATATTTCATAATCATTAGACTCTTCTCCCTCATCCTCAAATGGATCTGGTAGGTGTTCTACAACCTCCCGCCCTTCTGCTCCTAGGCAATGTGCTAACAACGCTTCTTTTCTGTCAACATTCATAATCAGTCCACACACTATGAGGTAATTATTAAAACCCTTTTAGTAGATGTCTGCCAAAGATTGTCAATCACCCAGCAGGCGGCCCACCCAGCAATTCCAATGGCAATTACAGACACAGGAAAAAGAGTGCAGGTGATAGTTATAGTCACAGTCCAAATATGCTGAGGCATTTCAGAGTGGGATTAGGGCTGGGAAGCTCTGAAAGTTACACAGAGCGCTAGCAGTGATGGGGTCTGGACATGCTTTATATAGACATTATTCAAAGTTTTTCTAAAAACAGTGCACCTCTCACCAGCCGTCTTCCGTCTAGTGCTTGAAAGCACCACAAGCTCAGTTTTGATTAACGCGCACTCATTAAGACATGTACAGCCTCACCAGGAAAGTTACCACAAATTATCTCTCGCTTTCTCCCCAGTCACCTTCCGGATTCAGTCAAGCCCCTGCCCGTACTGGTGTGTTGGAGTGTTCTTCAGCATGATCCCATCCTCTGTTGCCAGTGTAGAAACATTGAATGAATGAGTAGGTGGGCGATGTGCTTGATGAGAAGTCTATTGGTAACACCCCAGCCACAGCACAGGTACAGCTCTTCACTGAGGGGAACACTCTTGTCACGTTGGAATGTCATGTCGGAACATTCTATTTTCCCAAGGGACAGAGGGGGAGCATAGGCAATGGGAGGTACCACTATGGAGGATACCAGAAATATGCCTCGTTTTTCAGTCTGGATAAAGGGAACTTGAAAGTCTGAAGGAACTTATAATGTATATGAACTCCATGTGAAGTGTAAATCTGACGTGGGTGGGGATTACGTATTTTTTAGCAGTTTTGAATGGTTCTAGAGTTAGCTTAAGGAAATCTGAAACATTTTAGTCTAATATGAAAACAGACTTTTTATGGTGCATGAATTCAGATTTATATGTTAACCACTATAATTATCGTATACACTGACACAATATCATACCTGAGCCAAATTCAAGTGACATATAGATGGATGTAACTTTCCGGTTTTACAGATAACAAAAAAGGAAAGTAGACTCACTGCCACATTCATCTTAATTGAGAATTCATACTGCGCACTCACCAACGCTTCTTCTTATGTCACTGTTAAATGTATTACTGCCTGAAGCTCGATGGACCATTTCAGATTTATGCTTGCTGTAAAGGAGATTTCCTGCCTTTCCCTTTGTCTCAGTAGCACCATCCATATAGCACTATTACCCCAGAATTGTCCTTAAGAATTAGGTCTACACAAGAGGGCACATCACCTCAGTTTATCACTCCCTACAGGTGGCTCTTTGTCATTGCTAGAGCTTGTTCACCGCTCTCCCTGGTATTCGCCTGCCTAGCAACCTGAGCTGACACCACTTGCTGGTGGATTTGAGGGTGAGTGGCCCTAAACTACTCTTCTATTGTCACAGGGCCATGTTGCTTCTCATGGCATGACCTGCCAGAAAGGGCTACCAATAACCACTAGTCTTGCTGCTTTTTCATGCAGGTCCTTAACAACTTGTCAATAAAATATTGAAGTTAGGGACCAGGGGGCTCAGTACGATGGCGTAAAGATCGCAAACGGTAGGCCGGCGGTGGCGATCGTTACGACATCAAAATGAGAATTTCCCACCGCCATTTAGGAGCGTTACAATTGCCTGCCGGGTGGAGCTGGGCCACTAATATGGTGGTGGTGCCTAGCAGGCACCGTCTGCCTTATTAGGATGAGGGTGTATGATGAGCCTTTCCATGGCGGCGATGCCGCCATGGAAAGTCTGGCGGGGATTGGCTTTGGGGAGAGGGGGAGTTGAGGGGGGTGCACTGGGGGGGTACCAGTTTCCTGCGCCAAGTGTGCCTGCCACGTGGTGCAGGGAAATGCTGTGCATGCCCTTTTACCATTGGGGACGGTGCTGCAACCGTCCGTAATGGTAAAAGGCCTGAATGCGCCCGCCATTATGGGCTGGTGGGACCGCCGCACATCTGGCAGGTGGTCCCATCTCCGTTATGATGGCGGGCGGACTGATGTCCGCCCACCATGATAATGAGCCCCTAGGTTCTTCAAACAAGAGTCTGAAGCCACTCAGTAAGGCTGAATGTTCTTTGTTTATGTTGGGCCCATAGGTTACAGCAACAGCAGGTAGGTCCTGTAAGGGCTTCATCCTCCATCTAACCATCCATGTCTCCTAGCTTCCACTGCAGGCACCAACACTCTTCTAAAACATTCACTCTCAACATTCCAGACACCAGCTCAAACATAAAGGATTTGGGACACATACGATATTACTATCCCACGACTACCATTCTCCAACAAAGAACAAGCTTTCTGTTTCTGCTGCCTTCCCTGGATGCCCTCATTTGACCTCTGCCCGTCAACACTTTAGCCGGATATGACAGCTCTGACTTTCCCAATCTGCCCCAGATGGTTGTCTGCTATGAGAGTGAGCGTGTCTTGTGATGAGTGAAGAGTACTGCATGCTGTAACAGCTGTGAGAACTTGTACAAGTGAGTGAATAATGGAAAGCTGAATTGAGAACTGAAAGTGGCCTGCATATGCTACTTCCTACATGCTCAGTTACTGCAATATTCCGCATGACTCATTTTCAGACTGATTTAATAAATGTGTGATTTTACTGTTTCTGTGATCTGCTTGCATACAATCCTAAACATAGGTTTACTATAGCACCTTGTTACCGGGAAGGCAGTGCAACAGTTGAGGCATTACATTTAACCTCCTGATATATTTTGGGAGTTGAAGTCTCTGGTCAGATGAAGAGGGTCGGAGTGCCAGATAACGGCTGATGGAGCAGCGTGCACTATTATCTGGTCTTCAAACACCTCTTGAATTTTATCACAAATCTTGAGATAACACTCTATTGTGTGTCATAAATGTGAACAACATGAACATCAGTGTGTTCTTCCACTTCTTTCCCTGCTGTGTGGTCCTTTCACTGTTTCAGAGTCTTGTTAATACAAAATACAACATATAACATGGAACTTAAAACCAGGCCCACTTGCCTGAGTTCTAATATTGGGCACATGTTAACACCTTCATTAAAAAGACGATGGTATATGCAAACAGAAGAGTGTTATTCATTTTTCATATTATGGCAGGCAAGAGACATAGCATGCACACTAACATGGGGACAATGGATTGATGAACCACTGAAAATATAATGAATGCACTGATTGTGAAGTAATATATATTCTGCAATGATGGACATTTAGGGCCATATGTATCAAAGAAGAGTTTTGCGATTCTCAAATTGCGATTTTTAGCGAATCACAATTAGAGAATCGCAAAATGCAATGTATGTAGGATTTGCCACCAATGTTGCGAATCCTACATATTCCTTATTTGCGGATCGCAAATTGAGATTCGCAAATAAGGAATACCTTCCCAGTCATTCCTATGGGCTAGGAGGCCCATAGGAATGAATGGGAAGACATTCTCAATTTGCGATTACCAATTAGAGAATCGCAAATTGAGAGTGCAATTTCAAGGTTGCAAGGGTGCTAAAAGGACACCCTGTTGCACCCCTGAAATATGCATGTGTGCACATTTTGCGCACATACATGCCCTAAGGGCATGTATGTGTGACATATGGCACTTTTAAAAAAACTTGAAGTTGGTGGTAATTTGCAATTCCTTAAGGCCAAATAGCAAATTTCTCGTGCTTCCAGAGCTGTATTTAAGGAATCGCAATTTGCAATTCCTTAATTGCATTTGCAAAATGGAGAATCACAAATTTTACGATTCTCTATTTTGCGATGGCCCTTTGGGATGATACATCCCAAAAGGCTTTTTCCCATTTGCAAACGGGCAGATTCTAAGAATCTGCCCGTTTGCAAATGGGAAAAAGGCTTGATACATATGGCCCATGGTCCTTACCCTTATAGGTATGTCATAATACCCCACTTGGACAGGTGGTGGCTCTCCCCTACATCAATCTGGATAGCAAATTATGCAGAGAATCAATCATTAGTTCTTTTATAGTCCCTGATCGGTGTTACTCGTTTGTGTTCACCACTCAAAGGGTGCCATGCCGGTACCTATTCCATCCTCTACTTTGTCCCCTGCGATAATCGCTCACATTCTATCACAGGGTTTTAAGGTTTGTCATCATCACACCGCTTCCTCATCCTCGCTGTTCTGGGTGGGGGCGTGGTCATACGCAAGGCATCAGCGTGCATTTATGCGCAAGCGCACATACCCCCATGGGGACTGCAGTTGGGTTTAGCCGACATTGGTTGGTGTCCTTATTTTTTTGTTCAGGGTCAAATGTAACATTTTACATTTCTCGTTTTGCACTCATATTTAACTATTAACATATATCAGTCCCTGTGGGTTCCACTGGACCCTTTGTCTGGAGCCATAACGTAAACGTGGAGCAGTGCTAAAGTTTTGAAATTGTGTGCTAGGTTGACAACAATGTTTCCTCGTTTGTCCAAAATGGCATGTCGAGTATGTGCTTGGGAAAATCCAAAAAGATGTAACCCATGCATGAAGATGCCATAGTCTGTTTGATTGTCATTCTTGAACTGAAAGGAAAAATAACATGATTATGTTCGGAAGTATTCTCTGACAGAAGAAACTGGGAGATTAAAGATTGGCGATTTGAGATTTTAAGTAAAAATCTTTAACAAAAATTGTAACTTCTGCCTATAGATCTGCGACACCAGATAGCACATCAGAGGGCTATAGTATTTGAAAGGATGATGTACTCCCATCTTCTCAATATTTAACTTAAGTTCTTTCAAAGCTGGATGCAGAGACTTTTTTTAGTTTGGTACTTCACCTTCCCCTGAAATGGTCAACTCCTGCCAGAGGTCACACTGCTGTCACACCACTTAGAACATGTGAAAGACAGTTGCCTGCAAGAAAAGACCACTATTACTGTAGGAAAAAGCCAGTGGCATAAAAAAACCACGAGGCATCATTTCCTTATGAAAATAGGATGGCTTTGAAAAAGAGTAAGGTGAACATTTTAGTACAAGAGACTCCAGTATAACAGAACCCAGGCCATGAGGAAACAAGGTACAGTTAGGCTGTGGAACAAAGATCTGAGATAAACACTACAGCTGCATTGCGATGCACCCTCAAACATAACTGAGGCGCTTTTATAGGAATAGGGCAGAGAAAGAAAGTGTTGAGAGTCACATGAACAACCTCCACACTGGAAAGCAATAGAGCATAGGAAAAAACATCTTCACCAGCTAGAGACAGAAAAGGAAAGAAAACAGAAAAACATCGGCTGGAGTATTTAGAAAAGACCAGTTAAAAGGCCTTTAGAATTTCTCAAACAAGAGATTGTCCCTCTCCCCCAGTTGGAGGCAGCACTTACAGGCGAACTTCTGCCCGCCCACCAGGCATGGCATTACTTGTGGAAGTAATGCCATAATGCCAATGAGGAAATTGCAATGCCAGCAAGAAGAGGACCTAAGGCTGGGTGGAGTAGACTCATCCTAACGTCTGAAGAACTCAGGTAAGTAGAACCAAGACAAGCCCTCTTTGTGCTGCTGATAGCAACCTCGGGTAGAGATGCAGACTCTGGAAGCGGCTGCAGAGAGAGACCCACAGGTGCAACAGAAGTGGCTTGTAGGACCTGGTTCCTCAAGTCTCAGGACAGTCAGATGTTTCTCTACTTTAACAATAACAGTTGGAGACATTTTCTACCTGTGCATGTTGACCATAGTGAAATGTCCAAGTGCCCACTTTAGCACTTGACTGTCAGTGTTAACATGGCAAACCAGTCCCCATAACTTACTCTAGGAGGTAGTACAGGATTTCTCACAGAGTAGGGCAATTAAATATCTATGAGCAGTTGACTGTCCTGTCAGCACTTTACTTTATAAAGGAAAAGTGCTTTAATACTCATAAGACTAATATACTCTACAAAAACTAATCATCACTAATGAAAACAAACACTAGCTCTCAACTGACTAGACTGGCGACCCCTAGCACTATCATTGCACTTATGCAATAACATTTTAATCGTGTCCTACAACTAAATTGTTCAATGGAACCAAATTTGCAAGTGCGTCTGCGACTTTGGAACCGCAGAGTTCCAAATCCTTTTTACAAGACAGCGTAATCACAAACACTAATTTAAATACCAGTCTTGTAAAGATATATTTTAAGACACAGGAGTCTATGATGCCTCACTTCATATGGGAACTGTATCTGTCTTTTTATCCTGTTGTGATTTTTAGGTTTAGGTGCTGGAAGATTAATGGTACAAAACACTCCTGATAGTCCAAGCTGCCTGCGGACACAGCACCCATAGAACAAAGTGCCCATCCAACTTGGCAACAATAGGTAACTCTTTCAAAGTGGTATGGGAAGAGTCACAGTCCATTTGAGTCATGGTAGTCACTCGGCTAGTCCATTGTCTGCATCACTTGGTTTTGGTGCCAGTAAACTAGAATACCAACTTAAGGTGGCAAAAAAAGTTGAGGTAATACTCACGACATCTGAAGACAACTGGAGTGCACACCCTTTGCATGGGGGTGGAGAATGTGGGATGAAGCGGTCTCCCACAGGATAGTGACATGCAACAACGCTTTCCCTGGGGGAATATGAGGATGAATATTAGTATATGACAATGTTGGATGACTTTCTGAGCAGCCGGCTGGGGTGACCTTGTGTCCTTGAGCTGGTGTAGTCCAACGCCATGCCCCAGAGGTCAGCTGGCTCTATACTTTGTTAGCAGGCGGCCCTCCTCCTAAAGATGCAATCTAATATCATCTAAACAGGGAGATAGGGCTCTCTTATCCCAGATTGGTCACAGAGCACTTCTCGCAGCGATCTCTGACCTGGGAAGGCGATAGAAACCAGCAAGGTACTATCTGTGGAACACAAACCTTTTCAGCTACACTTGTGTGCAGCTCCATCCTTAGATGTTGAAAAATCATGGAACTAAGCACTGGTCAAAAGATGCAGTTAATATAGTCGTCCTTGACCAATCAGATTGTCTGCATCTCATGAGTTTGAGGGGGCCTCCTTTAATTCTGGAAGTGCATGAGCACTATGTGATAATTACATGAGGGGGTCATGGCACATTGTCCGCCTTCCTTTTCTGGTTTGGATTCGTTTGGGGGGTGGTTTATTGGCCTCAGACAGTAGGCCAAATTCTTGAGGGATCTAGATCATGGACATGAAGAGGAGGAGGGGCTGGTAACAGTCGGGCAGAGGAACTATTGCTACTTCATGGGAGAAAGCAGAAACCCCCTCACTTACAGAAACAACTGTCTTTGAGTAGGAGGAAATGCACAGCATGAAGGTTCGTCATTCCAGAATGGAGCTGGGCAGAAGGTCTAAATTTCTCTAGAAAAAATATCAGCTTCAGAAATATCAACAAAAAAATATTAAGAACAAAAATATCAACTGAACATTCTTTCTATGTAAAGTCAAAATTATCGACAACAAAAATATAGAACACAACATTGTCATATAATATTAACTATTACACACACTGTTAACTTTAAAACATATATTAACTTTAAAAAATAATAATACATAACAAATCTATAATTTAACAAGTATATGAAAAATGTATAACTTACAAACAAAAAATATACTTTAGAATAAATGCAAAAATGAAAATTATATTTAAAAAATATATATTATTTAAACATAAATATTAAAAATAGTAACATTAATGAACTATAATTACAAAAACTAGGTATTAAACAACAAATATCAAACAGCATGAAAATACAAATAAATTAATAAACAATATTATTACAAAAATAAATTCTAAAAGTATTTTTCTAAATTAGAGCATACAAAAATATATTGAAAAGTTTTTTGTCTAAATTCAGATAAAAAAAAGTTTGACTTTCTCCGTCCCCTTACTAGAATTAACGTGGTCACCACTGTCTGTCACTGTGAGGGCATACGCCACTCTGTAATGGAGCGATGTACTAGACTTCACTCTACTAGAAAGGAAGCAACCCGAGTGGATTGCATGGTTGTTAAGCTCACTGGGGTTAAACACAGGATCTCACTTATAAGAGATCCACAGGCATGGTTATTCTGCATCCACCAGTAGGGTGTAAAAATAGTCAAGTTGCAGAAGCATATGGTTATCGTCGATTTAGCAGAAAGAGCTGTAACCAAAGATCTAGTAAGTGTGACCAGTGGGGTCATAAATTAAAAAGACAGGTCTTAATGAGGAGCTCTGATAGATATTTAAAGGATGAATATCATTGGAAAAGGGCAACTTTTTGAACTCTTATTTCTAAGAAAGAGACAAGCTTAATGCACACTATTCCACCCGATCTATTGCATCATGGACAGCAAGATGGATTTGAAGATCATGCGGTAGGTTTCAGGTAGATCAATGAACATCTACTGATAACAAATATTATCCAATATGACAATAAGCACAGGCTTATAAAGAAGGTGAAACACAGGAATTAGACACCAAACAACCAGAGAAGTTCATCCTTAACTCACCTGAACTTGGATTTCATATAATTTTTTAAGTGTACGATTTCCTGTTTCATATGTCCCAGGCTGCCTTAGGTCATCAGTTTTGAAAGATATAAATATTTACTTCATGTAGTAATGATCCACTACCCGTGGAAAGGTAGTATTAAAGGGTGTTCATTATCTCTAGGTGAGCGTTCTGAAACCAACGTAGAGCATGGAGAATGGAAAGAAATCTTTATTTGATAAACAATCCTAAACGTTTTGTGATATTTCGCTAGTGTGAACTTAGGGCCCCATTTATAGTTTAGCGGAGAGGGTACTCTGTCAGAACCGCAATGGAGTACCCTCTGTGGCAAAAGGAAGGTCTGCCCACCTCATTTAGAGTCTCTGTGAATTTCAGTAAGACGGCTGTGGAGACTACTCCATCTCCGGCACAGACATACACCTCTGACGGTCCAACAGAGTAAGGGTGACCGGAGGTTTGGCCATTGTGGGTAGACAAATTTTGACTGTCTGTCACCGGTAAGTAAAACCTGGCTGTAAGGGACCGTGGAAATTATAAAATTGCTCCCATGCCATAGGGAGTAAATACCTGTCCACAAAACTCTAAATCAGGTCCTTAGTCTATATTTCTATTAAATGAATTATGTCCATTGAGCAAAAAAAAGGGTCAATGCTGCACTTCCATCTGTGGACTAGCTGTATAACTTAGTAGAAAATATTTTTTTTAAAGATCATCTATACACCTGACTCCTTCCCTCTTCAGATAATTTGAGGATGGTTTCCTCCCTCCAAAAAATTCATTGTGATCGGAGTGAGCGAACCGAGGGAACAGTGTCTAGACTTGCCCAGACCCCATCTCTTGCTCCTTCATCTGAGGTAGTATCAATCAACACGAAATTGGGGTTAAAGGCTGCAGCCTTTAGGATTAGAGAGAGAATTCAGCATGAGAGTGTACAACACCAACCAGATGTTAATATTAGTTGTGAACATTAACTTCGGGAGGGGATAGACCCTTATAAAAAACTGCAAGATTAAATGCTGAAAGAGGATGTCGTAGTCACCCACCTCCAAGTAAGGAAGATGTCACTCTTATTAATGCCATTTAAAACCCCCACCAACTAATTTTTATCAGCTGTGGAGTACTTTTTGGAATGTATCACTCCATGCCACTGAACCCAAGGGCAAGCTCGCAACCTAAGTCAACCCCAGCAACTGTAGCCCCAGAAATTCTTTGGGGCCAACAGGTGACAAGCTAGTTTCACCATTGCAATCAGTTCTTACCTGCTGAGCGGCCACTGCAGTCAATGCTAGATCACCTTGCAGTGCCCTGTCTTGCTACCAGCACACCTACCTTTGTCCTCTACAGTTACAAACCAGCCCACATTAACTTCTACTAAACTCTCCCACACTACTTATTTTTGTAAAAGCACCAAATAGGAATGAAAATGTACAGCTCAGAAATATTGAGAACCTATTCGCACCCAAAACAACAGTACTGCCTAATATTAACACCTGATTTTAAATTTGGTGGACAGGGTACTCTTTAGAAAATGTGTCCGGTTACCTGGCACACCAAACCATGGGTCCGCCTGCGTCATTTAGAGTTGGGTGGACTGTAATCTGTATTCTTTCAACAGATCCCTTTTGGCTCTGTCAATGGTTTACTTCCTCTGACAGCCCAAAAGAGTAGGAGCTGGCAGAGGAAGGACTTTACACCATCCACTCTCATTAGGGTGGATGGTGTAAAGTCTTTTTTTCCCAGTCCGTTGCCACCAGGAAGAACCTGAAGACAGGAATAAAACAGTAGAGACCCACACACCTTGGTAGAAAACTGCTTGGGTGTGTTGGCCATTATTTTATTCACAATCAAACTCCTGCTTTTGAGGTTTGTTTTTGGTAAATAGAAATCGTTTGAAACATTTAACAGCTGGCTTTCATGCCTAACTGAACCACTGTCCAGCAAACCATTCCTGCATTCACAGGCACTGCCGTGATGGCAGTTCCTCTACGTGTAGAGAGTTGTCTGCAGGGCATGCAGACAACTCTAATTTTGGTCTTCGGAAAACAGATGAGGCAAAAAATACCCGGCGGTCCACCACCAATGAATGAAAAACTCCAAATTTGAATGTGGGGGATGAGGTGTATTTTGATGTGGGAAATATGTGGGTGCTTTGACGCAGTTGTGATTCAATGTGGTGCGCTAGCTGGTTGAAAATGCAAATACAAATATATATTTTTTTAAATAAAAAGAACCTCCAAATTTGACAAGAGCCAGGTGTTGGTATACCTGTGCTAATACAGCAAACATTGAAATTAAACAAGCCGTGTTCTAAAGCACTAGCTGGACCGGGCATGCAGGTCACACGGTTTGCCAGGTGGTCCAGAAGCATGCACCATACTCTTGCTCACAAACCCAACCTGCACATAGGGAACACAAGGAGAATCTCTGATATGTACATTTTCACAGAGGAAGGGCAACTCTTAACCTTTCGTTCCTGAGCAAAAGCAAAGAATGATATAACCTGAAGGCAGTCTTACATCAAACTGGATGTTGCCAGCCAAAGAAAGATGTCTTCCAAGGATGCTCATTTCATTAATATATGATTGTGTGAATACTTCTCCTCTGCGTATTCCATTTTATTAGCATACATATTTTTCCATAAACATCACCCACCCTAACAGTGAAATGGTTTGATGTCACCTTGAGTAGAGTAATGGACACACCTGCCAAGAGCCCATAGTAATAAATGATGTGTGTTTTCTCTTGTAGTGACACTGGAACTGTGGCCCCTGAAAGATGCTTGTTTGGAATCATGTTAGATATTGCCAGTTTCTTAGGTAAGTACTGTTTTTTGTAGTTTACATTACATCCTGAAACTGATATATTACCCAGTGGTCGTTGTTTCAGGGTAGTTATAGTTAGGGTTGTTTTTCCATAGAAAAGGTTTTTTTGGTTTACTAATAACTCTGGCGCTGTTTGACGAAACTTCATGAAGAAAAGCAAATTCACTTCAGCTCCTTCCTGGAAAGTTTTGGGGTGATCCATCAAACAGGGGTTGAGAAAAAAGGGTGGTCAAAAAATGCAAAATCCCCATGCATTTTCCATACACTTCTTTAAGAAGTGCTACCCCAAATATTGCTGAATGGAATTACACCAAATTTGGCAGAAAGCTAAATTTTGGTCCACAGACTGTTTTTTGTGATTTAGTGTAAATCTCTTTAGTAGGTTTTGAAAAATAAAGGACCAAAAGTATTTTTATGTCTTGATGGTTACGTCTGTGAGAGTCTTGCGGAAGTGACAATTTAAAAATAGAGCGTTCTGATTGTTCCAGGGAACTGTTTTTTTCCGTTGGGCCATCTCGCACCTGTGGGAGTCAGACTCTTGCAGGAGCGAAATCTCTGATTGGCTGCCAGCAACATGAGAAAAATGTTCCTGGCAGTCATTACAGGACTTACGGACTTAGACAACCTGTCCTGAATTAAAAAACAAAATGATATAAGGGGGCAGGGTAGGTATACCCTGCCCCCTAGACCCCATGGGGGAACCCAGAGAACCGCCAATGAGGTCAAACGTAAAAAGAAACCGCAAATTTTGCCACAATCCCATGGGAGCCCCGGGCTATCATGGCAAAAAACAAAAATGTCAGCTGCCATTTTTAAATATATATATGGAAGGTTTCAGTAGGGCCCCCTCCCTGGCCCATTTGGTGCCCCCTCCCCATCTTGTAAAGAAGGGAAGGGGTGCCACTCAACGCCCCTCTATGAGCCTGTTAGGCTCAGGGGACCGCATCCCCTGGGGCTGAAATGTAATAAAGGGGAAGGGGTCACGCGGCCCCCCTACCTAAGCCTTACAAAGGCCCTAGGGACCCCATTCACCAGTGCCGTAAGTTAAATTAAAAGAGAGGAGGGCTGCGCGGTCCCACTCTCTGAGCCTTTAATGGCCTCAGAGACCCCATTCCCCAGGGCCGGCTCACTTATCGTGTTCGCAAGAGCCCACACAGTAGTTTCCTTTCCCGCACTACCGCAGGTAGGGAAACATGTATTGCTCCTATCTGGAGTGAGCATTTTTAAATCTTCTGCCAAATTGGAACACACACAAAATCTGCTCCCAGCTGGAAGGAGATTTAAAAATACTCCCTGGGAGCAGACTTGTGTTCTGTTTCCCACACATATTGGTCCCACCTGGACTGAGCATGCAAAAAGCAGTTGCACCCTCCGGGCATGAGCAGTGCCAGCTCCCACACCATACTGGTGCCAGCTGGGGCCATTGGAGCCTGGGCTTCCCCTGCGGCCCTCAAAGTTGTGCTTGGTGGGTGCCCAAGATGGGTACTGGGGTACCTACCTTTAAATTACGGAGGCCCTGGGGGATGGATAACTCACACTTACTCTATGCAATGTTTACATCCTTGCATATTATATAACTTATAGCATGTCAAATCATAGCAGTCCTAATAAGACTTATGACATCTGAAATTACATTATTTCTCAGAACACAGTGCATGGTAGAGTGGTGAATGTACGGTGTAGTGGCAGAGAGTAGACTAGCATAGAATGGAGTGGCGTAGAGTGGAGTGGTGTAGACTGTAGTGGCATACAGTGGAATAGCATACAGTGGAGTAGTGTAGAGCGGAGTGCCGTGCACTGTGGTGACGTACACCGCCGTGGCATAAATTTGGAGTGGAGTAGTGTAGAGTGGAGTGGCGTAGAGTGGAGTGGGCTAGAGTAGAGTGGTGTAGAGTGGAGTGGCGTACAAAGGAACAGCGTATCGTATAGTTGCGTACAGTAAAGTGGGATAGCATAGAGTGGAGTGTCGTACAGTAGAGTTGCGTATAGCGGAATACTGTAGAGCGGATTGACATACAGTGTAGTGGCATATAATGTAGTGGCATAGACTGGAGTGTTGTACATTGGAGCGTCATACAGTGGAATAGCGTACAGTGGAGCTGTGTACAGTGGAATAACTTACACTGGAGTGGGGTAGGCTGGAGTGGCACAGTGAGGAGTTTGGTACAGTTTAGTGGCAAATAGTGGAATAGCACAGGCTGTCAGTGGCGCAGAGTGGTTTGGCGTACAGTGGAGTACCATAGAGTGTACTGTTGAGTGGAGCACGGTAGAGTGTAGGGTGGTAGCCTATGGTGGCGTACAGTTTAATAGTGTACTGTAGAGTGGCATATAGCAGAGTGTTGTAGAGTGGAGTGGTGTAGACAGGAATAGCTTAGAATGTAGTGTAGAGAGCAGTGGCGTAAAGTTGAGTGGCATACTTTGGAGTAGCGTCCAGTAAAATTATTTAAAGTACCACGTACATTTTTAAAAATATATAGAAACTTTGACTATTTTTCCCTACCTATTACCACTTTAACAAAGTGGAAATAGGTAGGAGAAAATATCCAATCTAATACTTACCTATATCTGAAGGCGTAACGCAGGCCACAGCTAAAGTGTGGCTAAAACATTATGGCTGATTTTAACTTTTTCAAAGGCAGCCATTAGTCACTCACATAATAACTTGTCATTGCAGCTAAAATGCCTTATAACTTAAACAATGTGTAATCCTGCCAAATTTAATTCAAATCCGTCCAGCCATTTTCATGCTGCGCGTGAGTATAAAGTCTGTGGGAAATGCATTGGTGCCCAGTAGTGTTTTGGGAACCTCTTTGGGGAGTCTTTGCAAAACTGTACATCTTCTGCCAATGTAGAAAGAGTAATAGGTGTGCATAGTTTAGTGGCCATTTGTCTAATGGGTGCAGAGTTATTAATGCTGAAAAATCTGAAGAATTTCTGTCTCTGGTAAACCTAACTATAACTACAGATTGCCACTCTGTAATACATATATATATATTTTCACTGAAAAAAACAAAGGTTGTGTGTGTGTGTGGGAGCAATTCTGTCATCTGTTTCCCTGCCCACATGAAACCGGGCAGAGAAACAGATGAAAACTCCACTCCCAGCGAGCAGGAGCAGTTTGATAGATCCTGCTTGCTGGGAGTGGAGTTAGTGTTTGCTCTCGCTTGGCAGGAGCTCTGACAGCTCCCACCAAGCAAAAGCAAACAGCTGTCTCTCGAAGGTGGGCACCTGGGGAGAGAGCTAGAGCCAGCCTGGGGGGTGGGGGTGTAGTGGTAGTCCCCAGGGCAATTTATGGTCCCAGAAGGAAGGCCGCACGGCCCCCCTTCTTTAGTATGCCCAAACCGGCCCCAGTGAGTTGGTGGTCCCTGGGGCCGAATATATGGCCCAGCAGAGGGGGCGCACGCCACCCTCCCAGTTTTAAATATGTATTTGATTGGCCCTGGGGAGGTAGTGGTCTGTAGTGCCCGGGGGTCCGCATGCCCTCGCATCATTATTTATTTAGCCCCATGGAGGTGGTGGACCCCGGGGCTCACTGAGCCCAATGGAGAAGAACCTGTGCGGCTCCCGCCCATATTCATATTGCTTGTTCTTGTTTTTTAAACTTTTTTCCCCCACAAATCCATCATGATTTCACAGTAAAAAAAAAATTAAATGCGCCCTAGCAGGGTCCCAGGGGGACCCCAGTACCAAGGTTAGGGCGTCAGGGTATCCCTACCCTGCCCACTTTTCTTTTTTTTTTTTCTTACAAATCTTTTTGGGACTTGGTTGAGTCTGAATCCAAAAATGACTGCCAACACTTCCTGGCTGAAGTGTTGGTAGCCAATCAGATCTCTGCACGAGATCGGAAGTATTCGCAGAGGGTTTGCTCCTCTTGATGTACAAATTTGGATTTTCTTTAATATCTCAAACACTACTGAATGGATTTCACTTTCTGTACCAAGATCTAGCTTTCTGCCAAATTTGTGTAATTCCCTTCAGCAGGTCGGGCTGTAGTCATGTCTAAAATTTCTACCGGTATTAACATGGGAAACGCACATTTCTTGGCCCTCCCCTTTTTCTCGGCATCCGCTTGACGGATCACCTGAAACATTGTATGCAGAACAAGACCCAACTTGACACTTTTTGGGGAAAATTTCATGAAGATCCGTCAAATGTCAGCAAAGTTATTGGAAAGTCATAAAACGCTTTCCCTATGGAAACTAGATCCTAACTTTAACTACCTACTAGTGACAGCCAGAAGGTAATATATACTTTACCGTAATGACCGTAAGACCCAGTTGAAGGTGGTTGCCGAAATGCGTCGGTCGAGGTCGCTGTACTGAATTGTTGTTATGTCACAAGAATCTGTGGCGTTCACTCAACAGAAAAAAGAAAAATGCAGAAATAAAGAAAATTTTAATTCCTCACTGAGGGGAAAGCTCTACGTGGAACGAGATTGCGACAGAGGGCACTGCAGTCACCCCATTAGTCCAGTTCCATTATAATAGGGTGAGGCATGCTATGCGTGAGATACTCGGTGAGGATTTGGCAGAACCCGCTGAGGTCACCCCACTTACACTTATAGTAAAAGCAGAAACTCCTACTAAATTAGTGTCTCACTTTTATGGAGCTGTGCAAACCTATCGCAAGAATGTCTACACAAAGTCTAGGCTGGAGTGGCAAAGGGACCTAGGTATGAATATAGATGACGATATGTGGAGGTATAGCTGTGAGATGACCTGTAGAGTGTTCTTAAATGGCCGACATCGACTAATTCATTTTAAATATTTGCAAAGAGTTTACTATACTCCGGAGCGGCTTTTTCGTTATGGACTGCATGAAACGGCTGAGTGCGAGAGGTGTAGGGGAAGTCCGGCAGACTTTTTACATGCAGCCTGGTTGTGCCCGGCTATAGCCAGGTACTGGGAAAAGGTATTCCAGACATTAAGTGACATCACCGAGACCCCAATACTCCCTGACCCGTTAATTGCATTGTTGGGCTATACCAAAAAATTAAAGAAGGGAATCAGACGTTTGATAGAAATGGGTGTTTTTTATTCGCAAAGTGCAGATTAGCAATGCGTTGGGCACGAAGTCCTGCCCACCATGCAGGAGTGGTCACGAGACATTCTGTACTGTAACACTCTGAACTGTATAGCGAGCTTCTTCCCCCCGAAGTCACCCCAAAATTTTAATGTTAATTGTTATAATTAATGAGGCACAGACGTTTGTGATCAAGTTATGTATCTAATCTATCGGCTAAACTGGAATATAGAGATAAGGAGATGCGCCTGCTATGACCTCCCAATGCCTTCACTGCGGATTTTGTTGATTGTGTTTTTTATTTAAAAGAAAAAAAGGGTTACATTATGTCTTTGATGGTATATATATTCATGTTAAGGCTTCAAGAACGTATACTTTGTAATAAGTCCTACTTATTGTATAACTTGCAGAAGTGTGACATGTTTCCCATTTACTGTATAACCTAATAAATAAAAATAATAGGGGGCGTGGCTTAGCTGGCTGCAAGATGGCCGCACCTTGAGTGGGCTCTGCCGGCTAAGCCGTTTAATCCACCACGATCCTGCGGACACCAATAGAGTTGACCCTCCACCCCACGCAGCTCTCACTCCCTGCATCCGGGGGCACCGATTGATCTCCCAGCGGGTGCCATATCGAGATCTGCTGCCGTCCTCGATCCCGGGTGCGGCTACTGGGCATACCCAACAGCTGCGCCAGGCTGCGACGGAGCTGCGGGACTGCCTGTAGCACCCCGCCGAGACCGGTACGCTGTAAAGAAGGATCATATCCAATTCAAGCAGAAAGAAGTAAGCAGTGAGCGGACTTCAATCCAGTAAGAAGTTTTTTTCCATACCAGCAAAACACGGGAGTATAACTGTTGTATCCCCTAACTAACTGTCGAGCCTTTACCGAGCAGACGCAGCACGAGAGATGCACCCTCAAACATAAACATGTTTGAAGATACACTCACGAGCAGCGTCTGCACGAGTGTGGAATACATAACATGTCACTATAATAAACATGAAGGAAATACTAAAGTAAACATGACATGAATAAACAAATGAAACAATACCTTTACATCATCTCCTTTCCCATAAAAATGAAAAATAAAGTCTAAGAATAAAAAGATATTTACGACATATAGTAATCTTTGAATCTAGAAGGAATGGAACAATTGCGGTAAGATTTGCATGAGTTAGAAGTCGTACTTGAAGAAGTAACACTAGGTTGAGACACAGGTGACACTTGTGAAGAAGTAGATGTGACAATTGAAGAGGATAAATCCTGAGAGACAACATTGTCAGATGAGGCTCCTAAAGGAAAATGTGAACAGTCATAGTCATCTGTAGCAGAGCTCTTGCAAGTAATAATTCTATTGGCCTGTGCTTGTGAAATTTTAACGACAGCTCTTTTACTCCACCACCCTTTCCTTCCCAAAAAAAGTGAACCTTTTGAAGTTTTGACAATTTGAACAGGTGAAGAAAATTTAGATTCTCCTTTCATAACCTTTTTTGGGTTCTTGATTAAAACCCAATCTCCAATCTGAAAATCCTTTGTGATTAAAGAACATTTTGAATTAAAATATTTCTTTTGATCGTTCTGTTTGATGAATACATTTTTCTTCAGCAAAACTTTCTCCTGACAAGCCAAACATGAAGTATCATCCTTCTTGATAAGACCAGTTATCCAGTTAGGACAAATGTTTCCATTTGGATTTCTCTTTTTAAGCAGTCTGAAAGGAGAAATACCTGTTGTGTAGTGAGGAGTGACCAAGTAGGACCACATTTTCTTTCTTAAAAATAATTCAACAGGAAGGTTACAAGCTAAAGCAGATTGAATACCCTCTTTTAAAAATCTGTTCATCCTTTCAATGAGTCCATTCGATGATGGGGAGTAAAGAGCCACTTTTAGATGTTTGACATCATGAGCTTTGAAGAAATCTTGTATGGTTATTGAACAAAAGTGCGAACCATTATCTGTAACAACCTCTTTGGGAGAACCTTCTGATTGAAAAACTCTGTTCAAGAATTTTATAACAGCAAAGGAATTAGGAGAATCACAAAAATCAAAATCAACCCATTTTGAGTGATAGTCAATAAGTGAAAGGATGTAGCGTTCACTGCTAGGGAGAATATTGAATGGACCAGCAAAGTCCATTGCAATCTTAAGCCATGCCTCCTCAGGTACGGGTACAGGGTGAAGAGGAAGTTTGTTGATCTTCCAATGTTTATCAGAAAGTAAACAAGTTCCACACGCATCAATCCACTGAGTGACATCTCTGTCCAAAGCAGGCCACCAAAAATGTTCCTTAAGTTTTCTACACGTTGCTCCAACTCCTAGATGTCCATCATGAGCAGATTCAATTAATTTAATGGGAATAGAAGAAGGAGGAATACATTGGTCACCACGCATCAAAATTTCATTAACAATAGAAAGGTCATCTGAAACTTGAGCATATGATATTAATGAAGCAGGAAGGGAACGTTCTCTGGGCCAGCCAGAAATAATCATATTCCTGACTGCTTGCAAAATGTGATCATTATCATATGCTTGAACCCAATCAGATTGTGACAGGACGGGAAAAGTGGCCAAAGAGTCATTGATAGATGCCACTACGCATTCTACTTCATCAAATTTTGGGTCAGGAAGATCATCTTTCAAGGGAAGTCTAGAAAGACAATCCGCTCTGACATTGAGACCACCAAAAATATGTCGAATAGTGAAATTATATTCATGTAGTCTGGAAAGGATGCGTACTAATCTAGCAGAGGCTTTACCAGTGCCATTTCCGTTGAGAAGATGCAATAGGGGTTTATGATCACTTAAGAGTATGAAATGGCACCCCCAAATGAAACTTTTAAACTTTTCAACGGCCCAGGAGCAAGCAAGTGCCTCTCTCTCTATAGTGCTATAATTTCTTTCAGCAGAAGAGAGAGACCTAGAGGCGAAACCTATAGTGTTCTCTCTTGCACCAAACCATTGACACAAAACAGCTCCCAAACCCAATTGACTTGCGTCAACAGAAATGTGGCATTTGACCCCAGGGGTGAATGAAGATAGGACTGGGGAATCAGAGATAACTTTTTTGATAAGATTGAAGGAAATATCCAATTCATGAGACCAAATAAATTTCTCATTTTTCTTTAGAAGATTACGTAACGGTTGTACTATTTGTGAATAAGCCTGAATAAACCTTGAGTAATATTCCGTCATGCCTAAGAAGGATTTAAGAGCATCTTTATCTTTGGGTACCTGAACATTAGAAATGGCCTGGGTAAGAGAAAATGTTGGTTTGATACCATTTGAGGAAATAGAATGACCTAAGTAATCCACCTCAGATTTGAAAAATTTACACTTGTCTTGACCTAAAGTGATGCCTGCATCTCTAAAGCGTGTAAGGACTTCTTTGAGTGTTTGAACATGTTCATGTTTATTTTTAGAAAAGATTAGGACATCATCTTGGTAGGCCTGAACACATTTGATGTTTTTAAGTCTATGTCTGTGCCTCCATATGCTTTAGGAACAATATCGAGTTTTGAAAGAGTCATAGATGCAGCCCATAATTTCTCAAATAGAACGTTAGAAATTATGGTAACAGGGGCACCTGAGTCCGCCATCATGTCAATTGATTTGTCAGCAATAACAACTACACATGTTGGATCCTTAGCACGTTCATGGTTAGTTAAATCCTCACAAGAATCAATGGCTAAAATTTCCCTTTTTACGATGTTATTTGAAGATAAATCTATAGTATTAATATTCATGTTTTTTAATGAGGACTCAAGGGGAGCAACATCAAACGAGGGGGCATTAAGTTCTGGATATTGAAATTCTTGTGAGGAAATAGAGCCAACATGAATAGATCGTTTGCTTCTACAAACTGAGCTAAAGTGCCCTATTTTGTTGCAATTAGTGCATTTCATTCCTAAGGCAAAACACGTGGGACTATTGCTAAGATGTGTTCTAGAGCCACATCTGTAACAAATGGTGGTGGGTTTCCTATGAAATGGTTTTGAACATTTGTTTTTCACAGCAATGGCATTCACAAGCATGTCATTTTGCACCAAATTTACAGGTGTAACATTTTCATTTGCAATACATTTCGATGAAATAATGCTTCTTTCAATACTTTTAGCCATATCAATGACTTCTGAAAGGGTAGGATCTCTACAGCTTAAAATACGCTCCTGAATTTTCTTGTGATAGCAACTATATACAAACTGATCCCTTATGTACATATCCAATGAGGCACCAAAATTACAATCAGCTGATAAATTTCTAAGGACAGAAATAAAGTCTTCTACAGTTTCATCACAATTTTGTTTACGTTTCATGAAGTTAAAGCGTTCAAGTTGTTCTAGGAATTTTTTGTTGAGTCTCTGAATGGCGTCAGTATAGACATTTCAACCATCACCATTTCCAGGAGGAGGTATCGTGGTTGGCAAGTTATCAAAGATCTGACGACCAGCTTTTCCCAAGTGACTATAGAGTATTGCTGATTTCCGTTTGGCCGGATATTCCTCTGCGGCAATGGCAACCAAATAGCTTTCAAAGCTGCGAAACCATGTCTTCCAAGGTTCAGCAGGTTTGCCATTAACAGGGAGAAAATTGTTTAACTGTACAATCTGCTGGTTGTTGGCCATTTAAAATAAATATTTTCAACTCTCTTTTTGTTTTTTTATAAATATATTTGATAAGCAGTTGAATAAATATTTTCTTCCTTTAAGTTCCTTAGGTTTGTTATAATGTTATTTTACCTTTTTGAGTTTTAACTTTTAAATTTTCCTAAAGTACATACCATGTCAGGTGCTTTGTATGTTGAAAAATGACTGATTTCTGTGTTGGCAGCAAGTTTCGTTTGAGGAATGTGCCAACCCTCTGTTTGTCGAGTAGAACGAGTGAGCATCCGTTTGTGAAGCCTCTTTCCTTTTTTTTATTTTTTTATTATTGAAATTGACACCACCGCCGCGTGAAACGCGATGATGTAGGAGGTACAGGTACACGGAAGCGAGGCCTCTCTTTTGACAGACAGCGTTGAAACTGAAGCGAAGCCTTTCCTTTGACGATCAGCGTCAATATGTTTAGGTCCGTTTCCCTGTTCCTCGTGATGTCGTCATCACGTTGTTCGTGAGCCTCCAATCCGGATGTCTTTCGTTGAAGGGATCGACCAAACTGCTCAAAATTCAGTAAAAACTGAACCACGGGTCATGTTTTCTCCTAAGAAAGCTCGGTCAGTTCCCCAAATGCAGGCGCAACGATGAAGACAGCAATACAAGGTAGGACAACTCTTTTGTTACGAGTGCGTAACCCGTAGCCTCTTAAAGTCGTCTAATGGTGAAAAGCTGGGAAATCCCGTCGCCAAATGTAAAGAAGGATCATATCCAATTCAAGCATAAAGAAGTAAGCAGTGAGCGGACTTCAATCCAGTAAGAAGTTTATTTCCATACCAGCAAAACACGGGAGTACTGCTGCTCTCGACAAGGTATAACTGTTGTATCCCCTAACTAACTGTCGAGCCTTTACTGAGCAGACGCAGCACGAGAGATGCACCCTCAAACATAAACATGTTTGAAGATACACTCACGAGCAGCGTCTGCACGAGTGTGGAATACATAACATGTCACTATAATAAACATGAAGGAAATACTAAAGTAAACATGACATGAATAAACAAATGAAACAATACCTTTACATACGCTCTGCTGATGACCATCTGCTGTCTGGCTGACTCTCCATCCCGGTAGGTCACGCTGCTGTTGGGGCGATCCGCGGCTGGGTCGGGAGCACACGAGCCGCACTGCAGGGCCCGGGCCTCTCCTCCCGCTGTCTGGAGCCACCTGACGGCCTAAGAGCCCATCGCCTCCTTTTGCCTCATTTGGGCCCCGCGATGTGGGCGGCGCGCTCCCCATGCATCCCCGCTACCTTCGCTCCCGCAGGTGCGGTCCTACCGCTGAGATCCTGCAGATCCTGCAGATTCGCTCCCCTGTTCCCTGCGGAGTGAGGGGCCTACCGCTGCTGCCTTGCACGCCGGAATCTCTTCACCGACGCCTAACTGCCTCCAGGGCTCACCGACCTGATTTGCGGCCTTGTTCGCCTGCCTCCTCCTTCGATTCACCGTCTGTGGGGCCCCGGACTGCACGCCTATATTTCTCGCGGGCCGCTGCACTTGGTGGTGATCGTTGGCCCTCCCCAGCTTCTTCATCAGCGAAGGACTCATCTATTGCCCTGGTGCCCGGATCCTTGCTGGCTACTGGGGGGATTCTCTTCCTGCCGGCCTGCGATGTGGGGTTGCCTCTCCCCCGCTTCGCCATCCTGCAATTGGCCCCACCTAACTTCTCCGCCCGGCGTGCAGCCGACGCCTGTTACCACCATTTTGATCTTCAACCCCACTCATGAGGTATAGCATTTCACCGCTTTCTACCCGGATCTGCAGGACTGCCTTGGGCCCTGGACAACCGCTGCTCTTCTGCAGTGGCCCTGCCCTTGCTGGCCTGAATCGCCAGTCAGCGCCCTTCCTGCACCAGCCTCCCACTTGGGGCCTGCGCCTGCCGCATCGCTCAATACGCCATCCAGGGCCGCAACTCCTGTCACTGCCTCCCACCTCTTCCAAAGCTGCCTTCCCGCATCCAGATCCTCGGTGGTTTTGGCGGCGCGCTTGTGTGGGGACGGCGGCCTAATCATGGGGAATGCCGACCCCAAGCAACCCAAGCTGGCTTTCGACCAGCGAAGGCAGACGCGACAGGATGGGGCTGCCTTTGACACGGGCGAACCTGCCCCTCAGACAGATGATGGCCTGACCTGGGAAGACAACCTTAAGGCCATCATGCTGGATGTGAAAGCCACCGTAACTGGTATCGCCACCCAACTCGACCAACTGTCCGGTCGTCTGGACACTGTCAAAGCCCGGGTGGACTCGCACGATGCACAGCTGACTCACGTGGAGGCGAGTGTTTCTGATGTGGAGGACGCCGCGACTCGAGACCACCATAAGCTACTCCAAATGGACAAAATTCTAGAACTAATAAAGAACAAGAATGAGGATTTGGAGGCGTGCTCCCGAAGGAGCAACCTCCATATTACGGGCGTGCCCAAATCCTCCAACATCTCCAAAATGGAGGACTTTGTGGAGCACCTCATTCGGGACCTGTTTGGCGAGGTTCTATCCCCCGTCTTCATTGTTGAGCATGCCCACCGCTCTCTAGGTCCTCGGCCTGCTCCTGGCTTGTCTGCTCGCCCAATAATTGCCAAATTGTTGAATTTTAGGGACTGTGATTCAGTTCTCCGTGCAGCCAGGGAGAAGGGTGAAATTCGTCATCAGGGGAACTCTCTTGCCTTCTATCCTGACTACACGATGGCGGTGCAGGCTGCCCGTCGCGAGCTCCGCCCGGCCAAGCGACTGCTTCAGAAACATAACGTCTCCTATTCCTTGGCGTACCCGGCAAAGCTGCGAGTCAAACAGGGCTCCCAAACGCACGTCTTCACAGAGCCAAAGGCGGCCCTGGCTTATGCAAAGAAACTAGACAGGCCACAACGATCTACACCAGCCAGTTCTCAGGCGGCTGCCAATGGCAATTTAAGTGACAATGACTGATTATTGCCCCTACTATTGGGTTTTTGATGCTCAAACTTTCTGACATGATGTTATCTAACCTGGCTAGATTATCACCTGCTTCTGTAGCCGCACTTGTTCCCACTATTGTTTGTTGCTCCTATGTCTGCTGGCCACTGGACCCAGGGGTTTTTCTTGGCGAGGGGTGACCTACTGTTCCTAACGTAATGGCCCTACCTTTACCTCTCCCTCACATAGCAGATATTGGCTCCCAATCTTGGCTACCCGATTCCTTATCTGCTCCCATGTGATGTGCCCCCGGTGCGAGGGCGCTTTGCCGCCCTCCTTTGTTTCGTATTGATGTCCGCGATAATTTGCGGCTTGGACACGTCCTTGTGGCAGGGGTGTTCGCTGGGTGGAACCATGCCTCCACGGGATGACTCCCTACCTTGTCCCTGTTTTTTTCCTTCTTAGTTGGGGCTTCCTTGGATGGGGGGGGTGGTTGGCACCTCAAACTAATTGGGGGGTTGGTGTGGGTGGTGGGGGTAAGGGTTTACTGGGTTTGTTGCCTCTTCCACGAGGCTTGTTGTTGGTTTTGTTTTCTGATGTTTTCTGTAACATGTGGTATGCTACATCAGACTCTGCACCGCATATTTCTTCTCAAATGCTCCTGGTTCCCACTACACATCTGTCCCCATCCGTCACTCACTACCCTGGCATCGTGGAATGGAATGACGGACACCACACTCTGGACTTGGAACGTCAGTGGACAATTGTAATTGTAATTGGGATTTCTAGAGCGCAACTCCGAGGACCCCAAGTATTTCACGCAAGTGTGGCAACACATCTCCTCCCTGGGCCCTGCCTCCCTGCTTTAAGGGGCGACATTAATATTGCACCTTCTGCCATCCTTGATCGCTCTGGTTCCCATGCTCTACACCCATGTGCGAATTCCCTCCTGCACTCCATACTAACTGACAATTCCCTGCTTGATGCGTGGCGGCATACCCGCCCAGGAGCTCGCGAGGGCACATGCGTGATGGGCTCACGAGGCTGGTGGTCTCGTTTGGACCGCTGGATCACTACTCGCGACGCATTCGCGTGGGTCACCTCTGTGGAGCACATGGCGCGTACCCTCTCTGACCACGCTCCCGTGCGCCTTTGCGTGCAACTCCCGCACTCCCCGCGGCGCATGTTCACCTGGTGGCTGCCCCCCAATGCGCACCGAGATTTTGTGTTTTGCGACGAGAACAATCACCAATTATTTTGACCTTAACGCTGGTTCCGTCGACTCCCTTTCCACGCTTTAGGAGTGTTTCAAGGCGGTGATCTGGGGCGAATGCATCTCCAAGTAGTCGGGCGTACTGCGCTCTGTTCGCGGAGCTCTTGAGAAATTGGAAGGGGAGATCAAGGAACTGGACTCCATGCAATCCCTGGACCCCAAGCCCGGCACCCTGGCGGAGCTCAGGGGCAAACTCACTTATTTCAATGACGAGACTGCTAGAGAGCTCTCGTTTCTGGGCAGGGAGGCGAGGGCGCGTCGCTTTGGTGAGGGAGATCGTCCTGGCAGGACCCTTGCCAATCTCCTGCAGCAGCCTCATGCAGCCTCCTATATCACCGCGCTCCAGGATGGAGGCCAGGAGCGAACGACTACTCCCGAGGAGGTGGTGGCCAGATTCGCCACCTTCTACTCTCAACTCTACACCGCTGGGGTTGCGCCCCTGCACGACATCCTTGATCAATACTTCGACACTCTTCAGCTCATTTGGCTGGGTAACAGCCACTGGCAATACCTCGACAAGCCTTATTTCAAAGGAGGAGATTTTGTCTGCCATCAGCGGCCTACCGGGCTACAAGGCTCCCGGCTCCGACGGCCTGCCTGCAACTTTTTACAAAGCTTTTGCCCCTCTCCTGGTTCTACACCTCGCTGCTATATACAACTAATCTTTTGAGTGCGGCCATTTTCCTCCTTCGCTCTGCGAGGCCCTGCTCACACTCCTGAAGCCGGACAAGCCCCCCGAACTCCGTGACTCATATCGCCCTCTGTCTCTCATCAACACCGACAACAAAATTTTCGCTAAATTGCTGGCCTCCCGTCTTCTCCCTCTCATGCCCCTGATAGCTCGCCCAGATCAGTCCGGCTTCATCCCAGGCCGCGCCACCTCGCACAACCTCCGGACTATATTCGCCATCATCCATCAACTTAACCCTGCTCTCCCTCCCGTGGCTGCCCTCCTGGACGCCACCAAAGCCTTCGGCACTCTTGAGTGGCCCTTCCTTTTTTATCTTCTCCCTTGCTTAGGCTATAGCCCGGTTTTTCTGCGCAAGGTCCAGCTCCTTTACACCCTCCCCACTGCTCGCCTTCGGATCAACGGGCAGATCACAGAGCCCATCCCCGTCGCAAGGGGCACTAGGCAAGGGTGCCCACTTTCACCCATGTTATTTGCTATTGCCATGGAGCCCCTTGCCGCCAGGCTCAGGCAACACCACACCCAGAGGGGTCTCGACTTCGTGCCTTGGTCGTCTCCATGTATGCGGACGACGTCACTCTCTACGTCCGCAATCCCCAGGAGAATCTCGGTCCCATGGTCCGTGAGGTGGTGCGCTTTGGGGGTTTGTCTGGCATCCAGGTCAACTGGGGTAAGTCCGTTCTTTTTCCTCTCACGGATGCCACCGTCCCCTTCACTCCGGACTACCCGTTTGTTTGGGCGTCCAGACCCACTAGATATCTGGGCATTTGGCTTAGCAGGGACGTGGATGAACTTTGGAAGGCGAATTTCGGCCGGGTGGTGGACAAGTTGGAGACCAAGATTCACCTCTGGCAACGACTGCCCCTGTCCCTGGCGGGACGCATCGCCATCGCCAAGATGGTGGTTCTTCCGAAGTTTCTGTACTTATTCTTAAACATCCCCATCCCTCTCACGGATCACGTTTTTTGCAGACTCCGCTCACTTATAATCACACTTGTCTGGGCTGGGCGCCAGCCCAGAATCGCGTACAATATTCTCACACTTCCCTTATCGCGTGGGGGACTGGGAGCCCCAGACCGTAAACTATACGCCCTCAGCGCCGAAGCAAGCTTCCTTCACTTCTGGTTGCACCCCACACCTTTTTAACTCCACGTTGCGGTGGAGGCTGACCTCGCTGCCCCTTGGCCACTCCTGACTGCTCTTTTTGCCCCTGCAAAACCCCGTGCAGCGAAATAGACATGATGGAGACCCTGCGCTGGGCCTGGGGCGGCTTCAGGAGGTAGTCTGGCTCTAGCATGCTCTCCGCTAATGCCATGCCCATCGCACACGACCCAATATTCCCCCCTCTGCAGACTGCCGGTATGGCTGCGCGCGCAGCTCACCTCGGGCTAGTCACGGTTTCGGACCTTTATCCCGATAATACCTTCTTCACCCTTGCTGCCGAGTCCGGCCCCATGGACACGCTGCTGTATTACCAACTTAGAGCATCCTGCAGGGAGATTGACCCACATTTCCTCAGCCTCCCCCTTTGATGGCTGCCCTTGACTTCGCTTACACATCCAGCTCCCCCCACAAGCTAGTCACCAGAATTTACGCCCTCACACTGGCAGCGTCCCCGACTACTGCTGACCGTGCCCACGCAGCCTGGAGTGAGGACTTGAGCACCGATCTCTCTCAAGAGGTCTGGCTGTGCTGTTGCAATCAGACCAAACGCCTGTCCCCCAATTACCGCCTGCGCCTTTTACACGTTAAATACCTGCATAGATTATATCGCTCCCCTGTCATGCTACAGAAAATGGGCCTCATTCCCAGTGACAGGTGTTTGCGATGCTCCACCCCTGCTGCCGACTTCTCCCACCTAGCCTGGTTATGCCCAAAGGTTTCTGCCTACTGGCGCGATGTGTGTGCCGCCATCACCGAGATTGCCTCCGCGACTGTTGCACCAGACCCACTGCTGTGCCTCTTAGGCTTTGTGAAATACTGCCCAGAAGCCTCCTGCAAACTGATCGCCATGCTGCTCGTTCTTGCACGGCGTAGGGTCTCCATGCACTGGGGACAGAGATCTGCGCCCAAGGTCAGCGCTTGGCTTGAAGATGCTGCGCGTTGTCAGACACTTTTGACCGAATTCTGGGACCTGGTGCCGGTAACCAGTCCCCCGATCGACATTTGGGGTCCCCTCGTTTCTTACCTCCAGTGCCAAAGCGCCTTGCCCCCTCTGTCCTCTTCCCCGCCCTCTGCCAGCACTCCGCTGGCGGCGGCTGCCGGGGATGGCTTGTGATATACAGTGCCTCCATGCACACTCTCTGACGATTCCTTGCCGCCATTCCCATTGCACCTGGTCTCCCAGGCACTCCCCTGTCCTTTCCTGCTTCGCTCCACACAGCTTTTCTTTACGTAAAGTACCGGGCTGCTTATGCATGATTGTTCCTACAGTGTGTGTAACATATGTGGTTTCTCTCACTGATTGCGGTCATTACACCTGAATATATTTTAGCATGTTGTGCAACTTTCTCAATAAAGGTTTAAAATAAAAAAAAAATATATATATATATATATATATATATATATATAGAGAGAGAGAGAGAGAGAGAGAGAGAGAGAGAGAGAGACAGAGAGAGAACAACTATGCAATATGGTTACATTTGGTCCTCGTGACATCACTAATCAGAGGGCCGAAGGCTGAGTTGGTTGTAAATATCACCATAACCCCAAGATGGCAGGACCTAGTATCTGTTATGTATATTTATTATTTCATGTGTATTTTAAGGCAATTAGCTTGAAAAAATTCTCCAAATTGCAGCTAACAATGGCCAATCATTGGATTTAATCCGAATAAATTGTAATTTGCTAAATTTGCAGACTTCAACAAAATATTGCTTGCATCTCAAATGGATGAAAAATAAATTGACCGAGAATGTATCATATAATTAGCATTTTTTGCCACAAAGTTTAGATAACCTTTCCACATAATTTTGTTGTCTATGCTGCATAATCCTAGTACCCCTGACAATGTTAAAGCTTTACAGAGTATTTTTGAGGCTGCCATTATGATGAAACGTGAAATATGTGTTTTTATACCATTGCATTTTGTGCAACAAAAGCACCCAAAAATGCAATTTTGGCACTTTCAGCAAATCTGTTTTAAGCAGCTTTTCTTCAAAGCAAGCAACCAAACATGTAATAATGTGCTCCCATGCTGTCTAGAATTGGAGATACATGCTATGTCAACTCCCTATATCAACTCAACTTTGTAGACCTAATTATACCGAACAGTGTCTGTAGCAGAACAATTTGTGGCTGCTAGGGCACTGAAGCAAAGGAAAGTGTATGGTTCAATGTTGAAGTCCAGAGGCGGGCCTGCAGGTCATCAGAGCAAGGCAACTATTTAGGTCTAGGAATGGCGTCTATCAGCACCTGGCAACACTTCGCTCACCAGCCTATGTCCCTTACCTTTTCTTGTGTTTCTGCTTGTCGGTTCCCTTGGGTGTCACTTCAGGTTGCTCTGCTTGTTCTTTCTGACGTCATACCCTTTCAGTACCTATTGCCTGTCATTCTTCAGCCTGCTGTATTTGGTGGTATTCAGGCTTCCCTCCTCCTTTGTTCAGTCAGCCCTAGGTTCAGGGTGCTCTATCGAATAGAAGGTGGTGAGTACAACTATCACAGGGGAAGAGATTAATTTAAGAACTATAGTGTATACATACCAGTGATAACTATATATGTAAAGAGTGAGAAATTAGTATATGATAATAATCTGTTGTTAGAAATGGGGGTCTCTAGTTGGCAACGGTTTGCACCTTTCTCCAAGTAGGAACCCTTTTTCCTAGTCAGGGTAAGGGGGATACACTTCTAAAAAATAACCTGCTCACCCTCTTGGTAGCTTGGCATGAGCAGACAGGCTTATCTCAGAGGCAGTGTGTAAAGCATTTGTGTACACATACAGAAATACAGTGAACACACTACAAATGGACACCACACCAGTTTAGAAAAAATAAGAAATCTTTACCTAAACCAAGCAAGACCAAAATGACAAAATTCACAATATAGTAATTAAAATATGACTTTTTAGATGTAAAAATAGTTCTGTTCAAAGCCAATTGCAGATGCAACACTTCACACAAAGTACCTTGGATGCGTCGCGCACACAAACAAAAACTGTTGCAGAGAAGGTGACGCCTCGGTTACTTACGCCCCGGGAAGGTGATGCATTGGTTCCTTACTTCAGGGGAGGTGATGCGTCGGTGCCTTACTGCTACGCAGGGGCGGTGATGCCTCGGTTCTTTACTGAACGGGAGGTGATGCGTTGGTTTCTTACTGTGCGGGGAGGTGATGCATCGGTTTCTTACTGTGACCCTGTGTTCTTGCCGGCATGGCACCCAGATGTGATGCGTGAGGATCTGGGATGCGTCTGTTCTCGATGCGGCGGTGGCAACGGCACTGCGTTGTTCTCTCCAGCGTTGGTTCTTGCAGTCGCACAGCAGGGCCTGCGTTGGAATCGGTGCGGCGATCTCAGACTTCGGAGATCAGTGCACGGGATTTGGCATGCTGCGGTTTCTCGAGCCGTGGCAGGCACTGCATCGATTTCTTCAGCGATGCATTGGAAACAGGTGCTAAAGCGTCGCGCTTCTCGAAGTTGTGTTACTCTTCCAGGCTTCAGAGGTCCAAAGCAGCAGCAGGCACCTCTTAGCAGGTCAGAACTCCCAGCAAGGAAGTTAGGGGAGCTAGTGGGGAAGTCTTTGTGTCCCTGAGACTGCGGATCTGGAGGCAAGCTTTATTTTAAACCCTTGGAGATCTTCCCCAAGCAGGGCACACAGCACACAGCAAAGTGCTTGTCACTGCCACTGCAGGCCAACCCCAGACAGCAAACAGCAAAGGGGCAGTACTTCAGTTTCTCCAGCTCTTCTCCTGGGCAGAGGTTCCTCTTGATTCCCAGAAGTGATCTTTGAAGTCTTTTCTACCCCTGAGACTTCCAATAGGGGGCAAACTCTACTTCAAGCCCTTGGAGAACACTCTAACAGCAGGATGATGAAGCACAGTCCAGTCCTTACAGTCCAGTCCTTTCCCTGCCCAAGACAGAAGCTTCCACTGCAGGCCAGCCCCTACAGCACACAGCACGGGGGCAGTACTCCCCTTCCAGCTTTGCTGGTTCTTCTTCCTGGTAGGTTCCTTAGGTCAGCAGTAATCTAAAATTCAGAGATCTGGGCCACACTTTTTATAGCACAAATTCCTTTGTTCTATGGTGGCAGAGAAGCTCTCTGCCCATCCAAAACCAGTTCTTTCCTCTCTGGTGCAGCTGCCACTCAGGAGGTGGAGACAGCAATGTCCAAGGCAGACCAGGCCCATTCAGATGTGAAAGAAATCTCCTCCCCCTACTCCAAATGCAGCCCAGGTCTATTCAGCCCAGCCCTCATCCAGGAAAGGCAGGACACATATCAACCCTGGTGGCCATCTGAGAGAATGCACATCCCCAGCCCCTGTCATTCAAAAGCCAGACCGTTTAACCACAAACCAGCAGAGGCACACAGGTTGGCTAAGCAAGAAAATACCCACTTTCTAAAAGTGGTATTTTCAAACACACAGTATAAAAATCATCTTTACTAAAAGATGTGTTCTTTATAATCTGAGTTCAGGCATACTAATCTCCATTTTTATCTTGTCTCATTGGATAAGCAATATTTATAAGATGTTATAACTAAACTCCCATTCTATCCTATGGGACAGATAGCCTTTCAATAGTGAAAAACACGAAATTGGCAGTATTTCACTATCAGGACATGCAACACACCTCAGGGCATGTCCTACCTTTCGCATACACTGCTCCCTGCCCACGGGGCTACCTTGGGCCTACCTTAAGGGTGTCTTACATGTAAGAAAAGGGAAGGATAGGGCCTGGCAAGTGGGTGCACTTGCCAGGTCGACATGACAGTACCAAACTGTGCACAGACACTGCAGTGGCAGGTCTGAGTTACATTTACAGGCTGCTCATGTGGGCGGCACAATCAGTGCTGCAGGCCCACTAGCAGCATTTGATTTACAGGCCCTGGACACACCCTGTGCACTGTACTAGGGACATACCAGGAAATCAAATATGCCAATCGTGGAATCACCAATCCTTAACAACAATTTTTTCTTTTTTCACTGGGAACTATCTTGAATACTGACTTACATTGATTGTAGGTATAAAGGTGCATACTAGGGAAAAAGGTTGATTATCACCAAACTCATTGTATCCCCATTACCTGGTAGTTTTGCTGCCTGACAAGATAGGCTGGCTCAAATTATTGCAGAGTTCAATGAAGATTTTAAAACAGCCCCATATGAAATGGCATATTTGTTAGGCTGAACTAATTACTGCAGTCACAAGGAGGAATAAGCACCACTAGGCAAGAAGCACGTTTCTCCCTCGCCTACTACTTCCCTAGTAAATCCAGTTATAAATACTTCTTTTGTGGACACCAGTCTGGCAACACTAGAAAAACAATTCTAGCAATTTCCATACATTTGAGTCAATTTTGGCCCAATGGGTATTCTTACCTTCCCCGAATCAAATATACATATACTGCTAAAGTGCCCTTTGTATTCTCCTGTTTTTCTAAGGATGCCCTCATGTGGGCCAAGCCTTTGATTATAAACCAAACTCTTTGGTTATAAAATTATGACACATTCCGCGAAGAATTTTGAGCAGTGTTTTAAAAACGCCAGACAGTGAAGGAGGTACAATCTGGTTTATTGATCTTATGACAAGGCTCTCAGGATCTTGTTTCCTATATTGCCTTCTTCCATCACATCTCTTCTGAGACCGCTTGGACTTATGAGGCTGCTGTCTTTGATCAAGCTCTCTGTGAGGATTTCAAAGACTAGCACTACTAAGTGCTAAAAGAGTTCAAACTTCAGATCAACAACAAAGGCAGAGGAGAGCCAAATGAAGATGGATACATCAGCAAGCATTTTTGACAATCACTGTGGAGAGTTCTGTTTCAATTGCTCTGGAAGAACCTGTGCAAATATGGGCACTTTGTAAGATTTTGAGTTTTGAAGATTGCTAAAGACCGCTCGTATGTGGAGGTGACCGCTTTCACTCTGAAGTTATCCGTGGGGACGTGTGCGCCATTGGAGGAGTTTCTGTTTGGACACACTAGATGAAACGTGCTTCATTACTCGACTTTGAGATGGAGCCATGATGGTTTTTTAAATTGACGAGAAGAAAATGACATTATGACAAGTTGAAAGTAAACATCAAAGGAGTATTTTATTGACAACAGACTGGTATCGACATTCATCTTGATACACAGCATTGAATTTTTTGGGAAGCGTGTGTCCTCCTATATGTTATTAGGTGTATATCATATACCTCAGTGGTGGATAATTGGTAATAGAATCCCCAGGGTGTAGAGAACACTGGCTTGTTATCTGGCGGGTCCTGATGAAGGTGGCGCTTATTATCATCGTATGCCACCGAAACGCGTTGACCAAGGCCATTTAAATCCTGCTATATGCAGTTGTCCTGAAAAGGGTCACAGAGACTGAAACCAACATTATGTCTCAGCTTGTACAGATATATGTGGTTGTGAATGGGATATTTATGTAGTATATAAGACTTGAATGTATGAGTTTTGACTGGTATGCTTGTGTTGGTTCTCGACCTGGGGTTGAATATGCTGTCACATGAAAAAATAATTTTGTATTGTATAGATATTTGAGTAGATTGTAAATATGTACCTTTGATGTGTTCAAATGTTAAAAAAATTGATGATAAAACAAGAATCTTGATACAAAGCAGGAAAATAAAAAAAAGTTAAACTAACAGCAAGGTGTACATGTTAATGAATCTTATTTAGGTTTGTTTTATGAACAGCCCATGTTAGAATTCATGTTTGAATCTTAGGAAAGAAAATATAGGTCACGAGGGAGCTTGTTTATATTGGTTTAAAGATGAAGGCGAGACAAGTTGGAAAGTTCTAGAAGATTCCTCTTATTAAATTCCATTGATTTACTATTGGGAAGAGATTTGTATAGAAAATATCCTTTGTTCCAATCCAATATGGTGAACTTCCTCTTACAGTGTTTCTTGTAGGTCATATCAGGAAAATTAATTATAGGTTGACTGGGCTGCTTCCTGGTAAGTCGAAGTGCTGCTTGTCTGCTGCTGTTTGCTCACTCCAGCAGGCCAGGCTTTCCTGTTTTCAGGGCATGTCTTGCACAAGATTCCTCAGCTTTCATCGTAATATAGCAACATCTTCCGACCTTCCTGGCCTGAATATTTCTTGGAGGGTTTTTTCTGAACCTTCAGTTTTTTCTTTCCAAGGCTCTGCAATTACTTCTGACTTAGTTAGCTCTTGCCTCCATTGTCAATCTGGAGTAAAAGTTGGAAGTAAGAAGCAACTGCCAATATCTTCAGACTAAAAACACTTGTTTCCTTGTGTCACGAAGTCCTGTCTGGAAACAAGGCACTGTGAGTGCATTTCCTTGATTCTCATTGAGTCATCTGACTTTCCGATTGTGCTGGGTACTACCTGGCTTAGAAAGAACAATCCTCAAGTTGATTAGCAGTATGCTAATGTAAATATTTCCTTTGAAAACTGTAAAAGACATTGTTTATTTCTGAATCAAATAGGTGTAATTCAGTTATTTGTGTGTGTAGCTACAACTGATTCAGAAGTCTAATTTCCTTCTTTACCTGACAAATCTAAGGAATATGTAGCGGTTTTAGTGAAGCAGGAGCAGAAACTTTACCTCCTTGTAGGAAGTATGGTTGTTCAATTGCCTTACAACAGATGCTAAGAGGAGTTAAACCTAATTCTTAAAGAGAATGAAATCTTAAAGAAATATCTGAAACAAAATTCAGGTGGTGGTTTTATACAATATTCTATGTCACAGATGGGAGCTCCTTTATTATTAGCACCCAAATCAAATAGGGAGCTGAAACCATGTGTGAATTACAGAGAGATGAGTTCCAATACAGTAACAAACCACTCTACTACCAGTGATGTCCCTACTACTGCATTAAAATAATTTAGCTACATTTTTCACCAAGATCTGTGTGGTGAATTAATTTGCTCACAATAACAGAAGCTGGAGTATTTGGTAAAGCCGTTTAAACTGTGCAACGCCTCAGCAGTGTTTTAACAATTTGGTAACGACATTTTACATTTTGTTCTAGACATATATGATCATATATTCAAATCCTCAAGACCCAAAACATGTTAAAGAAGTGTTACGGCATCTGCGGAACCATGCCTTGTTTGCAAAACTAGAAATGTTTATTTTTGGAATGTTTTACATTTCTTTCTTAGGTATTGTTATTTAAGAGAAGGTCATTAGTAAGAACCCACAAAACGTCACTGCAGTTATGGTCTGGCATCAACCTAGGATTGTCAAAGAGTTACAACAGTTCTTTGCTCACTTCTCTAAACATTTCACTGACAGTTTTTCTACCATTGTAATATTGTAATACCCATAGCTCATCTCACCAAGCCTTAAGTTCAATTTAAATAGGGAACTGAGCAACAACAGGCCTTTAACAGACTTAAAGTTAGCTCCTATTGTATGGCATCCTGGCACCAATCTTTCAATCATTGTTGAAATTGATGTCTCTCTACTTGTATTAGGAGCATTTCGTTCACAGACCCAGATGCTTTACAGCCAGGCGCTATGATTTGATATTGCTAGCCACAGATTAAGCATTTTCCCATTTGAGACAATATCTGGATGTGGGCAAGTTTCCACTAACAGTATGACCACTAATAAAAACAGGATTTTCAAGGTCCATGAAATGTTCTAATGTCTGGTGTAGGACCAGGGGTCACCAGGCCCTATGGGGGTAGCGTGACTCGAGCAGGTAGGCACCCAAAGGCTTACGTGTACAGTGACCATACAGCACACGCATCCACTGAGACAGGAAACGCACGCAATAATTGACACCACACCAGTAGGTTGAATAAAACCAATCAGTTTTATCTAGATCAACATTAGGATCAAAAGCATTTCATTAGGAATAGCTTGGGCAGTTCATTAACACAGCAAAACCTGGCATGGAATCAAAGCGCAGCACATAGCAAATCCATAGCGCTTTAAATATGGCAGTTTAACATAGCGCTGCACCTAGCCATTCAATAGCGCGTTAAAACATGGCATTTAACATAGCGCTGCACATAGCAAATCAATAGCGCTTTAAACATGGCATTTAACATAGCGCTGCACATAGCAAATCAATAGCGCTTCCAATAGGGCATTTTAAACCAGGCGTATGAACATAGCGGTGCACATATCAAAGCGCTTCAAAACTGGTAATACTTTGATGCATGAAACATGGCCTTACATAGGCTCCTTACACATGGCTGGTCATTGCAGCACTATCGGGTAACTCACTGAAGCGCTAAACATACTGTCCCTGAGCGCTAAACCTCACAGTTCCCCAAAGCGCGTCTCAGAGCCAACTTGGTCCGGGGATCCAGGTGCGAAACATAGGGTTGGCTCCCAGCACTTCGTAGGGGCTTGAAACCTGGGTGATCCCGTCAAGGGTCCTTCCGTATGCCCCAAAATGCCTGGGGACCAGCTTCCCGTAGCCCCTTCCAGTGCCGGGGGGGTTCTTCGGCCGCCGGCCGGTGCGGGGCCCCGTTCAGGGCAGTGGGGGGGGCCCAGCAGACTTGACGAGGGACTTCCCCCGGGGGAGGGGCGAGCTCCGGGCCTCTCTCGGGCTTCCCGCCCTCCTCCCCTGGGGGTTACCTTACTCTTCGGCCTGACGTGGGCCCTTGCGAGGGTTCTCCGGCCTCCCGGCGATGTCCGGATCGAGGGCCTCCTCCTCCAGCGATGAGCCAGCGAGGTTGTTAGGGTTGGAGGCGCGCCCGCGGCCGCCGTTGGCAGCGCGGCCTGCGGGGGTGTGGCCTCTACTGCTTCAGGAGTCGGCGGGGGCGGCGTCGAGCAGCCCACCCCCGTCACGTGATGCGGGTTGCTGGCTTCCAGGCCTAGCACGGCCTCCTTTACTCCACAACGGCTCTCTCCCAGTCACGGCCTGCGTCGCGTTGACGTCTTCGGTCGCGACGGGGCCCCGGTCTTCCCCGCAGGCCCCCCGTGGATGTCAGGGGACAATCTCACAGCGGTGAGCTATTTCTTTGGGGGGTTCCCTGACAGGGGTGGCAGAAATTAAGGGGTGGCCTGTAGCCTGGGGGGGTGACGATTTATTCGGCGCCCAGCGCCCCCTTACTCCCACAATGACGCCCTAGCTCAGGGCAGGTAGGCTGGGAGGTGGCAGGCCACACGCCAGTGGCAGAACCAGCTAGGGAGGGAGCCCAGGTTAAGTCAGGGAGCGCAGGAGTGGCACAGCTCAGATACCTGGTCGATCCCCCAGCAGTTCTGTGGTAAGTTTCTGAGGTAAGTTTCTGTAGTAAGTTTCTGTGCTCCTTTTGGCGCTTGTTGGATCTAGCGCCCTTAGTAGTTTGGTTCCTTGGGGGGGGGGGGTTGAGTTGGTGACTAGATGGTTCCTAGTCAGGCTTGGTAGGTTGCCCCTGGGTTCCCCTCCCGCTGGGCCAGATCAGTGGGCTAGCTCAGGATCCCTCACTCAACTTAAAAGGCAGCACCTAAGCCCTGTCACTTTCAGTGGCATAAGTCTCTGACTAGGCCCTACCGCCTAAAACTCCTGCGTAGGTTCCCCCAGGTCTGCGTCGCCCCAACTGACTAAAAAATGTTCCCTCCTTTCCTTAAGTATCCCTAGGTCAGGTGACCACCCTCTAAGGCGGCAAAAGTAAAACCCCACCCTTCTTCTAGAAGGTTCCAGCAAGTTCCAGGAGCTTCCCCACTCTAGCTATAGGACAAAAAGGCAGGCTGGTGTCGCAACATTGTTGTAGGGTCCCAGCCAGCTCCTGGCAACTAGGGTGCTACTAAAAAGAGGCCACTCCGCAGTAGCAGGGGCCTGTGGCAGCCATCTTGGGGGAAGAGAGCACCTGCACCTTAACACTGATTAGCAGTGGAAAGGCGCTCGGAGACCTAAGGCCAACGAAAAAGAGGGTGGAAAAAAATGAGGCAAGGGCAGAAATACAGGGCAAGACCACCCTAGGGCTGACAGGTCTAACACCTGGCATGCCTATTGGATGTTTTTCTGTCCAGTGTTAAATATGTTTTCACCTATCGACCTGCGAAAAGACCCAGAATGACTGCTGCTCTCTCAAGAAGAGGTAATCCGGATGATACTATCCTTGCATTCAATTCAGCCAAAGTTATGGACATGGATGTCTTCTTGGCAAAAGTCAGAATAACATTACATTCTGTAAAACCACAAACTTGGATTCGGGAAAATTCACACGCATGTACAGAATTGGATGGACTGAAGTATCACAAAGGGAAATTACATAGTCCTAGTGTACACCTCTGGCAAAACATCATGCTCTTATTGCAGGACAGTTTGGAGAGAAAGACTCTTGACCTAGTACAGAGACATTTTTGGTGGTCAACTTGTCAGGAGAATGTTCAGAATTATGTGAAGATATGTGAGATGTCTTCAAATAAACACATTTCATCAGAAACCAGCTAAATTGTTAATCCCTCTGCCTACTTCTGACAGACCCTGGAGAAGACTTTTCATAGATTTTATCACTAACCTTCCTCTTTCAAATAAGTATAATACTATCTTGATTATCGTAAACGTTTTCAGGAAATATGCCAATGTTGTACCTCTTTCCGAAGGTTCCTCCTGCTCCAGAACTGAGGTTTTTTTAAAAGAGGTTTGTTCAGTAATATTAAAAAGATTAGATAAAATAAATTCTAAATCCACCAGCAATTATCTCCAGTCAGAGGATATCAAACTGAGTGTCTTAACCAGATTGTAGAGCAGATGCTTAGACGGTACACTGTGAACCAGCAAGAAACATGGATTACTTGGCTACCAATTAAAGAATGTGTTATGATCTCTGTAGAAAGACACCTGGAGCCAGTATGTATTTTCAGTCTTCTTTATTCAGTCTCCGGTTCAGGTTACATGCTACTCCTCCAACTCACTGTAGTCCTTTAGATGTTTGTAGTATTCCCAGGCTGTAATGTCTTTATTGATGACACTTCTCTGTGGGCTGTCCATTGGAAAGGACACTGGTGGGGCTGGCGCTGGCTTTCCTGGGAATTCTTTCTTTATATATGTAGTAGCTTGTAGGATCTCTTGGTTTCTCCTTGTTTCCTTTGTAGTTCCTTTGTTTCAGTGGTTCACCAAGAGTCTCTAGGGTTCAAGTCCGCTCGTCGCCAAAATAAATGTTATGATCTCTGTAGAAAGACACCTGGAGCCAGTATGTATTTTCAGTCTTCTTTATTCAGTCTCCGGTTCAGGTTACATCTGTCTCTACTCCAGCCAGCCTAGTGTGGTACCAGCCCCACCAGGAGCAGCCTGCCTAGCTGCTCAGCCCATCTTCAACTGCCAACACTCATCCACTCAGACACCCAGGCATTCCATGCATCACAGGCACACCAACATTCTATGACCATCTCACGCTCTGGCTGAGCAGCTAGAGGCAGCAGGGCAAGAGTACATGTTATACAATTAAGTAGGGTATAACAGAATGTGTCTGCAATAATTTACTGAACGTTTCTTTGGGTCACTCTCCTTTCTCTGATTCTTACGATTTTCATTAACCTCTTCCCCGGTTCTCACTGTGTCAGCACTTTTTATGTCAACAACTGTACTGGCAGATGTATTGTTTCACCTTGCGCAAAGCAACAGCCAACAACAGGGTATTTGCAGCTCACTATTATGGTGCTTCTCAATGGTAAGTTATTAGATATAAAGTTTGGCTTTCAACCTGCTTTATGCCCATCCTTGAGTTTCACCCCGGATTTTTACCTTTATTTATAGGACCATTTTCTATCACTCACCTGCTGGGCAGTGGGGCAGTTTGAGTGGCATTCCCTTGTCACTGCTGCATCCATTCATTATTTTTGTGTATCACGCACTAAACGTGCTGTCACATCTAATACACTTCCTCCTCCAATGATCGTGGTTGAAGGTACTGCAAAATTTGAGGTGTTGGCTATTGTCAAATCCTGCAACTTGCAGCTTTTGTTCACACTTCTAGGCTGGTGGCAAGCTTCCATCTGTAATTTTTTTTACGCCTGGTCGGCCCAAGTCTGGGAGGGGTTGTTCGGGAGGGTACTGTCAGGAATTCAATGTGGGAGGTACTCAGTAGATCAACTTGACTTTGTAAACTTAGTTATGCAGTAAAATATCTATAGCAGATCGACGTGTGGCAGATGGAGTGTCGGTGCAAAGCAAGATGTTTGGTTCATTCTTCAGATCAAGAGCAGGTCTTTAATGTGAATGTCAACAGACAATTATTTAGATCCAGAAAAGGCTTCTATTGGTATTTGGTATTAATTGCGTAGTGTGTCTTGTCCACTTTCATGTTAGTTTGTTCACCGGCCTGTGTCCTGTTTTCTTCCTTATCAGTTTCCTCAGGGGTCACGTTGCTCTGCTTGTTCTCTCAGGCCTACTTGTCTTTCAATTCCTGGTCTCTGTCATTCCTCCACCTGCTGTATTTTTCATATTTCTGACTTTCATTTCCTTCTTCTTTCCATCAGCCCTAGGCTCACAGTGGCCTGCTGAATAGAATCCAGAGAGTGCAAACAACAAAGGGGAACAAATTGTATTACATGTGCTTAAGTGCTATAGCACATACTCACCTACGATAGTTATATGCTACCAGTGAGAGATGAGTACTTGCTGATATTCTGTGATACTTACAAACTACTGAAAAGAAATATATCAGAAATTATGTGTTGAGTCAAATCTCCCTCTCTCTTTTTCTCTCTCTAATTTGTTCCTCTTCCCTTGAGGAGCTCCGTCAAAAGCCATCATACATTAATTGTTGTTGCAAAGGTGCGTACCAGGGAGCGAGGTGGATTATAGTTGAACTCATCGCATACCCGGTACCTTACTAGTGCACAGTCGGTGTTGGCTGGAGGACTACAAGTTAAGCTATGCCCAACTGACTGGCCCACCAACCCCCCCCTGCACACAGTCTAGTAGCAGGGCCTAGATGTGCCCAACCCACTATGAATGGCCAAGGCCCTACATGCAGGTGTTATAGCAGGGTGAAGAATTTCCCCAGGTTCTGTGCCCAGCCCACTGTAGGCAAATAACCCTTCTTTGCAGAAGAGTTGGGCCGTAGAGCTTGGCCTTTCTTGGATTCATAGACCTCAAAAAAAGTACTTAGCCCAGGGCAAGCTTTTCTGACCCAGGCTGTCCTTTGCAGTTCCAAAACCATATTAGTGAATTTGTGATAGAAGATTCTCCTGGGTTTGTGGAACCTTGGAATTAAGCTTTCCCTAATTTGTAGTATCTTTTACGGGATTGCGGATCCCCGTCACCTGAAATGGCAGTCGAGTTTCTGTTATACAATTTTCTTGCAAATCCCAAAAATATTGCGACCCATTTGTCATGCAGATTTGTAGAGTGCACTATAAACCAAAAAGGTATCCAGACGTTAGAAATAAAAAAAAGATTATACTGACACCATGGGGGGAATTGTATTGGTCATCCCTACTGTTGCCTAAGAGTCAGGGTGTGCATACTATGTCCTTTTAATTTTTTGTTGAAGACATGGAAACGCGGCTCATATTCTGAAATGTCTGCTGGAAGAGAACTTTTTCTCATTTGGCAGCCAGTCAGATCACTCGGATCAGCAGCTTAAATTTTGAAACAGCCAATCCAAAAGGGATGACTGGAGAAAAGCCTTCTTTGACCAGTCTGATTCCCTTTTTTATTTCTGGATTTGGAAATACTGAACAGCACAGACATACTTAAGTGTTAACTTAATAAAGTCCTTTTGATGACTTTTTGAAATGCTTACCCCAAAAACTATGGAACAGATTCACCTCAAAGCAACAAAAGCAAAGTTCAACTTTCATGCCAAGTGTCGTGTAAATTCATTCACTGGTTTGAGCTGTAGGCAAGAGCTACTTTTCCAATGGGAGGTAAAATGTGCCAACAAAACCTTTTTACTCCTTTTATAACTTTTGTTCCTCTGCATGGATCTGCACGATAACGGACACGGCAAACCTTGGCTGACTACACCCAATCCATGGGGTCAAAATTTATAGGCAAATCAAAAAATGCCTTTGCAGTGTAAAGTGCTACTGAACTATAACTAAACTTAAGCAACTGCAAATCAAATATATATATATATATATATAGATCAAAACAAAACCCTTTCAGCCTCTTTTTTTGTGTATCTATATATATATATATATATATATATTCACTGAAAAAACCATAGGTTTCAGGGGCGTTATAGTTAGCTGAACATTTCCCTCGTACAAAACCCTAGAAATTCCCCTGTTTTAGTTAGTTCAGCTAACTATAACTGGCGCCCCCGCAATGCACTGCTGATGACGTCGCATATTACATCACTCATGACATGGTCAGTGACATCACTGATGACATCACTGATGACATCTCAAATGACATCACTGATGACATCACTGATGACATCATCCATTGAGTATGTGTTTCTGAACAGTTTTAATATGTTTAATATATATAGGGAAAGGCCTGTTGAAAAATAAGTTGGTGTACAAGTGTGTGAATGGATGATTTTCTAGGTGCGTAACTGACTATAAGTGAGTCATTAAATGTATCTTACTGCAGACTGGTGACTAAACTGTGTGAATGTCTGTATGTGTCTCTGTGTTGGTGTATAAGTGGCTGCATGGTTTTGTGAATAGCTATATGAGTGTCTATATGGGTTATTGATTGGTTGTCTGAGTATTTGTATGGGTGCCTGAGTGTTTGTGTGGGTAGGGTGTGTGTGACTCTGTGACTAGGGGCCTCATGTAGGAAGCCAAATACCGGTCGGTAACGGCCGATTTTCGGTAATTATACCGTTACCGACCGGTATTTTGGCCATTGGTATGTAGGGGGACAAACTTTGCTTTCGGAATTTACCGAATCGGTAAAATTACCGATTCGGTAATAATACCGAATCGGTAATGTTACCGAATCGGTAACTTTTCCGAATCGGTAATTTTACCGATTCGGTAAATTCCGAAAGCAAAATCGAGATGTAGGGGGAGTGTGTGTGTGTGTTTAAGAGTCGGTATTTACCACCAACTTATAGTTGGTGGTAAATAATGAATGTATGTGTAAATGCATTTTTACGCGCGTAGCAGTGTGCAATGTGGCATACATACATGCCCTTAGGGCATGTATGTGTGCCACATGTGCACACATGGCCGAATCAGGGGTGCAACAGGGTGTCAATGTGACACCCTGCCACCCTTGTATGTGTTCCCCCATTACCGAATCGGTATTTACCGATTCGGTAATGAGGCATACCTTCCCATCAATGGGAAGGTATGCCTCATTACCGAATCGGTAAATACCGATTCGGTAATTACCGACTAGTAACGATTCGGTAAAAAATACCGACTCATTACCTACATACCAGTTACCACTTCTAAAATACCGATTCGGTATCGTTCGGTATTTTAGAAGTGGTAACTGGTATGCTACCTACATGAGGCCCTAGATGTGTGAGTGGGTGATTCAGTGGGTGCATGGTTTTAAGAGTGCATCTGTGATGCACTGTATGGTTGGGTGAGTGTATGTATGGGTGTGTTAGTGATTGAATGTACATCTCAGTTGTACATGTGTCAGTAACTACATATGTGAAACGCAGTGTATATGTGTGTAAGAGTATATAACTATCTATTTGTAAGAGTGTGTGATTTTGGGAGTGGCTGTATGCGCCATAGTGCAAGGATATCTGTGTCATGTGCTGTTTGTTTTTTCTGCAGGAAGACACAGAATTTGTTAGTATTTTTATGAGTAAGTGAACTTGAGTGTTTTTAACTGTATAGGTGAGTAAATTTTACTGTGATTAATTATTTGCATGACTGACTAGATGTGTCAGTACCTCAATGGATGATTGGCGGTGTGTGAGTGTCTATATAGGTGTATAAATGCACAGTGACTGTAAGTATGAGTGACTGTAGAGGTGAGTGAGTGGACATGTATGTAGACCTAAAAGTCAATGAGTGGGTGAGTAGTTATTGGTATTGGAGTATCTATGGTTGTCAAAATGGCCGTCTGAAATTTTGAGTCAGTGTATCAAAGGTTATATTAGGGTGTGAGAAGATGCACTAATTTATCACATGGATGGCGTCATCAGTGATGTCATCAGTGATGTCATTTGAGATGTCATCAGTGATGTCATCAGTGATGTCACTGACCATGTCATGAGTGATGTAATATGCGACGTCATCAGCAGTGCATTGCGGGGGTGCGAGTTATAGTTAGCTGAACTAACTATAACAGGGGAATTTCTGGGTTTTGTACGAGGGAAATGTCCAGCTAACTATAAAGCCCCTGAAACCTATGGTTTTTTCAGTGAATTTCTAAGGTTTTTTAAATGCCAATTCCTAACTATAACGTGCCTGAAACCTTTGGTTTTTTTCAGTGAATCTCAAAGGTTTTTTAAATGCCAATTCCTAACTATAACGTGCATAAAACCTATGGTTTTTTCAGTGAATTTCAAAGGTTTTTTAAATGCTAATTCCTATCTTTAACTTATCTCTGAAGATGTCATGTTTAATGATTTTTATTGGATTTGTATATTTTTCAAATTCAGTGTGTCAAATTCATTAATTTTGTTTTTTTATAGACTTTTTTATTACCATTTTTTAAACTTATTTTTTCAATTAATTCTTTTAAAAATTAAAAAATATTATTTGAAGTTAATTGCTTTTTCAAACATATTTTTTTATATTTTTTTTCAAAATATTATTTGAACTATATGTGCAAAACTTTATTTTATATATATATTTTTAAATGTTTTTGGATCCGCGCACCCAAGCGCACCGTTCACGATTCCTACGCGATAGCGTCCCTGCATGGTATGCGTCGGGTACGTGGTTAGTGCGCGATCGCTATGCGACCGGTACGCGACTCCCAGCCTATACGCGACATGTTAGATGTACGTAACGCGACGTTTATGCGCTTCCGCGATGCGTCATCTGCGTCTATGACGCGGTAGGTGCGCGGATCCCGCGAAGTATTTAACATTTAAAAAAACATATATGTGTATTTCATGTGAATATTAATTGAAGACAAACTCTAAACTAGTCTTAAAACTAATATATTTTTACATCTAATCCTATATTTTTTTTTAATTCAATTTCGCGGATGCGTGCTGGGTGCGTGCTGCATAAGCGCACGGTGCGCGGATCCCATGTGACCTCCAAAAAAAGAGATTTGATTGGTTCATTACACTTCCTCTTCTAACTACTGAAAGACCCCACCCATTTCAATCATTCTTCTTTGAGCTTCTTTAGAGGAACATCTCATCTAGAAGAAACGTTTTGGGGAAGATTTCCACAGCTGCATTTTTTCTCAAAACAATGGCTTCTGCACAACAACCAACATCTGAATCAGACCTTTCGTCCGATGAGGAATTTGTTGTGGAACCTCCACGCCAAGAAAGATACACCTCTGTGGTGTGGAAATTTTTGTCCTTCCCAGAAGGACAAAACAAAACTAACTCCACTAAAGTGACATGTAAAATATGTCAAAGAGTGCTTTCTAGAGGAGATCCCTCAAAAAAATACTCTTGTGGGACGGCGAGTATGCTAAAACACCTGAAGACTCTGCATCCCGTCAACCTGGCCAGGCAGGAATGCAGAAGACTCCGACAGCAGCCTCAGCCAGCAGTGGCAAGCACTTCTGCAGCAACTTCTGCAGCATCACCATCAACCACTCACCTGGACATACGTCCTGAATTTGGAAAACTGAAAATAAGTTGCATTAAGTGCAACAAACTGCTGTGTTACGGCGAGCAGTCAATTGACCTTATCTGATGAGCACAGCAAAACCACAAGTGCTAAACTTGTGTTTATTTTTTGGGGGGAGAAGTTAACTGTTTTGTTCCTCCTGTTGTATTTTTTTCCTTTTGAAATAAACAAAAAAATAACAAAATTGTTCCAAAAAGTACCAAAAAATTAAAAGAAGAAAAAAAAAAGTTCTTATAAGAACTAACTTTCCTGGTTTAAAAAAAAAACTAAATTTCTTTGTTAGTGTGTGAAAGATTAGATGAATGTATGAGTAGTACATAATTGACTGAATGAATGCATTAGTAGCGTATGGTGAATGTATAAGTGCAGAACTATGAGGAAGTGCTGCAGCATCACACAGTAACCTCTTTAACTGCAGTGTGCTGTAGTACTTCCAAAGCACAGGGATGCAACATATGTACATAAATATGTTGCAAGTCTATGCTTCTCTCTGCACGGCTGCTTAAACTTCAGCTACGTAGTGACACAGGCACTCTTGCACCATAGTGCAAGGATATCTGTGTCATGTGCTGTTTGTTTTTCTGCAGGAAGACACACCTTCCTGCACAAAAACAATGAGAAAATGCATTTTTCTCCTTCAATGTATGCTGAACATTTCAACATGCATTGAAGAAATAAAAATGTGGATAAATGAAACAATTTTCCTTGTTGTGCTTTCCTACACCAATTTTAGAATGGTACAGCATTCACACACATCGAGATTTATGATTTCTGATAAATCTAGACATATGTCTTGTACTATGAGGATTCAGTGCAATCATGCACAACAACACTTATAGAACACCCTATCAACGCAAAGTGGTCTGCATGATGAGGTTGTATTTACATGGAGTATAAAAAGTGCACAGAGTGCCATTTCCTCTCTTTCTAAATATGAAACACTATCTTACACAATAACTATTTTACAAAAACTGTCTTATTTCCGTTTTTAAAATTCGTAGTGAATGATAAAAGTAAGCACAGAGTTTTGTCTGCAAAGATGTTCAAAGAAGAATGATTGAAATGATTGCAGTGCTTCAATAGCTAAAAAGGTGAAATATTATGAACCCCTCAAATCTCTTTTTTTGCAGGTCACATGATATCTGATTATAGTCAGATTTCAAAAATAAATAAACAGTGTTTTTAGAAACGTGTTTCAACTTTGTAGCTTCTTGCAGGCCTCTTCATTCTGCATATTCAGACTTAGTTAAACTTACCTTTACAGTAATATGAATAAAAAATGGTATTCATTTTTTGCTGCTTTTCGATCTAATATAAATTGTTAAAAATTGCTTATTTAAAATTTTGGATCTGTGAAAGAAAAGAAAAAAAAATTATTACATATAATAATACATTTTTTACAACACAACATAGGGGCCGATTCCGATCCTGGAAAAATTTTCCCCGTACGAATCGTATCCGGATTTTTTTCCGTACGAATCGTACAAGTACCGTACAAACTGGCAAGTACGATTCGTATGGGAAAAAGTCCATACGAATCGCATTGGGAAAATTCCCCCACACGTCCTCGGGTCGGAAAAAGTGTCCGACATGTCCCCGGACGATTATCCGTACGAATCGGAAAAATTAAGTCTGAGCGCGCAAGTACGATCTGTCCCGTCCGTCCGAATGTACACCCGTATGGAAAAAAGACCGTCCGGAGCGAACTTCAATACCAACCATGGAGACATGTGCCCGCATACGTACGAGACGTACCCCCACCCGTGTAGTGTATGTACGAGTCGTACCCCCACCCGTGTACCCCCACCCGTGTATGTACGAGACGTACCCCCACCCGTGTATGTACGAGTCGTACCCCCACCCGTGTACCCCCACCCGTGTATGTACGAGTCGTACCCCCACCCGTGTATGTACGAGTCGTACCCCCACCCGTGTTTGTACGAGTCGTACCCCCACCCGTGTATGTATGAGACGTACCCCCACCCGTGTATGTACGAGACGTACCCCCACCCGTGTATGTACGAGTCGTACCCCCACCCGTGTATGTACGAGTCGTACATACACGGGTGGGGGTACGACTCGTACATACACGGGTGGGGGTACACGGGTGGGGGTACGTCTCGTACATACACGGGTGGGGGTGCGACTCGTACATACACGGGTGGGGGTACGTCTCGTACATACACGGGTGGGGGTATGACTCGTACATACACGGGTGGGGGTACGTCTCGTACAGACACGGGTGGGGGTACGTCTCGTACATACACGGGTGGGGGTACGACTCATACATACACGGGTGGGGGTACACGGGTGGGGGTACGTCTCGTACATACACGGGTGGGGGTACGACTCGTACATACACGGGTGGGGTACGTCTCGTACATACACGGGTGGGGGTACGTCTCGTACATACACGGGTGGGGGTACGGCACGTACATCCGCGGGGTCTGGGGGGGGTTCGGCACGTACCGGGCCCCCAATTCCGCTCGCATCGCGCCGTACTTCGCTTTTCCAGCACTTTTTGGGTGCCGTAAAAATATTGCCGTCCGGACTGGTGTTGGTACGATTCGTACTTCCTGGTTCGTGAAATGCAGCCTGCATGCGTCCCGACGTCACGTCGGCGCTGTCCCGGATCACATTGGTATGTGTTTTTACAGTCGGTCGGTGTTTTTTCCGACTCGTACGGAAATGGTGTTTCCGTTCGTACTTGCAAGTTTGTAGGGTTATTTTACCGGGTACGAGTCGGACGGAGAAAACCCTCTGACCGACGGTTCGTACCCGGTTTTTCCAGGATCGGAATCGGCACCATAATGTCCACAAAGTAATTTCTTTGCCTTTTTTGCTGTTCTCAGAATATATTGAATTTCACTAGAAATAGTGATTTCAATAGTACTCATCACTTAACAGCGGGCAAAAAAAAACGACATACTATTCTCAGTAAAATACCAGAAAATACAAATCATACATATATGAAATGCTTACAGATTACAACATTTTATAACTTTAACTTATAAAAACTGTAAATGTTGCTGCATTAAAATAATCACCGAACAAACGACCACCAAAAAGTACATAATTCAAAAAAATACCTTTCCTTGAGGCCAAATGGTATTTTAGCACTTCTTCTTTATGCAAATTGTCCAATGGTAGTCCTATTAAATTATAATAATAAATTCCTCAGAGAGTGAATTATTTTCCTAAAACTTTGGCTTTAAAAATATTAGGTAGGAATTTGGTAATTCACTAGGCAAACGTTGTTTGAAAACCAACTGGGCATCATTACAAAGTGTCCAGCCTTTGTCACATTTTAGATAGGCAGTGTAATGCCCAGATGTGGTGGAAGGACCATCATGGAAAATTATTGCAATTGCTACAAAAGTCCTTCCTGATATTGATAGTTGTGCTGCTACAAATTGTTTTATTAAAGTATCCAATTTTCTTCCGTCAGCTGTACAACGTTGCATCATTAAAATTATGTATTCTCCATATTTTCTTAAAAATAATGTGGATAACATTTCTGATGTACATTGGCTACACTCCATGTTTTGAATTGCACCTTTCACTAATTTATTGAAAGACACTGATTTACAGTCTGGTAATGTTAAATACAGAAATCTCTCAGTGTCTACATTGGTGGTACATGTATACATGCAATTTTCACAATAATGTTCCCATTTGTAAGAAAGGCCAAAAATATTTTCTATTTCTACACCTTCATTTTCAAAAATTGTAAGCATATACATTAAAAATTCCTGAGCATCTTGTTGGATATTTTGTGTAAATTGTGTAGAACCAGAACACACATCCAAAAGATTACGGACATCTGAAACAGATTGTATTTTACTTCTATCTGTTGTCAATTTTTCATAAACAGAATGCAACAGAGAACAAAATCTTTTTTGCCGATTCTGCATAATTTGTGCTTGCAAACTTTCCAGATAAAAAACAACATTAACCACTACATTAGCATAGCAGTTGACACCAGAACTATTTTCAAAATGATAACCAACAATCTCTTCAACAGTGTCCAATTTCTTTTTACCTGCAATCACAACATTATCTTCTTCTTTTCTTTTCTTGATACCTTCAGAACAGATATTCTCTAACCTTCTTTTTCGACCAACCATACGCTTTTCAAATACAGGATATTGACCTAAATTTGGAGTATACACCCTTCTTAACCTATTATACTCTTTTACACAGTTTGCATCTGCAGTAACCTTTGTCTCATCAAAATCAATCAAAAACAAACCAGATAATGTTCTGACTCGCGACAAAGCAACATATGGCATACCCTCTTTAAATACAGTAGATCCAATGTTCACCAATGCACTGTCTACACTTAATCCTTGAGATTTATGAATAGTCACTGCATATGCCAAAGAAAATGGAAATTGTTTCCTACGGACATATAAATCTTTAACAAGCTAAAAACGAACTGAACAACGACCAATTTTTTTAACTTCATCAATCTGATCAAATTTAATTTTTAAAAATACAATTCCTTCTTTTTTTCTGATAATTCACAAAATCCACCACTTTGCCCATTGCACCATTAACTAAACCTTTCTCTACATCCAAATTACGCCTTAAAATTACCCGACAGTTTACACACACATACAGTGTCTTTTCCAAACCAGCAGTTTTAGATATTTTTTTTCTAAACAATCTAGTTTTAATTTCAACTTACCTGTCAAAATAATAGTGATTCCTTCATGTAGTATTTTATCGATGGCTTTCATTTTCACAATTTCTTCATTTTCCAATTTTAATAATTCTTCGTTGAATATTGAACACACACGCAGTGTCGGCATTAAGCAAATCACTGACTTTTTTTTTAGCAATTTCCACGTACACTTTTGCAGCAACTGCATTTTCATTTGGAAAGACATTGCAAAGTAATCGACTCTCCAAAGCTTCTTTCCCTTTTTTTGATAGAATTCCAATTCTTATATCTTGAAGAATAGTTCCATATTCAGCATCATTTGCCTGTCGCATATTTGTTGTTAGTTCCTTGTATTCAAAATTACTCCAAATGTTCACATTACCAACACTGCCAAGAGACTTTCTGGTATCTTCATGGGCAAGTGTTTTAAATACCGGTTGTCCTTTTACCGGTGTCAGTTGCAGTAGATCTCCAAAAACTATGACGTGTTTTCCTCCAAATAACACGTCATACTCTGTTTTAAGAATTTGCTGCATTCTTAAATGCACAAAGGCAAGCATCAAGTTTGAAACCATGCTCACCTCATCAATAATGAGAAGTTTCATTTTGTTCAGCACTCTTGAAACTTCACAACAAGCTTCTCCAGATAGCTTGTGGTATTCCAATTTGTTCTCATGCTCTACTGGCAGCATTAGTAAACGATGTAAAGTAATTCCTTTAATGTTATGTGCTGCCAACCCAGTTGGAGCAGTGACAACACAAGACAAATGCGACTCAGTTTTTTTGCAGATAACTTGTAATTACTTTAATTAAGAAACTCTTTCCTGTTGCAGTTTGACCACTCACATACATTTGGATAGGTTGAAATGATGTACATGAGCATCCTTTCTTTTCATGAAGTAATCCATGGTCAATCTGCTCTTTCACTTGCTGATATATTTCTTTCTGTTCAACATTTAGTTGCTCTTCCAAGTTTCCTAACTGTATTGCATCTTCTTGTGCTTGATACATTGCTGTTTCCACCTCATTCATTGCAATCGCTGCTTCATTTTCAACAATTGGTTGTCCTAGTGGATCTTGACTCAGTACAGCAGAACTCTGACTGTCTTGAGAACTTGTCTCTAGCAATCTCAGCTGCAATTGTAGCTTCTTGATCAATTTCATCATTCAACATTTTCAGATAATTTGCAAAAGCACTGCATTGTATGCTATCTTTACAAGCATTAAATGAATCTTCATAGCTGGGAAAATCTCCAAGTAATTCCAGTTCAGAACGCCATGGTTTGAACATTTGCAAAAGGGCTAAATAGTAAAATTCCCTTTTGTCAGCAGTGTGCAACTCAGTTTTCTGTGATTAATTACATTTCCTTTCCTTTGTTTCACCAGACATCCTTCGGAACCAATCACTCCATATTTTCCATCGTTGATGTTCTCTGTAATATTCCGTTTAAAAGTGTAGTTTTGCAGCACTTCATAGAGACACATGTTCTCAAGATGATGACTTCTCTTTGGATAGTATGTGTTCAACATATTGGTTTTCAAAATATCTGTACTTTCTGGGTCATTTTCTGCTAAATATTCAATTTCTTGAACAGATTTCAGTACCCGATTTCGCATTCCTGCAAGACCTAGACTCACCCAAATGATTCTTCTACTTTTGGAATATAGACTTGCAGATGATAACCGATCTGAACATTCAAATGCTCCAATTTCACGATGCGATAACATCTTCAAACTGAAACTGTATAATTTCTTACTTAGAGTCTTCTCGTGAGAAATCTCTTCCCACATTTCTTTCAATTCAGTCTTTTCTGATTTAGTAATGTAAGACGTTACATATCGAGCAACAGCAATGGAATTGTCCGCAACATACTGAATATCCATGTTAGCGTTCCACATGGATAAAATAACTGGATTGTAGTCATTTATGTATTTTGATTCTTCGCTTCTTCTTAAGTTGTAGGTGTTTTTCGGAGACTTTCTTGTGATGGTATGTCGTACAGCTGACATAAAACTGTTCACTCTTCCTTTGGCTAATACAGGACGTGGAAATCCAAAACGACATTTGGTGTAGAACTTATCCTTTGACTTGTACTTTCATCAACAGTATTTTCCACACCTATGGCTTTGAAATCGTAAGACTTGTTGTTTTAAGTTTTTCTCTTCTCTACTATTTGGAAGAGCTCATGTAGCATAATCTTCAATGAAAGACAAAACAGTTTCATTTGAATCTGTTCCAAATTTGGGGGCATCCTTGACCCATAACAACATATGTATATGAGGAGCACCTCTTGCTTGATACTCCTTTCTCCAAAAGAAATCCACAACTTCTCCAAGAGGAGGATTCTTTTTATTGCAGATGAAAGACATCATAGCTTCAAATCTATGATTGAAATATCTGCATACATTGACAGGATCCAAAGAGCACAATTCTCCAGGTGTCTTGTATTCAATATTTTTTATATTGCAATTTGCCTCTCGAAGAAATTCAAGTTAATCATCCCAAGCATACTCAGCACAGCTTAGTGTAACAAACCATGTAGGAGTTCCCAAGTTCCGTAGCATGCATTTCAGTTCTCCATGTCGACGGTACCAATATTCATTAGTCCCACGCTGACATGCCATCAGATTAGTCAACTGAGATTCTAAATGATCATCTCTCTGATGCACTTTATCCATAAAATCCTTTGCAGTTACATTTTGAAGATGCATTCCAGTTTTTAAAATGTGATTTACTGCATATGAAAGTCCAGACAAGTCACTTTCAAACAGAAGATGAAACATATAAGGGATACATTGTCAAAATCTTGGATCTTCTGCATATAATCTTGTTGTCCAATATTCAGATGCAGGAATCTGCACAGGACGTTCATCATATCGTCCACCTTTTCCTGTTGGAAACAACTGCGGGAAACAACGAGCTTCCAAACTCTCTTCCCATACACTCATGGGACTTCCAGTTGCTTTTTTCATTTGGAACACCTCAATTGTATTCCCCATCACCTCTTTGGAATGAAGTGGATGTACACTGTAATGTTCATAGATCTCTTCACATCTGGACATGTCCACCTTTTCAATTTGTCCACTTAATGTTTCACTATCTTCTGCTAAATCTATTTCTTCTTCTCCAACAAACACATTTCTATAGTACTCATTATTTTTTAACAGATACAATGATGCCTTTTGCACTTTTCTAACATCCACTAACTCTTGCTATATTTTCTTATTCTTAGTAGGAACACCATTAACCAGAATGACTAGTGGCTCATTTTCTGCATGATCTACACCAATGGTTTCAACATTTTTCCTTAAATCTAATGGTAAATACACAACTCTTCCTTTCAATTCTCTTTGCAACTCTGATGTTTGGGCTCCATACGAACAATATCCTGAAATGGGTGAACACATTGTATCAGAATAGACTCATACGTATTTAAATCTATCAGCTCTGGAGGAATAGCAACCAACTCTAGATTATTATGAACAGCTCTAGCAGGCATTTTATTCTCATCTAATTTATTATAACAATATTTGCAAATACGCTGCTCAGATCCCAAATCAAAACAATCCTCTACCAGCAAATAAGTTGCAAATTCCATCCACTTATCATTATCTTCTATTTCACCCTTTAAATACAGATTGACACCCCTAGTCTGATTTTTATAGTGACTTCGCCGACAACAAATACAAGAAACATTTGGTCTTTCACCTGAAATTACCTTAAGCTTTGTGATTTCATCCTCAAATTTTTCTGTAATTACGAGTTCTACATTGTCTTCAACATTTTGTTCTACTAATGTGTCAGTTTCTTCACTCTCTTGTTGAGGCCCAAAGTAACAAAACTCAATATCCTCACAGACCTGCTTCACATCTGATACTGACCCACGCAAAAGAGCACTGTTCAACTGACTTAACTTTAGTGCTGGACTTTTTGCATAATAGAACCTTCTCACTAACTTCCGCATTTGAGTATGATGTACTGCCAGCATTCTGAAATGGTGAAAAACACTTTCACAAACTTTCCTAGAAAGACAAGCCAGAGAATGACCTTGCAAACCAGTATGTTTTCTCACTCTGCAAGGGTCTAGTCCTTGCAACAGCTTAATCTTTTGTTTTACACTTTTTTTACTATAGGTTCGTAAAAAACGACATAATTTTTCAATAGATTCCTGTCGTACACTGCAAACGCTACTGCAATCCCAAGTGTACACAGGGTTTTTAGCACGTCTCCCTAAAACTTCATCAGCTATCACTTCTTCTGCATTTCTTTCAACCATTTTCTCTTTCTCCATTGGACAACCATCACTAACTTCATAACCTCTACCACTGGTGTCAACTGCATACAATAATTTTTAACTTAGTGAATAACTCTCTTCATTAAAAAAAAAGGCTCTGAACTAGAACTGTGTTTCCATTCTCCCAAAAAACATCACAATTTTTTTTTTTATTAATAATTCTTTTCCTCCTACTTTTGGCCTTCATCACATATATTGGTTTATCTAGTGATCGAATTCTGTTTAACAATAAAATAAACAGTTTCCTTTTTACTTCAAAAGCCTTCTCCACAATGCTTTCAATATGCTTCTTCTTTTTATAAAATAAAGCTCTCTTTTTATATTTCTTCACATCTTTCAGCAAATTATTCACTACTCTCTTGTAAAATATTTTTTTGCGAAATTCCTTATACTTTATCTCCTTTGACTGAACATTTGCTTTTTTACTTTTCCTCCTAGTTTGATTTTTTTTCTTACTTAAAAAAATCTGTGAAACTGGAGCATTCTCTACATTCTGTTTGCTCCTACAAACATTTTTAATAAATTGCTTCGTGATCTTACCAGAAGATTTTTTCCTTTTAGCCACATTATCTTGTATATTCAATACTTGTGGTGATGTTTCTTCAAATAATCCTCCTGTCTCTGCTCTTTTCTTTTTCTTTTTTTTTCTGGCATAATTTCTCTATTTTAACGTTGAAAAACAGTATCTGTAAAAAAGAATCACAAATAAAAGTATATTAATAACTTGCAAATTTATACTATTCTATTACTGTACAAACACATTTTATATAAAAACTGACTAAGAAACTATGTCCCTGAACCACAAGTGTGACGATGATTAAAACACTACATACATAGTGCATACTACTTTGAAGCAGTTCATGCCCTAAAGCCTACCTCACTAAAAGACTACATGCTAACTGACTGAATGATTACAATACTATAAGGGGGAACAACCTTTACAACGCAACTTTTACAACGCACTACCATTACAACGCATTTTTTACAACGCATAATCCATTACAACGCATGACATTACAACGCATGACACTACAACGCATTTTTAAAAACTACCTTTACAACGCATTCCATTACAACGCATACTACCATTACAACGCATACCATTACAACGCATAATATTACACTATACTATCCAACACTTACCCTACTGATGCACCCCCTGGAGTTAGAATAGTAATTTTTACCCCTACACTATCCAACACTTACCCTACTGTTGCACCCCCTGGAGTTAGAATAGTAATTTTTACCCCTAGACTATCCAACACTTACCCTACTGTTGCACCCCCTGGAGTTAGAATAGTAATTTTTACCCCTACACTATCCAACACTTACCCTACTGTTGCACCCCCTGGAGTTAGAATAGTAATTTTTACCCCTACACTATCCAACACTTACCCTACTGTTGCACCCCCTGGAGTTAGAATAGTAATTTTTACCCCTATACTATCCAACACTTACCCTACTGATGCACCCCCTGGAGTTAGAATAGTAATTTTTACCCCTATACTATCCAACACTTACCCTACTGATGCACCCCCTGGAGTTAGAATAGTAATTTTTACCCCTATACTATCCAACACTTACCCTACTGATGCACCCCCTGGAGTTAGAATAGTAATTTTTACCCCTATACTATCCAACACTTACCCTACTGATGCACCCCCTGGAGTTAGAATAGTAATTTTTACCCCTATACTATCCAACACTTACCCTACTGATGCACCCCCTGGAGTTAGAATAGTAATTTTTACCCCTATACTATCCAACACTTACCCTACTGATGCACCCCCTGGAGTTAGAATAGTAATTTTTACCCCTACACTATCCAACACTTACCCTACTGTTGCACCCCCTGGAGTTAGAATAGTAATTTGTACCCCTACACTATCCAACACTTACCCTACTGTTGCACCCCCTGGAGTTAGAATAGTAATTTTTACCCCTACACTATCCAACACTTACCCTACTGTTGCACCCCCTGGAGTTAGAATAGTAATTTTTACCCCTATACTATCTAATACTTACCTTAAATGTAATTTAATATTATGCGTTGTAATGGTATGCGTTGTAAAGGTAGTATGCGTTGTAATGGTAATGCGTTGTAAAGGTATTTTTTAAAAATGCGTTGTAGTGTCCTGCGTTGTAATGTCATGCGTTGTAATGGATTATGCGTTGTAAAAAATGCGTTGTAAGTGCATGCGTTGTAAAAGTGTGCGTTGTAACGTCATACATCCACTATAAGGAAACAAACTGAGTGAGTGACAGGGTGTTTCCTAGAAGTGTATGAATACTGACATGGATATTGATGGTGTGAAAAACAAGTGTGTAGGTGATTAGAGACCTACATGCATACTGGACAAATGTTTCAATCCATCCATATGTTAAGGCCTGTCTCACTCCAATACTATTTGGATACTGATTAAATGATTAGAGTACTGCAAGGAGAGTGCCTGGGTGAGTTTATAAGTGGTAGGATTTTGGCGCAGGGAATGGATTAGTACTTGGTACTGAATGGGTCACTAGAAGAGTGCAAAGGCAGTGACAGGATGTTTGCTGGTCTGTATGGATACTGACTAGGGAATTGAAAGTGTGAAAGACAAGTGTCTAGGTGGTTAGAAGACTGCATGCATAGTAGATAGGGGTTTGAAGCAGTCCATGTGCTAAGGCCTGGCTCACTGTATGAATAGTTAGGCAGTGACTGAATCATTAGAGTACTGGAAAGAGAGTGTCTTGGTGAATTTATAAGTGTTTGGGTTTTGGCACAGTGAATGGATTACTACATGGTGCTGAATGGGTCACTAGCACACTGCAAAGGCAGTGACAGGGTGTTTCCTGGAAGTGTATGCATGCTGACTAGGGAATTGAAGGAAGGTGTGAAAAACAACTGTATAGGTGGTTAGAGAACTACATGCATACTGCATAGACATTTGAAGCAGTGTATTTGGTAATGAATGGTTCACAACATAAGTACTTAGAAACTAACTAAATCATCAGACTACTTCTAGGACAGTACCTGGGTACACATTTTAAATTTTCAGTTCTGGTGCAGTGAAGACAATACTACATGGTACTGCACTTTAGTGTCAAAGCATGATTCATTTTTTCAATGCATAAGCAAACACTGCCTTCTAATGCTACTAAAACTTGACAACATGACAGTTTAAAAACACTTATCTGCCACCAAATACATAATGTTACCAAATGCTTCTCTCACAGTGGTTCCCAAATGCACACAAACTCACAGTGTGATTCTAGACAAGCAACACTATCACTAGGAATTTACCAAACCTCATTCACTACAGTGGAAGTGGTAATCTACATATTTCTCAACTGCACTTTAGTGTCAATACCTGACTCATTTAATCAACGCATAAGAAAAGACTCGCTTCTAATACTACTAAAACTTGACAACATGACAAGTTTTAAAAAAGTTATCTGTCAGCAAATACACGATGTTACCAAACGCTTCTCTCACAGTGGTTCCCAAATGCACACAGACTCACAGTGTGATTCTAGACAATCACCACTATCCCTAGGAATATACCAAAACTCATTCACTACAGTGTAAGTGGTAAAGGAACTGCACACAATCTACATATTTCACGACTGCACTTTAATGTCAATGCCTGAGTAATTTAATCAACGCATAAGCAAATACTGGCTTCTAATGCTACTAAAACTTGACAACATGACAGGTTTTAAAACATTTATCTGTCAGTAAATACACGATGTTACCACATAGTTCTCTCACAGTGGTTCCCAAATGCACACAGACTCACAGTGTGATTCTAGACAAGCACCACTATCCCTAGGAATATACCAAAACTCATTCACTACACTGAAAGTGGTAAAGGAAAGGCCCACACTCTACATATTTCACAACTACACTTTACTGTCAATACCTAACTCATTTAATGAAAGCATAAGCCATAACTGTCTTCTAATGCTACTAAAACTTGACAACATGACAGGTTTTAAAACATTTATCTGTCAGCAAATACACGATGTTACCAAACAGTTCTCTCACAGTGGTTCCCAAATGCACACAGACTCACAGTGTGATTCTAGACAAGCACCACTATCCCTAGGAGTTTACCAAAACTTATTCACTACAGTGAAAGTGGTAAAGGTACTGAACACAATCTACATATTTCACAACTGCACTTTAGTGTCAATGCCTGACTCATTTAATCAATGCATAAGCAAAGACTGGCTTCTAATGCTACTAAAACTTCTCAACACAACATGTTTTAAAACACTTATCTGTCAGCAAATAGACGATGTTACCAAACGCTCCTCTCACAGTGGTTCCCAAATGCACACAGACTCACAGTGTGATTCTAGACAAGCACCACTATCCCTAGGAGTTTACCAAAACGTATTCACTACAGTGAAAGTGGTAAAGGTACTGCACACAATCTACATATTTCACAACTGCACTTTAGTGTCAATGCCTGACTCATTTAATCAATGCATAAGCAAAGACTGGCTTCTAATGCTACTAAAACTTCACAACATGACATGTTTTAAAACACTTATCTGTCAGCAAATAGACGATGTTACCAAACGCTTCTCTCACAGTGGTTCACAAATGCACACAGACTCACAGTGTGAATCTAGACAAACAACACTATCCCTTGCACTATACCAAAACACATTTCTTCATCTAGAAGAAGTACTACATTTTAGTATAGAAACATAACATAACTCCTTTCACAAATTCATAAACAATGTCTGGTTTCTAATTCTACCAAAATATAAAAACTGCACAGTTATCTGTCTGCAAACACATGAAAAACACAAATGCTTATCACAGAATGGTTTCTACATGCACACACACTGTCAATAAGATTGTAGAGAAAAAAAAGGTACTCCCTACACTTTAGCAGAAGAAATACATTAGTCTAATCAAAAAAGTCTACATACATCCCCTCATAATTAAATAACTCACCTTTCAAGATGTTTTGTAGATTAAGAAGTATATCAGTCACACACCAGATATCAGTCACACACCCGATTTTCTTATACCGAATATCTGCACTGTGAACCTGTCAGCAGAACCAAAGAATGGCAAAGTTTCCCTCTCTTTTTCCACACATATACATGTAAACATCAAATCACACTCCTTCCCACATAAATTCAAAAGCAAACACACATTTCTATTGGTTAAACATTTCAACCCTTTTCAAATGACATAAACTTCAACCCTTCCCCCAATCTGCCTTCTGCCCGTCACCATAGAAACATGTCATGGAACACTGTACTGAGGACACAGGTCAGAAGTTCAGCACACACAATGTTGCTAATCAAGACAGCAAGTGTGCGCACCCCGCAATTAAAAAAAAAAATTAAAATGTTTTTTTCTGCCTTCGTGGTCCTTCAGAGACCCCCTGACAAAGGCTAGGGGGTCAGGAACTCTCTACCCTGCCCCCTTTTCACGTTCGCCACCTTCCTTTTTCACTCTCGCACTCAAAACAAACAAAATGGCGGCCGACACTTCCTGATTTCGACCGATTCGAACGTTGACTGACATGTAACCACCAATCAGAATTACGCTTGCGCACGTTAGGGTGTGCGCACGGTGCGCGGCTATAGATATTTATGTACTTTAACGGCAATTTTCTCAGGAACTACTGAACAGATTGACTCCATATATGCAAAAGGCACATCCCTAACCTGAGGACTACCTCTTTGCCAAATTTCAAGTAATTCTGTTCAGCCGTTCGGGCTGTACCTTCGACTAAAGGTCCTATGGAAAAATGCATGGGGAAAACGCATTTTGGGACCCCCCTTTTTTCTCGGCCCCCGCTTGACGAATCCCCCCGAGACTTTCAGGGTAGGAGCTGAGCGGAGCGCCCCATTAGTTTTGAAAATTTCGCGAGGATTCTTCAACCGGCGCCAAAGTTATTCAAAATAGAATTTTGAGATTTCCTATGGAAACACGGTCCTAACTATAACTATCTACTGGCGACCGCCAGTAGATAATATACACATATATACATATATCAATCCACAAGTTGCTCTGCAGCAAAGTGGGGTGGGGATTCTGGATCAGCATCCCCACTGATGGCGTTGATTCAGTAACGCCCCCGTAGCCCCGTTTCTAATTCTCGGTTGGTGCAACACTCCGCACCCGAGACCGGCGCGTATAACATCAATCCACAAGTTGCTCTGCAGCAAGGGTGCACTCTGGAGGCTGGAATCTTCCATCGGGCGCAGAAAGCACGCCAAGCCTTCATGTCTTGCCTGACGCGTTTCGTAATAATCCTTAATCATAGGCGTGACCATTTGTTGCATAGCTACAGTTACCTTATTTAAAATACATGCCCTCCAATGAGCTTCTTCATTGAATGTCCAGTGACTGCTGGAATCTGTAGTCTGTAGCCTGCCTCTTGCCCCATTGGGATGTAGGTAAAATCGGTCCTCAATGGGCCGTGAAGTGCCGGTTCTGTCCACTAATTCTGGATCAGTATCCCCACTGTTGGCGTCGATTTAATAATGCGCCCGTGGCCACGTTTCTAATTCTCGGGTGGTGCAACCCTCCGTGCCCAAGACCGGCACGTAATACATCAATCCACAAGTTGCTCTGCAGCAAGGGTGCATTCGGGAGGCTGGAATCTTCCATCGGGCACAGCCAGCACCCCAAGCCTTCATGTCTTGCCTGACGCATTTCGGAATAATGCTTAATCATAGGCGTGATCGTTTATTGCATAGCTACGGTTACTTTATTTAAAATACATGCCCTCCAGTGAGCTTCTTCATTGAATGTCTCAGTGACTGCTGGAAACTGTAGTCCATAGCCTGCCTCTTGCCCATTGGGATGTAAGTAAAATCGACCCTCAATGGGCCGTGAAGTGCCGGTTCTGTCCGCTAATTCTGGATCAGTATCCCCACTGATGGCGTCGATTTAATAATGCGCCCGTGGCCACGTTTCTAATTCTCGGGAGGTGCAACCCTCCGCGCCCAAGACCGGCACGTAATACATCAATCCACAAGTTGCTCTGCAGCAAGGGTGCATTCTGGAGGCTGGAATCTTCCATCGGGCACAGCCAGCACCCCAAGCCTTCATGTCTTGCCTGATGCGTTTCGGAATAATCCTTAATCATATGCGTGACCGTTTGTTGCATAGCTATGGTTACTTTATTTAATATACATGCCCTTCAATGAGCTTCTTCATTGAATGTCCCAGTGACTGCTGGAATATGTAGTCCGTAGCCTGCCTCTTGTAGAAGCTCATAGAATCTTTAGTTGCGCTTGCAGCACAAACTGCTGGCCGAAATTACACTAATTTTGTCAGGAAGGTAAATTTGATTCGCAGATCACGCTTTCAGTTATCTGGTGTAAATACGTTCAGTGGTTGTTGAGAAATTTAAGACAATAAAGATGGTGATATCTTTGGCCACGGCTAATTTGCAAATAATGAGCTTGTGCAGGGAAATGCAGAACCCCGCAGAATTTGGCAGAGTTTTGCGGTAACTTTGCGAAGTGAAACTCTGCGAACTCCACTCAGGCCTAACAGAAAGATGAAAACTAAAGGTCAACAATGAACATAGAGAGGCAAAATAAAGGTCATACGTGAGCAGAAAAAAGGCACATAACAAGTAGAACCCACTCAGACACTCATGCACCCACTCACATACCCAGTGAAACACTCACTCACACCCCCACTGAGACAATCATGCACTCACATTCACTCTGAAAGGTTACAGGATACAGTTAGGAAATAACATTACAAACCTGCAGAAATTCACTGAGAAAAACTATTGTAGTTAGGAAATAGAAATACAAAAACCTTAGAAATTCACTGAAAAAACAAAAGTTATACTGATGTTATAGTTAGGATCAGAATTCACTTGTACAAAACCATTGAAATTCTACAGTTATGGTTACTTGAGCTAACTATAACTTACGCCCCGCAATGCACTGCTTATGACTTCACATGTTACACCACTCATGATATGGTCAGTGACATCACTCATGACATCACTGTGTACATCTCAAATGACATCACTGATTACTTCATCCACAGAACTACTTACACCCTCATGCAACATCCCATATACCCATTCACACACCCACACAAACCAATTCACAAACCCATACCCACTCACTCATGCATAGAGCCACTCACACACCTACTGACTCACTTGCACAGGCACTCACACAACTAGTCACTCACTCATACAGATACTCACAAACCCACTCACTTACTCTTATGGATACTAACATGTACTCAGTCACCTAAACAGTCACTGAGACAACCACATAGTTTCCCATAGAGCTTCTCTCTCACTCATTTACTCACCCATACAGGCACTCACACACCCACTCACACACAAACTCACTCACCCATACTCCCAATTAGACACCCATTCATGCACCCATACAGCCACTCATGTACCCTCACACTAACCCATACAGGCACTCCTGAACCTGCCCACTCACCCATACAGCTACTCAAGCACTATCTTATTTACCATTTACAGCCACTCACACACCCAACTCACCCATACAGCTACTCACACAGCCAGTCACTTACTCATACAGCAACTGACACAGCCACTCGATCACCCATACAGAAACTCACACAACTACTTACTTATCTAAATAGTCCCTCACACACCCATTCACTCATCCATGCACCATTTGCACACCCACTTACTCACCCATACAGCCACTCACACAGCTACTTACTCACCTTTACAGCTACTCACTCACCCATTTATTCACCCATGCAGCCGCACACACATCCACTCACACACAGAATTTAAAGTGGCACAGACGCGCCACAGTTTTGGGGAAGCTAAACTCCTTGGGCCTTCAGCATTCCAGGGGACTTCATCCCACATCGTCAACATTGCCAGGAGGCACAGCTGCAGTGTGTTTGGCCTGAAGGGGTCGGGCCTTTCCCTTCCGCGCTAGAAAGTGCTCTAGCAAGCCTGCAGTGCGAGACAGACAGTGCTACAGTTTTAAAGTAGCTAAACCCCTTGGACCCTGAGCAAACCTGGGGAAATCATCTCCCATCATCAACAGCGCCAGGAGGCGCAGCTGTAGTGGGTTTGACCTGAAGGGGGCAGGGCTTTTTCCTCAGGTGCTTGAAAGAGCTCCAGCAAGCCTGCAGTGTGGGCCGCACGGAGGCCAAGGGCAGGCACATCCTTGCCCGTCAGAGCCCGGAGGCGGCTGGGCCACCTCCCTTGGCTCCTCAATCAGGTTTTGACAGTGGTCCACTCGTCATCATATTTTAGGCTACTGTTGTTACTACCTTTGAGACCAAATCCTGCTTTCCGTGTGCACCCACTTTTGGAACAGTAATGTGCTCTAGCTTTATGATTCCACTTTACAAGGGCATTCTTTGCATTTAACCTCATTGCCGCTTCAGTCAGTCAGTCAAAACACTTTATTTCCAAGAAATGAATTCTCATAGAAATATACCCACAAGTTATAAAAATAGACAATACTTTGTTAAATAGCCTAAAACAACAATTTGTGAGTATATATTTTAACACGATATATACATACAATTTATACAGTTACAAACATATAAACATTAATATTTCCTCATACCATGACTCAATATAGTCCACAGCCTAAGATCTCACATATATTTTCAGCACGTTTAAAACAACATGATGAGATTTTAGTCAATGAAAAACTATTCATATTATGCCTATCGGCATTTATAAAGTACAAAGTGATTAGCAACTTATCACAACTTCAATGATCTCTCTTAATCTTGCTTCAGTTGGAGTCATACTTCCTGTCTGCTAACATATTCCTATTAGGAGATCCTCTCGTTGCATTTACAATTTCCTTACTAAGTGAAAAACACCCATGCCAACCTTATGTTAAAATCCTACAAAAGGGGTAATATCGCCGGTCTGTTTAAGATTTTACACAAATACTGGCCTATGGCTGTAGCTACATCTCAGAGCCTAAGGTAATGTATCAAATCCAGACTCATTTGCCTCATTTAGATTCCATATGTTTTAAATACCGGTCGGGGTAACTTTTTCCTTTCCGCCATGAAGAATACACAGTACATCAATATATGGCTCACAAATATTTCCTACCTCGCCTACATGGGCACTGCCCATTGTTCTTAGCAAGTTCTATTTTTAATCCCTTGATATGCCACCCAGGGCCAATTCCCAACCTCAAATGCAAGACTTCATTGCTTAGGCGCTTGTCCAGAATGTTATACAGGTAAGGGAATAACTCCATGCTCTCTTAAGAGCTTAAGTAGGGAATAACTGAGCTCTTGGTTTTAAGATAGTGCCAGCTAGAATCCAGCTAGTTTCTAAACCACTTTGCCTGAGTGTACTACATATGTGGTTGGTCTGGGACTAATCCCTACTTTTGGTGCGCATCTCTCAGTCCCTCCAAATGCTTCATCATCGTTACCACATTATTACAAGATTTGCTCTGACAGTTTATCATGAGGCGTCCCATCTTTGAGAAAAAAATAGAAGCACAAGGCTCTGGCGTCCGCCAGGACACTCCAGACTAATTTTTTCAACTCCCTCCTTACCGCTTGAATCATATTATTATTAGGAATTTCAAGGAGCAGTTTCAGAAAATTACTTTCTAAACCTTCCCATAATACCCACCTATCCCAAGCCAACATCTCTGCTCCATAAAGGGCCTGCGAGATTAGCTTTCCCCTTTATAACTTTACTTAGTGGCTCAAAAGTATGGCTTCCAAACTTACGCTCATATCTTTTCACCCTAGTCGCTACTGTGGATAGAACAAGTCTCCGGGAATCAATTTGTTTATCCCACCTCAAATCGTCTGAAAAGGTTACACCCTGATATTTGTACTCTCCAACCCGCTCTAGACATACATTCCCTAGGAACCACCCAATTTTCCTTTTCCTCTTAACAAAAAAACATTGTTTTTGTTTTGTCAACATTGATCATTAATTTGTTTTCAAGACAGTAGGCATTTATGGTGTTTAGTTTCTGTTGCAGCTCTAGAGGCGTGTGCGGTCCATCACCACCAGATCGTCTGCGTACATGAGGCAACTAATATGCCTACCTCCAACTTTTGGTGAAAACTATGCATATCACGCAAAGTCTGGGAAGGTCTGCAATGACTAAACAGCAGGGGTGCTAAAACGCACCTGTTAAACCGCTGTTAACCGGAATGTTCCTAGTCCGCGCCTGGACCGCTCCCAGCGCCAGGACCCCTGGCCCCTGCGAACGCCACGACGCCCGCCTCTGCTACGACTCCAGCACCCTCCACGCACTCAACGCCGGACGATCACACACCTGCTGCCTGGCTGCCCCGAACCGCCCAGCGCCAGTACCCCTGGCCCCCGCGAACGCCACGACGCCCGCCTCTGCTATGACTCCAGCACCCTCCACGCACTCAACGTCGGACGATCACACACCTGCTGCCTGGCTGCCCCGAAGCGCACCCAAGGACCCTTCTCCTGCTGGAACTGCAGCTTCACCAGCATCTGGCCCGCCAACCCACCTACTAAAGAACCCAACCACCTCAGATGCATCCTTCTCAACACCCGCTCCGCACGCAAACACACCGTGGAACTCTGGGACCTACTGGACTCCAACACCCCAGACGTCGCCTTCCTGACAGAGACCTGGCTGAACCCCTCCTCGGCACCCGACATCGCCATAGCCATCCTGGAAGGCTATTAGATCACCTGCAGGGACCGCACCAATGGCATAGGAGGAGGAATCGCCATCGTCCACAGGAACTATCTCAAAGTCTCAACCAACACCGCTGACACCCTCCGCACCGCCGAACACCTGCACTTCCAGATCCACACCGATCCCAACACCACCCACGGAGGAACCCTCATCTACAGACCCCCCGGACCACGACCACAGTTCAGCGACTCCATCACCGACCTCGTCAGCACTCACGCCCTCGCCTCCACAGACTACATCCTCCTCGGGGACCTGAATTTCCACCTCGAGAACAACAACGAAACCAACTCCTCCACCCTGATCGACAACCTCGCCAACCGCGGACTCAGACAACTTGTCACTACACCCACCCACTCCGCCGGCCACACGCTTGACCCCATCTTCTCCGCAAGCTCCCACGTCTCCTTCAACCACACCAGCGAGCTCCACTGGACCGATCACCGCTGCATCCACTTCACCTTCCGGAAATTCACCACCGCACCCAACAGATGCCGCGCCGCTGCTGGAGCAAAGTCACCGGAGACCAGCTTTCCACCACCCTCGCCCGGAGCTCACCCGCCCCCGACACCGCCACTCGCAACCTCAAACAGTGGATCAACGACTGCGCCAACACCCTCGCCTCCCTCAAGAAGCCCTCCAACACCCACACTAGCAAGAGAGCCAGCTGGTTCACCGAAGACCTCCAGGCCTCCAAGCGAACCTGCTGAAAACTAAAAAAAAACTGGATCCATGAACGAACACCGGAAAGCTACACAACCCACAAGAACGCCACCCGCAGACACCACCACCTCCTCAGATCCGCCAAAAGGACCTCCTTCAAAGACCACCTAGACAACAGCACACACAACAGCAAAGAGCTCTTCAACATCATGAAGGAACTCTCCAACCCCAGCTCCAACACCAACGACATCCCACCTTCACAAGACCTGTGCGACTCGCTGGCCACCTTCTTCCATCGCAAGATCGCAGACATACACACCAGCTTCAACGCCGTCACCTCCGCGGCAACCACTGAGACCCCTGCTCCCACGACCACCACCCGCACCGACCGCCTGATCGCCTGGACCGACATCAACGACGACGACACCATCAAGATCATTAACACCTTCCACTCCGGATCCCCGGAAGACCCCTGCCCACACCACATCTTCAACAAAGCCAGCAGCACCATCGCACCCCATCTCTGGAAAACCATCAACATCTCCTTCGAGACAGCGACCTTCCCGGAGAGCTGGAAGCACGCAGAGATCAACGCTTTACTCAAGAAACCCAAGGATGACCCCAAGGACCTCAAGAACTTCCGACCCATCTCCCTGCTCCCGTTCCCGGCGAAGATCATCAATAAGGGTGTCAACAAACAACTGACCAGCTTCCTCGAGGAGAACAGCATCCTGGACCCGTCCCAGTCCGAGTTCCGCAGCAACCACAGCACTGAAACTGCCCTCATCGCCGCCACCGATGACATCAGGACCCTGCTAGACAACGGAGAAACCGCAGCCCTCATCCTCCTGGACCAGTCAGCCGCCTTCGACGCGGTCTGCCACCGCACACTACGAACATGCCTCTATGACGCCGGAATCCAAGAGAAGGCCCTGGACTGGACCTCCTCCTTCCTCTCCGGCAGAACACAGAGCGTCCGCCTCCCCCCCTTCCGCTCCGAAGCCACTGAGATCATCTGCGGCATACCCCAAGGCTCATCCCTCAGCCCAACGTTGTTCAACGTCTACATGGCACTACTCGCCCACATCACACGACGGCACAACCGCAACATCATCTCCTACGCAGACGACACCCAGCTGATCCTTTCCCTCTCCAAGGACACCCACACCGCCAATACCAACCTCCACGAAGGAATGAAGGCCGTCGCCAACTGGATGGGGAACAGCCGACTGAAGCTGAACTCGGACAAGTCGGAGGTCCTCATCCTCGGATCCACCCCCTCGGCCTGGGACGACTCCTGGTGGCCTACTGCACTAGGAACACCCCCAATACCTACCGACCGCACACGCAACCTAGGGGTCATCCTCGACTCTACCCTCTCCATGACGAAGCAGGTCAACGCCGTCTCCTCCTCCTGCTTCAACACCCTCCGCATGCTTCGCAGGATCTTCAAGTGGATCCCCACCGAAATAAGAAGGATGGTCACCCAGGCTCTCGTCAGCAGTAGACTGGACTTCGGAAACGCACTCTACGCAGGAGCCCCAGCCAAACTCCTGAAACGGCTTCAACGCATCCAGAACGCCTCTGCACGCCTTATCCTCGACATCCCTCGCCGCAGCCACATCACACCCCACCTGAGAGACCTACACTGGCTCCCTGTCAACAAGAGGATAACCTTCAAACTCCTCACCCATACACACAAGGCACTCCACAACACCGGACCAACGTACCTCAACAGCCGACTCAGCCTTTACACCCCCATCCGCCAGCTCCGCTCCACAGACCACGCCCTCGCCACCGTCCCCCGCATCCGAAGAGTGACCGTCGGCGGCAGATCATTCTCCCACCTCACCGCCAAGACATGGAACACCCTCCCCATCCGCCTGCGGCAGACCGAAGACCATCTGACCCTCAGAAGACTTCTCAAGACCTGGCTCTTCGAACAGTAGCAGCCCCCCCAAGCGCCTTGAGACCCTCGCGGGTATGAAGTGCGCTTTACAAATGCCATGGGTTGATTGACTGATTCATAGTCAGGCTTCCATGCCCATCAACGTCAACCGGTACCCAGTTACCACTATGGAACTTCATCACCAGGTGCAACAGTGCCCCAGATATCTTCCATTGCTTTCGTTTATGCCAAAGCGTGCCTCTGTCCATCCAGTAGAAAGAGCAGCAGAGGTCACCTCCAGACTCCATTGACTTCTTTTTTAACCCCTACAGCGTGAAACAGTGGTCCATCTTGGAGTGCTTCGGCCTAAAGCCTCCGTGCGCTGTTGGAATCAATCCAGTATTGAAGGCACAGGCCACTAGATATTTTAACAATGTTTGGGCATAAAGTTTGGACGGGATATCTAGAAGAGAAATCAGGTGATAATTAGCAGGCTGACCCCTCTAGCCCTTTTTATGAATGGGCTACAAAATAATTTCCATCCAAGATTCAGGGAAGAAACCAGTCAATGTTACCCATTGGAAAATCCTGATCAATATGGATCCCGAATTCCTTGGATCTTTTTTAAATATCACAGATGAAAGACAATCTGGACCACCTGCCCTAGTAGCTTTCATATTACAAATTATTTCCGACAGGACTACTACCATCTGCACACTAGCGATCACTTCAGAATCTACTTCAGAACAGGCCTGCACCGCTAATATATTCTCAGGAGTTCCACCCTTGTATAAAGAGGTAATAAAAACAAACCAGTCTTCCTCACTTATTTGGGCCTTAAGAGAGGATGGCGACAAGAGAGTTACAGAGTTCGTTAGTCGCCAAACCTCTTGCTATCCCTGTCAACCAAGGTCGTTGGCATTTCCTCCCTGTTTAACCTAAAGAACTCTCTCCTTTTGTGAGCACATCATTTTTGGTAAGCAGTTTTCGCTGCTACCATTTTAGTTCTTAAACTGATATTCCTTGGATATAGCTTCGAGTAGCGGCGGCTCCTATTTACCACCCTTCTACCCTCCTATAATTTGGGTATGTGCCTCCTTTTACTAGCTTAAACTGTGCTAGCAGTTCTTTTGTTAATCTATCATACCAATCTAGTGCATCTTGTCCTACTTCTAAGCAGAAAGGTTCAAATTCGACTAAAGAGAGAGTTTGTAGTACCTCTTCCATAATCTGGACTTTAATTCTCATGTGATAAACAACCTCCAGGTCACTGGTGGCATTTGAACGTTGTAGAAAAGCCTCTTTAAACTCCAAGCTAAGTGCAAAATGATCGATTAAACCCATATCTAGAACTCTAAAATCATCCACAGGTTGGAACTGGTGAGCTGGAACCATCACATAATCAATGGGTAATGTATTACTACCGTGTTTAAATGATTTCCAAGCTGGAATATCATCATGGCACCTGCCATTTACATTTATCAAATTCAGTTAAACTAGACAGTGTAGAACCTTCACATTTCCTTACCCAGTGCTTTCTGAGAAAATGCATTTTGGGATATTTAAATCTCCCTCTACCACCAACAAAGCTTCTGGGAAGTCACAAATCAATTTTTTACATCATTAACCAGATTCAACAGCTCACACTCAGGCAGTGGGCGCATTGGCTGTACATACACATTTAGACATATCATCTGCTTTGACCCCTCCGTATTGGTATACATGTCTATTAGACAAGCAAGGATCCATATGAAAGTGGTTTGTAGCTTAGTTACTTTCATCCCACAGCGGACTGAGACCAGTGTTAACAATCCACCCATTGATCTTCGTCTTGGTGAGGCCTTGGCATTTAGAGCTATGGCAACAAACCCCTCCACTGCGGGGCACTCCCACAGCCAGGTTTCCTGGAGGAACAATATGGAATAATTTGTTAATGTATCTCTTTGATTTCCATTTCTCTAAATGTTTTGAATCCTTGAATATTCCATACCAGGAGACGAACGGGCTGTGGCTGCCCTATTCCCTAGCAATCAATCTCATCTGCCGCTCCACAGCTCCATGGCGGAAGGTAATGATCCAGAGTGTTTTTAAAAAGAATGACACTCTTTGCTCAGGGGATATACCCATGTGTTCCGTGGTTACTTTCCCTCCTTGACTCATCAGACTTCCAGCGGTGGATCATGTTTTGATTCCTTAAACCCGTAGCTCTATCATTGGAGAATGTTATGGTAACTATTCCTTCTTGCGAACCATCATGTTCCCACCAACTCCTCCCAAAATCTGATCTCTGATTTACGCCTATAGGCCTAGCAAAATAGTCCTAGTTCTGTTTTAACACCCCTTGTTCACATAAAAACGGGACTAACTTTGTTTCTTCTTTTTCTTTTCAGAGACTAATTCTGTTAGACAACAGGGCTGAACCAGCCACTTCCACTTAATTCTTTGTTTCCTCCGAAGAAAACAAAACTCTGGTTTCTTCTTCCCCGGCGATCTCCCTAAAGCCAACCAATGCCAAGTCCTTTGTATAGAGATATTCCTTAGCCTTTTAATGTTGGCAAATATCTTTAGCAGTTTAGACCTATTAAGGGGTTGACTGGCTGTTTGCCTTCTGCTCTTTCAAGATTGCATTTTTAGGCATAGTATTGGAGGTCTCATCTGCTTACAATCATAACCAACCTGACCTAGGGCAACACTATTAGGGCCTGCTAAGGATTTCCTTTTCACAGACTCAGTACACAGTCCTACCAAGTTGGGAGACGATCTCTCCCTAGGGCCTTTGGTGTGTTTGGCATTCCTTTTATTCCTAACATTTTTGTTTGTGTTACCCCAACACACTCCTTCACCACTGTTGTATATTCCTTGCTTTTCTTTCTCCCATCTACCAAACTCTTTTCTTGGGACTTCCATTCTTTATTGCCAAATTTCTCCTCTGTGGCACATTTTTCTTCAATTTTTGCCTTTTTTCCCCATTTAGCGAAAGCCCTTACAGTTGGTGACCTAACAGCTTGGCTGAGAGGGGCTATATCACCTAATCTCAAACCGTCCTTACAATCTCTACCACCCCTCCTTTCTTGATCGTTCCTTCTCCCTCCTGCCCACAGTGAGACAACACCACATCTGTATAGAATCATTTTGTTCCCAAATACACTTCCTGTCCTCAAAACTAGATAGAAAGATCCTACTAGTAACACTGTCAGCGGCGGAGTGTACCTCATCTTGGGGAATGGACTGAGGGCCATATTTGAAGATCACACCCTAAGGCCCTTCTCCTCCCAGAACATCTTTTTCTTCATCCTTTAATGATTTATTGATGGATTTGAGCAGTTGGATAAGCGTAACATGTTACGTATTATTAAAAAACAGAGCTTTTAACATTCCCTGGAAAGTTATCTTCATTAAAGAGAGAAGATTCAACATTGACAGATCTTGGGTAAAATCCAAAACATTTCCCATCGAGTTAATTTCTCCCAGGGAGTTAATCTTATTGCCACTTCTAGTAAGTCCCAACATCCCCAGGGTTGGTGCTCAGCGTGATATAGGCAGCGACTCCTACATAAGAAAAAGGGATTGTCCGGTTACTCTGCTCACGTGTGTGAAGGGCAGTGCACTAGCATTTATGGGGGAAAAAAAGCCTGATATTCTGTCTGTGGCCACCTTACCAGTTAGAACCAGGACAGCAATAGATAAATTATTGGTGTGAGCAGTGGACCTCGTCTCGAATGAGATAAAGTTAGTAGAACGCCGACTCTCCATGACAGCTGAGGATTTTTCCTTGTTACTGCCACCGGGTTCATTGAGGTCACCAAGGCAGTCTCCACTTGCAAATCCAGTAGACCTGACACCATCAGCCTCCTCACGCATTCCGCAAACTCTACAAATAGAATGTGATGATACCGTTGTTCTACCTGAGAACATGGATGGGAGAGAGTAGGGGGTGAGAGGCTAGACCTGAGGCCACAAATTATTGATTTGCTTACTTTCCCCAGAGCCTGTCGCAAAGAGAAGGAAAAGGACCCAAAAATCCAAATTGGCCACCACGAGCAGGGCCCAGGAAAATGAAACACAGGGGACGATTATACGGGGCAGGGACACATGAACCAGCATACATGGCCATCTGGGTGACCTACTGAACCAAAAATGTAATCCTCGCACGAATGCAATTGCAAAACTCTGGGGTGTCCTGTGCATTAACACAAACTGTTCCTGAACAACCAAATGTAGTAAATAGTGACACTGGCAAACCAATACAGAGATCAGCTGCAGGGCCAGCTATATCGTCTGTGACGTTGAGTATTGGACACTGTTCTGCCTTTCCCCTACCAGAAAATATCTTGAACAAAAGTGCAGCCAGTTCACCCCCTCTTCCGGTAATAAATCTCCCACTGGGAGCAAACCCCTATGTAGTGTTTATAGGCAATGTACATGGGCTTCCACAGGAAGGGGTAAGGATTTTTTTACTTCTCAGTGCTCACCCTCTGGTAACTTGGCACAGAGCAGGTAGGCTTAAATTAAGAGGCAATGTGTGAAGTATTTGTGCAACACTTTAATTACAGTAACACAGTGAAAACACCACAAAAAGTCAACACACCAATGTAGAAAAATAGAGAAAAGCAAGCCCAAAACGTCAAAAATCATATCAGTAAAATTGAGATAAGAATTTTTAAATAATAAACTGACTGGGCTATATCGAAAGTTCAGGCTGACGGTGCTAGCAGGTAGGCTGGCTACTAGGTCACGCAGGGCCCACTGAAAGAGTACCTTGGATGGAGCAAGCGTCAACGTCGAAGACTCAGTGCATCGGTGCCAATTCACTCAGTCGGGTCGATGCTGCGAAGTTGAGCCTCGCGGACGGGTCCTGTGTCGTCATCAGAGCCCTCACGATGCAGGAGCTGCACCGTCATTGAACCTCGCAGCGGTGTCCTCGTATCGGTGCTGCATTGTCATCGAACCTCGCAGTCAGGACTGCAGATCAGCACTGTGTCATCAAACTTCGCAGTTGGATTCCCACATCGTCATCGAGCCATGCAGGGATGTCGTTAGATCAGCTCTTGTGTCGTGTCGAAGGGCACTGCGTCGGTTCTGGTACCCAGGACCAGTGAATTTAATGCTACTTGTGGGTGTGCAGCACTGATTTTGCCACCCACCTAAGTAGCCTTTTAAACATGTCTCAGGCCTGACATAGCAACCTGTGTGTGCAGTTTAAGTGGCAGTTTCGCAGTGTCAAAATAAACCTTTGTCACGCCTAAAGCTTCCTTTTTAACACATATAGGTAACCCCTAGGGTATGCCCTAAACAGCCATAAGGCGGGGTGCAGTGTATTAAAAAAACTGATATTTCTAAGGAATCTAAAATTAAAATTGTCTGCAGGTTTTCAGAGTTTAAGTTATTACTCTGAAAATGCATCTTCTATACAGTTGAAATTTTCTTATCCCAATCATTTGGTGCCTGCAAACCGTATCCTGAGTCACATGACTAGGTGTAGGTGGCACCTGGTCTTTGTGGATGGCTCCCAGACAGTGAGACAAAGGGGGAATAGGTGTTGGCACGACGGGCAACCTCTGACTTGATGAGGCGGGAGGAGCTGTCCCCTACCACACGTTCACATCACAAGGGATCTGCACAGCAAACTCACAAAGGGCTTCGACACTAGCTTTTGTGACCCCGGACAAGCCAGGGCCAGGGCAGGGAGGCAGAAAATTCCAAAGAACCTTCTCCTACTTCAAAGTGGACACTGGGTATAAATAAGGGATCCTCAAACCCAACTCTTTAGTACACCTCTGGACCTGTGGGAGGCTCAATAGGACTGCTGTGCTGATGTGCAAGAAAGACTGCTACTCTGCTACCCTGCTGCCTGAGTGAAAAGGACTGGACCTGCATCTTGAACCCAGGTCCACCAGAGTGACTCCAGGGGCTATTTAGCTGCCTCCTGATCAAATACTTAGGGACAGAAAACGCTCAAACCACCTTGACACCAGTGTCTGGACCCCCAAGAGGTAGCATCCTAGTCCTGGACCCTTGGAAGTGGGCCTGAAGGTCCTCTGCCAGCCCAGTTGTGGTCCTGTGTAGGGGCGGCTCCTCCGTAATGGCGGAGGAGCACTGCCTCCCCTGCTAAAAGAGGAAAAATAAAATGACAATAAAAGCATTTTATTATCATTTTATGTTTGCCTGACGGCTGAAAACACAGGACTTCAGTGGTATGGGGAAAGGCAATCCTGTTGGACAGACATGGCAGGGGAGGAGTGGTGGGCACTTTTAAGTGTGCATGTGTGTTTGCCTGCCAGTTCTAGGCCGGCCAAACAGACATGCGCACTTAAGTATCTCCAACCCAACTGTGTTGCACAGCTGGGTTGGAAAATCACCCCAGGCCCCAATACACTGTCTGAGCGGCAATCAAAGCCACTCAGACCAATCTCAATGCTTCGCTCATGCTGAGAATATTATGTCATCGGAGAGAAGCAAGGCGGCGGCCGTCGGAGTGGCAGGTAAGTGTCATTTTAATTATTTTTAAATATGCATTTCGGTTTTGTTGGATTTCCCTCCGCCCCACCACTAAGCAATTATAGCAGCTGCTACTGGTCCTGTGAGCAGAATTGACGCAGCACACAGGCCTTCGCATCACAAGATCCCCCTTTTGACGGCATCCTCAACGACGGCGCAGAACTTTACATCACAGCCCTGATGCTTCTTAGCAACTGCCGCTGTGCGACGCATCCTTGTCGCCGGACTTCGCATTGCAAGCTCCTCATCCATGGCAACCTTGATGATGATGCAGGACTCCACTTTGTTGCCCTATAGCTTCCCCCGCAGCTTCCTCGGATCTTGAAACACTCTGCAGACCAGAAATTAAAGTACTTTATGCAGTGAGCTTAAGTGGTTCCCTGTATCTGACCTGCGCTCCTTCGCAGTTGACCTGTACTTGTGGCTTTTTTCCGGTCCTGTGCGACCAGATAACTACAGTTGACACTCTGCTTCTAAGCACTAGTTTCACTTAAAGCTATAAAAAATTGCATATCTCTGGTTTTACTGATTGGAATTTTGTCGTTTTGGTCTAAAAAATGTGTTACATTTTACTCTATTTTTCTAAATTGTTGTGGAATTTTGTTTTGTGTTGTGTTCACATATTGTCTTTAAGTTAAGCCTGACTGCTTTGGGCCAAGCTACTAAAGGGTTAAGCACTGGTTAATTTAGGGTTCCTAGTAACTTCACCTTAACAGAAATAGTGGTTGCTGCTTCAGTAGGGTTTCACCCCCATCAACAAGTAACCCAATTTCCAACAACAGCTGACTAGCTAGTTCTGATATCAGGAGTTGCCTGATATAAGGACATTTTGACCATGAATATATTCATAGAGAACTCTATTTTGTGATTCTGCCTCTTATATATTTGCAGGCATCGTCACCTTTTACATTCGTTTCAAACAAGTTGAGGCACTCAACGCAGAGGACCGCAAGATGGCCAAGTTGAACAAAGCCGGCCTCGTGCTAGGCTTGATAAGTTGCTTTGGTCTTTGCATCGTGGCCAACTTTCAGGTTTGTACTCTGGCTTCTTATTCACTGCTGACAACTGGTTGAGAATTATGTTAATTTTAAAGTATTTTTATTTTAAAATATATAAACATGGCGGGCCCTATTCACAGAACTAACTTAAGACAAAATCCTAAACTTACTACCATTTTGGTATTCACAGAAGGCACTTACTCATTTTGGTATTCACAGAAGGCACTTACTCATTTCGGTATTCACAGAAGTTAGGAGTCCTAACTTTAGGACTCCTAAATGCCTTCTGTGAATACCGAAAGTCTTAAAATTAGGATTTTTTTGGGTTTAGTAGTAGTATAGTTAGGACTCCTAACTTTAGGACTCCTAAATGCCTTCTGTGAATACCGAAAGTCTTAAAATTAGGATTTTTCTCAATTTAGTAGTCCTAAATTTAGGACTCCTAACTTTAAGACTCCTAAATGCCTTCTGTGAATACCGAAAGCCTTAAAATTAGGATTTTTCTCAGTTTAGGAGTCCTAAGATTAGGACTCCTAACTTTACAACTACTAAACTGAGAAAAATCCTAATTTTAAGGCTTTTGGTATTCACAGAAGGCATTTAGGAGTCCTAAAGTTAGGAGTCCTAAATTTAGGACTACTAAATTGAGAAAAATCCTAATTTTAAGACTTTCGTTATTCACAGAAGGCATTTAGGAGTCCTAAAGGTAGGAGTCCTAACTATACTACTACTAAACTGAGAAAAATCCTAATTTTAAGACTTTCAGTATTCACAGAAGGCATTCAGGAGTCCTAAAGTTAGGACTCCTAACTTCTGTGAATACCGAAATGAGTAAGTGCCTTCTGTGAATACCAAAATGAGTAAGTGCCTTCTGTGAATACCAAAATGGTAGTAAGTTTAGGATTTTGTCTTAAGTTAGTTCTGTGAATCGGGCCCATACACACGCACACACTCGTTTATACCTCATTAACTTTCTGCCTATTTTCATTTATGTTCAACCCCCATTGACAAACATTTCTTTCTGGAATTTCCTTAACTGCTGCCTGTAAATGTGTTGGTTCATTAATATGCTTAGCGTTGGCCTGTGGCATCACATGCGTGAAAATTTGTCCAGTCAGTAGCTCTGGGAAAGTGAACATTTTGCCTGGGGTGAGTGTTGTAACAGCGCATCTTATCGGATATGGTTCTTTGTTGCGTTGAGCCCCATGCCTTGATTGTATCGTGTTTCATGGCTGAGTATTAGCAAGCCATCAGGATGTCTGCTATCGCTGCTCTGGTCAGCTATTGCTTCCTCCCTGAGGGGTGGCTTTGGTACTTCCGCTAGCAGAGGTGTTACTGACCACCTTGGAGCGCGCGATTGCCCAACATCCGGTTTAATGTTGGTGGGCTTCAAATACATAATTTGTCTTTTCCTAAGTATATGTGATGGGTTTATGAAGTCAATTAGGCATGGAACAGAGGGAAAACAGCACAGTTCTTTAATTTTTGAAGATCCCTCTCCAGGGAACATTAACCGGGTGGGATGAGAGGGGAGGAAGGCTACGGAATCTCCCAGAAGGAGCGTTTGACAAAATTAGTGATTGATGGTGAAAGGAAATTGAAAGCCCAACGAGGTGATTGAAACTGGGGAAAACCCTGATATGATCCCAAAAATATTTTACAGGATGATTGGACCTGAACCTTGCTGATCTTTTTGGATGCAAGATAGTACATTTTAGAGCACATAGTGTGAACAACTGATTGATTGATTTGCAAACTTCTAGAGGACGCGATTGCCCAAGGTTGTCTTGGAGCTAGCATAGTTAACATCCAGTCACAGAATCACTGACAGCATGCACATAGCCCAACCGAGCTATAAAGGAAAAGAGACTAGCCACGTTTTTACATGCTTGAGGAAACGAAGCAGATTAGTCTGACCTTTTATGTGCTGGGGCAAGCTGGTCCAAAGAACACATGTAGTATGAACAAGGCTACGGCCGCCCCAGACCACTTTAAACATTTTTTATTGACATTTTGATCAGAAGAACAATTGAAGATATTCCAGTATTTTTGCACAGTACATACAAATTGACTCAGTAGGGTATACATTAGTGCAGCAGCCGATGCATTGTGATAGGTGGGGTTCATGCTAACCTTAGCTCGTGGGCCATTGGCATACATTGCAGCTTGTACCCAGTCTGTTATGTTGTTCCAATCAGTCACTTGTCTCCGACAATGAGTCTATGAGTGGGGGTTCACATATATTTCCACGATAAATATTCCAACCTCCCCACACCCGTGTCCATTTTCGGGGGCAGCCTCTGTGCACATAAACTGATTTCTACACTATCATAACGCTGTCTATATCTTTGCTCCACTGGCCCAGGGTAGGGGTTAGATGGGATCCCCAGTGCTACGCAATATTACGCTTTGCTAATGTCATGCCTTCTGTCACCCAGTCTTGTGCTGTGTGGTTGAGATCCATAGGTTCCCACACATTAAGAAGGCACCTTTTCGGCTCTAGGAGAATCGTGACCTTCGTGACTTGTGATAATGTGCTCATCATTGTGGTCCAATAAACCACAACTTTCGGGCAAAGCCAGAGGGTGTGGACGAATGTACCTGGTGCACCGCATTGTCTGAGGCAGAGTGGTGTGTCTGTCCGGTTAATTTTGTGTAGGAGTTTCCTAGTATAATAGGTGCGGTGTAGGATTTTGAATTGTATTAACCTGAGTTTTTACGATATCGCAACCTCTTTCGCAGACGTCAATGCCTCTTGCTAAACTGCGCCATCCATTTCACCCACCTCCTTCTCCCATTTAGCTTTAAGGGCCGCAGTGGGATCTGGATGATTATTTATTAGTCTCCGATATGTTTTGTAGTGAAGGTAGCTTCATACACTGCTATGTTAGCATAAGCGCGTTAGCTTTTAGAAAGCCATCTTGCCACTTTTGCAGCTTTTGCACGCTACACTGCAGATACATGTTATTATTTGAGAACTGCTTGCTTGCCTTTTCTTCACATGAGAACTGTCTGTTGTTCACCTCCCTAGACGTGCACTGCGACCTTGGTCTGAACATTGTGTGCAAAACACTTTGAGCAGCCAGACAATGTATGTTTTTGAATCCAGGTTGATCGGCCCACTCTCTAGTCATAATATGCACACAGCTGCAAATACCTGAATGTCGAGAGCCTTTAATATTACAGTTTGCATGCGTTTGAAACACATTCTGGAGAAGAACATTTCCAGGCGCAGAGCAAAGCTGATCTTGTGATGTGATCCACATAAAGCTGATCTTTACGGTATGGGGTTCCCCATTCAAGCCTAGAGACCTTCTACTAGTCTAATAATATTAGTTTACTAGCAAAAGGAAGGTGGCTGTATTCCACTGTCATTTATACTATGATTTCTCCTTTCATTTTCTATGGTATTGTAACAATGCTGATGGTTTTAATTATAATCATTTGTCTGCTTATGTTAGCCAAAGTACTGCATCTTAGGACACGTAGTTTATAAAATAAACCTTTTAAACTTTACCGTGTCTCTGATTACTTTGTTGTGGATTGATATATGTATAATAGCGAACAGGTATTTCTGATTCCCACCATTCCTGAGAATACTCTAAGTCGTTTGTTCTGGGTTGTCTATACATTGGGACCTCCGAGATAATACGGATAACGAATGGGACACTGATGCTAGTCGGATAGGGGTTCTGGGTACTGAGGTGAGTTTTTGGTACACCACAATTCACTGAGGTCCTGGTTTCCTGCGCATAGTTCTGTGCATGAGCAGAATCCCTGCAACAGTTTGTGAGATGGCCTTTTTAGTGAGGTGGACTATAAGGAGTCTATCTTCCAGTGGTGAAGATTCTTTAAGCTGTGTACCTTGTGGAATTAGTACCGTGAGTGCATGTCCGATCTGTGTGTATCGGAATAGTTCCGTATGTGCCAATTCGTATGTGGTCTGTAATTGAACAAATGGGACAATTTCCCCTTTGAGATTGCTAACAAGTCCCACTGTCGAAAGCCCTTTGTGTGACAAAGTTTGCCCAGTGTTTCCGTGTCCCATAATGGCGTGGCCTGTGTCATTACTCCCTCCCAACCCATCGCCCGTTGCGCCGCGAACCATATGCTGATAGTGTGCGCTGTCGGACCTGTAAGGTTGGTTTTCCTGACTTTGTTGTAAAGTGCGCCCATAATCCCTGCAGCTCCCAGGAGGTGCCTACCCATACGATATGCGGGGTCATTCTGGGATATGTGAAGCCATTGATTTATAACTAAGAGCTGAGAAGCCCAGTAGTATAATTTGATATCAGGGAGGGCAATGCCCCCGTCATACCAGCTTCTCATGAGTTTATTTAGGGCTATGCGTGTCGCCTTCCCATCCCACAGCAGACTGCTCACTTCTGCATTTATCTCCGTGAAATACTTTGGAGCAACGGGAATGGTGTATTTTGTAGTGCATATAGGAATCTGGGGAGTACCATCATTTTGAAAAGGGCTGCTCTTCCCAGTAACATTAATGGGAGTGAGCGCCAGTGCTTAACATCATGACGGAACCTCATCAGGGGCTTCGAGAGGTTTTCAGCAATTAAATGTGTTTTATCATGTGTTACATATATCCCCAGATATTTAAACCCTCCAACAGCTATTCGAATGTCACATCTCCGTGGAAGCCGCGGTAGGGAGGCGTGCAATATGTAGAGAAGCGACTTAGCCCAATTAATGGTGTAACCTGATACCCGTCCATACGATGCACATATATCTAACAGGCAGTTAATTGAGTGCGCCGGAGATACCAAATACAACAGTATATCGTCCGCATAAAGCGGAATTTGTCTAAGGACCGCAAATAGGAAGGGCAATTCGACGAGGTCGAACGCCATACGTGCAACCAGTGATAAAATAACTGCGTCCTCTTCTATAGTAGATTTGCGTGCCATGACCCCATGCAGGCGCCTCAGATTAAGTGCCGTGTTCCGATTTGGCATAAATCTGGATTTATCCAGGGGGATCACGGTGGCGAGATGTGGCAGCAGTCGCGTGGCAAGCTTTTGCCAGTATTTTCGCGTTAATTAAAGAGATTGGTCGATACGACATACACTCATACGGTGGCTTGCCGGGTTTAGGAATTGCCACTATGGTGGCCAGGCGCTGATCCCGAGGTAAGACTCCCTGTTCCAGACTGTCAGTGTACATATTAAGTAGATGTGGTATGACACTGGACGCCGCTTTCTTATAAAATTCCACCGGAATTCCATTGGGCCCTAATGCTTTTCCTGTGTGCAGGGCGCCTATTGCCAATTCTTGGTCCTCCGTCGTTAGGTCTTTTTCTAGAGTCTCAACCGTTTTAGGGGACAGTGTGGGCATTTTTATGTCTTTGAGGAATTCTACATTTTCCTCCATCGTGTTGGTGGCTGTTGGGGTGTAAACTGTTTTATAATGCATAGCCAAGGCTTCCGTTATTTGTTGGGGCGTATTCGTTATTTCGCCATTGTCGAGCCGGAGCTGTGCCACCCATTTGCTGGCTTGCTCCTTTTGATCCAATCATGCCAAGAGTTTTCCCGCCTTATCTCCTAGTTTATAGACAGTGTGTTGCATTTTAGTGTGTTTGGGTTTTGCTTCTTCCCATTCGTAGGCCCTGTATTCTTGTTGTGCTAAGTGCACCCTGTGCGTTGTGTCCTCATCTGGGTCTGCAGCATGAGCCGCTTCCGCCCAGGATAGGTCCTGTTCTAAACTCTCAATGTGTTGTTGCTGAGCCTGCTTATGACCAGTTATTAGGGAGATAGCCTGCCCTCTCAAAACTGTTTTGTAAGCCTCCCACAATGTTGCTGGGGACCGGATCGAGTGTTGGTTTTCCGCAAAGTAGTTTGTCGTCACTTTAAGGAGACCATTGCTGATCTTACGGTTTTTGAGGTAACAGGGGTGAAGCGGGAACAGCCTATGCCGTCTGGAGAGTGGTCTGAGATACCCCTGGGTAGGTGCGCGATCCCGGTTACCCCCACTAGCCCAGTTGCCAATGTAAAAATCTAATCTAATCTGGAAAGGCTGTTATGCACGCCCGAGTGGAATGTGTATTGTTTCTCAGTAGGGAATCTATTTCTCCACACGTCTATTAGGCCTAGAGCCTCCATAAACTCTGCTAGTTTGAGGTTTGCGCCGTTAGGGTCTTTGGGGGGTTTTCTGTCTATGGAGGCGTCTAAAGGAGCATTAAAATCACCCCCTAGTATAAGTTCCCCATGTGGGAGGGCCAACAGAAATTTCCCCAGAGCTGGGAAAGTTACTTGGTGTAGTGTCGGTGGAATGTGAACCGTCACTATGTTGTAACTTTTACCGTCCCATTGACATGTTATTGCAGCAAACTGTACTAGATCATCCTTACGAGATCCAGTAACTATCAAGGGGAAGCGTTTATTGACCAAGATCCCTACTCCCCGCGAACCAGTGGTGAAGTCAGAGTGTACAACCATTTTAAATCCCAACCTGTCTAAGGCTTTACAGGCCGTTCCCGTGAGATGTGTTTCCTGGAGGAGTGTAACAGCAGGCCCTTTGCGTTTCAAATATTGTAAAACGAATCCCCGTTTTATTTGATCACCCAGGCCATTTACGTTCCATGATAGTATCTTGAATGGAAGGTGTGCGGGGCAGGCGGGCCTTGGCTGGGGACTCGGGTTGCTATCCACCCTGTGGAGGTGTGTCGTGGTCATCTGCTATTGGAATTGAGTGTTGAGTCGTCAGCATAGAACCAACTATGTTGTCGCCATGTATGCACCGTAAGTATGTATCATGCGTCAATTTCAAAACTGGAACTAAACAATAAAATTCCCCATTAACTGTGCCCTTCCCTCCACCCCCCACCCTGCCTTCCTGCTCCGCGGATTTAAAACTACCCACCACCCCAGCTCAGCAGAGTGCTTTATCCCCATAACTGTGTACTCGCGTAAAGGGGGAAGTTACTCCGTGTTTCTTGTCCATTCTCCTTGAGTGTTCGTTGTCTATTGCGACCCATCTGTGTCGCTCCGTTACTTGGCTCAACCTCTGAGTATCATCGGGGGTAGCACGTGAGATCAGCCACTGGAAGCTCGTTGACTCATTGAGTGTGACACCACAGGGTCAGTCCTAGGTCTGGTCTATACGGTATTACAATCTCTACTACGTTCGCATCTCTTAACTTTCGTATGGTGTCGCTGACATGCATTATAGTGCTTAGGTGAGGATCTCGCTGGGTATATTGTCAATCTGAGTTGCTTTTGGCGTTCAGTTGAGTACCGGTCGATGCTTCAGCGTTTGTCAATTCTACTAAGGCCGGTGTAGTAGATTGTTGCTGTCGTTTCGGTCCTTGTCGTCCGGGTCGTGTGGCTGGCCTCCATTCCTCCAGCCATTTGTGAGCCTCCTCCGGTGTAGTGAAGAACCAGCTTTTCCCTTCTGCCTCCACCCATAGTTTTGCTGGAAAGAGCATGGCATACTTGAGTTCTCTGTTACGCAATTCTTATTTTACGTCGAGAAAATTGCGGCGTTGCTTTGACACAGCTGCTGGGTAGAGGGTCACATTACTGTTATCAACCTTAAGTGGAGGGGCAATACGAGCCACCTGGAGAATCGTGTCTCGGTCCTAAAAGTTAAATATGCGTACCAGTATAAGTCTGGGGGGCGCCTGGTCTGGGTCTACCCCCCGGCACTCTGTGTGCTCTTTCCACTCAAAAGAAGCGTATGATAGACCTCGCGGTTGCAGTTCATTTTGGACCAGGTCTTCCACGAAGAGGTCCAGGGCCGGCCCATTGACGCTTTCCGGAACACCGACCACGGGAATATTATTGTGTCGTGAGCGACCTTCTTGATCATCGAGTTTTTCAGCCATTTGCTTGGTTGCCAGCTCCAGCTGGCGGACCTGCGGTTGTAGGGCCGCTGTGTCAGTCGATAGTGTTGCCATAGTGGTTGCTACTTCTGTCAGTCTGGTGTTTATTTTGGAGACATCTGCACGCAGCAAGGATATGTCGGACGAGATGGAGCCAATGGACGTTTGCATCTGTTGCAGGGTAGCCATCACATCTTTTAGAGTTATTTCTTTTGGCTTGGCAGTCTTCAGGTCGCCGCTGTTGCTCGCATGTGGGGAGAGTGCCTCCGATTGGTCTTTATGGAAGGTGTATTTGTCCAATTTGTTGCTCTGCACCCCGCGCTGTCCTCTGCCCCCCATTGTTGCTGGAGCTGCAAGTGAGGCGTCTGGGCACCGGGTAAGCAGTATTCACCACTGCCTGCCAATGGGGTTGAACTCACCCCTGCTGCCTTCCGGTTTTCCTGCCCCCCCAGTAGCCCCCTATGATGGGCCGACTTTACCAGAGGAATTTTGCCCGGAGGTCCTTTCTGCACAGAGTCTGCTATTTCACTCCTCCACTATCAAAGCCCCATGTACAGTGTTGGGGTTTGTAGATGTTCCCTGACAGATGTTCAGTGCTGTGTATATGTTGCCAGGGATATATGGCACTTAGCCTGATCCGCGACAACCAGCCAGCAGCGCTTTGTCTTTGTCCCAAAAATCCAATCCTGTGTCTATTGCGCCCAGAAGGCAGAGTTGAGGTCCTGAACCAGCAGGATGCCCGCCGTGGCGTTTCTATTATTGAGCCCGCGTAGTGGGGGGGCCTTTATCTGGTGTGGTGGGTGGCTGTAATATGAGCAGCGGGCCGGTTGTCTGTAGTCGCAGGGTGCACCCCCTGGCCGAGTCTATAACATTGAGCGTGATTCGAGACACCGGCCTGCTCTATTTCGGCGTTTACGGCCGCACGCTGGTTCCACAATAATCATCGCACCTATGGGACGCCATTTGCATTTGCGCCAGGCTCACTGTTCATCCAGCCGCACAGATCTGTCTGCGGTGCCCCTCACTGCACCGCACGTCTCCTGCCCCTTTTTCTTGCACAGATCGCCTCGGAGTTGGATGATGTCACACCTGTTTCGCTTGGCCCTCGCCGCACGCAAGGCCCCGGCTCGTCTGCAACTTGAAGGACGAGGCTCCACCCCTCAGTCTTCTGCGGTTACTGTGGCACCCACGGGGCTCAGATCTGCCGTGTTTTCTCCGCTGGACATATCGGAGTCGCTGCCGATGGTCAGGTCTTACAGGGTAGCTGGATTTATAACAGGATTTCAGGGGAAGGCTGAAACGGTCGCCGGAGCTCTCTTCGGCTGCGGCCATTTTCGTCGGTCGCAAGCTACGCCCCCCCAGACCAATTTCTTAATTCTAGAAACTATTACTGACTCGGCCGTGGCAGAACATAGGGGTCTCTTAGGGAGTAGCAACTGAATCTGCTTCTAAGATATACTGGTTCTGACCCGTGTAGCGCTTTAAGTGCCAAATACAAGGCCTTAAAAGCAATCCTCTTCCTTACCGGGACCCAATGAAGCTCCATCAAAGCTCCAGCTACAGACTTAAACTTTGGAATGTTTTTCAAAAGGCTGTAGGTGCATTTTGTAACATCTGCAACTTATTTAGTGATCTCTGTCTAATGCCCATATAAAGGACATCTGGACAAGACTAAAGAAATGGGCACCGTTTTTTTCAAATCCGGAGGAATGAAAGGTAGTACTTTCTTCAACATTTTTAAGATAAAAAGGCAAGATGAGGATTGTGTATTTATCTGAGCCTCAAATGACAGTTCTGCATCAAAAATTATGCCTAAATTCCTAACTTTGGGAACTGGCATTGGAAGAGAGCCGAGTGACTCAGGCCACCATGCATGACCCCAAATATTGATCTCCCTCCCAAAAATTACAGCATTTTGCTCATCCAGCCATCTATGGCTCGCAGGCATCTATTGAATTGATAGTGATATGATTGTCACCCAGTACATCAGAAATAGGTGCTTTTTAATACAGCACATATTTTGCATTTCATAGGATCTAGAAAGATAATTTGCAGTTTGAACATGCACTGTAACGGGTATTCCCAGTTCCCCAATTCATACAGGCCATGTTTAGCAGTTTACATCCAGGGCATTTCAGCATCACAGACCTGACTCAAATAGTCTGGTTGCTAGGCAAGCCCAACTCGACAGTCATAGTGTGGCGTTGAGCCTAGCTGATTAACTCTCTCCACTTTGCCTTCAAACTAGGTGATTGATGGTACTTGAGTGAACTTCATTTGCATTGTTATTCTACTTGAGATACAAGGCTTGTTGAGTTCTTGAGGGTTTCTACTGAGGCCACCAAGATAGCATTCTGACTGACGTTTGAATGGGTATTTCTTCTTCCCAAGATTAAATCGAGACTTGTGAGACCAGTGAACTATAGTCAAGGCCACCCATTCCCCAGCTAAGGAGTTGGGGATTACATTGGCACAGTGGTCCCTCGTGACACAGCACAATAACTACTCACAGATGGACCGAGGTTGTGACCAGTGATTTCTTATCTGAAAGCACAGATTATTTTCAGATTCATCTCATCATGTGTGTTAGCACTCCAAGAACAGCTGCCACCTCAACATAAAGGTGACTTAAACACATCCAACCCCAAAAGTACTATTTCAATATCTTTTCTTCACCATAACAAGTCTAGCTCCCTAGACTCTTGGCTTTGAGTTGGGCTAATCAAGCTTGATTGAAACAAACTTGAGAAACAGGTTCTAGAAGTTTCATGAGTGTTCTAATTTTCTATATTTTTATAGTCGTTACATCTAACTCTCTCTTTATATTTCCTTCTCCAAAGTGTATTTGTATCATTTCAGAGTTAAAAACTTTGCATAGCCTTTTTTCTGTATTCATTTTTCCAATTCACTGTTAGATTGTTTCGCTTTAGTAATGGGATCCACTTCTTACAAGCCCTGTGGATGTTTGTCTAAAATGGCACCCAAAAACGGTTGTAGCGAGTGAATATACCTCCTGCCAGCGGCATTAGTTCTGAAAGAACTTCAAGAGGAATTTTGAGTGGGGGTACACAAAAGGGCCCTAAATGCAGGATGACAAATGGACATCTGTGTACTGTAGGTAGGCTGTATGGCTCCTTTATGTAAATATACCTGAGCCAGAAGGCATTACTGAGCAACTGAGTGTTATAGGTTTGAGTTGTAATGCAATAAGGAGAGTTGTACAAGAAGGACATAAGGGAACTATTCGTTTTTCAGAAGGGTTTTGTCATTACTAGAGGTCAATCAAAGGATGTTGACTTAAAGATGGAAAGTCTGCTAACGTTGGTTCAAACATAGAGGACAGACACTTAAGAACAGATTTGGTGCCATAAAGCTGATTTGAGGATGACTTGGAAAACGTACAGCTCAAAAGACTAATTATGAAGACTAAGTATGATTTTCAAAATGTAGATATTAGGGACATGATCAAGAAGACTAAGAAGAAACCCTCTATTTGCAAAATCTAGCCTCCCATTATTGAGCTACAAGGAATCTGGGATCCATGAATGTTGCCCACCTCTGCCACAGCAAACCCAGATGTATTAAACACAGAAGGAGATCCTGCAAAGTCGTGGGCCCCTACCTCTAGAACAAAGTATACCCATAAGAGCTGAACTTTAGTTCAGAAAATACCTGAAACATAATTTTTACAGGGATCCTAATGAACTTATGTTTGCCAATATCTATCCAGTGTGCAGCAATAAGGCTCCGCTAAATCGTGCATTACATTATTTATATTGCTTTATATATTAACTTTGCATTTAATAAAATCTCAAGACATTTCTACTGTGGGATTTGTGAGGAAGAAGGATGGTCCATACGATGTACCTCAATTAGTTCTACCTAGTTTTACCCAATTCATCATAGACTTAAGGGATGACCCCCTATGATGTGCTGACGAGTGTACAGGCCACCATGTATTTAATAGTTAACTGGAGGGAGCTAAATTATTGCAATATAAACCTAGCAAAATCTGAAATGCTCCCAGTTTTTTACAAGCTGAACCTTTGCAACAAATCCATATGCAAAGCAATCTGTGGGTATGTCCCCTCCCCCAAGACAAAGTTAGAAACATGGGAATCTTGCTTGACTGTAATTTATATATGAGTACTCATAGCCGCTATGTCACCAAATCCTGTTTCCATAAAATAAGGTTCCCAAGGAGAGTCCTGTCCTTCCCTCACAAAGTCATGACAGCCAATGCCTTTGTACACGCCAGACTCGATTCTGGCAGCGCTGCGTACCTGGGTATTCCCAAGGCCTCTGTTGGCAGACTCCAGAAATTACTGAATTACCTGGTTAAAAGCATCTTTCAACTGAAGAGATTTGACTCTCACCCTCTTTCCAGGAACCTCTGCACTGGCTCCCTGTAAGTAAAATAATCCAATTTAAATCAGCCTGCATCATGTATAAGATCTTTGCCGACAGAGCCATGTCTTCCTTCACCATAAATTCAGGGAATTGTTAGAGGCGCCCTCTCTCAAACTCTCTCACTGGGACGGCCATGTCTTAGGTGTACTAGGAGCCAAAGTATGCAATTCTTTCCCAACGTGGATTTGGGCCATTCCATACTTACTACAGTTTAGAAAAGCCATTAAAACCTGAATATTTAGCCGGTAACCCACCTCCCCCTTCCTTCACCCCCAGGCTCCTGAATGTAACACAAGCGCCAAGAGAGTCTATTAGAGTGTTAGAGTGCTAGATAAAATCCCATTCCGAAATAAGTAAAGCTTTAACATTGCCTCAAAACCCGTCTGTTCTTTGATTTAAAGTCAGGCGGATGGTTTCCTAGTTCTGCATATTGACGTTATAACTTCACCCACTAAGCCTGCATTAACTCCAGATCTTAGTGGCAGTACCACAGATGGCACAAGATCTTTTTAGCACCAAATTGAGAGACTCTTTGGCTTTGCATTAATAGCTACTTTTCATCAGAGGATTGGCACCAATTATCACGATAACTAACAAAGGCAGCAGTCGTCATGTTATTCAAATCAATTATTTAAAACCATCACTCAGTGACCATGACTATGTGTACCCACTGTCTCATAGTCTAAAACACCACTGTTTATAAACACTAGGGATATCTAATCATTGTATTTTTTTAATAAGTTAGACTATTGCTGGTCAGTCCTGTTACTTAGAAGGTGATACAACTGAGTTGTTTAAAGATGGTTACATTCTGTATTTTCAGGAGACTTGGTTGAGGAAGGGTTTTTGTCATTAATTCTAATGAGGCGACTAGTACTTTTTTTAAGAGCTGCCAAAGGAGGCCATCTATCTTGCTTAAGACTGGATTGAACTAGCAGGTTACTTATCAGACCTCTAAAAAAATTGCTGGGTCTGCATTTAACTTTCCTGCCTGATTTATTGAAATTAATTGATGTTATTTTGTTTGTGGACCTAACGCCGGGTACAGTCGCCTGGATCTGTTGGATAAGGTTTTTGCTTTTATGTACGATTTTTATCAGCTTCACGCTTCTACTGTAATATTCTTATTTGGAGATTTTAACTCCAGCATTGCTGTCGAATCCTATAGTGAATATGGTGTGTAGTAATAGGATGAGTGATGGGCATTAGATACACTGCAGAGTACTAATTCCAGGTGACCACTAACCTATATTGACAACTGTATGTCTTAGTATTCCCTTTCTTTACAACTTAAATACGCTTCGTAGACATCATGTTTGTTCAAAGCAGGTAATGAACAAATAGGAATGTGTATACAATTTTAATATTCCGAATGGTTACTGAGCATTAGCAACGATTTGCCCAACCCCTCTTCTTGTCTTTTAGAATGGTAAACTAATTAATAGGCATGCTAATTAGACTGAATAGGTATGTCTTCCTCCTTCCCACTTTCAATGAACAAGATTCCAAATAAATTATCTTTTCATCCAAAGCATTCAACTATCAAATATAGGTCTGCAAGAGTGATTTTGCGTGCAAAATATTCCTATAATATTGGAGATTCATTCTTTTCCTCCCAATCTAATTTTCAATTCTAGACCAGGTTTATTGATCATGCTTCTTCCAATCTGCAAACACTTCAGATCTGGCGAGTTAGTGCTAGAATTACATGCCAACAACACAATCTTGAATACCCTCCAGATATTTTCTCTATTTCTGATTCTCCTGTTCTCTAGCCATTCGTCTGCCTCTGTCTCACATTATGTTTCTTTCTCCTTCTGTCTGTTTCCTCTCTTTCTCCCTCTTTCTCTTCCTTTTCCTGATGTGTCAAATTCAGGCCTGTGTAGAAAATTATAGTTCAGTGAGCGCAACACTCGGTACTAGTGTTGATCCTGCACCTACACTGGCTTTAATGTTCTTGAGTTGGAACTTAACGCAACCAAGGTACAGACCTTGGGAAAGTTATTTTCATGTATGGGCCACTTACTCTCATATGATGTCTTCTAAGAGACTTACCACTGTTGTTCTTATTATTTATAACAGTCTTCAATTCTGGGTACTAAACAAACATTTTGGCCTATTTGCCGTTCACACTGCCTATCACTTTATTTAAACGAACATTGCATGTGACAATGTGTAAAAATGTATTGACGTGCATTTTTTATTTATGTTGATGTGATAAAACTAAAGGGTTTTATTGTTCGTAAACTGAAAATCAACAAATCTTTTCCCTGTTTTCTTTCAGAAAACTACTTTCATAGCCATGCACATCATTGGCGCCTGCCTGACTTTCGGACTAGGGATGCTTTACATTCTGGTTCAAACAATAATTTCCTACAAGATGCAGCCGTACATACATGGCAAAGGCGTTTTCTGGATACGACTTGCAATATTTGTATGGTGTGCATCAAGTGTCGTAAGTAGTATCCTTTCCTGTGCAATTTGTCTTTACAGCTAAAAGGGCCTGGATTTTAGGAGTGCTTCTGAGTTGACTTCCGCAGCCTAGGAAACATTTATCTTCAGGGATTTAGTGTGATTATGGTCAATGAATAACAACCAACAGCAGCATAAGAGAATGGCTCCTACCAACCTCAATCGGGTGATTTTTCTTTTCTCTGACTTTTTAAATAGTTGTATCATCTGGTTCGAGGCATGTGGGCTGCTGAATTCATATCTGTGCATAGATCGCCGCCTAGTGTTGGGTCCGGATGTTTGCACGTTGTTGTCCTGGAAGAGTCTTCGAAGTATCCTGAGATAGATGACTCTTCCCCTGGACTACAGTGCGCATGGGCATCCTCTCCATCCTCAGATTGTTTTTTTCCGCCATTGGGTTCGGATGTGCTTATCTTGACTCAAGTTAGGAAAATCTAGTTTCAGGCCAAAAGGCCTTTAGTTTTCGACGGTACTGTTCCCGATCGGTATCGACAGTTTACAGGCTAGTTTACTAATTTAAACAACTTTCCGGATCCACTAAATCCGACCATCGACCGAACTTCGACGATGGAATCGAGGACCCCATTCAAGCGGTGTCCTGTTTGCCACGCCAAATACCCCCATATCGACGTCCACCCGGTGTGCAACAAATGCCTCTCACCGGATCATGACGAATCAAAATGCATGGCCTGTGCCCGATTCCGATCCAAGAAGACTCTACGGAATCGACGAGCCGCGAGACTTGAAGCGCAGCAAGCGGCACCGGCCCCAACCAACATCTTCAGCACCGAAGACGAAGATGTCGAAAGCGTGGAAAATATGCCCTCCAGCCCTACTTCCGAACACGGTTCCCGAGCGGAAGATGTCGATGAAGAGCTTTTTCACAGGGAAGAAGCCGACGATGAGGTAGGAGACTACGACGAGGCCTTAGGGGCCGAAGAAGGTAGCTCCGGCGAGGAGCAAGGCCTACCCGTCCAAATAGAGGATATCCCAGTGAATCCGACAACGGCTCCGGTCGAGGGATCGCCTTCGGGCCTTACCCAAGACCAATCCCGCAGTTCTTTGGCCCCGCCCTCTGGCCCGGCCACGGACATTCAGCGAGAGCCATTGTTACCAAAGAAGACTGGTTTCCCTACTACAAACCCGAAACCAATCATCACTCCGGTTCAACAGAAACCAAAAGTGAAACTGACACTGGTCGGCTCGAGGACCTCCACACCTTCGATGCCAGCCAAACCCGTCGGCTCCGACCGCACCAAAAGGGACTTCGGTGCCGCACTCGCTGCAGCAGATGTCGGCGCCGACCCGAAAAGAAAATCCATCGGTGCCGTCAAAGCGCCAAGGCCCCCGGCACAGAAACAATCGGCACCAGCCATCAAGGTGAAAATGGCCACTGCATCACTATCCACCTTGAAGACAGCGACTAAGGTACATTCATCGACGCCGTCGGCGGCTCCTACCCCTCCTCGGCTCGATGACCCGGTGTCTCCGAAGACGTCCACACCTGCCTCTACGGAACCTCTCGGCGCCAAAGAACCGTCGGCGTTCCAGGTGCAACAGGTGGCAGCATCCTTGCAACGGATCAGGGAAAAGGCAGCCCTCCAGACCTCGTCGGGCTCAGAACCGAAACGGGCACAGAAGGCACCTTCGGCACCGGCCCATATCACCTTTGGTTTGCCGCCACCCACGGCGCCAAAGATGTTCGAAATCAGAACCCGCGTTACCCAGACAAGGTCCCCATGTACCGAACACTCTACTACTGGGACATCACCGTCCCACTTCATCGACGCCGACACCGGCAGGCTTATGCTCCGAAAGCGAAAGATCACTTCGGGGCACGCTCTGGACTCTTATAGGATTCCACTGAAACAAAAAATGCCGGCGGAATCGGAACCAGTTCTTTATGAACGCATCCACACTCCTTACACAGATCCATCATTCTCTCCAACGCACTCCGATCCCGATGCGCTGGAGGACTACATGGGTGACAACACCACCTACCCCGAAGACATGGACCCTGAGGGCCAGCAAGACCCTGATCAGGTCTGGGATGACCCAGTGGAGCCAGGTGCCGCTCTGGATACACAGGACACACAACTTTATGGCGCAAAAACGTCCCCCACAGAGGACACTGCTGCATTCAATGCCCTCATCGAACGGGCCGCAGCCAATCATGGAGTGACACTATCGAGGATGATTTCTTGGTGGACACCTTCGCATCCTCCGAGAGGACTGTAAAAACTCTTCCCATGTTAAAAGGTGTCCTCAAGCCAGCAAAGGACATTTTCAAAGAGACCACAAGGGCACGAGTGATAAACCCCAGGATCGAGAAAAAATACAAACCCGCACCTGGGACCCCACGTACATTAGGAGCTAATTGCCTCTGGACTCCATTGTGGTTGCCAATGCTCGCAAATGGGCACACTCGCAGTCAACTGGTGATGCTCCTCCCCCGGACAAAGAGTCCAAGGTTCTAGAGACCTCCGGAAAACGAATTGCAGCCCAGGCAGCAAACATATGGCGAATCGCCAATACACAGGCCCTCCTAGCTCGCTACGACCGCTCACACTATGACACGTTAGAGACCCTACTCCAACACCTGCCAGACGAATACAAAGAGGCAGCGGAGCTCCTCATCAGGGAGGGACAACTGCTCACAAACGCATCCATCAAGTGTGCACTAGATGCTGCAGACACTGCTGCTCGGGTACTAAACACCAGCGTCATGCTACGCCGACACGCCTGGTTACGAATCTCCGGATTTAAACCTGAAGTCCAAAATAACATCCTCAATCAACCGGTCAACCCCGACTACTTATTTGGACCGGAGGTTGACGCCACCTTAGAAAAGATAAAAAAAGACACAGACACTGCGAAGTCAATGGGGGCTCTGCAAACGCAGACATTTCGTAGTGGCTCCTTTCGTCGCCCCGGAAACAGAGGTGCAGGGAGAGGACAGGGGGCACAGCAAACCTACAATAAAGGGGGCACACAGAGTTCCTACGATAAAAACACCCGAGGGGGATATCGTGGTTCCAGCACCAAGGGCAGAGGACGTGGTTACGGCAATACCAGGTCCTCCCCTAAGAACAAACAGTGACGCCCTCTCCCTTCCCCCCGACCACATAACACCTGTCGGGGGGAGACTCCAGCGGTTCCTGTCCACGTGGGATTCCATCACCACAGACAGGTGGGTGAAAGATGTTATCCAACACGGTTACTGTCTCGAGCTAACCTCCACTCCACCCACCATACCGCCAAGACACCGTCCTATGTCCTCAGAGCACTTAGCGTTATTACAGCAGGAAGTGCTAAGTATGCTGCAAAAAGGCGCAATAGAGGCCGTGCCCATACACCAGCAAGGGACAGGCGTGTACTCTCTGTACTTCTTGATACCAAAAAAGGACGGGTCACTCAGACCTATCCTAGACCTGAGACCCCTCAACCAATACATTCTCTTGGAACATTTTCACATGCTCACCCTGCAGCAGGTTCTCCCGCTCCTCAGACAGGGAGATTTCCTAGCCACGCTAGACCTCAAAGATGCGTATTTCCACATACCCATACATCCATCACACAGAAAATATCTCCGGTTCACCATTCAGGGTCAGCACTATCAATTCAAAGTCCTCCCCTTCGGAGTCACAACAGCACCCAGAGTTTTCACAAAGTGCCTAGCTACCGTGGCTGCACATCTACGGAGGCAACACGTTCACGTCTACCCTTACCTGGACGACTGGCTTGTTCAGGCAAAGTCAGCCCAGCAATGTGCCAGCCACATGTCCCGCACCATTCACCTTCTTCACAGTCTGGGATTCTCACTAAATTACCCAAAATCACATCTCCAGCCCGCACACGTACAACAGTACCTCGGTGCGACCATAGACACTCTGGCAGCCACAGCTCAGCCAAATTTAGTGAGGATCAACAGCATGCAAATGGTAATTTCCAAGTTCAAACCCCAACACTCCCTTCCTGCGAGAGTGTTCATGCAGTTGATAGGCATGATGGCCTCCTGCATTTTCATAGTCCCACACGCGAGACTACATATGCGCCCGCTTCAGGAGTGCTTAGCACGTCAATGGAATCAGGCTCACGGGCAATTAAAAGACCTAGTGTTGGTGAGCGGTCGGGCATACAACTCTCTGCATTGGTGGAATCCACAAAACCTTTGCAAGGGCCGACCGTTCCACGAGCCTGTTCCACAAATAATACTGACAGCGGACGCCTCTCTCCAGGGATGGGGAGCCCATGTACTCCATTACACAGTGCAGGGACTATGGACGACACAACAAAAGAAGATGCACATCAACCTTCTGGAACTGATGGCAATCTTCCTAGCCATGAAGGCATTCAAAGTACACCTGTGCAACAAAGTCGTGTTGATCCGGACGGACAACATGACTGCCATGTACTACATACAGAAGCAGGGAGGAACACACTCTCCACAGTTGTCTCATCTGGCTCAGAGCATGTGGAAGTGGGCCATTCAGAGGAACATATTCCTCATGGCGGAACACCTCCCGGGCAAAGACAACCAGATGGCGGATCTGCTCAGCAGACACAGCCACCAGATGCACGAGTGGGAGTTACACCCATCAGTACTCCAACCATACTTCCAGCAGTGGGGTCATCCAGAGATAGACCTATTCGCGACAAGCGAAAACGCAAAATGCCAAAGCTTTGCCGCCAGGTTCCCACATCCACAGTCGCAGGGCAATGCGATATGGATGAACTGGTCCGGCAGATTTGCGTACGCTTTTCCCCCAGCGCCATTGATACCACTGGTGGCACGCAAACTGCGACAGCACTCAATGACACTCATCCTGGTTGCTCCAACATGGGCACGCCAGCCATGGTACACAACCTTTCTGGAACTCTCCGTGGTGCCGCACCAAAGGCTGCGGATAAAACCCGCGCTTTTGACGCAGAACCATGGAGAAATTCAGCACCCAGATCCGCAACAGCTGAACCTGGCAATCTGGCTCCTGAAGTCCTAGAGTTTGGCTACCTAAACCTGCCACAGGACTGTATGGAGATCATTAAGGAGGCCAGGAGACCCACTACCAGAGCTTGCTATGCAGCTAAATGGAAGAGGTTTGTCATTTATTGTAATAACAATGACATTAACCCGCTACACGCATCCATTCAAAATATAATCTGTTACCTCTTACACCTATACCGATGCAATCTGGCATACACCTCAATACGTATCCATTTGACCGCAACAGCAGCCTATCTCCAGAACAGGCAACACCTCTCTTTATTCAGAGTGCCTGCCATCAAAGCTTTCTTGGAGGGACTCAAATGAGTAATTCCCCCAAGACACCCACCAGCACCGGTGTGGAACCTCAACTTGGTCCTCACCCGACTGATGGGTCCACCCTTCGAACCTCTCCACTCATGTGATATTCAATTCCTCACCTGGAAAGTAGCCTTTCTAGTGGCAATCACTTCGTTAAGAAGAGTTAGTGAACTCCAGGCACTAACCATTCAAGAGCCATTCATACAGGTTCACGCAAACAGGGTCGTACTACGTACCAACCCCAAATTCATGCCTAAAGTAATATCGCAGTTCCACATGAATCAAACTATTGAACTGCCTGTCTTCTTTCAAAACCCACAGAATGTAGCTGAGAGAATGCTCCATACACTAGATGTAAAGAGAGCCCTCATGTACTATATAGACAGAACTAAGGTCTTCAGGAAGACAAAACAACTTTTCGTTGCCTTTTCACCACAGCACAAGGGCAACGCCATTTCCAAAGCAGGTATAGCCAGATGGATCGTTAAATGTATTCAAATTTGTTATCAGAAAGCTAAACGCACATTAACGATTCCCCCACGAGCCCACTCAACACGTAAGTTAGGGGCGTCCATGGCTTTCCTGGGAAACATTCCTTTACAGGAAATATGTAGAGCAGCCACATGGTCCACTATACATACATTTACCAAACACTACTGTGTAGATGTACACTCAAAACAGCAGGCAGCTGTAGGACAGGCTGTTCTCAAAACTCTTTTTCAGACCGCTGCAGCTGGCACTGGTAGCCGCCGCTAATAGGAGGTACTGCTATATATTCTATGCACAGATATGAATTCAGCAGCCCACCTGCCTCGAACTGAATATGCTACTTACCAGTATGCATCTGTTCTTGGCATGTAGGGCTGCTGACATTCATATCGCCCACCCTCCTCCCCGGCGCCTGTAGCAGCTGCAGCTCTCAGAATTACTGTATAGCATGGTCATCACTTTCTTTATCTACTCCATCACTGCCACAATGGCGAAAAACAATCTGAGGATGGAGAGGATGCCCATGCGCACTGTAGTCCAGGGGAGGAGTCACCTATCTCAGGATACTTCGAAGACTCTTCCAGGACAACAACGTGCAAACATCCGGACCCAACACTAGGCGGCGATCTATGCACAGATATGAATGTCAGCAGCCCTACATGCCAAGAACAGATGCATACTGGTAAGTAGCATATTCACTATGCTATCTCGAGTTGTTGTTCAATTCACCGAGCGTGTAACTGTGACTTTTTGCATTTTCACATTTACAAGAGGGTCTTCAGGCAACGTACTAACAACGAAATTGGTCCCCATATATTTTTACTTTGCCAACATGTAGAAAATAATGCAATAATTGTTCAACCTTGCAGTTTTCTTTGAATATCTATATCGTTTTTCGTTGAATGTTCAATTCTTATGATTGCTTCCGTGAAACTGATCACTATATTTTTCAACTTTTAGCTCTATTTGATTGTTTAACACATCTTCCATAATACAGCTTGCCATGTATAAACGGCTCCACACTGTGAGGCAATGAGAAGGCAATTACACATAGTTATCCAGTGTGTCAAGCAACAATATTGCCAATGTTGTATATACTGTCAACGTCTACACTGCATGTACGGAAGCTGGTAATAAAATTATTTTATAGAGAAAATATGTTTTACAATAGACATTGCCAAAAACGAGTTGATAAGATACATTTTCATAAAAGTTGAGGCTGGCCTAGTAACTTACAGAAAATATAAGAAATGTAGTCACAATCTAAACGTGTGCGTTTTGCTTATAGAAGATACACATTTACTTCCTTATACATTTTTTTTAATTCAGGTTAATTCATTTTACCAGTGTAATCCGAGAAAGGCGTTGATAACAAACTAGAGTTCATTTCATTCCTGTTATAACAATTAGAAGTGATGTATTAAATAAATAAAATGTAAATATGCCATAGAAAATGGCAAGAACGTTCTCAAAATTCAATGCAGTATCATGTAGATAATGAAGTGTGACCAATTCACTAAAACCTTCCATAAATCGTGTAGAGACGCCCTGAGAGATATTGTTGGTTGCCAACAATCCCAGAGGATTCCTTGGTTGGCCTATGTCAAGCAGTCTCCTATTAACCTGGGTCTGAGCAACTATTGGCACCATCTGCTATCTATCCGTGCACCTTTGGCAGCTGTTGTGAAGCTTACATTTTGGGCCAGGTGGATGGTGTTCAGTAAACTATCTGACAGCGTGGGTACTCGGTCTAAATGCTTTCTCCTCCATGAACGTGTATTTAGGGTAGAGGAATTTCTTGGTCATATTAACCCTGCATTTGCTAGTATTACAGATATGGTATTTTACCAACTGCTGTTTTTAGTTCATCTTTGCAGCCTTCTGTGGCTGTTTCTAAGTCTTGCCCAATATGTTGATATGAGAAGGAAATAGAAGAACACCTCTCGTTCTTTTGCCGGGCATATTCAAAACCTAGATCTAGGTGGATTGTGCCTTTGTGTTGTGTACTGGGGCTTACTAATCGGGCTGTTGCACTAATAGCTTGAAAACAACTAGGCTAGCAATCTTGGGGTCACCGCCGTATCTAAATTCTTATACGCTCCATATGGTTGTACATATTGACACCTCCCCCACATCATCTGTTTTGTAGAATAAGTGACGTATTTGGGTTTTAAAGGAAATTTATTTTATATTGAATTTCTTTGACATTTGATTTTATGAATTTTAAATGTTTATATTGTAACTGTTCTAATTTGAGACTAATGTACAGTTGAGCCTATTCGAGCTGACATTTTACCTGTGTGCATTTGGTGATGTGTTTTATAAATTTGATCTGGCAATTAAACTGAACCGACCTTAAATATAGGTTATTGAAAACTATTAATCCCGCCTCCTGGTATACCTCTGTCAAAAAATAATTTGGTCCATAGATTTTCATTTTTGATTAGTGTTTTTGGATCATTAGAGAAGTAGTTTAGCTTGGGAAGACATTGCTGATCCGGGACAAACGTTTCTAGATTACATTTTTTTAAATGGCGTATGTGTTGCAGTGATGATGTAATATTTCAGGAACCATAAGACCTATATACTTCATTTTGGTGTCAAAACATTTTGGGGTTAGTTAGTCTTATATAGACAGAAAGTAACTCCTCAGAGCAACACTTTCTCCATTTTCCAAAATGGCGGCTATAATAGAGGAACAAGAGACACACATAGATATGAAACACATAATAATGGTTTTTAATCCTTTTATGTATACACCAAACAATGTTTATGATCTAAATATGAAAAAATTATGTTTATCACTCCTGTTTTAGACACATTTTCATTGTTCACTATTTGTTTCGGCAATTACTTGTGGTATATTTGCAGAATGTGGAACATTTAAGAAGAGCATATTTAAAGTGACATCTTTTTGTAGCACAGGTTTTGCAAGTACATGTACGTGTAAGTTCTGTGGAAAGAGGCTTTAGAAATTTCGTAGGCTTTAGCACAACATCAATATTTTCCCAACCAAATTCATACGGATCTTTCTCTACATATGCATGATCCAAAACCTTACACATCTTCTGATCAAGTAGAACACTCTTTTAATGTGTCCACGCCTAGAATATGACGTCGCTGGAAGGTCACTTAGCGGGACTGATCTCTTGAACTCACTGTACTGAAGACCATCAGATGTGTGACAGTCAGAACTCATTTTCCACACACGCACAAGGTATTTTTCAACGTCTTCAAAGTCACATTATTCTGTCTCAGCAAATCCTTTTAAGAAACTTCACAGGCTCAGCTGTTAAAGCTCCCAGCTTTGTTCCAATTTTGCTCATAGTGTCATCACCCGTAAAAATATGTGCCTTGATACAAACACTAGGCATTTCTTTGTCAAGTTTCTTATACAGAATATGAAGCGGGATTAAGTGTCTTTTCTCGCCTGCCCCATAGCGTATCCATAACTCTGACAATCCATGACTTATGAACATTGCAACAAATCTAAGTAGCACAATAATAACATCTGTGCCATTTGACGGTACAATGACTCGATTGGAACCATTTCAAACAGCCCACTCAACATGTGGCACAACAGAAAGGTCAGCTTCCTCCAATTTGCTGTTAAGTTCTTGAACAATATTGAATATATCTCTGCAGGCACCAACTCCTCATTGACCATCATTCCACTTGCAATAATTGGAAATTCAGTGTTCACTGAAGAATCAGCAATGTTTTGACGAGTTAACATCTCCAAGTTCATCTTGTTCGACGTTTATGACCAGAATTTATCAAGTTGCACAGGTATAGATATAGAATTTTTGATGCAGGGAAGGTCAATTGTTCCACTTGTAGACTTCATCTGAATCACTCACATTCTCTGACAGATAGTTCAAGATAACTGTCAAAGACAGTGTGCAGTTCTTGCAGGGTGCACACTGACTTTGATATCTATATAACTGTCTGAACGACCTCTCCGAAGGTTTGCATGGATAAAATCCTGACCATTCGCAACTGTGACATATAGTCCATAACAACCGCATTTTTCAATGAGGACACCTTTTTTAATTGAAATTCTTCAGGTGAAAGTTTTTTTTTGAAGTTCTTGTACGATTTTGTGCTTCACTCGTTTGGTTGGAGCATCTCCATCAAATAATGCGTTTGTTGGAAGAAGATCATGCGACAGAATGTCCTTGATAAATTCACCCATTTCTTTTGCTACATCTATCTCTGCCTGTGCTTGTGAAAGTTGTTATTTTGTAACCTGTTTTGTAGTGGCTAGCTAGTGGCTAGCTATGCAAAACTCTTACTTTTGCAATTTAAGCGTGGAAGTTTAGCTTTAGTGATTATGTCAGACAGCTTTTTCTCGTTCAATACAAATCTCTCCTGCTTCAGTTCTGTGTATAGGGTTGATCCATGTTCCAGGACATCTAGTAGATGTGTCATTATATCACTATCCACATATTGAAAGTTTATGAAGTCGCACAGACTCAGTCATTCAAAAGTGGTTTTCTTGCTGCTACATGAAATGAAGATGGATGCAAACATGTTTATTAAAACATTCCCCTCTCTTTCCCACAAGTTCGTGCTGAGGAACAGTTTCACGATGGTCCATTCATTTTCAATTACCATCTCACTGAAAACATGGCAAATAGAAAGGACTTCATGGTAAACTAGCTGCCGTTGAGGAACATATTCACTTTTACTTGTCTAACCAACAATTTCCTTGGAGCTTTGCTGTGATCTCTGGATTGTCTGTTCTAGTTTCGTATCTGGATCCACATCATTGAACCTTCCCTATCAGTCTTCACCATAAAATGTAGTTGCATGAATTTTCTGTAGAGGTATGGTTTTTCCACCTATAGCTTCTTCACTCTTTCCAAATGCCAGGACCCATATCTCAGGTAGTTTATGCAATCGAATTTGCGAAATACAGTAATTAGTGCCTCCACAATCCTCACGTGCAGCTCCCAATCACCTTCCTGATCACCATGTACAAAAGTTTTTCAATAGAACTATCATGTGTAAAACATTTCTCCAGTACTTGCAAAGTTTTAATGTTTTAATGTTTCTTCAAATTCTTTTGACAAACTCTACGAACTTGTTTTTCAGGATTTCTGATTTTGAACTGAGTGTATTGAACATTGCCTGCCTTTGCATTATATCTTTTGAATGAAGTGCACCCTGTGCCTTGTTCAGTTCTGAGATGAGATATGCAAAACCTAATTTGTCATTCTTGTTCCAATGCATTGTTTCTGTAGTCTCAGATATGATGAGCATACCTGGTAACGAATTAACATAATAATGACTTGCGCTCAATACTGACTGGACAGTTTTGCTTCCAAAGATTTGAGCCTCAATAAGTTCATTGTTTATGACACATCCCCTGAGATAACTTCCTGCACATCGCAAAACAACTTTTTTCATGTATAAAACGCCCATTAGTGGATGAAGATCATCAAATTCTACTGGATTGCGCATACAAATGTCAGCAACAATACAGAAAACACCTTCATCGCAGAAAATAGGCTGGAAAGGCTGGTCTTCAAGCTGAGCATGCACATTTTTGAATGTTTTTAGAGCTGTGTATACTGTTGCATAGTTTGTGACTGGAGGTGGTATTACTGGTAAATATCCCAAACTTCTTCCGTGGAACGGTATTCTGGGAGATCAGAGCATGAATTCCATCCCTCTGAGGAACTGGCTTTTCTTCATCCTTCAGTCCGCACCGAATAAGCAATATGATAATTTCAGTTAAATCAGCTATGCGGGTCGCAGCATCAGGTAGAAGAAGATCCATGTCCTCAGCCACTTTAAAACTTTCTGGTACACTGGGATGTGTTGATGACTTGCACTGATTTTGCACACGTTGGCAAGGCAGTTAGGTTATAAGTTTGCAGCTTCTTTCGTTTATGCCAGCAGCTGACATAGCTTGTTTTCCACCAGCTACTTCATTTGTACAGTCTTGAAAAAGCACAGTGGCAGTATCATGTGTGCTGGCTGTTCCATACAAAGAAGAGCTGTCTTCAAAATCAAATTTATCAAGAGCAGCAATTGTAAATCATTTTCTGGCAAAGTGACTTGGAAGTTGTGTGCAGTCGGATTAACAAGATTTAAAAACACAAGCTGCTTACAAGTTCCTGCTTTGTTCTATGTCATTATAACCAGTTGATACACCAATCCTATTCACTGAAATGATTAGCTCTCTACTTTTGCACTTGTCATAGATTGCGTGGGCAGTCATCTTGAGTAGCGAAGTTTTCTTTTTTCCGTGATGTAATTCATAAAACATGATTTGGAAAAGACAGTACATTTGCAAAGCATAAGCCTGTCAGTTCATGTGATTGTCTTCAACTTCTTTGCTTATGTCTTCAAAGCATTCGTAAATGTTGGCTGCTTCTGTTCCAATCTCAAGAACTTTAGTTTGTAACAGTTTTGGTTTGCTGATATTAAACAGTGATGTAAAAAATGGTGAGACCACATCAGGCATTCTCGTTGACTCCCATGATTTGCAATGTTCTGGGGCATAGCAAAATTTGTCATTAAGTTCAAAATCGAAATCTTTCAGGATGTTTCTTAAAATGGTTTCATGCTGAGTTTACTTTGGCAGCAAGAACTTCAGGAGTCAAATCAGCTGAGAACACCATAAGTGGCGCATCTTTTTTGTTAGACTGACAAAAACGAATTCTGTCATTTGACATTCTCACCAGAAAAATCTTAATTTCGTTATTATGGATCAATACAGTTTCATCAATGTTGATCATTATTTCTCTCATCTCATGGAGTTTGAACCCGTAGCCAGCACTCAAGAGTGTTTTTAAAACTTAATTTGCTTTTTAAAAGAGTTCTAACTTAACTGAAGGCTGGCGGTTACGTTACTGCTGGGAGCTCATTGTAGATTCATATTTTCAAATGTATGCATGCATGCAGTTCGGGTGGGCATACATATCCGCTGCTAATAGATTCACATCGCTGTTTAGATAAGCTACATGGCTGAAAGCTTCATCTTGGAAGAAACTAGCTGCAGATAAAAACATGTTTGCCCTTTGAGACTCACATACTCTGTACTTAGTTCTTTCTTCAATCCTTTTGGCCATTGTCCTGGCTAAACCACAGATAACACATTCATGATCCTCTGCTTTCTAATCAGTTGTTGGAGGTGTACAAGGGGTACTCATCGAACTTTCTGAGTGGATGGGCATTGGGTTTGGTTGCCGTCGCTTTCTCAGAAGACTCAGATTCTTGTTGTGATTCAATGGTTTCTGCTACTTTTTTGACAAATTTTGTCCAGGCGTTTTTCCATTGTATACGACTAGTATCACTTGTTGTTACACTAATTAAATATTTGATCCTCTTCACCCATCAGTTTCAATCTTTTGTGAACTTCTTCTTGCCATATTTCTGCAGCATCTCAAACTCTCTTCTACCCAGCAGCAGTTGATGTTAGCTTTTCTTTCAGATCAGTTTGACATATGACACATTTTTCTTTGTTGAAAGAGTCCTCAGATTTTGTAGTAAGCAACACTGTCAGGAGGTAAAGATCCTCTGCTACCACCTTCCTCACTTATATTTGCAAATTTGAATCAACAGAAAACCTGAAACAATAAAAAATAAAAAAAATACCAATATGATGACTAAAACGCATCATTATACAGCCACCATTTTGAAAAAGGGTGGAAGGGTTGCTCCGAGAAGTTATTTTCTCTCTCCTTAAGACTACTTGACCGATCCCCAAATCTATGTTTTGACACCAAAATGAAGTATTTAGGTCTCATGGTTCCTCAAACATTAGATCAGCACTGCAACACATCCACCATATTTTAAAAAATGTGTCAAAAAACAATTCTGCCCAGATTAGCAATTTCTACCCATGCTATCTTCTCTAATGATACAAAAGCACAAATCAAAAATGAAAATCTCTGGACAACAATTTTTTATGGCGGTATATCAAGGGGTCAGTGCTATATTGGCTGGCTTTAAAAATTTGTAGAAAAACATGACATGCCACCTACAACTAAACTAAAGGCTATTAGATCAATAATCATGAGGCAAATTGGTCAATTACTCATTAAATGGAATCAGACCTACTAGGTCCTTGGGATAATATTTACGCTGCTGTCAGACTCAACCGTGACACATAATGCTACAGCCAAAATAATGTTTTCAGGTGCCTATTCAATTGTCCGAGAAACACCACTGTTCCATACAACAGGACTGGATCTGTCTCGTGCTGAATGCAGGTAAGCTTCACAAACGGCTCTCCAACATTAGGAGAGCATAAATCTTTTCAAGCCTCTGACTACACTTAGGCATCTTTGCTTCAGATTACTGAAACCCTACCCCCAGTTTAAGCAGATGTCTGGAAGGTTATTCAAAAAGTAGCATTCCTTTACCTGCTAAACTGGTTCCTTTAACAAACAAGATATGTTTTATTTTGGATTGAGTTAGGGCCACAACATTAGTTTTGATCACATTGACCGATATCAGACGTTCACTATTATAGGCTGGTAACAGCACTAGCTCTTCTGCATAAGTCAGATTGCTTATTGTAACCTTAACTATTTTCACTGGATGGCACTCCACCATGCTCGCCATGCTGGGAAGAGCTGCCATGTATAAACAGAAGAGTGCCAGCATGCAGGCTACTTTGAAGCTGTTTCCTGTTCTTATATTGGGAGGCAGGCTATGCCCGTTTGATGGTTTTAGCATAAGCCAGATTTCTTAGTGAACATTTATGAACAGATTTATAAAATGCCCTGTCTGGTGCCCTGCTGAATTAGTAATCACTAAAGGAGATGGTTACTTGGCAATTGAGTTGTGACGGATTCATTCACTGACGTGTGGGAGCCTCCTTTTTAACAGACACTGAAGGGATTCTTGACATTTGCGACTGACTGTGTATGATTTACCTTACACAATGGTTGAGATTGCGAGTTACAAGAAGTTGAATTTTAGAGCTTGTTCAGTTGATTTCTTCATCCTACACAAACATAAATAAAGTTTTAAATACACAAGCATTGAGTTATAATTGGCTTGTGATCTCCCAACAAATAAAATTATCTGGTGGGATGCTCAGTTACTTATCTGTCCTGACGATGACCATGTACTTATGACAAAGGTCGAAACGCTGTCGACGCAACTGTGGCCACAATTTATGGAGGACACATTGTCTTGTGTGTTGTAGTTCCAGTGTTGGTTTGGAACTCCGACTTTCATGTAACCTCTTTTTGTGTATGCCATCTGCCTGGTTTTGTATGTTTAAGTAATTGTTATATGTACCAGCTTATATGTCTGAGCCTCATGATATTATATATTTTTTTACAAAGAATGTTTTTTATATCTTTATAATTAAAATTTGTTTCTTATATAAGGGCCATATTCTTTATTATTTATTTTTCACATTTTTTCATTTTCTTACGTGTTTAGTACTGTGTGATTTAAATATATGTGATCTAAAAATATGTTTTTTGAACACTTTGTGCACACTGTGAACCATTGTTAGGATACAATATTGAATTAGTAATCACAGCCACCCTCAATCCACTTTGTACAAGGCTGAGCTTTAGTCTGTATAAAGCAAGCAAATAGGTTGGTCTTGGTCTCCCTGTTTTTGATAACTAGCTGTTTGAGAGCCATAATAGTACCAAGCATAGAATCCTTCCTTTACAACCCTGTTTGAGTAAAATCTATGCACTGCTTTGCATGGGCTGAGGCCTCAAGCGTTTGTAGCAAACATCTGGCATCTAAGAGTGCTGTCAGTCGATAACTATAGGGATTCCCAATGGGTCTAAAATGATATATGGACTGAAATACTGACCCTGTCCACAGTGTTGATATGGCACCATAGGTTATATGTTGTTATATAATGGTGCGAAAACCAGGCATAACTAATACCTCTGGATCTTTTTCAATTAAATCTGTTGAAGTTCTGTTGGCACCCGGGCACAAGAGGATTAACAATCTTTTATAGTGGATAGCACACTAGTTACTGAAAGATGGATATCAACTTAGATTAAGGACATAGTATGCAGTAGGGTCACTTTCTAAAGCATACCACTTCACCTCTTCTAGACACTGGTATGAACAAAAGTACAATGCAGGAAGTCCATCTAGCACTATAAAGTAAGAGGTGCATGACATGGCGTGGCGGACAGCCTGAAATACAGCAGCAGTCTAAAGTAGGTTTATCTTCGCATCAGATTTAAGTTTACTAACTACAAGCAGCAGGTCAAATAGCGTTCTCCTGTAGATTGTTGCTTTATATTTTAATAAAAAACACACAAAGGTAAGATTTGGAGATGGTGCTGAAGCTTTTTAGCAAAGCGATAAAAGCAATATTTTGTTATGACAAAAAAATAGAATGAATCACTACAGAATTGTTTAGAAATTGATGCTTTACTATTAATTCCAAGAGTAGGGGTTAGGGTCAGAAGGTTACATGAACTCGAATCCAAATACAATCTGGATCTAGGGGGCATATGTATCAACATCTCCATTTGCGATTCTCAAATAGCGATTTTTAAAGAATCGGTATTTGAGAATTGCAAAACGGGATGTATTTAAAAAATCGCAAAACTTTAGCGATTTCTTAAAATTCCTTAATTGCGATTAGCAAATTGCGAAATCGCAATTGAGGAATACCTTCCCATTCATTTCTATGGGCCAGGAGACCCATAGGAATGAATGGGAAGTAATTCTCAAATTGCGATTCGCAATTTGCTAATCGCAATTTGAGAATAATTTCAAAGGTGCAAGGGTGTCATGATGACACCCTGATGCACCCCTGAAATGAGCATATGTGTGCATATGGCGCACATACATGCCCTAAGGGCATGTATGTGCGCCACGTGGCACTTTGTAAAATTACAAAAAGTGCATTTTTAACAGAAATCGCAAATTACCACCAACTAGAAGTTGGTGGTAATTTGCGATTTCTTAAGGATAATTCGCAATGCTTTGGTGCGTGGTACATATCATTTAAGAAATCGCAATTTGCGATTTCTTAAATGCTTACGCATACTTAAGAAATCGCTAAATTAGCGATTCCTTAAATTTGCGATGAGAAATTGCCTCATACATCCCGTTTTGCGAATTTTTTATCGCAAACGCTGTTTTTTGCGAATCGCAGCGTTTGCGATTAAAAATTCGGTTGATACATATGCCCCTAGATCCCTACACTTCTTATGGTTGCAACAAATATTCTGATGCATAGGAATCTTCTGTACGTGTAAGCAGTGGTGTCGTGAAGCCCCCGTTCTGTCAGCTGAAGGAGGAGCAGAAGGGCTGCTACTTGGGTATGCTTGGTTGATCAGACATATCCAGCGCAGCAGGCTCTAATTCCACTAGTAGCCATCAGAACAGGAGAGACCGCAAGCGTTCACAGACAGCGGTACTCAAGGTGCAGCTTCATCTTGGAGGTTGTAGTTCACAGGCCGTCTTCCTGATAAGGACTGAAACCCCAAAGTTTCTTTCACAGGCAGGAGATGCTGGGTGCAGTGAATCAATCAATGAATCAATCATAGATTTGTAGAATGCTTCTTTTCACCCGTGAGGATATCAAGGCGCTGGACTAGCACTGCAGCAGTAACATATGATCATCATGCACCCAGCATGATCAGTTCTTGTCACCACATACAGCAGCAAAGGATGAGCAAAGGTTAGTGGCTTGGGGTGTTTGGGTACCCATGCATGATCACAAAGCAGGCAGAGGGCATGCTGGAGCAGTACTCTTCTTAAAGAGTCCTGTTTGAAACCTGACACTGCAACTGAGCGCTGTTCAATGTTTCCCTCTATTTCTTCAGCCCTGTTTGGCTGAAACATTGCAACCAAACAAGACAAAACTAATTGATCTACTAGCATACCTACATGTGAGGTATTCCCTGCCATACAGGTTGTGAACAAGCCTGATCACCTGTTGAATGGCTGAGGTTGCTGCGCTTTGCTGCAAGAAGAGGAGTTTGGCTGTTGTCATTAAAGCTGTCCTTGCACTTCGAGAACAAGAGACCAAGACCAAATTGTGACTGAGCTTTGCGAAGAACTGACTCAAAGAAGAGCCAGAACAAGAAGTCACGAATGCCTGAGGTCCAGCTGACCAGGAGTAGAAGAGCACAAAAGCAAAAACATGAGCAGTTGAAGCTTGCTTCCTGCATTGTTTCTTTGAAGATCATGGCACACCTTTCTCCCTGATGTTGGTAGCAAGCACTGGGCCCATGACCCAAAGGGCATAAGTAGGTTACCAGACGTTCACTTGACCCCTTCACACCTCTTCCAATTCGCCTTGCTTTCAGTTGTATTCTGTTCACGTCCTTGTCGCCCGATACAACTGCTACCTTCTTAAGAGAAGCACGAGGTTTTCTCCCATTGCTTTCAGGACCTTTTTGTGTAACCCATTGACATCTGTGTTAAAGCTGCGCGTGGGACTCTTTGAATCATCCCACCTGTCATCAAACTGGTGCCTTACTGACTAATCATCCTGCTGCACAAGGGACACTGACAGCCTGGTGGGTGCTCCTGCTTCTGTGGGTCACATCAATACTGGAAAAGCATGGCTAATATCAGTAGAAAGTGACAAATGGGGACTTGAAGTTATCTAGAAAACGTGGGTGTTGACTATGAGGTGCGCCTTGCAGTCCTGCACCTTATATGTCACCTGAAAAGAAGGGACACCAGTTTGACACCCAGCTGGTCCTTTAAACCCTTTTTCAACACACTGTTTTGTTAACGGAAGTATGGGTGTGCTGGGATACCAGAAAGACACTAGAATCCATTTTGTACAGCGGTTCTCATTTCCAGCCGTAGAACACCCTTTACAACCTTTTTTTCTTGCTTTTCTTGTTGACTGGGTTTTAAGCACGACCACCAAAACTTTAGGTGATGGGATTACGTTGCCTTGGGAAGCTCCTTCTCTGCTGCCAAGACTTCCAGCCTGGAACGCTTCATATTAGAAATAGATAAGAGCATGGTAGTGCTCCAGCGGAAAGGGGCAAATTTACATATCCTCCCTGCGTCACAGATCCGTCACCGCACAAGCTCATTCACGCAAGCATTCATTGGTGGGGCCCATAACACCAACACTCATACGTCTCACTCAAATCCGCACGCAGGAGGGGAATGAGGAATCCGCTGGACATGTGGGGGGGTACCTTACTACCTATGGGGAAGGAACATTTTTTTTTTTTAAATTTTTTTTTTATATTTATTTATTTATTTATTTATTCCCCTCATTTTGCGATTGAATTGATAAGGAGGTTTCTGGAGTCTGATGATCTTTTCTTTCGTTAATCTTTGCCTTCACAGTCCCATCGCTTTCTGAAAAACTCGTTAGAGAGTATCCCTTTCGTTGTTTGATCCATCAGTTTTTCTCCATTTACCCTTTATCGTTTCCCATATTACCATTGGTTAGTGGAGAGGAGCTAGCCAAATTGACTACTCGGCAGAAATCATTTCTGCCTGGTATTATGGTTTTACGCATTAATCATTGGATTTATTATTTATGACCCAGAAAAACATTTAATTGCTTTGGAAGTAATTTTCCCAAATTTCCCAAAAGTCTGTTCTCTTCGTATGGCCCCTGTTTCTGTCAAGGTTATTGATTTTAATGATGTAATTTAACCAGTTTGTGTAGTTTGGAGCGATCGGTTTAACCCAGTTAATACAGATTTCTCTCCGGGCTAGTAGCATTAATACAAAGAGTAAATTTTCCTGTTTTTTATTTAATTTGTTGCTATCAGCATCTATACCACTGTGAATCCCCAAAAAGATAAGAGAAGTACTTACAGTTATGTTGGTTCTTAAAATCCTATTCACTGTCTTACCAATCTCCTCCCAGTAGTTGGTTATTGCGGGGCATTTTTGAAACATATGGATGTCATCCGCTCTTGCTTCTCCGCACTTGGGACAGAGCTTGATACTGGAACCTTTAAATTTAGACAACTTCTTTGGGGACCAGTAAGCCCGGTGTACTGTAAACAAGTGGTTTCTTCTTAATGGTGCTGATTTTATACAGGACCAGCATTTCCCCATAGATTCTTGCCATATCATTTGTAGATCTATTTCTTGATCTGGTATATCTTTTCTCCAAGTTTTTTCCGGGAATAAGAAGTCTTCTTCCCCTGATTCAATTAGTGTCCAATACCACTTTGATATTTCTTTTCTTATTAGTGTAGTTCTCATCATTTCGTTTTCAAGAATCTCATTTCCGATATTTCCCTCTTTTAGGGACTTGGCCCAATTTGATAACTGATAATATTAAAATTTCGATATCTTACCATCCGATCGTTCATATAGTAAGTTCCAAGGGATTATCTCTTTACCTTTTAGTAGCTGTCCCCATAGTATTATTCCTGCTGTTTTGAGTGGTACTGCTAAGGAATCTTTTAAACATTCCGGTAACCCTGGAGAATCCCATATTGGTGCTTTTATACTATAGTACGGTATATTTACTGAACTTCTTATTTGGAACCAAAGTCTAGCGGCATTGTATAGAATCTTTAGTTTTATTTTGTTGAAAAATTTTGGGTGTCCGAATTTATACAGGAAATGATCAGTGTTCTCCGTCATATTTTGCAGGAAACTTGGGTAGTTTTGATATTTCCTTAGTAATGATCTAAAATTCTTAAATTGGAAGGACCTGTAATATTCAAATAAGTCAGGACTAGCTATCCCTCCTTGATCTCTCTTCCTCCTTAGTTTGTTCCAGGCTATTCTCGTTCCTTTCGAGGCCCAAATGAAACTTGCAATTTCGCCTTGTATCTTCTTCATGGGTTCTTTTTTAAAATCCAATGGTATGGTGTTAAAAAGGTATGTAAACTTTGGGATAATCGACATTTTTATTACATTGGATCTTCCCAGGAAAGTTAATGTTAAGCTTGACCATGTTTTAAATATTCTTCTCATTTCTTTAGCGATTATCATTAAATTTAGTTGTGGGACTTTGTCCAATTCTTTTACTAAAGTGACTCCTAGATATTTTAATTTGTCCCTACTATATGGCGAAATTGGATTGCAATTCCAACTCATTGTTTCAGTTTTTTCTTTGTTTGTTAAATAGCCTGAAACTTTACCAAAGTCACTCATCATCTTGTCCAATGCTTAATGGGTATTTTCATAATCTGTTGTGAAAACCATTAAGTCATCAGCATATAATGCTATTTTCTTGGACCAATTTTGATATTTGAAAGGAGAAATCTGTGGGTGATCTCTAATCAAAGCGGCCAGTGGTTCGATATAGAGGTTAAAGAGTAACGGCGACAGTGGGCACCCTTGCCTTGTACCATGTTGTATTTTAATGTTGTTGGTAAGGTTGCCATTAACTAATATTTTGGCTCTTGGATTCTTGTATACTTCTTTTATGGCATGTGCAACACTTTCCCCTAGGTCATATTTTCCTATTGCTTCATTTAGGAAAGCCCAATTTACCCTATCAAACGCTTTAGCCGCGTCATAAGTGATTATGGTTAGAGGAAGTTTTTTGGAAGTGGCGATATCAATTGCCGCAAACAGCTCATGAGTAATTTCATGGATTTGCTGCCCTTTTATAAAACCTTTCTGATCTGAGTTAATCAGTCCAGGCATGACCTTGGCGAGTCGTTTTGCTATGACTAGTGTAAAAATTTTATAGTCGCAGTTGAGTAACGATATCGGTCTGTATGACTCAAGATCTTTGGGTTTTTCCCGGGTTTTAGAATGATGCTGATTATCGCGTCATTCCAAGAATCTGGAATCTTTTCATGATCTATATATATGCTGTTCATTAGATCTGTTAGTTTGTTAACTAGATGCTCTTTTAATATTATATAGAATTCATTTGGAAGGGCGTCTGGTCCAGCGGCTTTCCCTCTTTTTAAATTGTTTATTACTTCTTTAACTTCCTCCGGTTTAATTCTTTGATTTAACTCTGTCTTTTCTTCCTTTGTTAGTTTTGGAAGGGAAATAGCTTCTAGGTATTTTCCAATTTGTTCTTTAGTTGGATTTGTATCTTCTTTATATATACCAGAGTAGTATTTTAAGAACTCTTGTCTTATTATATCGTCTTCGAAAGTCTCTAGCGATTGTTCTAGTATCTGGATGCATGGTATATTATTCCTAGATTGTTCACATTTTGTTTTCCATGACAATAATTTTCGCACCTTTCCCCGTATTCATAATCTGCTAGTTTACTGTTTTGCCATTTTTCTCTCACAATGATTTCTAAAAAATTTGCTAGCTTTTCTTTTAATCTTTGATGTCTTATCTCCAATTCTTCCTTTTTTTCCGGGGCAGTTTCGTTCTCTAATTGTAACTCCAAATTTTTGATATCCAATTCCATTTTATTAATTTCCAGTTTCTTCATTTTTATTTTATGTGCTCCTAGACTAAGCAATTTTCCCCTTATCACAGCTTTATAAGCATCCCAGGTTATTTGTTTTGAGGTGTCTGTTGCATTTTCTTCAAAGTAGTGAAATGTAGACGTTTCTAACTGGTTGATGTATTGTTGTTTGTGTAGTAGAGAGCGATCTACTGTCCATCTAGAAGGGGTTGTATCTTTGGGTAAAAGCATAGTTAATTTTACCGCTGAGTGATCAGATATGTGAGCAGGAATGTGTTCAATACTAATAACCCTGTTCTGTAAAGATCTGTTTAGAAGGAAGAGGTCTATCCTTGATTTGTGTCCTAATTTATTATTGTGAAAGGTAAAAGGATATACCTTATCTACTTTTTGAGGCCACATATCCTCCAAATCTAGATCTTTTTTATATATGCTTAGCCATTCCCTCATCTTGGGTAAATTGAGATGTTTATTTGGGGGTGATCTATCTTTTTTTGGATTCATTATTATGTTATAGTCTCCTCCTATTATAATGGGATCAGATGTTGATAAAAGTTCCGAGTATAAGTTTTGGAGGGGTATAGGGTCATCTGTGTTTGGGCCATAGTATCCTACTATATTTAGTGTGTATCCTCCTATTCTTATTTTCGCTATGGCCCATCTTCCTTTATTGTCTACTTTCTTACTTATCACTTTTGCCTTCAAGGATTTTTTTAGGATAATTGCTACCCCCTTCACATTACAGTCTTGGGTAGTATATATACATGTTTCTACCCAATTTAATCTTTTTATTATCTGCTCCCATTCAATGCTAACAAGGTGAGTTTCCTGAAGTATAATAATCTCACTTTCCGTCTCTTTTATGTATTCCATAATTTTCCTCCTTCTGTTTGGGGTTCTTAGGCCATTAACAGGAGGAGAGGAAGATGGCGGCCGGCTAACACGCTCGGTCGGGAGCTCTGACAAACCAGCTTAATGAGAAGCGAAAGAGTAATCTTTCCGTAGTTTTCTGCAGATTTTGAAAGAGGGATCAAAGCAGTGCAACTTTTCGATGAAAGGACTCGGAAAAAGGAAGAAAGAAGAGAGAAATGGTAAATAGGATCCAAAGCTTACCTTCGAAGCAGGGATTCCCGCAGCAGTATTCCTCGACAACCGGAGTCTGGGTGAGTGCGAAGAGAGCGACGCGGAACTGCCGAAGGGCGTTCCAGAGAGTTACCTTCCAGTTCCGGGGCACGAGGGAGAAACCAGCGGGGGAGAAACTGACAGACAGAGATGCAGTGAGACGAGTGAGCAGAGTAAGACGGTGAATACAAATCAAGCAGTAGGAGCATTAAAAAGTGAAAACAAAGAGTGCAAAGAACACATCATTTATATTAACTCGCAAATTGTAAAATCAGTATACCCCCGGCTAATGAATTCTGAAAAGGATATCTCACTATTAATAACCGAGGGGAGAGTGTTTTCCTCCGTTTCTCAAGCTAACAGAGCTCAGGATCCTTCGGGAAACTTGACAAAATCAGCAACTAATAATAATAATAATAACAACACAAAGAGTATACCCAGCATTGGGGGAACAGATTGAAGAAAGCAGAGCCAGACTTAATTGCAAGCTGTTTTAATAAAGAGGGCACTGGAAAGTGCGCAGGAGAGAATCACACCCATGTACAACTTAAAACAAGGGTGTATAATACACGATCTAGGAAAATAGGAAGAGACCCTGTTTTAAGTGAAATAACAGAGGTAGAGAAAGACAAAGATCTAGAAGGAGGAGGAAAATCCTCCTACTGCCTAAGGAATCACAAACTAGCATCGCAGTTTACACCTATAAAGAAAGGTGTGTCTCCGCGAACAACTAGACGTAAACAGAGAGTGTTACCTGAACTAGCAGAACTGTCAGAAAACGTTAAATTAAGACCTGCAAGATCAAAGCCTCTTAGAGTTACTCCTTCCCTGCGGTCTTACTTTAAGGTTCACCAATCATTGCAAGTAAGAAGTAGCCAACCTTCTACACAGAGTGAGCTCTCCGAACCACCAATTCGTTCTGGAGAGCTTTTAGAAAGAACACCTATACATAAAAAGGCCCCAGGCAATGTGAGTGGTGGTGAGGAGGAGATCTCAGAAAATATCGGAGGGGAAAGACTAACTATTCTGGTTAACGCAATTCCAGTAACTACACATTTAATGGAGGCACTGTCATCACAAGTTAAATCCACAGAGAGACCTACAGAACAAGATTCTCCAGCAACTGTAATAGAGCAAGAAGTAATGACAACTGAAAAAGTCATGGAAGTATTTGCTGAAAAAATAATGGCAGCAATGAATGAAAAATTCTTGGTCTCTGAAGAAAATCAAAACAAGATACGCGAAGTATGCGAAGGATTAGACCAAAAATTAAATGTCCTGGGAGAGAGAGTTACTGCAGTAGAAGCAGCAGTGGAATCCCTTAGCAAAAAGGTTAGCATGGATCAAAAAGAAATTCTAAAAATAAAAGACAGCGAGAAAACAATCAAAGAGAAGCTGGAATCATTGGAAAACCAAGGGAGAAGAAACAACCTTAGGATTCTAAATATCCCGGAGAACATGGAAGGAGCGGATATAAAATCTTTTATTGTGTCACTTCTTGAGGAATTTTTCCCGTGGGTCAAAAGTTGCAACTTGACGGAAAATATTCAGAGGGTCCATAGGGATCCGTTCAGGAAAAGTAAAGAAAAGAAAAAACCAAGAAAAATTCTGGTCAATTTTATGTCATACACTCTTAAAGAAAAAATATTGAGTGAGGGCTTAAAAAATGGAACATTAAACAAAGATAATTGGTCATTCAAAATTCGCTCAGATATATGCAAAGCCACACAAGATAGACAGTGGGACTTGGGACAATATATGCAGGAATTGAAAACATTGGGGGCAACTGTCCAGATGAAATTCCCAGCAGCATTAAGAATAATGTGGCAAAACAAAATGCATAATATTAGAGAGCCTCAAGAAGTAGAAAATCTTATAAAACAGATAAAAGATCAGACCCGAAGGGAGAAATCAAACTAACTGAAATTCAAGAGATATCCCTCAAGAAGAATCCAAGTAAAAAAAGGAAAGAAAATTTTACAACATATATAAGTAAGAAAACTGGTGAGTTGGAGCTCAAATCGGGTGGATAATTCCACCCAAAAGAAGAAGGGGGGCTTCCTCGGGGGGGAAAAATGAATTTCACAGAAACATTACAATGTAAATAGAAAACACACGGGTGGGGAGCAAATTAGGGAAAAATCCAGAAAAAATATCCTCATAAATCAAATGGAGTCAAAAGGATGGCAAATAAAATATTTACAAGAATGCCTTAACACAGCCCTCTCTGAAAAAGTCTTTAAGAAGAAATGAAGAAAGAAAAAATAATAAATATTTTATCAAGGAACATTTTATTACAGAATATACATATTTACATTAACCCCTGTAGAATCCTAACCTTAACATCAAGGCACTTCACCACTTGGTCGACGGACCAATTAGTTGGACTGGTTGATGGTGATTTAGAACCAGCTAAAAAACATTAAAGCTTCGGAATCCTTTCAGTGACTTACTTGAAGAACCACAAACTCATTTTCTTTAATCAATATTTAGTTTATCTAATTTTCTTACTTGCATTTATATAATTAGCATTTCGGTCAATCAAGTTGAAATTTTAGGCAATCAACACGAATTTACATGACACTTTATATTTACCTATTCTTGCTATCGGGTCTTTTCTAATTCAATTTGCGCTGCATAACCAAATCCTTTTGCTTAATCATCCCAACCGAATGTAGGCCAAGCTCAATAAGTCTGAAAGTTCTTTTGCTCAGCACGGCATAGTCCTAAAGATATCAAATGGACCACGCAATCGTGCAACCAATTCAGGACACTTCTCTGGAACGCACTAACTCCTCCGGGACGCACGCTGGTAACTCTGATCTCGCTGGATTCTGAACTCTGATCTCTGAACTGCTAACTCCTCCCTATTCTACTACTCTTTTATGATAAAATTCGGGGTAACATGAAACATTTATTGAGCTGAGAAGCATTATGATTGGTCCATCTGGCAAATTTTGTAATTTGGTCTAGTTTTCCCACTGTCTTGGGTTCGCAGAGAATTCGCCTTGTCATGTCCTCAGTTTATGTCATGCTTGTGCAACAAAGTTAAATCTTCATCATTTTTTTTTTTAAACAAATTTTATTGAGTTATCCAAGGACAGAGGCACATACACATACTCAAAGAAAGCTGCATATAGACAGATTAAGTACAAACTTAGTGTTGAATAGGATATTACAGCACCACAAGGCAGCACCAATCAACTGCAAGCAACAAAGAAAGGCACTCCCGCCTACCATAGGGAAATGTAATCAAATTGGGGGGAATCCCCGGCGCCTCTTTCGCCGTCTGGCAGTAGGAGTTAACGAAATCTATTAATAGGTATCCCTCCGATCAACTGCTGCAGCCTAGAACTCACCCGTCCCCCCACCCCCCCTACCCCAATTAACCCCTCCTCCCTCTCCCCCCTCCCCCTCGGCATGCCACCGAGCAAAGACCAGATTCCGGGCTAAAGCCACTGGCAGGATAGTGATAGTTCACAGTGCATGCATTCCGAACCGCCAATGCCTGTGTAAGGGACAAGTATTCACCAAAGAGCATACCATTGTATCGGCACCCCACTCCATGCTACATCAGTGCCACCAAGCCTTAAGCATCCGCTGCTGACTCCCCCCGGTCAGAAGAGCCGTCAGTATCTCCAGGAGGGTGTTTTACCAGCTCCACCAATGCAACCCACGCTCGCGCCATCTCCAGAGATCTGTCACTCCCAGTGCGGGCGGCCATACGGGCGGCCATACGCAACCTGCAGTTCCCCTCTGCCTCTGCCCATTTCACTAACTCCCTAGTCCATCGCGCCAAGTTGGGACCCGCCCTTGACTTCCGGTGGCTAGTAATCTCCCTCTGGGCCAAGACCAGCCCCAGGTCAAGAAACTTGCTAGTAATTTTGGTCTTGGCAGTGTGTGGAAACCAATGTAACAAACAACAACTCGGCGTCAATGCTACATCTCTTTCAGTTGCGGCCGCCAATCCAGACGTCACTCCCCGCCAGAACTCTCCCAGGAGCGGGCAATCCCAAAGCATGTGGAGGAACCGTGCACCCTCCAGGCCGCACCGCGAGCACGCTGCCGAAACCCCGAAGTAGTCACTCACCTTGCCCGGGGTGAGGTAGGCCCTATGTAGCACATAAAAGTGGATCAACTGAAACCGGGCGTTCCCAGAACACTGCCAGGCCCGCTCTACTAATTCTCCCCATGGCTTATCCCCGATGAGCTCCCCCAAGTCCTCCTCCCACTTGAGTCGTAGGGTCACCAGTGGTTTTCGCAGGCTGTGGGTAATCCGCCTGTAGAGACATGTGACCGCCTTGAGGGTTCCCGTTGCGCTTGCAACATATTGGCAGGCCAGCGAGGTCTGAGGTTCTGCCATCCCCTCCCGCCAGTGTCTCCTAATGGCTGCCGTCACGGCGGCATGGAGCAGAAAATCCCCTCGCGGTATATCATGGCGCTCCATCAGGTCATTAAAAGGAAGGAGGGTGCCGTCCTCAAATAGGTCCCGTACCGCAAGTATCCCCGTCTCCTCCCAGTCTCGGAGTCTACCCCAATCACCACCGTGTGGCAGGGCCTCACACACTACCAACGGGATCTCCGGAGCATAGGGGGTACGCATGCCCGAGTGCCTGGCCAAACGGTTCCAGCACTTGCGCACCACCTGTAAGTCAGTCGGGAGCTCCCTATTCCTTGTGGGTAAGCACAGCAGTACCCGGGATAGAAGCGCCAAAGGAGGGTCCTGCCCATCAGCCCCCTCTCGATGTCGAAGTCTGCCCGCCATCCACTTAGTGAACCACTGGAACTGCGCTGCGTGATAATATGCCTCTAGATCCGGCAAGGCAAATCCCCCCTCCTGCCCTGGGGCGCTGCATGGTGATCAGGGCCACCCTTCGACGCCCTGCACCCCATAAGAATCCTGTGAGCAATGTGTTGAGCTGCGCGAACACCTGTGCTGGGACCCAGATTGGCAGCGTCCCAAAGAAATAGAGGAGTTTGGGCAGTGTGACCATTTTTACCAAGGCAACCCTGCCCGCTACCAACAACGGGAGCTGTCCCCAAAACTCAAAACAGGCCTTAGCCTTACGTATGGCCCGCCCTATGTTACCCTCCAGCATGTCATTAGGGTTGTGATAGATCTGGACTCCAAGGTAAGGCAAGCAGCGAGCCTCCCACGGGACCATTAAATCTTCATTATAGGTGACTATTGTTTCTCCAGGTAGTTTTACTGACTGAAATCTGGCAGTCCTCCATGATCCTATCCTTGACTAGGAACACTGTGCTCTGAGTTGAGGATGCCTGGAGATCTTTGGAGCCATCCGAGTCTGCTGCTATAGACATCGCCAATACAATTTCTGACCAACTTTCCCTCCTTCTACGTGTTAGTTGTCTACCTATCTCATGCGCACCATCTTTTCCCCTTCCCACATGAAATATCTTTGGGAAGACTAGGCCTAGATAACATGTGCCATACCAATGGTCCGGTAATCGATAATATGCTTTGTTCCCACAGATAAAATATAATCCAGGGAATACCGGATCATTTCCTCCTTTAAATCCCCATCCTCCCATGATTCTATAAGTATCATGGCAATCGCTTGCACCTATAAAATAGTTATCATACACAGTTTGATTTCTTCTAATACACAATTTCCCTTTCTGAGGCCAATCTAAAGCCATAGCTGGACTAGTTTCTCCTTTCAAATGTTTTTCTCTTTCAACATCCCAGACTGCCTTTTCTTCCATTCCCTCAGGTATCTTCCTTTGCATCTTTATTCTCCTTTCTTCCACCATATCTAAAAAAGTATTTTCTTCTCTCTTCAGACTACAAGTGAGATTATTTCTAAATACTGATTCTAAAGTTAATTCTCTAGTTTCTAGGAATAATTCACCCTAAACGTTACCAGGTTTTACCCTAGTCAATTCAGGAACTACAGGTACTTGTGAAAAAATATTATCTACATCAGAAAATAATATTCTAGTTTCCCTGTTTTATAAAACAAAGTCGCTAACATACTACATGTTATTCCATATGTCACTGGAAGGTGGTGGTATGTGACTCCCTCAGACACTGATGCAGGTAACTGCATGCAGACGTAGCAATCTCTCACATACATGGTTTTTACATATTCATACAACAATTTTGAGAAGACATTGTTAGAAAAATCAGTTATGAACCGATCCTTATGTAAGTAAGTTCTATCTATTTCTTTAGTTGGATGAATATCATGAATCCTTTCTACATTAGACTTATTTTCACTATGGCCTTCTATTGTTTCAAACGTTACTTTAAATGAAACTATTAAAGCTAATACACTCCATAGAAGCATTAGTAATCCTGTACAACAGCAACACACCTTGCCCCATCTTCGAAGGAACACACATGTAGTTTTTCTACCTTCTGTGTTTGCCATTTCAGAAAATGATCAGTGTCTTTTGACTTAGCCTCGTCTACTCACAACTAGTTTTGTCTAAACCCAAGACTCTAGGCACCATGATTCCTTTCTGATATGTCTCTTATTCAGTATTTTTCAAATTTTCTCTTCTGGAACACCTTGGTTCCCTCAATTTGGCATTTGATCGTCTTTTACTTTACTCTCACAGTCTTGGTTCAGAATTTCCTGAACATCCGTCTCTTCTCCGATGTCGGACAAGATAACTCTCAGGATTTCCGAATCTTCGTCTTCTTCAACCACTTCTGGTATAGTCACACCTAAACTTCCTTGGCTCTCTGCTTCCTCTTGTATTTCAGGAAGTGCCACGTATGTCCATTCTGGTGACTTCTACTTCTGGTTGGGTTTCTTAGTCCGTTTTTCCTTCTTCAAGGATGTCTGATCAGTGTCTTTTGATTTCTCTTGGGTAGACACCTCATTCACTTGTTCAGCTCTAGATGAATTTACTTGTGTCAATCGATATCTTAATCACTTTATCTTGTTTGGCCAAACTTCCTCTTTTGCTTGCCTTTTCAACTTAGTTCTTTTTTCACTTCTCTCAGTTCTCCATGCTCTTTTCCTCAGAACTCGACCTTCTTGTACTTCTTCATCACTGTCCTCAGATTCAGTTCCACCATGACTCTTACCTTCGGTAGTTTCTTTCTCCATAACTTTCTGTTTTCTATCTAATTTTATCCCTCCTCGTGTTTCTTCCACGCAATCTTCCTGCTGACAGGCTGTCCCTTCTTATACCTGGAAGTGTGGTTTCCCTACACCTCCTCGGGGTTCTTCCGCAACAATCTTTCCCTCTCTCTCTGTATCTAGTACCTCACCATCTACTTCTGTGATTTCAGGTGGAATTTCTCTCGTTTTTACATGTGGAGCTTCTATATCAAAAATTTCTTTGACAGTCTCTTCACTGTTTTCTTTTACTCTTTCATGCACTTGTACTTGTTCAGTATCTGACTCTGAGCTAGTGTCAGAAATCTCCAATCTCCTTCTTAATGGTAGATTTTCTGGTGCTATAACTGGACTTGATTCTAACTCCCCCTTTTCAGGAGTTGGTCTTGTTCTTGTTTCTTCTGAATCTGACTCGGAACTGGTATCGGATTCTTCAAAGTATTCTTCTTCACTGTTATTCGCTGGATTAGGAATTCACAAAGTATGACTAGCATGAATCCAATTCTTTACTCCTGCACATTTCACAGCTGTTGTCGTGGTCAAGATTACTTGACGCGGTTTACCCCACCGTGGGACCAGACAATTTCTTCTTCTGTGCACTTTAACTCTCACCCAGTCTCCTGGACTTAGGTCATGAGCTGGCTTCCTTTCAAGAGTAGTTGCATCCAACCCAACCTGATGAAACACAGAATGAACGGAATCAGCCAACCTCTTGCAATAATCCAATACCAAGTCATCAGATATAGGCAGTAGTTTGTTGACAGGAATGAAAACATGTCTCATTGCTCTCCCCATTACTATTTCATGGGGACTCAATCCAGTATTTCTATCAGGGATAGATCTAATAGTCATGAGCACTAGAGGCAAAACATCAGGCCATGTCAAACCTGTGGCTAAACACATTTTTCCAAATCTATTTTTAATGGTGACATTCACTTGTTCCACCACACCAGAAGCCTCTGGGCGATAGGCACAATGCAGTTTCTGCTGTACATTCAATGCTTCACAAATCAATTTCATTATGAAAATGCTTTCCTCTATCTGATTCGATCGTGACTGGAAAACCAAATCTGGGAATGAATTCTCTCAATAGTAGTTTTGCTACAGTTATTCCATCATTCCTCCTAGTTGGGTATGCCTCCACCCATCCTGATAATCAGCAAACTACCACTAGAACATACCTCAGTCTGTTGCAGGGGGGCATTTCAATGAAGTCAATTTGCATTCTGGTGAAAGGCCCTCCTTCCCGTCCTATCGTTCCTAGGCTCACCACTGTTTTCCTTCCAGGATTGTATTGCTGACATATAAGGCATCTCTGACACAGGCTTTCAGCTATGAGTCTAAACTTGGCATTATACCATGTCTGTTTGAAAAGCCTAATCATAGCATCCCTTCCTACGTGGGCTTGTCCATGATACATCCATGCCATGGTAGAGACCATCCTATCAGGCATTACTGGTCTTCCATCCCGATAAACCCAAACGTGATTTGTCTCTCGGGGTGCACATCCTGACTTTATCCACTGTTTCCTTTCCTCATCTCCTGCTTCTTCTTGTAACTGCCTCACCTCCTCCCATGTATTCACAGTCTGGCACATGCATCAACAAAGACTTTTGCGATTCCTTAATTGAGATTTTTAAGGAATCGCAATTAAGGAATTGCAAAAGCCTATGCATGTAGGAATCGCTATAAAAATAGCGATTCCTACAAATTCCTTAATTGCGACTCGCAAATTGCGAGTCGCAATTAAGGAATGCCGTCCCATTCATTCCTATGGGCCTCCAGGCCCATAGGAATGAATTGGAGATTGCATGAGCAATTTGCGAGTACCAGTAGGTACTCGCAAATTGCTCATGCAATTTCAAGGGTGCAAGGGTGTCAAAATGACACCCTATTGCACCCCTGAAATTGATCTGTGCACATATGTTGCACACACACATGCTCTAAGGGCATGTGTGTGCGCAACATGAAACATTGAAAAATGCACAAAAGTGCTTTTTTCAAAGTTTTTGCAAATTACCATGAAGTTCAACTTCATGGTAATTTGCTCCCCCTATTAGCGAAATCGCTAATTTTTTAACTTTCATGCATTGTATTTAAGGAATCTCAATTTGGGATTCCTTAAATGCAATCGCAATTTAAGGAATCGCAATTTAGAGATTCCTTAAATTGCGATTTTTGCATTTGGGATGATGCATCCCAAATGCAAAAATACCGGTCGCAAAGGGGCAGATTCTGAGAATCTGCCCGTTTGCGACCGGTATTTACATTGATGCATGTGCCTGAGTGTTAGTAAAAAGCAAGGGACATGAATTCATTTCCTTTTCCCTGTCTCGATTAACTTAATTCTGATTGCGGGCACAATATTGTGCCATGTCATTGGCAAACTCGTTCCCTGCTGATATATAATCAGCGGTCTTTGAGTGTGCTGCACATTTTACTACTGCCAATTGCTTAGGCAGCTGTATCGCCTCAAGCAATTTTCCAACCACTTCAGCATCCCTTATAGGAGTTCCACTCAATGTCAAAAACCCTCTTTGGGACCAAATTTGGTCAAAGTCATGCACAACACCGAAGCCGTACTGACTATTGGTAATTACAGTAACTCTCAGATTCTTTCCCAACTTACACGCTCTTGTTAATGCAAATAATTCTGCAACCTGGGCTGATTTCACTCCTTTTAAACAAGATGCTTCCAGCACAGCTGCTACAGTACATACTGCGTACGCTGCACTCAAAATCCCCTCGTCTGTTCTCAAGCATGACCCATCCACAAACATCACATAGTTACTTTCTTTCAGAGGTACATCTTTTATATCAGGGCGTGGCTTAGTACAAAAATCAAGCACTTCCAGACAATCATGATCCACATCATCCCTGACTTCCACATTCTCAGCATCAGGTAACAATGTTGAAGGGTTCACATTTAGACATCTCACAAGGCTCACATTCGTTGCACCTAAAATGACCTTCTCATACTTAGTTAGATGACTATGCGTCATAAACTGAGTGCGACTCCCAGTTAAAAGGATCGCCACGTCATGAGGCACAAACACTCTCACTGGATATCCCATCACAATTCCTTCACTCTGTTCCAGGCTCTTACAGGTAGCTGCAACAGCTTTCAAACAACCAGGTAATGCCACAGCTACAGGATCTAATATAGCCGAAAGATATGCAACTGGTCGTCTCAATTTTCCATGTTTCTGTACTAGTACAGAAAGCACACATCCATTTCTTTCGCTGCAATAAAGCTCAAACTCTTTTTCATAGTCAGGCATGCCAAGAGCTGGGGCTTCACACAACCCATCTCTCAATTGTTTAAAAGCCTTCAACTCCTCTTCATTTAATTCAATGGGGTCTTTTACATCACTCTTTGTCAAATGTACCAGAGGTTTTGCAATCAGTGAGAAATTACTGATCCACTGACGGCAGTATCCAACCATTCCAAGAAACATTCTCACCTCTCTTTGGGTCATTGAAGCTCTCATTCCTTTGATTATCCTGATCCTATCTGCAGTCACTTTTCTCAGTCCTTTTTCAATTTTATGGCCTAAGTATTGTACTTCTTTTTGACAAAATTGCAGCTTTGATGGGGATACTTTAAGTCCTCCATCGGCTAAATGATTCAGCAATGCAACAGTATCCACTACGCAGGCTTCTCGAGTTCTCGAAGCTACCAGTAGCTCATCGATATTTTGGACTAATACCGAACTTTCGGGCATTTTTAAATCTTCTAGTGACTTCTTCAGAATCTGATTAAATATCGATGGACTTTCTGTATACCCCTGTGGGATTCGGCACCATGCCAAAGTACGTTCGCCAAACCTGAATGCAAAAATCTGCTGGCTGTCAGGGTGCAATGGAATGATAAAGAAAGCATGGCACAGGTCAATTACTGTGTACCATTCTGCATCATGTGGAATCTGGTATAGAATCACAGAAGGGTTTGGCACAATGGGACACCATGATACAACAATTTTATTCACTTTTCTCAGGTCTTGCACTATCCTAAAAGTTCTGTTAGGCTTTTTCAGACCCATAATTGGTGAATTACATGGGCTGCTCATTATTTCTCTCAAAATACCTTGTTCAATCATTTTGTCTATTATGGGAGTAACCCCTGCAATTATTTCGGGCGTCAATTTATACTGCGGAATATTTGGATAACTTATTCCTTCTTTTACAGTGATTTTTACAGGGTCTACATTTTTCATTAATCCCAAATATTCTCTTGTGAAATCCCATACCTCCGCTTTCACTGTTCTCTTTAATTCCTGAGGGAATTCCTCTGGGTCAAATACAGCAAATACCTCAGTAACCTCAGGTTCCATATTGGCTATAGTCATTTTGTACAATACATCCTCATCAGAAGTCTCAAAGGCTATGCCATCTGGAGTACAGAAAATCATGCAATTCATCTTACACAGTCCCTTCCTAACAAATTTACAGGACTGGTATCACACACAACGAACTGGTGCATGTCTGAAAATTTCCCTATCTTAACCTTAACTGGTTCAGTAAGGTACGTTTTTATCTGTCTGTTTGAGACTCCAACTACTTGGATTGTGTCATCTAAGAGAGGAAGATTTTTAACGTCAGCTGATCTAACAGTTGAACGAGTAGCACCAGTATCTACTAGGAAAGTAATGTTTTCATCATTTTCTTTCCATCCACAAAAGGGCCTGTCTGGTCTACTTCCAGAGTTGCACCAAGTACGCACTCTTCTTCCTCTCCTCGGCACCATCAATAACTCTCTTCTGACTCACTCTCATCGCGTTGCAGCCAATACTGCGAAACAGCACTAGCGCACGGCAGCTTAGTTACCTGTTCTTCGGTGTAGAATCCTGTCTCATTACTGTATCTCTGAGAGTTTACACTCTGTGGAAAAGGCGGTTTTGGCACCTGACACTGTTGGGCAACAACCTGCTGCTGTCGCTGTGGTTGACAACTCACCTCATTCTGCACCTGTGGATTTAATGATGCATTATCGCCATTAGCACTTGGGGGTAATTTACACTCGGATTTCCAATGCCCTATCGTTCCGCAGTTATGACATGGCCACTTCTTTTTGGCTTCTTCTATACTAATCTGTCCTTTTCCTGTCCCAATATTGGGTTTTTGTTTCATATTGCTCATGCCATTTGCCTGTTGAATCAGTTGGCTTCTTGTCTTTCTGCCACTTTAACCAGAGCCCACATGGCCTTCTCTTTTAGCTTACGTTGCTTTGCTTCAATCTCATCACTAAAATACTTTGCATGTCTCAATACTTCGTCTATCTTTTTATTTTGCCAATCCACAGTATGCTGTTTAATCATTTCACTTACTTCAGGTCTCAACCCGTACACAAATCGATATACAAAATGACTTAAATCTTTCTCACTCAAATTTTCATCACCACTGTATTGTTTAAAAGCCAATAACAATCTCTCATAATAAGCATGTACAGATTCTTTTACTTCTTGGTGAGTTCTATCAATCTTTACTCAATCAGTTTCTTTTGGAGGTACTTTATTTTTCAGAAAGGTAACTACCTGTTCGTATTTTCTCATTACCTCTGGATCAGGGGCACCTGTTTTAGGATCTCTAGGGTATTCCTGAGTAGGCCAACCAATTGTAATCTTACATTCTGCCCATAGATCTGCTGGCACAATTATGTCAAACAGACTGTTCAAATAAATCCACAGTACTTTTGATAATTTGACAAACCTGTCTACCTGCCTATACCATTCCATCGGCTTCTCGCAAAGACGGGGGAAGTCATTTGTAAATGATAAAATGTCATGTCTAGTCCAAGGAACATGCACATAGCCTCCTCCTGGGATCTCCCTCATGGGACACTCAGTTACCACTTTCTCTTACTGGGAAAGCTGCAAATGTTTTATCTGATACATCGTCTCGTTTCCGAAACCACCTGCTCTTCCATTTATCTACATCGCCCCATTTTCTTAGTAAAACAATTAGGTCTTTAATTTGCGTCATTCTTCCTGCGGTATTCAAATTCTCAATGTCTTTTTCAGAAAAATCTACTCTGTATGGTTTCTGTAATGCTTTTATTTTCTCAAAATCGATACCCATTTCACTTGCCACTTCTTCCAATTTTTCATGCAAGTTTCTCGCCCTCCAGGTTATACTTTTACATAGAAACATTGGCTCTTCATCCTGATATGCTTTTAGCTTTTCTGTGGGAATTCCCTACTATCAATTCTTCCAAAGTTATTTTTAATTTTGCCACATCTAACGGTCGAGGTTCAGCATCTTTTTGCTGTAAGCTCTTTAACCATTCACTTAGTTCATCAGAAGTGGGACCTACAAGAATTATTTCACTCTTTGGTGATGGTACTGATTCTGTTGTCAGTGTATTATTTGTTGGACTCTGATTCACTGTCAAATTTTTAGGAGTACTTAACCCTGAAGTTCCTACCATTTGCCCCCATGGGTTTTCTCCTGAATTCCTTTCTCCTGTTTCAACTTGTTTATTACTGTTGTAAGGAATCGTTAGAAAATGCTCACTATCCATTTGCTTATCAAAGACAGGCATCGCTGGTCCTATCGTTACAGGAACAGTTACAGCTTCCATATTTTTGGTCAATTCCCTAATCTTTTCAGTTAATTCCAGGGTAGTTCTGGCCAATTCAGCTGAGTTTTCATTTGTCATTCTACCGGGCTGTGTATTTTCTGATTTTCTAAAGGGATTATTTTTCCCTACCTCAGGTGGCGTTGGCTCAAATTTTATATTTTGTGGTGCTTTTTTTATTGGCGCACTTGGTGTTAACAAAGTAGAATTTGGTTGGTACGGGGGAGGATTTTTATAAAACATGTCCTCGACTACATCATCCTCCAACTCATTCACACCATACTTGTAGCCTTCTGATCCTGTATTGTTTCTCTTTTCTGCACACTTTCTACTACTAGTTTCTTCAGCATTTCTCATAGGGAACATCCCATCAGCCATATTCGCACTCCACCATCTCCTCATTCTGTCATCATGATTTTCCTGACCACACGGTCTACCAAACATGTATTTATACCTTCCTCCACTCCGCTGTCGCTCCCTTTCATACATCTCATCTTCCCATTCTGTTAATGCCTCGAACTGAGTAGGTCTAGGTCTCGGTTCTAATCTTATCATCCTTTCTCTTAAGTTCCTTAATACCGCTAAATTAAATGAACCTTTTTCTGGAAACGCTAAAACTCCATCAGCTTTTGTATACTTTGCCCAATTATCTAGCCAAATACATGTATGATACCCACATTTCGCAACCATGAAGGATGCGGGCGATTTCGGTGGAGGAAGCAACTGTCCCTCTCTAGTCACAATCGGCTTATCCTTTTTAAATAAATTCTTGATCTTACCAAACCAGGACTTTTGATGGCTGGCCAATCCCCGCACAGTCTTTCTAACGTCAGCTTTTCTTGCTGCTACTGCTTCTGCTGACCCCTCCTTTACAAAATTTATCGGCAAACCTTCTCTTACGTTCTCTTTTACTCAAAATCTGTTGGTAACGACATAAAAACACCACCATTGTCCGCTTCGCTAAACCAAAGAAATAGTTTTGACCTTTTATACAAGAATTCCGTATTTCTCGAGAACAGTGCTTACCTCTGCCCTACCACGGAATTATTCCACTCGCCGATAAAGTTGCACTTCCCTCTACCTTACCCTTCAAACAAGCATTAGCTAACCGTTTCTCTAGAGATAAAACTATGTGGAGACTACACTGCTCCTAAGAATTAAGACCAGAGTTTCACGATAAACCGAATGCTATTTCACTTACACACATTCATACGTAAAATGTAGTCCATTTACACAAGAATCCTGTATTTCTCGAGAGCAGCGCTTACCTCTGCCCTTCCACAGAATTATTTCATTCGTTGATAAAGTAGCACTTCCCTCTACTTTACCCTTCTTACAAGCTTAGGGGAGACCTATTACCTTTCCAGTGATAAGCATAATCAGAGCTCACAATTGACTCCTGTTTTTAAGATCGAAATTTCACAGGTGGCCTTCGCTATCCATACACCACTTTCACACTGAAAATCCCTACCGATAACACACGACGATGTTACCAATTCGAACCCAGACAATGTGTTGTGCGACTCCAATCGTCACACGTTTTCCCCGTATACCTACAGGGGAACAAGACAATACACCGTGCGACTTCACTTGCCACACGTTTTCACCGTGTACCTACAGGGCATCCAACTTCCTACAACCCGGAAGTCTTCAAAGACCACATAAAACGCGACGCGACTCAACATTGAATGTTAGAACATAAATCAATAATCAACAAAACATCCGCAATCAGAAATCAAAATCAATAAGCAATAATCACCAAACCAATGCAATAAAACCATCAATCTGCTACACTGTGCTCTGAATTGAGGATGCCTGGAGATCTTTGGAGCCATCCGAGTCTGCGCAGTAGACATCGCGCTCACAAGACGGTGGCCACTTCCGAACTCCATTTTGTATGTCATGGCTTGGTAGGCCCGAATGCCAACTTAAGCAAAACAAACACAAAAGAATAATTCATATGTGGAAATGAAGATTCTAATGTTAAACCCACACTAATCCCTTTGTATATTAGTAATTTCCTAGCTTATAGTGACATTTAAAGCAATAATACTCACCATTCGGCTCCAACAGGAACGCAAATGTCACTAAAGCTACACAAATCATGCAATTTTCTATCACCACACCTTCTATTATTAATAGGCGTACCATAATTAGTTATTAAAGTTATTCTGCCATGCAAATAGCAATAAGTCCCACGTGTAATTTGTGTTTACCAAACAATGCATGTTGTTGATTATTATATCACAGCTCTCAGTTAATTCAAATTAATATATAAATTGATTACGTCATTAGTATTTTCATGCAAAATAGAGAAGGTATACAAAATTTTGCTTTACCTGCTCCATCAGTAGCTAAATTATAACACTGTTTGGAAGTCTAGCCAGGCTGTAACGGATCCGACTGAGCTGAGCAAATCTGAGTGTTTTCGGTCACTGCCCATAAATAAAATAATACTAAGTGGACACTGACCATAATTGCTTGTGATCACAGCGCCATACTTGAATCAAGAAGTATAGAACTATCTAGAATAAACCGTGACTGCACACCCATACAAGCATTGGTTTCTCAAGTAGATCTAGTGTGATGTGGTTAACTTTTGCTGTGCTCCGTATCAGTCAACCCTACACTTTACTGCTTTTTATTTTTATTTTTAGAGTTTTATATAGCGCAAACTAGACCCGAGACATCGGGTATCAGTGCGCTTTACATAGCACCAGTTGCGTTACAGAAGGACACATTCATTTTTGTTAGGCAGAAGGAGATAAAGTGATTTTCCCAGAATCACAGGATGTTGAGCGTCGTTGCCGGTACTCGAACCTGGTTCCACAGCTTCGAGGTTGACCGCTCTAGCGGTAAGGCTGCATCCTCTCCCCTGCTCCTTTACACAACTCTCTGATCCAAGCATAATGATTGCAGGTGAATAGTCTTTTGAGATTTTCCAACACTCAAAAGTTCTAGATATCTACCACTATCTCCTTCAGGCGCCTAGCGTCAGGCCGCCCAGTCACCGCAAGGCCTTAGTATATCCAGTGATGTGTGGACAAGTGCCAATGAGCTCAGTGGCTACATCAGCCCACGTCTACTGTGGTATTAGTGACTCGGTGCTCTTTTGGTTTATTATCAATAGAGAGTTGCTCATGGTCAGGTATTTGAGAATGGGGTTAGTTGGTGGAAATCCAGGATAAACTCTACCCTCTGCTGAAACAGAAGGAAAATCCAAGGCCGTTCATATTCTTGTCTGGTGTCTAGGTGTTTCCCTCCAATGCCAGTTCAGTGACTTCTAGAGCCGTCCGCTATGCAGCAGGGTATAAGAGTGCTGTGTGGCCAATCATCATTCTGCATTTTCGGAGAGATGCATAATTTGAATTGAGGATATTGTAGTTCTATTTTGCAGATTTAGGATAGTATTGGCTACTAGCAAACAGAAAAGGAGAAAAAACCTAGTAGAATAGCATTCAGCTGTAATATGATAGTACACAAAGTCAATGTAAAGAGAAAACCTTTGTGTGCGGATCGTTCAATGGCACCAACGTTACACAAATACTCCTTACTTGGCATTATTCAGTCATGAGTGAAGGGCTTACATAGTAAACGGGAATAATGAGGACTGAACCCATCACAGATATTCCAAAAGATGTGTCAATGCTGCTTTGTATATGCAAAAGCTAGGGTTTTCTGCAAACCTTTTTTCCCCAGAATACTTGAGTTTTTATACTCTCAATGCACTTCCTTTCCTCTTGTACACCACTGGCCGGACGTGCCCTCATATGACACTGAAAGGATACACTGATTACATGCAGCTAAATACCAGAATGATGTTCCAGTAATCTCGCAATTCACCTGCACTTAATATATACATTCCTTAACTCAGTTCGTCAGTGTTTATATCCTCGGTTATTTTGAGTGCCGACCTGCACGGAGCTGACCTCGCTAAGAAGCTGCACTGGGACATTCATGAAAAGGTAAGCTGTTTGGTAAAGGGAACAGACAACTGAAAAAAGCCTCACGGTCGTCTGTTAATGGCACGAATTTACAAAATAAGTGTTCACTTCCTGCTCAGTGGTGTCTTTAAGCGACAGGGCCTCTTTCAACTGCCTGCAGGGACGTTTGCACACTGTTCCAAAATAGACTATTTGCCCCGGTGTTATTGTTTAATGACTTTTCAGCAGCTGTCCTGATACTGAGCACTGAGTAAAATGTGTCAGAAAGGAAACCACCGTCCTCTGTCTGACATATTTGACATTTCTTTTGGAGATTTCAAAGATAACCGGTGCAAACGCCGTGTTATTATTTTAAAAGTCCCCGGTAGTTTATGGCTGGTGGAGGCTGTTGTCTTTTTTGGAAACGAATGGGAGATGTACGGTGTTGCTGGCTCACCTCTCATTGATTTCTGGAAATGTTTGTAATATTGCTGATGCAAATTAACCGGTTTTCTTCAGTTTGCTTGGTAAGAGATAAAACCTGGCAATTTTTTCTGTTTCATCTTGATTTATTCACCTTGTTATATTGTCACACAGCTGTACTCCGTGTTTATTGAGTTCTACATTTTTGAAAATGTAATGCAATTCATATTAAGGGCTTTCATTTATATTCCCTTTGACTTCCATCTGAATAATAGTGTGGCAGATTTTTGTCTCTCTTGCTCCAAATCAGCTTGTTTCACAAACTCCTGCACCGCCTGCTCCTGGTTGTACTTTAACAGAAGCTGTTCTACGTGCAGCTTTTGTGTATTTACCCATCAAGACCAGCTGTAACTCCACCCCTTGGACTCTGCCTGCTTTTCACGGAGTGCTGTGCTGGTTTCCCTTAACACCTGTTCATTTAAGTCCAGATTCCACTCCATTGCACTTTTATTACAGGCAATTAGAGTGATATCTCCTAACACACACAAACAACCCCCACCTACCATGTGCAATGCTCAGCCTTCATCTGTAATGTTATCAAGCAGGCGACAGCTTGGACCTGGGTAACAGATGAGAGGTGAGTATTGCAACTATAAGGGCACCTTGCAGGCCAAATGATGAATGTTTCGTTATAGGCTAAATGCGCTATAGCCCTGTTCTAAGCGTGCACAGTTTTCTGGCATGTTCGTGTAATATCAGCATATCGTTTTACACAAATTACACAGAATATAAAAAATGTTGCACATATGTTTGCTGCAGGGGATTTTTTCAAGCAGAAAATGTATTGCTGGAAACAGGATTGAGCAGAAAATGTTTCCCACGAGGCATTTTCCTTTTGAACCAGTCCACTTGCTGGAATCTCGAGTGACTTTTAAACACGAAGGGGGATATTTACAATGAAGTGGCGGAGCGTGTCGTTAGCCTCATGGGTTTAACGTCCCTCTCCGCCACTTCGGAAACGCAAGGCTGCACCCATTTACAAGAATGTGGTGCAGCCTTGCGTTTCCCCCTGCGATGGCGCTAAGTTTAACAATTTAGCGCCAACGTAGACACCCTTGCACAAGAGTGCAAGGGTGTCTGTGCGCAGGGAAGGATTGGTTATGTGTAGGAAGGTGTCCCTTCCTACACATACTCAATTCTAAAGTGCCATTTTGTAACTTTCATGTGTGCTGCTTCATGCAGCACACATGGAAGTTACAAAATGGCATTTTTTTAAAAGGTTTGTTTATGTACACCTTCCTGTACATAAACAAGCCATGGTATTTTGCTTTTTGCCTGTGTGCTGCACAAGGCAGCACACATGGATAAAGCAAAAACGAGGAGAAATAATGAATTTCTCCTCATTTCGCCAACTTAAGACCAGGGTTTTCCTGGTCTTAATTTTGGCGCTGCCTCCTATGTACGCCACCCTTGTACATAGGGGACAGCGTCAAATACAATGGGCGTTGCAGTGGAATGCCTACAACACCCACTGCACGCCCCTTTCAAGCTAAACATAGCTTGAAAGGGTGCCTAATGTACAAGACAGCATTAAACCACGTTAAGTGGCTTAACGCTGCCTAGTACATAAGGCAAGGCCCCTATCGCCATGGGAACGTCACTAAAAGTGACATTCCCGTGGCGATAGGGGCTTGTACAAATGCCCGAGGTGTGCTTCCCCGTTCAGTTATCAGTTGTACTGTGAAGTGCATTTAGCAAAAAGTTAGACTTTTCAAATATTTTCTAACAATTCGCATAATTACGGAGACATATTTATATGATTTTGTACACTGATAGAATATTCTGCCAGATGTCCCGAATGTTTGTAGGTTATTTGTTACAAAAGATTGAAGCAGTCAGACTGATGTTCACTTTAATGAACCATTATCACATGGGTCAAGAAAAATGCAGACGGCATTGGCTGCCAGTGAGTATTCAACTCAAAGTTTAATGCATCAGCAATCGGGCCTTTTGGAAAAGGGGCCATTGTGCGTGGGGACATTCTCTCAAACATACAGCATTTAGAGGAGACTGAGCTCTAGCTAATCATGCCTTTTTGCCGTCTCATAGTTAAAAGTGGAAAATCAGGATTTTGCACCATGGGATTCCAGGCGACTGCCAGGGCATGACTTCGTTTTTGCCCTGTGTAAAGTGAACGGCCATCTGAAATCTTGTGACCTGGATGCTGCTGTTTCTAAGAGTCCTTTGTTAGCAGATGCCTGCTGACTTATCCTTCTCACCGTGTTCCCATCTCTAGCCTCATGCTATAAGGCACTTAGTAGGAGTCAAAAAGCCGGGCAATTGGCAAATATAACAGCTTGACAAAAACAGCTCTGTACGCAAACAAGGCTAGTCTACATCCATTTCTGAGCAAATCAGCAGAGAGGGCTGAACAATATCATGACAGGAGCTGGACACCAGGGACTCTGGTGGAGTTAGATCTCGAATTAAAGAACAACACTTCTGATGCCCAGCCACAACTTAGTAATTAAAGGAATTTGAAACTGCCGTTCTAGAAATTTCTTTTCACTTGACAAGCCAGCAAATTATTGTAAGAAACTGGGATACTGGTTGGGGGGGGGGGGGGGGGGGGAACCCTTCTCAAACAGCAGCTACTATATTTCTCAGGGTAAAGTTATCCTAAATTAATGTGTTCTCAACCCTGTTGTTGCTTGGCACAGAGCACTCAGGCTTAATTCAGAGGCAATGGGTTAAGTATTTGTGTAACACGTCTTCAAACAGTAACATAGTAACAATGCCCCACAAAAGGAGCCCACAACAGAGTTATAAAAATACAGTACTTTTTAATAAATAACTCAAGACCAGAATGACAAAAATACATTTAGTAGAACCAGAGATATGCAATTTTGAAGGTTTTAGTAAAAAGCGGGGCAAAGGGCATAAAGTGCCAACTCTGGGTATCCTGTCACTCCGCACCAGGACAAACTCACACGTTCAAGCACCCGCGATGGAGCGCAGGCCAGCTACAAGGACCCAATGAGATCCTCTAACGAAGTTCTAAGCCTGGACGGAAATACAGTTTTGCTGGCGGAATTTAGGAACTCTGCACTTTGTCTGTAACACATTTTTCGCTAAATTCTGCCGTCCGGTGTCTGGCAGAATGATTTTTTGGTTGGCGTGCAAAAGACTTGGTTTGGCTCATGCTGGCGATTGCATAGATATTTGACAGCTGCTAGTGAGCATGAGCAAGATTTCTGGACTTCTGGTCGCCACAGTGCCTTCCCGCATCATCTTTGAGACGCTGTCAAGTGCGAGAGTCCCCGGCTGCATCTTAAGCAGGTTCCCTACTAAAGAAGCAGCTTAATCTACTTGAAAAGACGTTTTTGAGTTAATAGTCTACTCATAAGGATCGTTCAGGTTGTTTTTTAATGCGAGAAGCATTTTTTTTATTTAACTTTTTTTTAAACAAGAAGGAAGTGCCCTAGAGATTCCAACTTCCTGTTCCTGTCTAGTAGGCTCCTCCCAGTGCTTTGTCCATTTCCTGGCCACTTTTCATTCGGATTTTGAGGTGGAAGGATCAGTCTCTTTGTCTGCTCAATATATACCATCGGACTTAAGGACTTTGTTTTTGTGATATCAGAAGTAGGTTCAAAAACGTTTGTATAAGGGTATTGTTTGTTTGTTAAAGGGCATGCACCAGTATCTATTTGTACTTTAACTCGATTTTTACATTTTATTGTGATGTGTGGTCTGCAGTTTCAGGAAGGGCCTAGTTATTACTTTGCATTTAATTTTGTATCTTTTGTAAGGAAAAAAGGTTGCACAGTTCAGTACATTTCTCCATGTTTAAATTTGCACTATTCATTTATTTTACTATGGGGGTTTAGTCTGCTCACGGCCCATACCGCCATTTCAAACATTCTTCAAGTTGCTAATGAAAATGTATACCCAGAATGTAATGTTTCTTCACCGCAAAATTTCAGAACTGAGTAGAGAACACTTAGCCGAGGATGCCCTTGCACACTTTCGTTTCTGTGGATTGTCTACTTTCCCAAGGGTAGAAACTGGTAGAGACTGTGCGAACACTCCCTGGTCATCGCATCCTTCTTTTGCCTTGATCTGGTACAGCTGCTCTTTCAAATCTTCTACACTCAAGCATCGAACTAGAAGGCACACACCATGGCAATTCAAAGTCATTCAGATCTCTTCGGATGCCTCTGCTTCTAGCTCCAGTTTGAGAAACATTACTTCAGCAATGTTGTCCTGCTCACCTAACTCAAAGTCTTAGTCACCTTGAAAGCTTTTCAACAGATGTTGCTATAGTCTTTGACTTTGGGACTCTAAAATAAACTTTTATTTTAGAAATTAAATCTAATGTTCGAGGCATATGAGCTGCAGATTATACACTTTTGCATAGATCGCCATCTGGTGTTGGGCCCGGATGTTTGCAGTTTGTTTTTCTTTTTTACAGTCTTTGGAAGTCACGAGTTCGGTGACTCCTCCTTCGGTCCGTACTGCGCATGGGCTTCGGCTCCATCCTCAGATTGTTTTTTTCCGCCATCGGGCTCGGATGTAATACTTCGTGCTCCGGCTTCGAACCTTTCCAGTTCGACCTTCGACGAAAAATCCTCGTCCATCGAGATTCTTTAGACGGAATCGACTTCTTCATCTCTCTCTTCTGCACTTCCTCGATTCCAGACATCGGCGGCGGCCTTCGGGCCTATCTCGACTCCGGTCTCGGCCGATGGAAAGGACTCCTTTCAAGAAGTGCCCGAAATGTGGGTCTAAATTTCCCCACACCGACCTCCATCAGGTGTGCAACCTCTGCCTCTCTCCCGAACACGAGGCCCGAGACTGCCCCGCCTGCAAGTCTTTTCGATCGAAAAAGACTATTCGGGATCAACGAGCTCGACGCACCATGGCGCACTCATCGACCTCGGCTCCACCTGACATCTTCGGAGAAGACACCGGAGCTTCGGGACAGCAGCACACCGAGCAGGAGGAAGATATCGTCAGCGCTTCCGAGGCCGACGATTCCGACGTGGAGGAGATCACACCGGCGCAGAGGGTCGTGAGTACTCTACCCCCTCCCCCTCCCGCGCACATACCGAAAGAGACTCCGGTTACCACTTCGCCTCCGGGCCTAGGGAAAGCCAAGCATACTGCTTCCATCACCCCACCTTCGGGCTCGGTGAAAAAGCATCACAAGTCTCCTGGCGGCTCGGGCTCGAGCCAGCCTCCTAGCGGCGCCGACAAACATTCTTCGGCGCCGAAGAAAACAAGTTCCGTTCCGAAGCCATCGGTGTCGAAACCTGGCCTCTCGGTGCCGACCAAACACAAATCCCTCGGCACCGACGCTTCCGTGCCGAAGCATGCCTCGGCGCCGACCAAAAAATTGGACATCCAGAGAAAGCATGGCGCGGATAAACCGACGAAGCCTTCGGTTCCGAAAACGTCGGCACCGATGGACGAATCGGTGCCGGAGGAGCTTTTCGCACCGGATCTTCTTCAAAAGACTTTAACAAAGGATCCAAGAACTGGACATTTAATTTTGTCTGTCAAGAAAAGACTTTTGGACAAACCAACTCCTCCTCCACCACCAAAACGGAAGGACTCTGCCACATCCCCGTTCAGAGTACCCTCCCCACCACCTCCACCTTCTCCTCCTCCACCTCCACCACCTCCTCCACCCCCTCCATCTCCTCCCCCACCTTCTCCACCCTTGCCTCACCGGTCTCCAACCCCGTCTCCAGACCCTGATGACCACGGAGATCCATTCTCTGATCCCACAGATGCCCCGCAGGACCCCACTCCTCCGGGAACACCTGACCCATGGGAGGATTATCACAATCCCGTTGTCCCAGATGTGCCTCAGGATGATCTCTATCCATCCAGACCGTCTCCACCAGAGGACTCCCTGGGGTTCCACCACCTCTTACAACAGGCGGCACATTACCATGGGGTGGAATTACACAGTGATCCAGTTGAGGAAGACTTCCTACTTGACACATTTGACATAGCAGATAAATCCACCGCTATATTACCCACGCTTAAAGGGGTGACAAAGCATGCCACAGAGGTTTTCAAAGACCCCGTTAGAGCTAGGGTCTTAAACCCCAGAATAGAAAAAAAGTACAAGGCAGCCCCCACGGATCCTGTCTATATTAAAGGACCTGCGCCCCTAGACTCACTAGTGGTCTCCACAGCTAGAAAGCGCTCCAACTCTCAGTCATCTGGTGAGGCCCCACCACCTGATAAGGACTCCAAGCTTTTAGATGCGTCAGGCAAACGCACTGCCTCCCAAGCTGCCAATATGTGGCGCATCGCCAACACACAGGCGCTGCTGGCAAGGTACGATAGAGCGCACTACGATGAGCTGGAGGCTCTCATGCAGCATCTCCCGGACAAATATAAGAATAAGGCTCATGAGCTAATACAAGAGGGGAAGACTATTACCAACACCTCTATCAAATGTGCACTTGACGCAGCAGACACGGCGTCCAGGGCTATAAGCACCAGTGTCCTGCTTCGCCGTCACGCCTGGCTCAGAATTTCAGGCTTTAAACCAGAGGTCCAAGCATCTATTTTGAACCACCCTTTTGACCAACAACACTTATTTGGCCCAAAAGTAGACGAAGCCCTGGAAAAAATGAAGAAGGATACGGATACGGCGAAGTCTATGGGAGCCCTGCAATCACAAACCCCTAGACGCTCCTTTCGCCGTTCCTCCTTTCGAGGCTCTGGCAGAGGTTACTCTTCCGATAACGCCTCCACTTCCTACAAGTCCCCTCCTCAAAATACCTTCTCAAAGGGCTACCAAAGAGGTGGATATCGAGGAAACAATAATAAAGGCAGGGGCAAAACCAACACCGCCCGTTCTGCCACACCGCCCACACAATGACTTTCCCCCGCTCCCCCCAGACCATTCCACTCCGGTCGGGGGCAGACTACAGGACTTCCTTCACACCTGGGAAGCCATAACATCAGACAAATGGGTAACCCAAATTATTCGGTCAGGGTACTGTCTCGAACTAACTTCTACCCCCCCAAATATTCCACCCAGACACCGTGCGATGTCACAAGAACATACCACACTTCTGAAACAAGAGGTACTCTCCCTCCTGCAAAAACACGTGATAGAGCAGGTACCCGTCGATCAGCAAAATCTAGGGGTCTACTCTCTGTACTTTCTCATACCGAAGAAAGACGAGACCCTACGGCCCATTCTAGACCTCCGGCCCCTAAATGCATACATCCATTCAGACCATTTTCATATGGTAACTCTTCAGCAAGTTCTCCCACTCCTCCGTCAGGGCGACTTTCTCACTACACTGGATTTGAAAGACGCATACTTTCATATCCCAATACACCCGGCTCACAGAAAGTACCTCCGATTTGTGGTGGACAACCAACATTATCAGTTCAAGGTTCTCCCCTTCGGGGTCACAACCGCACCACGGGTGTTTACCAAATGCCTGGCAGTAGTGGCAGCACACCTCCGAAGACAAAACATTCACGTCTTCCCCTACCTGGACGACTGGCTCATAAAAGCTGCGTCCTACCACCAGTGTGTACAAAATACAAACACTACCATACAACTACTCCACCAGCTAGGCTTTACGGTGAATCACCAAAAGTCCCACTTGATACCCTCTCACACAAAGCAATACCTCGGTGCCACTATAGACACCTCAAAAGCTATAGCCTATCCCAACTCAGCCAGGATCGCAAGCATGCAAGCCCTGTGCCAAAAGTTCCTTCTTCAGCACTCTCTCCCAGCAAGAGTGTTCATGAAACTAATAGGGATGATGGCGTCTTGCATTTTCATAGTGCCTCATGCAAAACTTCACATGCGTCCACTCCAAGAGTGCCTAGCACGCCAGAGGAACCAGGCCCAGGGACAGCTGACGGATCTGGTGTTGGTGGACGGTCGCACCCATCGCTCTCTGCAGTGGTGGAACACCACAAACCTTTCCAAAGGGCGACCGTTCCTGGACCCGGTTCCTCAGGTGATTCTAACAACGGACGCATCGCTCTCCGGCTGGGGAGCGCACCTATTACACCTCACAGTGCAAGGTGTATGGACGCCACAACAGAGGTTACTCCACATCAATCATCTGGAGTTGTTGGCGATCTTTCTAGCCCTGAAATCGTTTCAGAAACAAATTTCAGCCAAGGCAGTCCTAATTCGCACAGACAATATGACTGCAATGTATTATATTCAAAAACAGGGGGGGGGGACACTCTCCCCAGCTCTCCCGCTTAGCACAGAGCATATGGAGATGGGCGATTCCACAAAAAATCTTTCTCCTGGCACAACACGTCCCAGGCATACAAAACACCATGGCAGATCTGCTCAGCAGACAAACGCAGCAAATGCACGAATGGGAGCTGCATCCACAAGTTCTTCACCCATTCTTCCACAAGTGGGGGCATCCTCAGATAGACCTCTTCGCCACCCACGAAAACAAAAAATGCCCAAGCTTCGCCGCCAGATATCCACACCCATTGTCCAAAGGCAATGCGATATGGATGAACTGGTCAGGCAAATTTGCATACGCCTTTCCACCTCTCCCACTAATTCCATTAGTGGTAAGGAAGCTACAACAGCACTCCCTCAGACTCATTCTAGTAGCTCCAACATGGGCCAGGCAGCCGTGGTACACCACACTACTACAGCTCTCAGTGGTAGCACACCAAAAGCTGCACCTGTCCCCATGCCTCCTAACCCAGAACCATGGAGAAATCAGGCACCCGGACCCAGCTCAGCTCAACCTTGCGATCTGGCTCCTGAAATCTTAGAATTTGGATACCTTAACCTTCCCCCTGATTGCATAAACATTATCAGGGAAGCCAGACGCCCTACCACTCGAGCATGCTATGCCGCAAAGTGGAAGAGATTTGTTGTTTACTGCCGTAACAATACAATCGACCCCTTAGATGCATCCATACAGCACATCATATGCTATCTGCTCCATCTTCACAGGTGTAACCTGGCATATTCATCCATACGTCTACACCTAGCAGCAATTGCTGCTTACCTGCAAAACAGACAGCATTTATCACTGTTCAGAGTGCCTGCTATTAAAGCCTTTATGGAAGGCCTTAAAAGAGTAATTCCACCTAGGGCACCACCTTCCCCTGTGTGGAATCTAAACGTAGTTCTTACAAGGCTAATGGGCCCGCCTTTCGAACCAATGCATAAATGTGAGCTACAGTTCCTCACTTGGAAAACAGCCTTCCTCGTAGCTATCACTTCCCTTAGAAGGGTTAGTGAGATACAAGCGTTCACTATACAAGAACCCTTTTTACAGATACATCACAGCAAGGTGATACTTCGCACAAATCCCAAAATTTTGCCCAAGGTCATTTCCCCATTCCATCTTAATCAATCGGTGGAATTACCGTTTTTTTTCTCGCAACCTCAATCTGTTGCGGAAAGGGCTCTACATACACTTGATGTTAAAAGGGCTTTACTGTACTACATACAAAGAACGCAACCTTTCAGAAAGACTAAACAGTTGTTTGTCTCCTTCTCTCCACCGCATAAGGGCAACCCCATCTCTAAATCAGGGATAGCTAGGTGGATTGTAAAGTGCATACAAATTTGCTATCAAAAAGCAAAAAGAACATTATCTGTTCCACCTAAAGCCCACTCTACAAGAAAGATAGGGGCTTCTATGGCTTTTCTAGGGAACATACCCTTAGATGACATCTGCAAAGCAGCCACATGGCCAACACCGCACACCTTCACAAAACATTACTGTGTAGACGTGCACTCTAAACAACAAGCTAGTGTGGGCCAGGCTGTACTAAAGACACTTTTTCAAACCACTGCAACGGATACCGGTGGTCGCCGCTAAGGTTGGGTACTGCTATATAATCTATGCAAAAGTGTATAATCTGCAGCTCATATGCCTCGAACGGAATATGCTACTTACCAGTATGCATCTGTTCTTGGCATGTAGAGCTGCAGATCTATAGACGCCCACCCGCCTCCCCGGCTACCTGTATCCGTTCCAGTCTATCTTATTTAGATACAACACACATGGGTTTCTTACTATTATCACTACGCTCCATCTTTTCCCTGCTGGCGAAAATCTGAGGATGGAGCCGAAGCCCATGCGCAGTACGGACCGAAGGAGGAGTCACCGAACTCGTGACTTCCAAAGACTGTCCAAAAAGAAAAACAAACTGCAAACATCCGGGCCCAACACCAGATGGCGATCTATGCAAAAGTGTATAGATCTGCAGCTCTACATGCCAAGAACAGATGCATACTGGTAAGTAGCATATTCCTTTTGATAACTCACAAAGTCCAGTGTGGAGGCATTTAACTTTGCTCAGGGGCAACATATCTGATGCACTCTCTCAGCAAATAATTTTTGTATTAAGAAAACAAAACAACAATGGTGTTCATATGCAAGGACGTTTCTCTCTGTGCTTCAGAGGTATTGTGTGTGCCATGCCTTACATGGCAGTCCCAGGTATGGAAATCTAGTAAACCAGATGGTCTTGTGGAAGAGCCATGAGATCAAAGGTTTCCAATGTTGGAACTAGCTGTGACTCTCCCATTGGAAATCCTGAGGTTCTCTTACTTCAAAATGGGGTGCTGCCTCTAAATGGTTTTGGGGACTGTGAGTTTGAACAGACAGGAACACTACTAATTTATGTCGGTGCTCCCACTCCGCCAGACTCCAAGTGACTGAGATAGCTTGTGGGCTAATTGAACTCTATATTGAGTGGCCTCAGGTGTAGAATTGATCTATTGTCATCTGTTGTTTTGATAGCTCTGTACTTGTGTTTAGAGCCACTGGCATCTTACATACAGGTCTTTATCCCTTAACCTCAAGACAAACAAACTGGCATTCTAAAATGAGATTCTACCATAAAAACGTTTGAAATACTTAACTACATGGCTTGGCAGTGCTTGAAGTGGTGTTCAAGAGACACAACCATCTTCCACCTTGTTTCACCAGGTGCACTGCAGATTCTTCTATTGGTCCAAGTTTAGGACACGTTTTAGTGCACTGGGGCCCATTTATGTAGCACAGTATAGATCTTAGCATCAACTCCTTAGATAATATATGTGGGTTTACTGAGTAAATATCAGTCAAGGTAGTACTTCGTGGCCGGGCAAGATGGCCAATGAGATGTGCCTCTAAAGAGTTCTGTGGACCCTCCTCTTAATCCTGCATAATCTTTCCCCGAAACTGCTATAATTGCCGATTTCAGAGTAGTGACTGCCACAACATACTCACACAGAGGAGCTGAGAGTGACACCAAGCAGGAAATAGGCACCGGGACGGTGGATTCCCATTAATGGCCTACAGTAGCGCAGTCCCGCAGACTGGGGCTTGGTCGCAGGAGTGACATTCTCCTCCTGAATTGTTAAGGACCTGGTGGTGGAGAGCTGGAAACCTAGGGTTGGCAATTCTGCTGACGGAATATGTGACCTCTGACTGCTGCGCTGGACTGCGCATGTGAGGTGGCCGATAAGGAGGGGGTGATGGTGTGGTGGTGCGGGTTCCCTGCTGGTGCTCATGGCCTGTGCTGGGTGGGGCTACCAATCTGCTGGGTGTCGGTAGTGGTGCGAGCTCCCCAAATTAATTTGGCCCCCTGCTGGAACGGGTGTATGGGCTCCAAGAGTGGTGGCACCAAAGGACATGGTGAACTGTCACAGCTCGTTTTGAGCCTGGTTTGTGTGCCCCTGTGCTGTGTCCCTTGCCTCAGTTGCTGTTGGAGTGCCTCCCCCATTGGAAAGTTGAAAGTTGAGTTTATTGTGCAGTTAATTAAAACCTTTACAATCATGCATTAAAATTCCTCTCTTTTTTAAAACTATTTTTGTGACTTAAAATAGATCGTTCTTAAAACACAATAAAATTCAATGATGTGTGACCTAAAAGTAATTATAAACAGCAAAAAGAAGAAGTATCGGGCAGGCTAGGCATGTTGAGCAAAGTGCAGGGTGCATGGCAGCAAGTGTTGCTTCTATGGGTTTCCTATTAAGGGTCATGGGTGTTCTACTTGTCTTATGACAAGTGCTAGGGAGAGCCCAAGGCTAGGTAGCTGTGGCTATAACTATAGCGTAAAGCTATAGAGCAGTGCGAACCCTACGAGGTACCCGTCAGCGTTGGTCTGGTACCTAGCAGCTGTTTAATTAGAGGGGCCGAACAGGGAGCAATGCTTCTTATAAATAAAGGGTGTGAAATGCTGGCAGCGAGTACGGCATCTTCTAGATAATGGCAGTGGTCAACGGTGTTCGGCCTGTCTTATGACAGGGTAAAGTGATGTGTACTGAAAGTGCTGTTGTTTGGCCTGACTTGCAAGAGGATAAAGTGCTATGTGCTGAGAATGCTGTTTTCCGAGAATCTTGCTGTAAGGAACGATGCCTTCATTAGAAATAGTTGAACGCTAAGTATAGTTATATATACGGAGGCTTGCAATGGAGTTATGCATTAGGGCTTTGAGTATTTAAATAGAGGAGTTTGGTTAACTTTGAAAAAGAGGGTTGGAGAAGGTATTAAGCCTAGTGTAAGACATTTAAAGTGCATTGTATACATATTTGACATTACAAAGGTCCCCATTTGAAGCAGTTACACAGTCCTTAAAGTCCATGATGTGCCAGTCTTAACACTACTCAAGTTCTCATTTAGGGTGGGGACACAGACCCCGTAGTCCGTTCAGTTGTAATGCAGTCTGCGAGCTGGGTAACCTGCCTTTTTATAATTGTTTCTGCAGCGGAAAATAATTTTACCAGATGGCAGCTTAGTTGGATGTCCTCACCAGAGAAGGATGCTAGCACTGCTTGTCTGCTGGTTTAAATGGATTTCTTATTGAAGAAAGGTCTTAACAGGGTCTATCGTTGCTGTTTTAGGGCCTCACATATAGTTAGTAGGTGCACTATATCCTCCTCCCCCTCCCCGCAGAGCCAGCAAATTGCTGGCTTCGGGGGACGTAGCCAAGGTGGCATATGGTATGCAGATGGAAGTATGCCCAGGCGGTGTTTCAGGAATTTCTCTTTTGTTGCTCTAGAAAAGCTGGTGAGAAGATAGGCTTGTGGTGATGCCTTGCTGTAGATCTGCAAGGTGAACCAGCCGTGAGCGCGCTCACTCAGGGTGGCTTTGTCCTGTATAAGTGATTCCTTTTTGATCACATTGTTTACTATTTTTTTGAAGCTGGCAACGGTCACTGGAACCTCCCAAAGTTCCTGCAAACCCAACTGGTTGAGTGAGTCGTTCAGGTAGAGTCGGGCTGGGTGTGCCTCCTTGGTGTTCAGTTCTTTCCACAGATGCATGTTTAATGAGTCAGGTAGACCCTTTTTGATTTTGAACCAGCTTTTAATGAATGTCCCTTTGCGGGTGATCTCTTGCCTTTGTATCCCAAGCTCCAGCCTTAAGTGTGCGGGAGATGTATATCCTGGTAGCCCAAAAATCATTCCAATTGCTCTTGTTATTGTGCGAACCAAAGTTTTAGCATCTCTCCCTCTCATAGCTTCGCTTCCGTAGCTGATTGATTTTATGAGATTTTCAGCTTTGACAGGGCCAGAGATGTTATTCTTAAGGTTTCTTAGTGCCACAGTGGTCATTAATCCCCTTTTTTTATGGCCTCCAGTTGAGCTGTGTACTTTCCTTTATCATCGATGATGATTCCCAGGTACTAATTTTGTACAGCTTCCAGCTTACATGAAGCCAGATGCCAGCGAGGCTGTGTCTCTTTTTTTCCGCCAGTTCACGCAGAGAGTTTTATTTTTTTCTCTGTTAATGTTGAGTTTGTTCTCCTCCGAATACCGAGATGTAGTATCAAGCAGACGCTGTAGGCCCACTGGTGTCCAACTTATGAGGACCAAGTCGTCTGCGTAGAAAAGGTTAGACAGCTGAAGGCCGCCTATTTTGGGAGTGCGCAAGTTGTTGTCATTGAGGGAGATTGAGTGCTCTGCCATGAAAAGATTAAAGAGTAGCGGCGCAAGCACGCAACCTTTTTTTATTCCATTGGTGGTTGGGATCTTTTTTGTTAGATGGTGTCCTGTGCCCAGTTTTACTTGCACCCAGATGTTGCTGTACAAGAAGACTAGCTATTTTAGTAGTAGCGGTGGAATGTTCAGCTTTTTTAGTTTTTGCCACAATAAGTTCCTGTTTATATGGTCGAATGCTGAGCTGTAGTCAGTGAAACTTAGATACAAAGGCTGTTTTATGGCAAGTGTGGCATCTATCATTAGTGAGAGGGTCATGATGTTGGTGGTAGTCCCCATGTTCTTACCGAAGCCTGTTTTATTTTTTTTATTATTTTTTACTATTGTATTTTATTGCAATTTAAGGCATACAGCAGAAGAAGAAAATCAAATCAAATACATATCTGATAAGGAATGAAAAAACAAAATCTAGAATAACATAAATGCGGATCGCTGGAATCACAACAAAAGATACAACTGAGGAATATCAACACAGAGGACAATGGCGAGCACTGGGGGGGGGGAGAGAGAAGCAGATGTACGGGCACCTATCGTTGATGTACAGGCACCTATCCAGCGTGTGGAGTGCTAACAGGAACTGAACAGCCCAAAGGGGCCCAAGGGCATCAACATCGCAGGGCATGAATGGACAGAGGGCAAACAGTGTCGTTAGTTAGTCATCAGGGGCGTTAGTTTCAGACAGTTGAGCTGCATAGTATTGGGCAAAAAGGCCCCAAAAACTCTTCGGGCGGCTACTCGGAGGTCTCATCTCATTGTAAACGTCAGATTGAGTGTGGCAGTATACCATATCCCGTTCCCACTCCGCTAGTGTTGGCAACGGCCCTCTCATCCATCTCATCGCTAGCCTACGCTTGGCCAAGAGGAGGCCGAAAGCAACCAATTTACGCATAGCCTTCTTGAGAGGTTTAGTGTAACCTAAGAGCGCCATCAGGGGATCCGGAGCCAAGGGGGATCCTAGTATGTCACTGAGTTTGTGAAAAATTGCATCCCAATATTGTTCAACTGGGGGACACTGCCACGCCAGATGAAAAAAGCCAGCGTGGGAAGCACGACAACGTTCACAGTCATCAGTGTCACGCAATCCAAACCTGAAAAGGCGTGAAGGGGAGTGCTACACTCTATTTAAGTATTTAAAATGGGCAAGCCTATGTCGGCCATTGATAGAAATCTGCCGGGTAACCGTGCAACAGTAGAACCAGATATCATCCATGATAGGAGTGCCGATGTCAGACTGCCAGGCTTGTCGAGCCCTATTGAGGGGGGGAGCTTTCGTGGCAAGAGGCGAGGTGTACAATTTGGAGATTAACTTGCATGGACTTTGGGCGCACAGAAGAGAGGTCAGAGGGGGAATATCTAAAGGTTCCTGCAGCTCCTCGCCCAAAACTGCCCGCAGGGCGTGTCGGGTTCTGAAGAAATGGAATCTAGTCAGTGCCATCGGACCAATATCAGCACCCACCGCCTCCTCCCAAGAGCGCATTCGCCCGTCCCGAAAGAGATCTCCCATAGTCTGCATGTGCAGTTTGCGAAGGGATTCAAGGGTCCCTCTATCCGAGCCGAGCGCAAACCAATGGCACCACTCAACACGCAGGCGGGGGGAATAGAGCCGTGCGCCATCATACATACCGAGGAGCACGTTCCACGCGTGGGCAACAGAGTTGATCGAGTCGAGTATGCCACATGGTCGCAAAGGGACCTGCGTGAGAAGGTGGGGCAATGAGTACAGGACAGCAGCCACCCTTTCTATATGGAGATGAGGTAGATTCTGGGGCCCGTGTACCCAACTGTATGCATGAGCGGCCTGCGCCACCCTATAATACAGTTCAAGGTTCGGGGCATTCAATCCCCCGGCAGCATATGGTAGCATGAGTGTGTCCAACGCTACTCTAGGAGTCTTACCCGCCAACGCTAATTTAGTCATTAAAGACCGGAGTTCGCTGAACAGATGCTGTGAGAGGACTATGGGTATATTAACAAAAAGAAAAAGTAGGCTTGGGAGAACGACCATTTTCATCAGGGCAACACGGCCAATCAAAGAGAGAGGGAGACGTATCCATTGATCAATGTCGTCAGCAAGCTTATCAATCGCTGGCCCGTAATTGGCTTTCAATATAACGTCCGCTTCGGAGTGGACTTGGATGCCGATATACGGTACAGGCTCCGTAGTCCACTGCAGCGGGAAATCTAGCGAGAATTGTGCTATTGCCGGCGTCAGAGGGACTATGATAGACTTATCCCAATTAATCGTTAAGCCAGAGAGGCCACCAAAACGGAGGACCTCACGAATTACCGGAGAAAGATGCAGTTCTGGGTCTCTGACGTAAAGAAGGGTATCGTCGGCGTACGCAGACGTGATGAGATTGTATTGTGGAAAGTGAAGTCCCCTGTGTCCGTGATATTCACGGGGACAACGGGCACCCCTGACGAGTGCCCCGTGATATTGCAATCTGTGTCGAGACCGTATCCCGCACCCGCACCCTGGCTAGAGGTGCATGGTACAATACCGAAATCAGCTGTAGATATACTTCACCAACCCACATTCGAGTCAGCACAGCCTTCATGAACTTCCATTCAATCGAATCAAAGGCCTTTTCGGCGTCGAGGAAGACTGCTGCAGCCTTGACCTCAGGCCACACGTGATGTAGGGCACCAAAAACCGTGCGAAGATTATGTGTTAGTGTGTGACCGGGGATAAACCCAGCTTGTTCAGGTCCGATCAGCTGAGGAAGCTGAGGTGACAGACGGTTCGCAAGAATTTTGGCATATAATTTAGTGTCCACGTTGAGGATCGAGAGCGGACGGTAGGACGAGCATTTACGCGAGTCTTTATTGGGATTTAACAAGGTGATAATCAGCACCTCGCGCATGGAAGGGGCATCGTGCCTTCGTCAGCTATATCGTGAAATAAAGTGATAAGGTGTGGGATAAGGAGGTCACTGAAGCCTTTATAAAATGCGACCGTAAGACCATCCATTCCAGGGGTGCTTCCTTCGCGCATAGAACCCAACGCAAGTCGGACCTCAGCCACCTCGATAGGGCGCATCAAGAACTCTCGATGCCAGTTCTGTAAGCAGGGGAGCTTTATTTACTCCAGGTAGCCGGCTATATCCTCATCGCTAGGGGAGAGTTTAGAGCTGTACAGCTCTTGGTAATATGAGCGGAAGCGGGCTCAGATCGCATCACTCTCTGTTAGCAACGAGCCATCCTCCCCCTCTATCTCAACAATGGCACCAGATCCCATGCGCTGGCGTGCAATTGCCGCCAACACAGCCCGGCCGATCAGACTCTCCATAGGCTCTGGCAGACGCGTATTTGCCCATATGTTTAACTTCTCGATCAGCTTCCTCATGGAATTCGGCCATAGTGGCCTTTATCTGTTCACGGAGCATGGGGTCACCAGTGCGTGACTCGAGATCGGACAAGCGGGCCTCAAGAAGGGCAAGGTGGTCCCGAATGGTGCGAACAACTCCCGCATGCTTACTAATGGCCACCTCTTGGATATAGAGCTTGAACGCCTCCCACACCGTGGCGAAGGAGTCAACCGTACCCACGTTATTGGTGAAAAACACAGAAATCGCATCTTTGAGTTCCGAGTGGAATACAAAGTCCAACAACGAGTAGGGAGGAAATCGCCATAAAAATGGGGGAGTAGTCTGGGCGGGTGGGGGGGGCGGTAATGGTGAACACAACCGGCGAATGATCCAAGAAGGTGCGGGGGAGGACAGAGCAATCTACCACCTTTGACAGCATAGCGCGTGTGGTAAACCAATAGTCAATGCGGGTGTGAACATCGTGCGGTGCAGAGTAATGTGTGTACCCACCCTGGACGTGTGAACGCGATCTCCACACATCGACTAATTGCAACTGTAAAGCGACGTCCAACACCATCTTAGCTGAGGCAGAAAGCGTGCGGGGAGGGCCCTTCGATCGGTCCAGGGTTGTGTCCAAAATACAATTAAAGTCACCACCCCAGAAGATCGGAAGAGAGCGACGGTCCTGGAGCAAGGAGAACAAGGATCGATAGAACTCCGGATTGTCATAGTTCGGGCCGTAGGAGTTAACAACTAAAAATTCCCAATCAGGGTCATAACTGCGCGACACAGTATATCTACCTGCAGGGTTCGTCAACAGGGGCTCCAGTTTAAGGCCTGTTTTAGGATTAATCCATGTCAAGACACCCTGGATTGAGAGGTAAAGCAAGCTGCGTGAGAAGTGCTCGCCAGTCTGTGACCTGTAAGGAGCGCACCACCTGGTTGCAGATGGATCTCCTGCAGTAATGCAATGTCAACCTCCTTGCGCTTAAGGTATGCAATAACTTTACGCACTTTACGGTGGACATTTAATCCCCGAATATTCCACGTCAGGAAAGTCAGGCTCCGGGGCACACGCGCCCTAGGTTGCGTATCTGACATAATGACCACAGAGAAACAAAGAAGGATATCCACAAAAAGTCCGACATCCCCCACCACATACACATTAGGAAAATTTGCGATCCAAGCATGACAAAATAAAAAATTAAGAAAAACAACCCACAGAAGCTCACCTCCCCTTACCCACGCCTTGCAAACCCCAACTCTGCAAAGGCAATCATCTACCCACCCAAACAACACAAAAAAGAAACCCAACCGTGAGGCAAACCCACCCATCGCCCCCTCAAAACTCCAACCTATAAGAAGCGGATCAGTGGTTAACGCAGTGGGGCGGATGTTGCCCAGCTACACAAACTAAGCCAACCCACCCCTCAAACACCGCTTGCAATTTACAAACCCTCTGCAACCATAACTGTCAGTCGTGAAGAAACAGCGAATAGTCAAAGCAACTCTGCCCAGGGGAACCCAGAACAACAATGAATGAGCAATCCGGTGAGGTGGGGTGCAGTAACCTGGCTGCCCACACCGGGAAGCCGTTAAGGCAAAAGAGACAGAAACCCCTGAGGGTGAAAGAGAACCTGCGCAACAGCGAAGTGATACTAGGAACATTGCGCGCAACGGAGGGCCACTAGTAGGACATCAGGGAGCAGATCAACATAACAGTGAAAATGGGAGACAAAGGTAACATACAAATAAGATACCGCAAGTCACTCAGTCATTATCATCCAAGGACCTGGTAGCGTCATTCTGTGAGGAAGAGGCTTGTTGACTGTACGAGCGTTTGTGAGCTTTTTCCCAATCACAGAAAGCCTTTTGTAGTGATTGTGGGTCTGAATAAATCATGGGCTTCCCATCGAAGAGGACCTTAAGACGTGCTGGGTATAACATACCATATTCAATGTGCTGGTCCCGCAGTTTGCGTTTCAGTGTAGTGAACTGCCGCCGTGCCTCTTGCACTTTAAGGGTGAAGTCAGGGAACAGGGAAATGTCTGAACCCTCGTACCTCAAGGACCCCAGTTCCCGCGCCTTGCGCAATGCAGCGTCTCTGTCCCGATAATTTAATAGTTTGGCAATGATGGGACGGGGAGGGGCGCCCGGCTGGGGTCGGGGCCCTAGTGAGCGAAGCGCCCTCTTCAGTACAAATAGTTGAGAGAAAGTGTCCGCGCCCAGAAGAGAGGTCAGCAGGCACTCCACAAACTGCTCCATGTTCCCTGTCGTTGTAGACTCCGCCAGGCCAGTAATACGCAGGTTGCTGCGGCGCGACCAGGCCTCCAGGTCCTCCGCCTTGTCATGTAAGGCCGAAAGAGCGCGCTCCATCTGCTTCCGTACATCTCCGGCATCTGTCTGGGCCTCCTCCACCTCAGTAATGCGGTGCTCCACCATATCCAGGTGCTCGGCGTGTTTGTCGACATGCTTAGAGATCCGATCCATTCTGTAGGCCAGCGTGTCAATCTTGGAGTCTATGGCAGTGAGGCCCTGTTGCATGGACGCAATAATCTGTTTTATGTCCCCCACAGGATCGTCAGTTGGGGCCTAAGTCTCAGGGGGAGCCCCGTCTGCCCCCTCCTCATTGCGCCGGGATTTGCACTGCTCAAACTGTAGTTTGGGTTGGGTCTTATCAACTTTCCCCATGATGGTGATTAGAGCAGGTAAGTGCAGAGCGGTGGGGAGGGCGCAGGATCCCCAGACAAGGAGGTCAAGTCCACCAGCTCCCGCCCGCGGGTCCCGTCCCAGCAGAGGGGAGCGACACTGAGGCAACGCGGCTCCAGAGGTGCAGGCCAGCAAGCCCAAAGCACCCTGGATCAGTTAGTGGGAGCAGACCAAACCTCAAAGTCAGCCAAGTCGATGGGCCACCAAAGGCAGGCAAGCGCAGCCCAAGAAAAACACCAGGCACAGATAGTGTGGATTCCCGCCTTCAGGAGCACCACTGGGCGAACCAAGCCAATGGGCCAGCCAGGAAGAAGAGTCCGATGATGCACCAACCAGGAGGGAGCACCCCGCAGCAGACCCAAGGAGCCGCGCACCTCTCTGCGCTTCCACCAAGCTGTCAATCAAAATGGCTGCTCCGCTGAAGAAGGAGACCAGGCCCCGGCAGCTTCGCGACGGTGGCAGACACCAGCAGGGCGGCTCCAGCAGAACGGGCGCGGATCCAGGCGGCACCACTGCAGTCAGCACCAAGCAATCCCGGCTCCGCTTCGCCAGAGGATCGCGCCTCCCAGCCTCCGCAGTGTAAGTCGGAGCGGCGGACGCAGTGCGCTCGGCGCCGCCCCAGCAAGGCCGGCCCCGGTGACAGGAGCTCCGGCCAGTGCCAAACTCCAGGCCGAGGATCAGAGGCCGCGCCATGCCGCGGCCGCCGAGCCCCTGCAGTGCTCGATAGAGGGGAGGATGGCAGAGAACAGACTGCACCCTCCGGGATCGCTGTCACCCAGGCAGCCGATGCAGGTACTGGCGCTGCAATCACAGTTGGATACTGTGCGGATTATGAGCGGATATTAGCGGTGATGAGCAGAGCTCTACAGAATCAAGACCATCTTCCAGCCGGGCAAGCTCCGGCCACAAGCCTGTTTGATTTATCGGGATTGCAGAGATTCCCGTCGCCCACGATGTTAGTTCTTGTAAGAGCAATCCGGCGTAATGTTTGGCTTCATTGTCAATTAGAGCTACCAACCAGTAGTTTTTTGGGTTGTTCATGTTGCCTTTTTTGTAAATAGGGGAGATGATTGAACCCCTCCAAGAAGATGGTATCGTCGATGTGCGCAGGATTGATTCGAAGGTCGGTTTCAATACAGATGACCAGTAATTTGGGTCTTGTTTGAATAGTATGGGCGGGATCCGGTTTGGTCCCGGGGCTCCTTCGCGCCTTCCCTTTGAAATTATTTTTCAGATTTGTTCACTCGTAATGATGAGAGGCTGTTCTGAAATTGTATTAGAGAGTATTTGAAGTGTTCGAACATCGCCTTCGAGCAGGAGGGTTTCCTTTGTTGAAGTGAGTTTGAAGATTGGTTGTCCAAGCCTCTTCTGTTACGTGAGAATTGATGCCTTGATTTAACGGGTTGGCAAGAGTATTGACCTTTAGCCAGAATTGGGAGCTGTTGTTGTTTTTAACATCGTGCAAAAGTTTGGCCCATAACTCTTCCTCAGCCTCTTTTTTAAGGCGCCAGATTAATTTTCTACGCTTAGCTTTCAGTGCCCTCAGGTTCTAAGATCGGAATTGCCTTTCTTCAATCTACGAAGTGCACGGTTTATCAGCTTATTAAAATTTTCAGTTGCGCGTTGTTTCCAATGCGAGCAATTCCTGAGTTCCTGTTTAGGTGGGTTCCCTTTTTTACACCATATTGGTTTCCTAGATTTCGTGTGAACAACTCCCAGCTTCTCAGGCCATCGGGGTCTGCGGATTGTGCTTTCTCCACAAGTTGTTTTGCAAGAATGAGGAAGCCTTCCAGATCATCCATTTTGCATTTTATTCGCTTTTCATATGATGTAAATTCTGGTTCGTAAGTGTTAACTGGCAACATTTGTGGGATGACGATTGAACCTGTTGTGATTTCCTGTGGTAAGTGATCACTGTGTTCAGAGGTTCCAATGTGATAGTCCCTTATTTTTGGGAACATGCTGCGAGAGACAAATGTATAGTCTATTGTGGTGCTTGCTACTGTGTTATGGAAAGTTGCGGTCTGTGGACGGTCTCCTGGAAGTCTTCCATTTAGAGATCGGAAGTCTAGCTGCTCCAAGATTGCTAAGAGCCTCTGTGCTGTTTTCATGCGTCTACCGCCTGCATTATTATCTTGTGTTGCTGCAGTCCACAAAAAAGGGTCCTCCTCCGTATCGGTGTCTTCAGGAGTTCTTCTGAACATGTTTGCATTGAAGTCCCCAGCTTCTCTTTCAGCTGCAGAATGCCTTTTGTTTTATCACAGGGGTGTAGGTAAAGGTTTATGAGGATTACCCGCTCTTTTTTTTCCCCCTGTAAGATTAGTCTAAGCACTTGGATAGCGTTTAGAGGTACTATGCTATACGTCATTGACTCCATAGCGTAAATTGTCTTTATGGAGCAGTATGTGGCCAGTCCTCCCTTGCTGTGGCCAAATTTGGTGCTCTTTATAGCAGGTAGGGAGAGCAGGTTGAATCCATTCAGAGCACTCCAAGTTTCTTGGAATGAGATTATGTCGAAGCTTTGTAGGTAAAGTTGTAGTTCCTGATCCAGGGTTTTGTCTCCCACCCCATTGATGTTCTACTAGCAAAGTTTGAGGGAGTTTTTGGTGTCAGTGTAGTGCTCAGTGAGCCTGGAGTGTCAAAGATTTAGATTTTTTGTGTTTATGGTCCTTGATAGCCAGCTCCACTCTTGGGGGGGGTGCTTTTTGTTGCAATGGAGCCGCTGGTCGCTGGCTTCTTTCCCCTCTGGGGTTTTGCTGTGCGCTCTGCGTAGGACCGAGTACAAGTGTGTGCTCGGTTGCCTCGGTTGGCTCCCCCCAGGCTCTTTTTGATTTTCCAAAGTTATGATTAGGGCTTCTGGTTATCTTGGTCTGGCAAAGGGACGTAGCTTAATGCTTCAGGTGTTGAACTTAGTGTATTCTTTTAGAACTTTGTCTTCTATCGCAGGTGTGGCCCAAACTGTTATAGTTGCTTCTACACCCGATTGTTCCGAGCACTCCACAAATTCTATCGACACTAGGTCATTAGATCTTATGTTCTTCAAGGTGTTGATAGAGTTTATTAAGCGTATTTAATATGTCAATCCGTCCCTTTGACTTAATATTCGGGGTGGAACATGATTGTTGTGGAGTCCGATTGCACCGTTTGATCTACAGGTGGTTCCAGTTTGGCTTTGGGTGTATCAGCAGTCTCAGGGGATTCTCTAAATGTAAATATTTCCCCACCGTCAATTGTGCCCTCATAAATGGGTTCTCTTTCCTCGCAGGGTTAGCTCTTTGGGGCGTCACCGCCACTTGTGAATGTTTTGGGGGAATTGCTTCCTTTTGCGGCTTTCCCCTCTTCCTGGGGCAGGTGTTCTGGAAGTTCCTATTGACTCTTAGACCCGTCGCCCACCTGGGTTGTGATTTCGGGGAGATCCCCTTTTCGGTCTTTCTCCTGTTCCTGGACCATGGCCCTGCAAGGAGATGTTGATTGAATCAGCTTTTGATTTCGCCCATTTCTCTTCAGCTTCCTTCGCTGTTTAGATGTAAGCGAGCTAGTTGGTGAATGGTTCATTCCTGAAAGGCTGCTGTTGGAAGGCGAGTTGCGCTTGGAGAGCCTTGGTGAGACAGTCCGTAATCCTTGCCTTGTTTGGTTTTTCCCCTTCGATCTTGTTGGGGCTGGGCCATCCTCAGGAGGACTAGTCTCTGGTTTCTGTTCTGCGATGTCCTCGGGCACATCCTTGGTTTTCTATTGTGTTTGGTGTTGCTAGCAGTTCCCAATGTGACTGGCTCTTTTGGAGTTCATTTCTGAGACACCGCGGTTCTTATGTCAGATAGGAGGTTATCCATTACCTTTGGGAGGGTTGCCAGCTTATCTACTATGGATACGCATGTGCAGCTGGCCTATACTATTTGTGTCTCCGCTTGTGCTCTTCTGATCAGGTTATTAAGGTCTGCCAGTTTATCGTCGATGTTTGTGACAAAGATCGAGAGAGAGTTGAGGACTGACAATTGGATGTCCATTTTGTCGGACTGGTATTGCATGGCGTTTACCAACATTTGCATTGTGTGTAGCAAAGTGGTCCAAATGTCTTCTTTTTCCTGCATTTTAGAGTGTTTTGTGTTGGTCCTGGGTGAGCTGTTTCTTTGTTGGGGTTCAGCAAGGGGTGGAAGAGAGAATGAGGCAACCATTTCCTCCCATTCCTCCGGTGTGAGGTAGGATGATTCTGGTTCTGTTTCCTGCGTTGTTGAGGTGTGATGCCATTGTGTGTTGGGTTTTGGATCATCTTGCGCAGTGCCTGCAGGTAATTGGACATGGTTGTCAAACGGCTGTTCCTGAGATGGTTGGGTCTGCTTTTCCTCTGGTGTCTGGAAAGTGTGCTGAATTTATTCCGCCGGCATTTCAATTGGCGAGTGCATGTAGTCCCTGTTCTCCGCTGTTGCCATCGAGGGATGTAGCCCTTGCGAGATTAAGGGAGAGTTTTGCTTTGCCTTGTTGAAGTCTTTTCTTCGATATTCCGATTCCGTTACCTTTTCCTTTTGTTGTCGGTGGAGTTCGGGGGTGCCTGATTCTTCCCTTTGTGTTGTGTTTTTGTTGTTGGCAGTGCTGGCATTTTTGTTAGTGGGATTTCCATGATCTTGGCATTCATGGTGTTTAGACCCCACTGTTGCCTGGTTGTGTGCTGCCCAGTTGGGTGGGGTTCCTTCCTTCTTATCGCTATAGCTGTTGTTGTAAGAGGTGTTTTTATTGATTTTTTGGTTCGCTTCCTCTTTCATGGCCTCTATGAAGCTGTTAGTCTGAGCTTGTTCACCTGTCTCCCTTCCGTTGGTTTTGTCGGTGTTTTATTTGGTTGTGTTTTTGTTGGCGGTATTTCCTTTTGGTGTCAGCTCCGATTGGCCCTGTCTGATCTTGTTTATTCCTTCATGTGCCTTGTCCCCCTGTGCCCCCTGTTCCTTGTCCTCATTGGGCTTCTCGTCTTCTACGCTGGCTTCACGAAGTCTTGTTGCGCATGGTGTTTCCCTGCCTACCGGAAACCCGTAATGGTCTCCGTTTGTTTGCTGTCGCATAGTGTGGAGTATTTTGATGGGTTGAAGAGAGCATGGGAGCTTGCTTTCTTTGTTGCTGGCTAGGCATAGGACCGATCCGACATCTTTTAGGAAGGAGAATTTGATGTATATTTTCGGTTGATAACCTTTAGACTTGGTGGCTCCTGTGGTTGCGTTAATTGCGTTGGCTATCGCAATCGGCTGCGGGCTACTAAAAAGTGGAGACATCAAGGAGGTCTCCTCTACCTTTGTCGTCAAATCTTCTGTGCTTTCCAGGCTTTTAGTGCTGGAAGGCTTCTTTGTTGTCCTGCGCGTTTTCCTGCTAGGGTTTGGTGCCAGCTGCTGTCTTGCTTTCCCTGATCTCATTGTAGCGGTAGTAGCGGTAGTGTGATTAATGTGGGCGCCCCTTCCCGGTTTCTTCCCTACTTTTTTCCTTGGCTTGGTCCTTGAACCCTGGCCGAGATTCCGATGCCCCGGTGATTATTGCCTTGTCTTTCCTTGCCTTTCCCTCCTCCTTCCTCTTTCCACCTTGTGATCTAGATTGTATGATTAATGTGGCGCAGTGGATCTAAGCTGAAGCTGAGTTTGGATGGTTCAGTTCAGTTCATAAAGCTTTATTCGATTGTTACAAATTTACAATCATAAAAGCACAATTTTAAAAAACATTTGACAATCAATCAAGTAAAATTACAGAGTAGCAGCAATCATATTGGGCAAAAACACATTCGTAGATAAAAAATTATACCATGAGAATTGTAAACCGTTCAACAAATAATTATAATTCATCAGTGATCGTTAGACTTTTCCTTGAATAAAATACTCTCTTTAAAAACATAGCAAGCCTCCATACTGCATGTTCATTATCCAACAACTGAAGTTTTCAAAAGCAGAACCAACCACATTTTTCTTAATTCGGAATAAAATTTACAGAAAAGAACAGAATGGATGGTAGACTGGCATGAGTGATTATCGCAAGGACAAGGTGGAAGTTGTCTCGACCAGTCATTCGTTTTGGGCCACGACACCAGTCTATGAAATATATTTAACCTGCATCTAGCCAATAACATTCTGTCAAAGGTAACAGTTACAAATGACAAGTATGGTTCCATTCCAAATGTAGTTAAGATGGTTTGGTGTTGGTTAACGGTGGGCTTCGTAAGTTTGCTAGACAGTCTGGCCTCTTCTAGCATACAGAGCCCCTCCCTTTTCAATGATTCCCGTGAAATCATCTGCAAGGAACTTGGGTTTGTAAAATATTCTAGGTGCCCTAAGTCTTTCATAAAATCGTGAACAAAGCTGATCCATGGTATTTTTAAGGCTCCATCTAATTTAAGACAATCAGCGAGAATATCCCAATTTAACTGTGTCCGTTCCTTAATCCAGATACTTTGCCACAGTAGTATCGGTTCTATTTTAATTAAATCAGATAAAAAGGGAAGACCCAGTTCTTCATGACAAACAAGATGATGTACTAGGGGGTGACGGATAATATAAATCTTAAAAAAGAATTCTCCATTTGTTGCAGCTGCGTGGTATTTGCTTATCCCCAAACCCCGGCTCCATACATTGTGGAGGTGATACACCTTGCTTTGTAAATTTGTATCATCTCCGCAGGGGGTTTCCGACCCAGTTTCTTAGAAAAACCCACCAAAGCATTCGACGTCCGGATAAGCATCAGTTTTTTGGCAATTGTAGTTTGAGCCCACGATTCGTTTTGATTAAACAAAATGCCCAAATATGAAAAACTCTTAGTTATACTTAGTTTCTGCCCCTCTACAAAGATGTCCTTTGTCCGCAAAGGCCCACGGCCACATCTCATTACGTATGTCTTTGAGATGTTAATAATGAGGCTTAGATCCTTCATAAAAACAGAGAAGGGGAGGAGCCAAGATGGTGGAGTGAGCAGGCGTACTGCTCCTGAGCTCCCGCCACCGACCCTCACAGCACCGGCCCGCAGGCCGCTACGGGCACGAACAGAGCTTCCTGGGCACCGGAGGTCGTCCCGATGCTGGCGGGGCCCTCTGGGTCGGGAGCAATACCGGAGGGTGGTGCAGCCTGACCATCGATCTTCCAGCGAGCGGCCGGAGCGCGACGGTGGCAGGGCCGCGCTGCGGTGCAGGTGCGGCAGAGGGGCGACGAAAGCCTGCACGGCCAGGGGGTGAGGCCCTGTGTCTCCGGAGCAGAGCGGCGGCCGGGACGGGCCGACAACGTAGCGCCCGCTGCCACAGCAGAGTCCAGAGAGCTACTGGGGCCTGCCGCGGAGCCGCGGGAGGAGGTGGCCCGCCATTTTGAGAGCGTGCCAGGCCGGAGCTACGGATGGTGAAACGGCGGTAGAGAGCCCGCTGAGTGTTCCTTGTGCTCTCCTTCTCCTGCAACCCCCCCCCCTCCGCGCTGAGATAGACCCTCAAGACTCGGCGTCACCTGGGGGGGGTTCTGGCCGTCTGGTGACGGGGGGGGGCAGCGATTGGACATTGAAGCTTCGGAAGCTGAAGGGGGTCAGAGTTTGAAGGACAGCGGGGAGCCAGAGGAGACAGAGCCTCATCGTAAATAGGCGTGGGGATCTCATTGACACGCAAGATCTGTGGCTGCCATTGTGAGAGGAGAGAGTATCGGCTGGCTGCACACTCGGTCTGCAAGGGAGCCCTGATCTAAGAACTGCTGTGGGCCGGTGCGGAGGGTCAGAGCAGTGGTCCTCGTGGAGGCCTGACGACAGGAACGGCTGTGGACAGGGGCATTGGGACGCCAACTTACTCACTGCTGGAGACGGACCCGTCTGAGGGGGCAGAACTGTGGAGCCAGTGGGGCCCTTGGGGTGATTTCACGACACAATGTCGGGGTCCCAACCTTTGAAGCTACGCCAGGACTACAGTGCGGTGGAGATAGGGGGGTGCCGCTTCACTCCCTGGTTGGGACGGAGGTCACTAACATTTTCAGCGCGGTGAATGTTGCGAGGCATTGGCGGCAGAGAGGGTTGTGTGATGTATCGACGGCCTCCCGGCTCCCTTTGATGTCCTGCGTCCCTTGCCCAGAGCCGGAGATACCATTGACGCTACCTGCTGACGAAGCCTCAGAGACGATAGCTCGGAGACCCCCGCACAGCTGCTTGGGCCCATTGGCGGTGGTCTATGTCCTCCTCTAGGAAGCGACAGGATAGGACCCTTAAAGACCTGTTTGCCAAGGTACCAGCGGGACAGATGGCATCCGCTGCTGCTGTGGGCGTCTCCGGGGGAACGTCCGGGGGTGATGGGGGCACGGAGCCCATTATCAAGTCATTCCTTGAATCCATGTTTCTGGCGCTGAGGGAGGACATCCACACACTCAAGCAGGAGTTCACCTCTGAGCTGAAGGAGGTCCGGCGTGACATGGACTGCATTGGAGAACGAGTCGCTGACTTGGAGGGCAAGAGCGATGGGAGAGATGTGGAGATTTCGGCGCTACAGCAAAGAGATCATCAGGCTCCATGACCAACAAGTTGACCTCCAAACCCACCTGGAGGACTTGGAAAACCGCTCCTGTCGCCATAACATCCGGATCAGAGGTGTAAAAGTGGATGATGCCTCAAAAGACCTCTTCACCTACACTAGGGAACTCTTTAATCACATCCTAGGTAGGCCCCCGGAGACTGAGCTGCGTGTGGATCGTGCGCACAGAGTGGGCCCTTCTAGAGCGCCGACGGCTCCTCCCTCTGACATTTTAGTCTGTGTTCAGGACTATCGCACCAAAGAAGCTATCATTCAAAAAGAGCGTCAAATGCATCCTCTGACGTTTCGTGGCCAGACGCCGGTGCTTTATCAGGACTTATCCGCTCTTTCATTGCAAAAGAGACGAATCTTCAAACCTGTTACTTCACACCTTCAACAGCACAATATACCTTACAGTTGGGGTCATCCATTTAGGTTGGTGTTTCGCAAAGATAACAAGCTATACCAGCACAGCTCCTTGTCTGAGGCTTGCAAACTTTTGGGGGTGGAAATCCCGGACGCGGAGAGTGGAGAGGACGATCCAAAAGCAGAGGCTGTTGACTCCAGACCCCGCTGGCGCCAGCAGGGCTGCAGACGCTGCCCCAGGAGGCCTCCGGCTACAGAAATCACAAAAGGCCAGAAGTCGGCCCTGGAGGCTATCTCCACAGAGCTAGCCAGCTCCAACTCTGGATGACCTCAGACGCTATCCATAGCTGATTGCCTGTTTTACTAATGCTTAGCTCGTTGGCGGGAGGGGGGCTTCCTTTTCACTTTTAGTGAACGTACCCCAATGCCTTTTTTCCGATCACTGACGAGTGATGGACTCTGGGTTCTTTGTTATTGTTTTGGATTGTTCCTTCGGGGGTTTCTGTTCGGGGATGTTCTGGGGGGGATTCGGTGCTCCACGTCCACTTGTCCTCTAGGGTTAGCCTAACACTTTGCGCCCGCGCGAGCCTGGATCGTCTGACCACCCTGCCCGCTGGCGACACCATGCATGGCACACCCTTGACGATCTGGATCCTACCAGACTACACACATGCCTCCCACCACACTTAGGATCTTAACTCTTAATGTACGGGGTCTCAATAACCCAGTGAAGCGTAGGGCAGTTCTGTCATGCCTAGAACACTCACAAGCAGATCTCTGCCTGCTGCAGGAAACCCACCTTCTGGCGAGAGATTGCCACCGTCTCCGCTCCCGGAAATTCCCCACTCAATTCTTCTCCTCTGGCCCTACTAAACAGGCTGGAGTGGCGATCTTGGTGGCCTAGAAATTCCGGGGGGAGGTCCTGCACAGGGTGGCCGAGATTAAGGGGAGGCTCCTAACATACCGCTTCGCTTTGGGAGGACTGACATTCACTATCGGATCCTTGTACGCCCCGAATGAAGGCCAGGAACGGTTCTTGCACTCAGCCCTGGCTGAAGCCACTGCCACAACAGATCGCAATGTTCTTCTCGGGGGAGACTTGAACCTGGTCTTCAATAACAGCAAGGACAGATCCAGCCATCGCACTCACCAATCGGGGACAATCTCAACTGAGGGAATTGCGCGTTTACATGACCTTGGGCTGTGCGATCTCTGGCGTCATTTTCATCCCCTAGCCAGGGAATACTCATTTTATTCCAATGCACACAAGACCTATGCTAGACTGGATCACTTTTTAGCATCTACCCCAGTGTGCGCACTCACATATAGGGGTGGCCTCACTGTCGGATCACGCTCCGGTGCTTGCCATCCTCACCCTACCACCCCTGTCACAGGCGGCTGTCGATATAGGGGTGGCCTCACTGTCGGATCACGCTCCGGTGCTTGCCATCCTCACCCTACCACCCCTGTCACAGGCGGCTAGGATATGGCGACTCAGGGACACCCTCTTACATCGAGAGGACGTTGTTACACGCATACAGCACACCATTGACGACTACCTTTCACACAATGCAAACACGGACACCACACTTGTTACACAATGGGCGGCATTGAAAGCAGTTATCAGGGGGGAGTTCATCGCGGTCTCCGTGGCTGACAATAAGGAGCGCGGGCGTAAAAGGGAGGAACTCACACAACAGACTCGAGAGCTGGAGCAGATGCACCAGAGGACGGGAGCCCCGAGGGTGTGGCGACAGCTTAAGGCTGTGCGGTGCCAGCTAGCGGCGCTTGATCAAGACAGGGCAGAATTTGCGGCGCTGCGACTGAAGCATGCATACTATGCTGGGGGGACAGATGCGGGCGCCTCCTTGCCCATAAATTGAGGGAGGTTCGTCAACGACACGGAGTCAAGGAGCTCATCCATTCGGATGGCACTTGCGTGTCTGAAGATAGTGCTATAGCGGAGACATTCCGCATCTTTTATGCCACTCTCTACACGGGGGCCTCGTTAGACAACGCTGAGGGGGCGGCCTTCCTGGATTCTGTTACCTTGCCTGCACTGACAAAGGCTCAGGCTGATCATCTGGACAGAGACATTCAGACGGAGGAGGTCATAGCTGCTATATCCCGTCTCCAGCTGGGGAAAGCCCCCGGTCCGGATGGCTTCTCCGCTATTTTTTACAAAACGTTTTGCACCCTGTTCGCTCCGATTCTCGCCCGGCTGTTTAACTCCTTTGCCGTCCAGGGGGCGATATCAAGTGATCTTCTAGAGGCCTCCATAGCGGTGATCCCTAAACCCGGGAAGGACAGATCTCGCTGTGGAGCATATCGCCTAATATCCCTTCTCAATATAGATTTTAAATTGTACACGGGCATCCTAGCCGCTCGTCTTGGCCCTCATATGCCAGGACTCATCGACCCGGACCAAGCCGGGTTCATCCCTGAGCGGCAAACATCAGATAATACTAAACCGATCTTGCATCTTATTGAGAAAGCTTCCCGGGTCCCGGGGGAGTACATGATGCTAGCCATCGATGCTGAAAAAGCATTCGACCGTGTGCACCGGCCCTACTTGGAGCAGGTATTAGAAAGGGTGGGGATGGGGGACCGATTTCGCACATACCTACTCAACTGCTATAAGTTTCCCACAGCCATGGTCCGTGTGAATGATTACACATCCTCCCGATTCTATATTGAACGTGGTACGAGGCAGGAATGCCCACTGTCGCCCCTTCTCTTTGCCCTCTATATGGAGCCTCTAGCTCAGAGAATGCGGCAGAATCCGGAGGTCAAAGGGATCAAATTTGGGGCTACGTCCATACGATTAGCTTATACACAGATGATGTGCTGGTCTCACTCGCGGAGCCGAGGGGCGCATTGCCGGCTTGCTGGGCAGAACTGGACACCTTTGCCCGAGCTGCTGGATTCAAGGTGAATGCTGACAAATCCATGGCCCTAGATCTATCTTTTTCACGTTCCACCCGGGAATATTTACAAACCTTGCTCCCTATCCAATGGGCGACGGATACAGTCCCGTACCTGGGGATTCAGCTGGCTCCCTCCCTCCCTGAGGTGGTTAATACTAATTATGCGATATTGCGCCGGAAGATCTGTCAAGAGCTTGGCCGATGGAAACACTACCCCCTTTCGTGGCTAGGTAAAATTGCAGCGGTCAAAATGACCATTTTGCCACAGATCCTTTATCTCTTTCGCACTATACCTCTGCGGCTACCTGTGGGGTGGATTCGTCGGACGCAATCTGACTTGGCCCAGTTTATTTGGAACAGTCGCAAACCCCGCATGCAACGGGCACTAGTGACGCTGGCTCCGGAAGACGGAGGGCTGGGAGTCCCGGATCTCCAGCTCTACTTCCAGGCAGCACAGTTACGGCATTTGGTGGAGTGGAGCAGATTGGAATTGGAGAAACATTGGTTGTTTCAAGATCAGGCGGTGGCGGCGCGACCCTTGCAGGGAATTCCTTTCCTGCGCAAGCCCCATAGGCCCCCTAATCTCTACGCCTCGTGTATCACGAGGGTCCCCCTGGAAGTCTGGGATGCCACTAACATTAAACACGAACTCACAACCTTCCCTTCCCCACTCACCCCGTTGGCTGACAACCCTGATTTCAACCCTGGAATGGATAAGGCAGCGTTTGCGGGTTGGAGGTCGGCTGGTTGCCGGTTTCTGTATCATATCTATGGCGCTGGAGAGGTCAACTCATTTGCCCAGTTGAAACAGGACGGAGACGGAGAGACTAAGATATCTACAAGTAAGGCATTGGGCGCTACAACCACAGGTCCGCTCTGAGGCAGACAGGCACCTTTCCCCTTACGAAAGATGGCTTGTCACCCGCACGTCAGATAAAAATCTCATTTCCGACCTTTATAAGCGGTTACAGATCAACCATGCACACATACACAACCCTAGCAGAGAGCGGTGGGAGCATGAGTTGGGTAGGACACTCAGCCACAAAGAGTGGGAGGGAATATATTACAGGGCCAGACACTCTGCGTATCACATGGGGCTCACGGAGACACTTACGAAGATTGTGACATACTGGTACTATACACCGGAACGCTTGCATACAATGGACAGAGCCCGAGAGGCTATGTGTTGGAGGGGCTGCGGACAGGTGGGCAACCTGGTACACTTACTTTGGAAGTGCGAACATGTTCAACCTTACTGGACCCAGGTGCTGGATGAGGTGGACAAGCACTTTGAGACTGAGATACCACGCTTTCCAGCCATTGTACTGTTAGGTCTCCCTAATTCTATGACCTATCCCTTAAAATCTCGTAGAGGTAGACAGATGGCCATAGCACTAGGGTCGGCGACACAAAACATAGTTACGCACTGGTGCACCCCCAACGTTCCAACTTTTACAGGCTGTGGTATGTCCTTGGTATGGAGAAATTGGCACTTACAATGGCGGGGGAGGGAACCCGGTATGACGAGCTGTGGCAACCATTTCTGTTGCTTTTGGCTGCCGAATTCCGGGAGGTCACATGCCCCCGTTATCTCCGGTTGTTGCGTCTTACGGAGACAAAACGGGCGGACTGCTGAGAGGGTAGGAGAGGGCTTAGCATAGCTTTGGTGACGGACGTGGAGCACGAACAGGGAGGGGGGGCAGAAGGGGAGGGGAGGGGGGATACCGGGGTTTTTCTTTTTTCTTATTCTGTTTCTCTTATTTAATTGTTAATTCAAAACGTGCTATCTGTCAGCTAAGCGTACACTGGTGAGATGGTGCTCTACAGTCACTAGGATCAGTGGTTATATCGCAGCCTTACAAGGTGGAAGCTATATGTATATTGTATGCTGTTTCTGAATTGCGATAAATAAAAACATTTAAACCATAAAAACAGAGAAGCCATTAAGGACCCTTTGGTATGCAATTTGGGTTCTTGCCAACATAACTGCGTCGTCCGCATAGAGGAGTACCGGGATGTGTCGGCCTGCAACATGGGGAAGGTCATGTGTCGTACTTACTAATGCCTCACCTAACCCATTGGTATACAAGTTAAAAAGGAAGGGGGCCAGCACGCAGCCCTGCCTCACCTCCCTTCTTACGGGAAAGTTATCTGTATGTTCCCCCCCCCCGTTCCAAAACACACACTGGCTGACGCATTACTCTAAAGGTTCCTTAAGAAAACAATAATTTGAGGGTCTACTTTCAAATCCTCAAGGACCTCCCACAGCCTTGCATGTATCACCAAATCGAAAGCCGCAGTAAAGTCTACAAAGACCATATACAATCTGCTATTTTTTGCCCTCGTATACTTTCCTATAAGTAGGGCCATATTTAAACACTGCTCCGAGGTTCCAAGACCCTTTTGAAAACCATATTGTAAATCTGTTAAAATATTATTTTCTTCTGACCATTCCTGCAAAATCTAAAATCTAAAAATCACACACCCCACCACTTTCACAAGTTTGAATGGGATGGAAGGGTGGATTAGTTTTGCTGCATGCTGTACATCTGGTGTCTTGAGGTGCGTCTTGAGATGCTGTGGTTGTTAAGCTTGGCAGCTTGGCAGGGGCTGAGGTTTGAGCTCAGACTCAGAGGTCCGCTGTGCCGAGCCACGAACACCATACACCGTCTCTACCCACCACCTGCCTCTGCCCACCACCTGTCCCCCCGTCCCTCACCTCCTACAGTGCTGCTCCTCTCCTACAGTGCTGCTCTCGCACTCCTCTAAGCTCTGAGCTCCACCGAGGCGCTTCTGGATGTTTCAGGTCTGCGCCACGGTCAGGAGCTTGGCAGTTTTGCAGAGGCTGCAGAGGGCAAAGAGCGTGCCTGCCTGCCAGGCCAGGCCAGGTGTGAAGGCCAATAGGCAGGCTGGCAGAAGAGTAGATGCAGGTAGAGCTAAGAGGGTAGGAGGGGCCAGGAGAGGGCAAGAGAACAACGCGATGCGAGGTGGGCGGGGTGAAGGTTGGCAAAGTGAGCCGAGTGTGCTGAGGTGGGCCGGACTGAGGTGGGACCAGCCCGTCTGCCACACCCGCGTTGACCCGCTTGCCCTCGCTTCCCCCCGCCCCCTCCGCCGCCGCCAATCCACAGTCAACCGCCTACCCAGGTGACAGGCCTTGACAACCACAACCAATGAGCAGCGTTAAAACTGGCTTACCGGTCCATTTCGTCACCGTCTTCGTGGTGTTGGCCAATGGCAGGGATGTAATGGCGGCAGCAGTAGGGAAGCAGCGGCGGACGTGCGGGGGCTACCGGTGCCGGCACAGTGCTGCGCGTCGGAGGTCTGATTTCGCCACCGGAGTTCGCCGTGGCCGCTGTCTTAGACTGTAGGGTGGAAAGCCTGGAATCCGGAACCGGAAAAGCGATACACGGACGTCAGAACAGCAGGTTGAGAGAGGAGAACCCCCATTGGAACCTTCACTTTCTGGCATAGAATGGGTAAAAAGACGGCTCCTAAGTCAGCAGTGCAAGACTATCACGCAATATACCATTACTCAGATGTCATCCCTGGAGTCCTCAAGGAGGGACGGATCACCCCTGGTGGAGAAGCATCATGCTCGGGCTGAGGTGTCCACACAGGCGGAGGTCATGACTGCCATTCAGGACTCCCGGTCAGCGCTAAAGGTAACATTTGACAATGTCTATATCAATGTAAATCTGCTTCATGCTTACCTCTGGAATGTGGCAGATAAGGTTCATGCGACTGAGGAGTCGATCACGAAACTCCGCACAGAGGTTATGGCTCTGCAGCAGTGCATGGCAAAATTGGAAAGCAAGCCAGGTCCCTGGAGGACAGAGGTGAGGATGCAGAGGGGTACTCCCGGTGCGACAACCGCTGGTACAGGGCTTTCCCGAAGGAGTAGAGAGCTCATCTGCTGAGCGCTTGCTGGAGAACTGCATTCAACAGATGCTTCACGCCAAGAGCCTGTCCCCCTTCATCTCTTTGGAGCTCACCCTTAGGGTGCCCGCTACTCAGCCGCCACTGGGGGCCCAGCCTAGAGCCATTATTGCTTGTGTCTTTCCTTATAGGGACAGAAACTGAATTCTGAAAGTGGTCAGGGATGCGGGCCTACTCCACTGCGAAAATCTTAAAATTGCTATTTTCCCTCTCTACACACATACGGTGCAAACAGAGAGGCAGTCTTTTTAGGACGTCAAGCAAAAACTCAAGGCCATGAACTTAAAGTACATGCTTCTCTATCCGACACAACTGCGCGTAGTCACCAATTGAAAAACTCATTTCTTTGATAGACCGGAGGAGGTCTAGACATGGCTTGAAGTCTGGCACAGGGTGCCAGTGTGAGGGCAGAATGAGGAGCCTGCCTCTATGTGCAGCCACAGGGAGAGTGGCAGGAGGGGCTGCACTCGCAGACTGTGGATGGCTCACTGGGTTGTGACGCACCACACTGCGAGTGGTAGTCCAGGAGGATGCTACCATGCATAAAGAGGAATCATCTTCTTCTGTGCATAGTATTAAAACCCCGGGTGAGTGAGTGAAGGGTTAACCCAGACTCGATGGCAGGGACACAGGTGGGCGATGTGGAGCCGGAGTTAGAGGCCGCCTGCCAAGGGCCACATTTAAACCATGACACTGTGAGAAGGTGGCCTGATATATGCTGTCCACTAGTTCTAGTGGGCACCCTGTATCAGTCCAAACAACCCCTTATGGTGAATGGTTAAAAACAACCTTATATGAAAGCTATCCTAGTGGTAGCTATGGAGAGCAGCCTTCAGGCTAAGTCTTGAAGGAATGTAAAGCAGCTTGTTTTACCAGTCTATAATCTCTTGAATGATCAAATGAAAGGACAACCACACCAGGTATATATTTAAAATATATGTATTTAGGTTAACACACACCCCTCTAGTCTCTTTATGAGACGGGAGTTCGAAGTACTTCAGTTACAAGATAGTAATCATCAGTAATAGCACAAATACACGTTTGGGCCCTAGGGGCGTACCAAACCATATACCAAAAAAGTTGTATAAGAACCACGACTGGGATAGATACTAGGCCTATAGCCTCTAGAATCGCTGGGACCCCAAGGAACCACCCAAGGTAGTGACACAGGGGACCTACAGGGACAGTGTGTAAACACAACTGCGGGTTCCTGTTATCTTCTATGGGCAATGTCGCGGTTGGAAATGTAAAGATTAGGGACACTTCTAATCGAGTCAGGACCAAACCCTTTTGGACTTAAGAAGTTCTAGGGCTAGCACCCACGAGAGCACCGGAGCACTCGAGTTACCTCACCCAGGGAAGCCGGGTGCATAGGTGTCTTTTGGTGTCGGGTCGCTTCGTCGATTTCAATGGAAGCCTGCAAATAACTGCTGCTGCCGTGAAGAGGAGAAGTGTCCGGAGAGATCCAAGCCTGGATCTAGGATGTAAGGAACCTGAAAGCAGAGGGGACAGAGTCTGGGTCACTTGCCAGTGACCTAGGGCAGGATGGACCAATGCCCACAGATGTCTGGTGCTTCAGGTGAGTTGATCGGTGTCTTGACTCTTCAGCCACGAGGTCCAGGAGGCGTCGACGAAGTCCACGAGCCGGATTCGAGCTGTCCCACGAAGTCTGTCGAGTGCTGCGGTGTCGGCGAACAGAATGGACCCAACAAGCCTTGGCAACGGCAAGTACTGGTATTCAGAGAAAGGACTGCGGTGCAGACCAGCAAGGTCTGTGGGACTCACCCAGCGAGGGTAAGTCAGGGCACGTCTGGAGCAACCAGGAACGCCCAATCAGAAAAGGAGTTGCCTTCATGGGGACCTGCTAGCCAACGGACTAGTGATCGCGAAGGAGCCTCGAGCGGTCGGACTTGAAGCTGGCCCACGGGTCACTCGTGGAGTGGAGGCCAACAGTCTTCGGAGCAAGAGGTGCTCAAGGCTGGGGCTACTCGGAGCCCAAAGCACAACTTCGAGGAGGACCAGGAAGATAGTGTTGCTGCAAAAGTTCCCAGTGTCCAGGGTTCCACATCTCCCACAATAGTCACGGGCCTCAGCTTTGCTGTGGACTCAGGGTAGCCTCTGGGAAGTCTAGAAATCCACCTCTGGTGATGCAAATACTTCGGCGTCCGGCGGGAGCTTCAGCGATGCAGACCGGTCAGTTGCTTCTTTGGTGCCTGCCAGCAGGGGAGTCACTCCTTGACCCCAAGGGAGATCTCTTCAGTCTTCTAGTCAGGATAGAACGTCGAAGGTCCAGGATGTACGTTGCAGAGTTTTGTCCAGGGTAATCTAAAGTCCTAAGGACTGGATTCCTATACTTATAGTAAGTTTAGGGGATGGACTAACTCTAAGGCCCCACCTATGGGTGGGCCAGGAAAGAGGGGTGGTTACACCCATTTCCTTTGTCCAGTTTCGCGCCAGAGCAGGGGCAGGTAGCCCCTGCAACTGGTTTGAACTGGGCTATGCACAGGGACAGCAAATGTGCCCCCAGTGCAGGAATTCAAAGCACCAGAGAGTGCTCCCGCCCAGCCCCAATACACATCAGACTGTCTGGGGAGGTAGTCACACCCCCCTTCGACAGGAAACCTATTGTCCAGGCCTCCCCTGCCGGAAGTTCGGTCAGAAGCAGGAGGCCAGACCCGTGTCTGTGGCAGAGGCATCCATTTTGTGATGCCAGGGCTCTGGAAAGTCCTACCGGGTTTAGCCAGTGTGAACATGTCTCTCCCTCTAGAAGGGTGGAACGCTACCCCCGCCACCAGAACTGGCGGGGGTAGTATTCCAAAGCGTTTGACACCAAACACGACATGTTTTGACGTAGCCATCCCAAAGTTAGCATTTACCGCGAGGTTATAATGCACTTAAGAGTATATGGTATGGCTGTATCACAGAACAGCCATAAGGAAGTATTTCCGAAAGCTGCAGTGGGGCTCAGCTCATGCTTGGGCATCCTCTCACATAAAACCAAGCACTCTGCCTTTAGGATTGTCAAGGCCTGCCATAGGAGTGGCTTATAGGTTTATATGTGTTTGTATAGGGTAGTGATATAGGTAGCCTATACCACAGTAAGGGGTGCAAGCACACCCTTACCCAGGCTGCAATAGCAGACCTGTGGTGCCATTTTGGGGTGGCATAATATATGCTGCAGCCCCTGGTAGGCCTCTGAAGTACCTATGCCCTAGGTACATAGTATACCATATACTAGGGGCTTATAAGACACTCCAGAATCCAATTAGATATGTACCTAATGTACATGGAAACCATTTTAGAGAGGAAGCAGCTAGGCTATGGTCCTAATTAGCAGGGCCACAGCCAGACTAAGGTCGAAAAACAGTGAAACACCAGCAAAAAGTGGGGGTACCCATGTGAAGGAGATCCTACTCTCCTACACAACCCCCCCCCCCCCCCCCCCCCCCAACGCAGGGACATTAAACTAACCATGACCAGTTGAGTCTTCATGTTCTAAGTGGAAAGACCTAGAGAGTCCATCTGCATTGGCATGGTTACTCCCAGGTCTATGTTCCACTGTAAAGTCCATCCTCTGTAGGGAAATGGACCACCTAAGCAGTTTTTGTTTTGGCCATAAGAGGGGCTTATGGTCTGTCTGAACAAGGAAGTGAGTACCAAACAAGTATGGCCTCAACTTCTTCAGAGCCCAAACCACAGCAAAGGCCTCCCTCTCAATGGCTGACCAACGTTTCTCTCTATGGTTCAGCCTTCTGCTTATGAAAGCTACTGGCTGATCCTGACCTTCTTCATTCAGTTGTGACAGTACAGCCCCAACCCCCAATTCAGATGCATCAGTTTGAACAATGAACTTCTTGGAGTAGTCAGGACTCTGCAGAATGGGAGCAGTACACATCGCCTGCTTCAGGTCATCAAATGCCTTTTGACAGCTGTCCACTGAACCTTTTTGGGCATTTTCTTTGAAGTTAAGTCATTCAAGGGTGTCACTATTGATCCATACCCTTTGACAAATCTCCTATAGTACCCAGTCAGGCCTAAGAAGGCTCTCACCTGAGTCTGGGTAGTTGGAGCAGTCCATTCCATTATGGTCTGGATTTTGCTCTGCAATGGTTGAACCTGGCCTCCACCTACAAGGTGACCCAGGTACACAACCTGACTCTGCCCTATCTGGCACTTAGTAGCCTTGATAGTTAGGCCTGCTTTTTTGCAGGGCCTCTAAAACATTCCTTAGGTGGACCAGGTGATCCTCCCAGGTGGAGCTAAAGACAGCAATATCATCTAGATATGCTGCACTAAAGGCTTCCAGGCCTGTGAGAACTGTATTCACCAACCTTTGGAAAGTGGCAGGTGCATTCTTCAAACCAAAGGGCATTACCACAAATTGATAGTGCCCACTAGGGGTAGAAAATGCTGTCTTTGGCTTTGCATCATCAGCTAGTCTGATCTGCCAGTAGCCAGCTGTCAAGTCAAATGTGCTAAGGTACTTGGCTGAGGCCAAAGTATCTATAAGCTCATCTGCCCTGGCTATTGGATGGGCATCAGTCCTAGTGACTGCATTGAGACCCCTGTAGTCCACACAAAACCTCATCTCTCTTTTTCCACCACTGGTGTGAGGTTTTGGCACAAGGACCACTGGACTAGCCCAAGGGCTATCTGAGGGTTCAATCACACCCAGATCCAACATTTTCTGGACTTCTGTCCTGATACAGTCCCTGACATGGTCAGGTTGCCTATAAATCTTATTTTTAATAGGCAGACTGTCCCCAGTGTCCACTTCATGAGTGCACCAGGTAGTCTGACTTGGAGTCAGTGAGAACATGTGTCTGAACTGATTGAGAACCTGTCTGCAATCAGTTTGCTGCTGGGCAGTGAGGCCGCCTGTCAAGGCTACACCATCAACTGACCCATCATCAGGGTTCTATGAGAAGAGTTCAGGGAGTGGGTCACTCTCTTCCTCCTGTCCCTCATCATTTGCCGTGAGCAAGCCCATGTCAGCCCTGTCCACATATGGCTTCAGCCTGTTGACATGGAGAACCCTGTGGGGACTCCTGGGAGTTCCTAGGTCTACTAAATAAGTGACCTCTCCCTTCTGTTCAACAATAGTGTGGGGTCCACTCCACTTGTCCTGGAGAGCTGCCGGGGCCACAGGCTCCAACACCCATACTTTCCGTCCTGGCTGGTAAACAATCACTACAGCCTTTTGGTCATGCCAGGCCTTTTGCAGTTTCTGACTAGCCTCAAGTTTTTTGTTTGCCTTTTTCATGTACTCAGCCATCCTTGAGCGGAGACCAAGTACATAGTCCACTATGTCTTGCTTTGGGGGCTTGAGAGGTAACTCCCATCCTTCCTTCACCAAACACAATGGACCCCTGACAGGGTGACCAAACAGAAGTTCAAATGGGCTGTAGCCAACCCCTTTCTGAAGCACCTCCCTGTATGCAAATAAAAGGCAGGGCAAGAGCAGGTCCCATTTTCGCCTAAGCTTCTCTGGGAGTCCTTTGATCATGCCCTTTAAGGTTTTGTTGAATCTCTCAACTAAACCATTGCATTGTGGGTGGTAGGGTGTGGTGAACTTGTAGTTCACTCCACACTCCTTCCACATAGCAGTTAAGTAACTTGACATAAAGTTTGCATCTCTGTCAGATACTACCTCCTTAGGAAAGCCTAGTCTTGAGAACACACTCAAGAGAGCTCTTGCCACTACAGGTGATGTAGTGGTCCTTAGGGGAATTGCCTCTGGGTATCTGGTGGCATGATCCACCACCACCAGTATAAATCTGTGCCCAGATGCGGTTTGGGGATCCATGGGACCAACAATGTCAATCCCTACCCTTTCAAAGGGCACCCCCACCACAGGTAGTGGTATCAGGGGGACCTTTGTAGTGCCACCTGCTTTGCCACTGGCTTTGCAGGTTACACAGGAGCAACAAAACTCCTTTGTGTCCTCAGACATGTGAGGCCAGTGAAAGTGAGGAACAATTCTGTCCCATGTCTTGTTCTGGCCTAAGTGTCCTGCTAGGGGAATATCATGGGCTAGTGTCAATAGGAAACCCCTAAACCTCAGAGGTATAATCAACCTCCTGGATGCACCAGGCTTGGGGTCTCTACTCTCTGAATATAGGAGTCCATCATCCCAATAAACTTTATGGGTGCCACTAGCATTCCCAGCAGCCTCATCAGCAGTTTGCTGTCTGAGGGTTTCAAGAGAGGGGCAGGATTTCTGCGCCTGGCTCAGATCAGACCTGGAAGGGCCCCCTGTCCCCAAGAACTCAACCTGGTCAGGTTCAAGCTCCTCTGGGACAGTTCCTTTTGCAGGCTCAAGATCATCTCCCTGAGGAGACTGATCAGTATCCTGAGACAGGTGGGAAGGCTCTGCCTTAACCCTACTGCTCCTCCTCTTGTGAGGCACCTGGTCCATTATTCCAGAATCCAGGGCCTGTCCAGCTTTTGACATTTTTACCTGTGACCTGGTCACAGCAAAGACATGTGCAGGAAACCCTAACATTTCTGCATGTGTCCTGAGCTCCACTTTAGCCCAAGCTGAAGTCTCTAGATCATTGACAAGCAAGCACTGTACTGGTAGGTCCGCACTTACCACAACCTTCTTAAGACCAGTTACCCCTCCCCAGGAGAAGTTAAAAACTGCCAAAGAATGGTCTGTTCTGACATTGCTAGCATTAGTCACTTGGTACATTTCACCAAGTATAATCTGCCCAGGATCCACAAGATCTTTTGTCACCATTGTGACACTTGCTCCTGTGTCCCTGAATTCCCAAGCTTCTACTCCATTAATTAAAGACTGCTGTCTGTATTTGCCCATGTTACTGGGGCTCACAAAGGGGGATAAATCCATGCCCCCATCACTGAAAAGCACAGCCTGAGTTAGTACTCTGACTAGGCCAGAGTCCATCTCAGAACCCAGGGTCAACCCTACTACACCCTTATTCTGTGTATTCTGTGTATTCCCACCACCAATTGTAACTGCACTAGGGGGAGAAGGTGCCTTAGAGGCATTGGTGGTGGTCGGAGTATTTTCTTTGGCCTTGGTGCAGTCACTAGTCCAGTGAGTTTTCAGATTTTGCACCAAGGTTTCTTTTGGCCTTTCCCTTTGTTAGCCTGTGAATCCCCACCTGAAGAAGATTTTTGGGGCCCTTGTGAAGACTTCTGGTCTTTACCGTTGTCCCCACCCTTATCAGAGTTTTTGGAATCTTGTTTCTTAGGGTCACCACATTGGTTCTGTACTTTCTGGCTCACCCTGGTTCTGACCCATTTGTCTGTCTTCTTTCCCAATTCTTGGGGAGAGGTCAGATCAGAGTCTACCAGATACTGGTACAACAGCTGATTTTGACAGTTATTAAGAACCTGCTCCCTCATTATCAGATTGTACAATCCTTTGAAGTCACACACTTTACTGCCCAATAACCAACCTTCCAGAGCCTTAGCAGCACAGTCAACAAAGTCAACCCAGTCCTCATGTTGTGCTTTTTGGGTGTCTCTGAACTTTAACCTGTATTGTTCAGTGGATAGGCCAAACCCATCTATTAGAGCACTTTTCAAGACTTTGTAGTCATCAGCATCCTCTTCTCTTATAGTGAGGAGCTTATCTCTACCTTTGTCTGCAAAGGAGAGCCATAGGATTGCTGCCCACTGACCTTGAGGGACCTTCTGTACTTTACAGGCCCTCTCCAAGGCAGTTATCCATTTGTGGATGTCATCCCCACTCTGGTAGGGAGGGACAATCTTACTTAGGTTTCTATGGTCATAAGACCTCTCCCTATCTCTAGGGAAATTGCTGCCACCAAGGGACTCTAGTCCCTCCTTTTTACTAGCTCTGTAGAGCTCCAGGGCTTCCCTATCTAAGGCCATCTGCTGCTTTCTGAGGTTGAACTTGTCTTGCTCATACTTCAGCAGTCTCTCTCTCCTCTCCTGGGAGGTTTCCCTCCCTCTGTGAGAAGAAACAGAGGTTCCAATAGAGGAGATAGAGTGGATTGATCCCCTTGACAGAAATCTATCCCTTCTAGCCCTGTGGTCAGGCCTACCAGGAGGAATAAAGGAAGTGGCATTATTGTCACCTTCCTCATCCTCATCCTGGTGGTCTGTGTTCACCAGAGTCTGGTTATTGTCACCAGTCTGGTCAGCATTAGAGTTAGGGTCAGGGGAGTTTCCACCCCTAGACCCACCCTCAGGTGCTGCCCCACCCACACTGTCTACATCATCAGGCCCACTAGGCCCTGTAATATCATCCAGTTTTAGTATCTTTATGAGATGCAGGGTGGATGGACTTTTGCCTGTCTTCAGCTTCCTAATGGAACATAAGGCCCTAAGCTGAGCAAAGGTGAGATCCTCATATTTATAGGGAAGGAGCTCACTGGTTCCTGGTAGGGACCCATTGGTTCCTGGCTGGTTAGACATTACTAATGTGGTGTGTTGTATTGCACTACCTACACTAGTGTGGCCTACTAAACTCTCTTGAGTTGTAGAAAGGGTGTGCTATCCCTTACCACACAAATCTAAGTTCAGTAGAACTTACTGTAGCTAAACTTGATATTATATGTACCTCAGGTACCTTTAGTGGTTTTCAGTTGATCAATTCATTTGAGATTATCTGGTAAAACAATAGCAAGCTGGAATCCCACACGCTGCACACCAATGTGAGAAGGTGGCCTGATATATGCTGTCCACTAGTTCTAGTGGGTACCTTGTATCAGTCCAAACAACCCCTTATGGTGAATGGTTAAAGAAAAACTTATATGAAAGCTATCCTAGTGGTAGCTATGGAGAGCAGCCTTCAGGCCAAGTCTTGAAGGAATGTAAAGCAGCTTGTTTTACCAGTCTATAATCTCTTGAATGATCAAATGAAAGGACACACCAGGTATATATTTAAAATATATATATCTAGGTTAACACACACCCCTCTAGTCTCTTTATGAGACTTGAGTTCGAAGTACTTCAGTTACAAGATAGTAATCATCAGTAATAGCACAAATACACGTTTGGGCCCTAGGGGCGTACCAAACCATTTACCAAAAAAGTTGTATAAGAACCACGACTGGGTTAAACACTAGGCCTATAGCCTCTAGAATCGCTGGGACCCCAAGGAACCACCCATGGTAGTGACACAGGGGACCCACAGGGACTGTATGCAGTGTGTAAACACAACTGCGGGTTCCTGTTATCTTCTATGGGCAATGTCGCGGTTGGAAATTTAAAAGATTAGGGACACTTCTAATCGAGTCAGGACCAAACCCTTTTGGACTTAAGAAGTTCTAGGGCTGGCACCCACGAGAGCACCGGAGTACTCGAGTTACCTCACCCAGGGAAGCCGGGAGCATAGGTGTCTTTTGGTGTCGGGTCGCGTCATCGATTTCAATGGAAGCCTGCAAAGAACTGCTGCTGCTGTGAACAGGAGAAGTGTCCGGAGAGATCCAAGCCTGGATCTAGGATGTAAGGAACCTGAAAGCAGAGGGGACAGAGTCTAGTTCACTTGCCAGTGACCTAGGGCAGGATGGACCAATGCCCACCGATGTCAGGTGCTTCAGGTGAGTTGATGGGTGTCTTGACTTTTCAGCCACGAGGTCCAGGAGGCGTCGACGAAGTCCACGAGCCGGATTCGAGCTGTCCCACGAAGTCTGTCGAGTGCTGCGGTGTCGGCAACCAGAATGGACCCAACAAGCCTTGGCAACGGCAAGTCACTGGAATTCAGAGAAAGAACTGCGGTGCGGACCAGCAAGGTCTGTGGGACTCACCCAGCAAGGGTAAGTCAGGGCACGTCTGGAGCAATCAGGAACGCCCAATCAGAAAAGGAGTTGCCTTCGTGGGGACCTGCTAGCCAACGGGCTAGTGATCGCGAAGGAGCCTCGAGCGGTCGCACTTGAAGCTGGCCCACGGGTCACTCGTGGAGTGGAGGCCAACAATCTTCGGTGCAGGAGGTGCTCAAGGCTGGGGCTACTTGGAGCCCAAAGCACAACTTCGAGGAGGACCAGGAAGATAGTGTTGCTGCAAAAGTTCACGGTGTCCAGGGGTCACGGTTCCATGTCACCCACGACAGCCATGGACCTCAGCTTTGCTGTGGACTCAGGGTAGCCTCGTGGAAGTCTGGAAATCCACCTCTGTTTGTGCAAAGACTTTGGCGTCCGGCGGGAGCTTCAACGATACAGACCGGTCAGTTGCTTCTTTGGTGCCTGCCAGCAGGGGAGTCACTCCTTGACCCCAAGAGAGATCTCTTCAGTCTTCTAGTCAGGATAGAATGTCGAAGGTCCAGGATGTACGTTGCAGAGTTTCGTCCAGGGTAATCTAAAGTCCTAGGGACTGGATTCCTATATTTATCGTAAGTTTAGGGGATGGACTAACTCTAAGGCCCCACCTATGGGTGGGCCAGGAAAGAGGGGTGGTTACCCCAATTTCCTTTGTCCAGTTTTGCGCCAGAGCAGGGGCAGGTAGCCCCTGCAACCGGTTTGAACTGGAGTATGCACAGGGACACCAAGTGTGCCCCCAGTGCAGGACTTCAAAGCACCAGAGAGTGCTCCCTCCCAGCCCCAATACACATCAGGCTGTCTAGGGAGGTTGTCACACCTCCCTTCGACAGGAAACCTATTGTCCAGGCCTCCCCTGACGGAGTTTCTGTCAGCAGCAGGAGGCCAGACCCGTGTCTGTGGCAGAGACATCCATTTTGTGATTCCTTGGCTCAGGAAAGTCCTACCGGGTTTAGCCAGTGTGAACATGTCTCTCCCTCTAGAAGGGTAGAATGCTACCCCCGCCACCAGAATTGGTGGGGGGGGCTAGTATTCCAAAGCGTTTGACACCAAATACGACATGTTTTCATGCAGCCATCCCAAAGTTGTTATAGAAAAAGGGTATACCCAAAATCACTGGGACCTGGGTGTAAGACAGTATGGAACAAGATGGTCCCAGTACAAATATATCAATAAAAAGCAGTATATTAAAACAATAACAAATGAATCAAAGAAATTTTTTTGAAAAATGTTCAAGTGTTGTTTAATCACACTGAACATCTGTTGCTAATTTTTAAGATCACAATATAGAAAAGATATTCAAAGCCATCATTGGTGTGCCCAAATTAGTGGAGAGGGGAAAGAGCAGTGTGTTGTGCGAGGTTGTGAGGTAAGTGACGGATATTACTTACAATTGTTAACAATCAAATTGTTGGGCATGCTATTTAATGCCACACATTTTATACATAGTTCGTATCACAGTACATTACAATAAAATAACTGCAGCCATGTAAGACTGAAGTCACAGTGCAACATGCGCTGTTGGCGTTACTGGCATCATTGGTTTGTTGACGTTTCGACCCCTGGAATTATGTAGGTATTGGTCAGAACCTTACTACTGGTGTCATCCTCAGGACGAGAGCGCTAATGGAAGGGAGAGGGCACCTAGAAATAATATAGAAGTTAGGTTGTCAGATCTAAAGATTGAATTAAGATCAAGACAAATTGAAAAGAGGGGAGTTAATTAATTTATAGTTACCGTATCTGCCTGAGTAGGCAGTACTTCAAAGGCGCAGGAAGGTGTCTAAGAAAGTGGGGTACATAACCTCCAATGTGTGCGATGGAGAGAAAGGTAAACACCTGTAAAGATAGGGTGTCGGTCAGTGTGGCCTCTAAAAGTTTGAGGTCCTAAAAACACTAAGAAGGATAGTAAAGCCAACTTTCTCATTCAATCAAATGAAATCCCTTGGTTACTTCAATCAAACGCAGTCCGAATCCTGCTGGAAAAAACGTGGTCAGGAGACCAACGTTTTATAGCATAATGACTAAATCAAAATTACTTCAACTGATGGAATGAATCTACAATAGAAGGGAGGAGGAGGAGAATAAAATCAGTGTCAAGGACCGAGTCGCCAGAGGTAAAGCATCTAACACAGTAGATAAATCATGTTTATAAGAAAAAGTGATTCTAACTGGCATTAAAGGGAAATGAAACAGACTTGCCATACAAATTGCCATGGTACGAAAAAGCGCAATATAACTTAACGATTAAACAAGCATTTTCAATGCAATAGGTCTCGCATTTACTAGAGTTTTAGCTATTGGCATTGTAAATGACAATGCCTTTTATTTACTTGTTGATTTTTAAAACATAAATAAAATGCATTATTATTTACAATGCCAATAGCTTAAACTCTCACAAATGCGAGACCTATTGCGTTGAAAATGCTTGTTTAAACGAGTTTCTGTGTGCGCCTCCGAGAATAGCGCAACTTTAGTCACGTTGGCACTCGACACAGGAAGCGGCGCTAACATGGTTTTGGAACTGTCCAGTGCACCTGATCCAATGTTACTGCCCTCTCCGCCCATCTTATAGATGTAAACTAAGAAATCTACTGCCAGTAGATGGGAGGAGGTGGAGGCGGGTAGGCGCCCGAGGGAACGTCACCAGGAGCTGCTGGCATAGTAGGCACAATCCGGCCAGAATACAAAAACAGCGTCGTTACCCTTCGGATGAGGCGGTTGTCATGCTGCCTGCCAGTGATGTGTCGAGTGACTGGCGGCACATCGCTTAAAATGTCACCCAAAGCAAATATTTCCTGTGCCAATGTACAGTCACAGGCAGCTCTGTTCAGCGGAGCGGTAGAGAGAAGGCCACGTGGACAGTATGATAAGGGTAAGAACGGCCTCCAGGTTTCCATCTGCCTTAAATGGGGGTCGGTGCCTTTGAGGCGACTCCCGGTGTTTTTGTGCCCAAATGGCTGCAACTTTGATATGTCGAGGTGAAGACGTGGATTAAATGTGACTGTGCCCGTTTCGAAGACACTGAAACGACGGGGACATCTATGAAGGGACGGCATGGGATGTGGATAGGGGTCAGAAAATGGAAAGCGCGAGGTACCTATAATTTGCATACGACCTGGTCGTTAAATAGTGACAGCAGGACTTGATATCGTTTAACCTTTCATTCTCATTGGTATTATTGCAGCGACGTCACTACCTGTAACTTCCATGTGCACCCGTGAAATGGATAAAAACGAAAATAGATGGTTTAAATAAGTACCCAAATCCTACAGCTAGTTCTATTCAGTGGATATGCATTGCGTTAATTTCACTAGAAAGAAAACCTGACAACTTTTTGTGACTTCAAAGCTAGGCCAGTTCTTAAAATGGATGGTGAGCTTTGGAAGGTTAAACTAATGTGGAACAAGCGGCCGTGCGGCCGCGAAAGTGAAAGTGATCGCGATCGCGATCAAACATCAAAGCGGCCGCGAAAGTGAAAGCAAATGGTGTGCAGGCTGCCAAATGGTGCGCGCGCCCGGCGCACATGCACTGTATTTGGAGGCCTGAAAGCACTCGTTTGCACTTCCAGATCCCCCATTTACAATAGCTCTCGTGAGAGCAGCGCTAAAGCGCTGGCTCAGGCGAGACCTAAAAAGGCCGTGCTGGCAGTCGGTTCAAATTACTAGTGCGCCTGGTTCTGCTGGGAGTAAGGAAAACCTCGGCGTACTGAACCGAAATGGAAAAAATGTGGCAAGGTGAAAATGCCCCGATTGAAGATTACCGCGTGTCCCGGTGGGCTATCATGAAATTCATATGGCATGTGCCTAGTCCTAAATCTGAGCGTAAGTATGGAACCAGGGCTAACACCATTCCGTTCTATATGCAAAATGAATAATGGACGTACGCTGAATTCTGAATGAAAGTGCACTTTTATTTGTATCCTAACTGGCATACTGACTAACAGTTCCATGATTCAATACTCCATTTGTACACCAAGGGACACCCCCCCTTTTATTCCAACATATGTAAATTGCATTCAACACTTTGTCCGGGATTTATTTTAGTCTTCCGTCCGTATTGATTACGTGCAGACCGGCATTTAGCTGCGGCACCATACCGGGGATCACGTGTAGTTTTCCTCCGCTCCTTTATAGAAAATTGCCAGCGACGTCGGTGCGCTCTTGCTCTTCAGTGCGAAGAAGCTGCGACACGAGTGTGAGTGTTCCTAACCTTGTCTCCACCATCTGGAAGACATTTTTCCCTTCTTTAACACTTGAGCACTGCAGCGCCGCTTCCCATTCATGTCGGCTTTCCCTGCTTACTCGACCTATGGGGCGCTTTAACGACTTTGTTTGTTTAACCTAATTTACCGAGTAGAGCCCACACACCCTAACGAGAGGTTTTCCACTGATTCCCCCACCATGTTTAGTGAGTTGTTACCTTCATCCGTAGTGTACGCTTACATGGTTTTCAGATTATTTTTCACTTTTCAATATTTCTTCACTTTCACCGGCATAGTCGTATGGATCAAGCGTACGTCTATTATTATTATTTTTTTTTTTTATTACTTTTATTTAACATTTTCCATCATATATGCTTTACATTACAGCTTTGTACGTAGAAAGAAAGGTCAAAGTACAGATAGCCATAAGGTTATAACAGCGAGCTGACTGATTCCAAAATGGGTAACAAAGGAACATATCACAATCAGGACCTTTTTTATCTCAGGGTACTCTCTATGTGCCTTCACCGCCAAAGAAGAATAAGGAGGGATAATGTGACACAGTCATCCATAGGGCAGCAAAAGTGTGCATCTGACAGACATTGCATAATCGTTTGTTTTGAATAACAGATATTGCACCTTTCCTGGAGACTCGAGTGCAGAATGACACGCTATGGGCAGGAAAATAATTAAACAGTCACATAAGTCAACATTTCAGATATTATAGATTCAATTTGACTGCACTGGAGAGGAGGGATCCGGTCTCTGCATTTTGTTGTAAGAGGTATCTCTGGAGAGGACCCCAAATATCTTTAGGCCTATGTTTGAATATCTTAAGTTATACTTCATATGGGTGCTGAGATGTGCCTTCGGATAGTCCTAACTCTAAATCCCTCCAACTAGAGGAATTGTGAGACTGGTCAGCAGGGCCTACTGTTCTTATTGTGGGGAAGTTATTTTACAATTTGATGTGCTCTGTAACCCACTGGGTCACGGACCCTTGATGCTCCCTGGAGGTTTTTCTCGGACTCGAGTGCACTGAGGGAGCTTTCCACCTGTTTTTATTGGTATACATTACATTCATTGTGATGGAACGGGGGCAGTTGGTAGAGATGGGGTTTCTGTAACAGTTGGCGACCTGTGCTAAGCAGCTGTTTTAGCCTGGACAAAATGGGCAAACACAAAGTTGCCTTTGTTTTCTACTGTGTTTATCTGGGGAGGTGGTTGGAAGGTATTGTTTACTGCCTTGCATTGCATTGTACTTTGTTCTTTTTAATATGCTCTTGCCAACTTCGAACATGGTACTGTATAGCCCCGCTGTCTGTAGCGGGAGCACTGGCTCTCTAACTTGTACCCCTATCCGCAGCCATGTCTGTTCGTACATTTAAACTTACTCCATAATACCCAATAACTATCGACTGCTCACGTGGAATGTCTAGGGGCTCAATGATTACATGAAATAATACATTTTCCTGTCATTCTTAAAACGTACAAGAGACTCATCTCACTTAAGCTGTCTCTCTTAAATTGGCAAAAAATGAAGTGGTCAATTCCACTCAGCTACATGTTCCTCATATGCCAGGGGGGTGACTTTGTGGATAGCCCCATGGGTACCCTTCTGCCTTAGTTACATGCAAGCAGATGTGGAAGATCGGTATATCCTGCTCATTGATACACTAGATGTGCGACAAGTCTCTATCCTCAATTACTATGACCCCAAACACAGATGACAAGGAATTTTACTACACCATACAGGAACTTTTTTGCACATGGTCTACCTCCAAGGTGTATATCGGAGAGTAGATAGATGTACACCTGATGCTATGTGGACCATTTCAACTGGGCTTTTTCTGCCTAGAGTGCCACAGATGATTATGAAGGAGCTTGAAACAGATCTCTTCTTTGAGGAGCTTGGGTAAACATAGACATCATTGTCTAGGGGTAAGACCCCGGACAGCGATGGCTTTCCGGTTGAATTTTATCAGAGCTTATTACCCCATGTATTTGAGAAACCCTTGTCTCATGAGGTGAGAGAAGCCAGGATTCTTGACTCTGTTATGCGGAAGGGCATGATATGTATGCTCCCCAAACCAGGAGGGACTTGGACAGATCCCTCATTGTATTGACCACTGACCATGATCAACGCAGATGTCAATATTCTTTGCAAAATCATTGGTGAACTGCTTGCATGGCGGGCTCACTGGTTTGTGGAAATCATTGTGTGTGTATACCGGGTGGAGTACGGAAATGAACATTTGAAGGCTCAGCCAAGTCTGCACTCTGTTGCGGGTATCACTGAAGACCTTCTGCTGGTAGCATGTTGAGCTGGGAATACCTGATGGAGGTGCTCCAATTGATTGGTTTCAGGCTGGTGTTCTGCGGTTGGTCCAACTTCTGTACACAAGGCCTACAGCATGGGTTAGAACAGAAGGTATTGTGGCAGAGCAATGGGATTTTGAGTGAGACACGAGGCAGAGGTGCCCTCTATCGCCACTGTTGTTTGCTCTTGCTCTAAAGCCATTCGCTATTATGCTCTGAAGGGATACAGGTGGGCGACACAATGCATGTGGTGTCCCTGTATGAGGACAATGCTCCTTTCTATCAGCTACCACAAGAGCTTACACTTTCCTAAGGGCGGACTGACAGAGTGCTTAGAGTAGCAACTCCCTGAACTGGGACTTTGCTGGGAACAGGATAGCGTTCGCTATCTGGGCATTAAAATTGCGCAAATAGCTGATGACCAACAATATAGGATGGGTATTTATTTATTTTGGGGAATTTTATATAGGGCAAACTCGACCCGAAGGTATCATAGTGTTTTACATGAGCACCAGTTGCGTTACAGATGGACACATTCATTTTTTTTGTAAGGCACGGGGAGATTAAGTGATTTGCCCAGAATCATAGGGTTGACCAACTTGTGCGGTTTTGGCACATGCTTCTGTTGTCCATTGCAGGGCGAGTGGCGGTTGCAAAGATAGTCCTTCTACCGCACTGTCTGTATCACCTTCAAAAGGCGCTATCTCCCTTAGGGCCTAGTGTTTTTAAGAATCTGAATTACATTCTTGTATCACTGGTGTGGCATAAAGATGCCATAGAGTTGCGTTGAAGGTCTTGTTTTTGGACTAAGTATCTGATGGCTTTGGCCTCCCAGACTTTGAAGTATATTATTACGCTGCTCACATCCAACATGCGGCCAAGTGGATGACTCCAGAAGCCAACTGGGCAAAATGTCTCCTGCAGGAAACGTATGGGGTGTAAACTTAGCCTGTTCATCTTATGAAGGACAGAGGTCTGGATTCTCTCTATTCCTATTTAGTATGCCATACTTGGATATTTGGGAAAGAACTGTTTTAAAGTGGTCAGACACTCACCTTTTGATAATAGGTTGAGCTTATGGGACCCGCAACCCTTCCTCTGTATCAGCAGCACCATGGCGACTGCGTGGGGGCAGGAGGGAGGATGCCAGGTCCTTTGTGACTTATACACTGGAGAGACCATTCTTACATCCCAGGAAGCACAAGACACCTTCGTGATTGGCCCTGGACAATTTTTGACATATGCTAAGGTAGCTAGCACAGTACCGGAGAATTTGAACAGGCTTCCCCAACACCCCATCCACATTGAACATGTTGGATGGTGTCTTTCAATAGAGTAAGAGTCAACATTTAATCACGCTCCTGTACAAAGCCATGAAGCTCACCTGAGATGCTGATATGGATGTTTTGCTCACTGGTAAAAAATGGGCGGCAACCTGTGAATTAGGCAGGAGGGTGTCAGGAAATGCCAATTTCAAATTAATTCACTTAATTTTTTTACATCGCACCTATCTTTCACCAACAACACTGAGTAAAATGTATCTGTCTCGACCTGCCGTTTGCCCATTATGTGGGACACACAAAGCCTTCTTGCACATTGCATGACATTACCCAAGAGCCATGAATACTGTACTACGATTTTGACGAACATAGGAGGGGCAACGGGGATTCTGGTACTTTCCTTTCCTAAACACTGTTTGTTGGGTGTCATTGACCGAGTGCAACAGAAGAAAATGCAATTTAAGCTTGAACACCTGGCATTGTGCTGGCCACGTGGTGCATAGCTATAGGTTGGCTGGGTCACCAAAAGAGACATTCATCCCGATGACTAGGAAAGTCGACAAAGTAGTGGAGGATCTGAAGTGTTAATGCAAGAATTTTCTGGAACAGAGGAATAGAGGGGGCAAAGGTTGTGTTCAGACTCTGTGTAACCAATTGCATGAGCATTGTAATATTGAATGCAAGTAAACTTGATTATCTTATTGTGTGCCCATTCTTTTTGTCTCTGTATGATTATACTCTTATGCTGTATTGTTTTGGGGGGAATCGGGTGTCTAAGGAGTGCACACATGGAACAGGGCAATAGCATGCAAATTGTCTATATAATTGGAATAAGCTTAAATAAAGAAGGTAAAAAAAAGTAGGACTTTATAATTACTATTATATTTATTGAGGGTTCATTCATTGCAGTAAATTGGCACCAGGGACAGAAACATCAAACGGAAAGGGAGGTAAGAGGAAGAAGAAAAACAAGAAAAACTGGATCAACATAACAGCACAAATACATAAAATATTTAAGTGAGCAGAGCACCTGAAGTATGGCCCAAACTTCCCTCTTAATGGAATTGTGACTAGAGTGAATATTAAGAGGCATCCCATCTCAGGTTTTAGGCCCCAGATCCCGAAAAGACTTTTGTAGACCTTCCTCGTGCTCAGTGCCTCGTATTACTAGGCAGGAGAGTTACTGGAGCAAAGGTTTCTTCTGGGACATTACTCACTTGCTGTCAACTACCCTCATCTACCTGTAGCCACTGATACATGGTCACTTTTTAATGTCTTTTCTCAATACTGGTTGTCTGTTTTTTTTAGTTGCTGCAGCTTCCTTAGCGCATTTCTAAACAGGCCAATGCAGCTGGCATCACAACAATCAGTATGGGAAAAGATACATGCTTCCACGATGTAGCCAATTTCTCCTCAGGTAGAAATGGGTGTATTTTCTATGACTTCCAACGTAGCTGATTCTTTATAAATAATGGTCACTCCTCCCCCTCTCTTTCTGCATCAATCACAATGCAAAATCAATAACCTGAGGGAATAGCTAAACATAGATCTGGGTTAGGGGAATCTATTAAGCATGTCTCACAAAGAAATATCAGATCTAAGTTACAAATTGTTGAACCATTAAAAAGAAACATGAATACGAAGACTTCAAATCCGTCCAAAGACGCTACCACCAGCAAATCCGTGAAATCAAGAGGAAACCCCTAGCTGAACGCATCAACAACAGTTTGAATAGCAGCAAAGAACTTTTTGCAATCATCAAGGACTCAACCACACCAGCAGAAACCACTAGCAACATAACCCCAATCCAAGGACTGGACAACGACCTCTCAGGCTTTTTTCTGCAGCAAAATCACAACCATATACATCAACTTCAACCCACAGCTGGACCGCATCAAACTTGCATTAAGTCTCCCAACATCAGACAAAGGCAACACCCTGACCTCACAGAACATCATCACCACAGAGGAAGCTACAGAACTGATAAAGACCATCCACTCCAGGGCACTGTAAGGACCCTGCCCACACCATGTTTATAACAAAGTTTCAGCCTCCATCTGAAAAGCATTCACTCCAATTTTCAACACCTCTGTCAACAAAGCCCCCTTCATGTATGCCTGGAATCATGCAGCTGTCAACGCCCTCAAGACCTCAGCTGACACCTACCAAGCACGTGAACTAGTGTCATATCTCACTTCTTCCGTACCCAACCAAGATCTCAGAAGAAGCCATCAACAGAAGCCTCACTGACCACCTTGCCAACCCCATATCCTTGACACAACGCAACCAGGATTTATACCAAACCATAGTATAAGTATAGGGACACGTGTCATTGCAGTAATGGCGATATCCAAATGATCCTCGATTGAAGAGAAACCACAGATCTCATACTACTGAACTCTCTGAAGCCTTCTGCACAGTCTCCCATCCCAATTTGACCAAATGACTTCACAAGGAGAGTATCCAAGAACCTGCCCACCAATGAAACTGCACCTTTCTCTCAACATGCCCCCCAACTCTGGGGGAATCATTTGCAGAGTCTAGCAGGGTTCTTCGCTCAGCCCGACACTCTTCAACATCTACATGACCCAACTGGTGTCACTTACACTGATGACATGCAACTGATACTGTCCCTCTCAGGAACAAAACCCAGCCCTAGGAACAGTTTTTAAATGACCAAAGTGACCTCCTGGATGAAGTCCAACTGCCTCAAGCTAAACACGGACAAAACTGAAGTGGTGATTTCCTAAAAAGATGCCTCACCATGGGACTTCGACTGGTGGCCTTCAGACTTCGGATCCACCACTCGGCACACAAGCAAGGAACCTGGAATCATTATCAACAGCAAGATTGACATGTCTGCCGAGGTCAACGCAGTCGCCATGCCAAGCTTCCACACCTTCAGGAGTTGAAAAATATATTCAAGTGGCTGCCTAACAGCACCAGGAAAACTATCTTCTAATTCCTCATTGCAAGCAGATTGGTCTACGGCAACACCCTCTACACAAAAATCAACCAACTCGCAAAAATACTCCAGACTTTCCAGAATGCAGCAGCCTCCTATGCCGAGCTCTTGTCACACCACACATGAGGGAACTTTTCTGGCTCCCTATACATAAGTGTGCAGGGTACAAGCTTCTCACTCACATATACAAACCACTACACAATACAGTCGCTGCCTACCTGAACAACCACGAGCAGTACCACCAACCCTCCAGGCAACTCTTCTCTGCCGGAGTCTTGCTAACACACATCTCACGCATATGTAAAAGTAGATAAGAAGGTTGCGCCTTCTCATACATCGCTCCTAAAGCATTAAATAACCTTGCACACCAGATCAGAGCCTCCTCATCCGTTCTTGAATTCTGCAAAAAGCTGAAGACCTGGCTTTTTGACTAAATCCCTTCGAGGCTATCCTCACTCACCAGCTAAGCGCCAGAATACCTTCACAGTTAGCGTGTGTAAAAATATACATAATATAACGTCTTCCTGTAATAGGGACAGAATCTCCCATCTGTGTTGAGGGAGTGCACACATATTAAATAGTGCATCTCTCTTACTAAAGCATTCTATAAAATCATGTCCTACCTCATCAAGCCATGCCAAGCTGACTACGGCCGAATCACTTTTCCTAACCAGCTCACTTCTTCCCAACAACACAAGCATGTTCTTCCTGGAGCAATGTGAATATGTGGCATCTCCTGGCAACCATGTGGCTTACAGATGAGGTGTGCATTCTTACTTTTGAGTAAGTTAGTAATATGCTGCAGTGCTAGCTACACGACTGTAGAACACAATGGGTGGTTTACAGTGGGTAGTGCAGAAGGAGAGGGAGTGCAGGAATATAGCACTATTGGCGAAGGTTTACAGGAGAGAGGGAATGGGTTCAGGTTTCAACCTCACGGAGAGAGGGTTGGAGAGTGAAGGGAATGGTAGAGTTGCAGATGGGAGAGTGGGTCGAGGAGGAAATCAGCAAGAGTGGTAACTCTTCAGGGATTTGTTGGCATCTGGGCGACTGCCCTGTCGTAAGGTGTTGCTTGACCAGGTCGATTTTTGGCTCCTTGCAGGATTGTAGAAGGGATGGAGCCTGTTGGATGTGGACTCTGATGGAGTTCAATAATCTAGGGATATAGCTGTGGAGTCTTTGGCTTCTGATCTTCCTGAAATTCCTAATTTATCAGTTATGCAAGTCATGCATACTGCACTAGAGGTATTATGCTTGGTCATCAGATTTTGTGGAGGGCGTGAGTTGCTTGCCTTGGGGATGGTGCAGAAAATCTCGAAGGTGATGGGGTTGGGCAGTGAGAGCCATTTGTGTTCTTTGTAAGTCAGTTATTTAGTTATGCTTGCTGACACTTTCGATGGGATATGTTTTTTGTAACCGTCAAAAAAGGAATACTGCAACTTCAGTCTGAAATCAACTGCTCCCAAAAATGTGATGTGGTATTGTAATACAGGAGCACACGCATCAGCCTCAAACTAAATGCTATAATACACAACTATCTGTGGTGACATTTTTGTCGGGTGTCTTGTAGCTGGGGCCAACGTTGCTAAAATAAAGGCCCCTGGTATAAAAGTAAGATTCAAAGAATGACAGACCATGAGAAACCATTGCGTTATTACCAAGGCAAGTTCTTGACTCTATAATGACCCAGTCTTGTAACACACCCAAAAGAATCTTTTAGCAGATTATCAAACGGTTTTTCTGAATACTTGTTTCCCCCAAAATCCTTTGGAATGCGCAAATTGCTTTGTGTTTTCAAAATGAAGCTGAGAATAATTTTGACAGTATACACAACGAGCAACCCAATTTTCACTAAGGCGCTCCAGAAAGAATGGGCTGATTATTTATGCACTGTTCTCAAGAGATAGCTCACTGTTCTCTAGATCATAGGCATTGTAGGGTTCCACACCTGACTTTTGCAACTTGTGCAACTACTCCATCGTGAATGCATCGCATGAAGCAGCTACACTTTTTTTTTAGCCTTATTGGGAAGTGTAATAGCTAGCGTTTCATGGAAGGACCATGGTGTGTCAAGGTTGGATTAGAGACCCTGTGAGTGAATAGAAGAATGATTCTAAAGTAATACGCAGTGGCAGCTGGTAGGTGACGGTGGCGGGGTGTAGGTGGGTTAGGGATTATATATCCTCATCAGGAACAGTAGGCACCCAGGCTTCCAGACTCCCCTAAGCAAATCATAATGCTGCAATGCAGCGTTGTGATTGGTCTGAGTGCCGTGGTTCGGCACTCAGGCAGAGACCGGAAGCCTGGGCATATTCTCCACCCCAGGCTGTAATTTAATGTGGGTGAAGAACATGCAAAGTGCGCATGACTGTTTGGCCAGCGTGAGACAGTTGGCAAGTCATGTGCACTTTAGGTGCAGCAGCTACCACTCCTGTCTCTCGGTCACGGGTGCCCAGTCCCAACCCCGCCCTAACCTGGCAGCAACTGCAATACTAACAACAAGCATTTGCAATGCAATAGGTCTCGCAGTTCAGAGATTTTGAGCTATTGGCATTGTAAATGTTAATGCTTTTTATTTATGTGTTTAAAAAACCTGCATTATTAAAAGGCATTGTCATTTACAATACCAATAAGTCAAAGTTTCTAAAATGCGAGACCTATTGCATTGCAAATGCTTGTTTTTGGATCGTCTCCTTGTTAACGTACACCAGGTTTGTCATTGCCACAAACAACTTGTAGTGGACCTTGCCGATGGGAGAGCACTCTTCCATTGCTTTAGCAGGTGACACATATTTTCAGATGAAAGGTTTGAATTTTGCAGCTCAAATCACCACACAAGGCACATGCACACAGAGTAGAGTTTCAGACAGCCCAAAATAGAGCAGAGCCTTTGCTGCACAAATTTCCAGACTTTTTTCCAGAATCACGGTAAGAGAATAAAGATGGGGCATTAATTTGGGACCATAAGCAGTCAGCATACTTAACAAATACAATGCTAAAGTTACTGACGTCATAGCGGCTCAAGATGCAGTTGACAAGAGCACATGAAAGGCAGTTATAATAAACCTGATGTAACCGATCAAGCAGCAGGTGGCAAAATACTGCTATTTGGCCCACTTCCCCAAGGTCTTGACCATGCATGACCCTCCCCCTACCCTTGCAATTGTAGCCCCGTGTGTTAAAGCCGAAGATGTTTGCCTGAAACATTTACAATATGAGATCCAGGTACATTCCATACATAGGAAGAAATGAAACATTGACACAGCCAATTGGTTACCAGTGGTCATAGTGAAGGACACGTTACCACAACTGAGACTATATGAGGGAGAGGAAGAGAATAGAAAGGGATACAGTTTTAAAATTGGAAGAGGGTCCAAAAGAAGAGGGGATGGAGAAATAGACTGATGGGGGAGAAGCAGGTGCGGGCACCGTACTCCGAGAAGAGAGAGGCCAACAAACTGGGAAGTGCAACCGGCCTGGAATCCGTAAAGCTGATAAAACGGTACTGGCAACGGGTTTCATGAACTTAAAATGCGTCTACTTCACAGAGATATATGTGAATCAACATATAGGAAACTTCTACAAATAAAGTGAGGTAACATACAAACAATATCAAGAAAAATCAACAAATATAAAATTATGTTATCACATTGACCAAGTATGACCCCAAGAAAACTAAATAGTTTATTTCTGTTTATTTATTACTTATTATTTTATACATTTACATATTGAATTATTTCATTTTTACTCAAGAAGTCGTGTTTTATACAGTTTCTGTCCTGAGTAATATGTCATTGCATATTTCGTCAAATAATTACATTACAATACACATCAAACAAAAAAGATTAATGTTGAGCATGGCTCTATTAAGTCTACGCGCGTTTCGGCGTTCAGCCTTCCTCAGGTAGCCATGGTTTCTTAGCTCCTATAACATAATAGAAAAAGGAAACCAACTATAATTGTTTGTATATACCAAATAACTAAAGTGCACAATTTATTAAAAAACTACACAAATCCTATTAATCTGTACATTATTTACAAATTATTTACACATAAATTTTTTTATCTCCAATTATATTAACAAATCCATAATGTGTTTATGAGTCATACTGTATGACCCATAACTGATGCATTTGTAGCTCTATGGCCGCCTATAGGTCTTTTCCCTTTCCTGAAATTCTAAGGTTTGTCCATGAAAAAATCCCAGACCTTGTGGACAAAGCTAAAACATCGAGAGTATATACATGGTGAATAGACTGCTAAATCTATGGCGAGGGTACCCAAGAAACCATACAAGTGTCCACGGCAAAAGTTACCATATTGAGCAATCCTAGACATAGAAACTGCCTACCTTCTTTGTGTTGAGCTTGTGTTAACGATATGGATTTCTCTGACTGGGCTCAAGGTGTGCAGCGTGATCCTTTCTATACTGTAGTTTGGCCACAATGTCACATAGCGTATCTATAAACGAAAAAGACCCCCACCAACCATGCTTAGTGTTGCTTATATTCTTTAAATATAATGACTCCATCTACATTTAGGCTAAAATTTATTCCTATCGCTTAGATACATTTGTAGCTGAGACTGCATAGAAATGCTACAATTGTTACCTCGAATCCTTGGATATATGACGTTCGAGGTTTCAGTTGCAATGGATACACTGTTCTTAATATTTCCTCGAGATATTGTATTCTTCCGTCTTTTTAGCAGATATATCTAAGATCGCGTAGGTTCTGACGTGACTAATTGGATTGGGCTAATGCGATACCGGTAACCCAGATATATCTAGAACGCCGAAAACAACAAGAACCAATGAGTATGTATGCCCTTAATTGTGATAGGACCCATCATAAGACACACATAAATCCTGTATTTCCACACTTACTGATGGTCAATGGTGCAGTCCAAGTGTGTGCCGTCTAACCGCTCCCACGAGGTTTTTAGCGTTTAGTAGCCGACTCGTTTTGAGTACTTTGGTCGCACCATCTAAAGAAAGGCACATACAGTTATTACTGCTCTTTAACGATGTGGTATAGATAAATGCCTACCCAACGGAACTTTTTATATTAACGGACTGTCTAGAATTGCGGTCCTGCTCCACTTACCCAGTCCTGTTGATTTTCCATCAAACTGATGTCGAATGCTTCAGGATAATCGATCGAGGTAGAAACGGGACTGAGGCAGAGGGAATCCTATATACTCCCTAAACCTATTGTTGATTGGTTAATTTCTATCAGCGTCATTTTGAAGCATCCAATGGCATGTATCGAGAGATAAATGCCATTTGTTGTATTAAAGGAATACACACGCCAGCGACGTCTTATACTGTGATTCCTCCCATTTCACTATGGGGAGTAAAAACATAATATTGAATTAAAGACGTAGTACCCATTGCTATACTTATGGGTATTGGGGGACTAAGGATAAAGGAATATTAGTGTCCCAGCCTCAGCCAACTTAAAGGAAATTAGATGATAAGTATATAGAATCTCTTCATATATCTTTCGTCCTCATATATATCACCCGAGGTTCTATATGGCAATGGACATAATCTGTATGTAAAGCGTCCATCAATAGGGTAACTGTAATTTTTACGGATAGTATGTGGAAAAAGGCCATTAGTTATTGTAGCGAATGGCTTGACTCCACGGAATCTCATTGTTGAGCCCTCTTTTGTATGTATCCAGAGAAAATATCCAATAGACCTCTCTTACGAATTTAAGTCCCTTGAGGTCCATTGGTATTAATCTTCTCTAGAATCAACCATCGAATATCCTCGGTGGTGGGGTTGAAGTCAATGAAGTGTTGTACTAATGGCGCTTGCAGTTTCTTCGTCCTGATCGCCGACCTGTGTTCTGTTAGTCGTGTTGTCATTGACCTAGATGTCTCACCTACATAGGTTTTGTTACAGGGACACAGGACTGCATAGATCATGTTGATTGTTTTACAGTTGGTCAAACTTTGTAGGTCTATTTTAACTCCATTGATAGAGTATTGTTTCACTTCCAATGCAAAATTACATGCAATGCAGGACATGCATTTAAAATTCCCCTTTAGGACAGGCAGTCCTCCAATGGTAGTCTGTATCCAGGTGGATGAAACCTGGGGCATCCGGGACCTTGTTATTAAATCTTTTAGATTTTTGTTTTTCCGGTATGCGAACATAGGTTTTGCTAGATGGTTTGAATCGTTTCTTGTGGCATTCAAAATATGCCAATTCGAGTTGACGATCTGGCGTATGATTTCATTCATTGTTGAATGTCGCGTAATGAATACGAGGCGATCCTGTTGTTTAGGAGTTTTTTTGCCAAGTAAACATTGGCGATCAAAGTAACGTGCCCTTTTGTAGGAGTCACGGACCAATCTTCTGGGATAGCCTCTCGCTATGAATTTGGCTTTCATGACCACAGACTGCTTGTCATAATCCATTAGATTTGTACAGTTCCTCCGGAGATGGAGGAACTGTCCAAATGGAATGGTAATTTTTTTAGCCGTGGGGTGGTAGCTGGAAAAGTGTAACAGCGTGTTACGTGCAGTGGGCTTCGTGAATAAGTCCACTGAAAGCTGTTGTTCATTAGCTTTGATAACAACATCGAGAAATTCTACATTGTGCTTATCACTCATTGCTACAAAGTTGATATTGGTATCACAGAGATTGAGCCATGAAACAAATTCTGCCAGATCTTCCTCGGTTCCATTCCAAATGTAGAAAACATCGTCTATGAATCTAGACCAGCTGGTAATAGATTCGCTAAATGGAGCAACATCGTTATAGATATACTTGTGTTCATAGTGCGCCATGAAGATGTTCGCCACTGTTGGGGCACATGACGTCCCCATACTGACTCCCTTAGTTTGTTGGTATAATGACCCATTAAATTCAAAGGTGTTTTCTTGGAGTATGATGTCTAAACATTCCAGAATGAAGTGGGCCGGGCAGTCTATGTCATACGCTTCAATGAACCATTTCACGGCTTCTGATGCGGCTACCTGAGGGATGTTACTATACAGGGCCTCTATATCCATAGTGACCAAGAGTTGTGTGGCCTGATTGAAGTTTATCTGCTCCACTTTATTGACGATGTCTGTTGTGTCCCTTATATAAGATCTTATTCTGGGGACATACGGACGTAACATGTCATCGACATATTTAGACAATGTTTCTGTGACCGACCCAATAGTTGTTACAATGGGCCTATATGGTGGGTTGGTGGTACTCTTGTGGATTTTGGGAATCCCATATATCGAAGCCATTTGGGGTTTTACGACATTCAAATATTGCCACTCTTTTTCGCATATGATGCCATCGTCCAAAGCAGTGTTAGTCAAGTCCCTTATCATTTTAGATACCCTTTTAGTGGGATCAACACGTACGGGGGTGTAGTGATCTTTATTGGAAAGCATAGTGATCATATTTGTCACATATTGATCTGTTTCCATCAACACTATGCCCCCGCCCTTGTCACAGCCCTTAATAGTGATATCTTTATTGTTCTTAAGGACAGATAGGGCTTGGTGTTCTTCTCTAGAGAGATTGTATTTGGGCGTCGGAATGAATTTAGCGGCAGTAGTGATTTTGTTGAACACAACGTGTTCAAAAATAGTAATCTCTGGTCCCACCTGTTCAAGCGTTGGGACAAAAGTGGATGGAGGTGCCAGACCTGATTTATTCAATATAGGTAGTTCTAGATCGGTTCGTCCTTCAAAAAAGGCACGTAATCTAATCTTCCGAAAGAAAGAAATTAGATCCTGAAAAAGCTCAAACCTATTAGCTTTTGTGTGGGGAATGAAAGATAGACCTTTAGTTAACACGGACTCTGTCTGACAATCAATTTTGTGTGTACTGAGATTGAAAATCGGTATTTGCTTTACTCGCGCCAGTATTGAGCATGTCTCGTAACCAGGACCTGAGGGTCGTCCTGATAAACATTCTGTCCCTGCGGATAGTTGTATGTTTGTTGATAGCTGCCCCGTTGACGTCGTGGGTATCTGGGGCGCCATCTGGTTCTCTGCGTCCCTCGCCTGGCTAAAAAACCGGGGCATTCACCTCTACTGCTCCCTGGGGTTTGGCGCCCCGGAGTATTGATTTGATATTGATTATAGTTTTCACCTTCCGAGTCTGACGTGTCTGAAAACGTGACTACTTTTTTAGCGAATCTATCTGATGTGGGTTGAAATTGATCTTCCTCTATCGGTTGTTGTTGATAGAAATTATCAGCCAGGTATGGATACATTTTTTCCTGGCTTGTGTACCTTACATCTTTTTTAAGTTTTTCTGTTTTTCGTTTCATTAAATAGTCATGATATGATGACATTTCAGTCTCTACTTCTTCTAGTTTCTTTTTGGCTTCTTCAATCGCCTGATTGTTTTTAATTTTATTTTCCAATTCTAGGATCTCATCCATTAATGCTTGAACCATCTCTTTCGATGTTTCAACTATCAGGATCATTAGATCCCGGGAGCATCTGTTGGCTATGTGTGACCAACGCTCAAGGAATTTCCGAATTTTAACGAAAAGACCTGGAATATTCCTAACTCTTAATCCTTGTGGAATAATTCCTACTTCACAGAGATGACAGCATCTCTGGTCCCCGACTGCTTATATATTGTGAGAACAGTTACCAACAAAAAGTTGCAGCAAAAAAGGAGCATGCATTTCACAAATGTCATGTGTTCAATGCTGGCTGGACAATAGTGAAATAGGTAGATTACCAGGCAAGGGGATTTCTTTGGAATTCCGGTGGACAGAGTCAGTCGCACATGCAGGTGGTGCCGTAGACGTTATTTGCACGATTGCATAATAAAGATGGGCATATGAACCTCCTGTCTGTGATATGGAGCAAAGCTTTTTTGTGGTACTGGCTGCAGAGTTTTAAAATGCAGGTTGCCATAGTAAAACATGGCGCAGCGCAGTTATCCAAAATGCATTTTAAATTTTAAAGCTTCACTGGAGTGTTTCATTAAATCTATCGCCCATCAAATGAAGCACCGTTTTAATTTGGGAGAAACAAATATATATATTTAGAAAACTATTCCCCGGAAACAACGCGTTTTTCAATTTTGAAAGGGTGAAACATTTATCACAGAAACAGACAAAGAAAGAGTGATTGAGGCAGGTGCAATGCCCGCGTGGCGCCTTCATGTGCCAGTAGTGTAGATTTTTGGAGGGTGCATTTTCCACAGATGCTGGCTAAGGTGTTTTACTATGTTAAAGTGAATAGTGACAATTATTGGAGAAACACAGTTTAATTAGGGACAGCGGTATGGCTCCTACAAGAGTAAATCCAGGCTAAAGAACCCGATTTACCAGTATCTTTTTAACTATATTTTATGATACTTAACTGTCCAAGACTAAAAGCACTCCGTTCTCCTCGTAATACACAAGCTTTCATAATAAGTGGCGCTTTGCTGGTGCTATAAATCAATGTATAGCGGGGCACATTATCAAAGTATTCATTTTTTTTGGTGGTTAAGGGAAATATGGGCGTTAAGTGTATAATGTGAGCTCACTCACCACGGCGTGAAGTGATCGTGTTTGATACATAAATTATGGGGCTTGTCATGGAGTAAATGAAAAGCGTGCGGTTGAGGCGGTTTTTCTGCTTGTTAGAAATAACCTGTCTTGCTTGCCTTTAATGGACTGCTGCTGCAAGTCCAATAGAAACAGTGCCCAGGCCGGAATGGCCCTTCGTGAGGGGTTTACTGAAGGCGGGTGGCAATCTTGCTCAAGACTGCGAGTTGTGCTTACCTCAGGCGGGTTCATGGTGTCACATCGTGCCCGCTGGAGCAAGGCTCTCTGGTAAGGAGCACATGAACATTCTTTTCGTGCAAATGAAATGCTGCGTTTTATCTGTTCGCCTGGGTATTACATCGCTTCAGGATTTTGGCCTTTAAAACCTTCCTAAAGCAAATGCCATAGTTCCATTCAATTTTCCGAAGCAAGACATTAAATAACACACCAATCGAGAGCGAAGACAACAAAACACAGACAGAGATACGAAATGAAGGCAAGGTAAATGGAGGAAATAAACAAGCATGTGGTGCTGCGGGAGAGACGGTGCGACTTCTATAGCCCTGCGGGTGTCCGCATGTTCCAACGCTTACCAAGGTACATTTATTGCATAGTGGAGCGGGGAGAACCCCGGGAGCAGAGGGGGGAGGTTGAGCAGAGCAGCAAATGCTGCAGAGGAGGTGAGTGAGTATTAAAGAAACATTGCTGCCTTAAGGGAAAGATTGCATGTGTGCCGAGCGTGGGGGAGGGAGGGGGATTCAATGCGAAGGGCAGGGGAGCTTCAAGGAGCACGCCACAGCGTGCAATACAAAAAGAAAGGCAGCGCCTGCTTCATGCCCGGGTGATACTGCCAAGCATAATACACACCGAAGAGCCATCTCCCTCACCGGCTTAATTGCCATATGGAGAGAGGCACAGGGGAAGAGCGAATCAAGTTGTGCGAGCCGGCCTAAAAGAAAACAAGGAATTAGTCCCTACATTGAAAGATACCGCCCTGCAGCGCAAGTTAACAGTAGTTGGTCGATGCTGCTTCCTCCAGAAACGGAAGAAAACAGAAGTGACGTATCAGACCACTAGCCAACAGTGAGCGAGATAAGAAGAGCAATGCCAGATTTCACCAATGGCAAGCGACAAAACAAAGAAAAATGCAATGGGTGGAGTTTCACTAGTAATACTGATTACTTGATGCCTCGGAGATGCAGCGCATGTGCTGCCTAGGAGAGACCTAATAAAATGATACTATTGTTCCGTTATTATCATTTATTTTTTCCTTTGTACTGTTTTAAAGCAGTGGGGCAATGCTCCTCCGCCGTAGTGTAGGAGCCGCCGCTGGTAATACACAAGCATTCCAAGTACTCCAATAGTGATATGAAAGTTTTCCTACTACTCCAGAAGCGGTAACTTGTTTTGACACTAAAACATTTATGTATTCAAATACAACTAGTGCTAGTTTGTTCTTCAAAATAAACGTTTTGATAAGCCATTCTTGCAACAGTGGCATTAGAAACAATTGCAACAATAACAGAGAAAGAAGAGTCTTAACACAAGGCAAACACCCTTTTACCAAAGGGCCCCTTCACAGGTTTCAGAAATGTACTTTAGAGAAATTCTTAAAGGAGAGGCACAGAAAGCCACAACCCTAGCACTGTCTCCACGGCAAGGCTGAAAAGACACTATGTGAAAGGGTTTTTCTAAAATACACCTGATTACCCCCAGTCGAATAGGTTAATAAGGGTCCACTTAAAGACAGTGTAGAGGGGCAAGACCTGGGGTAAGACAGTAAAGATAGGCCTTAATGGCATATACAAACACATTATCTGAGGTGCTAGTTAGCAGTGAATGAAGAAAGAAGAGGCTGGAAGAAGAGTACCAAACAACTTTTAATCAGTCACATTGATGTAGTTGCAGCAAAGTTGCAGTCATAGACTGCAATTGATCATGTTGCAGGTTTACACAACGACGTAAACACTTGTATGAGTATGAACACTACACCCTTGTGTGCAGAGTTAAATAGCTCATAACTATTAGAGAACGTTTCCTCATTTGTTGCCATGCTGCATCTTCTATGTATTTTTATGAAAAATACTGTTAAAATAAAAATGGTGTATAGTTCGCAGAGGACAATGAATACCTAATTAACCTGTGTTGCATATGAAGGTTGTATTCATGCTGAGCTTTTGTTGAAACTAATGAATATTCAGCAAGCATGTCCCCAAAACCTTAATAGTGTTTTTGCTCTTCTTTCCAGGGTTATACACTGCACATCATCAGCACCATTTCAGAATGGTCTCTCGCATTCTCCTTTAACAGTTATTTCTTGACCTACATCCAGGATTTTCAGGTAGTCATATTTTTACCACTCAGGCGATCAGAATTATTTGCTGGTAGTCTGTAGTTGGGATAAAATTGCATTTGCATGTTGTATAATAAATACATGTTCGCTTCAGTTTTAAGAAATGAATACTTACGCAACTAATGCAGAAAGACTTTGGTTTATATATGTGTTCAAGTGCGACCTACTATACATTATAAGGGCATTACAAACCACCAAGGAGTTTTATCTTGTAGAGAAAGAAAATTGTAGTGAAGAATTTTACTTTTTAAAATATTCGTTTTGCTATGACATTGCTGTAAGTCTCTTTTAAATTCTTGGTTTCTTATGCCTGTATATGAAATACATATTATCATTGCCGATATGTGGAATAAATGTGGAATCTGTTGTGTGAAAATAAGCACATAAATATGTAGCTTTAATTTTGTTACATGAGCATATTCTCAGCACTTTAATGTAAGCCAGTTTCAAAATGAACTATAGTTCACTGATACATTTGAGTAGGATTGACAAATCAGATTCAAGGTTTAGTGTCAGATTAGCACCGTATAAATTTACTGTGCAATGTGGTTGACCACGTCAAGATGGCAGACGCTAACTGAGTGGGCTCTGAGCCCTGATCTGGAGCCAGCCACCCTGCTACAGCCGTACAATACATCCGCTGCCGGCTCTGAGTGCAGCGGAGTGCCTTTAGAGCTCAAGGAGGCTCTTCACGCCAGGGCCTATGGTACACATTTTGGCGGGCCTGGGTCGCATGGTTTGCTACAACGAGCCCACGTGACGGGACCAGAGTGAGCCAGGCTGAATTGCTGTAGAGGCGCGGGGCCTTGAGGATGGACTTCCTGCCCATCTGTGATCTTCCCCCACTCCCTGACGATATGGAGGGTGGTATTGAGGGCCTGACCGGCTGAGAGGGCGTTGGAGGCAGCCTATAGCGTTTGAGCCCAGGTCCTCACTGCTGGAAGAGGGACCGTCGGGTGAACCACCCAGGGGCATTGAAGAGGCCCTACGGCAGAGCTGACCTGACTGTCCCTGTGCAGCTTGAAAGAATGTGAACCCGCCGGCCAAGGTGAAGCGCTAATGGCTGGCGGTTAAGTTGAGAAGGGGACTCTTGGGCCTACAGATGGCAATTGAGTGAGCAAGGGGACGCCCTTGCTGGTGGCAGCTGTCACGGTGGGGCCTGCTGGTGATCTAACTCGGACCGAAGCACTGAGGCCAGAGAAATAGCAGGGGCCTGGATACCTGCAAGACATACACAACCCCATGGAGAGATTGGTGAGGGAACTGGGACTGCTCGTGCCCCCCCCCTCCCTTTTTTAGGTCTCGCCTGACCCAGCGCATGCGCTGGTCTGGCGAGACTTATTGAGAGGGCTCCAAAAAGTGCTACCAGGCCAACCTAAAGCTACAGTGCATGTTCGCGGGCGCGCGCTTCGCCGCAATTACTTTCACTTTCGCGGCCGCTTTGATGTTTGATCGCGATCGCGATCAATGCTTGTTTGCTCTCTACTTCACATTACTTTTCACTGCCTTGCCCCTCCTCCCGCTCTCTGATACACACCCCTCTCTCTCCACCCTACCCTTTTCTTTCCCTTCCTCAACTGTTTCACACTCCACCTGGGTCAGTTTCACGCTCCGATTGAACGCGCACTCCACCATTGCCCCGGGGCACAAGCAGGGACTTCCTTGCTGGCTCCCATGTTCCTTGTGCACTCCCCATGGCTCCCGGGGCCAAAGCAGGCAGTCACATCCATGTGCCTTTGTGGTGTGGAGGAATTCCTTGAGACCGGCGTACATGTCTACTTCTACATATTCATTTGCGGTGCTTAAAAGTGCAGCGTTCTTTAATGATGCAGAGGAGCTTGTTTTTATGTTTTTTTTCTGCTCGTGTTCAGCTTTGGCTCCGTATTTCGTGGCATCTTCCCACCCGCCGCCTCCTGCTTTTCCTTGCAGCAGCTGAGCAACCTTGCAGCTTCTTCTAAGGACGTTCAGGGAATATAATTTGAGAGTTTCCCTTAAAAGGTGCCATTTTAACTTAATTACTCTGCAGCGTGTGGTGCATGAACAAGCTGGACTGCCTTCTATAATCATTGTGTTTACTCTGGCAGCTTCGCATTGCAGGTTGGGCCTGTGTAGTGCTTCTTTCGGCAGGAGGTGGGTCTAGCTGTCCAACAGGGCCTGGCTCCTCCCGGGTGGCACCGTGCCTCCCATCATATCCCTTGTGCTGCTGCTGCAGTGATTCTGGGAGACCATGCTGCTGGATTTCGCCCTGCATTTCAGGACGGAAAAACAATAACAGGTGAATTTAGCATTGGCCAGGCATGTTTGATGGGAAGTTTGGAGGAAGTTTTGGGTCCCATAATGTTGTGCGTGGACGGACCACCGAAAGGAGAATGCGGCCATTAGGATTTGGGATTGAGTACTAGCAGTGCTTTAAAAGGGCCGGTACTGTCGTGTACGGCGTACCGGCACTTTTTATTTTGTGCGGGAGTGTACCGGCACTTCTCAAGAGAAAGGCTATACTTTTAATTGGAGAGTACCGGCACTATTCAGAAACAAGCAGGTACTCTGGTACAGAGTACCTTCACTTCTATTTTTCCATTTCAAGCACTGAGTACTAGGATCCCCCACAGCAGGCCCTGCAGCTGGTGTTATTTAACTAACATCACTCGGGTCACAGGGCGTTTTATGGGCTGAACCAAGAAGTCCCCTACTTCTAGACATCTCTTTGTACTAAATAATAGCCCTTCACACAGTCTAGTTAAAAGAGTTGGTAAAACTTTATCTAAACAAATCTAAGAATCAGCGATGTATGGTCTGCAAAGCTCATGTGATCTGCCCTCAAATTAAATGCATCATGCATTGCAACAAAATAATCATGTAAAGCCCTCAACCATGTAGTCTGTGTTCTTTTTTTGGTCTAGCATTTGAGACCTCTTGTATATACTTTAGTTTATACTTATATGTGTATGTACTTTGTGGGCTCTGGAGATCAGCCCTATGACTTGTCTGCCTCCGCTTAGGCACTTTCTTTTCTGTTCAACTGCCTCTATCTAACTGTCTTGATAGAAAACGACCAGTAGAGGTCAGTACAATACCAGAATCGCTTTCTGCTGAGGGACTTTCTCTTTTTCATTTTTTTCTGGCAACTGCCTCTATTTAACTTTCTTGATAGAAAACGACCAGCTGAGGTGAGTAAAATACCAGAATCACTTTAGCATTCTCTAGATTCCAATCAATGGAAATTGTCTTCCACGAGCACCCATAGACAATAATATTTTTTTCAAATCTTGTATTTTCAGAGTTATGACCACTGAAGGCCCTGATTTTATTTTAAAAACAGCTTTGGACCATACCATTTCCTGCTGAAAGGCTATATTTCTCTCCATGTGTTCCCATACCTGGCGTGTCACGCAGTTTGGTGCATACTTTCCCTCCATGTTAAAGAACAGTAGATGTTTCCTAACCCAGGCTAATGTGCTGCATAGCTAAATATATATAAGGTCCCAAAGGCGAGACCGATTGCATTGCAAATGCTTGTTTCTATTATCTCAGCTGCAGAGTTTCTGTGGGTGGGGAGAGGAGAGGTGGGTCCCCCTGCGGTGTGCCTACCCCCAGATTGATGTGACATACGCACAAGGCCCCGGAGCCTTTACTGTTGGCTGTGGCCACGGCTCCCTCCCCCGTGAAGATCTGAGGGGCTGTGAAAAACCCTGGGGGGCTGGTGAAGGTGAAATACACCATTACACATTGGTTCTCCCCTGGCACCATTGTGTGGTGAGGCTGGCAGTGGTGGAAGTGCCGTTGTTGGGCTGTTCTGAGATGCTACTAGAGTGAGGATTAGGGTGTGGGGGTGCTGGACCTCCTCCCCTCTCCACTGACATTAATGCTATTACAAGTGATCTGGACCCTCCGTCGCCTGTCTTGGCTAGCAGATTCTATCTAGAGGCCTCTGCGATCACACTGCTACACTGAGTTGAGAATTATCACTGAGGGTAGACTGACAGCCCTTTTGCCTGCTGCCATCAACCCAGGCGATCTGCTTGGACTGAGGTGTCTGTTGTGAAATATCTGGAGGCGTGGGGGGCCTAGACCACATTTGTTGGGTCACCAAGAGCAAACTCCCTGATGAGCAGAGGAGAGGACAGGGGAACCCATTTCAGGTGGAAAACTTGACCAAATCCTGGCAGCCATCGTGGAAACATGTCAGGACCTGCGCAATCACATAGACGCAGTGGCAATTGACCTAAACCTACTGCAAGATGACCAGAAGAAGCTGGCTGGCTGAGTCACACAGGCGGATGCAGCCTTGGGGAACTGCAATCCATTGTGAGAGATCTGGAGGGTCAAGTTTGCACATTGATGACTAGGGTGCGGGAACTGGAGAACAGGGTGAAGGATTACGAGGGCCGCTCCTTCTGCAGCAGCCTTCGTGTTGTGAATTTCTGGAGGGAGAAAAAGGCCCAGATCTTGTTTCCACACCGTTCTCTTTGAGAAGTGGGAGCATATTCCATGGCTATTTAGGGCGAGACTTCAACAGAGTGCTGGGTCCTGGGTTGAATTGCTCCCATACCCCCTTACTGACCTCCCTTGTGGTATCGACCACGATGGGACTGGCGCAGTGGATGGTGCAATGGTCTCTCCAAGATTTCTGATGGACACTACACCCTGATATGAAGGAATACTTTTACTACTCACCGCCAGATGACTTACATGTCAGGTTAGACCATATCCTCTGTCCACCGGTAATACATGCACAAGTAACAGCTGGAGAATACTATGGTCATACTTTTTCAGACCACAATCCCCTGCTATTACACTTACATTTGGGAGGTCGCCGCCCACCTGTTCCCACCTGGCGACTGCAGCCGGCCGTGCTGGAAGACCGGGTGCTTGAAATGCTGACTAACTACTGGGGCACAGGACGTCCATACTGACGGAGTGGAAGGCACTAAAAGTAGTCTTGTGGGGACATTGCACCACCACTGTGACGGGGGTACGGACAGACCTGCATAGAGAATTAACAGCCTTGGAGGTGTCCTTGAGTGCACTTGTGGCAGGGGCTCGGAAGGCCCCAATGGGCCATCGAGCCCTCACAGCTGGCAGGGATCTGCATGCTCAATTAGTGTCTCAGTTGCATTGGCTTGACTTTAGGGCCTTCCATGCCAGGATGCATGCAGAGATGGACAAGGCTGCCGGGCTTCTGGCCTGGCTTCTGCGCAGCGCAAATTCATCAGTGCCGATCATGGCAGCACAGCAAGCTCCCGGGAACATGGTCACTACCCAGTTGGACATACACAACGTATTTACAACATACTTAATATAACTACAGAGTTTTATATGACCCAGTCCCTGTCGCCTATGAAGCTCTCATGCATGCATTCCTTGATACCCTGGAGTTATCTACTGTTGATCGAGCGGCCCAAGAGGATTTGCATCAGCCCATAACAGAACAAGAACTGCCGGCAGCAATATGGGAGTTAGCTGGGTCCTGGAAACTTTTGGCCTGGATGGTCTACGGGACAAGTTTTACAATGCCTACGGGGCTATACCGGTACCTAAATTATTAGAGGTTTATCTGGTGCCACCATCACTTGCCCTGCTAGTTCAAATTGTTATCTCTATCACTTGTTGTAGATATATTAAAGAACCAATGTCTCTTGTTGATGTTTACATTACTGTATGCGATACACTGACCCACTGAGACATTCCACATTGATTACTTGAATTGCACGGTGCTGTATATGCAGTGTAGAATGTACTCATGCAAACAAATCAACAACAAGCATTTACAATGCAATGGTCTCGGCATTGCTAAAGTTAGAGCTATTGGCATTGCTCATGACATTATTTTGTTTACCATCCACAAGAGGAGAAAGACATCTGGAACATGTCAGACACTCCCCTTAGATTTCAGACAGATCAGAGAGCATCTGGAAGCTGGAACACATCTCCCCTTAGTACCCCGGCCCATCTGAAAGCACCTAGAAACTGGAAGAACCTGCACTTTAAACTTGGGAAGATCAGAAAGCACCTAGAAGCAAATATACTTCTCTGCAAAACTGAGGCAGATAAGAAATCACCTAGAAACTGGAACACAGTTCCATTAGAAATCAGACAGACCAGAAAGCACTGTGAAATTAGAATGCACTCCACTTAGAAGGCGGGAAGGTACAAAAACTTGTAGAAACTGGACACTCTCCCCATAGTACTCATAAGGATCAGAAAACACCTAGAAACTGTAACAAATTCCACTTCAAACTCGAGCACATCAGAAATCACCTAGGAACTGGAATACACACTCCCGATAATTCACACAGACGATAAAGCATGCCCCCTTCAGATGTATTGTTCTCTCTTCTATGCTACAGTCGACTTCATCCAGCATCTGTTGAGTGTCTTTGTATTTAGTGTATTTAGCAGGACTGAAAGGAGAGTTCTATTTTTCATAGAGGCCCATAAATCGAATTCCTGAGCTGCTGCAGAGCTCCAAATGTTCGGATATTTTTTTCCAGTTTTGGATTCTGGGGAATTAAATTAATGCTTTGCAAGCATTTTATTTGACATTCTGAAACTTTTTATATAAGGCCTAAGACAGCTATTATGTTCTTTTAAGGGTGGAAAAAAAAAACCCTTAACTCTGCAATTGTACTACCCGGCACTGCCTTTGATGTAATTTCCAAGAAACTCGTTTTTCAGTTTTATATAGTGCAAACTTAAAGCGCTTTTCATGAGCACTGGTTACATTATACAAAGGCATATTCACTTTTTAAATCACAGGATGTTGATTGAGCCAACATGAGGCTTGAACCTGCTTTCTCAGCTCGCAGGTCAGCTTCTCTAGCCTTACGCCACAACCTTGCCCGCAAGTAGCATTTTCAATATTATATACAACGAAGTGACAGTTGTTGCTGATTTATCTTATGCAACTTACAACCATCGACAAAGCCAATAGCCCTGGCTTGCCAATAGCCCTGGCTTGTTGTAGGTGTAATGATACTTGTTGTGTTATACATATGGATGAATGGACAGAAGCACCAAAATACCAATTGGACGGCACACTATACTAAGCGCAGATGTTTAGCTTTTGTGTTTTAAGCCACGCCCTCCAACTACAGCACTCTATCAGAGACTCCCTCAGTTTTTTAATCCCACTTAAAGCAGGCATGCCAACCCTCCCGATTCAGGCGGGAGACTACCGATTTAAAGGCTAGTCTCCCGCCTCCCGATTCCTGCAAGCAAAAACCCGATTCCTTGGGGGTTTCACTTTCAGCTGACAGGGCTTAGTATTATGTAACGTGCTAATTCTTCCAGCAATACTTAGAGTGTCGATGCAGGGTCTCTAGAAGGGGTGAAAAACCAACAAAGCCTCATTAACAAGTGAATGGTCTTTAAAAGACTTATGAAGTACTAGGGGGCTGCCCCACATATGGGGGGGGGGTGAAGGGGGGGGCGAGGGGTATGCACTGCCAGCAACCTGCCAGGCTAGTGCACAAGACTTGCATCACCCTCTCTCTGCCTGCCATTGTGCTCCATGCTTCTGAAAGGTAAGAAAAAAACGTGCATTTGCGTTTCAAATGTCCAATCCTGCAGCAGCACACTTCCAAGGCCCATACATGACAGTAACCCGATTCAAGCCCCATTCTCCCGATGTTTTTTTTTTTTTTTTAAATCTCCCACTTTGCTCTTCTGAAATGTTGGCATGTATGCTTAAAGCCCCGAGCACAGGTATAGATTTCTCTGTGCTGCTTTTGATGTGGGGCTTATCTAATCAGTTCACAAGCCAGCCGGGTACACAGCACCCTTTGGGACAGCCAGAGAAGCCAGTGATCCTGGACCATCGCCGCTTGCACCTAGTCTGCCGTTGCAGTACCTGGGCAGAGCTGCTCTTTAACGCTTTTAACAGAGATGTACTGAGTATCTGCACTAATGTATTTCCTAATTTAGCGTACCTACACCACTCCGCAATTGCGCAATACATTTAATCGAATAGCAGCAGGAATTGTAAGTGGCAAACAGGTACCCTACTACTAGGGTAACTCTAGGTCACTGATTTCACTCCATTGGAAACCGTTATACATTTTGCAGGGCGCTCTGCTATGCCAGAAAAAATATTTAAGCACACTGTTCTCATCTCCTGTACAGACTGTACTGCAAACACGGCACATTAGCTGTAATAAATTATCCAGAGGACCTCCGTAACGCTGTTTACTGTGCTCGAAGCAAGTGAAAGGATCACAAGGAACAAAACGTAAGTATACACAAAAATAATTAGAATACTGTCCTTTTCAAAGAAAGGGAAGGCGAGTGACATGACTAAACTAGTCACCTGTTTCTGCATCCACGGGAAGGGTGCAAAAAAATATGCGCCTTCCGTTTTAAGTACAGTTCCTGTGGTGATGGGGGGGGGGGGGTGACACAGAAACCAACGGAGTTTGGGGCTGAGGAAGCTACCATTCCTGCCCGTCAAAATTTTAATTGCTCAAAATAAAAACAAGAGCCTATGATTCCTGGAAACCAGATACATTCTTCCTACCTGGCTTAGAGTTAGCTGAGTCGGAGGAGGCCAAGAGCTCGAACGGCTGGACTGCAATTTTATCCGGTGCCCGTGACGTGCGCGATCACGTACACTCAAGAAGCATTCTTGAGAAGCAGTTAGCAGGGTTTTCTCATCCAATCCAAAACTAGAGTACAGTCTCCGAGCCACTTCAACCAATGAATAACGCGACCAAAAACATTTAACCAATCCTGCCAGAAACAATCTCCAACCAATCCATGATTTCTACAGGTTCCAGCCACTAATAGAATATGTTTACTCGTACGTGATTGGTTGTAATCCTGGTGGGTGGCACAAGAAGATTCGGGTTCGCCGTATGATTATGGTAAAACCTTTGTATACATAGAATGTAGCTTTCAAATGAACAGCAGTGGCGCTTTTAATTTTGCCTCCAACATTGTAAGAGCCTAGTTAGGTATCCCACTATGCAAAGGTCTAGGGTGACCGGAGTAATATTAAACAAGGCAGAGCAAAAGGCAAGCGCGGTCCAGCACACCACTGCCTTTCTCCGAGGCGAAGCAGAAATGCCTCGGAGAAAGGCAGCGGTGGTTTCCGATTCGGGGGCGTGTTTTTCTTTTCTCTCCTCTTGCCATTGGCTGGAGGAGATAATCAGAAAAGTTGAAAAAAACACGCCCCCGAATCCGAAAAGGACGGGGCCTGTTCGGAGTGACGGACCTCTTCTCCAATGGCTGGCCAGCATTCAAGAGGCCAGCCAATAGAGAACAGGGGAGAAGAGGGGCGGGTTCAAGCCCCTCTTCTCCAAGTCATTAAATCTCCAACTTCCGGTTCTGCCTTTGGCAGACCGGACGGTCCTCGACCTAAAATTTTTTTAAAATAAATTCACTGTGAAATAACATGCACATGACCTAAATATGACGTGTTCTCAAACGTTCATGATTTTGTATTCCAATTGTACTGTTTATTTTATAGAAAATCTCCTTGCACGTTGACGTCAATTTGAGTGGACCCGACCTGTATCAGTCATCAAGAAACCCCTCTGCATATGATGAGTCAACACCACTGATGTCTGGAAGTATATGAAGGAAACGGCCACATTTCACTAAATAGAAGACACTGAATGTATCTCCGTTTTAATGCTCAGGAATTTTATTACTGCTTTTTGTAAAACATTTCAGATAATAGCATGAATCCTGTTGTTCTAATATGAGTGCCTTGAACCTTAAATGGGAACTGCTTGTCATGGCTGGAGTGAGGGTTTGTCAATTGGGGTCATCGACCAGGCCAGTCATGCTCTGCATGTATGAAGCATGGGCACGTCTAGAGGCAGATTTCCTAACCCCTCACATTAGCGCCATTTTCATGAGCACAAAATAAGCTATGATGGTTACAGTTAAAGAAGTTCCTAGTTATTTCAACAAATAGAACCACTTTATGAGACTGTCAGTCTCCTCAAAGAAAATGAAAGCTACAACACAGTGCTGGAGCGAGCTTCAGTATTTTGAGGGGGTGGGGCAATTTACAAGGAAGGATTACATGTTCAAAGGTCCTACATTTCTAGGCTGGGAGAAGTTAGACTCTCTTCACTGCCTGCTATTTTATAGCAACCGTCGAATATACAGATACCAGAGATGGGTAACCAAAAACGCCAAATGAGTAAAAGAGAACTGTGGGTTTTTATATTTCTGCAAACAATTTGTGTGAATTGTCACCACTTATAGGCAGTGGCAGCATGGGCATTCCTTACTATTGTTCCAATATCTTTTACGACCAACCGTAGAGAGAGAAGACTATATATATTTAAGATCCCACGCACATTAGTGTTGTAGCCTTAGTGTGGCTAGTGGTGAATATGTGAGAATAGTTCTGCATTGTTAATTAGATAATATGTCACTAAAATAATTACCCCTGGATACAGAGCTATTTATTGTTGCTAAGCTGTGGTTCTAAGACTTCCATCTGTTATGTTGCATGACATTTTTATCAGGTATCATACCATGAAATTCCTATTTAATGTACTGTACTTACTTATTCATCAGTTACTATAAGCCTCATGTATAGCAGGACAGTAATGAAAAATCCATCCTAACTCAACACATATCCCTGCCACAGTTCAGATGGCATCCCCGCCATTGTTGTTGGGACTTTGATAGCAAATATCTTGCTAACTGATGCTTATCCCTGGCAAAGGCCTCTTACGTGACCAATGTCTCCATCAATGTATGATGATACGGGTAATGGATCAGCCGGTCGATCTATAGTGGCTCATGCACCACCATGCCTGCTGGAGTTTACTTCATGAAGGACTGGCATGAAAAAGGTGCCATACTTTCAGGTAAACACATTTAAAGTGTCCCTAACATGCTGGTAAATGAGACATGTAGAAAAGGAACACTAGAGGGATAAATTCTAAATTAGATTTCTTTAGTCAGCAATAACACACACATAATTATTAAATAAACGTTTAAGTCCAAATGCCTCCTTCAATGCTACTATACATCAACCACTTGTTATGAAGATAATTCCAAGAACTTTATGACCACAGTCACACTATCCTCGTATGTGTATAAATAAATGGCCCAATGTGTATTTTCAAGCCAAATCCATCAAGAGATAGTTCTTTTTAACTGTAGCCGTAGCCTAATGTTTATGTGCAGAAAATCCAGTGGAGTTAGTCTAGCGGTCCTTAAATCAATGTTTTTTTTCCAACTGTCAATGTGGACTCCTCCTAATACTTAGTCGACGCTTTACGCCCAGTCTGTTTATGGCCTCTTCAGGTCTGTAGAAGGGTGTGTGGACCTGCCGACATCGTCCCAGGCTTTACTTATCTTGTGCCCCTCATGTGGGGCTTTCTATTCATTAGAGTTTGCTTGTAGAGCCATCATGCAAACTCATGGGTTTATTGCATACACCACATTATTGGAAGATGTGGCACAGGGTCAGAATCCAAGAGCGGGCTAGACTATCGAATAACTGCATCCCTGGTTTGGTTGCTACATAACTAACCCACAAACTCCACAGCAGTGGTCTTCAAAGTTTTTAAATCATTGGGCTGCCCTTCAGAATTTTTCACAGTTATTCTATTAAATTGTCACTGTTTAAATATGTCTAGATGTATTTAAGCATTGCAGTTAAGTTATGTTATTATTTTAAATGCAATCAAATACATAATTGCCACACATACTATTCTAGTAAGGCAGGACTTACTAATGTGTACATGTATTCACAGTGTGATTATTAGAAGTGGGGGTTTTGAAGAATATTTGGAGTCCCTTCCCGTTTGACACATACTACCAGCTAGAATATAAATGACAAAAGATGTTAGTGATGGCCCATTACAGAGCGGCTCACTGCCGCTATATTTTCAGCTTAAAACAAAGCACTGTTATCAGCTTCTTCTAGCCAGAGCTTGGTCATCGTACCCCCCCCCCCCCCCCATTCTCCCCCGGGATCACTTGAGGCCCCCCTAGAGGTGGCCGCCCCCCCAGTTTGATGACCCCTGCTCAAGAGTGTCATTTGGGCCACCTTAGATTTATTGTTAAATGAGACATTGCGGCTCTGACAATATACTTCCGTTTTTGGAGCTAAACTTTCAGTTTCCTCATTTGTGGTAGAAATTCCCCATCTGGCATGGGCTTGTAGGTTTGTAGCTAAAGATTAGACGCAGCCACTTTGGAAGAGATATCTCTGCTCTTTTGTTGGCATTTCTAAATATGATAAATTTCACTCTGATAACTTGGTGGAGAAAGAAAATGTATCCCAATTGCATCCAAAAATTCTATTAGCTAAACTCTGAAACCGGCCCGATCTCATGACAGTATTTGCATATTGAACATTTAGTGCTGGGAGGATCATTGAAGTTAAGTGGTTCCAAAACGAACTCATGATTCAGTGTCTAAAATCCCCATTCAAATGTTCCACCACTCTTCCATTTCTTGGAAATAGTAATCTACAATAGTCCGGCTCCTTAGTGATAGGAAGAAATTTAGATGTGGGTGTACTCATTATTAGAATTGTGAAACAACCTGTATGTGAATATTTCCCTTAATTATATAGTGAAACAGCCACAGAACTCAGACAACTAGCATCTAAACACATTGTGAACATGCCACTTGATCTGAAGATATGTCTAGTGTAGGCCAGTCAACGAAAAGGCTCAGGTCAAAGTTTTAGCCATTTTGCATCAATTCTTACAGGTCTGAGCGACAAGCTACTGGACCAACTGTTTGGTTAGTCTGCAGTTGTGAAACTCTGTGCAACTTATCTTGAGATCTTGTGTCTGTTCCCTTATTTTCTATGTACTACTAAAAACATTGCACTGCCTAAGAACATGATGCTCCTGTAACTGATATTAACTGCAAGCAACAAAAGGCCATTCAGTTTGTAGTGTTGTGTCATGTGTGTACCAAATTCAAATCAAATAAATGTTATAATGTGCCATAGCATGCCTTAGAGGCAATGTGTCACAAAATGTATGTTTGATGAAAGGCTTATTTGGTGGGAAATCATGAGGTATGTTTTAATGAAATGCTGACGGGGAATTAATCATGAGATACTGCACCCGTACTTGAATTGTGAGATAATGTACCATACAATATTCCTCTGATTTGAAATATCTGTTACTGTTGATTGGCTTGGAGGGGTAACGTCCACAGCACTGTACTTAGCTTCATTGCACACATGTTGATGCTGTCCGAAATAAACTGCTCTGTATTTTCAGATATCTCACTGAAGGCTCCACCTCCTGATTCCGTTTGTCATGGTGCTAGACCTAATTGCACACTCCCTGCATTTCCCACTAAGCACCAATGCCTTTAGATAATAGATGTATTGGCTATTGACCAATTAATGAAGATGTGTGCTACTAATACCAGGCATTCAAGTTTGTTTTCTACAATATTAAGCATAAACTCAGTCGATCAAATTGGCTTGTTTGTCTGTAAATGGTGTATAACTCTTCTGTAGTGATCTTAAAATGTTATATGACCATTGTGTTTCTACAATAACAGTCTACTAAATCAGTATTTTGTGTTTCTCTGCATAATGAGCAAACTCATTGCAAACTATGTGATTTGCAGTAATTATTCAGGAATCACTTATCATATGGAAGTTGCCGTATTCAAATGTAACACACGCATCATGTCATTTCATCTAAAGTAATACTTAACGCTTATAGCACTTACCATATATACGTTTGATTCAGCTGGGAAAAGATAATATTCATATTTTGTACTCTCCTTAATCTCTTGACTGGGACATTGTCAATGAAATACATTTATGTAGGAAAATAGTTGTTAATTACACTTTCTTCAAAACATTCCTTGTTCAGAAAGGAGATTTTCTCCCTTGTATGTTTTTCCAATAGTTACAGGGTGTATGTTTTGCCAAATAAACTGTGAAAATCTGAAAAATTGTAAAATATTGTCATTATTTTTACTATACTGTGCTCCTATCAATCCAGATACAGGACAAATTGGGCCTTGAAGCAATATGCTGCTCTTTGAATAAAATTATTTTCACAAACTAAACTTGTTTGAAGTAGTATTTGCACACATGTGGTGGCTCTTTTCTGTAGACTTGGGGATTTTTCTTTTCTTTTGGCTCAGATTTTGTTGCCTGCAACATGTCCTGTTGGTCTGTTTTCTAATATATTGTACAAATGTTTTGTGCCCACTGGAGCAGGAAAGGAAGACACCAAAAGTGAAGTTGCCAAAAAGGTAAACAATAAAGTTGATGATGCCTTGGTCGAGCAATTGAAGATGTGCCTTGCAGCCACCCCCAGAGTTAAAACATTGACAACAATGGAAAGCATCAGGACCCATGACTGCACCATGGTGTGCAGACTCCAGACAAAAAGCTTGTGTAGCTTTGACTGCTACCACGTTGCAGAGTACCAGACAAGCATGGCAGGAAGCTGACCTGTTAGTCCAGCGTCTTGGCACATGCTTAGATGATCCAATAATTTACTAACATTGTCATTGGCAAATTAGCAAGAGTAAAATTAATTCTTGAACACTACAATGGACTGATGGGACCTAAAAACAACCCTGGAAAATCTGATGACAACAGCCCCATATTGTTTCAAGAAAGTGAATTGAGTGAGTCTAACTGTCCCTTCGACAATTCTAGGAGGGGAGAGCTTTATATGTGTTTTCCTGAATATATAGCTGAAAATCTCTCTCTCCATACTCTTTGAAAACAGCCTCCTGGTCCTCAACCTTCCTGTGTCCCATATGGCCCATCCACCCATGCTACAATGTTGAAATGAGGGTGTAACTCAAAGCTAACTGATGCAGAGGCCCACTTATTGCAGGACTCTTCTTGCACCTTTCTCTATCTTGGCTAAAATTAGATCTGCCTAGCTTTTAATCTCAACTGAATATTCCACTCAGTGCTAAAGAATCATAACTCATAAAACACATATGTACTGCTAACCAATGCTGTCTTGTGACACAAATTGTAAGACAATAGCGCATTCCCCACTCCTTACTGGACTAACTTGACTGAAGCCTCTCTGGTACAAGAAGTCAGCCCTGACCCTGTTTGTAAACCAGGAGATCCACAAGGATCTATCCTGTCCCCAAAGTCTTTCAGTCTATACATGTAACCACTCAGTTTTCTTCTGAAACACTCCAACAAATCATTGTCAAGTATGAGGCAATGGGGGCGGAGAAGGAAGAGAAGTAACTATGTTTTGTGTAGGTTCAATTCGAGGTGTTGAAGCGATATTCATGGCTGATTCTCCCACCATGTACATGATGTCCAACGAGAAGGAGAGTTTCACATACAGCTCAGTGTCTTTAGCGCCTTTGCCCATTTTCTTCTCTTTGGAGAAGAGTAAAAATAATTTTATCCACCAAAGTTGCCTTAAAAGAGACATTTCAACATGTCCACTTCAGCTAGAGAGACTTCTTGCTTGAAGTGTTAAGGAACCATAAGTGGTTTACATGTTTGAATACCGGATAGATGCCTGTGGATGAGGCTTTCAAAGCATGTAGTAATTGTAGGGGTAAGGAGATAAGGAAAAGAGTAGAGAATGTACAGCAGACAAGTATGAAAATATATAATGTTTTGAACAGTGTCAAAGAAGTTGAAATCAGTGTTGCAGATGTGATGAGGACAAAACGAGGCAATAATGTGCAGAAGTATGAGTGGAAGTATGAGAATGAAGTAATGGTTGTAGAGGTGTTAAAGTCAGTTATTGTTATTAAGACAGGATCATAATGGAACAAAGAGAAGGTGCAAAAATGAGACCATGCTCATTTGGTGTTTATAAGGATGTGAAAGGAAATATTGTCATTCCATTTGACGGGGTGAGGGAAGAGAGGGGCTAGTGTGGACCCCTGCCATAGCAAATGAGGTAGTTTGCCACTGTTTTTTGGGGGCCCCTCCTACTATGGCTCCGCTTACTGATCCAGATACAGACCTTTCCACACTTGACTCTCAGGGTAGCACGGGCGAGCAGTCCAACTCGACTCAGGGAGGTAGTGTTGGGGTAGAGACTCAAAAGTCAAACAATCACACATTAGATGCAGTATTGCTTAATGCTTGTCTTTTTAGAAAAAAAATAAGTATTTTAGTCATGGAAGAACTTACTACGGTACACATGGAAAAAACACCTCTACAGGGATGTTCTACTTGTGTCTGTGGGGTTCTCTACGGAATGAAAACATGGAAGTAATCACGATTAAATCTCAGATGCAGGCTCGTTTTGTTACAGCAGGGCTGCTTCCTAGCATTCTGTGACCCGTAGATCATCCATAGTAAATGACTATTCAGTTCTTGTTCGGGGATAGCAGTGTTCGCTAAATGGCCCTACCAAACTCTGTGTGCCAAAGGTTCACTGTCAATATTTTTCAGGCATATTGAATTACTTGATAAAGGGCACTTGTGATTTCCAAGCAACAGTGTGCCAGTGGACAGGGCATGAGGAGAGCTGTTGCACTCGTTGGTGCTTGTTGTACAATCCCATTTTTTCTCTATATGGTCAGCCAGCTGAAATGGCAGCAGCTCCACAAACAAATTCTTCTGGTGGAAAACCACCAGTATACTGGATGCACAGCAGTAATCAAAAGTATATAAACTTCACATTATATTACAACAAAGATCACTGATTATAATTTTGATTTCAATAAAAACTTTTATCTCAGGTATAATATTTAAGAAACAGATATTTTGTTGATTCTCTTAGCACAAAACACTGTCTGCAAAAACACAATGTATTACAATTGTATTCCACTTGAAATTGTATATGAATAAAAAACGTGAATATTCATTTGAACATTTAGAAATTCATACAAAGTTGCCCAGCCATGCCCAATGCATTTCGGGATTTGAGCTAATCCCTTCTTCAGGGGCTATTAAGAGCTGTGACATCAATATGAGACAGTTCCAAATTCCTTCATCAATAAAAATTGTGTGAGTAATGAGCTGTGACGACAACATTTGTTGAGTACTGCCTGCATTTGTTGATCCACAGCATCTGCTAGTTGCGGAAACCAGGTTAGAGCCCCTCCCCTTCGGAACACTGACTATCAGTGATACCAGTCCTGGAACAGTGGCCCATCGCAGGAATTGAAGCACTCGAATGTGAAAAAGGTGGGGGCACTAAGGGTCCACTTTTATACTGTACTTTCAGACAAAGTTGTGGCTCAACTGTCTGGGGTTTGAAACAAGTTTGATGTGGTTTCTTTTCATAATTAATTTGTCCGTAGCAGTGAAGACATGTTCTTTTTGCATAATGATGGATCTACACAGCAGGGAGTGATAATGCTGGCCCAAATAGGAGTGCTCACAAATTGAGCACACTAGGTATGAAGCTCTGTGTCAGGCTCATCGGCCTTCAAGGATGGACCACTCAAAGGGAAACAAAGGACCCACGCTTTAACCAGAAACTTCCCTCTCACTAGCTGCTGACTCACCCCATCCCCCACGCAATTAACCAAATGGGAGTGCTCAAGAATAGCTAATTAACAATCCCTTGCTATAAAGGCCATAACGATTTACTTAATGGCAGCCCTGTCTTTGTCCCCCACACTGCTATGTTTAGTGTTATATCCTCCATCTCAGGAATGCAGGCAGTACTCTTCCACTGGGTGCGGGCTGCTTTACAACCCCCTTCACGTGCCATGTCAGACCAGGGGCAATCCAGAATGGTGGCAGCATACATACACACACACAAACAATATGGAGTGCTACTATGTTATACCGTACATGCACAAGAACTTGACATTCACATAGGGTTGTCAGCGAAGTGTTAGGTCATGACACATGAGTTGAGCTTTATTTGAGCGGGCCTGTAGGCAAATAGTTCATATCCCTGAACATGTAAAAAGGGGTGTTCTGCTACAGATAACCAAAAGCAGGGTATGTTCCCACCACCTCTCACAGTATATTGCTTAAGATACACAGTAGATTTGTGCCCAGGGAAGGGTACATTTTCGGCACCACTCCATGATTTCAGAGCCAGACTCTGTGCCTCAATGTTAGTGTGAGGGTTAGACCTGCAGCAGCACGCAAGCCTTCATATGTGCCAGGGTCAAAATAAAATCTGGAAACCAGATTCATTTGCAGTTGGGCCACTGAGTGCAATGGTACACGTTCTTTACATTCAGCAGGACACTCCCTCCCCAAAAATAATGTAATCAGGAAATATTTTTGTTAAAGTACCATTGGTGCCTCCTCTGAGCACTGTCCAGTAGAATTTATCTACACCTCTTGGGAATATTTTTGAAATGATAAAGAAAATATCTCACCCCTGTTAGTGGAGGATGACCTTCTACAATTTGGAATAAAAATCGGATAATATCTTTTATGGAAAAATTGTTTTCAAACTTACCCTTAAAGTTAACCTCTAGTTCAAGGTTTCACGATGTACCATTGTAAAAGAGAGGTCTTGCCAGAGAGAACAACCATAAACACTTCCAAAAATGTAGACTCTTCGTTTTTGACTAAGCTTTTTCATTTTGAAAAGATCTCCCACATGAGGCCAAACATTAGCAGGACCACTGGTATATAAAGGAGTTTCATTTAAGACCTTAATTTGTTTATCACTGACATTGCGCTGTGCCCATTTAGTCATATATCTCTAAGAGGAACTGCCTTCACAGAATTTCAATCTAAACAAACTAGATTCAAACCAGTGTGCAGAACTCCCTGCTTCAACAATTTAAAAGAGGCAAAACGTGTGGTGTTGGTTTGGAGACAATAATATGACTAAATGAGATTCCCAAAATGTAGTTTTACATATATTTCTCACATGGATGCAATTTGAACTCCTTTGACCTTAATAAACCTATCTACAAACCCAAACCTAATGTGGAAATACAGAGCCATTCTCCTATGTTTTATCGTTGAAGCCTCTAAAAAATGTTTAAGCTTTTGAACTGGATGGCAATACCAGTCGTACTGCAGTTGGGAAATCCCTCTTTATTGAAACAATCTTGCAAAAATTCCAACACTGAGTCAGTGTCAGTGTGTTTACTCCACTTCAACTCAGTAACCTTTGAAAAATGATCTGTTGGATCAATAGCATACACCCTCTCCTAAATCCAACCTTTACATGGCCCCAAGAAATCCATAGCAAGATTCATCCAAGCACTGTCTGGAAATCCTGACTGCACTATGTAATTTGAATAATTTGTCTTCATTAACACCCTGTACTCAGCTCTGTACAAAACCAGAGCTCAATTTTTCCATATATGGCAACTAGAAAACCGATCACACTGTCCTTCTTATAGTAGTTTTTCCAACATGATTAGCATGAGTAATACCAACACTCTTCATGAACTAAAGATGATGCTCAATAATATTCGCTTTTCACCAGAACCTCGCCCTTAGCCCTCAGATCTTTCTGTCACCTTTCGAAACACTTGTAATTCTGGGACCAAATGTTTCTCCCTTAGCTCACCATTTCTCAAATATTTCTTTGCTTTAAGAAAATATAATTCCTCGTAGCCTTCAACATGTAATGCTCCTGGTAGATACGATACAAGAATATTATATTCACGTGACCAAGAAGGAATCCTAACAATCCTGTAAAAAGCTCTCCCAGTACCATTGCCATTGGTAAAGAAAGCAAGGGCTTATCTGAAAAAGAAATGTACCCACAAACAAGTCTTAAAGTGTTCAACACACCAGGAATAAGCAAGCACTTCGCTTTTATAGTAAAATACCTCAATTCAGCTTGCGACAAAGACCTATAAGCAAAAAAGTGTCTTGTTTTAGCCGATCTTACTGGTGTGAAAAACACCCCTAGACATGGCTACTTGCATCAAATGTTAAAAGAAGTTTAGCAGTGTACAAGGAAGGAGAGTGTGGAGAAGCTTCTAAAATAAAATTCTTCAGTTGGAAAGAGGAAGCTTTGTGATCTTGTGACCAGCTAAATTTAAATCCTTTCTTTAACATCCTCACTAGTGCAGCAACTGTGGCAAAGTTGTTTACACATTTGGAATTGAATTCACACAAACCTAAAAAGAATCTGAATTGATCTTTGCTACTTCGCTCAGACACCTGTTTGATTGTCCGAAGAAGAGTTTTAATAGGAAAACACCTTGTGCAGAAATTCTATGACCCAAATATTCTACTTCTGTTGTGAAAAAAAGTTGTACTTCTGTAATTGTAGTTAAACTCCTCTTCTGAAGACTCTGTAAAACCTTTTCCATTCTGACATTGTGTGCCCCTGTTGACTTGGCACTGACCATTTTATCATCTTGAACTGCCACTGACCCATTGATATTCCCAACAAGACATGCATACTTTTTAGGAATGCTGAAGCGGTAGAGGCCATTCTGACTGACATTCTGGTGTATGTGAAAGCACTCAATCAGAATACATAAAGACCTGATTTATAAGGCGCCTCTCTTTAGGCCAAACAATTTAAAGCGGAGGTAGGTATTCGTGGAATGTAATTACAATATACGCCTCTCTTTTCCGTAATGAGGTAGTAACCAACTGCTTTTTTGCCTTCAATTTAAAATAAAAAACGTTTTGACAAATGGCAGTCACCACGTTATTTCCCCCTGACCATTGTACAGGAGGATTTGTGATAGATGCATAAAGTTCTAAACATCACAGTCAGAACAAACCAGAAATAAATCAGAGAAAATGTGAAAAGGCAAGATGACCCCTCACGTGCGCACCACCAATCGGGCTCACTGGTTGGTACTCACCAGCTGTGCCCACTTTTATCATCATCGGTAGTCATCTTGTCTTAGAAAATAATACATGAATGTAGTGTCCAAATCAAAAAAAGGATAGGTGCTGGGAAGTGAAGTGAGACGATCACATCCCACGATGCGACCATGTGAAATTAAAATGGAAATAAGTGACACTTTACTCGAGACCAACTTTATTATTCACATGTGCACTTATTCAAATTAAAATCGGTTGCTTATCATGCATACCGCTTTATACTGCGCCAACATATTTCATTGCCACAGTGATTTTAGGGCAATTTCTTCAGGGCAAAAACAAAGTCGCCTGGCACCAGTACTGGACACCCAAGTCACTTTTTCCGGGGACCTAAATGAGCCACCGTTCTGCGTACCAGCTCAATCTTTTTAGGTCACACAAGAGGCTCCATCTGTGAGTCCTCTCGGTGGATTTAACATTCAACCGTAAAGTCAATCGCCCAGGGCCTCACGGAGCACTTCCTCTCATCCGTTTTTGAATGTGAAAGCACTGCCTGGAGTAATACCACAGGTAATTTGTCTGGACCTGGGGGAAAGTTTTATCTGGTGATACACAGATTTCACATTAAATATATTATCTTGCTTCTTCTACCAAGGCAAACACTTCATCAATACAAGGAAGAGGTGGACAAGTTATAATGTCAACAGATCTGCATAAAGCCTTAACTTTCTTAATTTCTTTCCTACCTGATCTACAGAAGAAGTCCATTTTGACATATTTTTAATCATTTGAGATAACTGTTTCTTGGTGCTGATGGGGATTGCTCATGAATGTTAAATGGGCACATTTAATTTTTCCAGGTTATTTTCCAAACACCACCTTATATTTATCCAGCAAGCTTTTCTAAAACACTATCTGACAAAGCCATACAATAGAGTGGGTAATTGACATCCTCAGAACAATAAACAAGTTTGTTAGCATTGAGATTTACAGCAATTCACCGAGTTCCTTGATAATGCTACCCTGAAGCAACATATAGATTTCCTAGAATTCTTCTAACCTGGAGACTTCAGTTGTAACAAAATATCAAATCATGTCAATTATTGTTCTTTCATAAGCATATGCTTTAACAGCATTGTACTCTAATTTTGTGTTTTCTGAACGGTTGTAAAAACTGTTATCTGAATTCATGGTAAAAGGTAAACCTGGACTTGCCATTATTTTGTCAATTCTTCCATCAATCTTCGTTTCACAGTTGGAGGACATCATGGTTCTTCATCAATGATCAACGCTGAAACATCATCTTGTGCTTCCAGTAAAACATTACACTCTCTATATTTCATGCCAGTCTTAACTTTATCTAAACCTTGGCTATCTTTATTTTTCATACAAACAGAATTAGAACTTAAATCTCCACTATGATGCCCTTTTTGTTGCCTTTATCAGAAGCAATTGTTTTCTGTGCGACAAATCTTTGGTTCTTCCCCTTTTAGTGTTTTTTTATCAACGGCAGACAAAATTAGATTTACTCTAATGGTTGCACTTCATGAACAACAGACACTGTCCGAACACTTCTCATCATGCACACATTGGCAAAATGACCAGTTTTCGCTATTTTGAAGCGTTCTCTCCGTAACGCAGGAAAAGAGTTGCTGACTGACTATACGATTTCTAGCCAAATCTAGAACATTTTTTCTTATTCACATTAGTTCATGAACTATTTTAAGGCTTGTCCTAACACTTACCAACTGTTGTTCTCTTAACATAACCTTTACTAGAAACAGCAATCACATCAGCACAGGAATAATTTTCACAAGAGATCCAGATTAACTAAACAGTAATGCAACGCAGCGCTGCATGAAAAAGAGAGAGCAACAAGCACCATATCTGCTAGAATGCAACACTGTTTTCATCTCTTCATTTTCTGGGACACTATTGGCTGCAGTGTGCCAACACACACACACCTTTATGCCATAATGCATTGGTATCTGCATTCCCTAAGGAACAGTTATTGTACTGGGAGGGGACACCTCAAGTACAAAAACTATCCTTTAACTTTTCATACTTTACATGTGTGCTGTACTGTCAGCATTTGTGCAAATTCGTACAAACTTGAGAAATTAAAACATTTCTCTGCATTGTTCCTGCATCGAGGACCATAGGATTTTGGCTCAAATCCCTGTCTATGATTGGTTGTGGAGAGGGATTTGTATCAAAACCCATTGGGTGGTTGCCTGGGAACTCCTATACACCACCCATGGAATACCCCCTTGAATCAAAGTAACAAAAATCAGAGTCTTTTACTGAGAAGGACTAAGTGGTGGAAGAAAAATTCCTACTCTTCCATTCCTAGTAAAGTGGAGTGCTTTTTTCCTGTTATAATTGAATAAATCTTCATTTCTGGCCATCATTTAAATTTTAAATAATCTCAACCATTTCTCCCATCTCACACATAGCTGACCAGGCTCATTCAGAAACAGTAATAGAGGAATTTTCCACAGCATGCTTTTAGCCAAATAATGAAATAATGAAATACACAGCTAAATGTAGATAAATGTGCAGATTTAGTACAAATCAATACGGCAGAAATCAAAGCTATCCTCTAATAATGCTTGACACAGTCCATTGGCTATAGTCTTATGGCTTTAGCACAGTGTGAAGATACTGTTTCTCTTTAGAGAAATAAATGTGCACCTTAAAACACTGAATACAAAGATGTGTCTCCACAGGTTACCGTATAAATAAAAAAGTGTGCAGTTGAGTGGCTCATGGCAATGTAATGTGTGCAAGATCAGCGCTGGACACTCATAATGAACTCTTTTCGGTATTGATGACGCAGGCACCAGAAACCGTAACTGTGGTAGAAGCGAAATTGCCTTTGACCAAGGGTGCTGGAGATTGCTAGTTGGACAGGTCCAAAGGCTGGTGATGGTGAAGCAAGCAGCCTGAAGCAATGAGAGTAACACAGTGGTTACTCCACAGAAGGTAGGTGTTTGGACTGTTAAGCAGGAACACTCAACTCCGAAATGTGGTAGAAAGACATGCAAAGAAAGTACATTTAAAATAATGTTTTGAAAGAGAGCCCATGGGCTAGCTAGCAGATAGCTAGAGAAAATTGCCTTAATGTCCGTGCTGAAAATTCAGAATTTTGCATTGTTAGACCTGGCTTTTCCAGCGGGTTTATCCCCTGACTTTTTGCTTTTTGGCCTCCTGTTTTGGACCCTGTTTTTGTTTTGTTGGTTTTATGACTCTGGGCACTTTACCACTGCTGATCAGTGCTAAAGTGCATATGCTTTCCCTGTAAATTGTATTTATGGATTGGTGATTCCATGATTTGCATATTTGATTTACTGGTAAGTCCCTAGTACAGTGCACTGTGTGTGCCCAGGGTCTGTAAATCAAATGCTGTTAGTGGGCCTGCAGCACTGATTGTGCCACCCACATGAGCAGCCTGTAAATGTAACTCCGACCTGCCACTGCAGTGTCTGTGCGCAGTTTGGTACTGCCATGTCGACCTGGCAAGTGCCCCCACTTGCCAGGCCATAACCTTCACTTTTCTTACATGAAAGACACCCCAAAGGTAGGCCCAAGGTAGCCCCATGGACAGGGTGCAGTGTATGTAAAAGGTAAGACATGTACTGAGGTGTGTGACATGTCCCGATACTGAAATACAGTGTATTTTGTTTTTCACTATTGAAAGGCTATCTGTCCCATAGGATAGAATGGGAGTTTATTTATTACATCTTATAAACATAACTTCTCATTGGCACAAGGTAGAAAGATGTAGTTTAGTATGCCTGAACTCAGGCTATAGGGATGCATCTTTTAGTAAGGATGATTTTTATATCCTGGGTTTGAAAATGCCACTTTTAGAAAGTGGGTATTTTCTTGTTTAGCCATCCAGTGTGCCTCTGTCAGGTTTGTGTATCGACTGTCATGCATTGATGTACACTTATAATTGGCATGACCTTTCCTATAAGTCCCTAGTAGATAATAGTCCAAGGGGATGAAAACTACCTATAAGTACCTAGTTTATGATAGGGCCTGCTGAGAGCCCGAGGTCATTTTAAAAGTATCCCTGAGCTGCAGCACTGCTTTTAAAAAGTAAATTCTCTGCAAATTCGACTTTGGTGGCAGGGCACTATAAAAGTGATAATCTACTTTATTGTTACATATCAGGTACCCCCAATGTCAAGTAACTCTAAGCAGGGTCCTTATAAAAGATGTCCTATAAACCCTGGTGAGGGGGCCCACTTTATTTTCCCCCAGTGTAGGAAATCCACTGCAAAGTCAACTTTGGTGCTGTGGGCACGGTGAAGTATTAATCTACATAATCTTTACATAAGGCAACCCCCAGGTCTCCCCTAGATGTCCCAGGGTGGTGGGGGGTGTATTGTAATTATGAACAGGGTCCTTATAAAAGATGTTTTATAAACCCTGGTGAGGGAGGAATTGCCCATTTCGTTTTCCCCATTGTAGATACTTGTCCTCAGAGGCTAACATGGCAATATGTTATGGACGCATAACTATTGCTAGGAAAGTATAAAATATAATTCAAAGACTTAACATAATGATATGATAAATCCAACAGATTGCTCTTGTTGAATTTATCATAACTTGTACAGAAAAGAAACTATAACACTTTCTTGTTTGTAAGCCAAAATACAGCCTTCCTGCAGTTTTCCCTGATCAGTCAGTGCTAACAGGCTTAGCAAGGCTGCCTTCATTATGTGATAAGTGGTTATCCAGGGGAGAGGCTATCTGCTGTAAAGTGCTCTGCAACTTCACAGGAATGCCGGGGCAAGGTGGAGGAATCGTAAAGCATGAGGCTTCAAAGGAGGACAGGCAATGAATATCAGGCCTACCTACCCCCGTCCCCCAGCCAGATAGCAGACTTAAGAAGGAATTTGCAGATGTTAGGGGGAGGAAAGTTATAGAAATAAGCCACACTAAGAGTTGGTTTAGTGAGCTCTTACTGCTCTGCTGAAATGTTAAAAGCAAAAATAACAATTAATGGACAGAATGCTGATCAATTTCAAACATTCTTGCCGGTATAGAGATCTGGGGCTAAATCCATAGCTTTTTGCTGCCCCTGCCATTCCAGTTTAAACCCAGCCATATGGAAATCAGTCTTGACCCTGCTTCCCATGGGAAGAGTCCAGCCCGAACTGCCAGGCCAGGTCCTCCCTGGACCAGAAACAAGCATCCTGGGACCGGTTTCAGGGTATCACCCCTCATCAGCCATGCTAGCTTAATTCCAGTGGAATGGATAGCACAGGACCCAAGTCTGGGCATAGCCGTCGCACTTGGGTTGACAAATGCAAAAAGAACAACTGATGGACAGAATGCTGAACAATGCCAAACATTCACCCCAGTACAGAGATCTGGGCCTAAATCCATTGTTTTTTTGCTCCTCATGCCATTTCAGTTTAAACCCAGCCATATGCAAATTAGTCTTGACCCTGCTCCCCATGGGACCAGTCCAGCCTAAACTACCAGGCCAAGTCCTCTCTGGACCGGAAACTAAATCCTAAATTGGAGTGGCATGATGAGCAAACGAATGGTGGATTTAACCCAGACCTATTAACTAGGGGTGAATGTTTGATTTGTTCCTCATTCCGTCCATCATTTGTGTGTCTTTTGCTTTATCACCCTAAGTGCGCTGGGTATGCCCAAACATGGGCTCTGAGCTCACGGTGCCACTGAATTAAAGCTAGCCTGGTCGATGAGGGGTGATACCTCGAAACCGGTCCCAGGATGCTTGTTTCAGGCCCAGAGAGGACCTGGCTTAGCTGTAAGCCTGGAGAAGTGCCAAATCCGTATGCCTGCAGAGGTGAGATGAAACGAGGAGAAATATGTTTATTTCTCCTCGTTTGTTCCTCTTTCCATGTGTGCTGCATTCTGCGTCTTGTAGAATTGTTTTTGTGCAGGAAGGTGCCCCTTACACCATGGTGCCTACATTGGTACTAGGATTCCGAAACGGTGCCAGCACAGACAGAAAGGACAGGAATGCATCATATTGCTTAAACACAGTGCATTCCTGCCCTTTCACTTTTGTATATTGCAGAGCTGCCATATGTCAAAATGCCATAAATGAGACCCCTGGTGTTTACTCTCCTTTAAGGTGTTAACACGTTCTCCTCTAATGCAGTCCATGTGGGGGGGTTTGGTAGTGTGGGATAGGGAAGTTTTTTTGAGGAGAAGTGGTAATGGTAAGAAACAAAATTTGATAGGGCCACGTTTTATTGTTCCTTGCCAGCCACTGGATGTAGGCAATTGTATCTGCTATTACTGTTAATAAAGAAATCTAAACAAACAAATTACACCAGATGAGTGATTATTAATACTCCTATTAGGAAACTTGAAAGAACGATTCATTTTCTCTCTAGTCACACCAAATCTATCAACATTACATTCATGATTATCTCTGCCTGTGTCTTTGCCAGGAATATAAACAATATATCCTTTCATGTACATGTTTAAGTGGCACTGCATTTAGGGCCATAGGTAGGAAGCCCAATACCGGTCGGTAACGGCCGATTTTCGGTAAAAATCACGTTACCGACCGGTATTCAGGCTTTTGGTATGTAGGGGGGACATTTCAGGATTCGGTAATTTACCGAATCGGTAAAATTACCGAATCGGTAATTTTACCGATTCGGTAAATACCGAATCCTGAAATGAGATGTAGGGGGAGTGTGTGGGTGTAGTGTGAATTCGTTATTTACCACCAACGAAAAGTTGGTGGTAAATGATGAATGTCTTAGTAAAAGCATTATTTGGCCCTTAGAAGTGTGCAATGTGGCAGACATACATGCCCTTAGGGCATGTATGTGTGCCACATGTGCACACATGCAGGAATCAGGGGTGCAACAGGGTGTCAATGTGACACCCTGCCACCCATGATGATGCCTCCCCCATTACCGATTCGGTATTTACCGATTCGGTAATGGCAACTGGCTTCCCATTCATTCCTATGGGCCTCCAGGCCAATAGGAATGAATGGGAGGCCAGTTGCCATTACCGAATCGGTAAATACCGATTCTAAAATACCGACACTTACCGATTCGGTATTTTTTTACCTACATTACATTTACCGATTCATAAATACCGAATCGGTAAAATTCGGTATTTAAGAATCGGTAAATGTAATTTACCTACATATGGCCCTTAGTGAGTTGGATGTATGTGGAGCGGTGTCAGTTTATTTACTACAGTAGTGTTGTGCCAAACTGGCCTACAGGCCTTCATAGTGATGGTCTTACAAATGACATGAGAACCTGTGCTGGTTGCACTGCCAGTGCGTGGCTGCTGAAACATACCACGCCCATACGCTTTTTAGTTACACTGCCCATGGAACATAGGACTCAAACAAAACCTGCACATATGTGGGTGATACATAACAAGACCACCCAGCAGTATTTGCAGGGTGGTACAGTACATTCCTCCCCAACTTTAATAAAGCATAACAACAATATTCCAAAACATAACAATTCACATAGATTACTCATAACATTACCACACCCCAGGTCATGGTCTTCCGCCTGTATGGGCAGCTCGCTGTCTCATAGAGTCATCAAGCCTTGCAAATGATACTTTGGGCGGTAACTTCAGCCTGAGGATCTCGCGGTACAGGAATCCTGCCCAGAGCTGCAGCTTGGAGAACCCGCTGAGAGTATGGAGGATGTCTGTGTCTCATCTGGACCCTCAGAGACCTCAGTTTGGATCATGGGTGAATGTGATGACGGGGCCCATGCATCTGTCTCCGACAAATGATCAGTGTCAGTGGATGAGTTAGCAGTTCCTTGGAGGGCTCCTTAACCTTGAAGAACGAGAGTTGCGGGTGAGCTCTTCATCACTTTTGCGGGCGGTGATCATTGTGCTCTGGCATGCCACCTCAATCCAAGGATCCAAGGTGTCATTCAAAAGGCGAGCGGAACTTGCTACCGGGATTCTGGTCCTTAACAAACATAGAGTCTCCAGGCTGGATATCAGAAGGCCAAGCCCTTCGCTTGTCGCAGGCCACTGATTGGGTGCCATCCTCCTGCTGAGATGGGTCTTGAAATCCATTCTGAGTGATGTGGGATGGTATCGGTGACAACGCGCACCATGTTGGCATGCCCTGGGGCTTGGCTGATGGTTGACTACTGCGTCTGCCGATACTCCCTTAGGAATCCATAAATCGCCCTCTCCATCGGCTGTTCTTCAGCATGAGCGATGCAGATAATTTTGTTCAAAGTACTCATGAACCACTCCACCTCCCCATTGGCTTGTGGCCAGCGCGTATTATCTTGCGGTGTTGAATGCCCCTTGATCGGAGGTAATCAGCAAATTCCTGGCTCTCAAAAGGTGGTCCATTGTCTGTCCACAATTCTCTTATGAGACCATGGGTGGCAATCATCTTTTGTATCATTGCAAGGACTTCTGAGGCCGTTTTTGACTGAACTAGTTCAATCTCCGAGTATTTGGTGCAGTAATCTATCAGGACTAAAACATGTTTCCTTTCTGGTAGGTGGCCAAAATCTAGACTGGCACTCTCCCCTGGCTGCTGGGGACCCTCTTTAGTTCGCACCTGGACAGGTGCCTCCAGAAATCCGTCCTCCTGGCACCACAGGCACGACCTCAAAGCTGGCTCCACACTTAATCATTTCTACATCCATGGTGGGGAATCAGACTTTTGTGAAGAGCCTGTTCTTGGTTTTGACTACCCCTATGTGGCCGTAGTGGACAAGCTGCATGGCCTTGTTGGTAAGGCTGGTAGGAATAACCATTCGAGGTCCTCTGAACAAACACCCACTGGTGTCTGTCGAGAGCTCTTGGTGAACGTTGAACAGACATTCTAGGACTCTATGCCTCTGTGACAGATGCACTTTCAGAATCTTCCTCTCACCGGACTGGACTGCAGCAGCTGCCGGTTGTAGGCATTCATCTTCTTTGGTGGCTTGCAGGAGGGTGGCAATTGGCAAAGGGTAGCGGCCAGGATCTCTTAGCAATGTACCGGACATACTCCTTGGTCTCCTCTGCTTCCTTTGGGGTCACAGCCTGGGGATGCCGGGAGCGGTAGTTCGATGGATTTGTGGTGCCTGGTCAGTACTCGACACGACATTCATACTCTTGTAACTGGAGAATCCACTTCTCAATGCGAGGTGGCAGTTTGGATGTTGCCCCTTGGAACAGGGGCACCAGGGGATGTGGTCCATTGTGCCTCTGAACGGGTGGCGGTACACCGGAAGTGAAAATGTATGCAGGCCCAGTGTATGGCGATAGCTTCTTGTTGGATTTGTGAGAGTCGTTGTTCTGTCTCAGTAAGGGACCTGCTAGCATATGCCACTGGGGTCCAGGGTCCATGTTGCTATTACTGGTTGAGAACAGCTCTGAGTCCTTTTGGGCTGGCATCCACTGCAATGTTTGTTGGTTTCTGTGGATCGAAGTAGGACAGAATGGTGTCAGCCAATAGGGCTTCTATGGTCCTACGGAAGACGTTTTTGTGTTCCACATTCCAGGTCCATGTGGCGTTTGTCTTGGTGAGTCCACGCAGAGATTGTGAGGCCCGTGAGGTCAGGAAGAAACCTCACACAATAATTTACCACACCCAGGAAGCTCCATACTTCTGATATGTTGGTGGGTGCTGGGGCTTCCTGTACATCCTGCACCTTCTCTGGGTCTGGCTCCATCTACTCGCCAGAGAAGGTGCATCCAAAAAGCTGATTTGCCATTATGAGGAGTGTGCACTGCTGAAACTTCGTTGTGGCCATCCTCACTGGCCCCTTTGGTCATAGTGCTTCAAGGCCTGCATTAAGGCCTGGACCGAGGGCACTGTCGGGCGGGGTGCTCAGTGCTGCTCCTGGTGAGGGACATGGAGGCGATGGTGCAGCGATATTGGCTGGATGACACGTGGCTGGGAACGGCATTCAGAGCTAGCGGGAAATGGGAAAAAACAAACCTTGCTGAATGCCATTTCTTTTGCGCCTCAAATGCATGCTCCTCATATGCTCCGTGTACCGGAACTCACCCCAGGACACCTCATGGCAGCACAGGTGACATCCACTGCGCTGGGTGGTCTGGGCTTAGGTTACAGGCTTCAGGGAAGGCCAGAGGCATGGTGTGGACTGCAATTTTCCTAGCGGGGAGGGGGCTCCAAATCCCACCGAACCTTGACGGAAGGAGAGTGAGGTGTGGGACAAATACCCGCCTCATCGCCAGTGTAGTGTTGTGCCAAACGGGTCTACAGGCCTTCAAAGTGACGGTCTTACAAACGACACGGGGCACTGCCGGCACGTGACTGCCGAAACTAACCACGCTCATGCGCTTTTAATACACTGCACGCGGAACGCAGGCCTCAACTAAAACCCACACGTATGTGGGTAATACACAGCAAGACCACTCTGCAATTTTTGGTGAGGTAATACAGTATAACTGCCTTTCGTATTTCCAGTATAAACAATGCGTGTCCTGCTTCCACCAGCATATTGAGTCTGGGAAATAACTTTAATACTTCCTAAAATCATGGAAAATAGAATGCGGTAGACACAGCTACCACATTGGTAACAGAAACTACACTGAGAAATCAACGATATAGTACACATTATCTTTGAAAATGTCACCACTTACAATCATGTGAATAAATTATTATTATTATTTTTTTTCAAATTATTTTTTATTAATTTTATTTTTAAAAAAAAAAAAGTACTTTAGCATTTCTGTTACGAGGTTCTAGCCAATCATAGCTTGTGTTGCAGTAGTTACAGGAACTTTGGTATACATGTTTAGCTAATCCCCTCTACATTGACTTGCTGGGAAATTATACAAAGGATGATAGAAAGAGAGAGAATAGGAAAGAGAGGGTGGAGAGAGGATACAAGAAAGGTTCTATAGCAGTGAGCCTAGTTTGGGTTTGTAGCCCTGTGTCAAAGCCGACACCCCACTAGGGGGAGGAAGGGGGGGAGGGAGTCAGAGTGGCCTCACGGGGGTTCGTAGGAGTCTAGATACGTGTCGAGTGACTTCCACATCCCCCTGGTTTCTGGTCCCCAGGGTGAGTTTTGCAGGGCAATGCTATCCGCGCCTCTGAGGTACGTCACCCAGTTGACCCAGCCTTTGTATGAGGTCTTAGTTGTGTCCTTCCAGTTAGACAAGACCAGTTTCACTGCCGCGGTCAGTAGGAGGTCTAGCAGGTCTCTGTCGTGCAGTGATCTTAGTTCAGTGGTCATGAATGCGATGGTGAGGGCGGAGAATTCTGGTGTTAGTGTGCACCCCAGTACCTTATTTATAAAATCAAAGACTTTCTCCCAGAACGTTTTGAGTTTTGGGCAGTAGAAGATAAGATGTGCTAGATCCCCCTTCACCTTGCCGCAGTTCCAGCATAGGTTGTCTTCCCTGAGTCCTAGTGAGGCTAATCGAGCGGGGGTCCAGAAACCCTTGTGGAGTAGCCAGAATTTCGTTTGTGATAGTACCGGGGAGATTTTATTATGTGAGGGAGAGGTCCAAAACATAGCCAGCTCTTGCTTATTAAGTGAGATATTGCCTTGTTTTACCCAGTAGTTAGTTGACTTATTGTTAAGTTTGGTGGAGTTTGGGCGTAGAAGTTTGTAGAGGTGCGATACCTGATGACCTAGTCTGTTGATTTTCGCCATATACTGTATAATTGACGGGTGGGCAGGTGATAGTTTGGCTTTGGTTAGGGCTGTTTTGATTTTCAGGAAGTTATAGAGCTCAATGTCCGGTAGGTCATGTCTAGCTTTCAGTATGGCAAACGTGATGGGGTGGCCCCCTTCCTCTAGTCGGGCTGGGTAGGAGATGCCTGTCTCAATCCATGTGTCAAGGGCTAGGCATTTTCCCTTGTATCTGATCTTGATATTGGCCTTGAGAGACTCCAGTTTCGAGTCCTTTACGCTGTTCTCCATTTTCTTATCTATTCTTAGTTGGGCAATTTTTGTGTTTTTAAAAATGGGGCTGGAGGCGTGAGTGTGTTTGTTAGCTGTTAGCAGCACCATTGGGTTGAGATTTTTTAGTATGGCTCTCTCGACCAGCAGCCAAACCGGCGTGTATCCGTGAGGGGGTGACATCCAGCAGGCCCCTTGTTTTGCAAGGAATGCAGTTTGGAAGGTTCTAAAGTCTGCTAGATTTAACCCTCCCAGTTTTTTATCCAGCCTTAGTTTTTTTATACCTATTCGTGCTTTCTTCCCACGCCATAGGAATTTACTAATCAGGTTATCCACTTTATGGTGGAAGTAATCTGTGAGTAGTAGTGGGAGCATGCTCATCAGGTAATTGATCATTGGGGTGATCATCATCTTGATCGTTTCTGTTCTACCCCACCAGGTTATACATTTGGGGGACCAGGTCTCCAAGAGTTTCTTTATTTTTTCTATCAATAGTTTCTCATTATGGCCTAGTGTGCTCATGAGTTCGTTACCAAAGTGGATACCTAGATATTTGATGAACCCTGTTTGCCAGGTCAGACCCTAAACCTAGGGTGTCCCTAGTGCTGTGGATGTTGAGGGGTTTGCATTCTGATTTGTCCCTGTTGAGTTTATATCCTGTGTGTCCTGAGTATATCTCTATGGTGTCTATCAGGGCCACAATTGAGGTCTTTGGTTGCTCTGTCACAATAAGAATGTCATCCGCGTAAGCGGACAGTTTTATTTCCACGTCATTAATATTGACCCCCTTTATTTTCACGTTTGCCTTGATGTTGATGATCAGGGGCTCCAATGCTAGCAGAAAGAGTGAGGGGACAGTGGGCAGCCCTGTCTAGTGCCGTGTTGTAGTGTAAGTGGTTCGGAGAGTGACCCATTAATGACAATGCTTGCTCTTGGGTCCCCATATAGTGCCATCACCTTCCGTATGTAACCTTCCCCTAGGTTGAAGAATTGCTTGCATTGCTCTAGGAAGGTCCATGAAACTCTGTCGAAGGCCTTCCCGGCATCAAGGGTGATAGCCACAGCTGGCTCTGATATTTTTGCTGTATGTTCTATTATGTGGCAGAGGAGTCTGGTATTGTCATTAGACATTCGGGTCCTTAAGAAACCTACTTGTGAGTTGCTTATTAGATTGGGTAGGACGGGGATTAGTCTTGTTGCTTGGATTTTTGCGTATATTTTGCAGTCCACATTAATTAGGGATATGGGCCTGTAGTTCTTGGGTAGCAATTGATCCTTACCGTCCTTTGGGATGACAATTATGTTGGCTTTGGACATGGAGTGTGATACCAACCCATTCTCCGCACAGTGGTTGAACACCCTCTTCATGTTGGGTTTCAGGTGCTCAAGAAAGGACTTGTAAAAGATGGCTGTGTACCCGTCCGGGCCTGGGGCTTTGTTATCCTTCATAGTCTTGACTGCCATTTCAATCTCGGCAGTACTGATTTTTTGCCTTAATCTCTGTGCTTCTACATTGGTTAGCTGTGGGAGGCCGAGTCTATTAAGGTATTTTGTGCACGTCTCCAGGTCTAAGGTCCGGTAGTTTTTATAGAGTTCCTGATAAAACTCTTGAAAGGTTTTTAAGATGTCTTTGTGTCTTGTGTTGGTTTTGTTGTGTGGGTCTGTGATGGATGAGATGGTAAATTGGTTATGTTTGTGTTTAGGTAGGAGTCTAGAAGCTTCCCCGCTCTATTAGCTTTGCAAAGGTTAATGGCCTTGTATTTGTTAACCCACAGTCCGGCCCTCTCGCTCAAGATTTTGTTGAATTCATACTTTTTTCTGATTAGGTCCATTAGGGTTCTAGTATCGTGAGTGGCCCTGGTATGGGCAGTTTCTAGGTCTTTGATGTCCTGCTCGAGCTGGGCCAGCTGTAAGTTTGTGTTTTTGTTAATTTTGGATTTAATTTCGATTATTGTGCCTCTGACTGTAGCCTTGAGTGCGTCTCATAAGGTAATGGGGTTAGTCTCCGGTGTATCATTGTGTCTAAGGTATTCTCTTATGGCCTCCCCAATCTTATTTTTGTTTTCAGGGGTAGCTAAGACGTCACTGTTCAAATGCCACCTCCGGGAGATGTCTTTGTTGTGGCATGAATGGTCTGACACTAGCCTAGGAGCTATGTCAGTATTTTCTATAAGATGTGTGTGTGGGCCTGTGATTGATATGTAATCTATCCTGCAGTACGAATTGTGCGGATTAGAGGAGAAAGTGTAGTCTCTAGTGTCCGGGTGCTGGAGTCGCCATGGGTCCTTAAGGTTGAATTTGGAGCAGATGTTCTTTAGTGTAGTGTGCGCTTGTGGGCTGGTATTGGCATGGTGATTGTCTGTCTAATATGTGGTCCAGAGGCATGTTAAAATCCCCCGCCACCACCATAAGATCGTCCTGTGGGAGACTATCGAGTATGTGCGATACCTCTTCCCAGAAGGCGGGGTCGTCTATGTTTGGGCAGTATATGTTGGCTACGTGGCTAAGCTCCTCCCCCCTTCTCAGGTGTGTTATCAAGAGTCTTACTACTTCGTTGTGGTATTGTGATTCTATGGTTAGGTTGGAGTTTTTAGATATCAGTGTAATTACCTCACGTTTCTTCCCTTCTGCCGGTGAGCACGCCAACTGTGATATCCAGTTACCTTTCACTAGTTTGACATCATTCAGGAACAGTTTGGTTTCTTGTAGCAGGACCACATCCCCCTTACTTTTAGCGAGGTAGTCTAGTATCTTCTTGCGTTTAATGGGATGGTTGAGCTCCTTGACATTGAGGGATACTATCTTTAGATCAGACGCCAGGTTGAGATTGTTGGTGGGGGCCATTATCTAGGGTGAGACAAGTCTGGTAAGCCTAATCTGCGTCCCCAGCTCTCGTTTGTTGTAGTTCCCCCCCTCCTGTACGTCCCAGCCACCTGATGTAGGTCAGGTGTTTGTCTTGTGCGAGCCCCAGTGTTAGGTCTCTCTCTTCTGAGCGTTACGCGGGTCAGATTGAACTTTCTTGTCAAGAAATGTGAGAATAAAGAAGTGAAAATGGAAAAGACGACAGCGACAAAGGAAAACAAAGAGATCAGTGCTCCCCCCTTAACCCCCTCCCTTCCCTCCCCCCCCACATAAAAGCATCGAATGCTGAACGTGCGATGACAGGGTCGCCGTTCCGTCTCACTGGTAGTTGTTGGTTGTTAGTTATCCCAAGAGTTCATCTTTACAATGTCTTTGCCGTGCAAAGTCTGTGTTAGTGTCTCCCCCCCCGCCCTGCTACTTTGCCCTCCCAGCAGAATAGGTAAAAAGGATATGATGATTGTCATCGAACCCGTTCGAGGAGACAGTGTGTCGGTTGTGCCGCTTTCTCCTTTACTTCTTCGAGTGTCTCTTGTCATGGACACGGTCACATGGAGGTAGTTTGCAGAGGCCTCTAGCGAGGTAGATGATGTTGAAGCTGTGATCTGTGATTGAGGGGTTGATACATTGTTCACCCGCACGGTGCATAGGAAGTGTTCCCCTTTTTGCTAAGACAGTGGTTGGGACTTGGGAGACAACAACAGCTGTCGGTTGTTGGTTGACGGGTGTGAGGTGAATTTTCGGTTGTCCCCCGTAGAAAGGATGTGCCTGTTTGTGCATGGGCTACAGGGCCTCGGTGAGACTTGTGGGTACATTGTGCAGTTTGTTACGAGTCTTTAACTGGTTTTGTCTCACTACCCCCCCCCCCACCCAGCTCCGGTGAAGCTCTTCTATTACTGGTGCTTGCTTGGGAGATCTCCATTTCTTGGGCTGTTGGGCCATCCAGGTATCTGCCTAGCTCTCTCTGGTCATCGAAGACATGAGAGCGACCGTTGTCGCTTATCCGGAATTTTGCAGGACCGATAAATGACAACCGTATGTTTTTCTTCCTCATTTTGTCTCGTAGAAACAGGAAGCCCTTTCTAGTGTCCACTGTGGGCTTGGAGTATTCCTGCATGAGGATGATCTTCTGCCCATTCCATGTGATCTGCTGGTTTTTCCACTCAAAATTGAAAATGGCTTCTCTTTGTTGTGTTCTCAGAGGTTTGCAGATTATTGGGCGAGCCGAGCTCCTTGTTGTGGATCTGAAGGTGGGTACTCTGTAGGCTATATCCATCTCAAAAGGATGGTCGAATTTTAGGTTTGTAATTTTGGGGATCATATCTTCAAGGAAGGCCAAGCATGAGCCCGCTTTATCTTCTGCCCCCTCCGGGACTCCTAGGATAATATGTTCCCCCGTCTGTTATGATCTTTCAACTCCGCCGTTTGCTTCTGGAGTGTTGCTGTAACTTTGGTTAGAATTTTTAGCTCTTTGTTTAGTTGCTGGTCCGCATCTTCGATGTCTCTTATTCTTTGCTCCGATGCGGTTAGTCTGTTGTTCGCTGTGTGCATGTCTGCCCTGACTGCTGCTAACTCCAGCTGCATTGTGTCTGTGGTCTGTTTTGTGGTCTTGGCCGGATCAACTCTAGTGTGCTGTTGATGTCCGGTTTCTGCTTGATTGGTGAGTCGGTTATCGTGGGTTCGCCCTTGTTTTTTTTTACTTGTTGCTGGACTCTTGCCTCACTCCCCGCCATGTTTGCTAGACCTCGCTTTTCCAGGTGTAGGTCAAATCTCCCTCTTCTCCTTGGCACTACGCCCAGAGCTCTGTGAACTCGAGCTGTCTTCCCTTGTGTCTGTTGGGACTGTTTAGGCTCCACCGTTGGCTTGTTGACTGTTTCTCTTGCTGTGCTAGGGGGTCTGGCCTTGCTGCATTGGGGCCTTCTGGGTCTCTCCCTCTTGCCTGGTCATACCGGGAACTTGCTCTATGCCCGGTTGTCTCCCTAGTGCAGTCTCTTGTCCTCCTTGGCTGTTATGTGTGTAGGGAACCCCCTTGCGGCGGCCCACTTTACACCTTCCTTGATCTGACTCCGGCTCTCCTCCTCGGTCAGTCCTCCCCATCGGTTGCTGATGGTTAGCTTGGCGGTTACACTGGAAGGTGTCCGGCTCTGTCCGGTTTCCACTCTGCCCCCCTCTCGCTCCTCTTTCCGTGCCTGCTGGGAGCCCCACGTGCCCTCTCTCTTATGCCGGGACCGCACCTCTTGCTGCCCTGTCGTTCTGTGGGTCTGTGTCTCCCCACCTGCCACTTTTCCCGCTCACCTCTGGCAGTCCCGCTGTGTGTCCCTGTTTGCATGTGGGTGCTTTTTGAAGGGCGTCTCGTAGGGCCTGGTCAGATTCGGCCCCCTGGTCTAGCTGGGGTGCTTACTCCACTCGAGTTGCTGTCCCCTCTTCTCCTCTCAGTCCGCTCTCAGTCCGCTGGTCGCCACGCCTGGTTTCACTGGGAGCGTGGGCGGTGGTTTCAGTTACTCTCCAGGCTTTAGACCTTGTTGTGGGTGCGAGTCTATCCACCTCAATGTATTGTTTTATGTTTGTGTACCTTCAGATCACAGCAGCGTGTAAGGTCCGTAAATGGTGCTCCCGAGCTCTCCCTTTTCCTCAGGATCATCCGTATAGCTCGCGCTGTGTGTGACAACGCTCACCGCTTTTGTTATACTGCTCCGGTGTGCCTTTTAGATATCGCGTTGTGAGGCGCACCCTCACAATGCCATCACTGACACCGTCTTGCACCGGTCCCCGCCCTAGACCCGCCATACTACGCTTGCCTTGGAGAGCGATTGCAGGGTTGGCTCGGTGCTTCTCCCCCTCGCACTGATGTCACGGTTTTCGCCTTGTTCCCCCGTCTTACACTCGCTGTGCTGTGCTTGCGGGTGCATGCCACGGTGATCAGTGATCGGTTGCGTGGTTGCTCTCGGCAAACTTAGCGTTTACCCTCACTCGGGTCTCTAGACCGCTGGGTGCCTCTTCCCGGCTCTCCGTTCTCCAGTTAAAAATGGCGGCAGCGGTGCTGTTGTTGTTACGGCGGTGGTAGGTTTCAGTTTCGTTTCTATCTTCAGCCTGCCACTTTCCCTTTGTCTTCTCCGAGCTCCTTGATGTAGGGGGGGTTGATTAATCTTTTCCTCGTTCTCACTGCAATCCGTGTCAGAGCCTTGTGTGTGTGTGTGCATCGCGTACCTCCAGTGTTCGATCCTTCCAGCTCTTTGCTCTGCAGTTGCTCCCCGCTCACTAGCGAGAGACTATCGCTGCTTCCTCCGCAGTTAGCTGTTCCTCGGTACTACCCTTTACACAGTGGTCAGCATCGGCAGACAGCCAGCAATGGTATACAGCAGGTAGGTTAGGCAAGTCGAATGGGCAGGATCGGGGCAATGGCGGTGGCAACACCGGAGTTGGGACGCGAGTTCAGAGCCTCATGGGTTCAGGTTTCGTTTTGGTTTCATTTGGCCGCCATTACTTCCTTCCTCACACTCGGCATCCGGCTCGTATTTTGCATTTATCCGCTCTTATCTAGCTGCAGTCACCTCGTCGTCGGTGTTTTTGGGTTGCAGTCACCATTCCGTCACCCGTTAGGGTTTTGGGGCCCTGTGTCTGGTCGACAGAGCTCTTGGGATCATCGATTTTCTCCCCGTTCCGACGGAGCAGCAGACTCAGGCAAGCATCGTCCTTGCCGTCCAAGCCACGCCCTAATAATAAATTATTTTTCTGAATAAAAAAAAAGTTATGAATAAAGAGCTGGACTAACTGAAAGTCTTACCAATGGAATAAACACTGCAGCGGTGGAAAACGACCGGCAGATAGCAGCAGAACACCGTGTTAAAGTGTACTCTCCAGTAAAGTTATTCTTAAACACACCAAGGACCCGCAGCTGAAATACGAGTCACAGTGAATAATTTGAACTCTGCGTGCTCACATCCAGTAAACTGAGGTCTCTCATACAAAACGTCTACAGGAAAGCACAGTAAACAAAAGGGCTCCAGAGGCTTCCAAGGCAAGGCGAGCACAACCAAAGTGGTGCTCCCCTACCCTGAATCAGTAACGGCTGCCACAGTTCTGGAGAAGGGGAGCTCCAGCAGGGCACAAGTCCTAAAAAAAGAAGTGGGGGACGACTCACCAAGTTAGGCAGTATGCAAGTTACATCATGGCACATGGCATCACAGCATGACATCACAGCGCTGCATCACAGGAAGTGGCATCACAACCCATGACCTCACAAGAAGTGACATCAGCAGGAGTGACATCAGATCTTAATACCTCACAAATATGTTTCACAGGTCTATCATGAGTACATTTGAGTGTATTACGAGATTTAACAAATGAAAGTTTGTTTCAGGGCTGTGCCAAAAATGTGACTCATCCCCCAACGCAAATTGTGGGCCACACCTTCCACATTTATTTTGTAAAAACTCTTGCCACAAAGAAAATGACAACTAGGAGAATGTGGCAGTAAATATATTCTGTTTAATTGGTTGCAAAGTCTGCATTTTTAAATACCTTGTGGGGTTAAGGCACCTGCTGCAGAGAACTTTGTGTGCCCAGTAAATCTCAAGGAACAATAATATTGGTAAGGTAATTTTGGAGGGTAACGCTTGCTGGAGATATCTATGTTTTCTCTAGTTCCAGTTTTGAATCAAAGTAGCATAGAGGGCTTATATGTCCCTTGCAAAGCACAGCATCTAACATGCAGATGACAGATTTTTTTATTCCATGTGGCTAGGTAAGTGAATTACTATTTTTAACACAGAGATCCCTTTGTTCCTTGCAGTTCATAAATTGTAATCCTTCTAATATAGCACAGCGAGCTATAAAGGACATGTGACTCCTATTCCTTGTAACCCTAACTGCCCTATGTAACTCATCCTGTTCATTGATTTGCAAATGTATACGATTTATTGTCAATGTATGATGTGCACGTGTGATATAAAGCGCTCTGACACCCTGCATTGGGATGATTAGTGCCTATAAAAAATAAAATAATGGTATTTAAAATGTTATTTGAGTAAATACTAGGACAGACCAGCACATTTGACATTCTTACAGTGCATCCATAGCTCTTATATACAGGTATTAAACAAAGTGAAAAGCATGTCTTTCTTAAGTATTTGTGAAGAGGTAAAAAGCTGTGTGCCTTTATTTCCCCTCCCTTGCATCTAGGTGTGACACACAGATTGCTCCCAACCAGGATAGTGGAACCAAAGGAGGCCTGAGGGCCCCTTAAATTCGGCCTTTCTTTGGGCCCAGCTGGAGCCTGAAATACGATAGCCCCCTCACCGCATGCACGTTGCTGCTTTTGCGCTTCTAGTAACGCACGTTTCCTTTTACTGCAGGCCGATTACGTGCCAAACCCAGGACAACAAGCATTACCGCTGGTGCCCCTACTCTGTCATTCTACGTGGAGGCATTGCTGGTCCATATTGGCAACGTGATGCCAATGGAACGGAGGCATGCATAACCTATATGTAGATTGTATGCGCACATCAAGGCTCGGATTGTAGAGTGATGGGAAAAACATAACACGTTATGTTGCGCATCTCACTAGCAAAACATCACGTTGGGTTTGCCGGGATTGGTAGCATGCCAAGTTATATATGGGTTTAGTTAGCTGAAGCTTCTTGCATGATCTTCATGACTACGGTGAATTAACACTGCAAATATAACCAGTCCGAGAAACAGCACAACGTGGTTCAGGGAATGCACGGATTTATGTTGAAAAGCGTCTCAGCATCTACCGTGTTTAAAAGGTGTTGGACATCTCACCATACATCCCAACACTCCCGATTCAGGCGTGAGACTACCGATTTGAAGGCTAGTCTCCCGCCTCCCGATTCCTGCAAGCAAAAACCCGATTCCTCTGGGTTTCAGCTGACAGGGCTTGGTAATGTGTAACGTGCTAATAGTGACCACACCGTCATCCGCTCCACTCAACACGCATGCACAGACGTCACCCAAGGATTACACTGACACTATCATTGTGGGTGAAGAACTGCTGCAGGTTTATTTCATACAACATAAGTATGACGATAAGTGGGTTATCTTATGGGCGATCCAGGGCAAGCAGCCCCTCGCTGCTCCGCCCGCCTGGCGAGCCAGCACGCACGGTGGGTCGATGCCCGGAAGTGCGGCACATATTTTCAGATCATCCACTGGGTCACGTGATCTGTCTACTACTCCCGCCCCTTTTGACAGGGGCGGAGCGTGTTGTGGCACACCCCCGGTTGGTCAGGCCCCCCAACCGCCCGAAGGACTAACGGGGCGCCGTCGCGGTCTTCCCAGAACCTCCTTCGGCTCCCGGACCTTGGCTCGGGCACCCTTACTGTGCCGGACAGGGGTACCCTTACTGTACCGCCTGTCGCAGAGGTACCCTTACTGTACCCTTCTGCCTCCAGATCGCCCTGTAACTCCGCCTGCAACGCAAGAAAAAACATTAAAACATTCCAATAACGCGCTGCCTACGCCGCGCAGGGTAAGCGGAAAGGGTGGGAATACGCGTGGCCAGGTAGGAGCGGCGCAGGAAGCAGAGGAGGATCCGGGGGGGTGAGGCGCCTCGCCCCCCCCCCTATTGGCACGCCTCCTAAAGACAAACTCATTGGGGGGCTCCCCTCCCTGGGCGCGGCCTCGCTAGCGAGGCGGAGCGGGGGGGGGGGGGAGGCTCCGACGGGCGGCCACTAGAAGGCTGCCCTGCTGATGTCCCTCTGCGTGGGACACGGGCAGCGGCATTCTTCCAGCAATAGTCAGAATGGCGATGCAGGGGCTCTAGAAGGGGTGAAAAACCAACAAAGCCCCATTATCAACCGAATGGTCTTTTAAACACCTGTGAAGTACTGGGGGGGGGGGGGGGGCGGCTGTGTGTGTGCCCGGAAGCTGTTTCAGCCCAGGCTGACGGGAGAGGGAGGGGGGGTGTATGCACTGACCGCAACCTGCCAGGCCAGTGCACAAATCTTGCATCCCCCTCTTTCTCTGCCTGCCATTGCGCTCCATGCTTCTGAAAGGTGATAAAAAAAAAACACGTGAATTTGCTTTCAAATGTCCGATCCTGCAGCAGCACACTTCCAAAGTCCATACATGACAGAAACCCGATTGAAGGCCCCATTCTCCCGATTTTTTTTTTTTTAATCTCCCACTTTGCTCTTCTGAAATGTTGGCATGTATGTCTCACTGGCACTGCTTAAACAAAGCATGGCGGGCGGCCGTGCACATAAACGTTAGGCGCATGGCCGCCACGGTAATGCAAAAGTAGTAATGATGAAAGCGCCGGTGCATATTAAACATATGCGCATGGCGTCGGGTGAACCAGGCGCCACAGCGCTTAAAAACAAAACAAAGATGTAGTCCATAAATGAAAAGATACAGCCCTGCATCGGAGCTAAACTGTACTTGGTTGGTGCTGCCTGCCACGAAACGGAAGTGGCATCTGGGGAGCACCAACCAATAAGGAACCAACTTGGTACTAAGGGAGCAGGGCAACGCTGGAGAGACCCAATGGCAAGCAGCAAGCTGGATCACTCTCCGAATAGGGATTACCCCAGATATTCCAGACACTAGGCTCGACCTAAAAATGACATATCAGTAGTTTAAAAACATGTCCCTTCGCGTTCTGGGAGGGTCTGGAGAGAAAAAAATGCATGCACCTATAGAATGTAGCACAATCGATGGGATCCCGGCTCACTAGTGCCCCACCAGATCTTAACTTGCTGGACCTAAACAAGCGCATTCCCCACACATTTAGCAATAAAAACTGTATGAATCCTGGCCTCTCACGTTAATATTCGCGTCCGGCCTATATTGTAAACAAGTTAGGTCCTAGGCGAATCTTCACAACTTTAACACTGCGCTAATATCCTTCAGTAAACCCTGGCCACCAGAGCTACCACAAACGTGGGATGCCAGGAAATACTGTGACCAACTTTTGTAGCACACATTCTCTTTCTGCCACTGTTTACAGGTTTAATACAGGGTCAATGTCGCTCCCAGGTTCTGAAAAGCTCGCAGCCATTCCCTGCCACCTACAGGCGCGTGCGTTTCTAAACTCAGCGACAGCGCATCACCTGTGTCCACTTACCTGAAAGCCGACTTTGTCGCTGACGCGCAGATTTGGGGTTCCCGGCTCCATGCAGGAGCATCAGCCCTCTAAGCCAGCCTACATCCGAAAATGGCCATGGCAGTGGCTGTGAATGTGACCTCTTCGACTTACAGACGCCAACTGCCTCCTGTAAACCTGATGAGTAAATCCAAAATACGTCACTCTCATTCCATGAAAACATCACACCTGCGTGACGTCACTGCGAAGGTACCAGAAGCCTCCACGCTTTCACTTCAGGCTCTGCGTCTAGGGCGAACTCTACCAGATCTCCCCAGTTTAGGGTCGGGTCTAACCCCGTCCAGGCGGCGAGCGCTCCCTCCCCGCTCCCCCCTGCTTGTTGCCATCGCTGCGCGCTTTTCCCTTAATTAGCACTCGACCACTTCTTGGTGCCTGAAAAGGTCGCAGTTTTATTTTCACAACAAACATTTTGGTAACATGAAATCTTCATATTTCAATTTTCCACACTCATGGATTTACTATAGTCCTTCAATGACCATGTTTCACTTTCATCTATTGTTCATTATTTTCTCTATTCGCATTCTGGACCCAGCCGCCTCAATAGCCTGGCAGAGGAGGGAGAGGCCCCATTCCCTGTGTTTCGATTCTGGGTCTAGGCTTCAACTTGCTACCGATTTGGAGGGTGTCCCTTTCTGGGCATGCCCGGGCTGCAAGTGCCGTCCCGCTCGTCCTGTATCCTTTCGGGGCCCTCCCTTCTCCCAGGGGTCTCTGCCGTTTGGCATCCCAAGGACCTTACTTGAGCATCTACTCTATTTTCTTGCGGCTGGGTCCTTGTCATCTTCTCCGTCTGTACCCCTGCCATAAGGCATCCCCGGGGTCCTGCGGGAGTGTCATCTCTATTCTTTCCCTGGCGGCACGCCGCCCAATGGCTCCCCCAGTGCCCCTGCCGTGAGGCATCCCAGGGACACTGTGCGAGCCTTTCATCTATCTCCTAGTAATTTCGTTCTCTACTAGGTTCCTCGTGTCAGCTCCGCTACCCTTTCCCCCTACGGCTGCGACGCCCGTATCCATAGGTGTGGGTGGGTGGGCTTCTCTTCTTCTTCTTTCGCCAGGGGGAGACTTGGAATGTGATTTTCTGGGCCGTTGGCCCCTCTTAACCTCCCCCTTGCCTAGCTTGCTCGCCCCCTGATTGGGGGGGGGGAGCTTCCTTTGTTTGAGGGCCTATCCATGCCCTCCCTGGCCTAGCCGGGTTTCTTAATTGTGAGGGGCGTGGGGGGTCCCGCCGCCGGCCGGCGTTCTACCCAGGCCTCCATTGGGTCCGGCTTTGCCTTCCCCGGCCCGGGTCCTAACCCCGTCCAGGCGGCGAGCGCTCCCTCCCCGCTCCCCCCTGCTTGTTGCCATCGCTGTGCGCTTTTCCCTTAATTAGCACTCGACCACTTCTTGGTGCCTGAAAAGGTCGCAGTTTTATTTTCACAACAAACATTTTGGTAACATGAAATCTTCATATTTCAATTTTCCACACTCATGGATTTACTATAGTCCTTCAATGACCATGTTTCACTTTCATCTATTGTTCATTATTTTCTCTATTCGCATTCTGGACCCAGCCGCCTCAATAGCCTGGCAGAGGAGGGAGAGGCCCCATTCCCTGTGTTTCGATTCTGGGTCTAGGCTTCAACTTGCTACCGATTTGGAGGGTGTCCCTTTCTGGGCATGCCCGGGCTGCAAGTGCCGTCCCGCTCGTCCTGTATCCTTTCGGGGCCCTCCCTTCTCCCAGGGGTCTCTGCCGTTTGGCATCCCAAGGACCTTACTTGAGCATCTACTCTATTTTCTTGCGGCTGGGTCCTTGTCATCTTCTCCGTCTGTACCCCTGCCGTAAGGCATCCCCGGGGTCCTGCGGGAGTGTCATCTCTATTCTTTCCCTGGCGGCACGCCGCCCAATGGCTCCCCCAGTGCCCCTGCCGTGAGGCATCCCAAGGACACTGTGCGAGCCTTTCATCTATCTCCTAGTAATTTCGTTCTCTACTAGGTTCCTCGTGTCAGCTCCGCCACGCTCTCTACGGTTTTTCGATCGGAGGGAGCTCCCCCCTTAGCTCGGCCTACCCTCGCGACCTACTTGTAACCTCCTAGCTCGAATATGCCTACGATGTTCCGCGTGAACTTGACTATTCCTATCCCCGTGTTATGAACCCGTGTTATGAACCCGTGTCGCCCGAACGTCCACCCCTGGGCCTTGTCCGCTTTGGCCCTGGTGGTGTTTAGCTCTCTTCAGGATTTTTTCTATGCCCTCTAGCTTCTCCTCCTCTAACTATGCTTAGTGTGTGGAGCAGGTCTAGTGGGCTAGCTTTTCGTAAGTGACATTTAGGGGAATTGTCTTGCCCATTTTTGCAACCAGGCTGGTTGATTAGTGGCGTATGCCTCAGCGCAAATTGTAGGAATATGTCGTCATGCCATTGACTGTAAGCTGATGGTTTTGCCTCTCAAGGGCAGAGATTCCCTGCCTCAATTTGCAGAAAACCCTCGCCATGCGGATAATTTTCCCATCTCTCGATAGAGATGCACCTGTATTCTGTTTCAAAGCACGTCTCTACTACCCTTCAGCCACTAGGAAGGATGTGCCCCCACTTTGCGTCCTTTTACGCGGTACTTGAAGCTGTATGGTCAACGCTTGCTCCCTTTACCACCTCCGCCCTGCTTTTTTCCCTAGTTCAGTTGGGCGTTCCTGAGGTTGGCCATTATGCTTCTGGGTGCCACGAGTGGTGCGTGCCCCGACGAGGCCTTACCAGATGACCGCCCTCCCCCCGCCAGGCCTGTTTGCTGGCATCTGGCCTTAGCTGTGTATCTGTTCCCACGGCAATCTGGATTATCGCCATAGGCGGTCTTGGTACCTTTCTGCTGTTTTTTAGCCTTTTAGACCAGATAGGTGTACTTTTTCTTACGGAGGCCATCCTTTAGCCGAAAAGCGGAGTCCCCAGGGCCTTGACTTGACCATCGCCCTGAACATGGGTAGCTTTTGTACTGCCCTGCTCGGGTCTTGCTCTTGTCGGAGAGTCATTCCTTCATTACTGAACTCCTGGGGCTTCTTTACCCTTGTTTTTGCCCGATTTATCCGCGCGTGTTCGCCCTTCTTTGTGTAATGGGCACGTGATGGGACGTGCTCTGCCCTCCTTTACAGGTGTGAGTGGTGTCGTCTCACTAGCCCGTGCATCCGAGGGGGGGTGATTGGTTATATGGGACTTCCCTGATGCTCTAGTTCGAAACCTGCCTGTTTCGGGACTGCTTGCGCATTGTGTTGCTAAATGCCCCAATAAGTGATGGAATCAGATGGCAGTCTGGCTAAAGCATAGCTTTGTGTAGGGTGAGTGAGCTCGAGCTACCTAGCCTCTCGCTCGCCTAAGCAAAGACTGCCCGTTTGCAGTAGCTCCTGACTCATTCGCGACATTGTCATATTAGCTTATCTACCCTCCTGCTTCTCTGCTATTGAAAATTTGCGCCTATGAAAACGTTGGCTGCACAACGGAACCAATACAAAAAGTAGTCTGCTGGGCTCGCATTGCTCGTCATTGTTTGAAATATTATGATTTTTAAAATTCGTACTGTCTGTCCCTTTTTTGTCTCTCCCCACTACATCTGGATTGTCAGTGCCCGAAGTTAAAGTGCCCGAAGGAAAGCCTTGTTTCAATGATATGATGCCGCAATGTATGCGGTGAGAGCATTGCCATGGGTTGCGCTTATTTTTTAAAAGTAAGGCTCAGTTGGCCGCCCCAAAACACCTCATATAGAATAATGCTTTCAAGCATTTTCTTTTTTTTTTTCTTTTTCTTTTTTTCCGTGTAACCAGCAACTCAGTTGCTGCTGTCCTAACTGTAACTCCCCGATTTGCGCTAAATCCTCCCGATTAGTATTCTGTAGTTACGCATACTGCCCGGAACTCCAGATTGCTGCAGGGCAAGTCGACGTCTTGCCACCGCGGCACTTTTGCTTGACCACAAGTCTGTTTAAACCGGATTGTCAAAATGAACTGACCACGCTGAATAAGATGTACTGCTGGGTACATTACCCGCCTTGTTCTCCCCCCTGCCCCAACCGTTGCCTCCGTCAATAATGCAGTCTTTGTTAAAGAAAGGTCTATGCTTCAAATCAACAAGGCAGCGAGGAGGGAGGATAAAGTGCGGCGGGTGAAATATCAAAGCAATTAACTGTGCATTCTCCCATTTTGGCCCTGGAGTGATAAATCAGATATGCATTTTACCACATGAAGTGATTGCAGGGCTCTGTATCTAATTCGTTCGCCACCAACCACGCGACAGATACTGGAGCAAATGGTGTCATAAAAGTCATTATCTTGGAGAGTGTTGGCATCGACCCATCGATCTCACGCGTACTACGCCATGCCCTACTAATTGATCTACGTCCCGTTTCGTAAAATAAAGCATGCGTTTTGGGTATTTCAAACACCCAATAAATGTCCGCAGGACAAACCTTTACAGAGGTACTCCTATACTAATCAGACTAGGGAGAAGACAACAAGCTGATATTGTGGAGCCGGTGGTGGGACTCACACCCTTGCATTGGAGGGAACGGTCGCCCCAAAGGCACCTGATGCTGCCTCTGAGCTACAGCTTCCGGGCCCGGGCCTTTCCTGGCCCTAATGCGCCGCCTGTGTTGGAACGCCGCAATCAGTGATGGGAAGCCGGGTGGAGTCGCAAATAACTCTTTTCCTAATATTGTTTTCTCTTTCGTATTATCACGGTATTACGAATTTAATTTAGGGCAGTTACCTTAACGTGACTCGTGACCCAACCAAGTAGGAGGCAAAGGTTACAAGAAAAGAAAATTAGCAATGGCCCTAACCAAATCTGCAGTCATAGTGCAGTTCTGCTTTGTATTTCCGTATAAGAGTGCCATTATAAAAGTTTACTGTCCGGTCCAAGCTAATACAAATGCTGTATTTAAAATGGTCACTAAGTTAACTGAGAGCCGCACAGCATTTTTGCGTCTCTGATGTCCGTGACCTCTGGCTCATTGACATAGTAGAAGTGTTGCATCGTTTATCAACAAAAGCCCGCCGTCAAGGAGGGGGGGGCCATCCTGCTAATAGTTTTTTAATTTGCGTGCCCTTGTTCAGAAAACGAATTCTTTTTTCAGCCCAGCATCCGGTACGCCAGGTCTAGTTTGTGGGCAACGATACCCTTAACGGCAGAATTGCTATAATATGCAGTAAACAAAAATGATATTGTAAGAAACCCACGGTTCTGTTCAACAAAGAAACAGAATTCTAGAAAATAGGTTTGCGCATCAGACGATAGCCTTGGCTCTGTGTGCCTAAATTTTTCCGAGGATGTCTCGGTCCCGTCTAATGTACACCACGGGGGCGGGGGGGGGGCTGAAGCCCCTTGAGCCAACATTGATTTCAACTTTAGTTCAATAAATTACTTTGCCTATATCTTTAATTGGAAAACAGATACCTTGAACCCGGAATTGAACAGTTAACCTTGAGAGCAAGAGTCTACGACCTTAACCATTAGGCCACAGATGCACGTACAGTGAGCTGTTGTTGATTAGGCCGTGGAGGGCATGATTGCGGAGTCAGGGCAGCGCCACAGTGCATGTTTCACCCTCCCTAATCTTTAAATTAAATCCGGTCAGATTGAGACGTGGATAAACCGACCCCTAAGCCCGTTCTGGTCGAGCACCCTACCTTCTGCCTCTTTCCCGCTCTACCCCTCTTATTACATTTCGGGCTTCGGACCCGTGGTTACCTACTTAATCATCCTTGTTTGGGGGCTGTCGCCGCCACCCGCAGCAACCCCTGAGGTTCCCTGGCTGCTGCTGTTTAGGCTTGAGCTGCCTCCGTAGCGCCGCCAGACACCGCCGTAGTGGCTGCCGGTGTTGGGCATTTGAAAGTGGCAGGGGAAGAAAGGCGCGAAACCTGAGCCTCCGGTGCTCAACCTAGCGCCGTCCAGTGAAACCACCCTCAGACGCCTGGTACTAATTCTTGAACAAATATGCACTGGTCCTGTTCTGAAAATCTCCTTTCATTACTACTTGTAATCCCCACTGAAGGCAGCAAGCACCCACGGTGCAAGGCTGTAGTACCCGATCCACCGCCGATGTCGTCCAGTCGAGGGGATGCCGCTTCGGTACTTCCCACAACGGCGGGCAACCTTCTTGTCGCTTTGCTATGGCGGAGGTGGAGGCTCTTTCCGCGCTGCCTCCCCCGAATCTGGCTGCACGCTGGGGATGGTGGGAGTGGCGGCTCCGTTCACACCACCTGGGGGCTTGCTGCCCGCTGGAAATGGCCACAAAGCCCGTGGCCTCGGGGCTCTTTGTTCCGGGAATTTGTTCCGGGAAAGCGGCGTGAAACAAGCAGCCGTCCTAGGTGCTAGCGCCTTCTAGCCTTTATTCGTCGTCTCCTCGCCCATGTCCCTGCATCTTCTCCAGCACGTCGATATCTTCCTCATTCCTTCTCCTCCCCGGCGCGAAGTCGTCCTTTCCGGCGGGGGTGGAGGCTGCTTCCACACGCTGTTCCCGCCGATGTGGCCTCAGGTAAGGACATGCGTCCTCCATCCGGCGAGAGTGCAGGCGCGATTCCCAACGCTGCTTCCGCCGATGTAGACTCAGATCGGGCTGCCCTTCCGCCGTCCGGCGGGATCTCAGTCTTCTCTTCTTCTTCTTTCGCCAGGGGGAGACTTGGAATGTGATTTTCTGGGCCGTTGGCCCCTCTTAACCTCCCCCTTGCCTAGCTTGCTCGCCCCCTGATTGGGGGGGGGAGCTTCCTTTGTTTGAGGGCCTATCCATGCCCTCCCCGGCCTAGCCGGGTTTCTTAATTGTGAGGGGCGTGGGGGGTCCCGCCGCTGGCCGGCGTTCTACCCAGGCCTCCATTGGGTCCGGCTTTGCCTTCCCCGGCCCGGGTCCTAATCCACAGCCCTTGCAAAATCGATGACGGAGGCAAAACGCACTGTTCATGTGTGCTTCAACACAAAATTGGCATTTTGACATGCAATAATATCTTTCAGACTGAAAAAAAGGCCTTCCAGGTGGTCTGGCGATTGGCATGCCTTCCAGCAGAAAGACGCGGGCAAATTGAGTAACAGCATGCGCCCTGGAGTAGCTATAATGGCGTTTATCTTTCCCAAAAGGGCTTTGGGTGGGCGGCCGACCAATATGAGGCTCGCCCCCCGGGGATTTTGGGCCGGGGGGCAGCCGGAGCACGGGGGGTGGGTTGGGCTGGTTTTGGGCTACTTGGGCTGGTTGGGCTCTGGTTGGGCTCCTTTTGGGCTGGGGGGCTATTTAGCCAGGCATTTTGCGTGGCGGTCCACCATTTTGATGGATCGTGACACAACGGCCAGCTGGGTTGTTGGCGCGAGCGTTGTGGGCCTGTGGCAGCGAGTATCGATCGTCGTGGCCTATTGTATTGCGTGTGGTTCCTGCGAGTGGCGGGGTGACGTCCTAAGTATCCCGAGGCAGCGGGTGCGTAGTACTCGGCGGATCGTGTGTTAGCGGTTGTGGCGAGGCAGCGGTATGGCACGCCCAGACGACCCGAGGGTGGTGGAGGCCCTCCGCCTCCTTGCTGAAGCGGGCCTCACTGATCTGTTGCAGCCCGACGCGAAGGTGAGGCCTCAGCGGCGCGTGGCGAGCAGAGTCGCCGCGGTGATTTTCGTGTGCGAGCCGCCGTGCGCTGGGAAGCGGGTGGCAGCGGGGGGCGCGGCCGCATGGGGACAGCAGCGGTGCACGCACGGCGGAGGCAGGGGGGAAGCGGGGCGGGGCCCCGCGGCCCATGCTGCAGTTTGTGGGGTCCGTCGCCCTTTTTAAGTACATGGACGTGGCGCAGGTTACCTATGGGGGATAGGCGTGGTCACATTACGATGAGGAGTTTCGGGCGCGTTTGGCCTGGGATCCGGAGGCGAAATGGGGGGAGATCGATTTGGATCTGTACCAGCAGACCATGGGGGGGCGAAGTTTGGCAAGACAGTCTATACGGCGCGTGGGCTGCCCCTCGCACCCCACCCGTGGGGGGGTGGGGCAAGGTGACAATACCGGGGGGTTCCCAGTGGGAGCATGCTGGGACTTCAACAAAGGTCTTTGTGCGCGACAATACTGCAAATTCCGGCATGAATGCTCCAAATGTGGGAAACGTCACCCGGTGGTGCAATGCTAGGGGACGGAAGGCAACCAAGGGCAGCAGTCCGCTCCGGGGGGACAGCAGGTGGGAAGCCGGGGTGGCCGGGGGGGACAGGGTACTGTGGGAAAGGGCTCGTACGCCGGTTAGGCAGGATCGGTTGGAACCCCTTCTGGCGTCTTATCCACGGACCGAAGACGCGGGGCTGCTACGGCGGGGCTTCCGGGAGGGTTTCCGGCTGGGCTACGAGGGTCCGCGCATCGCCTGGTGGACTGAAAACTTGAAATCGGTCGCTGCGCATAAGTCAGTGGTACGGGAGAAATTGGACAGGGATCTGATCTTCTCGCCCATCGGAGTGGTGCCAAAGAAGGAGCCGGGACAGTTTCGCCTGATTCAGCATCTGTCATGGCCGGAATGGGCGTCGATCAACGATTACATTGCGGCGGAGTTGTCTTCGGTATCGTACTCGTCGGTGGACGTGGCGCGGCGTTTGGTGACGGCGGTGGGGCCGGGCGCACTCATGGCGAAGTGCGATATTAAGTCAGCGTTACAGTTGTTGCCAGTCCACCCTGATGATTATCAACTGTTGGGTACACAGTTTGATGGCGCCATTTTTGTGGACAAAGCGTTGCCCATGGGGTGTTTGATCTCTTGTGCTTTGTTTGAGCGCTTCAGTACCTTCTTACAGTGGGCGTTTTCATGGCGCACAGGGAAGGAGACGATGACGCACCATCTGGATGACTTTTTCCTGGTGGGACTGCCCGCTTCGGCGGACTGCCAGCAACAGCTGGACAGTTTTACAGAGCTCATGGGCTACCTGGGTGTGCCCCTGGCACGAGAGAAGACACAAGGTCCCAGCACGGTGCTGTCATTTTTGGGCATTGAGCTAGACACGGTGACCATGGAGGCTCGGTTACCGGAGGAGAAAAAGTTGTGCATGCTGGGTTTGGTGGATGACATGCTGGGGCAGCGGAAGGTGATGGTGCGGGAGGTGCAGGTTCTTTTGGGACATTTGAATTTTGCCTGCGGGTGGTGCGAGCAGGGCGTACGTTTTGTAGACGACTGGGGCGGGCCCTGGCGGGGGGTACATTGCCGCACCATCATATGCGATTGTCGGCGGGCACAAAGGAGGCTCTGCATATGTGGCGGGCGTTCTTGGCCCCAATAGCTCCCCCAGAGGATTGGGAGTGGGATGTCACCATCTCTTCGGATGCGGCGGGGGTGGGCGGTTTCGGGCTATTTTGGCAAGGGAGGTGGTGCGCGGAGGACTGGCCGCCACACTGGCAGGGCGGAGGGAGAAGCAATGCATTTTTGGAACTGTTCCCGTTGGTGGTGGCTTTGACTGTGTGGGCATGGGAGCTGGCGCACAAACGTGTGATTTTCAAGGTGGACAATATGTCAGTGGTCCATGTTGTCAATCGGCAGTCCGCTAGGGATCCGCAGGTGCTCAAGTTGTTGCGGGTGTTTGTGCTGCGTTGTTTGGAGCATGACATCTTGTTTCAAGCACGGCATGTGCCGGGGGTGGACAATGACATTGCGGATGCTTTGTCTTGTTCACAGTGGCAGAGGTTCCATGGGCTAGCCATGGAGGCGGACGAACACAAGACGCCAGTGCCAGCGGGGATGTGGTCGGTAGGAGAGAAAGGGTCGTACAACTGGTAAAAGGGTCGGTGGCCAGGTCAACGTGGAGGGCATACGAGCAGGCGTGGCAGGAGTTTTTAGACAGTGGGGCGGGGAGGCAGGGTGATCGGGGGGTCCGGTGTGAGCAGGTAGTACAGTTTATGTTGGCGTTGATGGATAGGGGTATGTCGAAGGCGACGATCGCGGGTAAGTTGTCGGCCATAGCGTTTATGGGGAAGTTGTGGTGGGGCTATGCGCCGTCAGGGGGGGAGTTGGGCGCACGCTTACTGGAGGGCTGGGTGCGAGAACGAGGTGCCACGGCTCGACAGCGTCGTCCCATCACAGCGCACATCCTACGGGGGTTGCTACAGCACCTGCCTAGCTCCTGCCATAATCGGGAAGAGATCCTTTTGTTTTCCACTCTTATGTCGTGAATGTATTTTGGGGCCTTCAGGGTGTCCGAGCTGGTGGGGCAGAGGGGAAAGCCTGGGGTTCGATGGGAGGATGTGGAGTTGCGGGCCGGGGAGGTGGCGGTTCGGTTGCAGCGCTCGAAGACGGATCAGCGGGGTGCGGGGACCTGGGTGCTTCTGGGGCCCGCGTCGGAACAGGCCATCTGCCTGGCGGAGTGGGGGGGGGGCGGTTGGGATCCCGGTTGCGGTCGGTGGAGGGGGAAATATTTCGCCGGGTCGCGGGGGATCGGGTGACGGTGGCCCAGCTGCTGTGGGTTCTGCGGCACGACCTGCACGGCATGGGCGAGGAGCCAACATTTTTCGGGACGCATTCCTTTCGGATAGGTGTGGCAACAGAGGCGGCTCGCCAGGGGTGGGGGAGGGAGGACATTATGCGCTTGGGGAGGTGGAAGTCGGATTGTTACAAGACATACGTTTGGTTGCAGGGTCCCGGGGGGGAGGAAGTAGGCAGAGTACTTCCTTTGTGCTGACATGTGTCTCTTTCTAGGTGCAGTGGCGGGGCCGGGTTGTCCATCCTCATCACGGGCCACTCTTTCATCAAGCGAGCGGAGCGTTATGAATGGGACAAGAGCAGGAATCTTAACTTAGAATTGGATCCTCGGTTGTTTCGATGTCAGTGGCAGGGACAGGGGGGTATGAGATGGCATGAGCTTTTTCCGGTGCTGAACAGGGCTGTAAAGGGGGGAGTGTGTCCTGAAGTTGTGGTCATACATTTAGGGGAAAATGATTTGGTGCAATGCAAAGGCCTGGCGTTGTTGAAGCAAATGAAACGGGATTTGCTGGAGATTCGGACACAGTGGTCAGGTTGCTACGTCATTTGGTCAGAATTCATTCCACAGAGAATTTGGAGGGGGGCTGAGTGCCCGGCGGCCATAGATAGGGCACGCCGGAAGATTAATAGAGACATGCGGGTTTTTTGTGACAGGGAGGGGATAGGTAGGATGGAACACCCGGAATTACGCTATGCGGCAGTGTACTTCTTTAGAGAAGATGGGTGCATTTGTCTTGGTATGGCATGGAGTTATATATTATTATGCTGAAGGAGGCGTTGGACAGGGCCCTGGGTGTGTGCAGATACCCGAAGCGTCAGGAGGCCTAATGGGGGGGTCGAAAGCCGGCAGCTCCGACTTTCGAGTGGCGTTTTTCCTAGGTCATTGGGGATATACACTGAGCTATGGTTACAGTGGGATAGAACATAAGAAGTTACCTAGTTAGGTAGGGTAGGAAAGTTAGAAACTGTAAGTTGTGTTATGATTGTTGCAGGGGGGGAAACAATTTTAGGGGAGGGGGTGGGGGGCCAGATATGAAGGCTAGTTTATGAGGATTAGTTTTGTACGGCACAGGCCAAGGTATGTTTTATGTAAGGTGCACTTGTTTCCAATAAAGCGGCCTTTTTCACACCAACAAGCTAGCCTGTGGTCTGTGCTGCCCCCTTATGGCCCAATAGGGCTTTGGGGGGGCGGCCGACCAACGGGAGGCTCGCCCCCCCTGGGGGGTTTTGGGCCGGGGGCAGCCGGAGCACAGGGGCGGGTTGGGCTGGTTTTGGGCTACTTGGGCTGGTTGGGCTCTGGTTGGGCTCCTTTTGGGCTGGGGGGCTATTTAGCCGGGCATTTTGTGTGGCGGTCCACCATTTTGGTGGATCATGACAAAACGGCCGGCTGGGTTGTTGGCGTGAGCGTTGTCCCGCCCACCCTCCCTAAGAGGTTGCGGGCGCCCCCTCCCCTCCTTAAGTTGGGTGTGGCTTCGGTTCTGGCTTGGCAGTCAGGGGGGGTTTTCTTGGGGACAGGTGCATGGGGGACGCTTTGTTCGGGGTTGTCGCTGGAACAGGTGCTGGTGTGGTGCGCTATGCTTTGGAGGGCGTTTTTCCTAGGTCATTGGGGATATACACTGAGCTATGGTTACAGTGGGATAGAACATAAGAAGTTACCTAGTTAGGTAGGGTAGGAAAGTTAGGAATTGTAAGTTGTTTTATGATTGTTGCAGGGGGGGAAACAATTTTAGGGGAGGGGGTGGGGGCCAGATAGGAAGGCTATATTTAGTGAGGATTTGTTTTGTACGGCACAGACCAAGGTATGTTTTATGTAAGATGCACCTGTTTCCAATAAAGCGGCCTTTTTCACACCAACAAGCTAGCCTGTGGTCTGTGCTGCCCCCTTATGGCCCAATGACCAATTATTGATCAAAGTGGCACTTCAACAAAACTGCCCCTTCGTAGAGCTGCGAACACAATCGGTTACTTTAACCCAACTTAATATATTAGTGTGCCGTCCTTGGAAGAATTAAATTCTGAATGAGAGGCGCTAGAGTTTGACCTTGTGTCCTTCGGACACACCTTGACAATATGTGTTTAACTGATTCCGTCATCCTTCCAGCTGTGAAACTCAGTGTACGTTACAGTGTGATAGTGAAATACAGTACAGCCACGGAATGGTGTAAAGTAACTAAACAGGTGGATGTGTTTAACTGGAACGCGGGAGGACTCAGGAGGGAGTCAGTGTGACGAGAACTGTAGGTTCACAAGTTTTTCTGTTTTCAGTATCTTAGATGCCAAGAGGCTGAAATGTTCCTTCTGCAACAGCCCCATCTAGTGCACAAATTCGTTTTCATAACTGAAAGAAGCTGCATTCAAGTAATAATAATTATAATAACAATAACTTGTTTTTATCCTGCGTTACACACCGCGCATCCGCCGTTTCTCACCGTTCTCACTGGCGGGACGGACCTTCACCTCCACCTCCACCGGACTTTTCCCGGTGGGCTTGAGCCCCTGGAGGGCGGCTTTGAAAGCCCGGGACTGCTCGTGGTGCAGCTGTCACCTTTCAAGGTCCAAGTGGTTAATTACAGCAATCATGGGGAGGCTTAGCGAGAGAGAGGGGAGGAGGGAGAATCAAGGTAGAGAGAAAGTGATAAGAGAGGGAGAAGCGAGAGAGGACAGTAGGAAAGAGAGAGAATGGAAGGATGGAGACAGAGAGAGAGAGAGAAAGAGAGAAAGAGAGACAGAGAGCAGAACGAGACATAGGGGCGGACTAGATCGAGCATTTTTGCCAGAGTTGCTTTTGGCTCTACTACAGTCTGGCACTGAGCACATACTGCATTGTGGGAATCAAAATAACATTTGGAGGAATCAAAATACAATTTATGGTGGACGCGCTAATTCAGCGTCTCTCGTCGATTGTGCAGAATTCACATTATAATGAATTAAACCTTTTGTAAAATGCATTCGGACTTTGCAGGGCAGGACACTTTGAGTTCATTTTAATGCACAAGCCATGAAATTACAAGGATTTCCGTAAAATAGATAGTTTGCCATGATGCTGATGCACATGGTGTAAAGTACATTCACGTTATAGAGGGTTTCAGATACAGAGAGTAACATTCTCTTGATTGCACTTTGTAAGGAAATGCCTCTTTTTGCTTGATCACTCCCAGACTTTTGGACTGGTGCTGCTGGTTTTGCGACTCTGAAAGTGCACTGATTCCTGCCAAACAGGCCTCATCTCTGACCCTTTAAAAGGTATATGTCTTATTGGTTTACCCACAATTGGCATAAGTTAACTTACTTATAAGTCCCTAGTATATGGTACCAGCTGTACCCAGGGCCTGTAAGTTAAGTGCCTATCGTGGACTGCAGCACTCACTCACTGTCTTGCCACTGGTATGATAAAGCAAAGCATAACTCACAGCCTCCCATTGCTGTTTGCCACAGCGATTTTTAAATTGATAACTTGGCTTTGCCATTTAAACCAATGGTAAAGTCCAAACCTTCCTTTTTTTCAGGTCTCGCCTAGCGTTGCAGCGCGCATGCGCTCACACTCTGCGAGGCTTCTTGTAATCAACACAATTTTAGAAGTGGAGTGTAGGCTCGGCCCCTTTTTTTCATTGGCTTGCGTCATCGTGCATGCAAAACACTGGCTTTCCATTTTACGTGAGGCTTTTTAGTCCCTCCTTGTTGCCGCCCTGTCTCCTTTTGGCCCCGGCCACCCGGACTGGATCGTTTACTGGCAGAGTTACACGGTCTCCTTTATAAGTCTGTAAGCACTCTTTCATTTTAATTTATAGCGCGGTCCACTTCAGCCGTGCTTGTTTATCATTTTCAGCGCGGTTCACTTCGGCCGCGCTTGTTTATTTACTTAATTATTTTCTCACACAAGTGTGGTCCGCTTCCGCCATGCTTGTTTATCATATTCAGTGCGGTCTGCTTCAGCCGCGCTTGTTTATTTACTTATTTATTTTCTCGCACAAGCAGAGGCTGCTCCCGCTCTCGCCGCTGATGATTTTCTCGACCATAAAGTAAGAGGCTTGTATGCTCCAACGCACAAGCTGCGGGTTCGACAGAGCTGCGACAGATGTAGTAATTTTTTTTTTTAAACAGTCCATTTCAATGCAAAAAAATGGGTTCTGTAGGCTGAGGCGGTGGCGCGTGGAGTCGCGCATTGTTGCAAGTTGCAGCCCATTCCTTTCTGCTGCTACTCCGTTTGTACCGAGTGTTGATGCAGCAGAGTTAAGAGCAGGGCTTCGAATCGAGCCTGCCAAAGGAAGCCACATTCAAAGCCCCCTCAGCGCTCCCCGCCCCCCTCAAGGAACACTAAACTGATGGAGGGCTGCCATATTGTGCCATTCACGGGGCCGCTTGCGTAGTGAAAACAGCAAGCCTTTCATCCGGCCATTAGTGTCTGCTCAGGTGTGTGCCGCGGTGCCCTGGCAGAGGCTGTGACGGCAGAGATGAGGAGAGTCTGGGCCAAGAATTAAGAGTTAGCGCAGCTTTATTCGGCTCTCCTGCATAGGAGACAGAAGGTATTTTTCGATTACTTTTTTTGCTTCTTTGCTTTCCTTCTCAGAGTTCTGCACCTGGTTCGCTCTCTGTTTCCCTCCTAAAGCTCTTTTCTTCCACTCGGCGCACAGCCTGTGTGCAGCCTCCCAAACGGTCAGACATGAGATTGCTTACTGGGAAGCAGCTGTGCCATAGCAGTGACAGGCTGGTTTGCGAGCTCCATGGCACACGGTCCCCTCCTCTCGACCACGTTTGCATCCCTAATGTGCGCTACAAACTTTGCACAGACGGGATGCATTTTTTAAAATTCTGCTGCTGTTTTTACAAGTCATTATCCTTACAATGTTGAGGGGTTAAAGACATCAGTCCCCAATATAATAACTGTACATGGGGAATAAACGGTGTCTTTGTTTCAGTAGCACTTGTGTTTTCATCTGATCCTCTATAATTCCTTGCAAACTAACTAGGATCGGCTAAAAACACAAGAGCTTGCAGCTTGTGTTTTCAGCTGAGCCTCGCCCCTCTCCTCCAGCCCCTCTCGCCTGGTTTACTTCGTTTTCAGCAACCAAGCCAAGCATAGTTCCTAATTCGCTCCTGTCCTTCCTCCCCCACCCCTGCCTCCTCCAAGCTGTTTCCGCTTGCTTCCACACCCGCTGCTACAGCACCCCACCCTCTGTCCTGCTTTAATTACCACCAACATTCCTCCCTTGTGATGGTTGTTGTAGACACGTATTTACTATTTATGTATGATGTTTTACTATATGAGGATAAAAAAGAGAGCTAAAGCGGTCTCTAGACCAGATCCTATTGGCATTATTTTAATTATTTAAATAACAATGCCTTTAATGTATCTTATAAGGTCCCAAAGGGGAGACCTATTGGCTATGCCAATGCTTGTTATTTTGTATAAGTCACATTTAAGGCAGGCCTGCTGAGCTCTAAAGGAAGGATGCATTATGTTAAAAGTAAGGATGTGTTGTATTAACTGTCCTGACAGTAAAAAACCCACATTGTTGTTTTTAATGTGGAAAGGCTAGTAACCCCACTGTTGAGTATGGAGTTACATGCCAGCAACACAACAGTGCTAACTTCCAAATGAGACAACTAAATATAGTACAGAATAGGGTCAAACAAATCGCTGAATTAAACCCGACCTTTTCCTCAAGTAGAATGTAATGTAACTTCTGCACAATATGCAACTTTAGCAAGTTGCCACTTTTTTGGCCAAAGTTTCCAGTAGCTGTTTATAGTTGCACACATGCTGCTGTCTTTGAGACAGCCTTCTGCCTTCTTGGGGAGAGGTGAGTATGACTCTCAGGAAGCGGAACAAAGAGGAAAAGGTGTGACTTACTCCTGACAGTATGGCCAGAGTGGGTGTGATCCCAAAAGGGGAGTTTCAAAGGGGAAGCCACATTTGAAAAGCAAATGGTAGTCACACATGGATGGGGCTACTCTTTTGTTTTAGCAGACAGACTGGCAGAGTGGGAAAAGCCATTGTCACACCTTTTTTTCAAGAGGAGTGTAGCTCCAAGTAGCCACACCTCTGGGTTCGGATAATGTTCTCCACACACAATAGAATGGTTCTGCTATGTTGGTAGTGGACAGAATAATACATTCTGGCATAGCTAGATGCCACACGTTTGCAGAAATTCATCATCAGATGGGAGGGGATCAGGTAGCCAATTGGCTAGTTAGTTGCTACATCCCCCTAGGCACTTAGCTGGCCTAAACGTTACACCTCTGGCACCCACACCTTAAATCAAGTCTGTAGTGGCGAGTGGAATGAAGAAGGACCGCCCTGCTGTTCCATGCACCCAGCAAAGAAAGGCTTCACCAAAGAATGAAGAGCACCTGCTGCACCTTGGACTAGAAAAGAAACTACTATGTCTGAGGTGCCCCACGTGTGGAAACGTTGCCCATGATCCCCAGACAGAAAAGGTGACTCCAAGAGTCAGTTGGCTTATTCCCTATTACAGCCACATGGAGCTAAAATCTGAGAAGCCTGCCCCTAGACAGCCCAGCGCCGAGATATCTGACCACCACTGAATGGCGAGGTGTAGCCTGGGAGATTGAGTCCTAACCCTCATAAGTTGTACCTAAGTCTGCTCGAGCCAGGAACATCACCAGAGTGCAGTGTGGTCACCCCTTTCAGAGGGCCACAGGGCAAGCAGGAGGTACTGGGCCCAACTGTGCTGGCTCATGCTTTTTACTCGTGATGTCCCAAGGCCTGACTTACGATCGATCCTGAGCGACTGCACCAAGTACCCCTTCTGCACTTGACCCTCACTAGTATCCTGGGTCGAGCAGCCCAAGGCCTCTAAAGGTGGAGGTAGATGCAGGGGGTGAGCACAGGCTCGCAGCTCAAAATATGTTCAATAGCAGCAATAAATAATTGTCTAGTCAAATACTTGCTTTTATGAAAAAAGGAGCATTTATATATGAACACAAAGTAAAATACGGCATACACAACCAATATACAGAGTCCCCTGAGATCAAGGCTCTAGTGTTCGATAGGCAGGTCCCTAAGGCCCACTTCCCTCTCACTAATGGTAGTGGTTATTTCCCATTTACTATAGCCAGCATTCAGGTTAAGACCCACTGGTAGTCCGAGTCTCAGAAGTACCACCTGGACTCTTCCAATGTCAATATTGTTCCAGCGCCCAAAGCACTATGCGGAACAACAAGTTCACTTGGGGCCTTCCAGCCCTGCAAACAGTCTTACCTGCTTTTGCAGGGGTTGTGTGACGGGAGTTCCTATAAACGTTTTACTCTCAGACACAGGGGAGGGCTGCAGTGACTGCTAACAGTGAGTAGCACTTGCAGCTCAGTGGTTGGGCATCCACAGCGTTTCCTCCGGTGAGACAGTAAATTCCTCTGATCCTTCTCACATGCAGGGAAGCAATCATTCGGGTTCCAATTCTCAGGTGAGAACCTAGAGACTTCCATGTATTGTACCATTCACAGGAACACATACACATAGCACACACATGCAACCACACTTGTGCTGCCCAGCGCTACATACTAAGCTGATGTAGGTCGAGGGTGGGTTAAGCACACAGCAGGAGAACTTTACATGAGTGAGCCTGCAGGCCTCACTCCAAGACACAGGTAAAAAAGGCCTGTTCACTCCTACTGATCACTATACAGTATGCTGCTGGCACTATTTCTCCATTTCCTATCCTGGTACAAGAAAGTGGAAAGAATGAGTGCAGCATAGGCAGAGCATTAGCAGGAAAGATCTTCATACTGTGACTGCAGCTGGGAGAATGTTTTAATAGAGGAATAGGAGACAAGTCGTGGTCCTAGGGTAGGCAGGCTAGAGGAAAACTTTGGGAATTTTTGAAGATTGTTTGAGACATCGTTTGAATGAGGTTAGGGAGGTGCAGAGGATGAAAGAGTGGAGGTTCCAGTAGAGGGAGGAGGTGTGAGAATAATCCAAAGTTCATGGTGGATTGCGGGCAGAGAATATTTTAGACAATGAGGGATGAAGATTCGAGTATGTAAGTGTGCAACTCAGCTGTGTGGAAGGAGTGAAATGGTCATTATCACATACAGAGGTGGTCAGATGTCTGTGGATAGCTTTAAATGTCATTTATTGTATTTCATTACTTTAGCAATGTTTCATTTAGCTTGAAGTATACACATGAATGGTGATAGAATGCTATACAAACAGAAATCAAGCATCATGTTTTACAAGGAGATATACATAGTTGAGCCGATTGAGCGGAGGGACAAGGTACAGCCAGCCACTCTTCCGGTCTCACTGGGAGGTCAGCGGTCTAGTTGCTGCCGATCTCTCCCGCCCACTCCCACCAGCACAAAAATCAGCGTGCAGTCTGGAAGTGCAGCTGCCAAGACGCACAGGGAAATATAGACCCCTGTCTCCCTGCACAGTTTTTAAAACTGTATATACATTATTTTGTGCTTAGCCCTGATATTTGCGAGTCGTTCTATTTTAATCTTGCTGATTGAGGAATTGTGTGTTTACTTACTGTACTGTCCCCGGTCCGCCGCGACGTGTGCCGATTGAGCGGAGGGACAAGGTACAGCCAGCTACTCTTCCGGTCTCACTGGGAGGTCAGCGTTCTAGTTGCTGCCGATCTCTCCCGCCCACTCCCACCAGCTCAAAAACAAGCGTGCAGTCTGGACGCGCAGCGGGCGCGTGTAGCGGCGTGCCAAAAGCGCGCCAAAGGCAAGCCCGTCTGCGCCCGTCTGCGCCTTGACGCCGCCTGCCACCTGCCACGCTGTCCGTTATATTCCACAGTTTATTCTTTTCGTCTGCGTACTTTTGGGAAATACCATATTGATGGATACTATTAAATATACAAGTAAGCAGCTTAATTCTCTGAATAATTTCTCTTCCCCTGAATATAACACTAAGCTTCCTCACGATAACATACCACTCACCTCACCAAGTCAAAAAAAGCTAGTCACTATTGACCCTAAGCTTAAACTTAAAAATATTACAGGGTTATACTGCAACGCCCGATCTATCTCCAAACATGCCCTAGACGTATGGTCTCTGCTTGACTCTGAGAAGCCGGACATCTTCTTTATAACGAAAACCTGGTTTCAAGAGTCCTCAATGATAGATATTTCTTTAGCCTTTCCATCAGATTATCAACTGATTAGAGTGGATAGAAAGGACAAGAGAGGCGGTGGACTAGCCATTGCTTTTAGAGTAAATATCAAACTTAACATTATTGATTCCCTTAGTACAGACTGGGTAAAAATTTGTATTTTTAAAATTAATAATTTAACTAAGGGATCTTGGAAAGGGGCCATACTCTATCGTCCCCCTAGCAGCAAAGTCCAATTTTCCAGTCGCCTTATGGAGATAATTGCTCCTCACGTGCTAACTTGTGATAACTTTCTTTTGTTGGGTGATTTTAATCACCATATTGACCTTTCTACTGATTCGTACTCAAAGGATCTTATTTCCAGTCTTAGTACTCTAGGGCTTTTACAAATAGTGATAGGTCCTACACATATAGCTGGTCATACACTAGACCTTTTATTTACAAACTCTCACAACATAACGGTCAACTCACCCATGCCTGCCTTGTGGGCCGACCACTACTTGCTTAAATTTAAGATTTTAACCACACCCTCTTGCCATATAAATTCTGTAGCAGAACAAACATGGTGTAGACCGCGGAAAAATATTGGCCCGGCATCTTTTTCTGCATACTTTTGCCGCAATCTGCCAGGCTTTGGATAAAATTGTTCCTAAGAAAAGAGTAAGAGGTCTTCATAAATCCTCACCTTGGTTTACCCCTGCTCTAAAAATTGACAAACTGGCAGCTAGAAAGGCCGAACGTAAATTGGGACACTCAAAAAGCCTTACTGACCATAATAATTACAAATTTTTACATAGACAGTACTTAGTTCATATTATGTCGGCAAAAAAACAATATCTAGGGGAAAGAATAAATAAAGCTTCTAATTCTCAGAAAGAATTATTTAAGATTCTGAATGAATTCACACACCCTGCCTCTATGCAGCCCTCATTGGTTGCTGCTCAGGAGTGGGTTGATTCTCTGTCTACTTTCTTTGTAGAGAAAATTGACAACATTTATAGTCAATTTCCTCAAGAATCTGCTCAATTACATATTCAGGGGCAGATTTATAATAACTGGCGCATCCCTGCATATCAGCAGGGATGCGCCAGTTATTGTGTGTGTTAGAAATGGGATTTCTGGTTGGCTAGGGCTTGCGCCAAAGCCAGGCAGAAACCACCACTCTAGTCAGGGCAGGGGAGTTACACGCCAACGATAACCCCTGCTCACCCCCTTGGTAGCTTGGCACGAGCAGTCAGGCTTATCCCGGAGGCGATGTGTAAAGCGTTTGCGCGCGCACCCAGCAACAACACCCAAGGCCCACCACAAAGGAAACTCCACACAAGGTATTATATAAAAATAGCCTTTGTATTATACCAAAACACATTAGATAAAAACACACACTCTACAATGTGCCAACAGGCACGGGCAGAATTTACAAGGGACTATTTACACGGGACAGGGCCACATGGGCCACTGTCAGATTTAGCACAAATCACCAAGTGTACATGTAGAACATAACACAAATTAGCACTGTAGAACACAACCAGTAACTACTGGCGCAATAATGACCTCAGCGTCATCACACTAGCATCAGGTATAAAACCTATCCTGCATCCATCACAGGGGCATAAAGACATTTATGCAATTTCTCATCCATCTAGCATTAGACCTAACCACCTAAGTATAGCTACTCTAGGGGCGTATATCGCACAGGGAAGTACCATCTCCCTAACACCAACCTAACCAGGTAAAACAACCTCCTAGGCAGAAATCCTATCTAGAGGTGTGAAATACAGGGTGCGCAAAACATACTATACACAGTACATTTCCTAACCCCATAAGCATGAACACAGGGTGCGCAAAACATACTACACAGTACATTTCCTAGCACCAAAATCACATTATAGTCCAGGTTGCGCCAAAACCTAAACGTAGCAGCTGCCCAGTACTTGCTGGGCAGCTGGGGACAAGCACAGGGCCTAAACGCTGCAGCTGGCACTAAGTGCTGCGCAGCTGTGGTAGGCAAATAAGGCATGGGCTCTCAATGGCCCTTCAAATGATGTCACAGACGTTGGAGCCACCTAGGCTCTAGAACGACATGTCCCCCTAGCGTTGGAGCCACCTAGGCTCAAAGAACAAACTGGCACCCGTGCTAGAGCCACTCAGGGCTCTGACTAACAATATTGGCCGGCGTTGGAGTCCCCTATTGACTCTAAATGCAGAATGCCCGCCTCGTTGGAGCCATCTGGCTCTAGAAACAATCGTGCCCACAACTACAGTGGCCCGCTACGGCGGCGCCACTGGCAACACTGGCCCCCCTCTGGGGCTCTAAGCATACTGATGCCCAGGTCGTTGGAGCGGCCCGCTGCACACACGGGGCCGCTCTGACTCGGTGCCTTGCACCAACACCAAGCTTGCTCCCTTGGGGGAGCGCAAGCACTGTGCAGCCCTGTCCCCTGCCCAGCCCTTACTTACCGGGCTCCGGCGCAGGGGACTCTTCTTCTTGTGGGCGGCAGCACTTCTCCGGCGGCGCGGGGCTTCCCTCGCAGACGGGAGCCTCGCGCTGCTCTCCTACTTTACCCGGGCTTCCTCTCCCGGAAGTGGCGGCACTTCCACTTCCGTCCCGCGGGCCCGCCCACAACCAGGCGGGCCGCGGGCTGGGTGATGATTTTTAAATGCAGCTCGGGCCGCGGCAGTGATTTTCTTCTGTAAGAGGGGTAGGCTCCCTCCAAATTCAAGATACAAGGCGGGGTGGCACCCGCCGGACACGGCCAATCGCGGGGTGGACTCCCGCCGCACATAGCAGATCGCGGGGTGGGCACCCGCCATTCCCAAATAAAGATGAAGCGGGGTGGGCTCCCGCTAGGCAAGGCAAATGCGGGGGAATCCCTACGCTGGGGATTCCCTCCCTCTAAGGTGACGTGCAGCCCAGTGCTGCGACGATCCAGCGCTCCTCAAAGAAATAAAGCACCATAGCGCTCCCAGGGCGCAAAAACGGCTGCATGAAGTCTCTGTAAAGTCCTGGAGGCACAAAGAAATGGAGCAAAAAGCTCACAGCAAAGAGGTCTTTAGAAAGTAAGGGGCAATGGCAAAGAATGGTCCCAGAAGTCCTCCAGCGTCCAGGGCATCCAGGGGCTGGGCAGGGCCCAGGGAGGCAAGCCTTCCCCTGGGCCCCAGCAGTAGCACGCCCCTGGCAGATTCAAGTACAGAACGAGAACATTTTCATGGGGTCACAGCCCCTCTTTTATACACCAAATCCCTTTGTCTCAAGGGTGCAGGGAAGGGGCGAACCAGATACAACTGGTTCCTGAGCACTTTGTTTTGCTCAGCCCCTCTCCCTATTCACAGCACAGGCCAGGGTCATCAGTCGCACCACAGGGGGCGGAGCCAGCATTGTGTGGGGAAAGCCCAGGCCTATTCAGGACCCAGGTGTACTCCTCCCACCAATCTAGCTGCTGATCTCCCTATTCACCACTGGGTGACTCCTCCTGACTCTGGGGATTCCCTAGCCCGTCACCTGACCTCAGCCAGCCAATCACCAGACAAGGCACTCATTTCACACTGCACACAGAAGTGCCCACTTCTAGAAGTGGCACTTCCACACTAGGTACATGCACGCCGCACACATCATCACGCAGCATTCGATCACACGAGTCCGCAAATACCAAACTCGAGCCTGCACACCCCACGCATCAGGAACTAACAGGGACACATACATTCCCCATGCATTCCTATGGGAGGGCAGGCCTATCTCACCACATGCACTCAGAGTGCGCACGCACTTTACTCTGGGACACAGACAAAGTGCGCAGAAACCAAAAATCATTACCACCAGGTCACCGTTAAAAAGCAAAAAGTTTCAGGGGTGAACCTGCCGGAAGGGCCAAGTCCAACAGTGTGCCACAGCTCCGCCACCATGGATGCGCCGCATTTACAATGCGGCGCACCATGGGGCAAAAACGGCACAGATGCGTCACGCATCTGTGCCGTAAAAGTGGCGCATTGCTGGAGTTGCGTCGCAAGCGCGACGCAGCTCCAGCAATGCTTTGGGGGGACCTATCCTCACAATGCTGCGTCAATTCTTACGCCTGCTTCAAGCAGGTGCAGGGTTTTGACGCAGCATGGGCTCAAAAGTGACTGAGTGAAATCTGGCGCAGGGCTTTACAACGTGACGCATCTCCCAGATGCGTCACGTTGTAAATACCCCGCAGCATGGCGCAGGATTTGCGCCGCAAAAGTGACGCAACGGCGGCGTAAATGAGGCGCAAGGGCCTCATAAATCTGCCCCTCAGAGTACAGAAGTAAGATGCACCTCAGTGGCCTCTACTCTAAAAAAATTCTCAGAACTGTCTCTAGAAGAAGTTACCCTGGCACTTAAAAAGGTGAAATCAGGCTCCCCCTCTGATATAGCATCCTCCCAGATTCTACTAAAAATCAGTCCAGTCATCACTCCTTGTCTAACGTGGCTCTTCAACCTATCATTACTACATTCACAGGTACCCACAAGATGGAAGGAGGCCATAGTTAGACCTATTTTGAAGAAACCTAAATCTGATCCTGAACAACTAAATAACTATCGACCTATATCGCTTCTTCCTCTGTTTGGTCAAATCCAAAAGTCTTTGATAAATGGTCAATTAATTAAACATCTAGAGAAAAATAAAGTGCTGGATCCATCTCAGTCAGGGTTTCGAGCGTTTCACAGCTCGGAAACAGCTTTACTTGAAGTGGTAGATAGTATCAGACTTTCCTTGGACAATCGGAGGTCGGCCATCCTAGTCCTGTTAGATCTGTCAGCCGCTTTCGACACCATCTCCCACTCCATTCTTCTGGATCATTTGAGGGATGCTGGTGTCGAGGGCCCTGCATTGGCCTGGTTCAGGAGTTATTTGACCGTACCTCCCGTGTTCAAATTGGTGCTTTTACCTCTAAGAGCCAACGTATAAATAAAGGTGTGCCTCAGGGATTTATCCTGAGTCCGACACTCTTTAATTTATATGTATCTCCCCTGGCTAGGATCATCAAGGATCACGGCTTCGACACACTGTTGTATGCTGATGATACACAGCTATTAATCACTCTTGGTTTGGACGTCGCCAGTACCAAACAAAGATTTGGACAATGCATGCTGGACATAAACAACTGGATGTCAATTAACAAGCTTCAGCTAAATGCTAATAAAACAGAAGTTGTTCTCTTTGGCAATGCACAGATGTTATGGACAAATGACTGGTGGCCCTCTACCTTAGGTACCTGTCCAACTCCGAAAGAAACAGCCCATAATCTCGGGGTAATGATAGACAACTCACTCTCTATGCGTGATCATGTCAATTTCATAACACATACCTGTTACGGGATAATGCACGCCCTTCGTAACATTTTTAAATGGGTTCCTTTGTCTTCTCATCTGCCACTGATCTAGGGTCTGATTGTCAGTCGCCTGGATTATGGGAGTGCTCTGTTGGCTTCCATTAATTCTGAACTCCTCCATACACTCCAGGTTCTGCAAAATACAGCAGCCAGACTGGTTTTAAATCTTCCAGCCCGCTCTCCCTCGGCCCCGAGTTTGAGGTCTCTTCATTTGCTGCCTATCAAGAAGCGAATAGACTTCAAAATCTGCTGTCTTGTCCATAAAACTCTAAATGGACAGGGCCCTCACTATCTAGCAACTAAACTAAAGAGATATCAGCCTTCTAGGACCCTTCGCTCTGCTAACAAATTCCTATTAATAGTTCCGAAGGTCCGAACAGTTAAGTATGGCAGTAAATCTTTCTCAAAACTGGCCCCCACCCTCTGGAATACTCTGCCTATACACCTATGAACAGAGGTTGAGCATATAAAGTTTCATAAGTCCCTAAAGACCTGGCTATTCTAAACTTTCTTTTTAGCCATCGTCCTGTCTGTTCCTGAGTCCTGGCAAAGCACTATGAGACCCTCGGGTGATATATGCGCTCTACAAGAAACAGTACATAGACATAGACATAGTTGCATAATCATATATTCAGTGATCATTGAGGTATAATGGGGACGATGTGACATAACAGTATGAAGAATTACATCAGTAGAATCAGATTTAACAATCTAAGTTGAGAATAGAAGATATTGAGAGACAGCATGTGATCGCATGATGGGATGTGTAATTAAGATACAGTTCAGAAATGTATTGTAGATTAATCAATATTGTTATGATATACAAACCTTATACAAACTCAATATTAACTCTAAATAAAATAAATAACATGAAATATAAAAAAATTCCTATCAGAACAATTGATACTTACATACGTTTTCAATAATTAGGGGATACAGAAGCTAAACACACTAGTCAAACCAGGGAAGCCATCAGTTTAGCTTATTTTAGTTTAAAATATTCTATAAATATGGAAAAAAACAACAATCAATCTTCACACAGTTTTAAAAATAATGCTAATTTTAGTTTTCACTAGATGGTTAATAACATTCCAAATAGTGTTAAAAGGTTTATGAATATATATTTTTGTGCATCATTAACAGTGTGAAATAATATGCATTTACACACACTAGTTCACATATGCAGACTGATTAAATACAATTGTTTAAAAAAATATGTTTCTATGATGTGGGGAACTGCATATTCTGATGTATTTTAGTTAGACCACATTTCTGTGCAAAACACAATTTTTACTAAGATGGAAGCCATTATCTGTCACTCATTCAGTACTTCTCCCCCTATGCAAATCCTCTACCCACAAGCTTCACAGAACACAGTTAAGCTGCCATGTATTAGAATATTCTTCATTTTTGTTATTTATTTTTTTTTTTTAAGTTTCAAAAACCTTTATTGACAATATAAGAGAAACATAAGGCAGTTGCCCGCCGTACAGTATACAAAGGCCGCGGGCATCCAAGCGGGCGGGTCCCCGTAAGAGCAATAACACAGCCATTCAGCCGACATCCCGGAGGACCGGCGGCGTCGTGAAGACCCAACCCATGACAAATGAGCGACCTCTCGCCTGTCAGCGTACCGCCGCTGCGCTACTTCTGGCCCACGCCATAGTCTGCATATGACTCCGGCCGTCGTAGGCCGTCGGCCGGCATCAGCGAAACCAACCACACACTCAATAACTCCAACCAAAACCCCAACTCCCTACTCTCCCTCCCCCCCCTCGCGCGCACATCGTCTTGTCCGGTCAGGCGACCTTGTCTAAGTGTGGCAGCTACCGCTGCAGCCCAAGCCAGCCAGGCGCAGCACTCCACCACTATCAGACCATCCGCCTCACTGCCCCGCACCACACCCTCCTAGGGCACCCACTCCCCGGATCTCCCGGGGCAAACCGAAGGCCCCCCCGCCCGCTCCCCGGACAATCGACCCCTCCAATTCACCATACCGCACCACACAACTACACCTTCACCCTGGGAGCGTATCAGAAGCAGCTGCGCGCTCCTCGGGAGCACGCGTATCTATGATCTCCCCCCGCGAGTCCCCTTCATCAGTTGGGCCCGGAGCTGCAGAGGTGAGGTACGTTTTGTATAATTCCCAGAAATTCTTAGGACGACTCCTCAGCGGCAGTAATTCACTGTAAATCTCAGCCTGTGTGCTGCAGTACAGCATGTCCCTCGCCCACCGTTTCATGGTGGGGAGGGGCCCTCTCATCCAACAAAGTGCGACAACTCGTCTAGCAATAAGCAATGCCATGTCAACCAAGCGTCGCTGAGCCGCCGGAAGAGGCCTTGAGTACCCCAGCAACGCCAGAGCGGGGTCGGGGGGAACCTCAGTGCCCAAGATCCGGCTTAACTCAGCAAAGACCTCCGTCCAGAACTTCGCCATTCCCGGGCAGAGCCAGGCCATATGCATAAAGTCGGCCACAGGATAGTGGCAGCGCTCACACTCCGCTGACGGCCTGAGCCCATACCTATGCAGCCGTTCCGGGGTATAGTACACCCTCTGTAGGAACTTAAAATGCACCAACCTGTGCCGGCCGTTGAGCGAAATCTTCTTGGTGCTAGCACAGCAATATCTCCACATCTCGTCCGTGAGTTCCAGTTGTAGGTCCTCTTGCCATGCTAGCCGCGCCACATCATACTGACGCGCCAAGTGCCTGTCTCCTATTCTTTTAAGATTCGAAATCAATTTTGGCGGGGCTACCGTTTTGATTACATAGGTAAGTTCCGGAACCACCGGGGGCTCCACCATGCCCGGACTCAGCGCAGCCGATAGAGCCCGACGGACCCTGTGGAACTGAAAACGCTGCAGGAGCGTGGGGGTGGACTGAGCCAGTTCAAGCTGGTCCCAAGTTCTGGCAACCCCATCCAAAAATAAATCTTCCATCCGCACGATGCCCAACGCCCTCAACGCCTGAATCACTCCCCTCTCCCGCAGCGGCGGGAGCCAGGTTGCCCATTCCACCGGTAGCAGAGGTGAGTACAGCAATGTACAGCCATGCGCCCTCCTCTTCATTTTTGTTATTGTTCTGCTCATGGTGAACTTATCTAACTCGGATGTAACTGGCAACATAATATTTCTTTCACTTCTTCAACAAAATCTATTAATTCAAACTGTGTGAGACTGTAAATGTAACTTATTTGTTCGAACATCTCTGGATGGTATCAGCATAGAGGGTTCTGAATAGTTATTCAAGATAATTAGATAGTGCATAGTTGTTAAGGTATCAACATTCATAATTTTTATGTGCTCTGATTTGCTTCAGAAATTATACATTAGCTCACACTATGATGATTCTGCAAAAGTTCCTATTTTCCTGTGGAAGAATTGTGCATTAAAAAACATAGATTTTGGGGGTGAGTCAGAACATTTCCAAAAGGCTAAGATGTTGGTAGGAATGCTTCCCGTTACGGCCTGATTTTGCTGCCCATTGGGACTTCGAATATTATTTGATTTTTACATACCCTGTATAACTCTGCCTTTGAAACCCTTCATGGCATTGACTCTGTACCTGCTTTCACATTTTTTAATAAAACCCTTCAACTTTTCATTTTCACTTAAAACACAATAGTTTTCAAACTAACCAAGTTTTAAGGCAGAGACGAGAGAGAGAGAGAGAGAGAGAGAGAGAGAGAGAGAGTGTTTCTGTGTTTTTGTCAGTGTGGGCATGTAAAAAACCAGATCGAAATCCAACAGACACCTCACCATACCTGACAGAAAGCACTTGTAGCTAACTATTTGCTATAGAATACATTTTTTAGGGTTGTGTAACACCCCGAACACCCCCCCAAAACTATGCTCCTGTCGAACCACAGCATGACTTCAATAAGCCTTAACTAGCTTTATGTAATCGAAAACAGTAATTCATATATAACACAGTCAGTATACATGTAATTTTGGTCAGTCCAAACTCTAACCCCAGTTCACAAAAAAAAGGACTCCAGGAGACAAAAAGTAATCTTTAAAAAAATTACCCACGGACTTTTCCATTTCCAGGCTTCTCTTCTCACCAAAGGGCAGCACATCATAAATCAATGTGGATACAAAGTTGTCCTTAAGTACTGTGAGTGTGGTAATTTCCGCTGGGTTGTGTAAATTCAGATATACTTTCTGAGGCAAATGCTGCAAAAAGAGACTTTTAATTTCAGACCATTCAATTGTGTTTTTGGCGCTGCTTCTATCCTTCCACATGCCTAAATATTTATAAGTATCTAGCTGTGCTAATGTTGCCTCACTAGTCTCCAGCCCAAGAAGCGTTTTTGTTTTACCGAAATTTACAATCTTTTCATTGTCTGTAATATAAGCATGAACTGCCTCGGCTACTCCCTGTAAGCCAATGGGAAGGTGTTCAGGATGGCGAAGTCATCTGCCTACTGAAGCAGGAATTAGTATTGGCCTCTCAATTTTGGTGGAAAATACCTAATTTCTTTAAATCGGTCACTCATATCTATTACATATATGTTGAACAATACTGGGGCAAGCACACTGCCTGTCAAAAGCAGCTGTAGAATTCAAGAAGTAAGCATATAGCCTGCCTTTTGCCAGCTGTTTTTAGTCCCATGATACTCAGTGCAAGTATGTAATCAAGAGTCTCACAGCCTTTCCTAAAACTAGCTTGATGGAATGGTAAGATCTTAGGTTCTTCTGCAAGAATCTATATTAGTGATATTAATAGGAACTCCATTAAGTCTTAGTTCACCAGAGTCTCATTCTGATTTCATGTTTGAAATAAGCAATCCACCAGAGACCTCTAAATTATAAGGCATCACTACAATTCCCTACCATTTTGTGAGATAATGAAGTAACATAAAGAACCTGTTCCTCAGTTTGTATGCAATTTTTAACGTTTGTCTACCTTCCCTTTGATTTAGTGACTGTGGGCCAGATGTATGAATTTCTGGTTGCAAAGTACTCACCACCAATTGTGACCAGTAATTTAATGACCAGTAAATTATTTAAAGAACCAACCTATATATTAATAGGATGGTTCTTAAAAATTCAAATTATAGTGGGTCGCAATCCAACCCACCTCATCAGTATTCATGAGGTAGGTCGCACATTGCGACTCACTACGATTAGATGCCATCATAGGGATGGTGGCCCACTAGGTTTAGCAGACCACCATGTCTGTGTTCCCGTTTCAATAAAGTACATTGGTTTTAAATGTAGCCCGTTTTTCATAAAGGAAACGGCCCTGTGTTTAACTAAATAATTTACTTTAAAAAAACTTTGCTTAAGAGTTGACAGTGGTTCCTTGGACCATTGCCCACTCCCAAACAAGTTTTTACATTTACAAAGGGGAAGAGGTCCCTCAGAGATCCAATCCCCCTTGCAAATTGGTTACCATTCCAACTCAGGAGTCTGTAACTTTTCAATGTTTTGCAACCAGATTTTGGTTGCAAAACATTGATACATTGCATTACACATCACTGTTTGGAAGGGACGCCCTAAACACGCCCCTTCCAAATATCGATTTGAAATGCATTTCTAACCTATTGAACAATTTGGTAACCTATTCGTTAAATGAGTTTAATGTATTACAAAAAGTCATTTTGCCATTGCAAACCCTTTGATTTAGTGAATTGCAGGGTTTGTGACCTCTAAATGGCTTCAGACATCAGGCCCCAACTCCCAGAATTTTTCCAAATCATTAATGCGAAAGGAACAGGTGTCCCATCTTTTGGTGGTTCAAAATAAGCTTCATTTGTGTCTTCCACCTTTGGATCTTAGCAGTTCATTATATCAAAGTGTAAAGGTCATTGGTACATTCAATTTCTTATATAGAACTGTGCTTCATCAATATACATTTGGATTTGTTGCATTTTTGCATTTTTACATAGTGCTCCCTACCCGGAGGTATCCGATAGCTTTATAGGGAACAATCGTGTGATAATCAGCATCCCTTACATAAACTGGCACCACTTCCATAAAACCAGCAAAAACAATAGCAGGAATTAAGGGAATGGGGAACCGACGTGAGAGAGGAGATTGGAGATGGCGAGTTTTGGCCCAATAAGGCCACCAAGGGAATGAGGAATAGAAAAAAAGAGGGAAAAGTGCAGGTGGAATGAACTGTCCAGATTTCCATAGCAATTAGCCTAAAGCGTCAAAACACAGATTAAAGAGGAAAAAGGGCGAGGGTTGGACTTTGTGACACCCCAAAAGGGAGTGGTGTTAGTTTGGTAAGAAGATTCTTATCAGAGTTGATTCTGACTTAGGATGGTTGGCTTCCTGCGGCAAAAGATGCATGGGTAGAGAGTTGACATGTTAAGGGAAACTTACGTAAAGCACAGAATTGTAGAGCTGGTGATAATGTAGACGAGCTAGTGAATTAAAACAATAGGTGATACTTATGACAAAGTATTATCTGGTAAGTATTACGAATAATGTTTATTTGTCATTGTGAGCTTTCAGGGACAATTGCACAGGAAAAAACACATGACTGAAGCCATCATTGCTCTCCAGCTCCCAAATGCCACACTCAAATCCACACAACATATTCTCATGACATAGCTTCACATTCCATCCAGATGTTCCCCCATGAAATCCTTTATATTCATTCCTCATGGTGTATACATACCATACCACATTCCCACACATCCTCTGATTTCAGTTAAATTAAACATAAATACTAATGGCCAAATTCACCTAATTAAAATGTAAACTTTTGTCTAAGTTTACGATTAAAAGTGTAAGTTCATGATTATTTGCTATTCACAAAGATATTTAATTAGTAGTATCCTTATGACTGCAAGTCTGCGAACATAAAAAGATAAAACTGTCCTGTCATTTTATGTGCCGCGACCCCGCAGTCGTAAAGATATTACTAGTAAAATATCTTTGTGAATAGCGAACACAAATAAACTTTTCAATTGTACAGGAAAGGAACGCTACTACAGCCAACAACACTCTCCACCTTCCAAATGCCACACTCAAATTAACCCAACATTCCACCATGACAAACCTCACATGGCCCCCTGAAATCCTCATACTGCATACATACCATATAACATTACCATAATACTTAGGGGCTCATTTACAAGCCCTGTTCTCCGCCAGAACATCACTTGTTGTGACATTCCGGTGGTGCACAGGGCTTAGCCTTATATACAAAGCCACGTAAAGCCACGCTTTTCGTGGTGTTGTAGATATTGAGGGAGGCAAGGCAGCACAAGTCGCTGAGTTGCCTCACACTACAATAGGGAGGTGTGCAATGGGTGTTACAGTGGATGTTCCCATGTAACCCCCATGGCATTTGACACATTCCCAGATTTACAACAAGCTGTAAATCTGCGAATGCGTCAAAAGTCAAGTCTCCTCAGGGGTGGCTTAGGGGAGGCGCAACATGTGTGCTAGTAGTGACTTGGATAGAATGGTTGATCCTTGGTGGATGTGACTCACGGTTCTGGAGAGGGAAAAAGGGGATAAGGTCCTCCAAGGTCCATTTAAATTTCAAAGAACATCAATTTGTGTTTTGTGGTTATTTCATATTTCATGTGTGCTCTCTGCATATTGCCTCACTTGCATGAGAGCTGAACTGAGAGGCTTTTGTTGCTGTAAAGTATTTTACCCTTTCTTTAGTTTCTCACTCACGACAATGCAACGAGGGTTAGAGTGCTTTGTGCCTAGAGTTTACTCTGTACACCACCAATTGATGGGTGGCCATTTCTTCCTATTATGAGATTCTGACAAGCCCATGTGCTGGTACTTGAATATAAATGGCTGTAAAATTCTTTGCTTTCTTTTTCAACTGGGCAGTCTCCCACTGTATTGTATAAAGGTCCATTATGAATAGTTAAGACAGTTCTACAGTGTAGAAAAGTGCACTTTCTGCATGGTTGCTCCCTAACGTTGTGCCAGATACCTGATGCATTTTGACTAAGTGTGCCATGGGTCCCTGCCAATTAGGTTCCCAGGGTCTGTGTTCTTTTCCTAACCTGCACCATTGTTTCCACAATTGGCACAACTCTGGCCTACCTGTAAGCCCGCTTTAACGGGTACCTATGGTGCCAAGGGCATGGTAGTCAGGGAACGGCCTCTAAGGCTGTATTATACCACCCTCAGAGATCTCTCACCACAAACATGGACCACTGCCATTGCAGCCTGCGTGTTGTGGTGCAGCTAAAAGTGAAGCGTCGACATGGCACGCCCAGCACTGCATGAGGCCTAGGTAAGTCACCCTTAAGGCAGGGTGTCCTATACCTCATGTGAGGACTATTGTGCATGAGCAGACAGGTCCATATAATACATAAGGACATTCTTAGATATTATAAGTGCCCAGTAAAGCCATCCTCATTATATGGTCTAGAAACTGGCCATTACGAGTTTCCTAGCACCATAATCTCTTTAATCAATACAGGGATGTTTGCTATCAAACATCTCAGAATAACAAACCTGCACTGATTCCAGTGTCAGATTTATTATTCCATGCATTCAGGGGTCCATTCTAGAGGGGACCCCTGAACCAAATCAACTGCTGGTGGGTTCCTGACTGGTGAACACCAGCCTGCCAGCACGAGACAAGTTTCTGGACCCATGAAGTGGGAGCCTTTGCTCTCTGGGCCCAGAAACAAAGCCTTTCCTGGGTGGAGGTGTTTACACCTCCTCCAGGCCAGAAAGAGCCATCTGTGGCAGGGGAGCTTCAAAGGTCTTGCTGCCTTTGCAACGTGATCCCCAGCCTCTTCTGCTATCAGGAGCAGGACCCCTTCCTGTCTCACCCCCTTTTCAGCAGGACGACAGGAGTGAAAAATCAGGACAGCCCAGAAGGTGTGCCCACCTCTGCCAACCCCACCCCTCAGGTGGGAGAGGTGAGGTGAAGCCCACTCTTCCAAGCCCGCATTCTTGCAGACGGCTGGCATGCGCCAATCAGGGTCAGGTATTATGCCAACTCCCCCACGTGGAGTGAGCACACTAAGGGTGTAGTTATCCATTGACTACTACCTCGAGGCCCCAAGAAATAGGCCCTAAACACAGTGTTTAGGGTGCAGCCCTGAATCAAGAATTGAGCATCAATGACCTAAGAAGACTTGAACCCAAAGACGACGCAGAAGTGAAGACCAAGCCCAACTGACTTGGCCCCAGCACTAACGGCCTGCTTGCAGCTCCGAATCCCCCTGAGAAGAACACAATGGCTCCAAAATGGATCAGCAACCTCCAGACTTGGTGAGGACTAATCCCCTGCTTCAACAAAGACTCAAGATTCCAGAGGACAGCGGCCCTGTCCACAAGAGAAGATCAAGCCCCTGGGGAACCAAGAAACTCTGCTAATGGGTTTACCTCTGCACCCGCAGTCCACGACCTATGTCCAGAGGGTCCATCGGTTCTGAAGTGTTTCACCAGTGGTCCTGACCTGAGATTCATTGAGGGGTGTCACCTCCAAGGTCCAGTGTCGACGCCTGCAGACTCTTCACGATGACCCACTCAACCATGACATTCCCAGTGAGGAGAAACCCGGCGTCAAAAGATACCCCTGCATCCTCCAGCCCTACATCCTGGTGACCTGAACCAACAGTGCCCCGATGTCGCCTGGCATCTCAACTTCCTCTTCTGGCTGTTGGTTCCATCGAAGAGACCTCCTGGTCTCAACCTGCAGCCTGAAACTGGAACCGGCGAGGTACATTTGTTAACCCCTGTGCTGTTGGTGGTGTGGTTTTGGTGCTGCCTTGGTACCGCCTTTTTACTCTTTTACCTCCTTTACCTTAAGTTCTGAAGATTGTTCTCTAAGGCCGCTTTACCTTCCTGTGAGCAGCCTACAACTGATGTGCCCCTAGTCTCCATTGACTAGCAATGGAACCCCTGCACTCTGCACCCGGCCTCCCTAGTGCCGCTGGTGGTGCACCTTGAGTGCAGAATTGAACCTTGGGGAACTTTGGTTCTACCCTCCAAAACTCAGTTACAAAGAACATTTACTTACATGCAAACTTAACACTGTTTTTTTCCTCCATAGGATTGCATGGTGGGTTTTTCTCTGAAAAATGTTGGTGACCCTGTCTTGAACTGCAACAAAGTAACTATGGGGCCTATTAGGATAGCGGCCGGAAAACCACCCTGACCGCCATGGAAGCGGAAAACAACCGCCCGCCGGCACCGTGGGAAAACCGCCGGCCAAATTAGGATCATCTGCCAAAAAACACCGACCGCGGCGGAACGGGGCCAAGAAAATCCGCCCGTAGCGGGCGGGATGGCCAAAATCCCGCGGCGGAAAAACAGCAACCCGCCGCAAGTATAGTGGAGACACCACACTGGAAATTAGGATATCCCCGACGGCCCCGCGGTACGTACCGCCGTCTCCGACCGCCACGGTCGCACAATGGGATGAATGGGAGAGCCAGTGGAAGAGCTGAAGCACAGCCACCGCTGAGGACGATCCATAAAAAATATGGCGGACGGAGCAAAAAACCCACAAGAAGGCAAAAAAGTGCACACAGAAAACTAGCCATGCCCCCCAAATACACAAATGCAAAAACAACAATTGATGGACAGAATGCAGAACAATGTCATACATTCACCCCAGTACAGAGATCTGGGCCTAAATCCATTGTTTTTTTGCTCACCATGCCATTCCAGTTTGAACCCAGCCATATGCAAATCAGTCTTGACCCTGTGCCCCATGGGAACAGTCCAGCCCGAACTGCCAAGCCAGGTCCTCCCTGGACTGGAAACAAGCATCCTAGGACCGGTTTCGGGCTTTCAGCCCTCGTCAGCCAGGATAGCTTGATTCCAGTGGCATGGAGAGCACGGGACTCACGTCTGAGCATACCCTTCCCACTCGGGGTGACAAATGCAAAAACAACAATTGATGGACAGAATGCAGAACAATGTCATACATTCACCCCAGTACAGAGATCTGGGCCTAAATCCATCGTTTTTTTGCTCACCATGCCATTCCAGTTTGAACCCAGCCATATGCAAATCAGTCTTGACCCTGTGCCCCATGGGAACAGTCCAGCCCGAACTGCCAAGCCAGGTCCTCCCTGGACTGGAAACAAGCATCCTAGGACCGGTTTCGGGCTTTCAGCCCTCGTCAGCCAGGATAGCTTGATTCCAGTGGCATGGAGAGCACGGGACTCACGTCTGAGCATACCCTTCCCACTCGGGGTGACAAATGCAAAAACAACAATTGATGGACAGAATGCAGAACAATGTCATACATTCACCCCAGTACAGAGATCTGGGCCTAAATCCATCATTTTTTTGCTCACCATGCCATTCCAGTTTGAACCCAGCCATATGCAAATCAGTCTTGACCCTTTGCCCCATGGGAACAGTCCAGCCCGAACTGCCAAGCCAGGTCCTCCCTGGACTGGAAACAAGCATCCTAGGACCGGTTTTGGGCTTTCAGCCCTCGTCAGCCAGGATAGCTTGATTCCAGTGGCATGGAGAGCACGGGACTCACGTCTGAGCATACCCTTCCCACTCGGGGTGACAAATGCAAAAACAACAATTGATGGACAGAATGCAGAACAATGTCATACATTCACCCCAGTACAGAGATCTGGGCCTAAATCCATCGTTTTTTTTGCTCACCATGCCATTCCAGTTTGAACCCAGCCATATGCAAATCAGTCTTGACCCTGTGCCCCATGGGAACAGTCCAGCCCGAACTGCCAAGCCAGGTCCTCCCTGGACTGGAAACAAGCATCCTAGGACCGGTTTCGGGCTTTCAGTCCTCGTCAGCCAGGATAGCTTGATTCCAGTGGCATGGAGAGCACGGGACTCACGTCTGAGCATACCCTTCCCACTCGGGGTGACAAATGCAAAAACAACAATTGATGGACAGAATGCAGAACAATGTCATACATTCACCCCAGTACAGAGATCTGGGCCTAAATCCATCGTTTTTTTTGCTCACCATGCCATTCCAGTTTGAACCCAGCCATATGCAAATCAGTCTTGACCCTGTGCCCCATGGGAACAGTCCAGCCCGAACTGCCAAGCCAGGTCCTCCCTGGACTGGAAACAAGCATCCTAGGACCGGTTTCGGGCTTTCAGGCACAGGGTCAGACTGATTTGCATATGGCCATGTCTGAACTGGGGTTGCAGAGTGGGCTAAAGAATGGTGATGGATCAAACCCAGATCTGTTGACTGGGTGTGAGTGTTTGATTGGTTCTGATGCTCCGTCCATCACCACCCCCTTTTGTACCGCTTTGTTCGCCATAAGTTGGCAGGGTATGCTCAGACGTGAGTCCCTTGCTCACTTTGCCTCTGGATTCAAGCAAGCCTGGCTGAAGACGGCTGAAATGCCAGAAACCGGTCCTAGGAAGCTTGTTTCCGGTCCAGGGAAGGCATGGCTTGGCAGTTCGGGCTGGACTGTTCCCATGAGGCACAGGGTCAGACTGATTTACATATGGCCATGTCTGAACTGGGGTGGCAGAGTGGGCTAAAGAATGGTGATGGATCAAACCCAGATCTGTTGACTGGGTGTGAGTGTTTGATTGGTTCTGATGCTCCGTCCATCACCACCCCCTTTTGTACCGCTCTGTTCGCCATAAGTTGGCAGGGTATGCTCAGACGTGAGTCCCTTGCTCACTTTGCCACTGGATTCAAGCAAGCCTGGCTGAAGACGGCTGAAATGCCAGAAACCGGTCCTAGGAAGCTTGTTTCCGGTCCAGGGAAGGCATGGCTTGGCAGTTCGGGCTGGACTGTTCCCATGAGGCACAGGGTCAGACTGATTTGCATATAGCCATGTCTGAACTGGGGTGGCAGAGTGGGCTAAAGAATGGTGATGGATCAAACCCAGATCTGTTGACTGGGTGTGAGTGTTTGATTGGTTCTGATGCTCCGTCCATCACCACCCCCTTTTGTACCGCCCCAAATACACAAAACACACCCCAATGACACAACCACATGGCAAAAAGAAACATACAAATCCCAGGACAACATACCTGACAGCAATACCCCAATTCGACACACCCACATAGCTGAGTATAAAACCAGCCTCTTCCCTGACCACAATCCTTTGCAATACTCCATGAGAGAAGGGACACATACCCCAGCTGACAGGAGAGGCAAAGGACAGAACATCACTAGCCACACCACACACAGCACCACCACCACTTCCACACCTGCACAACTAGCCCCCCTGCACAACACACACCATACACATCACAACCAAAACCACCACTCACACTCCTGCACCCACAACCACTTTGCACACCACACACCATGGCCACTCAGAAAATGCCCAAATTCACAGAAAGTGAGTTGACAGTCATGGTAGATGAGATAGTCAGAGTGGCACCACAGCTTTTTGGTTGCCTGGTCCAACAGACACCATTAATCACAAGGACACAAATGTGGGCAAGGATAGTCCAAAGGGTCAATGCAGTAGGGACCACCCCAAGATCAAAAAAGGAGATCATGAAGCGGTGGCATGATCTGAAGAGGGTGGTCAAGGAGAGGAGGAGCAAGAATCGTGAGCTGGCTCAGAGGACTGGCGGTGGCCCTCCCATTCCACAAAAACCATTCACACCATGGGAGGAGAAGGTGCTTGCCATACTGCATCCAGAGAGTCTCACAGGAGTAGCTGGGGGAGTGGAGGCTGGTAAGTACAAACAAATGACTACCACCACTCTGCTATGTACTGTCTTGCACAATTACAAAGCTACACCACCTAGGACAAATTCCATCCATCTGCACCACACACTCACAAAAACATGGCTCACAGATCCAACATTCACCCACTCCCATTCACCCCAAACGTAGCTAACAACATTACCATGGGGGCATGTGTACAGGCAGACAGCACTACAACTCCCACCAGGCCCCCTTGTCCCACAGCATCAGCAAGATGGAGCCCTCCACCCACCCCACCCAGAAGCAAGTATCAGCCATTACATTACCCTCATCAAACTTACAGGTAGGTAGCCATCTTCCCTGGGAGGGTGTTTGTGGGTGGGAGGCCTGCACTTCTACTCCCATCATTCACTCTGTCCCACACCTGAGCAGGATGGAGCACTTCCCCACCCAGAAGCAGTTGGAAGCCATTGCAGTACACCAAACAAACTTACAGGTAGGTAGCCATCTTCCCTGGGAGGGTGTTTGTGGGTGGGAGGCCTGCACTACCACTCCCACCATGCCCCCTGCCCCCCACCTCAGCAGGATGGAGCCCTCCCCCACCCCCCCCCCCGAAGCAGTTGGAAGCCATTGCAGTACACCAAACAAACTTACAGGTAGGTAGACATATGATTCTGGACTGTGACCCCACTGAGCAGGATGTAAGCTGCCACCACGCACACACACATGTGTGACATAATAAACCCAAATGTGGTCACATTACAGGTAGGTAGCCAGTACGTGCACCCACCCTTTCGGCACAAATTAAATGGTGCCATATGACAACACCAGCCCTCTCATTGCACAAAGAGGCACACCTACCCCATTGCCAAGCACAGTGTGCACACAGGTAAGCTAAGGAAACTGGCACAGCTACCAAAGTGTGACACACCAATGCACAAGTAGAAGAAAGTCAGGGCACAATCATGCACAGCACCTATTTACATGTGCATCGCCATGGGGCAAGTGCAACAAGGACCATTCGAAAAATATGAAAGCATTTGTGTTGGTACAAATCAAGATATGCACATGACAGGACAAAGGTATGCAGGAGATGGCAATGGCCAGTCCATGGCCAGATGTGACGTCTGCCAGGTCCGACAAATCAACAATGAGTTCTCAATTAATCACATGTTTTGCCAGGCCCTAGATGGCAACAAGTCCCTGTAATCCTTAATTGTGCACGGGTCGCATGGTATGCCTTGACACCTCACACCATGGACAAGTAATGCATGTACCACTGCATCATGTCAGGAAGCACAGTAGTGCACATAGTAAACAATGTGATGATCTGTCAATTATGCAGTGTACAAAAAGTGAATGACACACAGCTAACACAAAGTTTGCCGGGTTCACTACAATGACCATTTCCCATCTGACCCACAGGTGACCAAGAACTCACTGCAGAGGACAACACCAGCAACCTGCAGAGCCAGTCTTCCCCCCGGTACATGGACTTTCGGATGTTGACTCCCAGGATTCCATGGAGGATGAGCTCGAGGCCGGCCCATCTGGCGTGCCAGGGAGCAACAGGTCCCAGGACCCCATTGTCCCCCCTACCACATCTGCGGCACCAACAACTTCATAGCAGACCCCTGCTGTCACGGCCGGTGCGGCCACAGCCATCACCACCACCACCAGTGCTGCCTGCTACACCCTCCCTGTCCCAGAGGATGACCAGCACACACCACCAACGGAGGAGGGCAGGGAGAGGATGCGGGTGCCCACAGTGGTGATGCAACAGGTCCGTGGCAGCAGGGCAGGTGGGAGGGGCAGGGTCACCCACGGACACCAGGAGGCTGTGACCCATTCCCTGGAACACATCACCAGAGTCCTGGGCGCATCCGAACATGCCCAGGGACGAACGGGCCAGTCGGATGAACTGTCGCACAAGCTCATCCTGCTGATAAGGTCCATCGACACCCGCATGGGACAAATCTTGGACCTCTTGGGCCGGCTAGTGGCGGTACTGAGGGACAGGCATGTGCCACAGACAACACCTCCACCTCCCTTTGGTGGGCCGCAGGATGACAGTTCACCATCCTCCCCTGCGCCCACAGAGAGGGGTGAGTCCTCAGGCCCCACTGGCCCTGCAGCAGGGCCCCCCCTGCCAAACGACAAAGGGGCCACCCCAAGAAGACCCTGGGAGTATCTGGAGGCAAAGCACCTGCCAGACGCTAGTCATGGAGCCAGCCATGATGGCAACCCTCTCCACCACTGCATTGACTTTTTAGACTGTCCTTCCCCACACTGCCTTGTGAATGGCATCTGTCTGTTGGACTGGGTCACCACATCAATGTGGTGACTACTCGATTATCTCATCTACCACAACTGTCAACTCACTGCTCCACCCCACCCCCCAATGGAAATGTACACCCCCCCTTGCATCTCACCATTGCAAAAAAAAATATCCTTACACACATGTTGTCGTGTCTGCTCCATCTTTATTGCAGGATGTACAGCCTTCAACATGATCACAATGTACCAGGAGCATGAACTGCATGTAGGCAAGGCGAAGTTGAAAGCACCTAGGGAAACACAACAGAACTACTTTCACTGGTCTGGGTGTGGCATCACAGACATCACACAACCCATACCATCAGGATAACCCAACATGCACACGTCACAATGTGCAACAAGTGTCAACATACACGTCCTGTTGATGTTCCCAAATCACCTGTCCCAGAAACATTGCCAAACACCGCTGGGTCTACAACTGACTACTGTTACAATTCTCACATGCCCCTTCACGACATCAGCAAAATCAGCAGACAATGGGTATGTTGCACATTGTCACCCACCTTCAAGTGAAGTAGCGTGTGATGAGCTGTTGACGCAGGTCAACACCTTCCTCCTCTCCACTGTCCTCATCACTGGACACGGGTTGGTTTGCAGGCTGGGGCCTTGGGTCTTCACCATCATCCAGGAGCAGGGGTATCTCCTTGTGAATGGCTAGGTTGTGGAGCATGCAGCATGCCACTACAATCTGACACATCTTCCCGGGCGAGTATGCCAGTGCACCTCCGGTCTTGTCCAGGCAGCAGAAACGTGACTTGAGCAGACCAAAAGTACGCTCCACCACACGATGTGTCCTCCCATTTATTTATTTGTAAAGTTTTATATAGTGCGAAGGTGACCCACAAGGGTATCAGAGCGCTTTACAGTATAAGAACATAAATGGTTGAGGTGGTATACACGCATTAAATTGTGTCAATTTGTACAAAAGAAATATAAAATATATGAATAACAAACATAGAGGACAGTGATTCTGCAGGACGTTGTACAATAGACAGTTAATGAACATTAGGTATTGTGCTAGCAAACATACATATTATAACTTCTATCGATTCACAGTTGATAGAAAATGTATAGATGACCAGGGGGACCCACAGCCAACTAAGCTTTAGACTACATACAATTATTGAGCAAAAAGGGCTGTGATATAAGTCTTACATACAGTAGACTCGACAATCCATCTGAGATAGGCAATGGTAATGGTAATAGGATCTTAGAGATGACTCAGTGACATCCTATAATTAATACTTAGAACATGAATTTGTTCATTAGTAGTCTTTTTACTTCCTTTTGAATGCAGTAAAGGAAGTGATTCCATTCACTAGTGGAGGTAAAGAGTTCCAAATCTTTGGTGCAATCCCTGAGAAAGCTCTACAACCAGTTCTCCCCTTATGGAAGGATTGAGGTTTCAGAAAAAAAGTGCTCACACTTCGCAGTTGTCTGCAGCCTCCAGACATTTCCAGCTTTAGAGCCAAGTAACTGGGTGTATTGTTGTGAATTGCTTTGTGCCTCATTGTAGCGGACGTCAGCTGGAGTCCTGGGATTCCTCAGTGGGCTCAGCAACCAGGGACGGTTGGGATATGCAGAGTCACCTAGGTATGACAAACACAAATAGACATTACAATGTCGCTGAGGCTGAGGGCAGCAGCCCACACACCCATCACGCAATACGACTAGGCATACTCACCCACAATCCATGCACAATCGGGAAGCAGATTAGCCATCAGCTGGGGCACAATGCTGTTCTGCAGTATGTAGGAGTCATGGGCAGAGCCTGGGAATTTGGCACACATGTGGGAGATGTTAATATCTGCCAGGCACACCACCTGCACATTTATGGAGTGGTAATGCTTGCGAATCCTGAAAATGTGCTCACTGGCTTGTGGTGGCACAAGCCCGACATGGGTGCAATCAATGGCACCAACATCATTGGGGATGTGTCCAAGGGGATAGAAGTCTCCCTTCACAGCTGGCAATTCAGCACGCCTGGGTAAATGGATGTATCTGTCCTTGTATATCATCATGGCGGAAAGTACATCACGCAGCACCATGCAGAACATCGGTTGTGACATCCCACCTGCGCTGGCCAATGTCTCTTGGAACGATCCAGTGGCAAAAAAATGAAGGGCCGCCATCACCTTATAAGTTGGGGTGAAAGCTGTTGGATATGTCCGGCAAGGCTGCAGGTGGGGCTCTGTTGGACTTGGCCCTTCTGGCAGGTTCACCCCTGGACTTTTTGGCTTTTTATTGGTGACTTGGTGTGGTAATTTTTTTGGTTTCTGCGCACTTTCCCTGTGTCCCAGGGTAAAGTGCGTGCGTGCTCTGAGTGCATGTGGTGAGATAGGCCTGCCCTCCCATAGGAATGCATGGGGAATGTATGTGTCCCTAGTAGTTCCTGATGCGTGGGGTGTGCAGGCCCGAGTTTGGTATGTGCGGACTTGTGTGTTTACTGGCACCCCTAAGCGCCTGGAAGCGCTTTCCCTTTACTTATAGCGCTAGGAGCGCTTTATGTGTGGCCAGCAGCACGGAGCTGCCATTACTAGCGAGGGAACCCCGACGTAGGGATTCCCTGCTATTTTGCCGCGCTTGCGGGTGCCCACTCCGCTGATTTAATTATTTAATTGGGGGGTGCCCACCCCGCATTGTGGTGTGCTTGCGGGTGCCCACCCCGCTTATTTGTGTTGTTTTCACGGCGGGTGCCCACCCCGCCAAATATCCCTGGTTACGAGGGAGCCTACCCCTCTTATCGCCGAGATTTGGGAAATCACCGCCGCGGCCGGGCTCGAAGGAAGTCAGGCAGGCCGGGGGCGGGACCACCGGAAGTAGACAGGCGGGAGCCTACCCCGCCTTCGCCGGTGCAGAGGAAGTGCGCGTCGAAAGACCCCGGCGGGAGCTCACCCCGCACAGGGACGTGCTGCAGCAGAGGCCGGGAGCCTACCCCGCCTGCCTGTGGCCCGGACGAGGAGGAGAGGAAAAAGTGCTACGCGCGCAGGGCTCCGTGTGGTCCGAGAGCCCTGCATACTGAGGAGACCGGCAGCGAGGAAGACGCCGCGGGAGTCCCAGGTAAGCGGGACTCCGTGTGAGAGTTGCCTCCGCTCCCTGTCCCCCACCACGGCGCCGCAGTTGCGGGCTGCTCCGACAGGGGGGGGGGGGAACACTGAAGAGAGCACTCGTCCGCCCCGAGCTAGTAGCGCTCCACCAGAGAGGGGCAGTTGTCTTGCTAAGCAGAGCGGCCCCGGAAGGCAGCGGGCCGCTCCAACGTGGGCCCCCACTCTTGGTTTCAGAGCCTGAAGGCTCCACGAAGGCACATTGCTTGAGCCCACGAGGCTCCCACGACGAGGCAATTCACTGGCTTAGAGTCCCCCGACCAGGACTCCATCGTTGGGGGCAGATTTGTTTTCGAGCGCTCGTGCGCTCCATCGGGGGCATAATTTGTCTAGAGTCCAGAGGGACTCCCACGGGGCCATATTTGTTCTAGAGCCTAGAAGGCTCCCACGAAAGGCACATTATTCATTTTAGAGCCCAGGAGAGGCTCCACGTAAGTGCTGCAGATTTGTGTTTAACAAGGCACAGTGGTGCCACAGCATCTCTCCAGTTGCCCAGCACTTAGTGGGCAACTGCAACGTTTAGGTTGTGGCCTCGGTGTTCTGGCTTGCGCAGCCTGCGCCGGCGCGCCCTGACTTTTCTGGACGCAGGGCGTCCTTGCCCCTATTAGGCCAGTTGGCCCAGGGACTGCCACAGATAGTGGCTAATGTGAGTTTTTGCACTATTGTACCTTTCCTGCACCTCTGAATGTGGTTATGCGTCATGTGCTTTGCTTTACACCTCTGAATGTTATGCATCATGTGTTTATGTGCTTAGACCCCTACAGGTATTGTGATACTTAGGTGGTTGTTTTCTCCCTAGTACAGGTGGTGCTAGTGAGGTCCTGATTCCCTGCGCAATATTTTCCTAAGGTGGTTAGGGTTGCGTAGGTGGTACTTACCTGATACCAGTAGTTACTGGTTGTGTGCTACATATGTTATTTTGTACTACAGTATTATTCCTATGTTCTAAGAGTGCTAATTCCGGACAGCGGTCCACGTGGCCCTGTCCCCTGTACATATAATCCCTTGTAAATTCTGCCCGTGCCTGTTGGCACATTGTAGAGTGTGTGTTTTTGTCTAATGTGTTGTGTATAATACAAAGGCTATTTTTATAGAATACCTTGTGTGGAGTTTCCTTTGTGGTGGGCCTTGGGTGTTGTTGCTGGGTGCGCGCGCAAACGCTTTACACATCGCCTCAGGGATAAGCCTGTCTGCTCGTGCCAAGCTACCAAGGGGGTGAGCAGGGGTTATCTTTGGCGTGTAACTTCCTTGCCCTGACTAGAGTGGTGGTTTCTGCCTGGCTTTGGCGCAAGCCTCAGCCAACCAGAAATCCCATTTCTAACAGGCTCCAACAGATCACAAAGGGTTTTCAGGGTGGCTCTATCCAGACGGCATTTCCGTATGATCGCAACATCCTCCATGTCCTCCAGCACCGTCAAGTGACGAATCAAATTTGGCCTCCTTTGAGATGATAGTGGACACATGTCAATGCAATACATCATGAGATGTGCACAGCATATCACGTTCTGGATGACACAACGACAACAATGACTGCCATCAATATTGAGTTACAGACCAGCTTACATGTAGTGACACCTTCAGCTATAAAAAGGGCACACCTGTGAAAGACAAGTACCTCAAACACCACCTTGGTCAATATGAATGCACATAGGGAGATGGCCACATTTCACATGGACACGCCTGGGAGTATAGCATCCAGCATATATGCAACAAATAAAACCCACTGTCTCATACCTAGCTGCTGTACCTGTCACACCTTAATGCATCATTACAACCTGGCACACATCCACCACACAATGGCCACCGTCGGCGCAGGAATGACGAATGTGTGCATGAGCAGACATGAGAGGCAATGCAAAATGGATCATCATTCATTAAGACGAGCATTGCTGTGATTGTCACTGCACCTCAACACATTGACATGTGTACACATTGTAGAGTCCAGAACAACACTGTCCTGCCCACCCAACCATCAAATCCATAAGTGACATGTGAGTGAGTACAGGCCAATCTACGAAATCACACACACAAACATGGCATGTGTAGACATCAGTGGAGTAAATGGAACATTGTCATTGTGTGCACAATGATGTGCCATTGACCATGTGGGCACTGTGCACTGTTGATGTTTGCCAGATGGCCATTGCGATTGTATGGCACCCATATCATGGTAGCTACCGCCTGGCCCCGGCGGTGTGTCACCAGTACCCCCATTCACACAAGTACAGTAGCGTTAGGCATGGAGACATGGGGAAATGGTGGTTGGCATGCTCCGCCACCCATATCACAGTAGCTACCGCCTGGCCCCGGCGGTGTGTCACCAGCACCCCCATTCACACAAGTGCGGTAGTGATAGGCATGGAGACATGGGGAAATGGCTGTGGGCATGCTCCGGCAGTCCATATCGCGGTAGCTACCGCCTGGCCCCGGCGGTGTGTCACCAGCACCTCCATTCACACAAGTGCGGTAGTGATAGGCATGGAGACATGGGGAAATGGCGGTTGGCATGCTCCGCCGCCTAAATCGCGGTGCCTCGTGTCAATGTATGGCACCCATATCGCGGTAGCTACCGCCTGGCCCCGGCGGTGTGTCCCTGCCATGGAGCTTGCCCTAGAGCCAATGGGAAGCTCAATAGCGGTGGCATGATGCAATTTTGAAAATCGCGGTAGGCGTGCTCCGCCACCGCGGGGCGGTCATTGGATGCCTTTGAAAGAGGCAGACCTGGACCACCAATTGCTGCAGCTTGGCACCTTTGAAACGACCCCAGGGGGCTATATAAGTGCTAAATTGAGCCTCACATTTCCACTGCTCCCAGAGCCTGCTGCCAGAGACCCCTCACCTGCTGCTGTCTCCAGGGACTGCTGCCAGAGACCCCTCACAGTCTGAGTGTTAGTTACCCTCACACACCTTTCTCTCACACAGGTGGTCCTGTACTGCACATTGTTACCCCCTGACTGTGTTGCTGACCATGGAAAGGTACAGTCGCACACATTCCCTGTGCAGCTTCTCATGGACTCAGTCAGCACCTTGGACTGGCCACTGGCCTTGTGTTTTGCCCCCTGCCTGTGCAGCTTCTCATGGACTCAGTCTGCACTTTGTCCTACCCACTGGCCTTGTCGTTCACTGCTGTGTGCCCCCTGCCTGTGCAGCTTCTCAAGGACTCAGTCTGCACTTTGTCCTGCCCACTGGCCTTGTCATTCACTGGTGTGTGCCCCCTGCCTGTGCAGCTTCTCATGGACTCAGTCTGTACTTTGTCCTGCCCACTGGCCTTGTCGTTCACTGCTGTGTGCCCCCTGCCTGTGCAGCTTCTCATGTACATGCTCTGAATGTTGTGCCTTGCTCTTCTCTTGTCATGGTGCCTATCTGTGCAATATGTGAATAAAGGCAGTTGCTCCTGTTGTCTATTTTGTCAATATCCTTACTGAATGAAGTTCTTTTGCTGTGTGTATATGGTTTACTGTGCCACATGCTCTGCATGCCATTTCAACAGGGTCAATGTTTGGGCTCACTTACTAATCAGTTTTCTGAGGTGACAGAGTCTTCAGTTCTTCATGAACCAGATACTTGTGGGGTCAATGGTGTAATTTTACAATGTGCAGTAGTTGTCATTTACTTGATTAGTTCATGTTGGCTATATTGTACACATGTCAGGTTGGGGGGCACTGCCGGCACAGAGTGGGTTTCTGCACACAGTTTTGCAGGCAGGCTGTCCAGGGTCATCATGTATGTGTGTTCTTCCTTTATGTGTGCCCAGTGGTGTATGTGTGTGGTCATCTTGTGATGGCCATTCATCCTAGTCCCATGGCTTACTTTCCATGTGCGCTCTTGGATGGTCATGTGGTATGCGGTGGGAAGGGGGTGAGTTTGTGGGAAGTGTTGATGTGTGCATGCCCCTGCAATGTGAACTACACACATGTGTCACCCATGAGTTGTATGCCTGTTGTTTTGATTGCTCAGCCCTGTGGATGTGGTTGTATGCACATGTGTGAGTTGTATGTAGTGCACTGTACAGTGTGTTGGTGTGTCCTTGCAGTTCTGTCTGACTCCTACTTGTTGTTTTTGTCACTTGTGATTATGCAGAGTATGTGACTGGCGAGTCAGTGTTGTGTTTTGTTGCACATCCATGTGTCTGGTGGCGGTTTGTGGGGACTGTGCAGACCTGCTGCTCCACACTGCCATTGTGTTTGTGTTTTCTCATGCCTTGCTGTCAGATGGTGCCATATTGCCTCCAGTGTGGAATGTTGTGTGTGTTGTCATGCCATCCCCTATCTGTGCTTCAGATGCCTACCCATTGTGGGTCTGCACTCCCTCTCTTTGTGTATGGTACACTCCTGCCATGTCCCCTACTGGCATGCAGTACACTTCACTTTGGTGTCAGCTGTCCCCTTGCTTTCCATGTGTATGTGCCTCCCCATCACTTCATTTGTGCCACTGTGCTTTGTGGAGCAGTTCTTTGTCCAGGGTCAATGTGTCACTCAGGGCATTTCCCCAATGGTTTGTATATGATGTGTTGGTGCTGTTTGTCAGTCATGGTTGCTCCTATGCAGTCCAACTGTGTGTGCTGCCCAGTCCTCTGGTCAAGTTGTTTCCACCTTTGTGTCCTGGACTTGTGCATCTGTTGGTGTTGTGTTGGATGTATGTGTGTTGGCTGTGGTATTGCTTCACTTCCTGGGTGTGCTGTTGTCTTTGTGCTGTGCTGTATGGTGTTGTGTGGGTTGCTGTTCTGTCACTGATGTTTGTGTGTGGCTGGTATGCCTGGTGTGCACACACTGCTTGTTGTGCATGCATTGCTGTGTGTGTCTGTTGCCTTGTCATTGCCTGGTGTGCATCCCCTGATGTCCTGCTGTGTTTGATGTGTGATTTGTGTGCCTGTGCATCTGTTGTTTGTTTGATGTGGCTGTGTTTTTCTGTGATGGTGCACTTCTTGTGTGTGTTGTGGTATGTTGTCTGTGCATTGTTTCTGAGTGATGATGTTGTGCCCTCCTGTTGTGTCTGTGCTCCCATTGCCTTTCCACAGTTTAGCTGCACAGGGCATGTCTGTTCTTGTTGTGGTTCTGTGTGTGTTTCTGTTGGGTCATGTTTGTGTGTTTTGGTTTTGTGCAGACATTTGTTGTGGCATCCCTGTGTGTGTGTGATGTTTGCGGCTACCCCCAGGGTGTGTGATTGTTTGTGTGTGTGTTGACTGGCAAGTATTGCCAGACTTCAGTGTGTTTGGCACTGGTGTTGTGTGCTGCTGGTGTGAGGGGGATATATGTGTGGATTCCTACTGGTTTTTGTCAGTCATGGCGTGTGTCAATGGTCCCTGTGTGTAGTGCTGCTGGTGTACTCCTTTGAAGTAGTCGTATAGATGTGTGGCTGTTCACAGTTTGACTTCAGGGCCTTCCTTTCATCCTTGTGCCTCTAAATGGTTTGCCTTGCTGTCTCCCTGTGTTGTTGCACTGTGATGTCTGTGGTTTGTCCTCACTGCCAGTACCAGCCATGTGTGCTTTGATGGTGTGAGGGTGTTGTTCTCTGTTCCTTGTCTTGCATGTACTGTACACATGCTTTTTGTGTGTCTCCTTGGCCTTCCATTTGTGTGCATCCCACTTTGGTTTTCCTATTTGTTGAGCTACATTGCTGTTGGCATGTGGGGTGTATATGTGTCTGTGTGTCAGTCTGTGGTATATATGTGTGACTAAGCAGGCTGTGTGTCCATTTGGATGTTTGTTCCTTGTATGTGTTCATTTGGAGCTTGTCCTCATTTTAGTTTCCCTGAGTGTGTTGTTGTGGTGGTGTGTGTGTTTCCCTGGCCCTGTGCTACTGTGATGTGTGTTATGTGTTCCTGTGCAGCCACTCCTGCAGTGTCTGTCTACATGATTGTTTGTTGTGTGGTGCAGGGTGTGTATTGACCTGACTTGTTGTTGTGCATGGGGTGCACAGGAGGGGCACATGGCATATGCCTTCATGGGGTGTACTAGTGTGTGGTGGGAGGGCGTGTGGCCCTGTGGTCTTTGTGCCCTGCCCATGCCTGGCACTGGCCCTGCCTTCTGCATTGTGTGCATGTATTTCCTTGTGTTCACCGCTGCGGTGATGTGACCGGGACATTGCTGCATGGTGGTGGTAGCTGTGTGTCCAGGATGCAGAGGGGTGACTTGGTGGCAGGTGGGTGATGTGTGGGTGCCCTTGTGGATGTGTCCCTGTCCCCACCAGGGTGTCTGATGTGGATTTGGACCCTTTGTCAGCCCATGTGTTGTGTTATTGCGTACCTGCGGCGGCGTCCGCGGCGGTCCATGAGTTCCTGGTGATGTAGCAGGTACAGCACCGGAAAGACATGTAGAGCGGGGTCCATGGCAGTCGTGACCGGGTGGTGTAGACCGGGACTCTGGTTTCACGCTCCGCTGTCGTGCTTCCGCCGTCTCTGGTTGGGCGGTTTCTCCACTGTGGTGCGTCTGCTTGTTTGGGTCATCCTAATTTGTGGAGCGGGGTGGATGTCATTCCGCACGGCGGAGAGTCTCCATTGGCTCCCACCGCCGCGGTGCCGGGCGCACCTTGATGGTGGTGCGCTGCAGTCAGGAAATGGGCTATGTTTGGCCATACTAATATGGCGGGTGTGAGGACCGCTGCTCGCGGGAGGAAAAATTCATTTTTCCGCACCGCCGGCACCACGGTGGTGCCACCGCCCGACATCCTAATGGACCCCTATGTGTCTTCAAATGAGTTAACCTGCTTACTGATGTACTGCAATGGCCAAACTATGTTATTAGTTTTTATTGCCCTAAGCTAGAAAAGTAACTAAAAAGTAACTAGAAAGTAATCCAAAGTAATTGCAAGTATTCTAAAGAGTTTACAACACATTTTCTCTACAGCAAAGTAACTTGTCTGCTTCTACAAAACCAGTACACACTGTATCTTGGGAAGTATCATTGTATTGAAAGTATCACTTAGCTGCTAATCAGTAAATCTTGGTTCTAGTAATAAAAATAACAAAGTAACTTTTTATACAAACAATTGGTCTGTATTCAGTCTTTGAGTGTGTGACATCATTTCTTTCCTGAGTCTGGTCTGCTCAACCACACTGCTTTAGCCCCTGCTATACCTCTAGGGATCCACTGGACTCTTTGCACACTATACCTTACTTTAGTATAGTATATGCAGAGCTAGCTTCCTACATACAGCACTTGAAGATATTTTTTTTATATAACTCCTATTTTAACCCTATTTGACGAATTGGAAAAAACAGGATTTTCTATTTTCCCAATGTGTTATGGGCCGTGACATGAAAATACAGGCCAAACAAGTAATACTTGCAAGGTGGCAACCTAGCAATTGATGATGAATGATGAAACAGATGGAGTCTCTGGAAAATCAGGTCTGAGTTAATAACATGCCTGTGAATACCTTAATCATATTGCTGCCTCGCATGTCCAAGCCTTTTCTGCTTTCATAAATAACAAACTTTTATAAATTTGCCCTAGTTCTATGTGCATTTAATATATTTCTCTTTTCAGCTTTTTTCTCAAACCCTATCATGTTCTGATCATTGCTACTATCTCAGGCGCTTTAAATACACCACATCTTTTTTAAGTAATTCTTGGTGAGAGACTACAATCCCCATGGAAATCTGTATTGAAATCCTATTGGGTTAGTCAATGCTGTTGACCCAATATAAATAGCAACATTCACCAGTTTTGGGTTATGAGAAAACCTGTCACTTTCATGATTATAAATCATATTTTGTTTTGATCAATGATACTAGTTCACGTTGTTTTAAAAGCTCAGAACTTAGGAGTCCCAGCTCCTACACAAGGTGAGAAATTGACCAATTTAATATTTGGCTTTATGTACTCTGAGGTGGTGGCACAGGAAAACTAGGTTCCATTGCTGGTGTGAAGGGTGATTTCTCACTCCAGACGGGGTCCGGCAGAACCACCACGAAGGGAGGCATAGGAATTGTGCCTCTATTGATCATTTGTGAAAACAATATACTTGCATTCAGCAAGAGGTGTTTTCAGCAGAGAGAAAAATACAAAAGTTGGGACCTACAAGGTCCGAGAGGAAGAAATGTGTTCAACGATGTGCAGATGCTCATTTGAACAAAGAGTGCATATGTTTTGGAAAGCAGACTCAGCACCAGGACTTTTCTGGGGGACGTGAAGACATGGAATGCTGAAGTATGTAACAATGGGGCCCTTCGTGAAGACCTTGTCTTTGAAGTCGTGTGTGCTGTCCTTCGTGGGGTTATTGTCTGGGCAGAGTATTGGGAGGAGAATTGGACAACTCTTCATTTGGGTCCTCTCTCTGACTAGTGAAGTAGGGGCTAGAGTATTTGGGTGAGATGGGAGTTGGGTAATTCCATATATTTTCATATTGAAGTGATTGTCGATGACAGTTGACCCCCCAACAATATATCGAGTTTGGATATTGTTGGTTGTTTTCATAGGTGTGTTAGTCCTTTCATTGTATACTTTCTTTTTACTCAATGATAACATATTGAGGGGGTTTTGATGAGTCTTTCTTTTAGGGAAGAAGGTCCTGTCATTGTATGCCCTGTGTCATTTTACTAGGGACACTGCCACAATGTGCTTTAAAACAAAATGCCTGCTAGAGATGCTAAAAACATTTTGGGAGAGAAGGACGGGTCCCTGAAAGTCGTTTTTCACCAGGATCCCCAAACACGTCTGACAAGCCTGCTCTGTAAAAAGATACGAGGTCAGCGATGGAAACTGATGTTATCACATCTATCAGCCACCTTTAACCCATCCACCATTCAATATCAAGGTAAATTATGGCACTATCCCTACATCAAAAGGCACAAAGTTCAAGCTCCCATTAGAAGATATCTAGGAGTCAAAGAAGTCCATCTACATTAGGTATAAGATATGTAACATTTTTATTTTTATGACACGTCCACATTGGACAGATGTTGTCAGTGTCAGTGTCTAAATAGTATTGATAGGCTTTGACCAGGTATTTTATTATTTTATTAGCTGGTATTGCTGAAATCAGTCCTCTCAACAACATTGACTGACTTGGGAGGCAACTTGCTTAAGTGGTACCCAGCAGGACAGGGAGAATGGCATTTCCTTTATTTCTTGGAACACAACAGAGTGGTTGGTGAATAGGATGAATGACTTGGATTATATATATTTCTTTTCAATTTTACATGATCGTGGTCCAAGAAACTCAGTTAGTAGATTCTTAGTTTAGGCAGGGGTTTAGCGCTTTTGTTGTATACGCATAAAAAACAGGATGGGGAGAATGTCCGGCAGACTTATGGTATGGTTGAGCATTATTGCTTTCTTGTAAACAACAATATGCCAATGATGATAAAGGTAGTGAACTCTAGCAAATTATGATGGCAGAACTATAGCATATTTTATGTGTATAATCAGCATTCGGGTCGCCTCAAATTGCCTCCCGCCTTCTCCAATTAATCTGTTACATTCGCTTTTGGAGGGGCCGAAAGGGAGAGTTTGTCAGAATATAAATGGTGGCCCTAGATTATGAGTGATTTTAATACCCACTACAGGTTGCTTGTTTCTTCTCCCACAAGCTTCTACCTACTGTTCCCTATATTTTACCATTTACACAGATTTAACTCCGCCAAGTAAGGAGGGACAACAACTAATGGATATTCGATTCAACATGGGCTGAGACCAACGCCGATCAGATTTTTTTCAGATACTTCAGTGATTTTTACCTTTCATAGAAATCATTATAGAAGTGCGCTAGGTTTCATCATAGCTTTTGCAAAGAACTAGTCCAAAATAAGGGATTTCTGTTTTATGAAAAGGGCGGAATGTGGCCATCCTTGGTGATTACTTTCTGTATGATGTTAATGTCAACAGTCCGATAATAGAGCTACATACCTCATGGTCAGATGTGCTTGTGAGAGCTACTAGCAGTAGGTGCCAAAATAGGTGGACCAATATTGACCTCGTATATGTACCCTTTTATTATTGATACTGATCAAATAATCCCTTTTTTGAACAATTGAGCAAAACTGCAATGGTGGCTCCTCAGATAAGGCGTAGGAGCATTGCACCACTGCTTCTAAGCAGTGAAACTAATGAAAAAATAAAATGAGAACAACTGAATGTTATTATCATTTTATTTGTTCCTGCTTTGTGGGCGGGGCTTCTCTGCTCTCAGAGCAGGGTAGAGGAGGAGAGGTTTGCCCACTCCAAGTGTGCATGAATGTTTGGCTGCCCCAAGTAGTCATGTGCACTTAGCATCTTCTCTACGCAGGGTGCATTACAGCCTATGTGGAGAACATGCCCAAACCCCCATTCCCTGGCTGAGCGCCGAACCAAGGCGCTCCGACCAATCACAACGCTGCATTGCAGCATTGTGTTTGGTCAGCAGAGCCTGGGTGCTTCCTGATTCCTGTTCCGGCCGAATCCTGACATGGAGGAAGGACTGGAACGCAGTGGTGATAAGGTAAGTTTCATTATTATTTTGTTTGGTACATTCCCCCTTCCCCCCGCCCGCCACCCCCAATCCATACCTGACGCCATTGGAAAACTGAGTGAACACAAAAGGAGAATGCTCTCTCACTATGATAAAATCTATGGGATCTATCTTTCTATGTCAGCCCGTAAGGGGAAGATTGCTTCATCAGATTGGTGTGATACTTGTTGAAGAGAAAGTAAGAAGAGGTTCATTGCTTTTGTCATGTGTAATTCAAGTATAGGGTCTTCTGTGGATTCAGACTGGCAGTGGTCAGGAACTCGTATATGAATGGATTTAAAAAAAATTAAAAAATTAAGGAGACAAAGTAAAATGTTTATTGGGATGATCCTTAAGCAAAAGTGGATTCATTCTCAGCACAAGATAACAGCATATATCAAGCTTTAGATTTACAGCGGACAGGATAAACAGGCATCCAGAAGGACAGATTATATTACACCATAGGCACTTCCTTACAAAGTTGGTTATATTCTGAATACTTTCGAATGCTTGGATGATTACATTCATGAGCTGATTTTGGGAAAATTACCCTCTTCATATAAATCCACCGTCGATAACCCTCAGAAGAAAAATGTACTGTTTCCATTATTCTCAATTATCTTTTTTCAGCTGCATGTTTGTTGTTTTCTGTTTATCGTCAGCTTTATTAATTTGAATATTAGACTCATCCTGCTTGTGTCCAGTTTCCTTGTTATTTTGTTGTACAATACCGTCCACTTTTAGAGAGATTTGACTTAATTGTTTTTCCAGTTCAGCAGAATGCTTCACCATCTTTTGATATTCGTGTTGTGTGACCAGGGCAGAGTTCAGATTATCATCTTCTAACAAACTTGCCTCTGCCGTTTTGGATTCCTGAGGACACTCTGTGAAACTTTGTCCACGCCTCGCGGAACCCGCTGCGCGGGTCCCGCTTCGCAGAGGGGCGCTTTCCTGGGCTGAAGCTGCTGCGGGGGTACACCAGGGGCCGAGGGCTGCGAGCAAGAGGGCTGGGACTCCATTTCCCAGGAGCCCCAGCAACCCGCGCCCGCTCCACCTGGGCTGCTCTCCCTCCCCGCCCCGCCCCCAACGACCAGGTGAATTAAATACCGGCTTGCCCTGCAGTTCGTGGGACCTTCTAACAAACTTGCCTCTGCCGTTTTGGATTCCTGAGGACACTCTGTGAAACTTTGTCCACGCCTCGCGGAACCCGCTGCGCGGGTCCCGCTTCGCAGAGGGGCGCTTTCCTGGGCTGAAGCTGCTGCGGGGGTACACCAGGGGCCGAGGGCTGCGAGCAAGAGGGCTGGGACTCCATTTCCCAGGAGCCCCAGCAACCCGCGCCCGCTCCACCTGGGCTGCTCTCCCTCCCCGCCCCGCCCCCAACGACCTGCCCACCTCCACCACAGCTATAAACTAACGCGTGAGTACCGCTGCGCGGGAGCGCGCGGGAGCTCGCCGGGAGAAGCCCAGGACAAGGGCGGGACCGTCTGTGGCCGTCAGGGGCCAAAGGAGGCCGGGCTGGGCCATACCCCTTATCCTTTCCACCCAAACTCTGGTTGAACTCTGCTTGTGCATAAGGTGATGCCCTCACCTGCAGCACGTGAAACTCCAGCAAGGGAGGGGGGTAGCAATACTGCGATGCTGGACAATTACTTCAAACCCGCCAAAGGAGATGGGGGCAAAGAAAACTCCCTAGAGAGACGTAGGGCGGACCGTCGGCGATCCATTGAATCAATGAAGAGTAGACCCCTGACTGAAATTATCCCGTATCCTATCTCTCAAGAGGAGGGTACTCCCCCCAATAGCTTGAATCCGACGACCCTTGAGGACTTCCCCCTCTTACTTCGGGAAATCCCAAGCACCCCTGGCATGCTGCCTGAAAAAGTCGCAGACACAACTCCACTCTTGTCATCTGACACTCCAGTTAACCTGGTTATCCAAATCTCCCCCCTCGAATATAAATAAGAAGAGCAAGCCAAAGCAAAGTGTTGTGGTGGAGATGCACATGCCTCCACCTAGCAAACGCAGTAGGAAGTCCATGGGGGGGCGGGGGAAAACCAAACTATCTCACCTAGATTTTGGCAAAAAACATAAAAATGCACTCCAATCTGGGAAGGACAATGAGACTGCGCCTATCGCTGTCCCCCCCAAAGATCAAAGCTCCAACACAGCTGCTATTAACAGCGATCCAGTGGCCAACACATCCAACACAAACCCCCCTCTCACATCTATAGGGAGTATAGAATTCTTATTTCGTTCCCTCTTGCAGCCTATTAGTGACAGCCTGAAAAAGGTTGAGATAAGGCTGACTATACTAGAGACATCCCTAAATACCTTAGTTAGTAAGCAATCCAAGAATGTGGGACCTCATCTCCCTGTAGGAAACGCCCCTAAAACAGGAGCTTTACAGGGTACCAACATAGTCCCCTCCCGGGGTGCTCCTACTTCTCCCCCCCTGCAGCAACTAATGGCTATTCCAGTCCAGCCACCGCGTAATAATCCAATTTATAGGCCTTTACAACCAACAGACTCTGCCCCCCAAAGCTCTCAGACAGGGACCAATGATGGCCTTCCCGAAGCTGGAAGCACCCTCCTTCTTCCCCCGGGGCGACCAGTCCCAAGACCACGGAGACCAGATCTGCCGCCAGAAGCTAATAATCTAACGGTGGTGTTAGCAGGTGCTCCTCAACTAAGAACTGGCGAAAATGAAGATTACCAATCCCTAAAGAAAAAGGTGATCAAGTGGCTAAATTGGAACCGACCCTTACCATCTCATTTTAACAACGAGATTATTATGGTTAGAAGGGTCCCTTGGCTAGGGAAGACCAGAAAAACAATAATAGGGGACTGCATTCTGGTAACTTTTAAAGATCCGGGCACCGTTTTGCATATTTGTGAAGGAGTAAATCGTTCATTGGATTCCACCATCCAGACCCGCCCAGTATCCTTTTTCTTCCCTCCTATTCGCATGCACTATGCTCCTCTGCATGACGAATGGATAAGGGTGGAACGTAGACGCGGACACAAAGCTTATGCACAGCACCCTAACTTCCAAGTGCCTGATACACCCTATTTCCACTTCAATCGTTTTAACTGCTTGAACAGCTTGGATGGGGTTGACTGACTCTCTGCTCACAGCCCAGTGACTCTGGATAATGGCACCGACGGATTTCCTGATCCATCCCCCCCGATCGCTGGTAAAATCCCTGGTCTATTGAATGTCACGGTGACCCCGGACAATGGCTCTTGCAGACCCTCTGATCCACTCGCCCGTAGTGCTGGCAATGTTACCGAACTATTAAATGGTCCAGAGCTCCTGGATAATGGCCCCTGCAGTCTCCCTGAGCCATCTGCCCCCACCGTCGGTAATGTCCCAGAACTATTGATCGAAGCGGCACCTGTAACCATCTCCTCCAACCCTTCTGGCACGGCAACTGACACCTCCGAACACCTAAGGCTAATCTGCTGGAATGTTGCTGGACTGGCCAACAAACTGGGTGACCCGGACTGGGTAAATTACATCGAGACTGGAGATGTATGTATGTTCCAGGAAACCTGGGCTAGAGAGAATTATGGTCATCAAGGCTACATGTCCTTTTCCATCCCAGCTAGGTGGGAAGGCAAGGGCCGTCCGTCAGGGGGGCTGACGATCTGGGTTGCATCTCATCTAGGCTGCACGGCAACACGGCTGCCGGCTAACTCAGAAGACATTCTTGTGGTTTCATTATCCTGGCCTAACCAAGCCAAACTTGTGTTAATTAACATCTATTCTAGGCCAGTGGGAATTGCAAAGGAATCACCGACCATAAATGAACTCACGAACTTTATATCTGAACTACCGAGTGATTCATTTTATGTGGTGGGAGGGGATTTTAATTCTCATTTTGAGCCACTTCCTGGTCTTTTGGAGGGGTTCTCATCGGAAGAAGAGGCCAGATGGGCAGTCCCCCCAGTGGAAGCTCCCCCCCCGAAGGCTTGGACCCCACTTGCATTACAAATCACAGCTCTAACCCTAAAGTTCGGAATCAGAGCCTGTAACGGGCGAATGAAATCAGATATACCCAGTAAAACCACCTACAACAGACTGGGAAGAGAGTCCCGCCTGGATTATGTCCTGGCCCAAATAGTGAAGTGGCCGACCATTCAGGATTTTAGGGTTATGGAACGGTCAGATAGCGACCATAATGCGCTCGAGCTCGACCTGGTCACCCCTGGCCCTCAAGCTCCTGTGACCAATGTAGAAGGGAACAAACCTGCGCTTCTCCTGGAAAATAGTAGGAGAAGAATCAGGTGGGAGCACTTGGTTACAAGTAAGAACAAACTCCCCATGCTCTATGATGGGATAACTCCCATCTTGGAAACTGTGGGGAGTTTGGACAACGAGGCAAGCAATAATGATTCCCGGGCTAAATTGTACAAGGCTCATGAGGACCTTATAAAGGCTGCGGCCCCTCATCTCTCTAGTAGCTCACGAAAACCTAGACAGGGGCGACAAGGCAAAACAACATGGTATAGTCCGGCATGCAGAAGGGCAAAAGCAGAACTCCTCAGACTTATTAAGGAGGGACTAGGGGGGGATAGCCTAAGACAAAGCAGGCGGGCTTACAAGAAACTAGTTACCCACGCTAAGGCCGAGTGGGAGGAAAATCAGTGGGAAGAACTTAGCAAGGCCCTAGCGACCCAAAACCAACGTCTGTTCTGGAGGATAGTGAATGGGGGGTCGGGGCATCTTCAATCGGCAATAGAGCCCAATATTGCCCCAGGGGTGTGGCAGGCTCACTTTCAGTCTCTTTACAGTTCTGAGCCGGGAGAATCTCCTACTGTCACCGAGGTTGGTTGGCCAGGCTATGAAGGAGAGCTGATAACGCTGGGTGAGGTCACCGCTGCCATCTCAGGTCTTGCTTCTGGAAAGGCGCCAGGACTGGATGGCTTACCTGGGGATATGTTCAAACAGGAGCCCATTGTATGGGCCCCCTACCTTACTGCCCTTTTCAATGGAGTTCTAAGCGGCATGGAAATCCCTGGTACTTGGCTGGGGGCAGAGGTGGTCCCTATCTTTAAAAAGGGCTCGCCTCTCCTCCCGGCCAACTACAGACCCATCAGCTTAATCGACGTAGCACAGAAGCTGTTTGGCAGGGTTTTGCTGAATCGCCTCCAGGATTGGATGGAAGAGGTGGGTGCCCTTAGTCCCTATCAGGCGGGATTTAGGAAGGGGGTATCCACAGTGGACCAGGCTTTTAGGTTGAATCTCATCTATTGGAGGGCAGCAATATTCGAGGGCGGCAGTCTGTACACAATTTTTGTGGACTTACGGGCCGCCTTCGATCTGGTGCCCAGGGGAAAACTCTGGAGCGTCTTGGCAGAGATGGGCGTCCCCCCGGACATCCTAGTAATCTTACAGAGGCTTCACCATAATAATTATGCCCGAGTGAGGTGTGGGAGGTCGGGGGAATTGACCGATAGATTCCCCGTTGACCGAGGGGTAAGGCAGGGTTGTGTGTTGGCACCGACCCTGTTTTGCCTCTTCGTCAACGGGGTAATCGCCCACCTAAATGCCACCGATTATACTGACGCCCCCAAACTTAATGGCAGCAGGGTGCCCGCAATCATGTTTGCGGACGACACCCTGCTGCTATCTAAAACCCCCATGGGGATACAGAGGATCCTTGATTCATTTGTAGCCTTCTGTACGGACAGAGGGCTAGAAATCAATGCGGCCAAAACTAAATTCATGGTTTTAAATCCGAGCCAAAAATTGCGGCCGAATCCGCAATTGGGAGTAGCACGGCTCGAGAGGGTTGTCACCTTTGAATATCTAGGTGTGACTCTCAATGAAACCATGACTTAGGGATCCCACCAGATTAGGGCGAACCTCAAACTTACACAAATTACTGGGGGTATCGCCCGGATGATGACCGGCTCCTCATACCGCCCGCTGGGGGCCCTAATTCAGATATACAAGGCCCAGGCCAGGGGAGCGATCATGTATGGGGCGGAACTGTGGGGACACACACCATGCCATAGCCTGTCATTAATAGAAAACAAGTTTATAAGACAGATAACCGCGCTTCCCCCCAGTACCCCGCTCCTCCCCTTGAGGCTTGACCTCGGTCTACGACCATTATCTGATGAAATAAGCCTGAGACCAATAGCCTTCTGGCGTAGGTTGTGGAGCAGTAATGATCTTGCAGCATACAGGGCGGAACTGGCAGAATTATTGAACCACCCAAAAGCGCTCCGTATCCCTTGGGTCAAAAACATCCAATCCACCTGCATGGAACTAGGGCTCCCCGACTTATGGACTGACCCTGCGAATGCCGCACTGAATATCTCTAAAAGGTCCCTGACTAACGTATACCACGAACGCAAATTAGCCAGGGCCCGAGTTACCCAGGCAGAAGGGTCTCTATCCTCTGTGTTTTTGCAAAGCAAGGACCTTTATAGGTTTGAGAGGGCATTGGATCCTATCTTTCCGGTACTTGCTAGGAAGCTGTTTCTCCAATGGAGATACGGCTCACTGCCCTTTCGGTCCTTTACAAGTACTTGGTCATCGCCCCCCACTACGACGCAGTGCCCGGCTTGTGATGCCTTGGAGGAAACCGATTTACACGTGGCCTTCTTCTGCCCAGCCTACAGGGCAGCGCGGAAATACTGGCTTCTTCCCTTGATTAGGAATATGGGCGGCAGGGAATATGCTCCAATGTATAGGATTTTAAAATCTGATCTCTCTGGTCCAACTGTCCTCGCATTATCAAAATTTCTTACTAATGTTTGGCATACGCGCAACCGCATTTTAAAGGTGTTGGGTCCCCCTTAAAATTTTAGATGCACAGTTTTTATTGTATTTTTAACATATGTACTTCCAATGTTTTAATGTTTGGATTTATTGTGATTGTATATGTGTATTGTTTTTCTTTTATGGCCAAATGGCCGAAATAAAGATTGGAAAGATTATCATCCTGGTTGGAGTAATAGTTTCGCCAAAGTCTTTCTTTCAATTTTTGTCGCTTTGCCAGAGCTGTCTCTTTACCATCCAAGTCATATTTTGTAAACTTCCTATTACCGCCTGGATGTTTACATTTATTGGTTGCACTTGCAGCAGAGAACACTGGCGTGATTCCATACCCTTTCACGTCTTCTTCAACCGGATCAAAATGTACATTTCCTGGAATGTTTTCCGCTGTTGCCTTTTTGAGTTTCAGTTTCACCAGTGCTCTTTCATAACTCTGCCTAATAAGGTGTAAAAAAGGGCGTGGTCTCCGCACACCTCTCTGCAACGCAGCTCTGTGGGGCATACTGGAGGTACCTGGTGGACTAGTTGGCCCCCAGGGACCCTCCGTATTCAAGGGGAATTCATTCCTCACCTTACAACACGCCAGGGGGCGCATTTGCTAAGTGCTGCAGGGAGGGGGCGGTGCCTCTGGCGCAATGCCAGCTTTTTGTTTAATTTACTTTTTTAAGAAGGGGGGGCTGTGTGGCCCCCCCTTCTTTTACAATATTTGAGGCCCTGGAGACCCCATGCCCCAGGACCTGACCAATTTAGGCCCCTTGACCCCATCAACGGGGCATGGCCAGAAACATTTTTTTTTTTTTTTTTTTAATGGCGGGGGCTGCGTGGCCCCCCTCCTGAGGCTTTTATCTGCCCTGGGAACCCCATCCCCCGGGGCATTGCCTTTTTTTTTTTAACACAGGAGGGGGCCATGTGGCACCCCTCTCTGGCCACTTCTGGCCCCAGGGACCCCATTCCCTGGGGCCGGCCCTTTCCGTTGGGGACCGTGGGGGGACCCCCAATGCCCCCACAGTCCTGCCAGCTCCCTGCCTCCTGCGGGAGCCGGCATTGCTTTTGAGCAAGGGGAGCTGCTGACATGCAGCTCCCCTTGCTCAAAAGCAATTCTGCTTTGCTTCCTTGAAGCAAGAGCAGGTTTCCTGCTCTCGCTTTAAGGAAGCAAAGCAACGTTTGCTATGGCACGGCGGAAGCTGCATGGCTCCCGCCCTGCCATAGCAAACAGCAGTGTCCCGGGGGTGGGCATCCCGGGACACTGCAGGAGCCGGTCCTAGGGGGTGGCGGTCCCCAGGGCCATCAAGGGCTCCTGGAGGGAGCTATGCGGCCCCCCCTCCCTCTATCTTAAAGCCCCTAAGAGGTGGTGGTCCCTGGGGCCCGAGGGTCAGCAACGGACCCCCGTATTTAAATATTAAGTGCCCCAGGGAGGTGGTGGTCCCTGGGGCAGTGTGGGGGTTGGCGAGGACCCCCACCCCTTTTCATCAAGGCCCCGGGGAGGTGGCGGTCCCCGCGGCTTCGGGGGCCGTTTTGCCCCCATACAATGAAATAAGCCCCTGAGAGGTGGCGGTCCCCGGGGATGTGGGGGACCCCATGGGCCCCGCACATTAATTGCTGAGTACCCCCGGGACCTAACCCACCCAGGGGCTTTTTGAAAACAAAGCACGTGCTTCATTATTTTTTTTTCACTGCAAGAGTCGTGACCCCTAACGTGACTTCTGCCTTTTTTGGCCCTGGGGGTCCTTGAGGGACCCCCTGAGCAGGCCTAGGGGGTCAGGGTGTTTCTACCCTGCCCCTTTTCTTCTTTATCATGTTTTTTTCTGAATCCTTGTGACTCAGTTACCGTCACAAGATGGCTGCCAACACTTCCTGGTTTGGAGTATTGGCAGCCAATCGGAGTGAAGCTCGTGCCCGGGAGGGTTCGCGACCCCTTCTCAGTGCTCAGATACATACATTTTTTCTTTCTTTAGTTTCTCCGCAACTGCTGAACGGATTTACACCATTTAACAAAAAGGGCTCTTTCTGAACCAAGGGCTACCTTTTTGCCAAATTTGGTGTGATTCCGTTCTGCAGTTCCGGCTGTAGCTTTGTCTAAAGTTTCCTATGTAAATTAACATGGGGAAAATGCGTTTTGGAACCCCCTGCTTTTTCTCGGCCCCAGCTTGAGGTATCACCCCGAAACTTTCAAGACAGGAGCTCACCGGAGCGCCCCACTAGTTTTGATAATTTTGCAAAGATTCGTCAAACGATGCCAAAGTTATTGGGAAAACAAAAAACGCTTTTCCTATGGAAACTAGGTCCTAACTATAACTAACTACTGGCTGCTGAAATTAAAGAGCGGGAGGAAGCCGCCTCATCGATCTTCTGTGACAAAGCAATAACGTTCACCAAATCCTCAGCAGTCGTTGCAGGCGCCAAGACTACGGATGTAGTGGCGCGACTAAAACGCCTGGAGAAATTAAAGCGCACAGAGGTTTCCAAGTGGTGGGAAGCTAAATCATTGCGCTGCTATTTGGAAGCCAAGAGAATACCAAGAGGGCTTCGTATTTTGGTAGCGCCTACCTATGAGGACCCCAACCCGAACATGTTGAGAGAGTGGTCTGACAACAGTCAGGAGTCTTCTAGCAAAATGCTTGCAATCCTCATAAAGTACGCGGAGATTAATCGTGCCAAAATTCTTGAAGAAATCGATCAGATTTTGGACATGTTAAGCAGAGAGGCTGACCAGGATTTGGTGCTCAAATTCAAGACCGAAATGCAAGAAAGAATGTCAAAGCTAGAAGCATCAATTAAGGAAAGAAAGGCACAGAAGTTTCAGCGTGATAAGAACGATTACGATCGGGGGCAAATTTATACCTTTGCAAAGAAATTTGAAAGTATGAGGAACCTTAGAATGAATGCAACCACATCTACAGGTCAAGCTTATCTATCGGAGCATGAACTCGACACGGATGCAGAGGAAGGGTCCGGCAACCCTATGGGAGCACCTATTTCTTCTGTTGTCGACGAGTTTGATTTTTTAAGGGAGGAGAGACGCTTCAACTTACGCCCAAGACCCCCTGCAAACAGCAGAGCACAAAGAGCAAGAGGCAGAGGGGGAAGAGGCGCAAAGGCTCTAAACTTCACCAACGACAAAGAGAAGCCCAAATCCAAACCAAAGAAGTAATTGCACCCAATGAAACCGCAATTATCAATCTCACTGACATTGTGCTCTCTGAGAAGGAAAAGAACAAACTACAACTTGGTTTATCATACTGTCCTCAAATTGACATGGACTATGTAACAACGAGGGTGGACCTATTCAAATTTGTTAGGGCTTTGAAACTTAAAAAGTTTTTTGCTGTGGCGCCGACTAAACCTGTGTCATCTGTGTATTCGGCCACACAAGTGCAATTTGAAAATCTGGGTGTGGATGATATGAACCTTATGCTTGAGCTACACCAAATGAGCAACCCGGACGACTGTATTGCAGGTTCCAGTGATATTCCAGATACGAACAACACCAATGAATTAATGACTACTCTGGCACACAAGGAGGGTATTGATATGAGTATTGAAACATTAACCAATTTCAAACCTGTTTCTAAGTTTACCCCCATAACAGCAAGAGATTCAGTAGATGTATTTAACGATCTAGTTACCAATGAAGTTAAAAATCTCTGTGAATCATTAAAGAAAAAGAGGAATGCATTTACCCAACAGTCTAAAGACTATTACAATCTGGTTGATAAATTGAACAGGGATAATGAGTGCATTGTCCGCAACGCGGACAAAGGGGGCAATGTGGTCCTCTGGGGCAAACAGCAGTACTTAACAAAGGCCTATAAACAACTTAATAATAGGGCGAATTATGTTAAGGTAAAAAACAATGTCCTGCATGAGTGTTATTCCTCTTTTAATAACTTGTTGGTTGACTGGACCCGTCAGGGCATACTAAGTAAAAATGAAATGTCTTTTCTCAAAATAGATTGTCCTACTACTCCGGTCTTTTACCTTATACCTAAGGTCCACAAAGACTTGTTGAATCCTCCCGGCCGGCCTATCATCTCGGCCATAGGGAGTGCTTTTGAGCATACTTCAAAATTTGTTGATTCTTTTTTGTGTCCACTTGTCAAGGCTCTCCCATCATTTATCTTAGACACGAGTGATTTCTTACGCAAGGTATATGATGTCCCTTGGGAGTCTGATTTCCTGTTGATAACCATTGATGCAACGACTCTGTATACTACCATACGCCACAAGGATGGTATCAATGCATGTAAATATTTTTTGGGTACCCGTCTGGCAAAATACTGGCACCATACACAAATGCTACTCAAGATGATCACCATCTGTCTAGAGAATAATTTCTTTTTGTTCAATGGGGAGCTGTACCATCAGATATGCGGGACGGCGATGGGCACCTGCTTCGCCCCCAGCTATGCTAATTTGCATATGGGCTGGTGGGAGGAGCAGGTGGTCCAAACGCGTTGGCATACAGAGTGGCAAAGCAATGTTATGCACTGGAGTCGTTACATCGATGACCTTTTTATTATTTGGAAGGGTACAATGAAGAGTGCACAGGACTTTGTCAAAGAATTGCAAACGAATGATTTGAACCTGAAACTAACTAGTACCATTAGTGCTTCTGAAATTAATTTTCTGGACCTAACGGTCTTTGCAAGTGAAGGCAAATTACAAACCAAACTGTATCGGAAGCCTACGGATGGGAATACGTTATTACACGCCACAAGTTTTCATCCGGCTAAACTAGTAAAGAGCATTCCCTATGGGGAATGTCTCAGAGCTATGCAAAACTGCAGTAGTGAGCATGATTTGGATAAAGAGCTTTTATGTCTCAAATCCTGCTTTCGAGCTAGAGGATACTCTGAAGGATGCTTGAATCAAGCTGTCCTAAAAGTCAAAAAGACCAATAGAGAACATTTACTTTTTAATAAAGTCAAAAAGCACACCAATGTCTCACAATCCGATTCGAATCAATGTAGATTTATCACAACCTACAATAAACAACAGGATGAATTAAGGACCATTTTTAACAGACATTGGCACATTATTCGCAGTGATCCTGTGCTGGGTAAACTTGTACAAAGGAGGCCCCAATTCACTTTTAGAAAAGCAAGATCTCTACAGCAAGCTCTTGTCAGGAACATGCTACCGAGCAGCACTCAAAAGAAACCGTCTGGCCTATGGTTAAGCAGAAGGGATGGGTTCATCAAATGTCTTAAATGTAAGGCATGTGCATTTGGGAAAAATACTACCTGCTTTCCAGCAGGTTTTTCTCACAAGGAGATACAACAAATCAAGGGCCAATACTCGTGCAAGACGGAATATGCAATTTACGTGCTACAATGCCCATGTGGCTTAAAGTACGTAGGTTCTACCATCTTGCCTGTCCACAGAGAGTGCTGCAGCATTTACGGGTCATTAAAAACGGGGATAAAACCTACCCCGTGGCCCGCCATTTTGACAAGTACCACAACAGGCTTGCTGAGGGCTTGTCCTAATTTGTCATAGATGCCGTCCCAATGAGCAGTCGGGGTGGGAATCGTGAGAAGAAATTACGCAAGTTAGAGTCTTGCTATATCATTAGATTAAATACCAAAACTCCGAATGGCCTTAACATGGAAGAAGACTTACATACACATTTGTAGGCTCCTCTCGCTCTTTATATTTTATGGTTTTAGGGTTTTATTTTACAATTTTGTTTTGATTTGGTCACTTATTTTGGACAATGAGTGTTATATACAGACCGGCGTGCATAAATTTTGGTGTGCATTTTGCCCACTTGGGCGGCACTCTCCTGTTTGTTTGTGTGTTCAAAATTGTATACTAGCTTATCTTAGGCTTAATAGATGCTTTGAATATCTGATCACTTGATCAATTCAATGTCAATGCCCATGGAACTCAGGTCTATCGCGTATTTATATGGTCGATAGTAATGGGCGAATAATCAGTAACGGCACCACTAGAGTGTGAAGTTAAGTTATTTTTTGTGAACAAAACACTGGTCGTGCTTATGCACATATTGAATGTAATTTAATTTAAAAACACGCAAAGGTCATTGATGTTGTTTTATTTTCAACAGCTGTAATGTACTGTGTTTATTTACGATTTGGGATTTTCCGAATGGAATGATGCACCTTTCAAACTACGAGTCTGTTGTCCAGTTCTATTATTGTAGTTTCACCATGTGACTTGATCACATTCACAGTGTTAAATAGTCACGAAAACTTTATCAATTTGCTAGTGAACAAGCCTGCAGGACAGGCGAAACGCGTCTAGCATTTTCAGCTGACATTAAAATCATTTTGCACAGACACGGCGTCGACTGCTTTTTCTTGGAGAAGTTTGGCCAATTATTGGGACCGTGTTTGGGAGGTCCTTCGTCGACGCGCCCTTTGTTCTGGAGGCAACGGGTGCTCCCATTCACTTGTGGAACATATATATATATATATATATATTCACTGAAAAAAACATAGGTTTCAGGGACGTTATAGTTATAGTTAGTCAGACATTTGACATTAAAACCAGAGAAATTCGCCTGTTATAGTTAGTTGAGCTAACTATAACTTGTGCGCCCACAATACACTGCTGATGATGTCACATATTACATCACTCATGACATGGTCAGTGACATCACTGATGACATCACTGATGACATCTCAAATTACATCACTCATGACATCATCCAGTGAATGTGTGTTTCTATAAAATGTAAATATGTTTTATATATATATGCCAAGGTGTATTGAAGAATGAATGCATTTACAAGTGCCCAAAGGAATTATTTCGTATGTGTGTGACTGACTGTATAAGTGAGTGATTGAACGTGTCTTACTGAATGCATGAGTTAGTGACTAAACTGTGTAAAAGTCTATATTAGTCTCTCCATTGGTGTGTAAGCAGCTGCATGTGTTGCTGAATATCTACATGAGTGTCTATATAGGTTATTGATTTGTTGTCTGAGTATCTGTATGGGTCCCTGAGTGTCTGTTTGGGTGGGTGTATGAGTCTGTGCATAGATGTCTGAGTGGGTGATTCAGTGGTTGTATGGATTAAAAAGTGCATCTGGAAAGGGCTGTATGGGTGAGTTATTGTATCTATTGGTGTGTTGGTGAGTGAATAAATGTCTCAATGGTATATCTGTGACTAACTACATATGTTTTAAGCCACTATATGTGAGTGTTGGAGTATATTAATGAGTATACGTGAGACTAAGTTATTTCAAGAGTGGGTGTATGAATAAGTGTCTGCTTCTATCAGTGATTGTATAAGACAGTAAATATGTGTTGGTATCTGTATAAATAAGTGATGTGGTATGTCTAAAAATAACTAATTTGTTGTGTATAACTGAATACATGATTAAATGGGTATGTGATTCATTCTGTGCATTACTGACTAGGGTGTGTGAGTAACTCTATGGATGAGTGGCAGCATGTGACTGCATGTATAGATGTATGAGTGCATATTATAGTCCTCTATTGATGAGTAACTACATGTATAAGTGACTGGATGTGTGTGTAGACCTAGGAAATAGTGAGTGCTATGTAGTAGAGGGCATTCTTCTGTGTATGGTTTCAAAAATAGTAGTCAGCATTTTACAATGCGTGTATCAAAGTTTATATTAGAGCATCAGTATGTGCATCAGATTGTCAAGTGGATGATGTCATGAGTGATGTCATGAGTGATGTCATTTGAGATGTCATCAGTGATGTCATTGACCATGTCATGAGTGATGTAATATGTCAGCAGTGCATTGCGGGCGCGCGAGTTATAGTTAGCTCAACTAACTATAACAGGCGAATTTCTCTGGTTTTATATAAGTCAAATGTCCAACTAACTATAACGTCCCTGAAACCTATGGTTTTTTCAGTGAATTTCTAAGGTTTTTTAAATGCTAATTCCCAACTATAATGTCTGTAAAACCTATGGTTTTTTCAGTGAATTTCGAAAGTTTTTTAAATGCTAATTTCAAAGTATAACGTCTCTGAAACCTATTGTTTTTTTCAATGAATTTCAAAGGTTTTTTAAGTATCGAAATACTATTTTTTCTAACTTTTCAACTACATAAAATAAACTGCAAAAGTACTATGTAACATAATACATTTCACAAATTACAACGAGTTTTTAAATAAAACAAAACAATTTAACATTCAGATAACAATTTTTCTCCCTTTTTTTGCTGTCATCAGCTACTACTTAACTTTACTATTCACAGTGATGCCAGTGTAGTTTCATCATAAACAGCAGGGAAAAAAAAACAATCAACTAGATTGTTAAAACAAACAAAAACCCTAATTCTCTCAAATATAATACAAAATCAACACAAGTAACACATCCAATAGTACTTCAAATGTTCAAAGCTTACCTTTTTCTTCATAGATTGTCTGCAAATGTACCTAATACGCCAGATAATGTATCAAAAGTTTCGCTTTGAAAGCATCCAGTATGAATTCCTTCAAGATCTTACGTAGTTTCTCTGCACAATTTTTCCAATATACCACATAGTGTATCAAAAGTTTCGCTTTGAAAGCATCCCGTATGAATTCCTTAAAGATCTTACATAGTTTCTCTGCACAATTTTCCCAATACTCCAGATAATGTATCAAAAATTTCGCTTTGAAATCATCCAGTATGAATTCCTTAAAGATCTATACACCTTCCCATTAAAGACGAATAGTGTATCTAAAATCTTTGTTTCAGAAAAATTAAGTATGAGTTGGGTAATTCATAAGGCAATCTCGGTTTCATTTACAAGTGTGTATCATTACAGTGACTCCAACCATTATTACACTTTAAATAAACTGTATAATGTCCACTTGTAGTAGTACTTCAGCATGGAAAACAATAGCAACTGTTGCAAAAGTTCTTCCAGAAATAAATACTTGATAAGCAACAAATTTTTTAATTTGGTTTCCACTTTTCTTCCATTTGGTTGACAGCGTTGCAGCATTATAATCAAATATTTTCCATATCTTTGTAGGCATAATGCAGACAGCATTCTTGATTTGCAACGAGAACACATCATCTCATGATCAGCTTTTTTTACTAATTTGTAAAATGGTACAGATTTGCAGTCAGGTATTGTTAAATATAAAAATCGTTCTCTGTCAACTATAGTGCTTGAAGTTAATGAACACTGTTCACATTTATGTTCCCATTTGTAACTGAGTCCAAATAAACTCTCAATCTGAATTCCTTCATCCTCTAGTACTCCAAGCATAACCATCAGAAATTCTTGTGCATCTTGCTGTATATTAGCACTGAACGTTAACGATCCAGTACATGTATCCAACAGTTGGGAAATACCAGAAGCAGAATGAATCTTACTTCTATCAGTTCTCAATTCTTGAAATAAAGTGTAGAGTGCAGAACATAAAGTTTTTTCCTGACTTTCCATAATTTCACCACAAACATCTTCAAGATAAAATATAACATAATAGAATGACATTACCATAGTAGTTGACACCAGAAGCATTTTCTAATTGGTATCCAGCAACATCATCACTTGTTTGTATTTTCTGCTTCTTTACATCTTTTCTTTTCTGTTGATTTTCTTTCTGCTTTTCAACCATAGTTAACTCTTCAACATATTTGCGTTTTGAACACACAACACGTTTCTCATAAATAGGATATGAACCTAAATGGGGAGCATAAAGCCTTCTCAAACGATTATATTCTCTTACACAATTAACATCAGCACTAACCATGTTCTCATCAAAATCAATTAAATACAAACCAGACAACGTTCTAACTCGAGATAATGCGACATATATCATTCCCTCTGTAAACACAGTTTTTCCAACATTTACCAAAGCATTATCTACACTTAAACCTTGTGATTTGTGAATAGTTATTGCATATGCTAAACAGAAGGGAAACTGTTTTCTACGAACATACAAGTCTTTTGCAAGCAAAAAACGTGCGGCAGAACATGCAATCTGTCTTACCTCTGCAATCTGATCAAATGTAACTTTCAAAAATTCAATTCCATTTCTATTTTGATATTTCACAAAATCAACAACTTTCCCCATTGCTCCATTCACTAAACCTTCTTCTACATTCAGATTACACTTCAAAATTACCTGACAGCTTAAACATACATCTACATTTTTTTCTAAGCCAGCAGTTTTTGATACAGACTTTTCCAAAGAATCCAATTTAGTCTGTAGTTTTTCTGAAAGAACAATTGTTATTCCTTGATGCTCTATTTTATCAATAGCTTCAATGTGAACTATTTCTTGATTTTCCAATTTCATAAGCTCTCTATTAAACGTATAACACTCTTCCACTGTAGGCATTAAGCAAACTATAGACTTTTTTTCTTTCATTTTCTTGTACATTACTTCTGCTGGTGTGTTTCCATTTGTAAACAAGTTCCTTAGTGGACGACTTTGAAAAGCTTGTTTACCATGTTTGCTTAGAACACCAATTCTTACATCTTTTAGAATATTTCCATAATCTTCATCACTTGCTTGCCGCATATTCTGAGTGAGTTCTTTATATTCAAAATGTAACCACAGATTTACATTTCCAATACTTCCCAAAGATTTCTTAGTGTCTTCATGTAGAAGAGTTTTAAACACTGGTTCTCCTTTTACAGGGGTCAGTTGTAGCAGATCTCCAAATACAATTAAATGTTTTCCCCCAAAGAGAATGTTGTAATCTGTTTTTAATACCTGTTGCATACTTAAGTGTACAAAAGCAAGCATTAAGTTTGAGACCATACTCACCTCATCAATAATTAAAAGTTTCATTTTCTTCAGCACTCTTGACACTTCATAAGAAGCTTCTCCAGACAACTTCTGATACTCTATGTTAGACCTGTCAGCCCTTTGGGTGGTCCCTCCTCATCATTATTTATTTTGTCCCACTTTTGCCTCAAACCCTGTTTGAATTTTTCCTTTTTGGGAACCACCAGACTTTTTAGTGTTGCTGCAGATTCAGGGAGCCATTTTACCTACCCCTGAAACTTCTGTCTGAGGGCCTGAAGCACAAAATGGTGGCCACCTGTGACATCACCAGCATCCACTGGAACCTACCAGCACCTTCCAGAACATTCCAGAACTCTGTGACAGTTGGAGGCGGTTTAGAATGTTGGGGAGTTAAGAGAGAGTGTTGGCAGTTGGAGCTGGCAGTTGGCACCTGACTGGTGAAGAGAGAGCAGCAAAAACGTGAAGGAGGAAGGAGTGAAGCAGCAGGGGTGGAAACTTGTGCCTGGAGTGGGGTCCATAAACCCACCCTTGATACTAGTCCCTACTGATGGATCCCAGCCTGTAGCCCTGTGTGGGAAGAAAGCAGAAAAACTCATCCTAAGGACCTGGACAGCAGGAACAGGCCTTAGAAGCAGAAAGCAGCAAGATCCTGACCTGGAAACTGGTTTCCCTGGAGTCCGGCGTCGAGTAGCCTAAGACCTGGAGCCCGAGGTGGAGAAGCGGCGCTGACTGAAGAAGCAGACGTCGTACCCGGAGCCGCCTGAGGTCGTGAGAGGGCGCCGACGGAGGTCGTGAGGAATACCAAAGGTCGAGGAGGAAGTTAACCGAGGTCGAGTGAGCGGCGTCATCGGAGGAGTGAAGTCCACCCTCCGGAGTCGTCGGAGACCGAGGTGAAGTGTACCGGAGGTCGGGAGTGAGGATCGCACTCCGGAGTCGCCCGGAACCTGAGAGGAGGAGCACCGGAGGTCGGGGGTGAGGATCGCACCCCGGAGTCGCCGGAAGTCGACATCGAGGCCAGGCCGGCCGACGTCATCGAAGCCGAGAGCGCCATCGGACCGGAGCCGCCCGAAGTCGACATCGAGTAGAGACTGCCCGACGCCGTCGAATCGGAGGTCGAGATCGAACCGAGGCCGCCGACATCGGACCGGAACCGCCTACCGGCGTCGTCAAAGAACTGACATTGTGCCGAGGCCGCCGAGATCGAACCGGAACCGCCTCACGGCATCGACACGACTCCAGCGGCGTCGGAGCATCAGAAAAAGGGCAGTAAGTGGAGTAGAGGGCGCCTAAGGCCCTGTGGAGACCTGAGAGACTGCTCTAAGGGGCTAGGGAGGTGCTGGAACCAACCTGACTGTGCCAGGGGTGAACTGGGACTAACCTAGAGAGGTTGTTTGGAGAGAGAAAGCCAGGGCACTGGTATTCCCCCCTTGATCTACCTCAGTTTAGGCCTCAGCCTTGACCCAGCCAGGGAGTAGTCCCCCTCGAGCCTTCCACAACCCTACAAGCTGTGCCTGGGCCAAATCAGCCCTTAAGAATTGAAAAGTGATCTGATTACATGAGTGTTGCTGTATACTTTTAATTATTTATTGGGGGCACTGTATTTATTGAGTTTTTACCTATTTATTGCTTCACTATATTTATTGGTCCACAGGGCTTGTTGGTGTACAATATTTATGGGTACAGTATTTATTGCCTCAGAATATTTAATTGCCTGTATTACCTGCACTTATATTTATGTCCCTTGTATTTATGATCATCCCTATTTATTGAATCTTCAGACAATATTTATTTGACCTGCACTATTTAAAATTTGTATATTGTGATTGACTTATTTATTTTTCCAATCAGCAACTAAGAGAAAAAGATAAAGAAAGTTATTTTCATAATTTTTACGGTGTAGAGTCGTTTTTGGAACGGATGCACGCATGGTTATTGTTTGGGTATGTTGTATGCTTAGCACGGAGCCTGATTCCTGACCACTCGAGCCAAGCTACCACAGTGTGTCCGGTAGACCACCACCACCCCTTCTAGTGTGGGAGTGGTTCTCCAACACTCTAATTTATTATCATGCTCCACTGGTAACATCAATAATCTATGCAAAGTAACTCCTTTAACATTGTGTGCAGCTAATCCAGTTGGAGCTGTTACCACACAACATAAATGGGAACCAGTAGTTTTTTTAAGATAACTGGTCAAAACTTTAATTAAAAACTTTTACCTGTCCCAGCTTGACCACTGATGTACATCAGAAGAGGTTTAAATGATGAACACAGACATTCTTTTTTTTCATGCAACAAACCATGTTCTATCCGTTCTCTCACTTGCGCATATATTTCTTTCTGTTCAACATTTACTTGTTCTTCTAACTTTTCCAATGTTATATTCTCCTCGTGTGCTTGTTGCATTGCAATTTCGACTTCATGCATAGCAATCGCTGCTTCATTTTCCAGCATTGGTTGTCCAAGAGGATCTTGACTACATGGACCACTACTTCGACTATCTTGACAACTTTCATGAGCTATTTCAGCTATAATAGTCTTTTCCTGTTCAACTTCATCATTCAACATTCTTAAATATGTAGGGAAAATTGGACATCGAATGCTAACTTTACAAGTATTAAAAGAATCTTCGTAGCATTCAAACTCTCCAAGTAATTCACTTTCGCTAGGCAATGGTTTAAACAGCTGCAGAAGTGCTAAATAGTAAAATTCTCGCTTATCTGGAGTTTCACAACTAAGTTTCTTGTGGTTTATAAGATTACCCTTTGCATGTTTTACTAAACAACCATGACATCCAACTACTGCAAACTTTCCTTCTTTTAAATTCTCTTTAACATTTCTTTTGAAGCTGTAATGTTGAAGTACTTCATACAGACATAGCTGTTCCAGAAGTTGACTCCTTTTCAGATAGTATGTGTCCAACATATTAGTTTTAAGAATGTCTGTACTCTCTGGCTCATTTGCTGCTAATTGTTTAATTTCTTCCAATGATTTCAACACTCTATTTCGTTTGCAGGCAAGACCTAAACTTACCCAAATGATTCCTCGTGACTTTGAATATAAACTTGAAGAACACAAGCGGTCTGAACATTCATATGATCCAATTTCTTGGTGGGAAAGCATTTTCAAACTAAAGCTGTACAATTTTTTGCTAAGACTATTCTCTTGTGCAATTTCTTCCCACATTTGTTTCATCTCTGTTTTTTCAGATTTTGTTATGTACGATGTAACATAACGTGCAACAGCAATTGAATTATCCGCAACATACTGGATGTCCATGTTCGCATTCCACATTTTTAAAATGACTGGATTGTAGTCATTGATATACTTTGACACTTCTGTTCTTTTTAAGTTGTAGGTATTCTTTGGAGATTTCCGAGTTATTGTGTGCCTCACAGAAGAAAAAAAAGAATTTACTCTTCCTTTACAAATGACTGGACGTGGAAAACCAAACCGACATTTGGTGTAAAATGTTCCTTTAGACTTGTATTTTCTTCTGCAATACTTTCCACAACGGTGACTTTGGAAACGTAAAACTTGCTGTCTCAAGCTTCTATCTCCTCCTTCTCTTGGAATCTCACATGTCACATACTGTTCGATGAAAGACAATACTGTTTCATCAGAATCATTTCCAAATGTAGATGCATCCATGATCCATACTAGCATATGTATATGAGGTGCACCTCTTACTTGATACTCCTTTCTCCAAAAGAAATCGGTAACTTCTCCAAGAGATGGATTCTTTTTATTACAGATAAAATACATCATACCTTGAAACTTATGATTAAAATATCTGCACACATTTACAGGATCCAATAAACACAGTTCACCAGGAGTCTTTATTTCAACATTTTTTATATTAGAATTCGCTTCTCTTAAAAACTCAAGCAAATCTTCCCATGCATACTCTGCACAGCTAAGTGTGACAAACCATGTTGGTGTACCTAAGTTCCGTAACATACACTTGAGTTCTCCATGACGACAATACCAATACTCATTTGTTCCACGTTGACATGCCATCAAATTGATTAACTGTGCTTCTAAATTTTCATCTATTTCTTGAACTTTCTCCACAAATTCATTCGCAGAAAGAAGTGATTCATGAACTCCAGTTTTAAGTATATGATTCACTGCATACGAGAGAGAAGACAGATCACTTTCAAACAAAAGGTGAAATATGTATGGAATGCACTGTCAAAATCTAGGATCTTCAGAATATAATCTTGTTGACCGATATTCTGAAGCTGGAATCCGTACAGGTCGGTCATCATATCGTCCACCTTCTCCAGTAGGAAACAACTGTGGAAAACAATGAGCTTCCAAGCTTTTCTCCCATACACTCAATGGAGTTCCCTGTGTTTTTTTCATTTGAAATAACTCAATGCTACTTCCTATCACTTCTTTTGAATGCAAATGGACATATTGTATAATGTTCATAAATCTCTTCATTCCTTGACTTGTCCACTTTCTCTATTTGACCACTTGAAATTTCAAAATCATCTTTTAAACGTATTACCTGTTCATCCACATTTACATTTTTGTAATAAATATTGTTCTCTATAAGATATAAGGTAGCCTTTTCAACTTTATTAACATCCACAAATTCTTGCCATATTTTCCGACTCTTTGTGGGTACACCATTTACTAAAATACCTATTGCCTCATCTTCCTCTCCAGCAATAGTTTCAATGTTTTTCTTAAAATCCAAAGGTAAGTACACCACTCTTCCTTTCAGCCCTATTTGCAAGTCTGTTGGTGGCAGTTTACCTGTTTTAAACTCCATCCGAATTATAGTTTGAAAAGGATGAACTGATTGAATTAGAACCGACTTATAGGTATTCAATTTGGCCAGCTCCTGTGGAATAGCTACTAACTCCAACTTATTATGCACTGCTCTAGCAGGCATTTTGTTCTCTTCTAATTTGTTGTAACAATATTTACATATACGTTGATAACTACCTAACTCAAATCGACCTTCAACAAACAAGTAAGTTGCAAATTCTTCCCACTTAACCATTGTTATCCTTTTCACTTTTCAAATACAAATCAACATTCCTACTTTGACTTTTATAATGAGTACGTCGACAACAAACACAAACATAGTTTGGTATTTCAGAGCACACTACATTAAACTTTCCAATTTCTACTTCAAACTGATCAGTGCTAATCACTTTCTCATCTCCTCCAACATCTGTAATTGTCAAACTTTCACTTTCTATGAACTGTTCTTCTGAACCAAAATATCGCATTTCCATATCATCACACTTTTTTTGAACATCTGATAAAGAACCATATAAAAGACTTCTATTCAGTTCACTTAAAATTAATGCAGGACTTTTTACATAGTACAGTTTCTTTACAAAGTTCCGCATTTCTGAATGGTGTACTGCTAACATCCTCAAATGATGAAAAACACTTTTACAAACTTTTCTTGAAAGACAAGCCATTTTTTATTGATTCCCACAATAATTTCGGTGACAATACAGATTATATAACATCATTACCTATTATATATAGACCTTATGATCAGGCTCTGACAATTTTTAGATTTTGAAACACAAACAATACAAATTATATAACATCGTTACAAATTATACATAGACCTTATAATCAGCATCTGACAATTTTAGATTTTGAAACACAAACAAAATAAAAAAATGACTAAATACCATGGAATACTTCATGTCGTAAGATAATCTGACAGAACACCCCAAGTTAATATACGTTTTTTTCCAGCTCCCTTCAGTGCATATAAACTCCATTCTAATTCATAAATACTATATAATTTGTTTCTCCAAAATTCAAATTTCGGGGCATCGGAGGATAACCAATCTGTTGCAATGCATAAACGTGCCACAGTCATAGCTAGAAAAATAAAATTCTTATGTTCCTTTAGAACAGTTAAATTTGGTTCAACTCCCATTAACATCAATGCAGAAGATATCCTAAACGGATAATGTAATACTGCTGTCATGAATTCCTCAATAGCAATCAAAAAAAGCGACAATTTATTGCATTGAAAAAATATATGTAACAGATCAGCATCGGAGTCCCCGCATCTAAAGCATTTCCCATCATATTTACTACCCCACCTTGCCATCCGTTTGGGGGTATAATATAAACAAAAAACTGTTTTGTACACTTGAGCTTTCAAATTTGCAGCTAAACATATCTCTTTAGTGATAGATAAAGTATCCTGAACATCCAGTTCCGGTATTCCTAGCTGACCTTGCCAGTAAATGTTATGTTTTTTCATATCATCCTCTCTAAACTCCAACAATATCGAATAAAGTGAACCAATCCTTGAATTAGATTGAATCTCCTCCACTAATTTATTAGATAAGGGCATAATTTGTTTTTTTAACTTGGAGATATTTAAAGAAAGAGTATTGAGGCAATTGATATTTAGCTGATAATGCTATAAATGTAGCAAATATTCCATTTCCATTATATAAATCTCCAATTCTAGAAAGACCCTTTCTTGACCACCTCTTAGCGACATTATCCCAAAAAACGGAAGGGAGAATTTTGTCAGCATTGAAGGGAGTATAAAAAGTAATTCTGCCCAAATGTATTAATTTCCTGACACTTCTCCAGACATGAAAAGCTGAAATCAACACCTTAAAACGAGTATGCTTGTAATAATTACCCTCAAGTTCTTTTAATAAACACCCTTTAGCTTGTTCTCCTAATAACAAAAAGAATATCGAGGGTGATTCCGCTTCATCCTCCATAGGTTCGCCTGTCAGCATATATCTCATTCTTTGTAAAAAACACACATAGTAATAAAGTAAAAAATCCGCTAACCCGCGTCCACCCCTTTCTTCAGGTAGCGTTAACCATTTCATGGCTCGACGTACTTTTCCTGGAGCCCAAAAAAAAAACAATTCCCCACAAACAATCTGAAATTTCGATATATATTTAAGTGGAAATTGCAATGGTATACTCCGAAATAGATATAGTATTTTAGCAAGAACCTTCATCTTAATGATGTTGCCTTTACCAATTATGGATATTTGCAGTCGTCTCCATCTATCCAATGATTGCTGAATTTGTAATGTTGTCTCTTGCCAGTTAATACTATCTCTTGCATATGGGGTGTAATTTTTATACCTAAATACGTAACTACATTGGTAACCCGTGGATCTTTAAACTGAATTTTTTGTGTACACAATATTTGGGTTTTTGCGGAGTTTAATTTGTATCCAGACCTGCCACCAAAGTCTCTAGCTAAACGTTCAATCTCAGCGATTGCCTCTCCTGGATCAGTCGTTACTATTGCGATATCATCCGCATATGCAAAGACTGAATAAGCAATATCCTTTACTATAAATGGTTTAATATGGGGCGATTTCTGAAGACTAATGATAAACGGATTAATAAATAAAGCAAAAAGCAGAGGAGAACACGGGCATCCTTGCCGTGTCCCTCTTGTTATAATAATCTTTTCCGATTTTAAACCCATAGCGGTTATTCTAGCGTTGGGTGTTTCACTTTCTATGAACTGTTCTTCTGAACCAAAATATCGCATTTCCATATCATCACACTTTTTTTGAACATCTGATAAAGAACCATATAAAAGACTTCCATTCAGTTCACTTAAAATTAATGCAGGACTTTTTACATAGTACAGTTTCTTTACAAAGTTCTGCATTTCTGAATGGTGTACTGCTAACATCCTCAAATGATGAAAAACACTTTTACAAACTTTTCTTGAAAGACAAGCCAGAGAATGCCCATACTTCTCAGTATATTTTCTTACATTACATGGATCTAGTCCTTGTAACAACTTAATCTTCTGTTTTATACTTTTCTGAGTATATTCTCGTAGCAAATTTCGCATTATATCAATGGATTCCTGTCGAATACTACAAATGCTACTACAATTCCACTTATACACAGGAGCTCGTGGACGTTTCCCTTGCACTTCTTCAGCTATTAACTCTTCTGCACTTTTACCAACCATTTCCTCCTTTGGAAGAGGAACACCATCCAGAACTTCGAAGCAACGACCTCCAGTATCAACTGCAAATGATAAACTATTTTCCTGGAAGTAACTTTCCTCATTAAAAAAAGGCTCAGTACTATAAGTATATCTCCAATATTCGCTAAAGATTTTACAAAAGTTGGTTCTGTTCACAAGTCTTTTTTTTCTACTTTTGTCTTTCAATACTTTGACTATTCTATCCAATACATTCATTCTCTTTAAAATCAAAATGAACAACTTCTGTTTCAAATTGAAAGCAGTATCCACTATACTTTCAATACACTGCTTCTCTTTGAATTGGAACATTCTTATTTTATATTTGCTGCATGTTTTCAATAAATTCTGAATCACTCTAGATCGAAAAAGTCTCTGACGAATTTCTTGAAATAGTTTTTGTCTCCGAGTACCAGATACTATTTCTTTATGATCTTTCCTTTTCCTCGTATTTGAAATTGAACTCTGCTTCACCTTACTTGAAAAATTCTTCTTTCTGCTTTGTGTGATGTTTTTCTCATTAAATGTTCGTAATATTTTTTTCAAAAATTGTCTGTTGCTTTTACTCAAATAAACAGTTTCTCTACTAGTCGCATTTTTTTCTACTTCAAGATCTTTCCTTTTCGTCAAATATATATTTTTCTTCTCTTTTGTTTTTTTTCACTTCTTCTAAGCATTTCCAAATTTCAATCCAAACAAAATAATTTTCTGAAAAACATACAATTGCAAAACTTCCACTAACAACTTCCAGACCCAGTGCTGCAACGTGATGGAGCACAACAGATGAGCACTATGATGACAAGTAGTGCCATAAAACATACAGCTAGTATTTATTTAATTATTTACATACTCCTTTACAATTTATATATAACTGCACTACCTCATACTTTTCACCTCTCCGCAACACCCCACCACCACACACCACTTTCTCTGCACACCCACCGCACACAACTTTATAAATAGTATTTTTTAAATTTTAATCTATGTACTTAGAATGATATTATCAACCAAACAGCACACATAAAAATTTCCATTATTACCTAACAATTTTATCAACAACTTCGCAAACATAACACTGCACCCAGGGCTTTAACTGGAGGGGGTGTTTGTGGGGATGTGACCACCAGCACTTTATTTTTGGGAGCCTCGAAACGGGTCTTTATAGGGCTCTATTTTCCGACCTCACAAACGTAATCCGTTTTTATTTTCTTTATTGCACTGCAGTGACACTGTGAGAGTATGCACATTGCTCACTACTTAGAAGTGCAGACATCATGCCAAGTGACTCGCATTGTAGGAGAAAGAGAGCCACTTTCTCTCAGTATTTCCCTTCTCTCTTTGCAACGCACCAGCAACATCACCGTGGGGTGATTAGCAGACAGACCACCAGGCGTGCAACGCCCATTGCCCCAGACTCTCTGACACAGCTTCCCGGGCGCACACACAGAGCCGCACCCGAGTACTTCACCGGTCTTCAAAACATCATTTTTTTGTAAAGTAGACTCTGTTCTTTTTCACCCCTTCTTACAACCCCTACATGCCCACTCTGCCTATTGCTGAAAGAATTAGGCTCCCACGAAATTTCCCTCTGGTTGCGCCTCTGCAAACGACCACCACAAGGCAACTGCAGCACGAACCTGCTATCACCTTACACACAGTTTTGTTTTAGAGCTACGAAAAACACACTTTGCCTGCCTCACTAAGTTCTCACACCCCCTCTTTAATATGAACATAAAAGCTTTCCAATTACTTGTATATTCCTATACTGTACTTCACATGGAAATATAGAACTCAAGGTTCTCACCACCCCAAATTAGCTCTCTGGTATACTTTCTCAAATATAAGAAGTACAGGTATTCAGTATCTGTCAGTCACGGCCGCTTTAAAACAGTGTACCCATAAACAACTCGACAAAACATTATGTTTCTAAATTAACGTATTACACTTAAAAGCTCCTTTACATTTCTTTCGCTAGATGTACCTTTGTTTAAAACACCACCAGAGAAGGGTGTTGAAGTATGCTCCACAAAGAGTAACTCAAAGCTTTGTTATTCTTTATTTAAAAATCTGCCTGTCAATGCTTTTCGCAAGCCTTTTCAACGCCTTAAGGGGATAGCTGGATGAGTATAATACGTTTGTATTTAAGATCGGGGCGGACGATGCACGGAAATAAGAACATATAGTTGAATAAAAGGCGAGTGGATGCATGGCCAGATGCATCAATGGATAGATACATAGATCAATGTATCAATGTATGGATGGATGGAAGGATGAATGAATGCAAAGACCAGTACTTACGATAGACGGATGGGCTGATAAATGCTTAGGATTGATTCTGGGACAGATATATCTATGCATATGTAGGCGTATCGCTGCATGAATGGCACAGTGCTTACTATAGGCAAGTGTGCTCATAGATGCTTAAGATAAGCGGACGAACAGATTTTTGTATATATATAAGTAGGAATATATGCATCAATTAAAAGTGCTTAGGATGCATGGATACTGAGCTTTAATTGGGCCAGGTCTGGTGACCGGCACTTATTTTCAGGCAGCCTCCAAACGACTCTCTACCAGGCTCTATTTACGGCCCTCTCAAAGATAGTCAATTTTTTTTTTTATTACACTACAGTGACAGCATGCACATCGATGTACACATGCTTATTTTGCTCACTACTGAGAACTGGAGACATCACGCTAGGTTACCCACGTTGTAGAAGAAAGGGAAATCCTTTAAACAATGTTTTATTCTGAAACTACGATAATTGAAGAGGATTTTCTAAAGCACACAATGATACTTATCTTGATTTAGACCACGCCCCAACTTGCATAGCCCACACCCCTGTAAGAGTTTTACCCCCCCCCCCCCCCTTTTAGAGCACCCCCACTTTTTTTTCTCCCACTTAGAACCCTAACTACACCATACTAAGAAACAAACAGTGTAACCTTCCATTAAAATCTACAATGGCACCAAGTTTCATAATTTTCCATCAACGCTATCAGCCTTCTACCACAGTACAAGAGTGTCTATCAGCACAAAGATGTCTTATCCACAGAAATGTTGTATAATTTCTGTACCTGTCTGCTGGAAGACTCATCACCAAAACGTATTAAAACATGGGAATTTGCCATAAAAACATCCACCATACCATAAACTGATTCATAAATGGGCACACTGTCACTGCACCACCCTCTTCCCCATCCTTCCTTAACTTCACAAAATTAAAGAAAGAGGCACACCAAACCTAGTAAACACACTATACCAATACAAGAACTTAATTTCAACAACCGTCTACCGAAACGCTCATGAGCAAAGCGTATTAAAACATACAAATTTGCGGGTAAAACATATACCATGCTTCCAGTGGTACTACATCACCTTCAGTAGCTCGACATCTGCACGTTACTAAATTCTGTGTTTTAATCAGAAACATACCCACCTCCCCCGCACCCACCCCCGCCCTTCCTTAACCATACAAAATCCAACAGAAACCCCCCATTCCTAGTAGCGTCACTATACCCATACACATGCTTAATTTTAACAGGTGTGTGCCGGAACACTTATCAACAAAAAGTATTCAAACGCAAATTCGCGGGAAAAACATAAACAACATCATAGCATGGTTAATAAATAGACCCACTCAAACTACATTACCTTTACTAACTACACATGCCCACGTTACAAATGTCCGTCTTATAATCAGCAACATGCGCACATCCCCCACCCCCACCCATACCCATGCTTAACCTTACGAAATCAAACAATAAGCCCCTGAACTCCCGTTACCGCCACTATAGCCATAGATCGACTTAATGTCAACAGGCGTCAGCCGGAACGCTCATCAAGAAAAGCTATTAAAACTTATAATTTTGCAACTCAAACATACACCATACCATAAGACGGTTTATAAATAGTCACTGTACCACTACACTACCTCAACACCTGCCCTTGCTTAACTTTACACAATAAAAGAAAGAGCCCAAGCAAACGTAGAAGCGCCACTATAGCCATACACAGCCTTAACTTCAACAGATGTCTCCTGAAAAGCTCATCAGCAAACCGTATTAAAACATGCAAATTTGTGGGTAAAACATATACCATGCCATAGGGCGCTTTATAAGTGCTCCCAGTGGTACTACATCTCCTTTAGTAGCTCCACATCTCCACGTTACAATATATTCTGTATTTCAAACAGCAACATAACTACCTCCCCCACACCCACCCCACCCTTGGTTAACAGTATGAAATCAAACAGAAACACCCCATTCCTAGTAGCGCCACTATACCCATACACAGGCTTAATTTTAACATGTGTCTACCGGAACACTTATCAGCAAAAACTATTCAAACATGCAAATTGGCGGGTAAAACATAAACCATCCCATAGCACTGTTTATAAATGGGCCCAGTGAAACTACATTACCTTTAGTAACTACACATGCCCACGTTACAAATATCCGTCTTATAATCAGCAACATACGCACCTCCTCCACCCTCACCCATCCCTTGTTTAACCTTACAAAATCAAACAACGAGCCCCAGCACTCCAGTTACCGCCACTATAGCCATACATAGACTTAATGTCTACAGGTCTCTGCCGGAACGCTCATCAGCAAAACCTATTAAAACCTGCAATTTTGCAACTCAAACATACACCATACCATGAGAAGGTTTATAAATAGTCACAGTACCACTACACCACCTCAACACCCGCCCTTGCTTAACTTTACGCAATAAAAGAAAGAGCCCCAGCAAACATAGAAGCGCCACTATAGCCAAACAAAGGCTTCATTTCAACAGATATCTCCCGAAACGCTCATCAGCAAAACGTATTAAAGCATGCAAATTTGCGACTACAACATATCCCATGCCATAGGGCGCTTTATAAGTGCTCCAAGTGGTACTAGATCACCTTTAGTAGCTCGACATCCGCACGTTACTATATTCTGTGTTTCAATCAGCAACATAACCACCTCCCCCACACCCACCCCCGCCCTTGCTTAACCATATACGAAATCAAACAGAAACCCCCACCATTCCTAGTAGCGCCCCGATACCCATATACAACGTTAATTTTAACAGGTGTCTGCCGGAACACTTATCAGCAAAAAGTATTCAAACATGCAAATTGGCGGGTAAAACTTAAACCATCCCATAGCACGGTTTATAAATGGGCCGAGTCAAACTACACCACCTTTACTAGCTAGACATCTATATGATACGTAAGTCGTTTAAACACTCTGTAGAGTGTATAGCAGGGCATGGGGAGAGTAAACAAAGTTTTTAATTCCCAAACTTTTGATATACAGTCCCTTTACTGTATCTATATTAAGGATATTAAATGGAATGAATAAATTGACGAGTGTCTCAAAAGGGATAGTGAAGCTCACCATCAGTAAAACAGGAACCACTTCAACACCTACATATATCCGCCACAGCGACACAGCCTGACAAATAGTATCACTTATAATCACATGCAGTTCTCTAATGTCAACAAAGTCATACAGAAAATATACCGCACATTTACATTTTTTTTATCTCCCACACATTTATAAAACATCTCTTCTAAAGAAGCACTCCCCAACTACAGTAGTTCATCAGCTTTATTCCCAACTCCAGCAGCACCTCACCTTACGCCCCCTGCGCCATCAGACCCTGTAGGAGTCAGTGCTTTCCACTTTCCAAATACCAAATTCATTTCATACACATAAATTCACCTTCACACTCCCTATAAAACACCCTCTAAGCACCAGACACAAGTTACAATGTTCGAAACAAAAGTTCCCCCAAGTAGCTATAACTACATGCTGACACTACTTGCACAGATGTGGCACAGCGGTCAGAGCACATGACTTCACAGCATATGACACACAATTTGGGCTCACGCTTTCATCCCCAAGTCCGGCAGCAGCTCAGCTTAGCAGCATGAGACTCTACACACTACCTCACATATTTTCCGTACCCCAGAACTTTCAGACCAGTACGGGTCAGTAGTTCATCCTAGTAGTTATAAACACATGCTGACACTACTTCCACAGCTGTACTGCAGCGGCCACGGCACATGACTTCACAGCATAAGACGCACAATTTAGACTCACGCTCTAATCCCCGAGTCCCGCACCACCTCACCTTAGCAGCATCACACTCTAGGCAATACCTTACTTAATTTTCGTAGCCTAGCACTTTCGCACCGGTAGGTATGATTAGTTCACTTCGCACCCACTCTATAGCACACCCTAAACACCCCACAGAGGTTACAGTGCTCCTACCCTCCTATTTCCCACTTTTTCGCCCTTTTTTCCCCTTTCTCGCTTCAACGGAATAACAAAATGGCGGCCAACACTTCCTCCTTCCATGAGACTCTAGACAATACCTCACATATTTTCCGTACCCAGGACTTTCACACCACTACGGGTCAGTAGTTCATCCTAGTAGGTATAAACACATGCTAAAACTACTTCCATAACTGTACTGCAGCGGCCAGGGCACATGACTTCACAGCATAAGACACACAGTGTGGGCTCACGCTTTAATCCTCGAGTTGCGCACAAGCTCACCTTAGAAATATCACACACTAGCCAATACCTCACTTAATTTTCGTAGCCTAGAACTTTCACACCGGTAGGTATGATTAGTTCACTTCGCACCCCCTCTATAGCACACCCTAAACACCCCACAGAGGTTACAGTGCTCCTACCCTCCTATTTCCCACTTTTTCGCCCTTTTTTCCCCTTACTCACTTCAACGGAATCACAAAATGGCGACCAACACTTCCTAGTTGCAAACGCTCGCAGCCAATCAGCAGCAAGCTTGTGCTCGTAACGCCTCAGCCAATCAGATGGCAGAATTCCCAAATATCGATATCTGTAAATTTCAATACTTCTCAAAAACTACTGAACGGATTTACACCAAATAAACAAAAGCGTGTTTTCTAGACCAAGACCCTTCACCCTGCCAAATTTGGTGTAATTCCGTTCACCCGTTCGACCTGTAGTCTTGTCTAAAGTTTCCGATGGAAATTTACATTGAAAAAACACGTTTTGGGACCCCCCTTTTTTCTCAGCCCCCCCTTGACGAATCACCCCCAAACTTTTAACATAGGAGCTGATCTCAACAGAATTAGTTTTGAAAAGTTCACGAAGATTCATCAATCGGCGCCAAAGTTATTGCGAATAGAATGTTGCTATTTTCCTATAGTAACTAGATCCTAACTATAACCGCCAGTAGGTAAAATATATATATATATATATATATATATATATTTATTTATTTTATGTATAAAAACACTAAATAACTCTTCTTTGAAATGTTGTTGGCCATTTCTCTCTTTCCAATGAACTTTCATATGCAATACACTGTTCTAAATATTGTGGGAATGTTGCAAATTGTTTATCTAAAAGTATGCCCCTCTGGACATTGTTATGAGACACTAAAATACACCCATGGAATGGAACAATAAATGTCCCCAATGGAAAACAGCACTACTGTCTCATCCAATAGTGTGACTCAGCAAACATGACTCCATGGCCTACCTCTGCAGCCTGGCTGCTGCAGTTTAAAACCTGCTTCCCAACCTGTTAATATAACACTTTATAATGGGAGTGAATCTTCTTTTTAAATATTAATAACTCTTCCCATATAGGCCTTGAAAGCCATGCAGCAGTGTGCATGGTATTTTAAAGTAGGACATGTACAAAGGCTATTTTCATTGTAGCAAGGCTGGTTGGCTCTTAGAGAAACACTTGTGAGCAATATTAAATATTAATGCTGCTAGCCATGGATTGGGACCTACCAGATATAAGATTTTAATATTTATTAAAAGCCCAACACAATGGTGAAGTCAGATTTGTAAGAAATATTAAAGAAAAGTAACTTTTGGAAAGTTACTCTTTCCCTGCCTGAAGCTCATTGAAGCTAATTTGCATTGGCTCACCAGCAAAGCCCCAGTGAGTGCTTAGCAGTGATGAGGTGTGAAAACTGCTCATGGAGCAGAGACAATAGCTTAGGTCTGGGGAGCTGCATTTTGGAGGACCTGCATTTTGTTTTTTAATCTTGGTTGTATATTAAGAAATAGACCGCTGTAATAATCGATATTTGACAGATTGAGTGCCGTAACCACCACTTTCTTAAGCTCTAACGGAATAAAAGGTAGTACTTTCCTTAGGGTTTTAATCATAAAAAAGTAGGTGATGGCATTAATTTGCCCTTCGAAGGACAGTTTGGTGTCGAAGTAGATTCCTAAGTTTTGTACCTTGGTGACTCGACTGGGAATTTCTCCCAGTTCCTGCAGCCACCAGCTTGCTGTCCAAAAGGAGGTATCGCGTCCAAATAGAAGCACCTCGGTTTTTCCTGCATTCAGCTTCAGACAGTTTTTGAACATCCAATTCCCAATTTTCGGCATACAGTTGTGAAATCTAGACGCAGTGTTGGTTGGGTCCCCTGCAAAGGATGCCACGATTTACGTGTCGTCCGCGTATGATACTGTCTTAAAACCAAAAGTCTTTATAAGTGAGCAGAGGGGGGTGACATAAAGATTAAAAAGGGTCGGACTCAAAGAGGAGCCCTGGGGCACCTCGCAAGGAAAAGAGAACAAGGATGACCTGTACCCGCCAAGCTCCACCAGTTGCTCCCTATCGCTGAGAAAAGACTTCAGTAGATCCAATGCCCTACCCCTAATGCCTACAGAAAAGAGTTGACGATGAGAAGATCGTGATCAACCGTATCGAAGGCCGCCGAGAGGTCCAACAGGATCAAGGCCGTCTTCCCACTTTTATACAGGACCTCTCTTATTCCTTCCGACATATGAATCAGGGCTAACTCAGTGCTATGTTGACATCTGAAACTGTATTGAGCGCTATCAAGGAGTTTGTTGTCTTAAATGAACTGGGTTAGTTCTATGTTCATAGCCTTCTCAACGATCTTGGTTGGAAAAGGTCATCGAGAGATCGGCCTATAGTTGTTAGGATCTTTATTATCCAGATTTGGTTTCTTCAGTAGCGGGAGGAATGGATGCCCTTTTCCATTGTCTTGAATAATACCCATCTGAGAACATACTGTTAAAGAAACCTCTAAGGTAACTAGCTGTAACCTTAGGAACTGAATGGAGGACCTTTGGAGGACACCGGTCCAAGAGCAATCCAGATCGTGTCTGACTAAGAATAGTCATGACCAGTGATTCCGAAGTGGGATTAAAAATGTCAAAAATGGGAGTAGTGACTGCTGGCATATCTGTACAATGTAATCCCTCAGTAGTAGGGGAAAAGGGTTTCCTCAAATTGGATTTTAGGAGCTAGGGGCACGATGGGATTGTTTGCAGTGGGGCAAGCAGAAACTGCTGCACACGTGGGTAGGGTTACCTCTGGGGAATGTCTATCCCATTGGTTATGGAAGGACAAGGAATCATCCCCACCCACTAGCTAGTGCCAGGCATAAATGTGCCAAGATCATACCTTGATCGATACGGCTGAAACATGTAGACCTGCTTTTTCGGACTAATGCAGTTATTTGTTCTAAGCTGCATATGCACTGGTTTTAGATTTGACACCAGGATAGATCAAATTAAAGGTGTTTTTCTTCCTGGTAGCAAATTTTAAATCACTTTTCACTTTATCACCGCACGCACTGCAACCATCACCCGAAACATCTATATTGCTTCGCTTCTAGTGGATTCTAGTAGATCCTAGCCTTGATCACCTAAAACATCCCTGAGCCTGAGCTCCTCCCTCCTAGGGAGGAGGTCGTAGCCCTTGGTTGCACTAGGTTTTGCAACCAAGAGGAGGTCCCAGATGATGAAGCATGCCACTTCGGTGGGTGATAGGATTCCGTCCTCTATAAAGGACTCCCACTAGATTTAGGAGGGACTTGAAAACTTGTACTGTTTGTGCTCCCGAGCTTGTTAAAGCTAAGTGCGACCCCCGGATTCTCTTTGGTTTATTTCAATATTGTATGTCGTGATTGAATCCGTGCTGGTCTCTAAACTTTCCCTTAGACCCTCTTTTCGAAGTTTTGTTGTGCCTGGTCTATTGTAACCATTGACTACCATTGGCACTACGCTCTTTTTAGTACAATTTTTACTTAAAACTTTTAAAAATCATATCTTTGGTTTCCCTTATTGGATTTTTGTTAGTTTGGTATACTTTTGTTCATTAAAAATTACTTTCTTTTTCTAAATTGCTGTGAGATTTTTATTGTGTTGTATTTTCTACTTTTTAACTGTTTTGGTACTTCTAAATACTTTATACATTTTCTCTGAGTTAAACCTGTCTGCTCTTTGCCATAGCTATCACTATGTTTGAGTTCAGGTTTAAATTACATAGACATTTAACTGGACCTAACAAGATAGGGATCCAGAATGTGTGTTTAGCAGTACCACTCAGCTAATAAGATGAAAATTAAAAATGCCCAAGTTTAAATGACAGCAAAAATAGTTTTGGGATTTTTAATTGGCATCAGGTCTGTGATCGGGTCATTTTTGATTTTTCAAAATTATTTTTGATTCTAATTATTTCACCAAACATTTTCTTGCGACATGGAGGTGGATCTAGCTACCCTGGTTAGTCTTACTGTGGTGGAGATGAAGACTATGTGCAAAGTAAAGAAGCTCAAGAATGGGCCTAAATGCCAGGAAGGTCGACTATGAGAAAGCCATAAGGGCCTGGGAAGAGGTCCACCAGCTACAGAATACGCCTAAGGAGAATGAAGACTATGATGGAATGGAGAAGGCAAAAGAAGAAGAGGAGGCAGGAGACAACCTATCCCAAAATGGATTTTGTAGTGTACCTTCCAGGGCTGGGAGTGATGAGGGCTCTGCCAGCCTAAGCTGTTCAGAGCTGGCCATCTGCCAGATGGAGTTGAGCAACAAACAGTCAGCAAGGAAGCTGCAGACCAAACAAGCATCCAATGCCTTTGAGAAGAGAAAACTAGTTTTAGAAGAAAAGAGGCTGACCTTAGAATAGAAGAAGGCCAGCTTGGGATTCCTGCAATCCAGCGAAGATGGTTGCAGCAGTGGTGAGGTTTTCACAGGGGGAGGAGGGAGTCACAAAACAACCCCACTTTGCAAAGGATGTGGTGCCTAGCTTTGTGGTGGAGACTGATATAAATGGTTTACCTCCTAAGAAAGGGCATTGCGAATGTTCAAGGTGGACATGCAAACAGTGTTCTAGAGTTGGAATCTACACTGGGGAGGCATACACTTCTTACTCAGGGGATAGAGGTAGCTGACTCAAGCACCCACATGAAGGATGCACTAGTGGCAAAGTTTGGTATCACCTGAAGAGTATTGGAAGAAACTCATTAGGAAATATGTCTGTTAGAGCACGAAAGGCATTGATTATGTGCAACCGCACTGATAATGGATTTTTTCTATTTTGCACTGCAGTTTTCCTGTTTAAAGCTTAGCAACAAACGAGGAAATGTTTAAGTAGGCTTTAATTAAGGCTTATGGATATTTTTTGTGTGACTGCAGGTGCATTTTTAATGTCCCTACATTGATATTCTTTGTGTTTTTATTTTTATTTTGGATGGCTCTGTTGCTAGTGCTATGGTATTCGTGTGCGTATTATGAAGCATTTTAACTCCAATAAAAGCAGTGTAAATAGGTCAGAACAGTCCAAATAACATGTTTCCCAAAAAACGTTGCTGATTTTTGCCCGCTTCCCCATGCATCTTCATGGCCTACTCCAGCGTCTGCTTAGCCCTGCCAGTAGCTGAATCATGGAGCCGGGCCTGTTTACATCTTAATCCTGTTTGAATCCTGCTGCGTCAATAAACCTATATCTTGATATGACCTGGAAGGTCAGGGTATTGTCAGGGCCCCACTTTACATGGCTCTAGTCAACTTTGGGATATGGTATTTTCTCTTCTGTTCTATTTACAGATGCCACCTACCGTATAACAAAACTTGACATGAGGATTTCTAACATAATCTTTCGTGAAATGAAATTACTGTTTGTTAAAAAAAAAGGTTTATTTAGAGGTATTACAAGGGGTGTGGCCGACAGCAGCAAGATGACGGACATATTCTGAGCTGGCTCTATGCCTTGACCCATGATCCGGTACCATCTATCCAGCAATTGGTGCCATAGTGCCTATATACGTTGACCAGTGGGGTGATGAGTGCCTGGGGACACCGTTGATTGCTCCTGCAGCCCTGAAGATAGCTGAGATCTCTTGATTTTACCACTGACTGCGGAGAGGGCCATGTGGCCTGGATCGGAATCTTCCTGGCATGGAGAGGCTGCTACAGGCATATACCAAAGGCCCCAATTCCCTCCTCTGCCTGGCAGTGAAGCGTGCCATGAGAGACTTTACTCACGCGGAGACCAGGAGGCGCGGGCGGTTGAGGGCCGGGCTGATGGTGTAGCCGGCCCAGGGACAGCGTTGGGCTGTAGCTGAAAGAGACGTCATTGGTGCCTCGCGCCTCAACTTCAGGAGTCACTGGGTGTTGCTTGCCATTGCTCCTATCTGTGGCTTTTGACGGGGCTGCTGCGGCGGCGAGTGAGCTCTAGGCCGCTGCTCGCAGGGAGCTGCAAGCCAAAGATCTTGATCCCAATGGGCCCTTGCGCTTGCTTGCAGACCCCGGACCTGGGAAGTGGCGCTGAGTGCGCATGGGGAGAACTGGGCTCTTTGCATGGGGGAGCCTGTGTCTAAAATCCCCGTTCCTCCCCCTCAGCATTCAGGCAGCTGAGGGACCTTCTCCCCAGGAAATTGGCCATATTTTAGTCAGAGGCCGGGCCTGCTCGCTCCCTGGTGTGTGGTGCAGACAGATGAGGGGGCAGTGAAGTCTTGTGACCCGAGGCAGCCAGGGTGATTTATATTTTGTGAGCCTCACACTCAGGGTACAGTGGACTCAGACTACTCATGCCCCTCTTCCTGTTGCTGACCTCCTGCCTCTGGGGAGAGGTGAGGTGGGTCTGCCAGTTATGCCCCCACCCCTGATGTCCTCCACTGATTTGGGAACACTATGATGCCGCATTGTTAGGAGACTTTGATGGTGGCAACACTCCCTCTCTACACCTACAGGATTTATGATGTGCCTGTCTACGTGGCAGCTGTGACTCAGGACTACTCCTGCCCCTCTCTCTACATTCTACTCCTTGTCTTTACTTAGAGGTGAGACGGGTCCCCAACCTGTCTATCTGGACTGTCTTTGGGAGGGGGAAGCTGTCCCATTGCCGTATTGAGTGAGGGCCTGCCCTGTTGAACTTCTCTTCCTCTCTCCTCCTGTTGCCTGGTATTCTATACCCTACCAGCAAGGCCCCTGTGTTCATGGGAAAGCGTGGTGGCCCCCACACTCATTCATTGGGACAATCGAGACCATGATCCCCAGAGGTAGGTGGATGTAATGAGGAGGAGGCTTCCCCCACAGACAAGTTCAACAAAATGTTGGCGCCCATTGCTGACACCAGGCAGGATCTACGCACCAGAATCGATGCAGTGGTGATAGAGGTAGGCCTACTTCGGGAAGACCACAAAAAGCTTACGGGGAGGGTCACCCAGACAGGGTGCACACTCGAACACCTGTAGCCTACCGTCACGGAGCTAGAGCGCCAGTTCCTGTCACTGGTGACCAAGGTCCGAGCCTTGGAAAGCCGGGCGGAGGACTCCGAACGTCGGCCGCGCCGCAACAACCGCTGGGTCAATGGATTCCCTGAAGGAACGGAGGGGCAAGATCCGGTGTCCTTCTTTGAAAAATGGCTTGCACAGGTGATAGCTCCGGTGTCACTTTATGCCCATCATCAGGTGGAGCGGGCGCACAGGGTTCCTACATGTAGACCACCCGTGGGGTCACCTCCCCGACCGGTGGTGATCCGCCTCTTGAATTTCAGACACAAGGAAACGATTCTGAAAGCAGTCTGTGCTGCTGGTCCGCTGCAACATGATAATGCATGTATCTGCCTGTTTCCGGATCATACACTGATGGTGCAGCCCTGGAGGGCATCCTTCTTAGGAGTCACGAAGTGACTTAGACAGGTGGGCCTCACCTACTCCTGTTTCCGGTGAAGCTTAAGGTGATAGCTAACCAGACCTGTTATTTTTTCAGTGAACCTGCAGACACCTGGGACTGGGTGGAACAATGCCGCTAGAATCCATCATTTCGGCCACCCCACCGCGCCGACCTGACACTGAAGGGGGAGATGATGGTGAGGGCAACAGAACAAGGATAGCGCTGAACCGTGTATGGAGTTGGCCCCTTCCCCAGCACAAGCGCATGAGGAACAGCAACAGATACTGACAGCCGTGACCCACTTGGCCTCAGAGCGTTGCCCCCCCCACACTGCAATTTACAGATGACTCAATATCAGAAACTGGTTCTAACGCCTCAGTGAGTAGCAACCCTTCAACAGCTCTACCGGATATTACACCGCAGACTTACTTGGCTAAACCTGCAGTATTGTAGTAATGTGAATATGTGGTCATTTGTGATGCTGCCCCACTCCCCTGCTCCCTACAGGTCACCTTCATATCCACTGACACTGGTACTTATTGAATCCTGCACTTCATGTTGTTGAAATGGGTTGAACAGACATAGAGGCATGTTTATCCGGAATTTCCTCTCTTTTTCCTCTACTCGCCTCATTATCAGGTGTTGGCTCTCATCACTGGTCGCCCCCACAATGGACAATGTTCTTTTTAGCTGGGTGCATCCATGAGACTTCGCTATTAGAGTTCCCACACCATGGGTCTATTAGTTCACTGTTTGGGTAATCTTTGTTCTAGCGCTTACCTTGGGAGAGGAGTTGGGAATTGCGTTTGGCTGTTTTACAGGTCATGCAACACACCACATGCCGGCACTGGGTTGTGCATATACGCACACTGCTAGATAAACATGGCTAAGCTGCAGATAATCACATGGAATGTCCGTGGGATGGGGACAGCACATAAATGACATCAGGTCCAACAATACTTGCAACAGAGCAACACACACATAGCATTCCTCAAAGAAACACATGTGGCGGGTGGTAAATATGTTTGCTTGCAAAAGCGCTGGTGCAGTCAGTTCTATAGCACAACCTATTCTGGGTTTGCCCGAGGTGATTTAAAGTGGATACGCCCCACAGTTCCCTTTAGGTGCTATGCTCAAGAACTAGACCCCGAGGAACAATATGTATTTGTTGAGGGCCAATTAGATGGCTGACCACTTCTGCTAGGGAGCCTGTATGCACCAAATGTAGGACAACAGGCTTTCTTGGCCCGTCTTACGGTTACCTTCACAAAGTGGGAACATATCCTGTGGATCATTGGTGGGACTTTAATAGCATTCTGCACCCTGCCCTTAATCGATCTCCCCCCCATTGCCTAATTCTCCCATTGTGTCAACAGCAGAGGGCCTTGAACAGTGGGTCACACAGCGGTCCCTCTTAGACAGTTGGCGCACATTGCATACAGACATGCAGAGCTACTCCTACTACTCTCTGCCCAGTGATCTCCATGTCCGGCTGGACTGTATTCTCTGCTACCTGACTACGCATTCGCAGGTCACACATGGGGAATACCTTGGTCAAACCTTTTTTGACCATAACTCGCTACAACTACACCTTAAATGGGGAGCCCTTCGCCCACTTATCCCTACCTGGCCAGCCAGCTGTGTTGGTGGACATTGAGTTCCGGGATACAATCCGGGAGGTGTTGTCTCGATGCATGGTGGAGAACTGGGGCGTGGCCAAGTCTAGACCTATTGAATGGGAGGCACTTAAGGTGGTGCTCCGTGGGCCCTGCATTAATACTAGGGTAGATCTACACAGAGAGCTGATTGCGCTTGAACTTTCCCTGAACACCCTGGAGGCGGAGTCCCACAGGATCCCCACAACCTGGCACGCACTTGTGGTGGCCAGTAACCACCATGTCCAGCTAGTATACCAACTACGATGTTTGAATTTTGAGGCCTATCAGGCCAAAATGCATGCCAAGGGAGACAAATCTGGCCGGCTATTGGCTTTGCTTCTCCGCAGTGTGAGTCCTTCTGAGTTAATCACCATAATTTTATGACTACACTGGAGGCTAGCTTTAATCTTTTATTAACTTCATCTGAGCAGCAACACAACTTAAAAGCTTCCCAGAATGGAACTTAAAACATCACAAATAAAAAGAATGTTCAGCTCATATAAAGACTCTGTGTCCTTCATCCTCTTTTATTGCTGCTTCTGAGCAAGATAAGTACAATGAATGTTTTTGGTATGAGTGCTTGTTTGAAACTTAAGAATGAGCACAGTTTACCCAATTCACGGGTAGAATTGTGTTTTGATTTGTTGTATTTGCGTTTCTTTAATTTGAGTAGGGAAATATGTTTAGTTACATTATTTAAATGACAAATTTTTTTGGATGAAAGGAAGATTTTAATTTATGAATAATATGGTAAATAAAGTTTTATTTCAAGCGAGTGATCAGTAAAGAAGAAAGAAAGAAGTTTGTTATTAACGTACCGTTTTTTAAAAATCGGGCTCGGTATGCATTCGAGTGGGTAGCGAAGGAATATTTATAAAATGGAGGCGTGTTCGGTCACGCAAGAGTACACGACCACTTTATTATGTGTGTTTTGATCGTTTTCTATGGGAAATTGATGTAACTGCACAACATTGAGGCCCTTTTTGAGAGGCGGTTGAGCAGAGAGGTTACTAGGTAATGGAGCGTTCCCTTCAGACTATCGTTACCGGCTTGAAGTGCGATCATATTTTACTCAGTAAAGTTTAAAGTGAAAAGAGATAGGAAGGATTTTTATCAAAGTATAGAAACTGCAGTTTTATTTGGAAAAGGTTAATAGGAAGAAATTGAATTAGATAATAATTTTGAAGCAGACATGGATAATATTCAGATGAGTGAGGAGGCAAGAGAGGAACAATTGAGAAAAGTGGTGAGTGAAGAGATTAAACAAGTTTTGGGTAAAAGAGATAGGAAGGCAATAGAGGAGGAAGAATATTTCTCAGTTTCAGACAATGAGTCTGAGAATAGAGGACCAGATGGCAAATGTTTGCAAAAGAAAAGACACTTGGAAGCAAGTAAAGGAGGCCCAAGAGCCTCACATGGTTCAGGTGTCCTTGGCGACACACGGAAAAGTCAGCAAAGCACTGAGATGGAGGAAATTCATGTTGATGAATTTGAGACTCAAGGAGGAAGATCCAGTGTTAATCTGAATGAGTATGTACTTTATTTGGAGTACAAGGATGTGTATGACAACGAGAAAAGTGTGTTGAGCTCAGGGACTGGGCGAAAAGAAGTGTCATCTATTAAGGATCCCTTTGGGGAGAAACAGTTTGATCCAAGAGAGATAAGGTACCCCAGGGGTAAGGACTGGAGGCCCATGAAGCATGTGTCTTAATATTTTAAATCTAGATTGCGTCAACCTCTTGAGAGAGAAGAATGCAATCTAATGCAAGCTGATTGTCAACACCATTAATTGAGGACAAGGTGCTTTTATGGTCATTACATGTTATGAACCGAATAAAGCTTCATGAACTGAACTGAACTGACTCTAACACCTAATTTGGATCCGGATTCAATTACTTACATGTTTAAAATGGGAAAGGATCCTAGGAAGAGTTTTGAGAAGTCACTTAAGATTTGTCAAGACAAACTGCTTGATGTCTTGGGACCCTTGGCTAGATAGAAGTTTTGACACAGTTTAGGAGGCCTTTTTAAAAGGGTCAGAGGTGGATTTATTATTACTAAGAGGGTGGTGCCAGAGAGCAATTTGCTTTATAGGTAACGCTAATGCAGCGCTTCTTGCAGAAAGACGTAGAATCTTTTTAATGAGAATAAACCCTAAATTGAGTGAGTTGGTGAAAAGAAAGTCAACAGATGACGCAAAGGGTTTATTATTTGATGAGGGACTGGTAAAGATCCTTATCTAAATATGTGAAGACTTTTACAAGTCTTGATAAGGCACAGTTTTCTATGAGAAGAGTGTTTCAGAATAACAGTTTTTATGTAAGGGCCGTTAGGAGAGGGCAAACTACTGGCCGGGCAGGTTTTAGAGCCCAATATCAAAATTCAGCATATCAGGCAAACAGTTTATACAGAGGGCAGCCAGGAAATGGTCAGTTCTATCCACAGAGAGGAAGGAATCAGGGAAGGCGTAGAGTACTTTCTAGAGGACAAACCTATTGTCTTGGACAAGTACAAGCACAAGGTGAATACAAGGAAAATGTTTGGTTTTACCCCTTTAAAGGTAGGAGGAAGATTGAAATTTTACACAGATCAATGGGAGAAAATATTAACAGACACATGGTTTCTGCAGTCTATAACAGGATACGTAATAGAGTTCGATGAAGATCCTATTCAAATGGAGGAACTAAAAGAGTTGGTGTTTCAAGTGGAATTGCAGAAGGTAATTCGAGAGGAGGTAGAACAGATGTTAGGAAAACATGCTAGTATTCAGGTGGAAGAAGAAGACAAAAGGTTTGTGAGTACCTTGTTAGTAGTGGAAAAAAAGGACAAAGGGTGGCGGCCTGTGATAAATCTCAGGAATCTCAATCAGTATGTAACATATCGACATTTCAAAATGGAGGGAATACGTTTTCTGAGATTTGCTACAGGATCTAGATTGGATGGTAAAGATAGATCTGATGCATGCTTATTTCACCATTTCTTTTGCAAAAGAAATTCAGTGATTCTTATAGTTCAGATGGAAGACTCAATTGTTTCAATTTCAGTGCCTGCCGTTCGGATTGTCAGCAGCACCCTGGTGTTTCACAAAAGTGATGCGTCCAGTAGTGGGTTATCTAAGAGAGAGAGGAATGAGATTGATAATTTATCTGGACGATATATTACTGATGAATCAGGATGTGGACATTCTTTTGAAAGAATTAGAAGTGATTACGGAATTGTTAAAAGGTTTAGGATTTGTGATAAATTTGGAAAAGTCTGATGTATCCATCACAGAACATGGAATTTCTTGGATTTGTGTTGGACACAAAAGAAAGTTGTTTACCTTTGCCAGAGAAAGAAATAAAAAAGATAAAGCGGGAAGTAATTTCTATGTCAAAGAGGGATTCTGTACAGTTAAGGGAGTTGGCACGAGGGATCGGACTTTTGCCATTTTCAATTCAGACAATATTTCCAGGCCCACTTCATTACAGGTCGCTTCAGCGTATGAAGGCACAGAGGTTGGCGGAAGGTTTTTGGTATGGAGATGTAGTTTCTTTTAACAAAGAGGTGAACGAAGAATTGATATGGTGAAAGAAGAATTTGGAGGCATGGAACGGGAAAGCAATTTTTAGCACACAACCAGATTTTGTACCCGAGTACGATCCAAGCAATCTAGGTTGGGGTGCATCTTGTTTAATAAGGAGACAGGTGGAGTCTGGCCCCGGGACGAGAGAGTAGAGCATATAAACAGTTTGGAGATGCAGGCAGGTTTCTTAGCGTTACAAAGTTTTCAGAAGGATTTGATAGGGAGTTCAGTTCTTCTGCGTATGGACAATGTAACAGAGGTTACTTAAGTAAGCAAGTTGGGAGGAAGCAGATCAAGGAGATTAACAGAATTGGCAAAGGAGATATGGGAATTTTGCTTAGAACACAAAATAGATTTGAAGGTGGAATATTTACCAAGGAGGATGAATGTAGATGTAGATTGGTATTCCAGGAATGTAATAGATTACAGCGACTCAAAGCTAATCAAGGAAGTTTCAGGAGGATTGTAGAGGTTTTTGGGCCTTTGGAGGTAGATTGGTTTGCTTCACATCTGACTTTTCAATTGCCAAGATATGTGAGTTGGAGGCCGGATCCAGGAGCTATGGCGGTAGATGCCTTCCATCAGAATTGGAAGGGGATAAGAGGGTATGCTTTCTCTCCTTTCTCGACGATTCAGAGGGTTTTGGTCCAGGTGAGGCGACAAAGATGTCGTCTGTTTCTGGTGACTCCTTTCTGGAAGTGTCAACCGTGGTTCCCAACAGTAATGGAGTTAGCTGTGGAAGAGCCTTTTCTGATAGACTCAGAAAAAGGTATTTTGTCGGGAGTAGATGGGTTGGAGCATCCTCTGGTGGCTTTAGGTTTTCTCAACCTTCTAGTTTGGAAGATTTCAGGCATTCAGGAGGAATGTCAAGACTTTCGGAATCAGCTTCAAACTTACTCAATGAGTCGTGGGCACCTGGAACAAAGAAAAGATACAGAGGAGGTTGGAGAATTTGGATTAGTTGGTGCATGGAAAGGTATTTGGATACATTGGAGGTGGATGATGTAGAGGTAGCTAATTTCTTGGCAAATTTATTTGAAAAAGGAATGTTCTATAGAACAGTGGATTGTTATAGATCTGCTGTAGCAGCAGGACATTCTTTAGTACAAGGGATATCAGTGGGAACAAGTACCTTAGTATGCAGAATCATGTAGGGTATCCGTGTGAGGAGATCTCCTTTAGCAAAAAACAAGACTTTATGGGATGTCGATTTGGTTTTGAATTAATTTCTGATTTAGCCAGGCAATAGGTATTTGGAGATAAGGGAGTTGTCATGGAAGTTGGCAGCACTTCTTTGTTTAATTTCTTTTACAAGAGTTTCAGATGTTAAGGCTTTAGAGTGGTCTGGATGTTTGTATCAGCCGGATGGTGTGGTTTTTGAGGTTTGTAAGAGCACAAAGACTATGTCTGGATCAATTTTCTATCCAAGATTTGATGATACACAAATTCTTTGTGTGGTGCATTGTATGAAAGCGTAGGAGTCTCGTATGTTGGAAAAGTTAAGCTATGGAGTGGAACAACTCTTAATATCTTATGTGAAGCCATTTAAACCGGTGAGTAATGCGACTATTACGAGATGGGTGAAAGCGACTATGAAAGAGGCAAGTGTTGACATGTCTAAGTTTACCACTCACAGTGCAAGCGGTGCGATGGCTAGTAGGGTATGCATGATGGAGGAAGAATAGAAGATATCTTGAAGGCAGCAGATTGGTCTTCGGCTGAGATGTTCAGGAAATTCTATTTTAGGATAGTTGATCATGTTTCAAAATGTGTTTTATGAAGCTTTGAACATGCATAATGCTAGCCTCCTGTCTTGCCATAAAATGACGATTCTTAAAGGTTTACGGAAGAAAGAATTAAGATTGTATTAAAGACAAAGAGGCTAGTATTATCCCACCCACCCTTCCCATTGGGATGAGGTGGGGGATTGGGAAGAGAAACTTAATTTGTGTTTTAAGATTGCATTAAAATAATATGTCTGTTTTAAGGATTGTTTAAATGTTTTTCTGTGAAAGGGTTCATTTTCGGTTGTTTGTTTTTTCTTACAGATTAATAAAGTATTACAGTAGAAAAAGGATTGTTTATCAATTTTGTTGAGAAAGCTGAAAAAAAGAAGAAGAAGATGGAGGACACAGATTCTTTATATGAGCTGAACATTCTTTTTATTTGTGATGTTTTATGTTCCATTCTGGGAAGCTTTTAAGTTGTGTTGCTGCTTATAAGAAGTTAATAAAAGATTAATGCATAATGCTAGACTCATTGTCTTCAACCCCTTCGACGCGCATGACGGAGCGGTTCCGTCATGCACGTCGGTTGCGCTGTGCGCATGACGGAACCGCTCCGTCATGGCCCCGCCCGCGCACGGAACCTTCAGCGTGGCGCGGAAATCCGCGCCGCGCTGAAGGGGTTAATAAAATCTTGATTCTTTATTCAGTAAACCTTTAAGAATCATTGTTCGCCAATCCCCAACTTGCACTGTTACTAGTCAACTAGACATACATACTGCCTTTCCCACCTATTATAGATCACTGTACAATCCCCCCCGTCATTGATTTTGCTGCTAGTATACAGGCCTTCTTTGAGGAACTTCTGCTGCCTACTGTTGGCCTACGAAGACCTGCAGTTGCCCATAAAAGAACAGGAGATCAGAGAAGCCATTCGGGGATCAGTCTGTTGTAAAACCCCCAGATTAGATGACCTCCTAGTCGAGTTTTATAAGACCTATGAAGACCTTCTGATTCCAAAATTGCTGAAGTTGTACCCAGCGGCAATGGAGATGGGAAGTCTCCTGCCGACTCTCCGTGAATCACTCATAGTTTCATTACAGAAACCTGACAAAAACCCATTGGATTTAACGTCTAACCGCCCTTTATTCATGTTAGGTACTGATACAAACTACTTAGTGAGGTCATTGCGGCCCGCTTATTAGAGAACATGACCTAGCTCGTACAAACAGACCAGAAGGGTTTCATCTCTGATCGCTCCACCACCCTCAACATCTGTAGGCTTCATAATGTGATGGAGCTGGTGCTGACACCCTGGTCGCATGCAGCTTGTCTGGTGATGGACTTGGAGAGGGTGTTTGATACAGTGGATTGGATTTACATGTTTACAGTCCTCTCAAAATTAGGCATCCCTTGGTGTTTACTGCACCTCATTCTCCTCTTTTACAAGGCCCCTACAAACCGAGTTAAGATAGGCCAGCTGATCTCGGCCCACAAGTAATTAGCCGGGGCACACGTCAAGGATGCTCATTATCACCGCTCCTCTTCACGCTGGTGGTGAAACTGCTTACCCAACAATTGCGGCGTGATGGAGAGAAGTGGGGCATTCTCTTGGGGGACGAACTACAAGCTGTTTCCCTCTATGCAGATGTCATCCTCATTTACATTCAGGACATCAGACAGGGACTCAGGAGCATTGAGATTGCCCTAAATGAATTTCGGGATGCTTCAGGTTTGTGTGTGAACTGGACTTTTCCTCTTAGCCCAGACTGCCCGCCACATCATCTGATGGTAGGACCCCACGTTGAGCACTGGGAACCATGCATGTTAAGTTATCTTGGCATTTGTGTGTATCATACCACCCAAGACCTAATAGAAGGTAACCTTACACGAGCCTTCGCCTCCTTGCGGCCACAGCTGATGTTCTGAAGCACATTCCCACTTATGGTGCAGGGCCGGGTTTCACTGTCTGATGGTGATACTTCCGTATCTCCTGTACTATTTCCACAACCTACGGGTACACATTCTGAGCTCCACATTCCGCACACTTCATGGCATGCTGGAGACTTTCATTTTGGAATAAGGGGCGAATGTCGAGTAGCCCTTCGGAAGCTTCAGTTGCTGGTCAACACAGGGGGTTTCAGTGCACCTAACTTTGAGCACTACTACTTGGCAGCCTAGCTGCAGTGGTTAGCTCAGTGGCTAGTGGGATGTCACCTAGTCGAACTGGGCCTCCCTACATTGAACCACGCTGGTCGAACGGTCCATGAATTGTTGCTGCCAACAGGCAAGCTCCCTGTGCTCAAACAAGCTCCTGATAATAGCACATGCCAGCTATATTAGAAGCCTGCGAATAACCCCGACGATAAGGCCGTACATACCGGAAATCCTTATCAACTCGATAGGCACCTTCAAAGAGCTGCTTGGGAGAGAGGGGTGGAGCTCTGGGAGTCAGAGGGAGTAGATACTCTGGGTGGCCTATTCCAGAATGCCACCCATATCCCATTTGAACAACTCTGCACTGATCACAAACTACCCTTGGGCCATTTTCTAGCTTATCGCACATTGTTGCAGATTATAGACACTGAACCAGGCACTGATCCCCTTGTACACATGCTCCACATAATGATTAGTGTGTGTTGACTGATCACATGGTTTATGCAAACACAAGTGTATACCCCGCATGACATATTACACCACATCAGACAAGACAAGGAGCGAGATATTGGCTGCACCCTGTTGCAGAAAGAGTGGGATAAGATCCTTCGATACCTGTGCAAACTCTCTCGCAATGCGAAATTTCAATATATCTAACACAACATTCTGCATAGAGCGTACCTCACACCAGCACGTTTCCATAGAAAATATGCCACTGCGTAAACTTGTCCCCAATGTGGCTCCCAAAATGTCATGGGGAGGGAGAACCTATACAGTATGGAGGCAGGATTGTTGGGGCTGTACAGGCATAGAAAGGCAGAGAGTGCCTCCAGATGGTTTACAGACGAGGTGTTACTAATAGTTCGGAGAACAATTTAATGAAGTGGAAAGATGCCCAGCTTCCTGGTTTACCATACTGGTATACGGTCTCACTGAAATGGGGTAAGGCTGAATCGGTTGCACTCCGCAGGGAAGAACCTAGAGGCCTGCGCAAAGCCCCCATTGCATTGGAGTGGGACACTCTTTTCCATGAGCTACAGGTACTCTCAGAGGAACCTTGCCCCCAGGAGTGAAATCCAACAGACACCTCACCATACCCGACTGAAAGCTCCTGTACCCAACAATTTACTACAGAATACATTTTTGGGGGAGGGTAACACCCCATACACACCCCCTAAAGCTATGCCCATGGATGATTAAAAGAGTGCACTAAGAGCTGCAAACAGGGTCCACTTTAGCACTAGTGGCGCCCGGTGCAACAACCTTTTTTGGCTACCAACTCCCCTCCTATGACCTTCTTCACAGATTCCCACACTACCACCCTCCAATAGTGCCCCTTCTTTCTCCATAGCTCCTTTCATATGCATTTCATTTGTTTTTATAGCGCTAATCATAGCAGTGTAGGATCTCAGAGCACTTCACATCACACACATATTATACAGACACAATGCTTCATACTTGTGTAAATCAGTCTACATGAAATGCTACATAAAACAATGAGGACTACAAGATGTAGGAATCACCTCGCATTCATACTACAATGCAGTATATATTAAGAGTGTTTGGTATGGAGAAGCACAAACTCAGGATTTAAAATGTACCACAGTGGTTGGGGTTGGCTTTACTAATAAGAATGTGTTTCTACCCAAACGAACCCTTTTTAGCAACATTAGGATACTGGAAAACTGTGGAAAATACATAACGTTCTAATCTATACCATGAATTTTGCATGCAGCTTTTTGCTGACAGTTCATAGCACACTGTGCTTTGTTAGGATTGCAACTTATGAACTGCAAGTAACAAATGGATCTCTATGACAAAAGCAGTGACCGATCACACAAAATACAGTTCCATAATCTGAATGAGTCGAAACTATCGTAGGCAAAACTCTGATTTCTCCCCAGCAGGAACATCAATCTCCATAGTTATCTTGTCATTTTTATTGTTGCCTGAGACTGATGAGTCCTCAGGGAACTCTGCAGGAGGTGCTTTTAAACCCCTAAAGGTATTTCTAAACACAGCGCCCTCCAGCTCTGCACCGGTCGCACCGCCCTGGCTGCAAACGCAGAGGACGCCAGCCACTGATCATGCTTGCACGGTTCCCCTAAGACTCAACACTTTCTCTTCCGGTAATTCGTCTAAGTGATATACCTGCAGCTAACCATGGGTAAATAGATGTGCTGTACCTGACATAGTTAGGGCCACCCTCGGGCTTTAATAGAATACCTAGATCTCAAGTCAGAAGTGTGAACAAAACAATTTCGAAGAAGTCCGTAAATTTAAGTAATGGCAAGGAATTACAAGAAATGTACATGTTTTTTACAAAATTATCCTATATTCATTTGTGTTTGTTTCTCCGTGTTCACCCACACAGACCGCTTTTTCAGCCAGTATGACTGGGTCAGGATAATTAATTATTCATATAATATAAGATCGTAAATGCTCTATAAATATAGCTCAAGTGCATTTCTTCTAGGGAGGCGATTGATAACCAAATAAGGATATTTTTTAAGTACATACCGATTTAACTTTAATGTATGGTTAAGGTGTTAGAGAAAATAAATGTTAATTAAATGGAAATATTTCAGCTTCAGTTGAAGTCTGTTTTTACAGTGATCTGTTAACTGAATCCGTCCAAGGTATGTTGTAATGTTTTAAAAATAGCACAGACGCTTAAATGCATTCCTCCTGCTTGAAGCAAAATAAATATTACTGTCTGTACATTAGGTCAACAGTCCACATATTAAGCTTCGACTAGTTTCTTTTTTCATTATTTAATAACCTTTTCTCCTTATTTGATTTTTCTCGGAGTATCCCTCACCGGCCTCTCCATACCAACCATTATGCCGGCCCCTTCTCAAGCACCACAGAGGGGCCGCTTCCATCATGTACCTTCTTTTCAAAGCCGTAACTGGCAAATTGTGAGTGACAGTTAAGGTCTTGGAGCATCATTTGCCTCTCGAATCCGCGGACTCTGTCCCTGAGCAAATGATGCAACAGCTATTATCCTCAGTTGGAGACCATGCTCAATGTTATTGCCGCCAAAAAGATCATCAATGGCAAATAGGCCCAACCTTCCTGTGGGCAGCTTTCGGAGTCCCTAGTGGTCCTCAAACCCTCCTTATGCTCTGCTGAGTGGCCAGGATTTCACCCTGCTTTAAATGAACCATGTCTGCAAATTAACCATAAAAAAAGCTATTGTGGCATTATTTTCCTATAAAATCTTCAATTCCCCAAATATGTCTCACACCCTCTTTTCCATCATTGGTGACATTAAGACCCCCAACAAACCAATGGGCCAGTTCTAGCTCTTTCGGTGGAGACATGGATAATATGGCTGAATTATTTTCAAATAAAATTGCCAACATTTCTACAATTTTGCTTCATCACATTGTATTGGCTGCGTCCTCTTCTCCTCATTTTCAATTTCCAACTCCTTCAAGCTCTTTAGCTAATTGGCTCCTCTTGTGTTTAAGGTATCTACTCTGATGCTCATAAAAGCAAACCATTGGTTTCCCCAGACAATCCTCTACCTGTTCGTGAGGATTTTTTAGGTCTTGCCTACACAGCGCGCATGCGCTGCATAGGGGGGACCTCTTGGAATCGATCCGCTTTTGTCCCCAGAAACGTGCACGCGTTGCATTGCTTTCAATGGCAGGAGCGAGCTTTGGTGCCATGTGTTAGCAATTATCGCTCCTGGTGCTGCTCGCTCCCGCAAGGGAAACACTTTTACTTTTGCCGCCACTTGTTTTTTTTTACTTTTAGCGTGAGGCGCGCATGCTTGGTTTCTTTTTTTAGCTAGCTCTTTCATTAGAAAACAGGAAACAAAATTTTAAGTTATTCTGAACAGGATGCCCAAAAAATATGTAATGTGCAGGAAACAAAATTTAAAGTTGTTCTAAACAGGATGCCAAAAAATATGTAATGTGCGGGTCCTAAAAATCCTTAATATGACACTGAAACTATCTCAAATAGTCAGGAATTGCTTCGGGCCGCTTGGCTGCTATACCCACTTTATGCCAACTAGTGGCGAGGCGCGCTGTACTGCGGCAATACCCATGTTGTGCCTGCCTGGTGCACAGGCGCACTGTAGTGCGGCAATGCCCACGTTGTGCTTGCCTGGTGCATAGGTGGACTTTACTGCAGCAATACCCATGTTGTGCCTGCCTGGTGCACAGGCAAGCTGTAATGCGGCAATGCCCACGCTGTGGTTTCCTGGTGCACAGGCGCACTGTACTGCAGCAATGCCCACATTGTGCCTACCTGGTGCACAGGCGTCCTGTACTGCGGCAATGCCCACGTTGTACCTGCCTGGTGGGCAGGTGCGCTGTAGTGCGAGATTGGACAGTTGAGCCAGACACTGCGGTTGAATACATCTTTTGTTCGCGTGTTTGCTTGTTTGCCCACAGTAGCTCTAGTGAATAAATGAACCCGGAAGCGTGTTAGATACCCTTTCCAGCTCTCTGGGTCAGCCGCCATGATCCATGTGTACCTTGTGGTGAGTCACAGTTTTTGAAGGCTGAGGGGAGAGGGGACGTGACTAAATAAATAATCCGAGTCTTCAGATTATGAGAACCTAACCAAAGGGTGTGAGGAAAGCACTTGTTTCCCGAAAGAACACCCAAGAAAAAGAAAGAAAGGGCAATTCCTTTCTTTAGTCCCCTCACTCACCAGGGTTTCCCCACGGTGACATGCTTCATCACTGGGGTCCTCTCAGTCCTCTACGGGCTGAGGCGTGCTGCGACTTGCGGATTTACGTAGGAGCACTGAACAAGACTATGTGTTGTGCAAGTGTTGTGGTGTGGAGTGGTTTAAAGTGAGTTAAAATAATCAACTAGTGGGCCAAAATAAATTTTATTATTGCTCCTAGCTAATTGGTTAAAAAGTGGGTGATATGCTAGAGAAAACTACTATAATGGGTAAGTGTACCTAGCATACGGTCGACTAGTTTCAAGCTTCCCAAGCTCTTCATCAGGACTACACTGGGACCAGCCCAGTGTAAGTACCACTCCTAGAAGACCTGATTTGGTGCAATAATAAGTGAAAGAAACACACAAACGCTGCACAAAATTTGCATGCGTTAATCAAAATACATACGTAATGTACGTCTAATGAGAATATTTTAAAAGGCAAAACTGTGCCTCATGGTCGACTGAGGGGGGGTTGGACACTCGTACACTTGTACTCTTCAAGCCACCCGCCGGAAACACCTACTGGTAACCTGCCTCGCCGACCGCATACTCAGGGAGAGGGGACGTCTCAGCCTTTTATCCTTACAAGGTCAGAAACTCAAGAAACATTCTACACAACACCTCCTATACTACAGTGGTGCCATTTTGTAGCGTGGTAAAGGGCACGTGCCCCTGGCACTCCGCAGCACTCATGGTCTGGATCCGAGCCTGTAATGAGCAGGTTGCACACAGCTCTCGGGAGAAATAACCCACGTAGCTACCTTATCCATTAGCATCATGGCGGCTTCATTTCGTAAGGTGTTGCCAGGGTTCAAATTTCGCCTCCCTTGCCTCTATGCTCCTACTGAGGCTGTAGTGTACCCTCTCTTTTGGAACAGCCCCCCCCCCTCCTCCTAGCTTGGTTTTCACCTCCTCATCCTCCCTCCCCCCCCTCCCTCAGAATGTGGGACCGGCCCGCCAGGACCCCTCACTCAGCAGCTTCCAATCACTTCTCAAAGCCCCGTCTCTTCAGGGAAGCTTTCATCCTCCACTGGTTTAAAACTGCATGTTATGGCGAGGAAACTAACTGAAGGAAATTGAGATTGGCTGTAAGGTGAGCCAAAAAGGACACATTCCTCTCTAGACACCACGGAACAGCCCCGACGACAGCTCTTCTCCAAGGGGTTCCCACCAGGCTGAGGCCATGATTATGTAAATTCAGTTTTTTTCCCAAGATGTATCAGTGGTGCCCGTTTTCCAGATTCCTCGTTCATTGCTGGGGTGATATGCGCAATTCGAGTTTCCAAATGCTTCGTGTCAGGCATCAATATTATCTTTCCGATTCCGGAGCCCTGAGCAAGTCATATTTGTACGGGGCTAATTCCTTCTTATCTCTTAAACTTTCACACAAAAGGGGCTTAAATATGTCTTGCCCAGGGGACTAAAAATCCAGAAACTAACACTGGATGTAGAGACCGAGTCAGAGGTGGAAGTAGGCGGCAGGGCTTTAAGTGGGATGAAAAAACTGGGGGGTCTCTCAAAGGGGCGTGGCCAATGTAATTAAGGGCGTGGCTTAAAAACACATCAACTAAAAATCTGTGCTTAGCATAGTGTGCCACCCGACTGGTATTTTGCTGTTTCTGTCATTGCATCCGGATATCTGATACTAAAAGTAACATCATACCTACAACAAGTCAGGACTATTGGCTTTGTCAATGGCTGTTAGTTGCATAAAATAATTAAATAAGCAGCAACTATGGCTTGTATATAATATTGAAAAAGCTTCCACTTAAAGCCCTGGTGACTCCACGACAGTGTTGCTGCTCCTGAGTTTGAAAATGAGAAGGGAAATCCAGAGAGAAAATGACTCTCTTTAAAGGATTTCCCTTCCCTACATGGCTCACCTGGCATGACGTCATGCCGTAACTTCTCCACTAGTGAGAAGTGAGCAGTGTGATTACGCGCACATCAATGTACCTGTTGTCACTGCAGTTCGGAAAAAAAGGACCGCCTGTGCCGGGCACAAAACAGAGCCCGGTAGAGACCCGTTTCAAGGCCCCCTTTAAACAAGCATTTGCAATGCAATAGGTCTCGCAGTTACGAGAGTTTCAGCTATTGGCATTGTTAAATAACAATGCCCTTTATTTATGTTTTTAAAACAAAAATAAAAATAAAAGGCATTATTATTTGCAATGTCAATAGCTCAAACTCGCGTAAATGCGAGACCTATTGCATTGCATGCTTGTTTACAGAGTGTGAATTATTTTCTCAAGCCTTTTTAAAAGCATGATCTTGTTAAATCACTATTGAAATCTAGAAAAAAATCTTCTTTGGTCACAGAAATCAAGGCAACCTACTGTCCAATATCTCAATTACTGTTGAAAATTTGTCCTTTCTGCACGGTAGACCCAATTATAGAGTGACCACCTGGTGGGGTTTTACATATGAAATATGGGGTACCCTTCAAAGGAGGGAAACAAACTGCTAAAACATTTAGTGTGTATTCATTGTCTTGTTGCTGAAAGCTCAGCTTTGATTTTACCCAACGTTTGTCTCTGAGTGTTTGTTGGAGGTACGGGGACTGCCAAAAACTGAATTTTAGTGTTAGATATGGGAGGACACTAAGATTACTATAAAACGCTCCACACATACACACCCAGTCCTCAGAGCCCAAGTTTAGTCTGGCCAAAGATGTCTGCCTTCTTAAAAATGTCAAAAGTGGGTGGGGTTAGCCCCAAGAATCTACACCCCATTGGTTAGGGCATCCCCAGTGGTCAGTCCCACCAACTAGCTCATGTCAGGCATAAATATGGCACCTCCAGGCACCCACTTCAGAACACTCCAGAACTGTGGAAGATCGGAAGAGTACTGAACCTGCCGCCTGAGACCTGAGAAGAGCCTAGAAGAATAGACCTGCTTTCCCTCTTGTACCCAAGAAAAAGAAGTGGGCTTCAAGGGTCACAAGGATTACTTCCTTTTCAAGCTGCCGGGAAACAGCAAGCTCTAAGAGGCCTTCCTGTCTCTGCCCAGCTGATCAGTGGCAACTGGACCTGGACATGACTCTGCCTGCTACCCTGTGAGTCTCTAAGTGCCTCCCCTGAGGTCCTGGGGGGGTGTAAGAGGTTCCCTCTTGTGGTGGATAAGGACTTAAAGGACTAAAGTCAGAGGTGAAATATTTGACTAGGATAAACCTTGTTAGTCTATCTAAACATGGCTCCATTGCGGTCATCGTCAAATTGAGCCTAGGTCCTGTTCTAATGCGACCATTGATTTTCATTGCCATTTGGGCTTCTTCGCTAACAGCTATTAGCAACAGCTTGCTAATAGGGCGATAGAAATATCGCCGCTATAGCGGTAAAAAGTGCTGCGTCGATAAGGCCCTTGCTGATATCCCCCTTGGTGTCAAACATACCACTCTTGTTTGTTTTGCTAGGTTTTTGACTAGCTTTAGGACTCTATGCACTTTACTCCTGTTAACCAGTGGTAAAGTGCTTGTGTTCTCACTTCAAGATATGGTAAAAGTGGCATACACCTAACTGCCACATTTAATTTCTTATTGGTGCTATGTGTTCCTAGGACCTGTAAAATAAATGCTACAAGCGGGCTGCAGCACTAATTGTGCCACTCACTAGAGTATCACTGCAAAACATGTCTACAGGTCTGACCTCGAAGCCTGTGTGTGCAGTTTTAAAACTACTATTTCAAGCTGGCAAAATAAAGCTTTTGCCAGGTCTAAACCTTCTTTTTTAATAATTATAAGTCAGCCCTAAGTTAGGCCCTAACAGCTCATAGGGCAGGAAGCATGGTATTTAAAAAGTAGGACATGTATAATTCATGTTTAACATGTCATGGCAGTAAACCCCCCTCACCCCCAAAGTCATTTTTCACGGTGAAAGGCTAGCTTCCCAAAAACTATCACTGGTTTGCCTCATTACATTTAATACTTGCTAAACTCAGGTTGGTAACAGCCAGACAAATAATGTGTCCACTTATTTTAATCATAATGTCAAATCCTCTTTAATAGTAAAGATGGATTTAAATGATTATTTTAGAAATGCCACTTTTGGAAAACATTTCCCTGCTTGAGGTTTCTGGGACCTTTCTGCGTGTGGTCAGCTGCCCTTGGATTGTTGATGATTCCGCCACTGGGAAATGTGTAAGGGCCACACAGTAGACAAAGGGCCTTGGTGTAGAGAATTGAGGATCTTCCTGACAGGATGTCTGGGGAGGAGCTGTGCCCTTATCCTGTTTATACTTCAAAGGGTAGCCCGGACTGTACCCAGAAGGGATGGTTACTCTTAAAGGGCAGATGAGCATTGCCCCACCTGGTGTGAGAAAAGCAGGTAAACACAATATAATAAAATAGCATGGCAATACCATTTCTTTTGCTGCTGGCTCGCGCTGTGTACAGCAGAAGTCTGAGGGCAGGGGGTGGGCCTGATTCCTGCGATTGCAGGATTACTGCTGCCCCTGCCAGCGTGCATGTCGGACTGGCCTGCTGTCTTGCGACGGCCAACCCAACATGCGCACTGAAAACCCAGCAATCCCAGTGCTGTGAAACAGCCGTGGGATTGCTGGCACAGACAGCTAGACTTAAAATGAGCACTGATTTATGCTGCTCCAACCAATCCTGGAGCTACTGTATTGCGGAACACAGCATGAGAGCAGCTCCAGGATTGGCTGGATTTGAGTTTCACTAGGCAGGAAGTCCTTCCCTTTTCTGCTCGTCATCACCAGGATCCAGCCTGGAGAGGAGACACACCGGACAGGGCGCAGCATATAAAGTGAGATTATCGGCATAGTGCTCACCATATTTTCATGTTGACAGCCACCACTGGTATCCAGTCCTTCTGGACTTTAGAAGAAGCCTATCCCGATACTGGCACATGTAGCTCACAGCTGGGCCTGCCCGTCTATTGTTTCACCAGCCAGGCTGGAGCCATACCCAGGTGAAAGAGAACAACTGACCAGACCCAGTTTTAGGGTTAGGCAAAGAAGTATACCCCACCCACAGGATAGGACTAGGTATGAAAGTGGCATCCAGAGAACCTGAAATCAGAACACTCCTGGACCTGCTGTCTGTAGAAGGAAGAGTGGACATACTAACATTTAACCCAAGACCGCAGAAGTGACTTCAAAGGTCAGTTGGCTGACCGCCTGTTTGAGCTAGAGGGACCCAACAAGCTTTCAGAGGCCTTTCCTGCTTTTCAGCTGACCAGACCAAACTGGACCTAACTTGGTCTCCTCTGCTGGCCTCTGTGGGAGTAGGGCCTGACCCCCAAGTGCTGTCCTGAGCCTTGGCTGGAGTCAGAGTGTATTTCCCCCTGCTTAACTGACATTTCACTGGATCCGATGCAAAACGGTGCAGAGTGACGCAGGTCCTTGAATCATAGTAGCACACCATCTGCTGATCGGTGACTTCATCGGATTTGGCGCACCACGATGCAGAGCCTTGCATTGCCGCACCAGACAGTTCCTGATCACCAGCTTCAATGGACCCCTCACGAAGGACAAAAGGTACAACTCCCAGTGGGCTGAACCTGGTCCTGTTCCAATCAAGTGCTCCATTACAGTCGGCCTGAACTTTTGACTTTGTCCCAGTCTGGAATGACCAGATACTAGCAGTTGGTACTTTGTGCCTTTTGGAGCTATTTTTAACTCAAACTTTAAAACGTATTACTCCAGTTCTACGGTTTGGATTTTTGTCTTTTTGGTGTCCTTTTATTTATTAAAATATCCTCCATTTTTTAATTGGTTTGGGATTCTTCTTGTGGTGTGTTTACACTTTATTACTGCTTGAGTGTTGCATGAATGCTTTACACATTGCCTCTAAGTCAAGCCTTTCTGCTTTTGTCTACTTTTATGCCAGAACCAGAGGGTTAAGCACAGGTGTATTTAGTGACTTTTGAAGGTTCACCCTGACAAGGATTGTGATTATAATTTGAAGCGTTTTTTTTCTTATAACTCCTGTTTATATCCTCAGTCAGAAATGTAACCACTTCGATGCTCATTACGGAATGGTTCCGTCATGAGCATCTGTGCTCCTGCGCTCATGACGGAAACATTCCATCATGAGAACAGGGGCACTGAATCCCTCTGCTGCAGACAGCAGAGGGATTCCCCTTTTTAGGTCCTGCCTGAGCCAGCACATGCGCTGCTCTGGCAAGACTTTTAGTAAGTGGGTTTTCAAAGTGCTACCCACCGGCTTTTGCTGGCCTAAAGCTTGCGTTCACGCGAGCGTGAACGTGCACAGCTGCCAGCTTTCAGCGCCCAAGGCGCCATCTGGAGCGTGATTACTTTCACTTTTGGCGCTGCTGCACGCACCACTCGCGTGTTTTCCGACTGTCGCGCGCACCCCTGCTTTCACGTTTGTCTTTTTTTTTTAACTTCTCGCTCTTCAAATGCAAAGCACCTTGAGGAGATCTTGTTTTTATTTTCGCGTGCTTGTTTTGTTTGGAAAGCCTGGAGTTGTCTTGAAAGTCGCTGTTCGCTTTGTCCTTCCAGAATGTATCAACTGTAATTGACTGCTGATGTACTCCGTCTGATTACTTCGCAGATTGAAGCAAGGCTAATGTTGCTTGAAAAATTGCAGTCGGGGACTCTGGGAATGCATTCAGCATCTCCTTCATTTGACAGCAAACACAAAGCGATCTAACAGCACACTCGGCAAGACCTGTGCAGGATTCCTGGAATCGAGGCGGCGGTGTGTGCTGGTTAGAGGTGGGACAGCGAACAGTGCATTCTGCGGAATACTCCACTATGTAGTTTAGGCATTTTAATGCTAATTATTACAGCTATATATTTTAATACCTTTTCTGCTGTTTACTCGCTAGCTAACCCTTAGTGCCAGGGCGAGGCAGTTCAGTATATACACATAGCACGACTGTAAAGTGCTCATGCATGGGAATGTATGCGAATTAGGAATGAAGCCTGTTTGAGAGATAGTTGGGACACATCAATAACACATAACAAAGAAATAACTAGATTTTGTATCCAGAGATGCTCTGCTTCATTTCTCTACTCGGATTGAGTTACACATACCAGCGGTGGTACAGAACCACTGTTTCCAATGGTAGGCATAACTCTAGAATGCTTATCTAACTAAAAGCTGTTTATACCATCATTGTGTGGGTTAAATCAAATACCTTTGTGCAGCTTTTGTTTAAAATAATTTTAAAAAGCAAATAACTATGCAACCATTGTCATCAGGTCGGGGATGTGGAAAATATTGCACGTTTTATAGATGAGCATTGCTGGGAGATATTGCTTTGGATTTATTTCTTCCTATATAGAATTGTATGCAAATCAGTCTTAAATCTCTGCAAGCTCAGTCCCCCTTTTGTTGTCCTTGAAATCAGTAAGTGCATGAAGTTGGTTCAGAAATACTCTTTCAGTAACCACCTTGAAACCTATTGCGATATGCACTTTATAAAAAATGGCATTGTGAGGTGAGAATGCTTGATCATCCGTTTCACCTTTTCTGAGCAGTACAGTTGAATTTTAGAATTTGTTAGGTCTGACCTTTGTGAGCGTTTTAGCTGTCTCGCCAGACTCTTTTTTTAAAGTCATACATAATATACAGAGGGCTCCATCTATTGGCCTGATAAATTAACATTTATGTTTTGCTTACGCCCACCACAGCATTCACAGCAGGGTAGTAGTTAGTCCACTTTGCCCATTGGCTCCTTTCACTGTAAGTGACTGCACAATCCTTGTGTGCTTTGATTATATTTACAGAAAAATATCTCCATATCTTCTTTTTCTTAAGTGACGTAGGTGGTTCAGAATGCTATGTATATTTGTGTATGTATACGTGTGTGTGTTTGTATATATATGTATGTACATATATATGTGTGTGTATATATATACGTGTGTGGGGTTTAAACAAAGGTCAGCACCGTCTTTTGGCTTAGTTGACATTACATCTATAAAACATGCATGCAAATACATGAGAGCTACCTGTTAGTAAAGAAGCCTTCCAGAAAAGTAGTCTGTATATTGAAATCTGCAACAAGGGGTAATTTTTCAAGCAAATCGAGGGGTTCAGAAAGGTAAGGTTTCACACTCTTGATAGCATTATACATCCTTGGTTTATTTTACATAATGTTTTTCAAATGTATGAGTGCTTGAGGTCATGCACATTTTTTTTATTTGGACTATCCATCTTTTTACAGTTGGATTTTACTTTCATCGGAAGACACACTCTTTTTAATACCTTTGCAAGCTATAATGGAAGTGTTGCACATACTCTCCACGAGACAAAGTGTGCATGAACACAGCTATGTGCATAATCTGACACCAGACTATTTAATATAGACTCTAAATTAAATGAAATCATGGTGGACTTGCCCCTGATCACTGGCTAATAAAACGATACGTTATTGACAAAGGATTTGGAATACAAAGGAAAGGTGCCTACATATGTTACAGTGACACACTTGTACATTTAGATCATGCTTACAGTATTCATTTCAGTGGTGAGAGGAAGAACAAATTCCATCAAGCTCTGAGTCACTAGAAAGTGTTTTAGGTTTTGTCAAACTTCTGGAACATCACTCAAGTTTGACTTTGGATCTCATCGGTTTGGTGGTGGTATAGTAAGCTGTCAAAACTACTTTTATTCCCTGAGCGGGAGGACAGGATTCCACGGGACAATGTGGTGGGGTTTTTTTTTTTTTTTTTTTCAAGTCACGTAGTGTGTACATCCACAAAGCAGTTGATTTCAAAAATATTTATTAGTGAACTGTACAATATATCTTGCCAGAGCCCGTGCACAAGCTCCTCCTGCAGATCTTGGTAATTTGTTTTATCCACAAGCATAGATACATGGTTGCAAATTAAAACTGAAAAACACATGAAATCTCCCAGTTATGATTAGCTCCACAACCCAGAGCAGGTATAACAGCATTTGGTGGGCGAGTCTTTTTCTTGTCTGGCTATTTTGTGACTTGCAGGTTGAGGAGCTAAACATAAGTAGGACATTTCATGGCATTTTCAGTTTTACTTCATAATCATGTGTACTTTATCTATAGTTGCTTAAGTGTAAATACGTTTTTAAATGTTCTTTAATTGCTAAAAGTTCAAGAAACCATAGCTTCACTTCACTGTGGGTTTTTTCAGTAATTGTTTCTTATTTTTAATAATATACAGCATGTTGCTCAGTTGTACCAACCACCCCTTTGGGGATGCACAGCAAGGGTTAACCTCAAGCCTGTGCTCAACCCGTGGGTGAGCCAAACCACCCATATGCAAGGCTTTAGACTAAGGACTTTGGGGATTTAGCAAAGCTCCTGCTTTTCTGCCTCCTTATGTCCTATTTGTTTTTTACTTTCGTAATGCGGTGTTCTGTGCACCACATTTGGTAATGGTGGTCACAACAGAATTTTTTTCTGCAACAGTCAGCCAAACAGAGCATACAGTTTTACAGATCCGCGAATCACATTGGAAGCCGGGACAACATTCAAGCTTCATTGTTCCACCATTGCACTACTGCTGCTTCTTTTTTATTTATTTTTTATTCAATATTATCCATGGAGGGAGGATCCACAAACTAATGATTCACATAACTCAAAATTACTTATTGTAGCTTGCTAGGAACCTTTTTTGTAAGACAAACATGTCAAATTATAGAATCGATTTAAACCAACCTATGGAAAGGCACTCTTTTGAAAAAAAAATCATGTCATGTTTGATGTAATTAAGTTTAGCGGATTTTGCTGTAGAAGAGAGCAAAGTTTTCTATTGGAATTAAAAAGGCAAAAGCTGGATGGATACACATGAACGTTTTCAGGCCAAAACTTAGCCACTAACACTACTTAATTAAAGACTTTCATACCGATTCGTCAAATTGCCCCAAAGTTGTAAGCAAAGCATCAATAACTCTTTCATTTGGAAAGTTAGACCTATTCGTAACTGCAAGGACGTGATTGCCGACTATGTACAGTATGTAGGTATTTTTTCCATGCCTGTGAAAAAAAACATTGGCATAGCCAATAGGTCTCGCTTTTTGGACCTGATAAGTATTTAGTAATGCAGCACAATATCCATGGTGCAACAACATCAACTGTTGCATGGCTAAACACTTATAAGGTCCCAAAGGCGAGACCTAATGTCTATGCCAATGCTTGTTTGATTGAGATCGTGGTCCCGGGAAGGACAAATCTGATGGGTGCACCATCCAGGATAGGACAAGTCTACTGCCACTATGAATCAGCAGCCTGTGGTGAAAAGAGACAGTAGAAAAATACAACATATATTTTATTTTCAAAATATAATTTACGTTTTGTAGCTTTCCAATTGGTCAATGCAAAGGGCAGGCTCTGGATTGTTGAGTGATGAGAGCACCTCTTGTGTCCCAGATGAGGAGAACACCTCTTGCAAATGCTAGTAGTGCAAGGTGTCCCCTAGTGAATCTGCTCCTAATCCATAGTTTGACGGACAAGGTATTACAATTATTGGCAATGGAATGTAAAAAGAGGCAAACGCCACTGATGTATTGCTATATGCCGGAGACATTAGGCATATCCATTTGCGTCCCAGGTCAGCCAGCACCCAAGGTAACCTATCAACCCCAGATATTTTGTACAAACTAGACACCTGTCAGAGTCCAGGGCGACCACATAGAAAAATGCAAAACTGTAGTGAAAATATATATTTTTACAACTGTCTGTTTTCAAAAGTTGGAAAGAGCGCAATCATATCACAGCAAATGTTTTGTTTATGTCATTTTTAGAAAAACATACCCACACTTTCGTACACTGCACCTGTTTTCCATTTTGTTTTAAAATAAACAAAATTTTCACCACATTTTGTCTATTTTCTCAATACTCTCCAGGGAAAACCGCAAACCCTGGGTATCTTTAGAATACCCAGTATGGGGTAAAATATAATGCAAATTCAGCAACGGCTCCTTAATAGGAACGCCAGGGCCACGCCCCTCTCCCCATTTCCTGCCTCATTTTTTTTAGGTCTCGCCTACGCAGCGCGCCGGGGGCTGCATAGGAGGGCCTTAAGCCATCGTTCTTCACTTTTTCAAGCACTGCACTTGTGCTGTGGCGGCATCCACCTGGCGGGAGCACGCAGCGATGCGCCACAAGCACGTGTGCAGTGCCCCCCAAAGAAAACTAAAGACTTGCTGCCCCTCCAGGAGGAAGATGGGGGCAATAGCCCCTGATCTGCCCCTGGGGGGAAGAAAGCCCACTAAGCGCCAGGTAGGGGTGTGAGTTGCCATGTCAAGGCTCCCACCCCCCAAAAAAATGATACATACTTTCTCCAGGGATTTTGTTTTCCAAAGTTCGCGGAGGGGGTTGCCCAGAATGGGCATGCCAATGCCCCCAGTCCCCCCAAAAAGATGCCACAGCCTATCTGCCCCCCGAGGAGGCAGATGGGGGCAGTAGCCCCTGATCTGCCCTTCCTGGGGGGCAGAAAGTCCACTAGGCACCAGCGATTATGCTGGCTTTTCTAATAGTAGGGGTGGGGGCTTCCCAGAAAGGGCATCCCAATGCCCCCATCCACCCAAAAGAATAGCCATAGTCTTTCTGGCCCATTTCGGGGCATATCGGGGCAATAGCCCTCGATTTCCCCCTCCCCAGGGCAGCAGAAAGACCACTAGGCACTGAATTTTCTTCAGGATGTGCCTACCTGTGGACTCTTGGCCCTAGCGCAGCCCGCACATAGGGAAACCTAGCAAACCTGTACATTTTTTTAAACAAGACACCAAGGGGAATCTAGGATGGAGTGACTTGTCTGGCTCTCACCAGGTTCTGTTTCCCAGAATCCCTTGCAATCCTCAAAATGTGTATAAAAAACACACTTTCCTCACATTTCTGTGGTGGAAAGTTCTGGAATCTGTGTGGATCCCAAAAATTCCACTCACCCCACATTTCCCGAAGTCTTCCGAGAAAAATGATACCTCACTTGTGTGGGTGGGTCAAGTACCCGCGACAGGCAAGGGCCCAAAACCTAGTGAGGCGACATCAAAATTACCTATCACATACCAACCTGGTTTTCAAGGGGGGTCCCATGAGTATTTGGCCACGGGCTCGGCGGCCATCTAGGCAAACCTACCAAACACACACATTTCTGAAAACTAGACACCCAGGGGATGCTAGGGAGGTATGGCTTGCGTGGATCCCCAACGTTTTCTTACCCAGAATCCCCTGCAAACCTCAAATTTAGCTGCAAAAATCACCTTTTCCACACAGTTTTGTGTGTGAAAGTTGTGGCATCACCAGGCTGACACAAATTTCCTACCACCCAGCGTTCCCCCAGGTCTCCCGATAAAAATGGTGCCTCACTCGTGTGGGAGGCACAAGTACCTGTGACAGACAAGGGCCCAAAATGTATTGAGGCGACATCAAAATTGCCTATCACAAAACTACCTGGTTTTGCAAGGGGGGTCACCTGGGCTTTCGGCCCCGTGTTCGGCGGCCAGCTATGGGAACCTACCAAACCCACACCTTTCTGAAACCTAGACACCCGGGGGATTCCAGGGAGGTATGGCTTGCATGGATCCCCCAAAGTTTTCTTACCCAGAATCCCCTGCAAACCTCACATTTAGCTGAAAAAATCACTTTTTCCACACATTTTTGTGTGGGAAAGTTGTGGCATCACCGGGCTGACACAAATTTCCTACCACCCGGCGTCTCTCCAGGTCTCCCGATAAAAATGGTGCCTCACTTGTGTGGGAGGCCCAAGTACCCACGACAGGCAAGGGCACAAAACCCATTGAGGCGACATCAAAATTACCTATCACAAACCAAACTGGTTTTCAAGGGGGGTCCCATGAGGTTTTTCCCGGGCTCAGCGGCCATCTAGGGAAACCTACCAAACCCACACATTTCTGAAAACTAGACACCCGGGGAATTCTGCGGAGGTATGGCTTGCGTGGTTCCCCCAAAGTTTTCTTACCAAGAACCCCATGCAAACCTCCAAATTAGCTGAAAAAAACACTTTTTCCACACATCTTTATGTGGGAAAGTTGCGGCATCTCCAGGCTAAAACAAATTTCCTACCTACCAGTGTTCCCCCAGGTCTCCCAATAAAAATGGTGCCTCACTTGTGTGGGAGGTACAAGTACCGGCGAAAGGCAAGGGCCCAAAATGTATTGAGGCGACATCAAAATTGCCTAGCACAAAACGACCTGGTTTTGCAAGGGGGGTCACCTGGGTTTTTGGCCCCGTGCTCGGCGGCCATCTAGGCAAACCTACCAAACCCACACATTTCTGAAAACTAGACACACGGGGGATTCCAGGGAGGTATGCTTGCATGGATCCCCCAGGGTTTTCTTACCCAGAATCCCCTGCAAACCTCAAATTAAGCTGCAAACATCACTTTTTCCACACATTTTTGTGTGTGAAAGTTGTGGCATCACCGGGCTGACGCAAATTTCCTACCACCGAGCGTTCCCCCAGGTCTCCTGATAAAAACGGTGCCTCCCTCGTGTGGGAGGCCCAAATACCTGCGACAGGCAAGGGCCCAAAACGTATTGAGGCGACATCAAAATTGCCTATCATAAAACGTCCTGGTTTTGCAAGGGGGGGTCACCTGGGTTTTTGCCCCGTACTCGGCGGCCAGCTAGGGAAACCTACCAAACCTACACATTTCTGCAAACTAGACACCTGGGGGATTCCAGGGAGGTATGGCTTGCGTGGATCCCCCAAAGTTTTCTTACTCAGAATCCCCTGCAAACCTCAGATTTAGCTGAAAAAATCACTTTTTCCACACATTTTTGTGTGGGAAAGTTGTGGCATCACAAGGCTGACAAATTTCCTACCACCCAGTGTTCCCCCAGGTCTCTCGATGAAAATGGTGCCTCACTCGTGTGGAAGGCAATGGTACCCGCGACAAGCAAGAGCCCAAAAAGTATTGAGGCAACATCAAAATTGCCTATCACAAAACAACCTGGTTTTGCAAGGGGGGTCACCTGGGTTTTCGGCCCCGTGCTCGGCAGCCAACTAGGGAAACCTACCAAACCCACACCTTTCTGAAACCTAGACACCCGGGGGATTCCACGGAGGTATGACTTGCATGGATCCCACAATGTTTTCTTACCCAGAATCCCCTGCAAATATCACATTTAGCTGAAAAAATCACTTTTTCCACACATTTTTGTGTGGGAATGTTGTGGCATCACCGGGCTGACACAAATTTCCTTCCACCCGGCGTTCCTCCAGGTCTCCCGATACAAAATGGTGCCTCACTTGTGTGGGAGGCCCAAGTACCCACGACAGGCAAGGGCCCAAAACCCAGTGAGGCGACATCAAAATTACCTATCACAAACCAACCTGGTTTTCAAGGGGGGTCCCATGAGGTTTTTCCCGGGCTTAGCGGCCATCTAGGGAAACCTACCAAACCCACACATTTCTGAAAACTAGACACCCGGGGAATTCTAGGGAGGTATGGCTTGCGTGGCTCCCCCAACGTATTCTTACCCAGAACCCTCTGCAAACCTCTAATTTAGCTGAAAAAAACACTTTTTCCGCACATTTTTATGTGGGAAAGTTGCGGCATCACCGGGCTAACACAAATTTTCTACCTTCCAGTGTTCCCCCAGGGCTCCGAATAAAAAAGGTGCCTCACTCGTTTGGGAGGCCCAAGTACCCACGTCAGGCAAGGGTCCAAAATGTATTGAAGTGACATCAAAATTGCCTAGCACAAAACGACCTGGTTTTGCAAAGGGGGTCCATTGCACCATTTTTATCAGGAGACGCGGGGGAACGCTGGGTGGTAGGAAATTTGTGTCAGCCCGGTGATGCCACAACTTTCCCACACAAAAATGTGTGGAAAAAGTGATTTTTTCAGCTAAATTTGAGGTTTGCAGGGGATTCTGGGTAAGAAAACATTGGGGGATCCACGAAAGCCATACCTCCCTGGAATCCCCCCGGTGTCTAGTTTTCAGAAAAGTGTGGGTTTGGTAGGTTTCCCTAGATGGCCGCCGAGCACGGGGCCGAAAACCCACATGACCCCCTGCAAAACCAGGTTGTTTTGTGATAGGCAATTTTGATGTCGCCTCAATATGTTTTGGGCCCTTGCCTGTCGCGGGTACTTGGGCCTCCCACACGAGTGAGGCACCATTTTTATCGGGAGACCTGGGTCAAACTCTGGGTGGTAGGAAATTTGTGTCAGCCCGGTGATGCCACAACTTTTCCACAAAAAAATGTGTGGAAAAAGTGATTTTTTCAGCTAAATTTGAGGTTTGCAGGGGATTCTAGGTAAGAAAACATTGGGGGATTTCCTGCAAGCCATACCTCCCTAGCATCCCCCGGGTGTTTAGTCTTCAGAAATGTATAGGTTTGCTAGGTTTCCCTAGGTGCCGGCAGAGCTAAGATTAAAAAACTACAGCTAGGCACTTTGCAAAAAAAGGCTCATTTTTCACTGTGAAAATGGGGTATGTCCACCTTGCGTTTTTGGCCGTTTCCTGTCGCGGGCACTAGGCCTACCCACACAAGTGAGGTACCATTTTTCTCGGAAGACTTTGGGGAACGCAAGGTGTTTGGAATTTTGTGGATCCACGCAGATTTCAGAACTTTCCACCACAGAAATGTGAGGAAAATGTTTTTTTGACAATTGTTCAGGTTTGCAAGTGATTCTGGGTAAGAGAAACTGGTGAGAGCCAGTCAACTCACCCTATCCTGGATTCCCCTGTGTGTCTAGTTTTCAAAAATGTATAGGTTTGCTAGGTTTCCCTAGGTGCCGGCAGAGCTAGGGTTCAAAAACTACAGTTAGGCACTTTTCAAAAAAAGGGTCATTTTTCACTCTGAAAATGTGGTGTGTCCACCTTGCGTTTTGGGCCGTTTCCTGTCGCGGGCACTAAGCCTACCCACACAAGTGAGGTACCATTTTTCTCAGAAGACTTTGGGGAACGCGGGATGGGTGGAATTTTGTGGATCCACGAAGATTCCAGAACTTTCCACCACAGAAATGTGAGGATAATGTGTTTTTTTTTAGGATGTATGACGTTACAACGCATGCTATTACAACGCATACCATGACAACGCATTTTTTACAACGCAAACACTATTACAACGCATTATTTTACAACGAATACTGTTACTACACAAAACTGAGTAAAATACTTAAAAGTGCTTTTACAACGAAAACCATTACAACGCATACCATTACAACGCCAATATATATATATATTTTATTTAAAAGTACAATAAAATCTGGCACGGGATGCAGGGAAATTAGGGGTTTTAGGGTCGGGAAGTGTATTAAAATGTGGAGCAAAACTGAACGTAAATTAAATAAAATGCATTACTAAATGAATGCACGAGTATTAAAATTAATACCCGAGTATTAAAATTAATACTCCTATTTCCCCAAAAAATCCTTTTTAACAAATTTACAAGTTTTACACAAATAACGAATAATTAAACAACAGTTCATATACATGCAAATCATGATTATATCACAAAAAAATTAAACGGATTAAAACACAAAACACAAAACACATACACATAGTCGCCATTTTAACCATCCCACTTCTCAAACTTGTCCTACAACACTTTCCATGAAAACAATACCAAAATACATGTTCCAAAATGGATGCCAAAACGGAGCAAAAAAATGAAAACAACACATATTTTAATGGTTTTTTAAATTATCATTTTCCACAGCAAATGAAAGTATACTAAAAAACACAACGAACGCTGTTTTTAAAAAAAATAATAATGACACTGACTAAAACTTATAAATACCAGCAAGACACCATTTTACAATCAGTTGATTATCAACTACCAGAGAGACCAGACGCAAAAACCTGACCCTCTGACACCTAGACCGAGACCTAGACTGAGAGAACACTGCAATCGATTGGAGAAACATTCTTTCTTTCCTACTACAAGTAAGTTACTATTATATTTTAACACCATGTTTTGTCCTAAATCATGTTTCATTTCCATCCAAACAGTGCAGCAAATATAATTGTAATATTTTAAAAAATGTACTCTAACCATTTTTTTTCTCAGAAGTAACTTTAATATATACGAACTTATAATATCTTTTTTTTTTCCTAAAATAGAAATTTGTTTTTCTATCAAAAACAACATATCGTTTCCCAAATTTTTTCTCAACACAACCAACACGACTCACCTTTCTTCATGTGAAGGTAAATTAATTAATACTTCTTTTAATTATAAAATTGTAAATAAAAACATTCACTTTACCATTAGCAAAAGTATTGGATGGTGTAGGGGTAACAATTTCTTTTTTTACTCCTTGAAGGTGCATCATTAAGGAAAGTGTGGGATGGTGCAGGGGTAACAATTACTAATGTAACTCCAGTTAGGTGCAGCAGTAGGGAAAGTGTGGGATGGTGTAGGGGTAACAATTAATTTTCTTACTACCGGTAAGTGCAGCAGTAGGAGAAATGTAGGATGGTGTAGGGGTAACAATTATTATTCTAACTCCAGGTAGGTTCAGCATTAGGGAAAGTGTGGGATGGTGTAGGGGTAACAATTACTATTCTAACTCCAGGAAGGTGGAGGTGTAGGGAAAGTGAGGGATGGTGTAGGGGTATCCATTACTATTCTAACTCCAGTAAGGTGCAGCATTATGGAAAGTGTAGGATGTTTAGGGGTAAAAATTATTTATTTAACTCAAGATAGGTGCAGCACCAGGGAATGTCTGATATGTAATGTAGTTAGACTTAAATAAAATGTCACCTTTACAAAGTAATTTTCATAATTTGCATTTTTCACCAACGTTGTCATAGTTGTACATTTCTTAATTTTTTTTCTTTCTTTTTCACAGATAATTGTTTGCAACTGTGTCGAAAAACTCAAAAAACAGAAAAACAAACAACCAGAAAATCCTGCCAGCAGGCCAAAACCATAGCAGAAGCAAAACCAACAAAGACACACCAAAAACAAAAGGTATTTTAAATAAACACTGTTATAAATCCAACAATATAATAGTCAAACCTTTTAATAAATAATTAAAATAAAAACCCACAATACAGAAAATATGGGAAAGTGAAACATTGTGGTGCCGATTACGATCCGGTAGAAAAAACTCCCAGTGCGACTCGTATCCGGTCTTTTTACCGTACGAATCGTACAAGTTCCGTACGAACTGGCAATCACGATTCGCATGGGAAAAAGTCCATACGAACCGCATTTGGAATCATTCCCCACACGTCCTCGGGTTGGAAAATGTGTCCGACACGTCCTCGGACGATTTACCGTACAAACGTGAAAAGTCAAGTCCGACCGAGGAATCACGATCCCACCCGTGCGTCCGAACTCACAACCGTATGGTAAAAACACCGTCCGCACCGAACACCCATTGCAACCATGGAGATATATGCCCGCATACGCGCCAAACACTCCCCCAGCACCCATACGTTCGAGTCGTACTCCCCGTTAATGTACACCCCCCCCTGTATGTACACCCGTGTACGTGTCGAACCCCCACCCGTGTATGTACACCCCAGTACGTTCGAGTCGTACCCCCACCCCTGTACGTGTCATACCCCCGTGTACCTACACCCCAGTACGTTCGAGTCGTACCCCCACCCCTGTACGTGTCATACCCCCGTGTACCTACACCCCAGTACGTTCGAGTCGTACCCCCACCCCTGTACGTGTCGTACCACCGTGTACCCACACCCCAGTACGTTCGAGTCGTACCCCCACCCCTGTACGTGTCGTACCACCGTGTACCCACACCCCAGTACGTTCGAGTCGTACCCCCACCCCTGTACGTGTCGTACCACCGTGTACCCACACCCCAGTACGTTCGAGTCGTACCCCCACCTCTGTACGTGTCGTACCCCCGTGTACCTACACCCCAGTACGTTCGAGTCGTACCCCCACCCCTGTACGTGTCGTACCACCGTGTACCCACACCCCAGTACGTTCGAGTCGTACCCCCACCCCTGTACGTGTCGTACCACCATGTACCCACACCCCAGTACGTTCGAGTCGTACCCCCACCCCTGTACGTGTCGTACCACCGTGTACCCACACCCCAGTACGTTCGAGTCGTACCCCCACCCCTGTACGTGTCATACCCCCGTGTACCTACACCCCAGTACGTTCGAGTCATACCCCCACCCCTGTACGTGTCATACCCCCGTGTACCTACACCCCAGTACGTTCGAGTCGTACCCCCACCTCTGTACGTGTTGTACCACCGTCTAAGTACACCCCAGTACGTTCGAGTCGTACCCCCACCTCTGTACGTGTCGTACCACCGTCTAAGTACACCCCAGTACGTTCGAGTCGCACCCCCACCCCTGTACGTGTCGTACCACCGTGTACCCACACCCCAGTACGTTCGAGTCGTACCCCCACCCCTGTACGTGTCGTACCACCGTGTACCCACACCCCAGTACGTTCGAGTCGTACCCCCACCCCTGTACGTGTCGTACCACCGTGTACCCACACCCCAGTACGTTCGAGTCGTACCCCCACCCCTGTACGTGTCATACCCCCGTGTACCTACACCCCAGTACGTTCGAGTTGTACCCCCACCCCTGTACGTGTCATACCCCCGTGTACCTACACCCCAGTACGTTCGAGTCGTACCCCCACCTCTGTACGTGTCATACCACTGTCTAAGTACACCCCAGTACGTTCGAGTCGTACCCCCACCTCTGTACGTGTCGTACCACCGTCTAAGTACACCCCAGTACGTTCGAGTCGCACCCCCACCCCTGTACGTGTCGTACCACCGTGTACCCACACCCCAGTACGTTCGAGTCGTACCCCCACCCCTGTACGTGTCGTACCACCGTGTACCCACACCCCAGTACGTTCGAGTCGTACCCCCACCCCTGTATGTGTCGTACCGAGTCGTACCCCCACCCCTGTACGTGTCGTACCACCGTGTACCCACACCCCAGTACGTTCGAGTCGTACCCCCACCCCTGTACGTGTCGTACCACCGTGTACCCACACCCAAGTACGTTTGAGTCGTACCCCCACCCCTGTACGTGTCATACCCCCGTGTACCTACACCCCAGTACGTTCGAGTCGTACCCCCACCCCTGTACGTGTCATACCCCCGTGTACCTACACCCCAGTACGTTCGAGTCGTACCCCCACCCCTGTACGTGTCGTACCACCGTCTAAGTACACCCCAGTATGTTCGAGTCGCACCCCCACCCCTGTACGTGTCGTACCACCGTGTACCCACACCCCAGTACGTTCGAGTCGTACCCCCACCCCTGTACGTGTCGTACCCCCGTGTACCTACACCCCAGTACGTTCCAGTCACACCCCCACCACAACCTCCTAAGTACGGAGCGCACCCCATGCCCCAACATCACAACCGCATGTTCGAGTCGTGCCAAGCCACACACAAGGACAGCACCGTACAACCAAATGGCCCATCTACACACCGTACACACGCTCAAAACGCACGTACACAACCAGGACAAAACAAAACAACACAAGAATACACTATTCGAATGGCACAAAGCCACTAAACATGGCCAACAAACACTCAAAAAACACACATTCACTGACCTGCAACTGCCAAAAACAAACAGAGGCCCTAAACACCACCACTCCTTATAACACACCCACCCAAAGTTCAAACACAGCCACACCCACCAATGGACCAATAAAAAGGGCCCACACACACAAACCATGAGCCTTTGCAACAGACTCACTGCTGCCAGACACCACAGACAACTTACAGCACCTTACTACAAGCTTCACCACACCTTACACTTGCACATCTCCACACAACCACCTTCACAAACACACCCTCATCACATTCACACACACACCTGCACAACCACACCCACACACCCACAACCATCCACCCCCCCCATCCACACCCACACCCCTCACCATGCCCACTACCAAGAATCCAAAGTTCAGTAACCGAGAGTTGGAGGTTCTTGTCGATGAAATCCTCAGAGTCGAGCCACAGCTCTTTGGAACATTGGTCAGACAGACCAGCATTGCAGCAAAAACAGCCATGTGGCAGACCATCGTCGATGCTGTGAATGCTGTTGCGGACACCAGAAGGACCAGGCAGGAATGCCAGAACAGGTGGTACGATCTGCGGAGGAGGGTCCGAGCCAAGAGGCAGGAGGAACACAACCAGGCCAACGCCACAGGAGGAGGGCCCTCCCGCAGACCCGTACACTACCAGCCCTGGGAGGAGAGGGTGATGGCCATACTGCCGGTGGAGGCAGTCGAAGGATTAGAAGGACTCCGAGACCCGGGTGAGTACACAAACAACGCACCTCACATGGGGGGAACGGCATCCACAACCAAAATCACTAACAGGCACGCAACCACCCCAAGCCATCGCATGACTCAACCACACTCCATGAGCACGCACATGCCACTGCTGCCACCATGCCCCATGCACCCAGCTGGACAATGTCAAGTCACAGGCCACAGAAGACACCAACACATGACACGGTAACCCGGATGGCGGGAGGCTGGGCCCCAAAAATCACATAGTGCAACTCCGAAGCAGACAACAATGCCCTCTGCCCATATGGCCTAGGTCACAGCCAGACAAACAGTGTGTCCCAACACAGGAATGACTTGCCAGCAAATGGCGGACGCCTTGCATCAACACATGGGGGTGAAGGCACTGTTTTGCACATGACAGCAGCTAATGAACAGCCAACATTGTGAAAGAGTGGCAGCACACACCACCACAGCAGCAGCGCACAGACACACATCACACCCAATGGGTGCCTGGAGATCAGAAACAAACTCACATCAACAAGCCAAGGGCCACTCAAAGATCTGCTAACAGTGTGTGCCCAGGAAGCTGGGCTGAGGTGACAGAGGGTGACACACAGAGGGAGGGAGAGGGGGACAGAGAGGGAGGGAGACGGACAGAGGGAGGAGGCTGACACACAGATGGAGGGAGAGGGGGACACAGAGGGAGGGAGACACAGGGAGACGGACAGAGGGAGGAGGCTGACACACGGAGGGAGGGAGAGGGGGACAGAGAGGGAGGGAGAGGGGGACAGAGAGGGAGGGAGACGGACAGAGGGAGGAGGCTGACACACAGATGGAGGGAGAGGGGGACACAGAGGGAGGGAGACACAGGGAGACGGACAGAGGGAGGAGGCTGACACACGGAGGGAGGGAGAGGGGGACAGAGAGGGAGCGAGACACAGGGAGAGCAAATCAGCCGTGTGGCGTGTGCGAATGTCTGCTCGTCAGCAGGTAGACTGCGTGCATGTAGACAATGGTGGCCAGTCCCAGAACCCCCCCTCTTCCCCATGGCAAAACACAGGGCCATGTCACAACCTGTTCACGAGCACAACGACAGCTACCTGGATCATATAAGTGTGTGGATCCACTCCATGTGCACATGTACAGTGCTACACGGAAGGCGCCAATGCATGGCTCGCCACACCTGCCCACTCCACTGCTGACTGCAGTCACACTTGACGCAGCAAGTAAGACCGTGCCACACATAGTTAAAGGGGCCAAAGTGGTGCCCAAGGGACACACCCATGCACAAGTGCACTGTGAGTGGAATGCAAGACAGATCCCAATTCCAAGAGGAAATGTCCCAACTTTGAAACAGATGAAACATGGATGTTGCATGGACCAAAATTAACATTGTCTCTCTCACACACAGGTCAACGTCGTGGTTCACCCCCCAACACTGGGGGGGAAGACTCACAGGACCCGGATCTGCGGGAGCCCGATCCCACCGGCAGCGACCACTCTCACCACTCTGTGGACGACCCCGACCGACCTGGCCCCTCTGGTGTCCAACCACCTGCAGCACCTGCGTCAGGTACAACTGTGCCAACCACCACCCCCACTCCTGCCACATCCCAGGAGACACCCAGGATCCCTGCCCCAACACCACAATGCAGCCAGGCTGCCCAGGAGGGACACGGTGTCCCGGGCACCCAGGAGGAGGCAGGCGACAACGCCAATGCCACCCCTCAGGGGTCCCGGAGACCCGATGTACCCACAAGGGCAGGCCAGGTGCAAGTGGGCAGGGGTGGTGGGAGTGGAGGACGGCGGAGGCGCGAGCCTGACCAGTTGGCTGGGGAACCGGTATTTGCCCATGTCCAAAACATCATGGACACATACCGGCAGGACACCACGGGCATGGCCCAGGTTGTGTCCACCCTCAATGAGATCAAGGGGACCCTCGATGAGATAAAGACCCAGCAGGCCCAGCAACATGCGGAGCAACATGCCTGTCTACTGCGACACCAACGGAGGATGGAGGACAGACAGGCTGAGCAAGTGACGGCGTTCCAGGGGATTCACGATACACTCCGTCGGATGGCCGACAACATGGCCGACCCTCCCTGTGCCAGAAGGCGGAGAACATCACCACCCACAGGGAGGGATCAGGAGGAGGAGGAGGAAACATCCGATGGAGCATCCCAGACGTCGTCACGGCCTGCTGCTGAGGGTCCCCGCAGGAGGCCGGGTCATCCACGGAAAGGACCGTGAGGGTCGGCGCTACATCACCATCTCCCAGGACACCTGGCCTGGCACCTGGCCCACTGGAGCAACAGCATCACAGCATCAAGAGACATTCTCTGCCACATGGCCCTGCTGGTCACTGGCTGACCAATGTTGACAAAGACTGTGGCATGGACTCTGAGGATTTCAAATGGCAAGGACACCAACTCCCCTACTGAACTTTGGATTCCAAAATCCCGGAAAGCCCCTCACTTTGTCCCCCCCCCCCCCCAATAATAAATCACAATATGAAGAGTAGATGCCTGCTGGTTGCATTATTACCTAACATGTGTCTTGTAAAGTCTAAACATGCCTGAGTCATCTTTTGTCTTCAACCATCCACACCCTGGGGCCTGAGTCTGGCACAGGACACATGGGTCACAGTGTATTAGGCAAGACAGACATGGAGCACCATACACACCCGTGATGGGCCCAACCAGCTGAGGGGGTGGCCGAACAACTGTGCTGACAGACACATTGAGTACAGCAACAGTCATGCGCAGAGGTCAGGGATCCAGTCCAGTGTCCTGGGGGCACCCAGGTATGTGTAGACAGGTGGCAGAACCATGTCCTGCAAGCTTGAGTCCGGTGGATGCAGAGAATGGGGTCCTGGACAACGTTGGATGCATGGGGATGGCACATGTCACAATACCCACACAGTCATGGACATCATGCCCAATACACAGTCTCAGCCCACACACACAGCTTGCATCTTGCTACTCGACACATTGACACATAGCCACAATCAGGGAATACCATGCCAGACATGCTGGATGCACCGTGGCAACACACCAGCATTGACTGAGAAGAGGCACCTTGGAGGCATAGGGACACCTTTATTAGTCATGTTTTCGGGATTGCAGAGGCAACTTGAAGTACACATGAACACATCATGTGGAGTAACATGTGGGTCCAACACTGGCACCCCCCCTTCTGCAGCACAAATGCGTGTTCGCCATGGAACTGGCACACAAGCGTCGGCTAACAGCTAAACACCCACAGCTGCTCACGGAGAGCCTGCCATACACCATAGATCCGCTGATGTGGAAGTCCCACACCATGTCAAGCCAATGCTAACCGTATGTGTCCGAGGGCAGTGTCACACACATTGATGCCATCATCACAATCCCCTATCCCATCACTGATGACTGTCAACCAGGCAGACCATCTATTCAGGTGTACACAGCTGCATGTCGTGTCCCATGGTGATGCTACATGGCTGCAGAGGAACCAAACATCGACAGGGGCAGTGTGCATACATCGTGAACAACTGCCACACCCAATACACCCAAGCAGCAGACGGCATGCGCAAGTACCTGGGGAAGAGAGACACACAAGAAGTCAGCCACAAAAAGCACAGCCACTTGCATGTGCATTTACTCGACACATGTATGGATGACAACATGCTAGGTCACAATTATGACTGGGGAAATACAACCATCACTGCCACCATCACTCCAGTGACACACCCACACACACCTCTGACTCACGTGCCATACATGCAGGTGGAGACATAAATCACAACACATGCCACACGGGGACCAATGCGTGTACACTCAGACACTGGTACTCACCACTAAGCAAAGAAGTCGCGTATGAGCCGAGTCCGGATGTCCTCTTGCGGCTCCACATCCTCCGCATCACTAGCCCCATTGCCAAGCCCTTCGTCCTCCACGGGTGGATGGTCCTCGTCATGTTGATCCAGGATGAGTGGCACAGCTCTTTCAACTGCCATGTTGTGCAGCATGCAGCAGACCATGAAGATCTTGCAGACCTTCGCCGGGGCATGTGGGAGTGCGCCGCCGGTCTTGTGTAGGCACCTGAATCGGCTCTTCAGCAGGCCAAACGTCCTCTCTATCACTCGCCTTGTCCGGCCATGGGCGGTGTTGTAGCGGAGCTGGGCCGGCGTGATGGGGTTGCGGAGAGGTGTGAGCAGCCAAGGCATGTTGGGATAGCCAGCGTCCCCTACATGGGAAGCACATGGACATCGTTAGAAGTGGTGAAGCGGTCGTGCTGGTAGGCTATGCAAAATACAGGACAGACAGACTGTACCCACCAACAACACATGCCCGTTCGTTGCGCAGCTGCATCATCATTTCAGGCATCCCGCTACGCCTCATGATGTAGGCATCGTGTGCTGATCCTGGAAAACGAGCACAGACATGTGAAATCACCATGTTGGACTGACACACCACAAGGGCATTGATGGAGTGGTAGTGCTTTCGATTGCGGTACGCCACCTCCTGTGCGTGTGGTGGTACCAAAGCTACATGTGTCCCATCTATGGACCCAATGACATGGGGCATCCCTCCCAGGGCATAGAATCCACGCTTGACCGCAGTCATCTGTTCAGGGGTTGGGAACTTGATGAAGTCATCCAGGTGAATCAACATGGCCTCTAAGAAATCATGCAGCACACGGCAGAACATGCTCTGGGGCATGCCACCAACATGAGCTATGGTATATTGAAAGGTACCCGTGGCAAGAAAATGTAGGGCAGCCATTACCTTCAGCTGGGGTGTCAGTGCCGTAGGATACCTGTGCTGCGGTTGCAGGTGTGGTGCCAGTCTCGCCGTCAACTCCAGAATCAACGGTTGGGTGAAGCGGTAGAGCCGGATGCTGTCATTCTCCTGCATGGCAGCCAAGTCCGGAATTGGTCGGGCAAGAGGCGGCGCTCTGCAGTAATTTGGAAGTGACAAGGAAGAGTGAGTGCACTACGACAACAAATCATGTGTACTGAGCACATGTTAATCTGTCAATACACATATGCTACATAGGGAGTCAGGTATGTGCTACATGCCCAGGACACGTATGGATGCAAGGTGACACTCCTACCAAGACCCAGCTACACACGGAGATTGAGAACCTCCCCATGCCACGCCATGGGAATAGCTGTGTCCCAGTGCAAGTGAACAGCCAGACGCAAGACAGGAGTGACATTCGCCCACACATCAGCAGCAGTAGGATGCCGATTGCAGAGACTGGTAGCGGAACACTGGAGCCACAGGTCACATGACATTACACTAGGACAGCCCACACACCTTGCCATGAAGGTGCACATGTCATGACTCACCACACATTCCTTGTGAGGATGCTGACATGTCCTTGTCACGCTACTCCGTGTCCCATGCATACATGTGCGGCTCACATCCGATACCACATGTGGCATGGTGTGCGGAACAGTGTGCAATGACAATCTACACACAGACACATGTTGGTTGCGGCAACGGCTGCAGCTTTTGAGGGTGCTCCAACATCAACCTGATGGGAAGCCCCCACACATACATGACATAGTCACATTGTGCACCGTGGGTAGTGACAAGTCAGGTGTGATAAACCCTGTACCGGGCATCAGGGGACACTTCCGTGTGTTGGTGTCCGTGCCATGCCAGTGACGCTCACCCCAAGTGTGCAGTACGACATGCACACATGTCAAAGCAGTCAAGGGCATGCCTGGCACACATTGCACCATCACACAGTACATCTGTACACATCTCATCATACATCTGGTGCCTTCTCGACTCAGGAGTAATGTTCCACATCACAGGCCGTCACACCTGTGCCCCACACATGTAGTAATGCACAGACGATGCCTTGATGTCAATTAATGGACAAGTATGTCCATTCATGGACAAGTATGTCCATCCATGGACAAGTATGTCCATCCATGGACAAGTATGTCCATCCATGGACAAGTATGTCCGCCCTATCCCTACCTGTGTGCCGCCTGTCACCACTGTGATGTGTGAAAACCGCTGTACTGCTGCGAAGAGGGCCTGTGTACGTTCCCATATCACTATGGGAGTGCTGCCGTATGTGTACCCATCGTGATGGCGAGCGTACAGGCATGTGTACGGCCCGTACCACTACGTGTACGCATACACAAGAACACCCATAGTGATAGGGAGCGTACAGGCGTGTGTACGGCCCGTACCACTATGGGTGTTCTTGCGTATGCGTACACGTTGTGGTACGGGCCGTACACACGCCAGTACGCTCCCTATCACTATGGGTGTCCTCACGTATGCGTAGTCGTAGTGGTACGGGCCGTACACACGCCTGTACGCTCCCTATCACTACGTGTACGCATACGCGAGGCCACCCATAGTGATAGGGAGCGTACAGGCGTGTGTACGGCCCGTACCACTACGTGTACGCATACGCAAGAACACCCATAGTGATAGGGAGCGTACAGGCGTGTGTACGGCCCGTACCACTACGTGTACGCATACGCAAGAACACCCATAGTGGTACGGGCCGTACACACGCCTGTACGCTCCCTATCACTATGGGTGGCCTCGCGTATGCGTAGTCGTAGTGGTACGGGCCGTACACACGCCTGTACGCTCCCTATCACTATGGGTGGCCTCGTGTATGCGTAGTCGTAGTGGTACGGGCCGTACACACGCCTGTACGCTCCCTATCACTACGTGTACGCATACGCGAGGCCACCCATAGTGATAGGGAGCGTACAGGCGTGTGTACGGCCCGTACCACTATGTGTACGCATACGCAAGAACACCCATAGTGATAGGGAGCATACAGGCGTGTGTACGGCCCGTACCACTACGTGTACGCATACGCAAGAACACCCATAGTGGTACGGGCCGTACACACGCCTGTACGCTCCCTATCACTATGGGTGGCCTCGCGTATGCGTAGTCGTAATGGTACGGGCCGTACACACGCCTGTACGCTCCCTATCACTATGGGTGGCCTCGCGTATGCGTAGTCGTAGTGGTACGGGCCGTACACACGCCTGTACGCTCCCTATCACTACGTGTACGCATACGCGAGGCCACCCATAGTGATAGGGAGCGTACAGGCGTGTGTACGGCCCGTACCACTACGTGTACGCATACGCAAGAACACCCATAGTGATAGGGAGCGTACAGGCGTGTGTACGGCCCGTACCACTACGACTACGCATACGCGAGGACACCCATAGTGATAGTGAACGTAGGCACGCGTGTACGGTCCGTTGCAATGCATTTGGGGTGCCCTAGGGCCCCGGAACGCACCGTACCTGTGTGTGGAGCTCCAAATTACATAGGGGACACATGAGGGACAAGTATTAAGGCCTACATGCATGCTGGTTGTCATGGAGACCAAGTTCAAAATTTGAATGTGTTCTGGAAGGTGCACAGCAGTAGTCAGTTGGAATTCTTCTACTTTGTTGCAATGTGTTTGTGGGGCTGACATCATGCAGGAGAATGAAACCGATAGAGAACCCACAGACTGCTAGGTTTGAAGGGATTGGAGGAAACATAGGATGCAAATGTGAGTGACCAATCACTCTGTACTCCTGTGCATGAGATGGGCCAGCAAGGCAGATATAAGGCAGCCAGGTCCCATGAGGGAGCACTTGCCTGCACATCTCTGTATTCCACAACCCAGCTGCTGCTACTGATTCCCTGGAACCATGTCAAGGGCTGTGGAGAGGTCACAGCCATTCACCCTGGAGGAGAACATGGCTTTGGTGGATGTGATCCTCCCACGGTACCCCATGCTGTATGGGCGACCAGGTTATCAGGTGAGTTCAGTGTCCACTGGCACAGACTGTGTCCCTTTTTAGTGACTGTGACTTCTGCCATTGTGTCCAGGTGTGACACACATGCTTTGTACTGCAGGGGGTTCCCAGGGGGGGGAATGCCTGATGTCTCCCAGCAGTGCCCTGAGACAGGAGGGTGGGGGCCTATCACTCCCAGCAGTGCCCTGAGACAGGAGGGGTGGGTGCCTATCACTCCCAGCAGTGCCCTGAGACAGGAGGGGTGGGGGCCTATCACTCCCAGCAGTGCCCTGAGACAGGAGAGGTGGGGGCCTATCACTCCCAGCAGTGCCCTGAGACAGGAGGGGTGGGGGCCTATCACTCCCAGCAGTGCCCTGAGACAGGAGGGGTGTGTGCAGAGTCCTCCCAGCAGTGCCCTGAGACAGGAGGAGTGTGTGCAGAGTCCTCCCAGCAGTGCCCTGAGACAGGAGGGGTGTGTGCAGAGTCCTCCCAGCAGTGCCCTGAGACAGGAGGGGTGTGTGCAGAGTCCTCCCAGCAGTGCCCTGAGACAGGAGGGGTGGGTGCCTATCACTCCCAGCAGTGCCCTGAGACAGGAGGGGTGGGTGTAAAGTCCTCCCAGCAGTGCCCTGAGCCAGGAGGGGTGGGGACTATCACTCCCAGCAGTGCCCTGAGACAGGAGGGGTGGGGGCCTATCACTCCCAGCAGTGCCCCCTAGACAGGAGGGGTGGGGGCCTATCACTCCCAGCAGTGCCCTGAGACAGGAGGGGTGTGTGCAGAGTCCTCCCAGCAGTGCCCGGAGACAGGAGGGGTGGGTGTGATGCACAGTGTGAGCCAGGATCATTGATTGTGTAGTTGCCCTCATTCTACCTGTGTCCTTCCAATGGCACGTACTGCTTTTGGCCTTCCCCCACAGGATCATGTCCCTATGACAAAGTTGCAATGCGTTGGATGCATACTATGCCTTGTTGTAAACTGCAAATGTGTTCTAATCTGTGTCCCCGTGACATGTGCAAGGTGTATTGATGTAGTGTCACTTGTTCATCCTCACAGGTAGACGCCTCTGCCAAGGAGCAGATATGGCTGGACGCCGTCAGCGCCGTGAGGAGTGCGGATGGTCGGAGGCGGCACCTGTCCCAGGTGAGGAAACGCTGGCAGGATATCCGGTGCTGGACGCGGAGGATCGCACGGCTCCTGCTGGGGGACTCACCTGAGAGCCACAAGAACCGCGGGCGCCGCCGTCTCTCCCACATCCAGAAACGTGTGCTGGCGGTGGTCTTTCCTGACTTGGACAGGCGTCTACAGGCCATGCAACAGCCGGAAGGGGGTAGGTACATGTGTGTGTTTGTTGTGTTTCACCAGCATTTGTAAGTGCACTGTTCCATGGATACACTTCCAGGGTTTATGGTGCTGTGCAGATCCTGTTACCCACAGTGTTGCAGGCCTCACCTGCCTCCCTTCCCACCCTTGCAATGTGTTCCCTGGTCTCTGTGTAGTCACTCCATCACAAAGTAATGTAGCCTGACACCTTCTCCAAGTGTACAATGCCTGCAGCGTCATGTGTGGGGGTGGTGTGTAAGAGGTTTAGTGACCTTGCCTGTGCCCTGTCCAGTTCTGGACTTGTGGGTTCCATGTCAGTTGGCACTAATGCTGATTTCAGACATGGGAGTTGATCTCTTGAGTGCGAGGCCTTCCAGCAGGCATGTCCCATGTGGTGGCCTGTGACATGATGTGCATGAGTGTGCGTTACGCATAGTGCAGGGATGTTAGCGTGTGTTGCAGTCATTTCCATTCAGGAGCATGGAGTTGTGTGGCCACTACTGTCCCCAGGGGCATCTTTTCCTAGGTATCATGTGTGTAATCCGAGAATGTCGACAATCTCTGTGTCTACAGCATCGCTTGTGCTCTGTGCCATTGTCCCCTGGCACCATGTTTATTGACGTGAGATGTATTACAAGTGTCCACTGTCCAGCCTGACATGATTTTCCAAGTTCATACTCACGGTGGCCATTGCCTGTGTGTCTTGTAGCAATCATCTGATGATGGCCATTTGTACATGATTCTTTGGACAGCCGCACCTTGGGTATTTGGTGTGCAATCTTGAATTATTGCATCCCATGTGTATTTCACCCAGACTAAGAGATGTAAGTGCTTCCTGTGTCTCCACAGATGTGTCTCATGTAGGGGGTGGGTGGGGCGGCCATGGCCTACATGTCAAGACCTGTCATCTCCTTGCTCGGACTGGCCAGTGTGTGATGTTTGTCTGGACATACACTCAAGGTGCAGCGTGCCAGTCAGGGTGGGCATGTTCTCAGTATTACCTATGCTGCATGTGCCTCTAGTTCCTGGATTTGGTCCCTGCTCATCCCAATTTCCTGCCACGCTGTGTGGTGCAGATTAGGCCTGGGCAAAAATTTCGTTCCGTTCGCGGAAATTGCGATAATTTGACATTTTTGCGTTCCGCGGAGAGCGCGAAAATGTCAAAAATTCCGGTTTCCGCAGCTTGGCGATAATTTGTTTCTTGCTCGCGCTGTAAAATAATACATTCTCGCGCGCGCGCGATCGCCTTACCTGAATCCCTGCGTTCGCCGACAAGTTTTCTTGATCCGGTCGCGTTCTCCATGAGATGTTGTATTGTTTTTAGCCATTTGCGCTGTCTCGCGACAGTTCGCGCCCGCAGTGACGTCATGCGTCGCGCGATCACGTCTTTCTTCTCGCGATCATGCACCGCGAGAACAACTCAAATCAAGATGGCCGCGCCCGCAAGCAACCACATGGGTAAGTTGGCGACCCGCAACCATGCAGAAAATCTCGCGAACATGCCGGAAAAAAACTTCCGCATCTTCGCGATATTTCTGCTTGTTTGCGATAATTTTAAACATTCTCGCGATAATTTGCGAAGGTTAATTCCGCAAATTCCGCCCACCCCTAGTGCAGATGCAGTGCTGTATTGTCCCCAGGGACTTGCTCCTCAGTCAGAATGCCATGTCATCTCATTTGCTATTGTGTCATGCTCTCCATAGTTTTTCCATGCCATGGTGGGTCACACAACTGTGTCTTGCAGGGCCTACGTATGTACCTTGTTTTGTAGTTGTAACTCATCCTTTGTTTCAGGCTATGCACTGTAACCTACGTAGATTGTACTCATGTGACATATGTATACAGGTGTATGATTACTTTCTGTCTCTTCACCCTGCCCACAGCATCGTCGGGGGACACGGTGGGAGACATGGACACAGACGGCGCGGAGGGACCGAGCACCAGTGCCAGCGGTGACATCGGGGCTGGCACTTCGAGTGGGACAGAGGCGGTGGAGAGTGACCCCGGGGACCTGTCGACTGGCACAACAGACTATGAAGCGGACGGGTCCGAGGATGATCACTCCGAGTGGGCGGTGGCTGCACCACCATCTGACAGCAGCCCTACATCTGGCACCGCCCCCTCCATTGGCATCAGCCGCCTCCCACGTGCTCGTGTCCCTTCCCAACGTGCCCGGTCACCACATGTCTCCTTCCTGCCAGGCACCGCACCCCCTGCCCCTGTCTCCACTGCTGCCGCCAATGCTGAGTCTGTGGACATCCAGCGGCAGTTGCAGATTGGTCAGACTGCGATCCATGCCCACAGCCAGGTCCTCAACAACATGGAGGCATACTTGGAGGGCATTCATTCATCGCAGGCTGACCAACGCAACTTGCTGAGGTCCATAGACTCCACACTGACTGCAGCAGTGGGTCTCCTGCAGCGCTACGTCCCACCCCCTACCCCTGCTCCTTCCACACTTCCCACTCCCATGCCTGTCCAACATACACCCAGACGTAAGCATGCAACCACCACAACAGACACAGGCACCACACCAGCAGGGAAGGTCCGCCGCACACCTCCTGACACGCACACACAGGGTGCAGTAGGCACACCCACTGGGTCGGGGGGCAAACGTGTGACACGCAGCCAGAGTGGGAGTCCGCATTCCACCCAATCCACTCCCTCCAAATCCCCTCCCCTCAGCTCTCCTGGCCACATCTCCCCCAAAGACTCCTTCATGGCCGCTCTGTCCCTGAACCCCACAGTGACACCACCCCGCAAGCGGTCAAGGAGGTCCCCGGTCATGGTGCTTGATCCCCCCCCCCTGTCCACACCCTCCCACAGTGGCGCTGCGACCCATCCCTCTGACCCCCCCCCTCCTTGGGGCCTGTGGTTCCTTCGGGTGCAGGGGAGTCCCTGGAGGACCTTGCTAAGGTGTGCAGCGAGATCCTGGCCTCCGCCTTTGGCCCTGCCCCACCCCCTGTGGTGGAGTCCTCCATCCCTGCACCCACGACACCTACCCTTCACCCTCCTGTCCCTGCGGTGCCTGTTTCTTCCCCCCCACATGATGCCCTGACCCCTGTGGAAGACGACGGATTGTAACTGTGCAGGCAAGCTAGGGGACACGCATCCCACTGTGTCCCCCATCCAGTTGGGACTCCTGGACTGCCCTATGGCCTTTGTTGAAATTGGACTCACGTCACACTAGTTTTTTTCTCATGCTGAATAAAGCTATTTATTTTTGCCCTTGGAACACTCCTGCATTGCTGGCCTTGCTGTTGGTGGGGCTGCTACATGGTTGTGGGTGTTGGTCGTGTGTTGGGTGTGTGGGAAATGTAGTAGTGTGCTGCTCATAGGGGGGACCCTGGGATCTGTGTGCCATCACACGGTGTTAGCTACCTTTCTCCATTCATGTATGCAGTTGCTGCATGTTGCAATTGTCCCAAGGTGTATTCCTTCCTCTGTGTACCCTGACTTCTTCCCTGCAGGGTGTCCCCTGACTTTGGCACAGAGCTGTGTGTCCATTAGCTGGGTGTGTGACGTAGTCCTTCACCTTTGCACATGCATGCTGAGCGATGTCTCCACCTGCGTCATTCGTGGCATCCTTGGTAGTCATTGTACTTGTGTATGTGGCCTATTGACATGACTTCATGTGTACATGTTTTCTTTTCTGCGCTAGGCATGCGTATACTCCCAGCCTCGAACACATGTGGTACATGTACTGCAGGGTCTTTGTGCACCTGACTGACATTTGTGGGCATGGTATCTGTGACTACTCCACCCTTTGCGTTCCATGGGCACTGCTGGGAGTGATAGGCACCCACCCCTCCTGTCTCAGGGCACTGCTGGGAGGACTCTGCACCCACCCCTCCTGTGTCTGGGCACTGCTGGGAGGACTCTGCACACACCCCTCCTGTCTCAGGGCACTGCTGGGAGGACTTTGCACCCACCCCTCCTGTCTCAGGGCACTGCTGGGAGTGATAGGCACCCACCCCTCCTGTCTCAGGGCACTGCTGGGAGGACTCTGCACACACCCCTCCTGTGTCTGGGCACTGCTGGGAGGACTCTGCACACACCCCTCCTGTCTCAGGGCACTGCTGGGAGGACTCTGCACACACCCCTCCTGTCTCAGGGCACTGCTGGGAGGACTCTGCACACACCCCTCCTGTCTCAGGGCACTGCTGGGAGGACTCTGCACCCACCCCTCCTGTGTCTGGGCACTGCTGGGAGGACTCTGCACACACACCTCCTGTCTCAGGGCACTGCTGGGAGGACTCTGCACACACCCCTCCTGTCTCAGGGCACTGCTGGGAGGACTCTGCACACACCCCTCCTGTCTCAGGGCACTGCTGGGAGGACTCTGCACACACCCCTCCTGTCTCAGGGCACTGCTGGGAGGACTCTGCACACACCCCTCCTGTCTCAGGCCACTGCTGGGAGGACTCTGCACACACCCCTCCTGTCTCAGGGCACTGCTGGGAGGACTCTGCACCCACCCCTCCTGTGTCTGGGCACTGCTGGGAGGACTCTGCACACACCCCTCCTGTCTCAGGGCACTGCTGGGAGGACTCTGCACACACCCCTCCTGTCTCAGGGCACTGCTGGGAGGACTCTGCACACACCCCTCCTGTCTCAGGGCACTGCAGGGAGGACTCTGCACCCACCTCTCCAATTTCACAATATGTACGCTCATGACATACACGGATGTGGGTACGCTCCATGCATTCGAGGTGAGGGTACGTGTCTTACTTACACTGTTGGGGTGGGGCTATGCTCCATGCATTCGAGGTGGGGGTACATGTCGTACTTACACTGTTGGGGTGGGGGTACGCTCCATACGTACGCGGGTGGGTACGGGTCGTACTTACACTGTTGGGGTGGGGGTACGCTCCATACGTACGCGGGTGGGTACGGGTCGTACTTACACTGTTGGGGTGGGGGTACGCTCCATACGTACGCGGGTGTGGGTACGGGTCGTACTTACGCTGTTGGGGTGGGGGTACGCTCCATACGTACGCGGGGGTGGGTACGGGTCGTACTTACGCTGTTGGGGTGGGGGTACGCTCCATACGTACGCGGGTGGGTACGGGTCGTACTTACGCTGTTGGGGTGGGGGCACGCTCCATACGTACGCGGGTGTGGGTACGGATAGTACTTACGCTGTTGGGGTGGGGGTACGCTCCATACGTACGCGGGTGTGGGTACGGGTCGTACTTACGCTGTTGGGGTGGGGGTACGCTCCATACGTACGCGGGTGTGGGTACGGGTCGTACTTACGCTGTTGGGGTGGGGGTACGCTCCATACGTACGCGGGTGTGGGTACGGGTCGTACTTACGCTGTTGGGGTGGGGGTACGCTCCATACGTACGCGGGTGGGTACGGGTCGTACTTACACTGTTGGGGTGGGGGTACGCTCCATGCATACGGGTGGGGGTAGGGTCCGTACATGTCTGTCCCCACGCTATGTGATGCTTGTGCGGGCCGTACCCAGGCCTTTGCCACGTGGGTACGAGCCGTCCCGCCATTGTTGGAGTGATGTGGGTGTGGGCGTGGTTCGACTCGTACCCACGCTCTTCAGGCGTGGGTACGGGACGTACCTGTCTGGTTGTGTTGCCTGTTCGCGTCGTGACGGACTTCCGTTGTGGCGGTCGCTGGCTTATCTGGACACGCCCCCACCCCCTCGTAGTGTCCAGGGCATGTGTGCTGTGTGACTTTGGTGGGGGGTTTGTGGCCTGCCCTGGTCCTGCCACCCCCACCCCACCCCACTTTCCCCCCTCCCTTAGTTGTTCTGACCTTCTGCGGCGTCTGCATCGGAACCTGTAGAGTAGGTCGACTGCTATGAGGGCCGGGATGACTCGTAGGTTCGGGTCCATGTCTGTCCGTCGCGTACTGGTCCTCCTTGTTCGCGTCGTCCTGTCGCGTACTGGTCCTCCTTGTTGGCGTCGTCCTGTCTGTCCGTCGCGTACTGGTACTCCTTGTTCGCGTCGTCCTGTCGCGTACTGGTCCTCCTTGTTCGCGTCGTCCTGTCTGTCCGTCGCGTACTGGTCCTCCTTGTTCGCGTCGTCCTGTCTGTCCGTCGCGTACTGGTAGTCCTTGTTCGCGTCGTCCTGATTTCCCGGCAGTTTTTGGCTGCCGGAAAATATTCACCGTGCGGGATGACGTCGGTGCGAATCGTAATTCCTGGTTCGTGAATGGCAGGCTGCGTGCGTCCCGACGTCAGGTCGGCGCTTTCCCGGATCGCATTTGTATGTTTATTTTGTTCGGTCGGGGTTTTTTACGATTCGTACGGAAATGGTGTTCCCGTGCGAATCGTAATTCCATGTTTGTATTTTTGTACGACCGGGTACGCGTCGGACGGAGAATATGCTCCGTCTGACGGTTCGTACCCGGTTTTTACAGGATCGTAATCGGCACCTGTGTAGGAGAAAAATTACTATTCTAACTCCAGGAAGGTGCAGCAGTAGGGAAAGTGTGGGATGTTGTAGGGTAACAATTGCTATTCATTCACCAGGTAGGTGCAATATTAGGGAAAGTGATGGATGCTGTAGGGGTAACAATTACTATTCTAACTCCAGGTAGGTGCATCAGTAGGGAAAGTGTGGGATGATGTAGGGGCACCAATTACTATTCTAACTCCAGTTATGTGCAGCAGCAGAGAAAGTGTTTGAATGTGGTGGTGTTAAAAAATATTAATGTAACTGAAGATAGGTGCAGAATCAGGGAATATGTGATATATGATGTAGTTAGACCTAAATAAAATGTCAAATATACACAGATGTTTTCATTTTCTGCAATTTTTCCAAACATTGACAATGTTTCCCATTTGTGAATTGTTTTTTCTTTCTCTTTCTCAGATAAATCTTTGCTACTGTATATGAAAAGTTGAAAAAAAGAAGACCAAACAACGCAAAACTCCAGACAGCAGGCAATAACCAAACCAGAAGTAAAACCTAGAAAATATCTCATAAGCCAAAAGGTATTTAAAGTAAACACTCTTAAAAATCCAACAATCTTATTAACTAACTTTTTTTTTAATTTGCAAAATAAGCTGCCACAATATATAAACTATGGGTTGTAGTAGGAATATCAATTACTATTCTTACTCCCAGTGGGTACAGCATTAGGGAAAGTGTTGGATGGTGTAGGGGTAAAAATTACTATTCTAACTCCAGGAAGGTGCAGCAGTAGGGAAAGTGTTGGATGGTGTATGGGTAATAATTACTATTCTAACTCCAGGAAGGTGCAGCAGTAGGGAAAGTGTTGGATGGTGTAGGGGTAAAATTTACTATTCTAACTCCAGAAAGGTGCAGCAGTAGGGAAAGTGTGGGATGGTGTAGGGGTAAAAATTACTATTCTAACTCCAGGATGGTGCAGCAGTAGGGAAAGTGTTGGATGGTGTATGGGTAATAATTACTATTCTAACTCCAGGAAGGTGCAGCAGTAGGGAAAGTGTGGGATGATGTATGGGTAATAATTACTATTCTAACTCCTGGAAGGTGCAGCAGTAGGGAAAGTGTGGGATGGTGTAGGGGTAATAATTACTATTCTAACTCCAGAATGGTGCAGCAGTAGGCAAAGTGTTGGATGGTGTAGGGGTAGAATTTACTATTCTAACTCCAGGAAGGTGCAGCAGTAGGGAAAGTGTTGGATGGTGTAGGGGTAGAATTTACTATTCTAACTCCAGGAAGGTGCAGCAGTAGGGAAAGTGTTGGATGGTGTAGGGGTAAAATTTACTATTCTAACTCCAGGATGGTGCAGCAGTAGGGAAAGTGTTGGATGGTTTAGGGGTAAAATTTACTATTCTAACTCCAGGAAGGTGCAGCAGTAGGGAAAGTGTGGGATGGTGTAGGGGTAAAATTAACTATTCTAACTCCAGGAAGGTGCAGCAGTAGGGAAAGTGTGGGATGGTGTAGGGGTAAAAATTACTATTCTAACTCCAGGAAGGTGCAGCAGTAGGGAAAGTGTGGGATGGTGTAGGGGTAACATTAGAGCTAGTGTATTTACTTGTACATCCTAATTCTTTTTTCTTCTCTTCTCTTCACAGATAATGTCTACTCTTGAAGCAGCTAAATATATAAAATCTAGGAAAGGAAAAAATTTATTGAACCATGCTGGATACATATATAGTAAGGAAAGAATAAGTTTTACTAGAAATCATTGGAGGTGTGTGCAATACTACTCTTCCCATTGCAGTGGCAGAGCGGTTACACTTGATAATTTCGTTGTAAAAACAACAGAACATAACCACTCTGCCTCTGCAATGGAGGTAGAAATAAGAGAAACATTAAATGAAATGAAAGCCATTGCAAGCACCTCCAATGATTCTACAGGATCCATTTTAAGAGAGGTTGCACAGCATGTCCCCAGTCATGTTGCTAGTAATATGCCTATAGTTCCTAATTTGAGACGAATTATTCAAAGACAAAAGCAGGCAAGTAACATCCAATTATCTACACCACATACATTTTCTGATATTAGAATTCCACATGATCTTTCTATTTCTTTTGCTGATGAACCTTTCCTTCTGCATGATAACGAAAACCCTCAGAAACGAATTCTTATTTTTAGTACCCCACGTAACCTAGCTAAGTTAGAAAATAGGGAAATTTGGATGATGGATGGGACGTTTAAAAGTACACCCCATCCTTTCACTCAAATTTACACTATACATGCAAAAATTAACAATAATGTAATCCCCTTAGTATATAGTTTGCTACCTGATAAGACTTCTGCAACATACTCTGAACTTTTATCAGTGATTAAAAATAAAACTTCCCAAAGTCCTAGGAAAATAATAGTAGATTTTGAATTGAGCATGATCAATGTGATCACTAAAACGTACACGGATACCCAAATTCAGGGATATTTTTTCCATTTTTCCCAGGCATTTTGGCGTAAATTACAAAAAACATCCCTAGTTGCAGAATACTGTCGAGATAGCAAACTACAATTTGAATTAAAAAAATTAACAGCACTTTGTTTTGTTCCTCCCGATAGTGTGGACGAGTACTACACTGCTATTACAGAATCTGATTTTTTTACAAGTAATGAAGAAAAATTGGCACCCATCCTAAATTATTTCGAGGACACATGGATTGGGCACCTAAGCAGATCGGGTCGCAGGAGGAAGCCACGATTCCATGTGGAGTGGTGGAACTGTTACACGAGCTGTTTAAAGGGAGAAGCAAAAACAAATAATGCCATTGAGGGATGGCATAACTCCTTCAACCATACAATTGGCAAACCTCATCCTAATTTCTACTCTTTCTTGGAAACTTTGAAGAAGGAGCAAAGTTTTCAAGAAATGAGACTTTCCCAAACACTTGCTGGTAGTCTAAACCCACGAGTAACTCTAAAAACAAAGGAAATGTCTGAGAGACTATTGGGTATTTTACAACAATTTACGTTGTGTGTGGCTCTAGACTACCTGGAAAATCTTGCTAACATTCTATCTTTTTAAAAATAGTTATCTACTTACTTTCCTGCTTTGCTAAAAATTTAAATAACCTTTAATTAAAATTGGCATACAAATCTTTCACAAACATTTTTTCAAAATTTCGAGTCGGGCCTACTTATTTGTCACTTTTTTTTTCCAATCTTCTATTTTTTCCAAACAACAAAAGTATCCAAAACGACTTTCCTTGAATTTTTTTCCAACTTTCCAATGATCAAAAGCAAGATATTAATGTGTAGTAAACTTCCTAAATGACTACCACCCAAAAAATCCAAAATATCTCTACCTCTTAAAATTTGCAAATGTCAATCCATTTTACGAAATGCACATTGCTGCATAAACAACACTAAAAATTCAATCTTTTTTTTACAAATTACGAAAACGCTTAATTTTTTTTTTTAAACCAAGAAATAAATCATTTATATTCGTACCGAAGTGTTGAAATGAACATTTTTGTACAAACTTTAATTAATGTTACAGTTAAACATGTTTTTTTTTTGTTACAATTAGCTTTCCTCGACCCGACATAGGCATACACTAATGACATGGACGTGGACATGCTTTTTTACATTTTAAACATCAATTAGTTTTTCCGCAACCTCTCCTTATACTTTATTTACTATATATGTATCTATTTTTAACTTTATATCTATAAATAAATGTGAAAAAGTTTCCTACCTGGACGCAGATCAGCTTCCTGCTGCTTCATCCTCCGATGCTCTCCAAAATGGCGCCTTACGTTTACGTTCACGTCATGACGTCATCGCGTGCATCAATGTTAAAAAAGGACTATTTTATTTACAGTTTCAATAAATATATGTTTAAAATTATTAATAAATAATGTATATTTATTTTAAAATATGTACATTTTGTTATAAAAAAGAATAAAACAAAAGTGTTTTTTCTATGTTTTTTTCAATAAAGAAATATTTAATACACCTTATTTGTTTACTGTTATTTATTATTAATTTGTTATTTAAACATGTTAAATACATTTTATAATATGTAAATTTACTAAATGTGTTCCTTACCTCGACTCTATTTTCTTTTTCCTTTCAAACTTGCGTTTTCTTCTCTTTTCACTCCTTCCTTTCTTGTTCCGCGGGTTGTATCTTCTTAAGCTGCCAAAATAAATGAAGGACAATTTTTCACATAGACTTCAATACAAAAGCGTGGGAATTTTTTAAAAGTAAGTTATATTTTCTTTAATCTTTTTTGTTTTGGAAATATTTCAACTTAAATTATTTTAAAAAAAACTCAAATATTATTTTTAATATTAATATAATTTATTAAATAATTTTTTTTAAACCTTTTTTTTTAAAATATTTTAAAATATTTATTTTTTTACTTAAACTTTTTAGTATTATTGTCTTGTATCAATACAACTTGTTTTTTTATAATTTATTTATTTATCCTACATATATATTTTTTAATTATTTTTAGTATTATTACAGTACAAATTAAAATATATATATTATTTAATAATATAATTAATAATTAGTATTTACATTTTATTATGGTTTAATTAATAATTTCCTTTTATTTATTTTTTAAAGTAATACTCAAGTATTTTACATTTTCATATTATTTTATTTTTTAATAATCAATAAATACTCTATAAATACTTAAGTATTAATACTCTATTATTTAACAATATCTTTTTTTTATATTTTAATACTCCAAAATTACTCATTTTTTTAAATATTTAATATTATTATTAACATTATAAAAAGGAAAGCTAAAAATACTCAAGTATTAATCTTTTATAAGACTACTCATATATTTTATTTTTTCTTATTTATTTATTTATTTACACTCAAAAATTACTATATCATATTTTTAAAATAGTAATATGTTTACAAAATACTCAAATATTAATGATTTTTTTTTTAATAATTAATAAACATGCGTTGTAAAGGTATATGCGTTGTAAAAGTACTTACCATATAAAAGCATGCGTTGTAAATGCATGCGTTGTAAAAGCTTTTGCATTGTAAAAAATGCGTTGTAAAAGCATTGCGTTGTAAAAGTTGCGTTGTAAAGGTTGTTTACCTTTTTTTGACAATTGTTCAGGTTTGAAAGGGATTCTGGGTAACAGAACCTGGTGAGAGCTAGTCAAGTCACCCCATCCTGGATTTCTCTGGCTGTCTAGTTTTCAAAAATGTATAGGTTTGCTAGGTTTCCCTAGGTGCCGGCAGAGCTAGGGTTCAAAAACTACAGCTAGGCACTTTGCAAAAAAAGGGTCATTTTTCACTCTGAAAATGTGGTGTGTCCACCTTCCGTTTTGGACCGTTTCCTGTCGCGGGCACTAGACCTACCCACACAAGTGAGGTACCATTTTTCTCAGACGACTTTGGGGAACGCGGGGTGGGTGGAATTTTGTGGATCCACGCAGATTCCAGAACTTTCCACCACAGAAATGTGAGGAAAATGTGTTTTTTTAAACAATTGTTTAGGTTTGCAAGGGATGCTGGGTAACAGAACCTGGTGAGAGCCAGTCAAGTCACCCCATCCTAGATTCCCCTGAGTGTCTAGTTTAAAAAAATGTATAGGTTTTCTAGGTTTCCCTAGGTGCCGGCACAACAGCTAGGCACTTTGCAAAAAAAGGGTCATTTTTCACTGTGAAAATGTGGTGTGTCTACGTTGCGTTTTGGGCCGTTTCCTGTTGCGGGCACTAGGCCTACACACACAAGTGAGGTACCATTTTTATTGGGAGACTTAGAGGAACTCAGAATTGTAGAGCAACTGTTATTTCCTATTGACTTTCGATGCATTCGTGCCTTCCAAATGAAAGACATTGTGTAAAAATGAAGTCATTTTGAAAAATGACCTATAATTCTTATGCTAGTATGGGTACTCCAGACTTTGGAAATGTGCAAATATCTACTGTTTCTAAACTCTATATTTTGTTCCCATTTCAGAAATACATAGGTGTCTTTCATTCCAATTTTTCCATGTATACATTTTCACAAAATAATTGCTATAAACTCGGTACATAATAAAAAAAATTGCAAGATGCTGCTCAGTTATTGGCTTTGGGTTCGTCGGGTTCATGGTGAATGTGAGAAGTTGGCCTGGCATATGCTGGTCACTAGTTATAGTGGCCACCTTGCACCAGTCCAATTCGACTCTTATGGTAGATAGGTTTAAGACAACCTTTTAAAGAAAGCTATCCTAGTGGTAGCTGTGGAGAGCAGCCTTCAGGCTAAGTCTCAGAGGAATGTAAAGCAGCTGGTTTTACCTTATAATCTCTTGAATTACCAAATGAAAGGACACCACACAGGTATATATATTAAATATATATGTGTTTATTTCTAGACACACTCTACTAATCTCTTTATGAGATTAGAAGCCAGGAACACTTTCAAATATCAACGTTTCACAATAAGTTAGGAACAAATATGACTGGGGCCCTAGGGGCGTACCAGACCATATACTAAAAAAGAGGTTTAGGAAAGTCGACTTGCAGAATGACAAAACCTAGGGCCTGTAGAATCGCTGGGGCTTCACGACTGCAGTGATAGCAGGTAAGTAACAGACCCAAGGGAGATGCGTGGAGTATGAGAACACAGCCGCGGGTTCCCTATTGATTACAATGGAGCAAGTCACGGTTTGATTTTTAAAGTTTTAGGGTACTTCGAGGAAGTCTACAAGCAAACCACTTACAAGGTAAGTAATTCGAGGGCCAACACACACTAGGGCACCGGAGTGCACGAGTTACCTCACCCAGGGAAGCCGGGTGCATAGGTGTCTTTTGGTGTCGGGTCGCTGTTTTCTATGGAGACCAAAGAAGACTTGCTGCTTGCGGCGACTGAAGAAGTGTCCGGTGGAATCCAAGGCTGGATTCAAGATGTAGAAGACCTGAAAATTGAAGGGACAGTGTTCACAGTCACTTGCCAGTGACCCGGGGCCAGGAAGATGGATGCCCACGGATGTCGAATGATTTCAGGTGATCAAAGGGGTTTTGACTCTTCGCTCACAAGGTCCAGGAGGGATCGACGATGACCAGCAGCTGGATTTGGAGTGTCCCATGATGTCTGCAGCTGACTGCGGTGACGACAACTGGATTGGAGCCAACAAGCCTTGGCAACAGCAAGTCTTGTGTGGAGTGAAGAAAGTCGATTGTGCAGACCAGCAAGGTCTGAGGGACTCACCCCATGAGGGTAAGTGAGGGCATGCCTGGAGCAACCAGGGGAGCCCTTTGAGTTGATAAGAAAGTCTTCGGGGGACCCACAAGCCAATGGGCAAGGGACTGCAAAGCGCCTCTTGAGGAAATACTTCACAGGAGCCCACGGTCACTCAGGACGGGGTAGGCTGCTGATTTTTGCTGCAAAACCTGCTGGAGGCTTGGGCCACAAATGGTCCAAAGCACAAGTTCGTAGAACGTCGTGAAGGGGTTGCACTTGACAATAGTGCACGGATCCCAGGTATTGCAGTTCCTCATCACTCGTGGGGTTCAGACACCACAGCTTCACTGGGGACTCAAAATGGCCGACGAGAGGTCAGGAAATCTACTTCTGGGGCTGCAGGGACTTTGGACTCCGGCGGGAGCGGGAAAGTTTGCGACCATTGTTTCATGTTTTGGTGCCTGCCAAGCAGGGGATTCACTCCTTGACTCCAAGGGAGATTCTTCCATCTTCCAAAGGTAGTGGAACGTCGAAGGGCCAGTATTCTTCTTGTAAAGCGTCATCCAGGGTTATCTAACTTGCAATGGCAAGGTGTACCTATCTTATAGTGAAAGAAAGGGAGGGACTAGCTCTATGACCACTCCTCTAGGAGGGTCAGGGGGATGGGTGGTTACACCTACTTCCCTTTGTCCAGTTTCGTGCCAGAGCAGGGGCTGGTAGCCCCTGAACCGGTTTGAGCTGGCATATGCACAGAGGAGCCTCCTGCTCCCCCAGTGCAGGACTTCAAAGCACTCTAAGAGTGCACCCACCCAGCTCCATTACACTAAATCCTGTCTGGAAGGTGGTGACACCTCCCTGTGACAGGATGCCTATTGTTGGGACTCCTACACTGCGAGTTTCAGTCAGCAGCAGGAGGGCAGCCCAGTGTCTGTGCTGGTGGCATCCATTTTGTGATGCCAGTGCTCTTTCAGATTTCTACCGTATTACCACAGTAGGTACAAGTCATTCCCTCTAGAAGCGTGGGATCATACTCCCACACCAGTTACTGGTGTGGGGGTATGATTCCAAGTTGTTTGACACCAAACACGACATGTTTTGATGCAGTTATTCCAAAGTTAGCATTAACCAGGAGGTTATAATGCACTTGAGAGTATATGGTTTAACCGCATCCACAAACAGCCACAGGGAATAGACCCTGACAGCTGCAGAGGGGCCCTGCTCAGGCAGAGGCACCCCCTCACATTGTAAACCAAGCACCCTGCCCTCAGGATTGATAGGGCCTGCCATAGGGGTGGCTGATAGGTTTATATGTGTGTGTATGGTGAGATATAGGAACCTATACCTCTGTGAGGAGTGCTAACACAACCTCACCCAGGCTGCAGTAGCAGGCCTGAGGTGTCAGACTTAGTCTGCTTCCCAGGGGTGGCATAATACATGCTTCAGCCCCTGGTAGGCCTGTAAAGTACCTATGCCCTTGGTACCTAAGGTACCATATACTAGGGGATCATAAGGCACCACAGTAACCAATCACTAGTGCATCTAATATGCACTCCAAGTCGTTTAGAGAGAACAGAGAGACTGGGGCCCTGATTAGCAGGGACCCAGCCTGACTATAGCCAGAAACCAGTGTATACATCAGAAAAAAAGTGGGGACAACATAAGTGCAGATCCTACTCTCCTACACAACCCCCCCCCCCCCCAAACGCAGGGACATTAAACTAACCTTGACCAGTTGAGTCTTCGTGTTCTTAGTGGAAATACCTTGAGAGTCCATCTGCATTGGCATGTTGGGTCCCAGGTCTCTGTTCCACTGTATAGTCCATCCCCTGTAGGGAAATGGACCACCTGAGCAGTTTAGGATTTTCACCTTTCATCTGTTTGAGCCATAGGAGGGGCTTGTGGTCAGTCTGAACTATGAAGTGGGTGCCAAACAAGTATGGCCTCAGCTTCTTCAGGGCCCACACCACAGCAAAGGCCTCCCTCTCTATAGCTGACCAACGTTTCTCTCTAGGGGTCAGCCTTCTGCTTATGAAAGCTACTGGCTGGTCTTGACCTTCATCATTAAGTGGAGACAGTACAGCTCCCATACCCAGCTCTGAAGCATCTGTTTGAACAATGAACTTCTTTTGGTAGTCTGGACTCTGCAAGATGGGGGCAGTGCACATTGCCTGCTTCAGGTCATCAAATGCCTTTTGACAGCTAGCTGTCCACTGAACCTTTTTTGGCATATTCTTAGAGGTAAGATCATTTAAGGGGGTCACTATAGATCCATATCCCTTAACAAACCTCGTATAGTACCCAGTCAGGCCTAAAAAGGCTCTAACCTGTGTCTGGGTGGTTGGAGCTACCCATTCCATTATGGTCTGGAGTTTGCTCTGCAATGGTTGAACCTGGCCTCCACCTACAAGGTGGCCCAGGTACACAACCTGACTCTGCCCTATCTGGCACTTAGTGGCCTTGATAGTGAGGCCTGCTTTTTGAAGGGCCTCCAAAACATTTCTGAGGTGGACCAGGTGATCCTGCCAGGTGGAACTAAAGACAGCAATATCATCTAGATAAGCTGAGCAATAAGTTTCCATACCAGTCAGAACTTTATTCACCAACCTCTGAAAAGTGGCAGGTGCATTTTTCAAACCAAAGGGCATTACCACAAAGTGATAATGCCCACCAGGGGTGGAAAATGCTGTTTTGGCCTTGGCATCATCAGCTAACTTGATTTGCCAGTAGCCAGCTGTTAGGTCAAATGTGCTCATATATTTGGCTGAGGCCAAAGTATCAATGAGCTCATCTGCCCTTGGAATTGGGTAGGCGTCAGTCCTGGTGACTGCATTGAGGCCTCTGTAGTCTACACAAAACCTCATCTCTTTCTTACCACCCTGGGTGTGAGGTTTTGGCACTAGGACTACTGGACTAGCCCAAGGGCTATCTGACGGCTCAATCACTCCTAATTCCATCATTTTCTGGACTTCAGTCCTGATACAGTCCCTGACATGGTCAGGTTGCCTGTAGATTTTACTCTTGACAGGCAGACTGTCTCCAGTGTCCACCTCATGGGTGCACCAGGACGTCTGACATGGGGTCAGGCTAAACATATGTCTGAACTGTTGCAGAACTTGTCTGCATTCACTTTGCTGATGCTCAGTGAGGCTCCTTGCCAAAGCAACACCATCAACTGACCCATCATCGGAGTTCTGTGAGAGCAGGTCAGGGAGATTGTCACTCTCCTCCTCCTGGTCCTCATCAGTTGCCATGAGCAAGCCCATGTCAGCCCTGTCCACATATGGCTTTAATCTGTTGACATGGAGCAGCCTAAGGGGGCTCTTGGGAGTTCCAAGATCCACCAAGTAGGTGACTTCTCCCTTTTTCTCAACAATTGTATGGGGGCCACTACATTTGTCCTGGAGAGCAGCTGGGGCCACAGGCTCCAACACCCGCACTTGCTGGCCTGGCTGGTAAACAGTCAGGACAGCCTTTTGGTCATGCCAAGCTTTTTGCAATTCTTGGCTAGCCTCTAGGTTTTTGGTTGCCTTCTTCATGTACTCTGCCATCCGGGAGCGGAGACCAAGTACATAGTCCATCACATCCTGTTTGGGAGGTTTGAAAAGTAACTCCCAGCCCTCCTTCACCAAACATAATGGACCTCTGACAGGGTGCCCAAACAGAAGTTCAAAAGGGCTGTAGCCAACCCCCTTCTGTGAGACCTCCCTGTGTGCAAACAGAAGGCAGGGTAGTAAAAGGTCCCATTTTCGCCTAAGCTTTTCTGGGAGGCCTTTAATCATTCCCTTTAGGGTTTTGTTGAATCTCTCAACTAACCCATTGCATTGTGGGTGATAGGGAGTAGTGAATTTGTAATTGACACCACACTCCATCCACATTGCTTTCAGATACCCTGACATGAAGTTTGTAACTCTGTCAGATATAACCTCCTTAGGGAAACCCACTCTGGAGAAGACTCCAATGAGGGCTCTTGCCACCACAGGGGCTGTGGTAGTCCTGAGGGGAATTGCTTCTGGGTACCTGGTGGCAGGATCCACTACCACCAGGATAAACCTGTGCCCAGATGCTGTTGGAAGGGTCAAGGGGACCAACAATGTAAATCCTTCCCTTTCAAAGGGAACCCCCACCACAGGTAGTGGTATCAGGGGGGCGTTTGTTGTGCCACCTGACTTGCCACTGGCTTGGCAAGAGACACAGGAGCGACAAAACTCCTTGGTGTCCTCTGACATGTGTGGCCAATGACAATGAGGGACAAGCCTGTCCCAGGTCTTGTTTTGGCCCAAGTGTCCTGCCAATGGGATGTCATGTGCTAGGGTCAAGTGGAACCCCCTAAACTTCTGAGGTATTACCAACCTCCTGGTGGCTCCAGGGGTAGGATCTCTAGCCTCAGAACATAGGAGTCCCTAATCCCAATAAACTTTATGGGACCCACTAGCACTCCCAGCAGCCTCAGCAGCAGCCTGCTGTCTGAGGGGTTCAAGAGAGGGGCAGCACTGTTGCTCCTTACTCAGATCTTCCCTGGAAGGTCCCCCTGCCCCCAAGAACTCAACCTGATCAGGCTCAAGTTCCTCTGGGGCAATTCCTTCTTCAGGCTCTGCTTCTCCTCCCTCAGGAGGGGAATCTGAGATCTGAGACAGAGGGGAAGGCGCAGCCTTAACCCTGCTGCTCCTCCTCTTGGGTAGCATCTGGTCAATAGTTTCAGGATCCAGAGCTGGTTCAGTTTTATGCATCTTGGCCTGTGACCTGGTCACAGCAAATACCTCTGCAGGTATGCCCAACATCTCAGCATGAGTCCATAACTCTACTTTAGACAAGGCTGAAGTCTCCTGATCATTGCCCAACAGACATTCGACAGGAAGGTCAGCACTGACTACTACCTTTTTGAGGCCAGTTACCCCTCCCCAGGAGAAATTCACAACTGCCAGACTGTGGTTGGTCCTGACGTTGCTTGCATTGGTTACCTGGTACATTTCACCCAGGATGATCTGTGCAGGGTCCACTAGATCCTCTGCCACCATGGTGACACTAGCACCTGTGTCCCTGAATGCCAAAGCCTGTTTGCCATTTATTATAGGTTGCTGTTTGTACTTGCCCAGTTTACTGGGGCTCACTAGGAAGGACATATCAAGGTCTCCCTCACAAACTAGCAATGCCTGTGTGGGTACTCTGACTAGGCCAGAGTCCACATCAGAACCCAGGGTCAACCCTACTACACCCTTATTCTGATTACCACCTCCACCAGTACTTGTACTAGGGGGAACAGTTGCCTTAGGGGCTTGAGTGGTGGTGGTTTGGTCTTTGGACTTGGTACAATCAGACGTCCAGTGCCCTTTCTGTTTACAGAATTTGCACCAGGGCTTCTTTTGGCCTCTTCCCTTTGTAGACTGTGAATCCCCACCAGATGCAGATTAGATTTTTGGGGCCCTTGTAAAGACTTCTGGTCTTTTGCCTTATCCCCACCTTTCTCAGAGCCTTTAGGATCTTGCTTCTTGGTGTCACCCCCATGGGTCTGGGTTTTCTGCCCCACCCTGGTTCTGACCCATTTGTCTGCCTTCTTTCCCAATTCTTGGGGAGAGGTCAGATCAGAGTCCACCAGGTACTGATGCAACAACTGGTTTTGGCAATTAAGGATTTGTTCTCTCATGATAAGATTATACAATCCCTTAAAATCAGTAACTCTACTACCAACCAGCCAACCCTCCAGAGCCTTGGTTGCAATATCTACAAAGTCAGTCCAGTCCTGAATTTGTGCTTTCTGGGTGTCTCTGAACTTCAACCTGTAATGTTCAGTGGTTAAGCCAAACCCATCTATTAATGCACTCTTCAGGACTTCATAATCATCAGCATCCTCTTCTCTAACAGTGAGGAGCTTGTCTCTACCTTTATCAGAAAAGGAGAGCCACACGATTGCTGCCCACTGTTTCTGGGGGGCCTGTTGAACTTTACAGGCCCTCTCCATAGCACTTATCCATTTGTGGATATCATCCCCACTCTGGTAGGGAGGAACAACCTTGGACAGGTTCCTATGGTCTGGAATGTAATCTCTGCCTCTAGGGACACTGTTGCTGCCACCAGGGGGTTCTAACCCCTCTTTTCTAGAAGCTCTCTGGAACTCAAATGCTTCTCTATCTAAGGCCAATTGCTTGGTTCTGAGGGCAAGCCTTGCTTCCTCATACTGGAGCATCTTGTACCTTCTTTCAGAGGAGGTCTCTCTATTAAAGCATGAGTTCATCTGCTGGACAGATTCTCTGCCAGGGTGATATGAGTGGTTAGATTCCCTTGAAGGGGACCTAGGCCTCTCTTCACTCCTGTCAGCTCTCTTACTGAGAATTCCTCTGTCCTTTGCAGACCCTTGTGGGTCTGGCCCTTCAACCACAGACTCCAGGTCATCTTGATCTTCATCATCAGACCCAGAGACTATGTCTGACCCACCCCCTGATCCAGATCCACTAGGTCCTAGAGCTAGTTTCAGATCATCTGCTGTTAGCAAATTTATCAGGTGTTGTGTGGAGGGACTCTGTCCTAACCCCAGGTGTCTTGCAACACACATGGCCTTCAAGTCAAAGAAGGTCATGTCCTTATACTGAGGTTGGGTTGATCCACTGGGTCCATCCCTTGAGGACATTCTGGTGTTGTGCAGTGTTGTACTACCTACACTAGTTTTGTGGCCATACTGATCCTAGCTTGAGCTGTAGCAAGGGTGTGCTATCCCTTCACAAACAGCTCTAAGTTCAGTAGAACTTATTGATACTAAGCTTGACTTTATATGTACCTTGAGTAACTTAAGTGGTTTTCAGTTAGTAATTCAAATAGAGATTTTCTGGTAAAACAATAGCAAGCTGGAATCCCACACGCTGCCCACCAATGTGAGAAGTTGGCCTGGCAGATGCTGGTCACTAGTTATAGTGGCCACCTTGCACCAGTACAATTCGACTCTTATGGTAGATAGGTTTAAGACAACCTTTCAAAGAAAGCTATCCTAGTGGTAGCTGTGGAGAGCAGCCTTCAGGCTAAGTCTCAGAGGAATGTAAAGCAGCTTGTTTTACCTTATAATCTCTTGAATTACGAAATGAAAGGACACCACACAGGTATATATATTAAATATATATGTATTTATTTCTAGACACACTCTACTAATCTCTTTATGAGAATAGAAGCCACGAACACATTCAAATATCAACGTTTCACAATAAGTTAAGCACAAATATGGCTGGGGCCCTAGGGGCGTACCAGACCATATACTAAAAAAGAGGTTTAGGAAAGTCGACTTGCAGAATGACAAAACCTAGGGCCTGTAGAATCACTGGGGCTTCACGACTGCAGTGATAGCAGGTAAGTAACAGACCCACGGGAGACGTGTGGAGTATGAGAACACAGCCGCGGGTTCCTTATTGATTACAATGGAGCAAGTCACGGTTTGATTTTTAAAGTTTTAGGGTACTTCGAGGAAGTCTACAAGCAAACCACTTACAAGGTAAGTAATTCGAGGACCAACACACACTAGGGCACCGGAGTGCACGAGTTACCTCACCCAGGGAAGCCGGGTGCATAGGTGTCTTTTGGTGTCGGGTCGCTGTTTTCTATGGAGACCAAAGAAGACTTGCTGCTTGCGGCGACTGAAGAAGTGTCCGGTGGAATACAAGGCTGGATTCAAGATGTAGAAGACCTGAAAATTGAAGGGACAGTGTTCACAGTCACTTGCCAGTGACCCGGGGCCAGGAAGATGGATGCCCACGGATGTCGAATGATTTCAGGTGATCAAGGGGGTTTTGACTCTTTGCTCACAAGGTCCCGGAGGGATCGACGATGACCAGCAGCTGGATTTGGAGTGTCCCATGATGTCTGCAGCTGACTGCGGTAACAGCAACCGGATTGGAGCCAACAAGCCTTGGCAACAGCAAGTCTTGTGTGGAGTGAAGAAAGTCGATTGTGCAGACCAGCAAGGTCTGAGGGACTCACCCAGTGAGGGTAAGTGAGGGCATGCCTGGAGCAACCAGGGGAGCCCTTTGAGTTGATAAGAAAGTCTTCGGGGGGCCCACAAGCCAATGGGCAAGGGATCGCGAAGACGTCTCTTGAGGAAATGCTTCACAGTAGCCCATGGTCACTCAGGACGGAGTAGGCTGCTGATTTTTGCTGCAAAACCTGCTGGAGGCTTGGGCCATAAATGGTCCAAAGCACAAGTTCGTAGAACGTCGTGAAGGGGATGCACTTGACAATAGTGCACGGTTCCCAGGTATTGCAGTTCCTCATCACTCGTGGGGTCCAGACGCCACGGGACTCAAAATGGCCGACGAGAGGTCAGGAAATTCACTTCTGGGGCTGCAGGGACTTTGGACTCCGGCGGGAGCGGGAACGTTTGCGACCATTGTTTCATGTTTTAGTGCCTGCCAAGCAGGGGAGTCACTCCTTGACTCCAAGGGAGATTCTTCCGTCTTCCAAAGGTAGTGGAACGTCGAAGGGCCAGGATTCTTCTTGTAAATCGTCATCCAGGGTTATCTAACTTGCAATGGCAAGGTGTACCTATCTTATAGTGAAAGAAAGGGAGGGACTAGCTCTATGACCACTCCTCTAGGAGGGTCAGGGGGATGGGTGGTTACACCTACTTCCCTTTGTCCAGTTTCGCGCCAGAGCAGGGGCTGGTAGCCCCTGAACCGGTTTGAGCTGGCATATGCACAGAGGAGCCTACTGCTCCGCCAGTGCAGGACTTCAAAGCACTCTAAGAGTGCACCCACCCAGCTCCATTACACTAAATCCTGTCTGGAAGGTGGTGACACCTCCCTGTGACAGGATGCCTATTGTTGGGTCTCCTACACTGCGAGTTTCAGTTAGCAGCAGGAGGGCAGCCCAGTGTCTGTGCTGGTGGCATCCATTTTGTGATGCCAGTGCTCTTTCAGATTTCTACCGTGTTACCACAGTAGGTACATGTCATCCCCTCTAGAAGGGTGGGATCATACTCCCACACCAGTTACTGGTGTGGGGGTATGATTCCAAGTTGTTTGACACCAAACACGACATGTTTTATGCAGTCATTCCAAAGATAGCATTAACCGGGAGGTTATAATGTACTTGAGAGTATATGGTTTAACCGCATCCACAAACAGCCACAGGGAATAGACCCTGCCAGCTGCAGAGGGGCCCTGCTCAGGCAGAGGCACCCCCTCACATTGTAAACCAAGCACCCTGTCCTCAGGATTGATAGGGCCTGCCATAGGGGTGGCTGATAGGTTTATATGTGTGTGTATGGTGAGATATAGGAACCTATACCTCTGTGAGGAGTGCTAACACTGCCTCACCCAAGCTGCAGTAGCAGTCCTGAGGTGTCAGATTTAGTCTGCTACCCAGGGGTGGCATAATACATGCTTCAGCCCCTGGTAGGCCTGTGAAGTACCTATGCTCTTGGCACCTAAGGTACCATATACTAGGGGTTCATAAGGCACCACAGTAACCAATCACTAGTGCATCTAATATGCACTCAAAGTCGTTTAGAGAGAACAGAGAGACTGGGGCCCTGATTAGCAGGGACCCAGCCTGACTATAGCCAGAAACCAGTGTATACATCAGAAAAAAAGTGGGGGCAACATAAGTGCAGATCCTACTCTCCTACAGTGAACCTACAAGTCCTATATATCCCCACAACCAGAAAGGTCCAGCAAATGTAACGGTATATTGGTTTCATTCAGCTGTCATAATTAGAAGAAGTTACAGGTGAAAACGTTGACACAAATGGCTGTTTTTTTCAACTAATTTTCAATTTTTCCTATATTTAACTGTTAGTTTCTATGAAGAAACCTTGAAGGATCTACACAAATGACACCTTGCTGAATTCAGAATTGTGTCTACTTTTTTTAAATGTATAGCTCTCCAGGATCCATTATTGCTTTCATACCCATTTCTACCATTAACTGGAAGGAGGTCGAAAGCACAAAAAATAGCAAAAATAGGCTATGTCCCAGAAAAATGCCAAAACTGTGTAAAAATGTTGCTTTTCTGACAAACGTCTGCTTGCCCTGAAAGCTGGGAAGATGGTGATTTCAGCACCACAGCCCCTTTTTTTATACCATTTGCAGGGAAAAAAACAGGCGCTTTCATCTGGAGCCCTTTTTTCCAATTTTTCCAAAAATAACCAAAATGTAGCTGTATTTTGGCTAATTTCTGAGTCCCATCCAGGGAAATCCACAAACCATGGGTACCTTTTGAATCCCCATGATGTTGGGAAAAAAGAGCGCATATTTGGAGTGGATACCTTATGTGGGCAAAAAGTTACCGGGGCCTAAGCGCGAACTACCCCAAATAGCCAAAAAAAGGCTTAGCACGGGGGGGAAAAGGCCCTCAGGGATCTAGCCTGTGCCATCTCTTATTCAATCTGTATATAAACCCTCTAACCCACCTGATTAAATCCTGCAGATTTGAACTGTTTCTTTATGTCAGAAATGCCCATATTGTGCTAAAGATCATGGGGGATGTGAAAACTGCCACTGCTCTATTATATCATTGTCTCATCAAAGTTTGTGTTTGTTTTTGCATTAGCAGCATTCTATAAAAAAGCGCTGTGAGCGGAAGAGAACTGACTGAGCGGTGACAGCCCAAAGCAGAAAGAACCTCAGCAATCCAACCACTAAGTGTGAGGACTACTCTGCAAAATCTACATTTTAACTTGCTTACGGAACATCAGGTATGAACTTAGGCTCCTAATTTGTTCAGTTAGGGAGTTCCACAACCTGGCAGTCGCAACTGTGAAAGCACGCTCCCCCACCTGGCTTTCTTGCACCGAGCATCCACCACCTTATGTTGTCCAGCTGATCTCAGAGGCCTCCTTGGTACATACCAATTCAGGGCCATCCTGAGATAACTCGACCTCTGAGAGTGGAGAGATTTGTGCGTCAAGCAAAGAGCTTTAAAGGACACCCACTTCTTTACTGGCAGCCAATGAAGGGATCTCAATCCTTTCCTGACAGTAAAGTGTTTAGGTACTCCCAGGACCAAGCGTGCAGCCACATTCTGAATGATTTGGAGCTTACAATAGTCTAAGCGAGAGGTGATAAGTGCAATGACCACTAACACTCTGAGCTCTTTCAGAAGGAAAGGTAGTATTTTCTTTTAGATTCCAATCATTCAGAAGCAGAAGCTCACTGTTCTATTAACCTGGGTGTTGAAAGTCAAGGTGTTATCAAAAATCGCACCCAGGTTTTGTTTTTGGCCGTCACCGCTGAAGTGGGAAAGGTTCCACATGTCTCTGGCCACCAACGGTTGGTCCAGACTGAGCTATCCACTCCGAACACCACGATCTCAGTTTTCTCCCCATTCATTTTGATCGAGTTCTCCCTCATCCACCTGCTGATCTCCAGCACACAAGCCCTAAACCAGTCTGCCATCTCCTCCCAGTCATTGGAGATGGAGACAATGACCTGGGTGTCATCGCATAGGACGATACCTGGAAACCAAAAGAACACACCAGTTTCGCTAGAGGGCCAACATACAAATTAAATGGGTTTGGGCTTAGTGAAGACCCTAGGGGGACCCCACAGGGGAGCTAAAATGTTGCTGCTTTGAAGTCTTTGCAACTAACTGTGATCATTCTATCCCACTGGAAGGACTCCAACAAGTTAAGGGCCATGTCCTTCAGCCTGGCCTTCCGCAGCCTTTGCAACAGCAACGATCGAGATATGGTGTCAAAGGCTGCTGACATGTCTAGCAAAATCAGGATAGCCACTCCTCTCTGGTCTACTTGCCTGCAAATGGAATCCGGGATAACTATAAGCACCAATTTGGTGCTATGATTCCTCCTGTACCCGTTCTGAGAAGGGTCCAGGAGTTCTTGATCTAGGAGATACTTGGCTAATTCCTGGTTTATATGCTTCTCCAAGATCTTGGCAGGAGCAGGCGACAAAGAGATCAGACACATGTTTTTCAGATAACTGGAGTCTCCCTCGGGCTTCTTCTTCAGTGGGATGACTACTGCCTCCTTCTAGCCCTGGGGGTACACCCTGGACTCCGGGACCTCAAAGTAGATCTTCTCTATGGCGTCTGCCATAAGGTCTGGAAGCAACTGCAGGGCGCTGGGCAGACGAGGTTCATCTTGTGAGCCTGAGGTGGTACCACCTAACAGGGTCTTGATTTTAGACTCAGGCAACGGGGCGAACCTGGCTAAGCAACTGGGTTTTGGTCGTTCTGAAGGAGCGCCTTCCACGCTGCAGGGCAACTGTATCCCAGAATCAACAAGGCTGCGCATGGGAACTAGGACGCCTGCAGAGATCTTCATAATCTTATCTTTGAAGAACTCTGCTAACTTATTGCAGAAGGCTTGTGAGTTTTCATCTGCATGATACATAAAAAGTGACATAAGGGTGCTCACCGTATTGAAAAGGTTATTCGGAACGTTGATAGCCGACCTGATTCTCTGGAAGAAGTATAGTGATTTTGCTTCTTTATTCGTGCTTTTGTATGTGAGAGTGAGCTCCCTGAGTTTGGTTTTCACTTTCAGTTCCTTCCTTCTGCAATGCCTATGGAGCTCCTTGAGCTTCTCTGAAAACCACGGGTGGATGGTTTCTTCCTACCCTTTGGGCGGCTCTCGTCAGGGAGGCAACTGCTTCTACTGCCGAACTGGCCCATTTTTAAAAAATTCTCTATAGGTGAGCCCGGACTCCAAAGCACCTTCTTCTTAAATTGAGTGCTGAATGAGCATAAATTACTTAAAACTGTCCTGCTAGACCTTCGGGACCTCCCTTTTTATCCTCCATCACTTGGCCTGGACTGTATGTTCAAACAAATAACTCGAAATTTATTGGGATTAATGTACGCAATTTAGACAAAATAAGTCAGAAACAGAGAGAGGCAATTCATTCTTAGTTTTTCTGACCTGTTCTGTTTGACGTTTATCCCTTTAGACAGCTCAAACGCATAAAAACAGGCATAAGGCCCATCGAGATACTTCACCCAATCGCCCTGGCCCTGCCATCTTTGCACTGGCTCCCTGTGAAAGATAGCATTGTGTTTAAATCAATCTGTATGGTGCACAAGACAATGCTTTCCTTTCACGATGCCAGTTCAGCCTTCATTTTCGTCAGCCTTCGTTTTAGCCTGTATCAACCTGAGCACTTCTTAAGATCGAAGACGAATGTCTTCTGTCCGTCCTGCTATATCAGTAGCAGCAGCAGCAGCATTGAAGTATTTTAATCTTTGGCAGGAAGTGGATTTAGGAAAGTCCGAAAGACATGGCTGGTTCCACGGCACTACTAAAAACTTTTCCCCCGCCACCAGCATTTCTAATCAGTCTCTTAAATGTTTTTGCTTTATTTTTCAGCGCCAAGATAAACTACTTGGGGTAAACGTTGCGCTTTTTGAAAACCAAACCTTACCTAACCTGACTCCCTTTAAGTTGCTTCAAAGAGCGGGTGCGGCGCTTTGAATCGTCAAGGAGATAGAAGAACCAACAAACCCGGGATACTGTAGTTAAACACAGGCTAGACGATATGCTGTTCAGAAATGTGTTTTCAGACTTTTTCAGATTTTTTTTTATTGGCTTCATAGTACGACTCGTGAGACTTGCCAGGGCAGTTCTTCAGGGTCTAGAGAAACCAAGAGCAGCAGGACAATATACATGTAGCAAGTATTGAGTGTGTATTGTCATTGGAAACTGAGGTTCCAGACACGAAAGCAAGCTCATTAAATGTAACAAACTTCCTTTTTTTTAAGAGTTCGACTCTCAGGGTAGCAGTTGACAGCAGTCAGGACTTATTATTAATAAAAATGGTGTATGATAGAAATTAAGATACAGGTGACACTAAAATAGGGCACAATAAATATAATGTTTGGACAGGGTTACAACCTTGCTACAAAAGGTCGAAAAGCTAGTTCAATGTTATCTCTAGCCTCGCAGTAAACTAGCTTCACCACACACGTCGCTGATCATTTGTTTGCTTAATAAATGTGTCGGTGTCACGACATGAACTACTTCAACCAATCAGGCACCTTGTTAGGCTTCAGCTCTCTGCTTCCAAAGAAGATCACAGGGGGTGAGGAGGGGCAGTCGACACGTCATCTTTGTTGGCGTCATAGCAGTTAATCTTTGACCAGTGAGGTGGCCATGCCCTTGACAACAGTGGTTGGAAAGGTGTTGGTTCTTTGCAGTCCTCGGACGTAACTCTCCAAAACTGATCCGATCCTGTCAACAGAGCACAATGATGCCTTCCCTCCTCCATTGAGGGATTGTTTGTCTGTGCCAGGCACACAACCACCTGGCTTCAACAGTATGCAGGGAGAGCGAGCAGAATAATGAAAACTGCAGGAACACTCGCAGGTGAGATCGTCGTCCCAAAGTCTATGTTGTCGAATCTGACAACCTATTTACTACAAACACTAGAAAATTCAAGAAATACTCCAATCTGCCAGTGAGAGGAACACCTGATCCAAGAACCTTTTGCTGAACTAAAGCTTATTAAGATTCATCTTTGTGAAGGAACATTGCCACCAGAATGGCTATGTTGTCTTTCCTTCTTTTATGACTTCCTGCCACTAATAGATGCAGAGACACTGCTCTTATTTTTATGTTTATTTTTTTACAGTTTTATATAGCGTGAACTTGACCCGAAGGCACCAGAGCGCTTTACATGAGCACCATTGCATTTCAGATTTTGTTTAGGCAGGGGAGATTAAGTGAATTGCCCAGAATCACAGGATGGTAGAATTGTCTTTCATACTGTGTATTTACTTTATGATAAAATCTTCATTCTTTTGCCTGCACACCCTTCGTTGGTTGTTGACTCGGCTGCTGCTGCTTCATTGACTTTTTCTGGTTGATATAGTTGCCGCAGTGTAGTTGCAGGCCTGTCTATCGCCCATTCTCGAGCTGCAAACTTCCCACCTGCCTCTTCATTAAAGGTTAAAGCTCAGGCTGATTCCTCATCCACCAACAACCACTGTATGGCCCTACGTACCTAGCTTAGATCGCCATTGCAGGCCCCAAATCCTCCAGCCGTGCCCAATGGTATCACCAAGTACCTAATATTGAAACCCAGCTTGCCTAAATCTGAGGGAAGGCCTGCACTCTTGGGGCGAAAACGAGCAAAGGAATGTTCTTGTGTTTGCAGCCAGCAGAAGAATTGTATATAGATGAATGTTATCTAACCATTTCTTCTGCTGAAGTGCCGGAATCAACCTGTGATCTCTAGTATTGCTATGTTCTGGATTTATATTTATGCTACTAGCCACACACCAGGAGTTTGCCCTTTTTCACTCAACAGCAGCTGCCACTTGTGGTCACATTACAAATGCTATCCTCTTGTCTCTGAAATCTTGGGTGAGGCACACTTGCACTCATCCACACATTAGGATATAGACCTGTGGCCAAACTCTTCTGGAGGCTCTTGCACCACCTTCTTTCTATCCATTTCTAAGTTGGCAGGGACTGGACACTGAGAAGATCTGTTGAGTACCCTTCTTGATTGTCTGAGCAAAAGTAACTCCTGTGCCGGTAAACCCAGTCAAAAAGGGCCGGCTAAGCCCACCAAAGGCACTATTAAGAACCCTGATAACATAGCTTGTCCAAATTGTTGTTACGAAAAAGGGAGGGATGGGACCCAAGAAATCATTTCAGCACTAGAAAATAAAATGGAACAACTTCTCCACCGCTTATTAGGGCCAGTAATGGCAAAAATCTCTAATATGGAAGGGATTATAAATAGCTTTGTGGCTGTCACGGCGGCCGGGGAATTCTCTCCTCAGGATGACGCTGATGCTTTAATGGTGTCCACCTCCCATCCGTCCCCAATCCGGAGAACGTGTTATACACACGGACTAAGGAGACAGGTGGGCGAGGGAAGCAAGGGAAGGAGCAGCTGGGAGAGGGACCTGGAATGAGGCAAGCACACCATTAACAACACGTTATTCGTGACCCCCCTGCTCACCTCCCCACCACTCGCTTTGTCGTTTTCTCACCTGCTACCTTCCCCGCCCTTATGGAGGAAGGCCCCCCAGCCTGAGAAGGCGTGTAGCCTAGTTAAACAATGGCACTGGCTTACGGCCTCAGGTCCAGGGCTGGCCTTAGTGGCAGGTTCAGTCGGTTGCGGTAGCGCGACCCCTCTGGGAGCAAAGGTCAGCACTTCCAACTCAGTGCTTAATGCTCCAGAGCGCGAATCAGGGTCAACAAAGGAAACAAACGGAAGACGCCTCCCTGAAGGCAAGGATAATGGTACTCACAGTCTCGAAGGGCTGTAAACCGAGTGGGCGCTGCGACTCTAAGCCCGGAACTCCTTGGGCAGAGGAGCGCACCTGTTCGCGCTGCTACTCTGAACCCGGAACTCCGTGGGCAGAGGAGCGCTCGTGTTCGCGCTGCGACTCTGGATCCGGGGCTCCGCGGGCAGAGGAGCGCCGGAGATTCTTCTGGGAGTCTGGAGTGTTGAAGGCGGAGGTTTCTGGGGCGTCCTTCTAGCGTCGAATGTAGGCGGCGAGGTTTTCACCTTCGCGCTTCTACTCTGGACCCACCCAGGCAAGGGCAGAGGAGCGCCGGGGGTTTCCGCTGGAGAATGGACCGCTGCGGGCTGCGGTCTCCCTGGAGTCTTCCTCGCGTCGGGGCGGTTTGCAAGGTTCTCTTTGCTGGGGCACAGGGTTCCTGGATGGAACGGCGGGAGCAAGGTCGTGGATGCAGGACCGGAGCAAAGCGTCAGCATAAGGGAATGCGGAGCTGGCAGGAATCATCGGCACCGCTCGTTGTTCGGGAGCGGCTTTAGCCCTTGTCGCGCCCGGCGCCGGTCCCGTGGGGCGTGCTCCGCCGGGAGGTCTGGGAAATGGAGTTCCCATCGATGCCTTTTGTTGTGCGGGGCGCTTGTGGTGCGCGAGCAGCGTGTTGCCGGTTCTCGCCACCTAACAGTGGCCAAAAATAGGGGGCAACCCACCAAGGATCTCCCGCAGGAGAGAGAGGAGGGCACCACAGTGACCGACTGTAGAAACAAGGTAACAAATAATGGGGAGAAAAACCAGAGCGAGAAGAGAAATATTCCCCCGGAAACAGACAAACCTAGTGGCAAGGACCCGAGCAGGGAGGCCTCGGATAACTTAGGTATACGACATGAGATCAGGGATACTGGTCTAGCACATAAGGAGCGCAAGAGGTCCTTTAAGAATAACAGTATGGACTGTATCCAGGGCACTCCAGGACTCCAGACATTAGACTTACCCCCGGCCTCCTGTCCTTACTCAGTAGTGCTAGTAGGAGAACCAGGAGTAAATAATGGCAGCGAGGAATCGGGAAGTACTCTGATTAATAAGGCCGCGCACTGGATTAACAACAATATACCAGTAAGGAGATTTCGGCACGACCAAATCCTCATGGCCAGGAGGGTAGCTTGGATCGGGGGTGGAGAGAAAAAATTTGCAGGCGACTGCATTATTGTAAATTTTAGACACCCGGAGTTAGTTAAAGAACTCCTATATAATCGGTTCAGGGAGAGTGAGAGAGGGTCATGTATAAGGATGCTCCCACTGTATTTTTTCTATAGGGACAGTGCCCTGGACCCAGGGCAGAATTTGCATTGGCCAAGAACATTTAAGAAAAGCAGAGATGATAATATGCGCTTGGCTTCAAACAGATTTGCAGCCCTCTCCAATTTCACTGCTTTGGACGAACAAGATTGACTGGGGAGCCCGGTGAGCATTGAGGTTGAGAGAGCGCGAGACACCCAAGGGAACCTGGGAATTGTAACTAAAAAAGGAAACAATGCCCAGGAGTTAAAAGCTGGTATAGCCGAAGGGCAGGTGAGGGACGCAGAAGACACACCCCTGAAAGTACCCTGTTTAGAGATGAACCCGTACAAAGGAAGATCAGGGGAGGAAACAGCTGCCGGGTTCAAATAACCTCGGAGCTGAGGCTGGCGTCCTGGAACATCGCGGGACTGGCAACTAAAGTCACCAATAGTGAATGGCAAGTCTTTATTAAAGGGTACAAAGTCATCTGCCTGCAGGAAACTTGGGAAACGGATTGCAGCGGGCTATTTATGGAGGGATACAAACTGTTTTTTGTCCCGGCCCGCAAATCGCCTATGGGTCGAGCCAAGGGTGGCCTAATTACGTATGTGGCACTGACGCTGCAAGGAACCTGGCAAGACCTGGGGTGGGACTCTGATTGTCTCCAGGGTATAAGATACACTACAAGGGGCCTCAAGGTCATTTTTATAAATTTTTATAATGTGGGACAATCGATGTCAAATTTGGTGGAGTTAGATGAAAGATTAATGGGGTTAAACGACACGGGGGACTCAAGCACCCAGTTAATTTTGATGGGGGATTTTAACACCCACCCGTGCCCCTACTTGAAATGGGAAGGAGGTATATGGGACGCTTGCCCGTCCATACAGGGTTGGCACACAGAGCACTCCAGAGAGGGCATGGCATTGGGCACAATTTTGGGTAAACTGGCCCTAACACACACAATGGATTTAATCGATGATGGATCACCAAACACAATGACCCCCTCGTTTAAGGGACGGGGCTGCGATTCAATCATCGACTACATCTTTATCTCTAACGCCTTAATTGGTAGGGTCAGTCATTTTTCGATAGTCCCTAGCTCATTTAGCGACCACAATCCGCTAGAAATAACAATAGGGATTTTAGACTTGCGCTCTAAAGTGGACAAAAGGACCACCGAGGGACAATATAAGGCAAAGGACCAGGGCAGGAGAATTAAATGGAGCAAGATCAATGGGCTAGCTTTACACAGAGCGCTCCTTGCGGACAGTGATAGCCACACGTGGAAATGCCTGGACAGCACTGTAGAGGGGAGCGACCTGATTGCAGCATTTGAGGGAACTGCCCAGCATATTGACAGTCTTTTAAGGCGTAAATCGAAAAAACAGACCGACCACGGCCCCAGATGGTTTAATAAGGAATGCTCTAAGGCTCTCAGAAATCTGAAGCAGGCACTTAAGACAGTACCAAGGGACAGAGGTGCGATTACTGATTGTAGGAATCAGTATAAAAAGGCTATCAATAGGCGGAAAAATTGTCTCCAATCTCAGGCTTGGGAGTCTCTAAGAGAAGCAGCGGAGCGCCGCGATATGACAAGCTTCTGGAGAATAATAAATGACCCATGTTTCCAAGCCCCGAACAAGCCACAAGTGGCGTCCCATATTTTGCCAGAGGCTTGGGTAGCGCATTTCACAAGCTTATATAATCGGGGCAATCATGAGATGCAGCAATCTCAAGTCATAGAACTACCTGAAGGGGAGTGCACTCCATTTACGGTTGTAGAAGTTAAAATAGGAATAGACGGCCTGGCATTGAGAAAGGCGCCAGGGCCTGATGGGATTCCACCAGACTTATTCAAAAGTCAAGTGGACCTCTGGGCTCCAATATTATCCAGGGTACTAAATGCAGCTAGAGAGGTGGGCATGCCAAGATCATGGTCTACTGCCGTCATCGTCCCAATATTCAAAAAGGGAAACAGAGATGACCCACAATGCTATCGCCCAATATCCCTTATAGATGTCACGGCGAAAGTTATGGGGAGAGTTATCTTAAATCGTCTCTTGGATTGGGCCGAAGAACATAATATTATCACCGATCTCCAGTATGGGTTTCGAAATGGGCGCTCTACCACAGACCAGTGCCTTAATCTCTATCATCTAGTGGCCAAATACACTCTGGCTAGGGAAGGTACTGTGTATCTAGCCTTTATGGATCTCTCAGCAGCTTTCGACTGTGTCAACAGAAGAAAGATGTGGGAGATATTGGCAGAGATGGGCATTGAACCAGGATTGATACGAGTCTTGCAGACACTTCACCTCGATACAACGGCACAGGTGAGATTCACCGATGACCTCACAGACGACTTTCAATGCCGGGGAGGGGTGCGGCAAGGCTGTATCTTAGCGCCATTTCTATTTACGCTTTACATAAATGGGCTAGATAAGGCGTTGGGAGTACTGGAGGCAGATTGCCCCTGCATAGGGAGGAGAAGTATACCAGTCCTCCTATATGCAGACGACGCAGTCCTTTTGGCCCGCACAGGAAGGAGTTTACAGGTACTTATTAATGGTTTTGTTAGGTTCATGGCGGATTTAGATCTAGTGCCCAATCTTTCAAAGTCATATATCATGGAAGTGGGTAAAAAGCCAGCTAAGAATTGTAGTTTCTCGATAGGAACCCATATACTGGAAAAAGTTAAGATTTTCAATTATCTGGGGATTATTTTTGACCAAGACCTTAACTTTAAGCCCCTAGTAAGTTATAAATGTAGCCAACATCCCAGCGCCGCGGGGTCTATCATGAACTATGCGACAAGATTGGGTCGCTGGTCCCCGCATGAAATCGCTCAACTATATAACTCGGTATGTTGTGCAAAGATCTTATATAGGAGCGAGGTCTGGGGTTTTTCAGATGTGGGGAACATCCAACGTGAAAAAGACAAATTCCTAAAAAGGCTTTTGCAAGTGCCAACATGCATCTCTTCATTTATTGCACATGAGGAGCTAGGTATAGATTATCTCACTGATAAGGCTGCCCTTAAACCAATCACTTGCTGGATAAAAATCTGGACAAACCCAGAGGCAAGCTTAAGCAGATTGATTTTAGAGGATTGTATGAAAGGGGACAAGTGGCCCCGAATACCATGGCTTAAATATGTAAGGGATGTACTGACCAGCCTGGGGCATGAAAATCTTTTTTATGAACCATGTACGTTGGTTAGCAGAGACAAGGGTGTCATAAAGATAGATTGTAGGCAGCACCTGACTAGGGCCAGAGAGGTAAGAGAAGGGCTGAAAAGCACAGTCAGGTCATACCAGCTCATTAAAGTTCAACCGGGCATGGAATTCTATCTTGCCAATATGTATAATAGACAGGATAGATTCCTAATGTCCAGATTTAGACTGGATTTGCTGCATCACATTCTGTCCGTCCCAGCGGGCTTTATACATGACGTTAGCTTAAAAGGGTGTTGCGGCTGCGATCTTAGATCTCCGCAAGACACCCTTCACTTCGTCCTAATTTGTCCCTTTTATGCTTACCCACGTTCACTGTTTTTAAAAACAATCCTAAAACGTGCCAATATAAAACAGGCCAAAGTGGCTCTCTTATTTCTCAAACTCGCCTCTGAACCTTTCACTCTATTTAGTATGGTACATTTTTTGCGTTTGGCAGTCAGATTAAGAAAGACCAGGGGAGAGGATTAATCAGGCTGCCCTCATTACAGGGAGTAGAAACAAAAGAACCAAAAGTATATTGGCGCCCCATGATACTTCTATCCAGGGAGGTTGGAAACTCTTACTTGACCAAATGAACAGAACACCATTGTCTCGGTTTTTAATATTTATATTGATCGATTGCTTTTAACATGTCTGTTTTAATATGAATGATGTATAGATGTATGAATTATTCTGTATTAGATGTAGGCCCGATTGTATTATATGTATCTTTTATGGCTATTTTTTAATAACCGAATAAAGATTATTTGAATTTGATTTGAACTCCCAGTAGCCACTGCGCCACCCTACAAACAGTAATATGCGTGAAAGGCATCAAGTGTCTCCTTAAAAGTGTGCCAGCTACGGTTTTGCCAAACTTGAAATTCTTGATTGAAGATAACACTGCAGTAATCAGCAAAACACCAAAAAAACCCTGATATCAAGATGGATATATGAGACAGGCTTATCCAGGAGCAGAATTCAGAAGGAAAACAATCCAAACAGCAGGAAGAAAAATTCAGGGACAAACATAGTAGCAATGGGCAAAGATTGCAATAAACAAGCATCAGCAATGTCAATCTGTCTCACCCTATTTTTACGTTTTTTGTATTTGTTGCAAATAGAAAATGTCGTAAGTAACGTAATAATATGCAACATTAAAGCAGAGCACTGCGTGTGCATGTGGTATCTCGAGGGATGGCATTGCTGTCTCATTTCCCGCAGAGCACTGTGTGTTGTTTATGTGGTATCTTGAGGGATAGCGCTGCTGTCTAATTCCTTGCAGAGCACTGTGTGTGTATTTTGAGGGATAGCGCTGCTGTCTCCTTCCTTGAGGGGTATCACTGCTGTTTCCTTCCTTGCTGAGCACTTCATGTGTATGTGGTATCTCAAGGGATAGCGCTGCTGTCTCTGTCCTCGCACATCACTGTGTGTGTATCTTGAGGGATAGCGCTGCTGTCTCCGTCCTCGCACATCACTGTGTGTGTACCTTTAGGGATAGCGCTACTGTCTCCGTTTTCACACATCACTGTGTGTGTATCTTGAGGGATAGCGCTGCTGTCTATGTCCTTGCAGAGCACTGTGTGTGTATCAAGGCGGACCCTTTTGCACTTTATCAACATGACTTATTAACCTGACGTGCTTGGCTGAAAAACAACACAGTGCGATAAAATGTAATCTTAAAAAAGACGGAACCACAGTAAGCAGTTGCTAATAAAAGAAATTGTATTTTTGTCTGGAATGCACAGCGCCATCTCAACCCACCGCTAAGTGGAGGGAGAAGCAAGCACGAGCAAAACGGACAGGCAAGCAGCGGCTTAGACAAAAAAAACCTTGCTCATATGAGCACTGCGTGTGTGTGGTATCTTGAGGGATAGCACACGAGAGAGTACGAAAAAAAAGTATAATTTATAATAATAATACAAACACAGATGCCACACCAAGCACATGCTACAAAACTATATGTATGTATGCAAGACGGACCCAAACTAAGCAGCAGCTCAAACACTATATGCATTTGTACCTGGGAGACACACAATCATCAGGGGTTGAAACATTTAGCAGTTTATGAACATTACGCGCTTGGCACAAATTTGTGCCTTGGACGGGGAGGGATAATTGTTTTAGCAATAGACACAATGGAAATGCAAGCCCTTTAACCAACAGAAACAATTCAGCCTTTTTAACATCTGCATGCTATTTTAAAAACGTGTGAAGTATTTAACTGCGGCTCCAAGAAGACGGACAGGGCTACGCAGCTACTTTGAAGTTATTTGTTTTGTTCTGCTTGTAAACCACACGATCTGAAGAAGGCCTGTGAAGTACTCGGGTGCGACTTTAACACCAAGCCAAGCAGCAAGTTTGCAATTATGAGCTTGTTTGTACTCCAAAAGCATATCATTAGAAGGAGACCTGTGAACTCCTTTGCTGCGGCTCCAACAAAACGGACGTTAAAGCACGCACCAACTTAGCACCAAAAAAAACGTGTTTCTGTGTGCCTAGGAAGCACACTGTGGGCAGGAGCAGAAACCTTTTGCACTTTATTAACATTACACGCTTGACTGAAAAACATCATAGCACAAAAATAAATTGTAATAGTGATTAAAACTATGTATATGTGTACCTGGGAGGCATATGATTATTAAAGGATGAAACCTTTTGCACTTTATGAACATGACGTTCTTGGCTAAAAAACAGCACAGTATGATAAAATGTAATCTTGAAAAAGACAGAAACATAGTAAGCAGCGGCTAATAAAAACAAAACTATGTGTTTCTGTCTGGAAGGCATACGATTAGCACGGCTGTAAATAAAAGTAATAATGTGTGTGTATCTTGAGGGATAACGCTGCTGTCTCTGTCCTCGCACATCATTGTGTGTGTATCTTGAGAGATAGCGCTGCTGTCTCCGTCCTCGCCGAGGACTGTGTGTGTATTTCGAGGGATGGCGCTGCTGTCTTATTCCTCGCAGAGCACTGCGTGTGTATGTGGTAACTTAAGGGATAGCTCTGCTGTCTCCTTCCGCCGGAGCACCGCATGTGTATGTGGTATCTCAAGGGATAGCGCTGCTGTCTCCTTTCGCATTGAGCACTACGTGTGTATGTTGAGGGATAGCGCTGCTGTCTTCTTCCTTGATGCATATCATTGCTGTTTCCTTCCTCGCTGAGCACTGCTTTTGTATGTGGTATCTTGAGGGATAGTGCTGCTGTCTCCATCCTCACACATCACTGTGTGTGTATTTTGAGGGATAGCGCTGCTGTCTCCATTCTCGCACATCACTGTGTGTGTATCTTGAGGGATAGCGCCGCTGTCTCCGTCCTCGCACAGGACTGTGTGTGTATTTCGAGGAATGGTGCTGCTGTCTTATTCCTCGCAAAGCACTGCATGTGTATGTGGTATCTTAAGGGATAGTGCTGCTTTCTTCTTCCGCCGGACCACTGCATGTGTATGTGGTATCTCAAGGGATAGTAAAAAACAAGCAAGGCTTGGGTCCTTAACTGCCTGGACTGGACCACTATACTAATTGCAAAAAGACAAAATGTCCAGGAAGACTGTTGACCACGAGTTCAATGGGCACCTTAGACCAACAATTCAATGGTGCCTCAGCTTTATTCAGCTCAATTTATAATATTTTATACACAAAACAATCAAACTCGATTGTGCACGTCTTAGAATGGAAAGCACTTAGTTGGAATAGCGACATACAAAACTCATTTTAACACATACTCAAATTCAATATATACAACACAACAAAATTGTGTACAAATGACAAAAAAAAGTGGAAAATTCATACAACACAAAGTAACTTATATGAGCACCAAGCTATTGACCAGTCCTAATTTTCAGAACTAAACACTAGGCGGACATTGTGTCTTTTCAGGGCTGCTCTAACTTGTCCTGCCTGTGAGGGAGTAATGGGAGTACACACATTTGTCTAGGTGTTGCCTAGATGGGGGAAGAATTAAGCTAGATCCCTAATGGCACGCCCCTGTTGAAGATACCCCATACTGAAAAAGCCAACGCATTTCGAACCCTTAGTGGTTGTGGGGTTCTCCTCAGGACTCGGACATGGCCGTCGGCAGACACCTAGTGGCCACCGATAAATTCGTTAGTGCAGAGCAGTGGTGAGGCGGTCAGGGAGGAGGATGCAATGCTGGCCACTGGCAGGGACGAGTAGAGGCTCCGGGAGACAATAGGCGCAGTAAGCAGGAACCGCTGCAGCCGAGTCTCTGTAATGCGAAGCACAGCGCCATCTCCACCCACCGCTGAGAGGAGGGAGCAAACAAGCACGAGCAAAAAGAACGGGCAGGCAGCGGCTCAAATAAAAAAAGAAAACATTGCCTTGCGCGAATATAACTGAAACAAGCTTGCCTTGAAGTAAAAAAAAAAAGAGATCCACGAAAAACAACAGACACAAAAAAAAATGCACTAACACCAGTAATGGAGCCAATAGCCATAGTCGTGCCCAACAGGGAAAAAGGAGGGACATAAAACACGCTAACCCAATAGCAAGTAAGACATTTTGAAAGACACACTCAAAAACAAATAGGAAAACGGAGGAGAAGACTCCCTCACTAAAGCATATACTGCCTAGGCGAGACCTAAAAATGAGGGGAGAAATTGTATTGTGACGCCTCTTACTTTCATGAGGCCTCCTTTATATGAGTCAAATGGGAACTGACATCACAGGAAAATATTCTGCTGCATCGTAGACTAAGAGCCTCATACAGACCGCCATCCTGGGGCACTGTTCCTGCCCCTTTCTAGGAACACATGGCACACATTGGACAATGAAGAAGAAGCCAAGTATGACAATTTGCATGCCACACCAACTTCCAAAGTCACACCGCTGCGCTTAGTATTCCATGCTCCATGAGACTGGTAGAATGCCCTTCAAGGTCACTGCAAGCGCAGAAGTACCAGAAAGACCAAGGCAGTGAAGGAGTCTGACAATGGGAAAATGGAGAGCCTCTAAAATGCTTTATTTCCATTTGAACCAAAGCAGTTTCTGGTAAGCTCTTGGTTTTACTCTCTGTATAGACCTTGATATGGATGTAACACAAGCACAGTTTGCCTGCTCCTAACTGTATTAGCCACCCTCAAAGAGAACAGCAAGCGGGAAAATACTGCACACGTTGTAACTGTTTGCAAATTCTCATGAACAACTACTATATTAAGCTCAAGTCACTCTGTTGACTACTCATTAAATGTTTTAGATGTTTCTGTGCAATTCAACTGTTTTCGTGGAATATCAATCAATCAAATATTCTTTATTCGGCTGTATACCAGCCATAAAAGAGAACATCGTAAAATACATTTCATACGGTAAAGTACAAGTAAGTCAATAAAAATGACATTTAAGAATAGCCCGTTGACAGTCTCTTCTAGCGAACTAGTCACTGATGAGTTTAAAAAAAAAAAAACTTAGCAGCAATTTAGTCTGATCACAACCGGGCGCATGAATTAACATCTATGTACAAAGACCATATGTGTGTTGAATAAGATTCCCAAAATTTTAAAGTTTCATCATAAAAAAATATGCTATACACTGCAGATGAAATAAATCAAAAAGCCGCCGGGCATAATATATATACATCATCTTGTAAACACAATATCCGTGTTAATGAAAAGTGCATGGAGCGGCTAACAATACCGTGGGTGCTTCCTATCAGGAGCCCTCTAACCATTAGATTAAATAAGGGACAACTTGATTCTCCTCATGCGTGTCAGCCAAGCACTACCAAGAAATTTTGCTACCCCACACACCATGACTAAAGAGGACGAGTCAGTACAAAGGACCCGCAAGGCCATTTTGTGACATCTTAGGCCCACCCCCTTACATAAAGGTTTTAACCATATCCTCCTAGCTACCCTATAGGCGGGGCAGGCAAAAAAGAGGTGCACCACGGACTCTATAGGGGCTGCACAACCCGGGCAAGCCTTGGATGCGACATTTTGGATGTTCCACCCGGAGGTGAAATCGTTCACTGGAAGAATCCCAAACCTGACTTTTAAGTAGAGTGATCTATCCAGAGGTTTCTCTATATAGTCAAGGAGAGGTTCGAATCTCCTAGACCATTTGAACTCCAAGAACCTCTCTGTGAGTGAACCCCCAGCGCCTCTACATATGGCCTACTTCTGGACCCAATCCCAATACAGCTTCTTAATGACTAGCTTGGGTGGCGGAGATTGGCTCTTCCAGGAATCACTCAGGCCCAATTGCACAACCAACTGCCTCAAATTTCTCAGCCATTTGATCTTATTACCCGTGTTGAGAAAAATAAGTTCATCTAGAGCGGCTGCATAATTTTTAAGCTCCTCCGTCCTTCTCAGTCGAACCCAAAAAAGCAATGGACGGAGGCGCACTAAGTCTTTGAGGGGACGCCTACCCAAATCAAGATGTAATGGGAGTAACGGGGTGGAAACAGGTAAAGCTACCAAATCTCTCAAAAACGTATTTTCTGATGAAATTAGCTCCGCTATGTTCTCGAACCCCCATAGTTCGGAACCATATAGGGCGGAGTGTAGTACTTGGCCCTCGTAAATTACGAGGGTTGGTGCCACAGGTTTACTAATTGATTCCCAAAGTTCTCTCATGACTATCCCTGACACTCTTTTAAAATTTAGTGACATTTTGCCCAGATGGTCTCTCCAGCTCATCCGACTGTTTACCCTAACACCCAGATAATCAAAAGAGTCTACCATCTCCAATGACTCGCCATTGAGCGAGAAATTATTCCTAAATCTCTTAGAGGGTGAAAGGGCCATAAGCTTTGTTTTAGAGGTATTGATGGTAAGACCTCTGTCGGAACAAAACTCACTAAAACGGTGCAAAAGCTTTTGGAGGCCAGCTGGGGATTTGGAGATCAAAATCGTGTCGTCCGCGAAGAGGAGGGTTGGAGTTTATTCCCCTGCCAGGGAGGGCGCATCGGCTGGTTCCTCTCTTAGATGGTCCACCACACCATTCACAAAGAGAGAGAACAAGGTTGGTGCCATAATACAACCCTGGCGAACTCCCCTCCTCACCGGCACCTTCTCAGTCAGTTGTCCCTGGGTGCCCCATCTGATCCTCGCACAATTCCCCTCGTGGAGCTTCACTATGAAGTCCAAGAGTGGTCCTGGGAAGCCCATCTTCTCTAAAATATCCCAAAGCCTTGCACGGGGGACCAAGTCGAACGCCATCCTGAGATCTATGAAGGCCAGGTAAAGACTACCGTTGTTGATAGTCACAGACTTCCAATAGATCGCAAAAAAGCGGAAGACCTGGTCCATCGTGCCCACCTTTTGACGAAATCCGGCTTGGAAATGAGAAAGAACGTGCTCCTCTTCCATCCAGGCACCCAGCCTCAAAATAATGACCCTGCCAACCACTTTCTGGATCACGTCAATCAGACTGATCGGTCTGTAATTGGCAGGGTCATCTCTGGCACCCTTTTTATACACGGTTATTACCTCTGCTCCCTTCCACGGATCAGGGACTGGGTGTCCCTTAGAGATCATGTTCATTATTAGGGCAATAAGTTTAGCCCAGGATGCAAGTTCTTCCAGGAGGAGGTCCCCCGGGATTCCGTCAGGGCCAGCAGCTTTCTTCGGGGTCAAATGTCTAATGGCCAGCATTACCTCAGAAGTAAAAAATGTCTCTTCAAACAACAGTGAGGGAGGGGCCTTACTGACTGTGACAGGAAGCGAAGGACACGTCACATCCAATCCGCCATACAGAGCAGAAAAATGGGAATACCATTGTTGACTGGTTATATGATTAACTAATTGTGGCTTGCTACGCTGCCTGGCCTTATTAATCAGATCCCAAAAAGCGATGCATTCTTCCTATTGGCTGCACATTTGAGATCCTGCCAGTATTGTTCCTCCCACTCCCTTTTAGCTTGCATCATTTCCTTCACATACTCCTTCCTGGCTACTCTGACTAGGGATTGATTCTTTTTGCGCAAGGCAATGGTTAACTCCTTCCTTTTTGCCTTTCACTGGGCGGAGTACCAAGGATTACTGGTTTTGGGCGATTTGTTATTCGATCTATCACTTTTGCCCTGGATTGAAAAGTATTTACCAACTTCCTCAATTGCATTTTTGTAAACCAGGGTAAAAAGCGGCTCCTGGGCACTACCTATTTCCGAATCAAGTCCCGCCAACTCTACAGTCAGCTCTTCTATGTACACCTTAATCCTTGCCAGATTGTCAGTCTGTAGGTGGACCTTATCCCATTTCAACCGACGGTTACCATTATAAGGGACCACCTCATTAGTTGACCTCAAGGGGGCACTCTTCAACCCTCCTTTTAGATTGCTCCACCTTATCTTCATACATAGGGGGTTATGATCACTGTCCTGCGTAGGGACCACCTCCATATCTATTAGATCACGCCACAATGTGACATCCAATAAGATATAGTCAATTCTGGAAGGGCCGCTAAGCCTATTAAAAGTCATTGCTCCCTCCCGGTCAGAGAGTGACCTGCCATTTAGAGCTCTTAGGTTGTATTCCACAGTGAGGGCATTGATCTGTATTGCCTTGGTTGACCATTTTTTAATCGGAGCTAGTGTCAAGGCAGGAATAGACCAACTAGAGTCCTCCTCCTCTAAACCCAGGGGATCATCCCCGCTAAGGGGTTCAAATGTACAATTAAAATCCCCACCCACGAGGATTTTGGAGGTTGGGGGGCAATTAGCCAATGCCTGTTCTAAAATCGTAAGGGTACATGAGATTTTATCATCCGGGGACCCTCTGGAGTAGATGTTAAATAAGTCTATCCTGCTGTCCTTCTTTTGGCCAGCAAATGAAAGGTGTTGAATATCCCTAATTGCTGAATCATGGGTAGAGACATCCCAATTCAGATCAATTTTTACCCAAACGTGTAAACCACCTGCAGGTCTACCCTTCCCACAGCTGTAAGCGGGTAACCAAAAGGTTGCATAACCAGATTTATATAGTGGGAACAGGCTCCACGTTTCCTGGAACAGACATACGTCGAACTTTTCGATAAAGTTGTTCCATTCAGGAAGAGCCATCTTTTTTAGCAACCCGGCCACATTCCAAGAAATCAAATGTATGACCTCCTTGCCTCTATTAAGCTTAGCAGGGATAACCCCCTTAATACCACCCAACGCACATGGGATAGAATCAATAGTAGTTTCAAGTCGATCTAATGGAATTAAAGGTTGACAACTAACACCTCTACAACCCAAGGACAGAGGGTGAGTAATTATTGGGGACCTGCTGGTAGCAAAACTATTGGGAGCCGGTAGAACCCTATTCCTAGTAACGGAACCAGTGGCCTCTCGATGATCCTCAAGATCGCTACCCACTTGACTTACAGCACCTAAACCACCCCGAGTTCCCAGTGTGGACTGTAAGCTTCAATCGCAATCGTCCATGCCGGTAAACACATTAAACCTGTTCCCTGTCTCTAAGGGTAAAGGGTCTCATGTGGTCCAATCTCCGGTAGGTATTTCTTTTGGATCTAGGGGGGACAAGGTTCCATCCTTGGGGGACGAATAATGGGTGCCAAGTGATAGGTGCTGAGGGGGTATTTATGTTAGATGATATCTGTTCACTGGTATAAGTTGGAGGAAACACCAGGGATCTGGGATAAAAATAAGTCAAAGCACAGGGGCTAATGCAGTTATTACCATTTCCCGAGGGCCAGTTCAGTATGTGGTCAACTGCACCCGGATCTCTAAAATTAATCACAACTATATCACCCTCGATATGTTTGCGTCTACCTCCAAGCCAAGAGAGACGCCTAACGTGGAGTATCTCGCCATTAATATTCTTATTAATTGGTCTATGTATACTTAGCCAGTGCATGATTTTATTTTTCAACTGGATAAAGCCTTCCCTCTTATTGTCTGCCAATGGAGGCACCCCCGTCAGAACAACCACCAAGGGCACGGCTTCTGGGGGAAGTTCTACCTGCGGCCCCTGATTCACTAAAACCCTGTTGAGACTGGTATTTCCCCGCTCTTCCCACTGATTCCCTGAGGGTGCAGTTGGAATCCCCCATAATATATCACTAACCGGTTTACCAACCAGGTTATTAACAATCGTAGGTGGCACTAGCCTGTGATGAATAGATGCTATCTGGTTGGTTGACTGTGGTATGGCTTTGCTGGATTGGGGGTTATCTTTGGATACATTATTGGTAGGTAATGTAGCAAGAGGGGTGGGTGGGACGGCCATATACACCTGAGCCTTAGCTGTGTCAAGCTTACAACTTAATGCAGATTCAATGTCCGCCAACCTTTGCTCCACCCTCTTCAAGCTCTCAATAATGGGCGTAATGAGAGATCTAATCAAATCACCTAGATTGGGTTGTGGTACAGTGGGAGTTGATGTCAGCTGCGACGGTTCTGCTGAGGTAGAGGGAGCCTCAGAACAGTTGGCAGCTAATTCAAGGCCTACAAAAGGAGAAGAGGAAACCGTTTTAAGCAAAGTTCCTGGTACAACCTCCAGCCCCGATTCAGTTCTATCAGTTGACTTTGTGTGCTTCCCAAAAGCAGAGTGATTAAGCTTAGATTTAATCATGCCCACCCCCTCCTTGCGTCTTATTTTCCTCGGTGGAGGGCCATGAACCTTGCCCCTTTCTAAAATCTTTTGCTTCTTCCTAGTCGCTTTACCACGGCTGGAGAACTGTGATTTGGGGTCAGCAGGTTTATTAATAGAACTGAGGGAAGGGGTATCACTATTACTCTGCACGGGCAGGGTACAATTTGTGGTGGAGCAATCCTGCAACAAAAGTGAGGCACTCTCCTGAAAAGATGACTCGTCATTACCAATAGAACTACCTTTATCACTAGTAAGGGCCTGTAGGGTAGAATCTTTGAGAGCCCTCTGTTTAAGATTTTCAACAGAGCGCCAACGCTCGGTCCTACGCTCGGCCATTAGAATTTCCCTATCGTCAGCCACCTGGACCCTCTTAAAATAATTATCCAGGGACCCTTTTGACAAGCCCCCCAATTTACCCACACTAGCTTTATCAGAACTCTGGGGCATGGCAGCACAGATCACATAGGGAACGGGTACAGGCGTGACGGTGTGGAGGCTCAATAACCGGGCCCAGCCCTGCCTCCGAGGGCCCGCCCTTTGCCCGGGCTTCGCCCCGGTCTGCGCCCCGCACGCGTCCCGCTACCACGAGACCAAGCGTGACTAAAATAGACAGAAAGGGAGGGGCCAGGAAGAGGAACCAGGTGCAACAAATGAAGAATGCGCAAAGCGCTCTGGTCCTCGCAGTCCCAGGGATAAAATGTTCGTTTAAAAAGGCGATTCCTCAGCAACAGCCAGTCGGCTTCTCCGTGGCAACCCCAGCAGATGAAGGAATTGAATGAGAAGAGTCACATCCTGCGAGCGGCTCCCGCGAAGCGGGGGCCGCGAGGCGTAAAGTAGCTGAGAGGGGAGGGGTCGGGAAGAGGAACCAGGTGCAACAAATGAAGAATGCGCAAAGCGCTCTGGTCCTCGTAGTCCCAGGGATAAAATGTTCGTTTAAAAAGGCGATTCCTCAGCAACAGCCGGTCAGCTCCTCCGTGGCAACCCCAGCAGATGAAGGAATTGAATGAGAAGAGTCACAGCCTGCGAGCGGCTCCCGCGAAGCGGGGGCCGCGAGGCGTAAAGTAGCTGAGAGGGGAGGGGTCGGGAAGAGGAACCGGGTGCAACAAATGAAGAATGCGCAAAGCGCTCTGGTCCTCGCAGTCCCAGGGATAAAATGTTTGTTTAAAAAGGCGATTCCTCAGCAACAGCCGGTCAGCTCCTCCGTGGCAACCCCAGCAGATGAAGGAATTGAATGAGAAGAGTCACAGCCTGCCTTGGAAATACATTCCCCAATTGTCAGGTTGTTGTCCCTTGATTTACGCTTGCTCATTGTGGTCGCTTCTTACCTGAATTGTAGAGAATAATCATAACCTTTACTGTACTTCACTAAAGCCAGTTATTTATAAAGGAATTCCGCCATTCTTCCTTGGTAGTATAACGGCGATCTCCTGTTTACAGCGCCAATTCAACTGTTTTCGTGGAATATAATTTTACCAGTTCTGTTTCAAAGTTTGAAGCAGTTAAAAGAGGAGAGCCAACATATGCCTATGATGCATGTGAGATCCGAATTAGCATGTTGCAGCCTGGCAGAGCATTTGTCACTACAAAAATATACAAAAAATGTAGAGTTGCCTTCAGAAGAGTAAACATCTACCCATCATTCAATTGACTGTTTGATGCATCATTCTGCCTCCTTGCAAGTGCTTGCAAAGCAATTGCACAAGTCACATCAGATAAAAGGGGCTATTTGTTGAATTCAGGAGCTATCTTACAAAGAATCCTCCCCACTAAAGGCATAATATTCTGCATTATTGTCATGATTGAACACCATCTTCCTGATGCATCATGGTCCCAGTAGTCCTGTCCCCAAACCCTAGTGGCAAAACTCTATTCTCCATCATGGTACCTGGATACTACGGCTTTCCTGACTTGTTTACACCTTCTTTCTGGATTTTTCACTCTCTTGTCTGATCTGTATTATGTTCATGGCTTTCCTGTCCTGTGCCTCCTGGTTTTGCTGGCCTTGAGCTTGCCAGGTTTCAGTTCTGCCTTCCCTGCACTGATGGTTCCCTGATTTCTTGCACACCTGGCTCTCTTCCTGCATCTGAGTTCCTCCCCTGAGCTTCCACCTATTTCAGCACCGAGAGCACAGTGTGCAGTGGTTCGCAACTGACATAGCTGCTGCTGCTCCATTTTCGCACTCTATTGTGACCCTGCTGCTATATTTCTAGGCTTGCTCCTTAACGTCTCAATCCATTGGTATTTGATTCTATTTTCTGTTCTGACTAGTGATTTCTGTCTTTTGCCTGTCTCTTGTTTATCCTGCCTCTTTGACCCTGTGATTGCCTTGCTACTAGTCTTGTCTGCACTCCTTCGGAGCTGTTCTGTTATGTTCAGACTCATTGACTTGTGTTCTGTGTGCCCGTTTACATGTTTGTATCCTGCCTAGTTAGGGTGCGCAGTTTTCCATGTTTCCTTATTTATAATTCTGTGTATCCCAGTGCTGTTCCTAACCTTGATTCCAGTCCTGCTTTCCCTGAGCCTAGTTTCTGTTTTAGTGCTCCTTGTTCTGTTCCCTGTTGTTCTGTCTTGTAGTTACATTATAATCTTGATTATCACTGTTACAAAGGGTGATAGTGTGTTTCTAAGATCCATCGAGTCCCCTTTTTCTATAGGAGCTACTGGATGCCTTCCTGAACTCTGTGAAATTAATCTGCACCTTGCCTTCTTATAGGATATTTTTCACCACACAGAGAGATCACTTCCAAGGAGCAGACAAACTGTAATTTATGATAGTTTGTCTATCGTTTCCCTGCTTTTACCTGCCTGTTGTTTGTGCTTGTGTTATAATCATAGTGTCCCTTGAGAGATCCCAGTTCCTTAGTCAATACCTGTTCCAATCTGCTTCAGTACTCAGCTTCTATCTTGCCTTACTCCCAGACATTAGTTACTCTCTTGTTTATATTTAACTCCTTATCATGAAAGCCCTTGTCCCTGCAGAGAGGAAGCACTCCTATTACCTCACCTTGTCCTGAATTCAGTTAGTCTCCCGGACAATTCTAGATAAATGCTTACTTGAGGGTTAATCTAGATAAGTTTGGAAAAGCAAGATAATATTTATATCTTTAAATTTAAAAAAGCACACTGCATTTATAAATGTGTATTCATGTGTAATCATATCTATATTTCTTTATTGTTATTGTTTTGCTTTCAGTCCTGAAAGGTGAGCTGACTATTGTAGCAAAGGTCATGGGAGATCATCTTGCAAGATCAGCAAAAATAAATGAGGGGATCACACCAGATGACAACCATGTCCAAGGTCTTTAGAGATAATTTTAAAAATTAACAACAAAAGATGAACTCCTATGAAGGAGGTATTAAAGAAGGAGCTCCCGGTGGTTTATTTGCCATGCCACTTGAAGATTATCTCGGGAGTTCAACAACAATAGAAGTTGTGTGATCATCTTGGGAGACCAGAAACAAAAGATGTGATCTTGTAAGAGGGCAGCTGTCACATGCTGGGCCTCACATTATAGCCTTAAAGCCTACCGTAGCGAGCTAAACCGGCTATTAAAGGTCCGCTGCAGCGTTCATGGCCCGAGCCGCAGGCGAGGGACTTTAACAAAGCTACTTTTTTGAGCCTATTTGTGAGCATCAATATGGCCAGTTATGTTATGTGTATTTGCATAATGTGTATGTCACCCAGACAGCTATCCAGGCGCAGGTCCGGACTGGCTACCGGGTGTTTTGGTGTGCTGCCAAGCTGGGGGCTGATTTTACTGCGGTGGGGGCAGATTTTGTTGATGGGGACCTGCGTGTGCTTCTAAATAAACAAAGCAAAACAAATGGTTTTAAGCACACCCAGGTCCCAATCAATGAAATCAGCCCCTAGCTTGGCAGCACACCAAAACGCCCGTTAGCCAGTCCGGCCCTGTCCAGGTGCAAGAAGTGGCTGTGCCGGCTCTGACAGAGGTCTAAAGGAGCAGCCAGGTTTTCAGTTTCTTGTAGAATTTAAGGACTGAGGGGCAGATTTACAAGCCCCCTGTACAACCAATACGTCACTTTTTGTGACATGCTGGTGGCGTATTTCACTGCTCCATATTTACAAGGACAGGAAATGCCATCCTGCGTGGCTTTATCTATCCTTGTAAATATGGCCCCTTGACATGCAGCACTTTGCGTGAAAGTGGTGTTCCATGGGTGTTGCTGTGGATGTTCCCACGGATGTATGACATTACAACGCGTGTCATTACAACGCGTGCAGTTACATTGCATGCGTTACAACGCATGCGATGTTACAACGCTATGCCATTACAACGCAAGTCTTTACATCGACTTGCACTAGATGGCGTGCTAACATTAGAAAAGTGTAATTTACTATTCCAACTCCAGTCCACGTAACAGTAGGGAAGGTGTTGGGATAGTAAACTACACTATTTGTAATGTTGGCACGCCATCTAGCGCAAGTCGATGTAAAGACTTGCGTTGTAATGGCATTGCGTTGTAACATCGCATGCGTTGTAACGCATGCGATGTAAAAGCTGCGCGTGGTAAAAACCACGTTGTAATGGCTGTTCCCCTGTTCCCACGCACCACCCATGGAACCAGACACATTTCCAGATTTACGAGGATATGTAAATCTGGAAATGCGTCAGTATGCTAGGGTGGCGTAGCGAGGCGCAACGATGGGACATTTTTTCATTTCTCCTAGTTTTTTCCTCTTTCAATGCAAGCTGCATTCTACAGCACGCATTCAAAGAGGAAAATGCCTGTAGTGATTGTTTTCGTGCAGGAAGGCGCCCCTTCCTGCATGAAAACAATCTCCCCATGACGCAGGCATCCTTGCACCATGGTGCAAGGGTGCCTGCGCCGGCGCATGGCAGCTGGTTGTGCACCAGCGCAGGGAAGAGCACAGGAATCCAACATATTATTGTAAATATGTTGCATTCCTGTGCTCTGAAAGTGACTCTGCAGCGCAGCCAAATGGCTTGCGGAATGCACAGAGTCACTTTCTCGTAAATCTGACCCTGATTTGACAGTTCTGATGTGTTGCGGAGTGTTAGACCTGGCATCTTTTGGTGTGATGTCCCCTGCCTTTTTGCTTCTGACCTTCTGTTTTTGACTGGGTGCTGAACTGTTTTTGTTGTTTTTAGGAATCTGGGCACTACCAATGCTGACCAGTGTTCAAGTGCATGAGCTCTCTGTATAAAATGTAATGGCATTTGGTTTCTCCATGATTGACATATTTGATTTACTACTAAGTCCCTAGTACAGTGCACTACATATGCCCATGGCCTATAAATCAAATGCTACTAGTGGGCCTGCAGCACTGATTGTCCAACCCACATGAGTAGCCTGTCCCAAGCCTGCCACTGCAGAGCCTGTGTGTGCGGTTTTAAACTGCCATGTCAACATGGCAAGTTCATCTACTTGCCATGTACCAAAAGCCCAAACCTTCCCTTTTACTAGATGTAAGGGACCCTTAGGGTAGGCCCTAGGTAGCCCCATGGGCAGTGCGCAATGTAACTAAAATGTAAGACATGTTCTTTTGAGTGTTACATGTCATGGAAGTAAATAACTGTTTGTAGGAAAGTATGATCTGCTTTTATGGTTACCACTTTTTGCCTGGTGTTATGGTGTTCTGACTAGTCTGACTGGGATTCTGCCAATCAGGACCCCAGTCTCTGTGTTTTCTCCCCTAAATTGGTTATGGAGAGTACTTAGGTACATCCCAGATTTGCTACTGGTGTACCCCAGGGGTCTCCCATGGGCTGAAGCATGGATTATGCCACCCATGGGAGACCACTAAAACTGTGACTACGGGCCTGCCATTGCAGCCTGTGTAAGCTGGTGCTAGCACTACTTATGACAGATATAGGTTTCCCTATATCTGAGGTCCGGGCACTTAAAACCTGTAAGTCACCCCTAAGGCACGCCTTTCAATCCTGAAGGAAGAATGCTTGGTTCTAAGTGTGAGGGTGCCCCTGCATGAGTGGGAAAACCCTACAACCGACAAGGTCCATTTTCCTGGGTTGTAAATTCATCATCCATAAAACATTTAGAGGGGCCATGCGTCATTACGTGATGACCATCTCTAAACTGGCTGTAACGAACCCTGTCATATTTGGTGTCAAACATGTTAGAATCATACCTCCCACAATATTGTTCTATGTTCCAAGTTAGCTATCCTGTGATAGAAAATTAAGATATAAGGATATTCTGAACTTCAATCTTTGGACATTACATTTTGTATGTTTTCATTGTCTAAAGTTTTGTGTGAACACTGGGATTTGTTTACTCTCACCATGTATATGTTTCAGTGATGTACTGTAGGTAGTATTAGTCTTAAGGACAGCTGATTATTTATAATTAAGGCTCCCTGTATTCCGTTTTTACGGATTTTTACAGATAAATACAAACAGAAAACACATTGTATTCTGTCTGCATTTATTTTTAAAAGTGGATAAATACAGGAAATTAGCTTCTTTTAAGTGACTCTTAATTCTGTCTTTCATTAATTATAGCTCAACAGCTGAGCAGATGGACAGCATGGGACATAAAAAAACAGGATTACATTTCTTTAAATAACTGCATATGTCAACATACATTTGTGGCATAATGCTAATATTTGCCAGTGGATGCGCTGCTATGTAATATTTGGCAACTTAAATAGCTAAAACACGAAAAACATCAAAGTATGAGTGCACGCCTATCATTTAAATAAATATGGAAATGTACAGTTTTACAACTACATTTAGACGCAAAACACAAAATACATATGGATAAATACAGATAAAATGGCCCAAAGATAAATATGGATAAATACAGATGGAAATGCTAAAAAAAGAAATACCATAAAACCATGAGCCTTATTTATAATTTAAAAAAACAAATAAGTGAACAATATGTATCATATGGAAGAAATGTTAGATTTATGACAATAAATATATGGAATTAGCAATTGCTGCTTGTGTCATGACGATGTTTTTTCTCTGATTCATTTTTCAGAAATAAGTTGCTCTCATTTTCTGAAGGGATCTTTTTGTGACCCTTTTTCATCAATGTTGAATGGTTAACATTAATTACAATTCGTAGTGATGAATTGTATCACCCAACAGAACATTGTGTAGTTTATAACTTTTAGAAAGCTGGCATTTTCTTACTTTACCATTCTGTGCTTCTGCCAGTCCCTATGATACACGTCTGGGTCGGATGCCAGTTATGCTTTGCGAATTCACTCTAGACAGTCACACACAAAGGGAGCTGAGGTGTGCCCTGCATATCCTGATGGCCAATCACCAGGCCGATGGGTCTTCCTGAGCCAGAGTGGTGGTAGAAATTGACAATTGCACCTAAGTAGGGCTGTCCCCACACAATGAGATGCATACCCCCCTGTAGTGTGTCTGGGGCCAGGGCCACAAAGGGCAGGGTCATGTCACTACAAAGACCTCTCTTTGAAGTCTCCGTACTTCAAAGGGCTAAAATGGGTATAAGAATTGGACCTCTGACACCATATACTCAGAATTCTTCTGGACTGACATTGTGCCAGGAAGAACAGCTGTTGTGCTGCCATGAGGGACTGCTGCTTGCTTTGCTGTGTTGGCCTGCTGCCTGCTGCTTCTTGCCTGGGAGTGAAAGGACTGTTCTTTCTTCTCTGCATGCATCTTGTTTTTCTAAACATTCTCCAAGGGCTTGACTGAGCTTGCCTCCTGTTCCTGAAGTCTCAGGGACATCAAAGCCTTCACCTGCAACCAGCACCTGGGATCCTCAGTAATCCTATCTCATATTGCTCTATAACAGCAGCCCCTCTAGTGACACTTCAGGAGAGAGGTAATGGTCTGTGTATAAGATCTTAGAGAACTAGTACCCACTGTCGTATAAGGCTTCACAAACACCAACCTCTCTACTGATGTCTGTACACAGCAAAAGAGAATGTGTAAAAGGTCTCAGAGAAACTCTAGGCCATGTGCTATCACATTTTAACAGAGTGCTGAATGAGCACAGTAAATGTTGATGCAAAAGTGAACCTTTATAATACAATTATATAAAAAGTAAAAGGCTCACTTTTATCTCAAAAGTCCCTCTGTACTAATAACTCTGTACAGATTAAAGGCTGGATGTAAAAGGCTTTAATGAGGAAGTAAGCTCTCTGCAGACATCTTTCTTTCAGTAAACATGGTTAATAATGGGCGTGCAAAAAACAGCCTCTACAGTAACACATCACTACAAAGTATGTCTATGTGGATGGCATAACAGAACCACTATGTCCTGTTTATCCCATTTTAACAGGGTATAAAATCTCTAAAGTACATTTTTATACATTTGCTCCTTATCTTAGTAGTCTATAGAGGCTCAATACTTAATTTTTATGACAACATATCCTCTTGCTTAACACTTGTCTTCTGAGTGGTACCTAAATCCTATAAGCTTTATGGAAAAAGTATCTCCCCTTCAAACAGCTTTTCTGTTAGCCAACAGACTTAGTCACTGTGTGTAGGGCGTCGACTGTCCAAAATTATATATACTAAGTGCAATACTTGGACTATACATGAAGTACTCCTAACAGATATCTAGGCGTCAATACAAAAATATCTCAGTAGCCACCCATGATCTCAACAGCATATCAAAGATAGAATCACTTAAGGTTTAATAAAAAGCACTCTTACTTTATATATCACAGTTAATTTAATAAAAAGTATGGATTTTCAACAGTAACTAGCACAGTAAAATAAACAGAATAGTGCAATTACCACCAAAACAATAATCTTACTACAACATAAAAAAAAAATCTTATCATGAATACAAAAAGTTTCAATAGCAAGTTTCAATACCGAACAGTTTGGCAATCACATTCGAACTATTCAAATTATTAGTACTCTCGTAATGAACAAACATATTGAAATTGGTTTCTAAATATACAATATTATTCAAATATTTAGTCAGAGACGTCATAATTTAATTACACTATATTTCTAATTGCTTGCAAAAGAAGCTGTATGTTGAAGGGAGCTAAATACACTAATCTCCTTTAATAAAAAATCAAATGACCTCTGCTGAGCACAAGTCAAATAGTTTACACTTACTTCACCTCCAAACCACCAAGGGCAATATCGGGTGTCTGAGGTTATGCAACAGATATAAGTATCTGAACCTTGAGCCCTTGCTGCCAATCATATCATAGATTTTGTTTATTTGCAGAGGGAATGTCAGCTATTGGTTGACCCTAATATAACGTCATTCTTACATTCTTCACACAAGAAATGTATCTCTTTCACAGTACAATTACTATATGTACCATAATCCCCTTAAATGGTCTTTGTAAGATTTCATTTTAGCTTAATTATTGACAACCTGTTTTTATTTGTATTGCTTTATAGTTATTTTAACCAGTAAATGAGACTTGTACTGTGATAATACACAATCGTTTTTCACCCTGTACATACAGGCTCATGAGACTCTCGCTGGATTGTAAAAAGACCTCATTGCAGGGTCACTTGGTAATTTCCATGCGACTCTCGCAAGAGTCTCGCAGGATCAAATGAGGCCTCCAGCAAGCTTATCCCGCAGACTCTTGCAAGACTCTTGCGAGATCATAACAAAATGTCAAAATTAGCCAATAAAAAAGCTCATACTGTTTAACGAGTAACTTTGCACCATACAAACAGCAGTTGGTCACAACCTAACCTACTTTTCTAACTGTGTATTTTTGCTTCCCTCCCATTTTTTCTCTTCTCATGTAACTCCATATTCCTCCTGAAGCTTCCTTATTCTGCTGAGCACTCTCCTTGTGACTCACATCTCCATACTGCACCGTGGTTCGCCTCTGGATTTTGGGACACAGTTCATCTACCAGGCTAGTGAATATGCCATTAATTCGTCATCTGGAGTGTTTTTAAACTCACCTTTTGCTATTGTGTTTTAACTACATAATTTTCTTGTACCACTCTGTGTGTGGGAGGTTCTTGGCTCCCGTTTTTAGACTGTGTTTTGGCTTTGCTATCCCCAGTTTATTTCCTTGAAACACCTACGGTGCTCGGGATGTGCCTGGCTCCCCTCTTTTGCCCCCTTGCTTTTCTGCCTGACCGCTCTGACTCTCTCTGCCTCCGAGAGATCCTCGCTCACCACTGCTGAGTGATGCCCGCTCTGGCTGTCGGCCCCGCCCTGCCTTTCCCCGATTGGCTGACTCCTCTGACGAGGCTACTTGATCATGCCTGATGCACGGATATGCGAAGGGGGCGCACCAAAGGCAAGCCTGTCTGCACCCGTCCACAGCCGGCCAGAACCAGTGGCCAGTCCCTCTGCCCGTTTGAATAGCCACCAACTGCATCTCTCATCGGATACTCTTAGGAACCTGGCCTCTTCAACCCTAGAGGCCTGTAAAGGCTCCAGCCATGTAAGTGATGGCAAAAAACACTGTAGCCATTGCTCTTTCTCCCTTGAGCCGACAGAGTTCAATAACCTTTGTCTGACGTATAACCCAAGCACCCAAAAGAGCTCTTTTAAAGGATTTCGGCAAATATTTTTAACATATTAAATTAACAAACTCCTGACGCACTTTTTCTAGTAGAGACTTGGCTGGGTGATTGCTCTGAGCCGGATGTTTTAGATGTTTTACCTGTAGGCTATAGCATTGTAAGATGTGATAGAATAGGGCAAAAAGATTGTCGGTATTGAAATTATTTAAAAAAATATCTGGACTTGTTCCCTCAATAAAATAGACTCTCTAGATAGTGAAGCAGCAGAATTCACTATTCATATATCCAGTAATCAATCCCTGACTGGCCTACATCACTAAGTTATTGGAATCTGCCACTGTGCAAGCCTTAAGACACTAAAAACTGATCATACTAGGGTAGCTCCATCTTCACTTTGAATCGCAGGACTGTCATACAGCCCTCTCTCTGATCAGGGACCTGCAAACTCTTCAAGTATGTCAATGAGTTAAAGGCTACACCGCTGATTAACACACTAATGATCACAAGAAACGCCAGTTATTCACAAAGATAACTCCAGGCTTTACCCGGACGTTTGTTCATGCACTTAGTTCCGTATATTCATACAGTAGTTCCAACACTCCAAAAGTATCATCGGTTTGACATATGATTTTTATACTTTCAGAATTATAGTCCCCTGAAGAAGGGCTCAGCCCGAAATATATTGGGCAAAACAAACGTGGAATTAAATAAATGCTATGAATGCAATAGTATGAAATTAAATGAACTCAATAAATAATAACAAAGAAAATATCGACAAGATTTGTATGAAACATTATTGAAACTTTATTGACAATCATTCAAAGAGTGCACATTTGGGGACGTTACTCCTACGGGAAATAACGCTTGTATTCTATGTGATTCATTCACCGTTGTGCTCAAAAGGGTTCACCAATATGGCACCCACCACTGTGATCAAACTTAAGTACACAAATTAAAATTCAGAGTGCGAAATTCCACATTCCAATTGGATTTCATAACATACACTGAGGTGCCAGATATGTGCTAATAGCAGAGCTTCCATCTCCTGCGTAAGCTGTTGTCAGCAACTTTACGAGACTCTATGAATACGTGAATTTGCATTTTTGTGCTGTGATGCGGCTCACCACACAAAAATGCGTTAGTCTAACACTTGATATGTGATACTTGGCAGGGCTGCCAGTGGAGTCCAGAGTGTTGTGCCTTGTGTGAATTCCATGAGGTTTTTCATCAATGTTGTCGCTATGTTTCCTGGGAGTGTGCATGACTCCTACATCTTTCGCCAATCAATCATCAACCAGCGGTTTGAGAATGGCACACATGGAAATGGACTGCTTGTTGCTTAGTGCTAAATGAACATACTGCACACCTCAAGTACACAAGCATGTAGCCCAAATATGTAAGAATGCACATGTAATCAATGTAACATGACATTCCTTGGAACTGTTCCAAACAATAAACACAAGCACGCAATACAAAATAATCAAAACATTTATCAGACAGCACAACAAGGAAGTAGCTTACAAAATCTCACACAAATCAGTATGGCACCCATGGAATATCGATTTTGCTGGACTCATGTAAAATTTAAAATTAAAAAATGTAGCACGTGACATAGAACATATGCTTCTGCTGTGCTACATATGTGCTGGAATAAACACATGGTCCATATGTGCAAGTAGATTACAGATCCCCTGCACTCACATGTAATGGTACACAATTATCTGACATGCAAAAACAACGTCAGCCATGCACCATGTGTTTCTGCATCATGGGATTGCAAGTGGTGCTGTATGAGGGGAGCACCAACTGCACACAAATATTCTCTAAAGTATATCAAACATCACTCTGTGTCGTTGCAGAATGGAGCATGCATCGGAAGAGCATGCAAACCATCAAAATCACAATCTCACTACATATTGTGCATACATATGACTACCCTGGTGATGTGTAGCAATATGATGCACAAAATGTGAAATTATAATGTGTGTCATTTGGGAACTGACACACAGTGAAATATTGATGGGTAGCACTCAAACATGCATACATGCAGAGTCAAAGTCAACTCATGCACAAGGACATCAATGCATATGTACGTTGTCATCACAAGTCCCAGTAAGTTGATTGCACCAGATAGCAGTGCCACTGTCACTTAAACACTGACCCACTTTGTGGCAAGGTGGATGTAATTAGCTCACAATGAGCTCAACGTTTAGCAGACAACGAATCTCTCTCTCAGCTACCCTCAGCACAATCACTCACAATGAGGTATCTAGATGATGCTCCAACATAGCATTCACCAAAAACCTAAGGTGGATGCTTCAACATGTGCCAATGGTGCACCCCATAAAATATGTGCACAGGAGATGATCAGTATGTGGAACAGGCCTGTAAAGAAACTGCAATCTATTATCTAGTGAAACATACATCCTGACAGTCACAACATGGAGGCAATACACAGGATCCAGACAATGCCAACATGGTGATGTGTAGGCTGTCAAGTACAGGCAATTTAATTTCCTGTGATGCTGGTCAATTGTCTGAAGCTACACATGACAAACCAGAATGGCCAAAGTTGCACACTGCACACACACCGAAATAGACACTCTGCAAACACAGCAGACACAAATACCAATGGACACATCTCTCCATTATCTGTTTCAGGTGATCAAGGATATGGACTCTCGCCATGGCTGATGACACCCATCAAAGTGACACACACACAGGCACAGAGAGACTAAAACGTTGCACTGGGACGCGCAAGCTCCATTGTTGAACGGACATTCGGATTCCACAAATCCAGGTTCCGGTGCCTAGATATATCGGGTGGCAGACTCCTGTACAGTCCAGAACTTGTATGCCAAATTTATAATGGCATGTTCCATTCTGCACAATATTTGTGTACGCACAAACACGCCATTGAATGAAGACCAGGAGGAGCAGGACAATCCAGAGGAAGGCCAGGACGAAGAGGTAGATGCCAGACACACCACAGCTTCTGCCACTGGAACAGCAAGGAGGGATCAAATCATCAGAAATTGTTTCAGATCATCACAATAAAGATACCATCACATGGTTACATTTTAAAAACAAAACACATGATCCTAGTTTCTGAAATAAAATATCAATACACAAAATTCTTGTGTGCATGGTTAATCTCCGTAGAAGTACATATATCTGACAAGTGAAAGGTAAATAAAACACTGATTCACACAGCTCACACATTTGGCAGTGGACATAACATCCATCAAATAAAGTTTGGGGATGGAACAACGAATTGGGCCTATGACCTAAGTAATGTGTATGGTCTCTCAGTGAACAGAGAACAGACATACACATGAGTGAAGTGCTACAGGAAAACCAATTATTAGAGTGAAAGTTTCCCAGCAACATACTAACAATTACATCATGATTGGACAATGTTTTGGGTGAGATGGACATGACAACAAATGGATGCCCCATGACATTGTCCACAATGTCTGGGGATGGTCTATACAAGTTTACCAATTTCAATTGCATGATGTGTGTCATTTAAAAATTTATCAAAACTGCACAAATATACATACACACACACCTGCAGACACAGTTGAACACATAGACAAACATGCAGCTTACAAAATGTGGCAATGTCACATTTTGTTGTATCACTCCAGGAATGTACAACATACTCTGTAGAATACAATGTTGGTCAAGATGGCCAGAAAACATATATGGAATGTGTTGCAGCCCTGTGTGGGCAACCTGTACTGCAACTCCAGTCATGTGTATGGTACCCCAAAACTTATATCCGGACAGAACCAAGGGAATCCACCATACACACAAGAGATTCATAACATGTGATGATGAAAAACAGACACACATGGTTGCCTCCTGGATGACAACATAAGAAAGCAAATCACATGTGAGACATATCCCATGTAAGTCTTGGTTGTAGACGCAGTGTGATGATGTTTCTTGTGAAAATGCCATTGCTGTGCCTCATCTGCCCCAAACAAAACCATCTCACAACCATGGACAACTACACAAGGCCTCTAAACCTAACACACTTTAATGTTCAGTGAATCACCAAACTCAATCCTTGGTCAACGAGGAGTACGCAAGCATGGGTACAGCTCTGCACTCTGAGTATGCCGGTGGAAACCACAGGTCCTGGGTATGCAAATGTGCCCTCAAAGTTGCACAGTCACAATTACCCTGACATAAAACATTTCACAAGGTCAAGAGCCTCACCTTCACCAGCTAATGCTCAGCACAAAAACCTCATGCATGATGATATGAAAAGGTGCAGGACCAAATAGGAATTCTCCACTGTCAACCCGTTGTATGTTGGTGTGTGCCATGCAATACAAAGTACCCTTTGTAAATGATCATGTGCACCTTGATTGTTCAGCCATACACGGTGCACCATTCCTGATTCTATGGTCCGCAATGAGTCTCCATCTGGCATTCCAGAGTTTGCCAGCAGCTAAGTGTTGTTGATGTTGCATCAATGTCCAATGCTAGTGCACACAGGCCTGTGGAAAACGCAGGCCTAGCCATCAAAGACAATTTGCATAAACACGGCAGTACCTGTGTCTGACACTATAGGTCAAATACAAATGATACAGTGTTGAGTCAATTCCATGTGGACTGTATGTGCTTACTGGCATTGTCCGTCATGCTGTTCTAAGTAGTGCACTATGCAAACTGCTGCTTTGTTGTGGCCATCCAACAATGTCCTTTCCACCTTGGACACTGGCTCTACAACATGTTAACAGATGGCTGTGTGTGCTTTGTTGTCCTCTACGTAATTTGCACACTGCTGACACATTCTGCATTCTGGTGCATATATATTTCTTATTTCAAATTGGAGCTCTAGAGGGAAGGATGCCAAGCTGCCCTCCACTCAAAGTCTATTAACAACAACAGATAGCTTGGCATCAAGAGGATTCATATATCAATTCAGAGGCCAACCACTGATAATAGGAGCAACTTTGTTCCAACCATTGGCAATATGTCCGTGAAATTGGCCTGGCCCTGAACCTCTTAAATTGTTAATTAAGATAATCTGCAATACAGCCCTTCAAGACCTCACAGAAAGTGTATTACCACAGCTCACACAAAAGTGATGTGACTCGTGAAGAATAAAAGTAGAGAGTGAGAAGGCACCTCACGTACGCAACACCAGGAAGGCTGCCAGCTGGTTCTCGCTGGTATGCCCACGTTTTGTCATCAGTGGTTGCCAACTCAAAAAAGAAGAAAGTGTCCAGTAAAGAAAAAGGTAGAGAACAAAGATAATTTTAGCAGGAAAACTTTGCTGTCCCCATAAACAAAGAGTGAGAGTGAAGAAACCCAGTGAATTGCTAAGAACAAGATGTTCAGAGCAAAAGTAAAATTGAGATATAAACTCACTGTAAGGTCAAACTCTTTATTCACAACCAGTGAGTTCACTCAAAGTAAAAGCACTAAATGTCGCTAACCTTTATAAAGAAGGCCAACATGTTTCATTGCCACTAATCGTTCGGCAATTTCATCAGGGTATCGGGGTTTTTTTGCACTCGTTTAACTGGACATCCACTTTACTGTTTATAGAAGGGCATGTAAAGGCCGAGGACGTTCATACCAGCCTTCACAAAGCCAATCGGAATTATATTTACTTTTCCTTTTTTCCGATTCTTTAAAATGCGCTGCAACTAGCGCGTGTTCCACCGTAACCTCTAACGGAGCAGTCCTTGTCTCGTCACCGCCCCGTTTCAGTCAGTGGCGTAGCTAGAGCTTGTGGGGAGGGCATGCACTTCAAAGAGGTCCGAGAGTCACGCAGTATCGCCGCTAATAGTTACCTTGATCATGCAAGTTACATGCACATACATGACACGGTCCAAGGCTACACAGTTGAAAACACCGGTGACTGGCAGTACAAAAGAGAACACACAGACTGCATGATCTATCTGGGGACTCAGAAAAACTGCATGTGACATCCATCAGAGAGCTGCGTGAACAATTACCTGGTAATCCCCTCAACACAATGCAAACATGCACATTCATGACACTGTTAATGTAACCTTCATCTACAGCTGACATTAAATGACCATTCATCATGGTCCCCCCCCATTAAAGCAGTGGGGACCTGCACAAACGTGATGTGCTCTGTGGACCCAAAACCAACTTAACAGTGTCGAAGCCTGTGATTCTTTATCTTTCAAAAACAGCAAATTTATTATTCACAGGGAATGACTCACTGTGTGCCCTTAAAACTAAACGCAGCACAAAGGGGTCAGTCAGCTCCACCTTGCCAACACAGACCGGATACAAAGCCCACTCTGGTAGCCCAAAGGCAACAACCAGGGGTCGCTCCCTGTCATTACTTCCAAGCAGCAGCAACCAACTCCCTGGGAATGAAAAGACATGTGCTCTTGGTACCCAAAACCAGCTTGTAATAGTGCATCTCTCCTTCACAGCAGGCTCAGCACACACATGGTGCACAGCCTGCCTGGGGGCCAAAAGCTAAAATACAGGGAGGGGCGACACATTATGATCACAATCCTTAAACACAGTTGTGGGGGCCATGGGAACTTGTTCAACTCTATCCAAGACCCGGGACAAACTGTTCCGGCGCTGCGGCACTCCTTGAATATTCAGAAGAAACCAGAAAAATAGGACCAGTAAAACTCACTCTTTTCCAAATCTCTTTCTAAATATTATCACTTTCCATGTAATGTTCCTTTGATGGGAAGAGGAGGTTTCTGAGGTGGGAGTATCAGGCAAGTGATACTACTCAGGCTCCATCTGTTCGAGCCTTCATGGAGGATCCCTCTTCATTACTACCTCCACCTGACCACGGACTCTGCAACGCACTCCCTTACAGGCTTGATTATCCACTACTCCTCTCTCCAGTGCACCTTATCTCACAGCTGACCTTGGGCCCCCAGCCCCATATCAGGCCCCATTGGGCTCCACTTTGCTTTTTCCCGGTAAAAACATTAGTAAAATCACCTTCAAACTTAAAACATTGAATATAGCAGTAAATATAATTAGCATGCACTTTAAAGTATGTTCCACAGTAGCCCTTATGACCCGACTGCTAATTAAATAAACAAAAACAGAAAGGCCATAACAGGGCCGGCTTTAGCGCTGATGCAAAAGTCTTTTTTGGCGCCACACTAATAACCTCTTTCTCCATAAATACCTTTACTACCACCTTCCAACAGTGCCCCTCATCCCTCCATGGCCCCCCTAGTGATCTCCTCCTCAGATTCCCTCACTGCCTCACGCCACAAGTGCTCCTCTTCTCCCCATAGCCCCTCCCCCTCATGACCTCCTCCTTGGACTCCCTCACTACCACCATCCACCAGTGCCCCCTATCTCTCTGTAGCCTCTCCCCCCATGGCCTCCTCCTCAGACTCCCTCACTACCACCCTCCACCAGTGCTCCTCATCTCACCCTAGCTCCCCCTCCACACCATGACCTCTTCCTCGGATTCCCTCACTGTCACCCAGGGCACAAGTCCTAAAAAAAGAAGTGGGGGGGACGCTGACGTCACAACAGCAAGTGATGTCACGAAAGGTGGCTTGCACCATCAGACTCATTGCCTCCCCTCGCTCACCCCTTAGATGCCATTGCATCAGAGAAGCCAGCGCGTGAGCAGCATTCTGAATGAGCTCCGATCTCGCCCCAGAGAGGCCAAAGAGTAAATGTGTGGCTCCAGTAATCGAGCTCCCGTGAAAATAAGTGAGGGGACGCCATCCACCCGCCTGGTACCCCGACTCGAGCCCTGCAGTCACCCTCCACCAGTGCCCCTCATCGCTCCACAGCCCCTCCAACTACCTCCTCCTCAGATTCCCTCACTGCCACCCTCCACCTGTGCCCCTCATCGCTCCGTAGCCCCTCTCTCATATGCATTTGTTGTTTAGCGCTACTCATATCAGTGTAGTGTGTCTGCACTTTACAGCACGAACACATTATACAGAGACAATGAATCATACAAGTATGTAAATCAGTCTACAGGGAATGTCACATAAGCCAATGAGGATTACAAGGTGTAGGAATCTGCTGCATACTTAGAAAGAGGACACAACAACCATAAATAAAGATATTTCTCCCCGTTGTGCCTCTGGTGGGGAGGTGTACAATTCTGATACATTCCCAGGTCTACTAATGTTGGTGAATCTGGGAATGTGTCAGAATCCATGGTTAAATGTGCTGGAACACCTACACTACACCTGAGGCATGCCTTCCTGCTGCAGATTAACGCAAGGCAGCGATTGCGCTGCCTTGTGTTACTCTAGATTCCTCAAACCAAGGTGGCCTTGCGGGACTAGATAAATCTCATTTAGGTTTTGTGACGCCGTTTTGTGCCCTTGCGACGACGCAAAACCTTGATAAATATGCCCCTGTTTGTCTTTTCTTGTCTCTGCAAAGCGCTCACATTTGAATTCATCCACACCCTCTTTCATCTTGTTTCATTGCTACAGATACAATGATTTTGTTGTAATGTTAGCAAAATGGAATTAAACATGCCGAGGAGGGAAGCAAAAGTGTGATTTGTTATGAAATGTCTCTAAAAACCTCCCCAATAAAAGATTATTTGCAGCAAAACACTCCAAGTGTTGCTTTATGTGTATGCTATTTCAACTGCACACACTCCTGCTTGCTGCAAAAACCTAATACCTTTTTTCTTTTTCAATAATTTATTTTGAAGCCACATTTAATTATTAATTTGTGTGATTTAATGTGAACTGTACCTGACCAGCTACAAACGTATTTCATTGAATCCATTACCCTGCATAATTAATTTTTATTTTTGCTTTATTCTGAAGCAACTTGCGTCAAACAGCTGCCATACAATGTACTGTCGAAACGTTGCACAGCTTGCACAGCTTGATACATGTTTTAAATTTTAAAAAAATTATAATACACAAAGGGAAATGAAAGCAGCTGAAGATCACATAGCCACATCAGAGGTGAAATTAGTTAAATTTCATTTAATCACTTACACTTCTGCCATGACCAGCAGGTGTTAAATGGTAATGCATAGGCCTACTCGTAACATGATTATTCTGACCAAAACATGGTCATTATTCTTTAAAAAGGAAGAAGAAACGCGCTTTATTGGCCACAGATGTTTCTCAACTACTCCTAGGGCAATTGATCTTGTTGCCTGTCAAGGATTAAAAAAGAGGAAATGGAAAATATAGTCAACTTCTTTACTCTGCAGGATGTTTTCTGAGCCACTTAATGGTTGAATTAATAATCAGTGCTAAAAAAGATGTACATGGTGCCAGTCTAGAATGTCACCCCTCGTTACTGCTGAAATATATTGTTCTAAATGGAGCGTAAGCTCATTCAAATCCATTTGGAGACGGAGGAGGGTGATAGACTCTTGTGGTTTCTTAACTGCTTAATGTTGAGAAAAAGCTAACATAGCATTTGATCTCGGAGCTTTCACTCATGGGCTCAGATTAAGATGGGCTGTAAAATATTGTGGAGAGGCAGGCCTGGAAATAGCATTACCGGTAGCCTTTGCCGCACTGTATTTCAAAGTAGGTCCGTGTCATCCATACTGGTGGGCAGTATATTTTGAGAGGGTTTGGTCTGGGGAAACACAACCTTAGGATTTAAAAGAGTATTCCATGGGGGTCAGCTTTACTGATAAAAATCTATCTCTGCCCAAACATACTCATTTTAGCAACATTAGAATGATGAAAGACTGAGGAAGTTCTAACTATATCACAAAACAAATCTATACCATTCACGTTTGTATGCAGCTCTTTGGTGACAGACTCAGTTCATTGGTCACTGTCCTATGTTAGGATTGTAACTTCTGAACTGCAAGTAACACAAGGATCTCTGTGGCAAAGGCAGCAACCCACTGAGCTTCCACACAAAATACAGTTCATCTGCATTTAAAAACTACTGACAGACAAATAATTGCTCTCAAGCGAATCATTAATCACCAGTGTTAATGGGGCATCTTTTATTGTCTTATTGTTGTCCTGCATCGGCCATGATAATGATAAAAACTGTTTAAATGAAGCGCACACGAAGTACGTGTCCTGCTGGACCTGCGCATATTTAAAAAAAGAAAAGAAACACATTCTCTTACCTACTACTGCAGTCTGCACTAAAACGAATTATCCACGCAGCAGGCTCAGCAGACTGCCCCAGGCCACAAGGTCCTCACGAGAGTGCGTAGTGGTGAAGCGCGTGACGCGTCACCACTACGTTCTCATCGTGAGGGCCGGGCAAAAATGTAGCCCAGAGCCGTCATTGGTAGCGCTGGCGCGCGCTCTCCAAGATTGACGGCCCTGGAGCAGGCTGGGATGGGCGGCGCCGCGGGCCATCCCAGAGAGATTAACGGTCATCATGGTGGCGCACTCAGCACTACAGGTTAGTGCGCGCTGCTTGCACTATACCTGGGCCGCCCGGCCGCGCGTGCCATTGCGGCCGCGGCGGACTTTATCATTTATTTAGTGACACTGTGTCCCTAAATAAATTAAAAGGCCGCCGCATCCGCCGTAAATATAGTGCCGCCTGGGGCGGTCTGCCCCCACCGCCCCCCCCTAGCTACGCGCCTGACCTCTTTCATAAAACCGTGAGAACCGAATGAGAGACTCTCTATCCATGCCAGAATCTGCTCTCTTTGCTACCAGCCAGCACTGTGGTTACATGTAAACATGGATGTGTAAGTGATACAATATAGATGCTCCTAATTCGATGAAAGTGTCAAACAGTTTCCGTCCGCAGGGTAAGCGGTAGGGCGGGAAACAGCGAGATGCTGCACAGTGGGTGGGGGAAGGCATTTGTACCCTTGTCCCCCCCCCCCACGGCCGGAAGTGACGCAGCCAGCTGACCCCCTGGTCCCTAGACCAGAGAGCCTAGTCTGCTGACTCCTGTGCCTTCCCGTGGCACTAAGGCGGCTGCCCTGTTGGAGGGTCCCCTACGTGGCCCCCGGCCAGCCTTGGCAGTCTTGCTGCACTATCTGCAGCTTCCTACTCTTGAAAAGATAGGCATCGTTGATGCTGGCGGGAGGATTTGGACTGAACCTACTCTAAATAAAAGTGACCAACAGCTGATCTGATTCTCACTCCAGTGCCAGGCCCTTTGAGAAATAATGGTGACCTGCTGCACTGTCTGCATCTTCTTACTCTTGGGAAAATGGTCCTCATTGCCACTGGGGGAGGATTTGCATAGAACTCACTCTAAATCAAAGCGGCCAACAGCTGATTCGAGTGCAGCATGGAACGCGCCAGCCAGTGCCGTCTGAGTAACAAGGATGTCTTGTGTTGTCTTCTGTAACATGGCGGATTCCATCGGTCCTTCAAGTATACCTGTGATGGGGTTGAGGGTAGACCTGGGACTAAATTCGCTGAATCCAAGAAATACTGCGCAGCCTGAATTTTGTGGAATACCAGAAGCCCCTGTGGTCTTGCCCCCCCACCCCCAACTGGTTGGTACCTGAATGTCATCAAACATTTACCACTCTCGTCATATGATCTACAAAATCATCGGACATATAGCATCTGACATACACCACGCTTTAAATATGAGCTACAAAAAATATGGCCAATAGGAGTTAATATTAGATAACACAACCCCAAAGGGATGATACCTTCGTATTCAGAGCACCCTCTACGTCAGACGTTATTCCTGTATACAGTGTTTTAATACACAACTGTAACGTGCTCATGGTGCCTTTTTTAAATCAATTTCTGATTATTTGCACCCTGCATGAATTTGGTGGGGCGGGGCTGGTGATCAGCCACTTTATGGAACTTCAGTATCAACTATATGACTTGTTGCCCCCCTCTTTTCGCTCCAAGAGATGGTATCCATTCTTTGTTCACAAGGAGTATAAAATAAACAGTACCCACCCTCCCCCCCCCCGATAGAGAATGGAGATTCCTAGCCAAACAGGCATATAAGGATAAAGTGGTCAACTGTCTCTTTCATGTGAAATGTGATGCGAGACACAAGCTGCTCATCAAGATGCTGAAAGTGCCTAGAGGCAGCCATCCCATCTGAGGCAGGTGTTTGCAGGGTCGTCCTACAAAAACATATAATTACCTGACGCCTCCTTTTCTCATGGCCTTCAGCCGATCAGGCATCCCGGCCGCTTTTCCAGTACCAGGTCAATGACAGCAGGTCTTTGTGACACTGCACACTGGCATCCTGGAAATAGTAATGTGGCTGGACACAGAGCTTTACACTAAACCTAGAACTGGCAGGAACCCCGCAGGAAAAATACAGACATGACGTACATCTGCAACCTCATTGACAGGGTTCGAGGTTCAGAGCGCATAGACCCAGGCACCACGTCATTGCCACGGTAAAGTTTGAACCCTTGCCTTGTTTACTCTGTAACACACAAAAGTATTTTAATACCAGGGCATGCTGAGCCAGGTAATCACTGCTTGAAAGAAGGACTATAGGGAACAACGCATCCTACCCAAGAGTAGGCTCGAGCGAGATTTCAGTTATGGTCAATTTCACTTTATACACGGAATCCTTCACAATCCTTAAGGAAACCTTCTGAACTGCAAGTAACACAAGGATCTCTGTGGCAAAGGCAGCAACCCACTGAGCTTCCACACAAAATACAGTTCATCTGCATTTAAAAACTACTGACAGACAAATAATTGCTCTCAAGCGAATCATTAATCACCAGCGTTATTGGGGCATCTTTTATTGTCTTATTGTTGTCCTGCATCGGCCATGATAATGATAAAAACTGTTTAAATGAAGCGCACACGAAGTACGTGTCCTGCTGGACCTGCGCATATTTAAAAAAAGAAAAGAAACACATTCTCTTACCTACTACTGCAGTCTGCACTAAAACGAATTATCCACGCAGCAGGCTCAGCAGACTGCCCCAGGCCACAAGGTCCTCACGAGAGTGCGTAGTGGTGAAGCGCGTGACGCGTCACCACTACGTTCTCATCGCGAGGGCCGGGCAAAAATGTAGCCCAGGGCCGTCATTGGTAGCGCTGGCGCGCGCTCTCCAAGATTGACGGCCCTGGAGCAGGCTGGGATGGGCGGCGCCGCGGGCAGAGAGATTAACGCTCATCATGGTGGCGCACTCAGCACTACAGGTTAGTGCGCGCTGCTTGCACAGCCTATACCTGGGCCGCCCGGCCGCGGCGGACTTTATAATTTATTTAGTGACACTGTGTCCCTAAATAAATTAAAAGGCCGCCGCTGCCCTAAATATAGTGCCGCCGGGGGCAGTCCGCCCCCACCGCCCCCCCCCTAGCTATGCGCCTGGTTACATTGCACAACATTGTGATAGCACGATTGCCTTTGCCTGAGTCACGATGCTGCGTTTAGCTGGCTGCCTGAGAATGAAGCACAATAGAGCTCAAATCCACCTTTTCACATCATATCTTATGTGCCAATGTTGGGAGCTGAATACATGCACAAACAAATTTTTAGATGTCTGGACACTCTCTCCAAGGCCACCTTGAATGTGTTGTAGTACGTAATGACAGATTGTATATGAATATGCAAAGTAGTGAGAATGGTTGAATTGGTTCCCAACCATGCTGTTCCAATGTGTGCTGCGTTGTGCGGTACACATGGAAACAAAAGGACACAATTGATTGTTCAAGTGCATGAAAGTGCACCTTACATCACATGAACAATCAGTACTGAAAATGTCATCATGTGACTTCAATATGTGCTGCATTAAGCAGCACACATATATTTCTCTGGACATAATTTAAAGAATGGTCATGTGCAGAAAGGGGCACTCTCTGGCACGTTCTTAACTTCCACAGCAACGCAGAGACACTTGCACCATTGTGTAAGTGGGCCAGAACATGCGCAAGGAGGCAGTAGTTTTAATGCAGTGCGGGGTCAGACACAGGTCTGCAGAATACTATTGTAGGTGTATAAAACAAAAGCTAAGATGCACCACACATTTGTAAAACAATCCAATAATAACAATATATATAGGTCAAATTCAATTCAAGAAGACAGAGTATTCCTCGATTTTAGTCTCTTTATTCCAAATTCCAAGTTCAATGGACAATACAGTGCGATACAGCCGACGCGTTTCGTCCTGAAACAGGACTTCTTCAGGGCTGTTAAAAATACATAGACATATAATTACAATTACGAAAATGTGTAACAATTAAAAATATCATACAGTAGATGACAATCTAACAAACAAAACCTACATTGTGACAAACGTTTTTCATAAATCTCTAATTTCAGAGAAATGATTTATGACCCAATACAGATATAATGAAAGTTAATACGTTATTCCACATGTCTATAATCTCTCAATGGACCCCACACTGAAAACAAAGCTATACAGTATTACATTTCATATATGGGATATTCATCCTGATAATCATCTTGCATAAGCATTAAGTAATCAAAGAATCTAAGAACAGAGGGAAGGAAGGGAATAAGGAAATTGATCTATACTGTCATATGTTGTGTTTCTTCGGTCTATATTGACTCTTTTAAATAGGGTAATCAAGTAATTGCAGATTTAGTGCATAATTCACCTGGAGATCCGAACGATATCATAAATATAGTAAATGTATATTATACCTACCAAATTGTAAAAGAAGATTAGATCACTCCTACATGTAGTAATCATAGTTTGTACGATGGGGGCTGAAAAGTCTCCTATCCAGTTTCTTATCGTCCATATAGAGTTATCTGTGATATGAAACAGATGCTATAAGTGAAAAAAGGGTATACATATTGTATATGTTTATCTGGTATGTAAGTGGGCACGAGATGTTTTATAAGTGGGCATAGCTGTGTTCATATTACATGATGTCACCATAGAGATATATTGATCTCTATAAAGGAAATTGTATAATTTAATTTAGAATTTAGTACTAGAGGCACATTGTTAGTACATGTATAACATACCTTTTCTATATATGGGATGTCCAAAACCTTGACTTTTTCAAGAATTTTTTCAATAAACTTAATGAAAGGAGGTAATCCACTCAGATATTCGAGAAAACAAACGATCCGATCTAAAATGAGAGAGCCAAACGATAAACGATTCATAAGATATTATATCCAAATCCTCTCATATATACTACCATATACTGGACGCATAGTTATAAAAGTGTGTTCAGACCGCAAATACTTCGCTAATATAATGTCTGATGACTATATTCCATCTAAGCTCTCTCACATGCTCTTCTACACGCTTGATATATGCTCATTGCAGCATCAACGGGTTATGGCTACATCTATATTTTGAATGATAATCAAAAATGGAGTACATATTATTCACCGTGTCCTAAGGTTTAAATTTTCCATAAATATAAGCCAGCCTGCACTACTGGTCTATGACATCCAAGGCGATCCAAGAGACATATAAACCCTATGTAAAAGACCACCCTGGGCTAAAAAGCAACAATTCATAATCGCTATTACAACGCAGTAAGCCCATATATGAGCGGCATCCCATCCCAGGGCTCCATGGCGTTTTAAACGGAGCTCGTCTGAAAAGGAGAGTAAGAAAATCCTCTCTCTTAAATACTAGTTTCACCAAACTTATAACCGAGCCTACAGTGGAGATATGGAGCCTCTAGTCCCATTAATACAAAAGTCCCAGCGTGTGCTTACCGTGATATGCTAGTCACGACCAAAAACTGCAAACAGTCTACGTCAAAAGGAAAGGTCCCTCGATCCGGCAACCTCCTAAACGGAAAGTGCTCTCATTATATACTTTTCAAATGGCCCGGTAAATTCATTCACCTGTGTTGAATCCCAAAGTAACGCCCCCTTCAAGGTCACATGACATTTAACGTACACGTCGTGGCCATCTTGAGCTGTGTAATAGACCCATAACAGTGGTAAAATGAAAACGGCGATATGTATAAGAACGGCCTGTCAATCGGACAACGATATTTTGAGTCCGAAATATTTGATTTAAGAGAGTGCTACTAAGTTTTTGAATTGATTCACGGTATAGCACTCTCTTGATATGAGCACCTCCGTCCAGTTGCACAGTAGAACACCCTTGTGAGTCACAAGACTACCAGCGCGAGCGTTGTAGCCATCTTGGAATATGTAAGACCCTCATCGGAAGGTAGAAAACAACGGCAAAGTATATCTAAAACGGCCTAATTTTGTTCTTAGCGTTTTTAAAACCTCAAAAAGGTTAATAAAATATAAAAAGAAAGAAACATGTATTTCAGAACCAATTATGGTTCTCATTCTATGCCGATGATTTCCAGATCTAGCGAAAAATGTAGTGATCCCTGTAATATACGTAAACGGTCTGCCTATGGTGATAAATTATGTCTATATATCGATTATAAAATAAGATCTGTTTATTGTTCCCAATTATTGCTAAAAATAAGTGAAGTGATCAAATAAAATTATACGGGAAATGCTCACTAAATGGCAGCCATCTTAGAGTGTGTTCGCGTATATGATCGTGCAGGCATATCTAAGTATACATATGCTATAGGGTCAGCAGAATGGTCCTATTCTGTATTCATTTATATTTTAATTAATAACAGTATTATATATCTACATCTTAATTATTTTAGATTTGAAGATTATTGTAATCTGCGTGTTTAAATATCTACACCCAGAGTATAACATTTAATAAGGTAATGATGTTTAGGATGATAGTTCATATGGGTTTAATCCTAAGTTCCATATATGTGGAAAGAAAGATGATCAAGAAATAAAGGAGAGATTGAACGATAGACATGAAAGAATGTAAAGACAACTTTGCATAGTTCAATATACATATAATATTAACAGCAACTAATAAAGAAAATGCCACAGTCAGAACCAGGAGATGTATTCCAATATCTTATAAGAAATAATGCATCTCATTATCGCTGTTATGTCCCATCTCAACACTACGTAATCTGCATATCCACCCTGCTTCCTTCTTTCTGAGTGCCAGCTCTCTGTTTCCACCCCTGGGGTGTGCTGGAACATGGTCTATACCTATAAACCAGAAATTATCTTCACTAGAATGTTTTTCCTGCATGTGAAAAGTCAGGGGGTACCTCATATCCCTATTCCGAGCGGCTCTGGCATGTTCTTGAATTCTCGTTTTTAGAGGTCTTTTTGTGCTGCCCACATAGATTTTATTGCAGGGGCAGCCTATTATGTACACTATGTATTTCGAGTTACAATTAATAAGATGTTCTATTGTATATTCGCGTCTAGTATTGAAGCTGAAGTTCTTAGTCTTATTGATGCCTAAACTACAGACGCTACATTTGTTACATGTAAAAAACCCTAATGTTTTTGTGGTAAGCCAGGTTTGTTTTTTAGGGGTTGTGACATAACTTGGACAAAGCATATCACGCAGATTTTGTCCTCTTCTGTATGTCACTTTGGGTCTTTTATCTAATTGCTCATTTAGACCCGGTATATCTGTTAGTAAATGCCAGTGCTTCCTAAGAGTGTTGTACACCCAACTGCTTTGTTCATTAAACTGAGTATTGAATGAAATATGACCTTTGTTGGGCGCCCTTTTTTGCTTAACCACTAACGTAGTGGTTCTGGAGATCTTTTTTGCTTTATTCTGTGCTTCGCTCAGAATATGTTTAGGGTATCCCCTCTCCAAAAACAGTCTTTCTGTTTCCCTTAGACTTGATGTAAAGTCCTCATCCATGCTACAGTTCCGTCGCATGCGGATCATTTCCCCGTAGGGGATATTTTTGATCACATGTTGTGGATGTGAGCTTCGAAAGTGTAGAGTGCTATTACAGGCTGTGGTCTTCCTATGTGTTCGGCTATGGATGTGGTTGTCTTGGATAAAAAAGGTTATATCCAAAAAGTCGATTTTTTCAGAGCTATGGTTTATGGTGAATTTGACATTAAATGGATTGTCATTGAGGTAGTCATAATATGACATCAAATCCTCAACAAGTCCATCCCAAAGTATGATGACGTCATCAATATACCTGCCCCAAAAAATCACATGTTGCATCCATGTTGTCGCATGTCTACCCCAGGCATGCCCCCGCTCGAACCAGCCCATAAAGAGCCCGGCGTAAGCAGGAGCAAACCTGGAGCCCATGGCAGTGCCCTGAATTTGATGATACCAGTTAGAGTCATGGAGAAAAAAGTTCTTGGATAGGAGGATGTCTGTCATTTCCAATAACATCTCATTATGATGAAAATGATCCGCAGCTCTCTGTCCCAAAAAGGTTTGTAAAGCTATAATACCAAACTCTTTTTTAATGCAGGTATACAAGCTTGTTACATCTAAGGTAACAAACATTAGGGTTTCAGACCATGTAAAGCCCTCAAATTTACCTAGGATGTCCTTCGTATCTTTTATGTACGCAGGTAAATTCTGTACCAAGGGTTCAATATATTGGTCCACGTATTCAGATAGTTTTTCTGTCTGTGAATTTACCCCTGAAATGATAGGGCGGCCAGGTGGAAAAGGGCCGCCCTTATGTATTTTGGGTAATATGTAGATGCAAGGGAAAGATGGCTCTGTCACTTTAAGATATCTACATTCGTCATCACTAATCAAACCATCCTCCCGCCACTCCACTAGTCTCATATTGATGTGGTCCCCCACAATAGTGTGGCCAGTGGGTATAAACTTAGATTTTGATTTCAACCCGCTATCGATACATGTATTTTCAACATTTTTGTGGACTTATTCAAGTTTGTTAGATTGCTTAAACTTAAAGATCATTTCATACGTAACCCACCGATTTGTAACCAACCTCCCAATGAAATAACTTTGTCTACGTATACTGTACAAGAAATAAAAACAATTCAAACAATGATGTCCATAGAGTTGGAAACTTCAATTGATATGGAATCTGTATGTGATGAACTCAATGTTGTTGAAAATACATGTATCGATAGCGGGTTGAAATCAAAATCTAAGTTTATACCCACTGGCACACATCCCAACATAGATATCTTTTTTGAAAGGGTTACACAAGGCTTTCATAAGTTCTCAGTGAATAAAATTAGTGCGAACAAACGTGCCCATAACTTAACATCGGGGGAAAAGGCGGCCCTGAAAGATCTGAGAACTGACCACACTATTGTCATCCGCGAGGCAGACAAGGGGGGTAATGTAGTTTTGATGGAAAAGGGTAGTTATATGAAGGAAATAGAACGGCAACTTATGGACACTAATTGTTACAAAAAAATCGCAGCAAACCCCATTTAGACGCTGGGGGACCACATCAATATGAGACTAGTGGAGTGGCGGGAGGATGGTTTGATTAGTGATGACGAATGTAGATATCTTAAAGTGACAGAGCCATCTTTCCCTTGCATCTACATATTACCCAAAATACATAAGGGCAGCCCTTTTCCACCTGGCCGCCCTATCATTTCAGGGGTAAATTCACCGACAGAAAAACTATCTGAATACGTGGACCAATATATTCAACCCTTGGTACAGAATTTACCTGCGTACATAAAAGATACGAAGGACATCCTAGGTAAATTTGAGGGCTTTACATGGTCTGAAACCCTAATGTTTGTTACCTTAGATGTAACAAGCTTGTATACCTGCATTAAAAAAGAGTTTGGTATTATAGCTTTACAAACCTTTTTGGGACAGAGAGCTGCGGATCATTTTCATCATAATGAGATGTTATTGGAAATGACAGACATCATCCTATCCAAGAACTTTTTTCTCCATGACTCTAACTGGTATCATCAAATTCAGGGCACTGCCATGGGCTCCAGGTTTGCTCCTGCTTACGCCGGGCTCTTTATGGGCTGGTTCGAGCGGGGGCATGCCTGGGGTAGACATGCGACAACATGGATGCAACATGTGATTTTTTGGGGCAGGTATATTGATGACGTCATCATACTTTGGGATGGACTTGTTGAGGATTTGATGTCATATTATGATTACCTCAATGACAATCCATTTAATGTCAAATTCACCATAAACCATAGCTCTGAAAAAATCGACTTTTTGGATATAACCTTTTTTATCCAAGACAACCACATCCATAGCCGAACACATAGGAAGACCACAGCCTGTAATAGCACTCTACACTTTCGAAGCTCACATCCACAACATGTGATCAAAAATATCCCCTACGGGGAAATGATCCGCATGCGACGGAACTGTAGCATGGATGAGGACTTTACATCAAGTCTAAGGGAAACAGAAAGACTGTTTTTGGAGAGGGGATACCCTAAACATATTCTGAGCGAAGCACAGAATAAAGCAAAAAAGATCTCCAGAACCACTACGTTAGTGGTTAAGCAAAAAAGGGCACCCAACAAAGGTCATATTTCATTCAATACTCAGTTTAATGAACAAAGCAGTAGGGTGTACAACACTCTTAGGAAGCACTGGCATTTACTAACAGATATACCGGGTCTAAATGAGCAATTGGATAAAAGACAAAATCTGCGTGATATGCTTTGTCCAAGTTATGTCACAACCCCTAAAAAACAAACCTGGCTTACCACAAAAACATTAGGGTTTTTTACATGTAACAAATGTAGCGTCTGTAGTTTAGGCATCAATAAGACTAAGAACTTCAGCTTCAATACTAGACGCGAATATACAATAGAACATCTTATTAATTGTAACTCGAAATACATAGTGTACATAACAGGCTGCCCCTGCAATAAAATCTATGTGGGCAGCACAAAAAGACCCCTAAAAACGAGAATTCAAGAACATGCCAGAGCCGCTCGGAATAGGGATATGAGGTACCCCCTGACTTTTCACATGCAGGAAAAACATTCTAGTGAAGATAATTTCTGGTTTATAGGTATAGACCATGTTCCAGCACACCCCAGGGGTGGAAACAGAGAGCTGGCACTCAGAAAGAAGGAAGCAGGGTGGATATGCAGATTACGTAGTGTTGAGATGGGACATAACAGCGATAATGAGATGCATTATTTCTTATAAGATATTGGAATACATCTCCTGGTTCTGACTGTGGCATTTTCTTTATTAGTTGCTGTTAATATTATATGTATATTGAACTATGCAAAGTTGTCTTTACATTCTTTCATGTCTATCGTTCAATCTCTCCTTTATTTCTTGATCATCTTTCTTTCCACATATATGGAACTTAGGATTAAACCCATATGAACTATCATCCTAAACATCATTACCTTATTAAATGTTATACTCTGGGTGTAGATATTTAAACACGCAGATTACAATAATCTTCAAATCTAAAATAATTAAGATGTAGATATATAATACTGTTATTAATTAAAATATAAATGAATACAGAATAGGACCATTCTGCTGACCCTATAGCATATGTATACTTAGATATGCCTGCACGATCATATACGCGAACACACTCTAAGATGGCTGCCATTTAGTGAGCATTTCCCGTATAATTTTATTTGATCACTTCACTTATTTTTAGCAATAATTGGGAACAATAAACAGATCTTATTTTATGATCGATATATAGACATAATTTATCACCATAGGCAGACCGTTTACGTATATTACAGGGATCACTACATTTTTCGCTAGATCTGGAAATCATCGGCATAGAATGAGAACCATAATTGGTTCTGAAATACATGTTTCTTTCTTTTTATATTTTATTAACCTTTTTGAGGTTTTAAAAACGCTAAGAACAAAATTAGGCCGTTTTAGATATACTTTGCCGTTGTTTTCTACCTTCCGATGAGGGTCTTACATATTCCAAGATGGCTACAACGCTCGCGCTGGTAGTCTTGTGACTCACAAGGGTGTTCTACTGTGCAACTGGACGGAGGTGCTCATATCAAGAGAGTGCTATACCGTGAATCAATTCAAAAACTTAGTAGCACTCTCTTAAATCAAATATTTCGGACTCAAAATATCGTTGTCCGATTGACAGGCCGTTCTTATACATATCGCCGTTTTCATTTTACCACTGTTATGGGTCTATTACACAGCTCAAGATGGCCACGACGTGTACGTTAAATGTCATGTGACCTTGAAGGGGGCGTTACTTTGGGATTCAACACAGGTGAATGAATTTACCGGGCCATTTGAAAAGTATATAATGAGAGCACTTTCCGTTTAGGAGGTTGCCGGATCGAGGGACCTTTCCTTTTGACGTAGACTGTTTGCAGTTTTTGGTCGTGACTAGCATATCACGGTAAGCACACGCTGGGACTTTTGTATTAATGGGACTAGAGGCTCCATATCTCCACTGTAGGCTCGGTTATAAGTTTGGTGAAACTAGTATTTAAGAGAGAGGATTTTCTTACTCTCCTTTTCAGATGAGCTCCGTTTAAAACGCCATGGAGCCCTGGGATGGGATGCCGCTCATATATGGGCTTACTGCGTTGTAATAGCGATTATGAATTGTTGTTTTTTAGCCCAGGGTGGTCTTTTACATAGGGTTTATACGTCTTTTGGATCGCCTTGGATGTCATAGACCAGTAGTGCAGGCTGGCTTATATTTATGGAAAATTTAAACCTTAGGACACGGTGAATAATATGTACTCCATTTTTGATTATCATTCAAAATATAGATGTAGCCATAACCCGTTGATGCTGCAATGAGCATATATCAAGCGTGTAGAAGAGCATGTGAGAGAGCTTAGATGGAATATAGTCATCAGACATTATATTAGCGAAGTATTTGCGGTCTGGACACACTTTTATAACTATGCGTCCAGTATATGGTAGTATATATGAGAGGATTTGGATATAATATCTTATGAATCGTTTATCGTTTGGCTCTCTCATTTTAGATCGGATCGTTTCTTTTCTCGAATATCTGAGTGGATTACCTCCTTTCATTAAGTTTATTGAAAAAATTCTTGAAAAAGTCAAGGTTTTGGACATCCCATATATAGAAAAGGTATGTTATACATGGACTAACCATGTGCCTCTAGTACTAAATTCTAAATTAAATTATACAATTTCCTTTATAGAGATCAATATATCTCTATGTTGACATCATGTAATATGAACACAGCTATGCCCACTTATAAAACATCTCGTGCCCACTTACATACCAGATAAACATATACAATATGTATACCCTTTTTTCACTTATAGCATCTGTTTCATATCACAGATAACTCTATATGGACGATAAGAAACTGGATAGGAGACTTTTGAGCCCCCATCGTACAAACTATGATTACTACATGTAGGAGTGATCTAATCTTCTTTTACAATTTGGTAGGTATAATATACATTTACTATATTTATGATATCGTTCAGATCTCCAGGTGAATTATGCACTAAATCTGCAATTACTTGATTACCCTATTTAAAAGAGTCAATATAGACCGAAGAAACACAACATATGACAGTATAGATCAATTTCCTTATTCCCTTCCTTCCCTCTGTTCTTAGATTCTTTGATTACTTAATGCTTATGCAAGATGATTATCAGGATGAATATCCCATATATGAAATGTAATACTGTATAGCTTTGTTTTCAGTGTGGGGTCCATTGAGAGATTATAGACATGTGGAATAACGTATTAACTTTCATTATATCTGTATTGGGTCATAAATCATTTCTCTGAAATTAGAGATTTATGAAAAACGTTTGTCACAATGTAGGTTTTGTTTGTTAGATTGTCATCTACTGTATGATATTTTTAATTGTTACACATTTTCGTAATTGTAATTATATGTCTATGTATTTTTAACAGCCCTGAGGAAGTCCTGTTTCAGGACGAAACGCGTCGGCTGTATCGCACTGTATTGTCCATTGAACTTGGAATTTGGAATAAAGAGACTAAAATCGAGGAATACTCTGTCTTCTTGAATTGAATTTGACCTATATATATTGTTATTATTGGATTGTTTTACAAATGTGTGGTGCATCTTAGCTTTTGTTTTATTCATTTGAGTATGTTCCCCAGGGAACAAGCATTGTAACAATGGATGCTATTCAGAATGCACACATTCCCTTAATTCATGTGTGATAACACTTCATTGAGGGAAAGATATTAAAGGGTGATATTAACATCAGGTGCTGGTAAAATAGAAAATCCCATTGTTAGCTCCATTGGTATTTTACTATTGTAGGTGTGTTGCATACCAGCTTTCCTGAAGTTGCAGGGCGTAGCATTAATCCAAGGATACTAATGGCACTCACCAACCAGCTTACAAAGATGGTCCTATGTATTTAATTGGCATGTTTTGGCTCTGCGATGGTATTGTCAAGCTGTCTCCTTGGGCTCATTCCCCTGGTAGACTCAGGGGCAAATATACAAGCCCCTATCGCCACCACAATGTCACCTATTGTGAAGTTGTGGTGGCGATAGGGGCTGCGCCTTCTGTACAAGGCAGCGTTAAACCACCTAATGTGGCTTAACGCTGCATTGTACATGAGGCTCCCTTTCACGCTATGGTTAGTGTGAAAGGGGTGGGCAGTGGGTGTTGGGGAGGGCGTTCCACCGTAACCACCTTTCATTTTGACGTTGACTCCTATGTACAAGGGTGGTGTACGAGAAGATATGCATTATTTCTCCTCTTTCTTGATTTTTCCATGTGTGCTGCCTTGTGCAGCACACATGGAAAAAGTCAATTTCCATTGTTTGTTTATGTACAGGAAGGTGAGTTGATCAACTTAGCGCCATCGCAGAGGGAAACGCAAGGCTGCACCACATTATTGTAAATATGGTGATGCCTTGCATTTCAGAAGTGGAGGAGAGAGGCCTTAACCCCTGAAGGCTAACACCTCTCTCCTTCACTTCCTTGTACATATGCCCCTCAGTCAGGGTATGTGACAGCACCATCATTTGACTCTGACAATCTCATTATGCTGTGACACCATCAGGTTGTAACTGATTCCACATTGCATTGTACAGGTCCCTTTTGAACTTCACAATCTTTCACAATCTTTGGTTAGAGTGTAGGGGCCCTATGTTTTCATGCCCTTGTGTTTCTGAGTTAAATGGAGAACATTGACACAATTATCTGGACTCACATATTCTCATTGGTCATATTCCAGACAACATGTCGCCAGAGGAGGTACATGCATTCCATGTCCATAAAGAGCACATACGCCGGGCGGCCAAGGGATATCGTACTATGGCTAAGAGGTACAGAGATGACCGGGCAGCTGGGAGATGGAAGTCTCTGCCTGAAGTTGCACAACAAACATTGATGAGGGACACACAGGCCATACCTGGCCCTTCTAACATCAGGCATGGGTCCAGACATACACAACAATCTGCCACTCAAGTTTAGACACCGCACAGCCAGCATGCTGCAACAGGATCAGGTACACAAGCAGGTGTCCCCTCATGTCCACACGTACAATGGACTGCCACACTGCCATCTGCAGCACGGACACATGCTGTAGGGTTCACCAACAGGGACCATCAGTGCATGATGGACATAAATGTAGGACTGGCACAAATAGAAAGGGATGTGTCAGACCAGAGCACCCACCTCCAGGACATCAAGGCTGCCCTGGGGCTCCCATTTTGAGCAGGACAGGTTGTGACCCTGCCCCCTTTTTTCGACAGTCCCCCAATGGTTATTTTTCTAAAAATGTCGTATTAGTGTAGGTTTTTAAGTGTTAGGTAGTGTATTTGTAGTGTAGAAATAGTTAGTGTAATATTTTGTTAATTTTGTATTCTCTTAATGCAGTGTTCTGGGCTAAGTTTCCTTTACATTGGTTGGGGGGTTGATGTATTTATTTTTCAATGAAATACAAAAAATACAAAAAATATATATTTGTGTCGAATATATGTGTGGTTAGTTCATGTTTAGCTAAGATGCATATGTCCTGTCTGCTGATGTGCTTTAAGGGGGGAAGAGGGGTTGATGTCTCAGATATGTTGTTGCATGTTTAGTTTTAGTTAAGGTAGATAGTTTAGAGTAACATTTAGTTAGTACCAGTTAGTTCAGATTAGGTTAGTTGTGGTGATTAGTGTTAGTTTAAAGTAGGTCATTTTGTAAAATTTTAATAAATGGTTACTGGTTTTGAATTGTGGGTGCACTTATGTCAGAAGTGAATTGATGGAGTGGGGCTTTTGACCTTGTATACAACTTATTCAATCACACAACAATCATTTGAATGTGTACGTGAGGTTATGGCATGTTATTTTGGTGGACGGATAGTGTCAGGATACAGTTGTTTTGTGCTCAGGAAACTTGCATGGATTTCAGGATGGCAATTAAGAGTTATGCCCTAAGATAGGGACACTCTTTTGAAAAGTTTATCATCTTATGTGTGACTCACAGAGTTGTACACCACATTGTTGCACGTTTACATCACAATAGAGAAACATGGGTTTAAGCAAACATTGACATTGCAACGCTTATCCATCATGAAAACGGATGTATGCGCAGTGTTCCCAAGATTACGGAACCACCCTGCATTTCACATGAGCCTGGCCCATGGTCCAGCTGCCATGCACAGATGCAGGCACCCTTGCTACATAGTGCATGTGTGGCAGCATTTGTGAATTTGGATGTTTATGTGCAGGGAGGCTCACCTTCCTGCACATACAGAATGTTGTCAATTTGCTGATCAAATGTCCGCTGCACAAGGCAGAACACAGTTAAACAGCTAACACGAGGGGAAATATAGCATTTCTCACTGTAGTAACAGTGTTATACCCACTTTTCCCAGCTGTTACTTTTTGCATTGCCTCCTAGTGATGCTACCCTTGAAATGGTGGTACAACATCTGACTCTATGCTAATTGCAGTGCACTACACACTACTAGATGCATTGCCCCCTCCCCTTCCACAGTGAGCACAACATGAGAGGGTTGCTTATTTTCAAGGCATTGTTAAGCTATGGTAAGTGGCTGAATGAGGACTTGCACTTTAGGAGAAGTCCCTATCGCCAACACAACATCACTGAAACTGACATTGTGGTTCCAATAGAAGCTTGTAAATATGTGCCATTACGCTTCATCATCTATGTGAATATGGTGGGTGCTCTATCTTGAAATGTGACATGCCATGACACCCATCAAAACAAGCGTTGTCCACCCTGTTGAGTGTGAGTACATCTGCCAAGTAAGACTTGTCAGCAATGCTAGTTGAAGATACTTCTTGTGGCATGAGGCTGACTTGAACATATTTCAGCACATGCCTATTCCCATCATGTACATAGGGCAATGTTGGATTCTTGTAAGAATGTAGTATTTGAGCTATGAGGGCACGGCTGGTTCACACATACCCAGTCTTCTCACTGACTCAACATGACCATTTATCAAATCTACCTCTTTGTAAGTTTCGATGGATTCACTGACCATACATTTGTTAACACTTCTATACTTGACAAGTCATAGGCAACGCACATCTGTGTGACTTTACTTTTTTTATTTACATGTGCATTCACATTGGTAGAAGACTGTCCCAGAACTTGGTTAAACAACCCCACATTTTATAGATGCCAAGTGGAGGGCCAGACAGAGTCCTTTGGGGGTAACATGTCCAGAGACATGTTGAGGAAGAGGCAGAATTCAGTCAGCACGCTGATTGCAGTGTCATTGGAAACAATGCCAACATTGGCAGGCCTTATTTAAGACCAAGGTGAGTGTAGCAGAGTCATTCATAGGATAGCTGGTGTTCTGAGGGATGATGGTAAGCACAGATCCAAGCAGAAACTGTCCATTTCGTCCAGATGAATGCTATCGCTGACTTTTCACAGAAATGTGGATTCAACCACATCTTCCTCCTCTGATGTGTCATGTGCCTCCCGTATGCGTGATGGTGTATTGACTGGAGCACTGTGAGGCTGTGACAGATCAGAAGGGTGAGAAGTGGATGTGGAAGTATCAGCAGCATTTATCTGTTCCAAATAATGAGGCATCACTGAAGTAATGATGAGCTGCAGGGCTTGCAAGACTCCAGCAACGCATCTGTGGTATGCAGCCATGGCTGCCAAGTGAGAGGCTTGCATCCGCTCCATGTTCTCCATGATCTTTCTAATTTCACAAAACTCCTTGGTGACATCACTGGAGCCACATTGACTGGACAGTTGTTCTTGTCTCTGAGTCAGTAATCCAGCGATGTCAGCCATGGAATGCTAGAGAGCATGGAGCGGACTGTGGGTGCCTGTGATGGACTCTAGGTGGTCCTTAATGGGACTGAGACACCCACGGACCCCTTCTAGTTTGCCTGCCAGGCTGTCAAACCCCACCCGCACCTGACCAGCCATCTCCTGCTGGACCTCTACCGCACGACGTTGAAATGTTAGAAGTGGGTCCTCAAGGTCCTGGGAGACAGCTGTGGTGGTAGGTGCTTGCTGCTGGGTGATTTGGGCAGGAGGTGGAGCTTCCACAACGCTGCTGGATGTTCCCGCTTCCGGAGATGGGCTGCCAATGGAGTTGAGCAGCTCTTGGAGGGTGTCCTGGTCGATGGTTGAGATGTCTTCATCTTCATCATTGAAGAGTGGGACAGGCTGCTGCGCAGGAGGTGATGTTTCTCCCTCTGCAATGTAAAGGGGAGATGTTGTTGTATGTGTGTCTCAAGTATGGTAATGCACAAAGCAGTACACATGGAAAGATCAAAGGTGTTGGGAAAAGAAGATTTCATAAATATTTGCATGTTAGGGATCAGGTTTTTCTTTGCATACATTTCTTCCTAGCATCCTATTGTCTTCACCCTTGTGAGTATAGGGCAGCGTGTTTTTCTATGGGTGTTGCAGTGTGGACACACAACATGACACCCATTACCCTCACCTCTCCAACCGCGTAAAGTGTGTATGTGTGCCTTGGTTACATGGCAGTGATTTACAGTGGCTTGTAAGTAATGGTTAGCTAATATAACCACCCCATTAGCAAGTGATATTGGCATGGGGATGGGTGCTTAGAAATATGCACCACTGATGGACACATGGATGATACACGTAATTCTGCTCAGGCTGATTGGTTGCCTTTGTTTGTGCAAGGATATTTACACACATGACTGCCTATGCATTTGTTCACTGCTACTGTTGACTTTCCCCAAGGAAAGGTTTCCATGCATGTCAATGTGTAATGATCATCTCACACCAGGACTGTGATTTCTGTACAATACTGTTTCCTATATGACACTTGTAGATAGTTTGATGTGGATGACTGCATTTCGACGTATCGGGTAAAGGTGATATGTAGCAAGTTGACATGCACATGTGCAACATTGTGAATCTTACTCTGTGTCATACTTCACTTGACATGCACCTTGAGAGGGACTGTATGGTTCAGTGAGCATGGCACACATGTTTTATTTGTAATGGGACACATTACTGATGTGCATAGTCTTTACACTGTACTTTTGGATGCATTTCCCTTCTGCTCATAGTTGTACATCATATTAGCCCTCCAGTTTGTTGAATTTGGACAATATGGAATATGCACCTTTAAGGCACAAGGGTGCATATTTTCAATGCATGGGGGATGCATGTGTTTAGGCTAAAAAGACTCATAACAGGCTTTGTCACTTTGGGAACATAGGGCTGCATCTCATGGGCAAGCAAATGGGGCACATTGACTGGAGAGGTTGCAGAGTGTGGCATTTGCCTCCTAGGCTCAACACCACGCTCAGCCAAATTGTCAACACAGGGCTGCATCTCATTGACAACAATGAGATGCAGCCCCGTGAACTTCCCATCTCCGGTGCATTCATTCACAGGCCAACACCGATGCCAGCACACATGCACTATTGTGCAGGGGTGTCTGCATAGAGTTGAAGATTGTACATGTGCATAAAGGAGGACCTTACTGCACATGCACAATGTTCCACACAACACAGGCACCTTTGCACAATACTGCATGTGTGACGGCATCAGTGTTGGCCTGTGAAGTTAGGCCACAGACATGGGAATTTCACATGGCTGCATCTCATTTTTGTCAATGAGATGCAGCCCTGTGTTGACAATTTGGTTGAGAGTGCTGTTGTGCCTAGGAGGCAAGAGCCACACTCTGCAAACTCTCCAGTAAATTTGCCCCTTTGCTTGTTCATGTTGCCCTTATTTTGTAGACTAAAGCATATCATTTTAGTTCTATCTTAGAATATTTTTTTGGGCAAAATGCCAGGTCAGTGACACCACCATTATGTGTCTCTATATGTATTCAAGGACTACGGTGACATGCCTCTATCCTCTTAGGGACCAATATGTGTGGAAATCGATCTGCAGACAGTCTTGGTGCACACTGAGGGATATTTAGTTGGGTATAAGTGACATTAGTGCCCACACCCCCTCCTCCTCCCAATCCCTTGTTGTTACTCACCCTGTTGCTGATGTAGCTGGTCATGTTGAGCACTATCCTGTTCCTGGACTCCAACCACCGACTCCTCGCAGATGACCGCAGACACCTGTTCCTCCAAGACATCAAAGTCCTCCTGTGGCGCTGGACTCCCACCGGTCTGCAGTGCTACCTGGCGATTGTTGGCCAGTTTCTGCTTGATCTTGCACTTTGCATCACGCCAGCGCTTCTTGCAGTCGGTCACTGTCCTCTTGAACTCTGCTACAGTATTCAACTTGGCTACAATGGACTGCCATATTGCATTTTTGGTCTTCAATGACACCGCAGAGCTGACAAACAGCTGGTGTTGCTTGTCTGTCACTTCCGCAATCAGGATCTCATTTTCCTGCTGGCTGAACCTGGTTTTCCACTGTCTCTTTCCCTGGGTCTCTGGCTGGTCCTCCTGGCTGTTTGAGGGGTTAGAGGGTTGTTCTCTCCTGCATTACTGGGTCCAGCGTCCTCCATAATTCTTCAGGTTTTTCTTTTGTTGGTGCTTTGCAGGCGTTTTGTAGTAAATTTTCCTGCGAAACGTGAAAAAAGTGGCATCACGCTGATTAGAATTAGCGTGATTTTTCTGATCGCTGACTGGATGGCAGTCACTTATCTTACGTTGGCAGCAAGATTTGTATCGCCATGACGCAGGTATTAATGTGGACAATTCTCGCCGCGATGAGAAACTATCGCCATGTAGCATCGACTCCATGGATTGGAGGAGTCCGACTGATCAATATTTGCACGCAAGACATCTGGTTACACACCATGGGACTTTACGGAGGTTGGAGTAATCCCCTCCAGGGTGTATTGGACCACCTCCCATTCGGGTTGCTTATGAATTTGTGTTTTTTAGCAACCGATTATGATTGCATAGGAAGGAATCATGAACTTTTGATGATCGTTTTGAGTATATGGTTTGTTTTTCCCTATATGTATCTTCAAAAAAGATAAATGATTTTTTAAAAGTCTGGTTTGGAGTTGGTTCATGAGTACCAAAAATACAAAAGGAAAATGTTTAGGAACTAAGTACCTATAAGTAGGGACTAATTTATTTTTCTCTACAGGAATTCATTATGATTGATTGCCACACATTAGTTTGTTTCTTATTCTCATATGTCACTGCCCAGATGTGGTGGAATGATTAGGGCAAACCCCTATTGTTTGCAAAAGAGTACCCACAAAAGTGAGGCGCAATTTTTATCAGGAGTAATGGGTGAATGCTGGGTGGGAAAAAATTTGTGGTTCCCTGCAGATTCCACAATTTTCCATCACGGATATGTGAGGAATATTTGTTTCAGTCAAAGTTTGAGACTTGCAAGGGATTCTGAGAACAAATTCTGGTGAGAGCCACACGAGTCACTTCAACCTGGATTTCTGCAGCTGCAAGTTTGCTACATTTCCCTAAGTGCTAGCTAAACTAGGGCCCAAAATCCAGAACTACAACCTTGAAAACAAAAGGGTCAGTTTTAAGTGGAAAATGTGATGTATCCATGTTGCGTTTTGGGCTGTTTCCTGTTTCGAACACTAGGCCTATCCACACAAGTAAGGTACCATTTTTATTGGGAGACTTGTGGGAATGCTGAGTGGAAGGATGTTTGTGTCTCCCTGCAGATTCCAGAACTTTTCATCACTGAAATATGACACAAATTAGTTTTCATCAAAGTTTGAGGTTTGCAAGGGATTCTGGGTAAAATAACTTGGTGGCATTACCCCAGGTGTCTAGTTTTAAAAAAATCTGCAAGTTTGCAAGGTTTCCCTAGGTGCCAGCTGAGTTAGGGCGAAAATTCAGAGCTACCCACTTTCCAAAAAAAGGATCTGTTTTGAGTGGGAACATTTTATGTATCCATGTTGCATTTTGGGTTTCATGACACGGGCACTGGTCTTACCCACAGACGTGAGGTACCATTTTTGTTGGGAGATTTAAGAAATGTTTGGTAGATCGATGTTTGCGGCTCCCCATAGATCCTAGAACCTTCTATCATAGAAATGTGAGAAAAATATTTTTTTGTCAAAGTGTCAGGCTTGCAAGGAATTCTGGGTAAGAAAATCCTGGTGAGAGCCATGCAAGAAGGCCCACCCTTGATTCCACTAGGTTCCTACTTTTCAGAAATGTGCAAGAATGCTAGTTTTCGCTAGGTGACGGCTGAGCTAGGGCTACCTACGTTCCCAAAAACGGGTCAGTTTTTAGTGGTAAAATGTGACGTATCCATGTTGTGTTTTAGTCTGTTACCTGTAGAGGGATCCAGCCTATTCACACAAGTGAGGTACCATTTATATTGGGTGACTTGTGGGAAGGTTGGGTTGAAGGATATTTGTGGCTACTCACAGATACCAGAACTTTTTGTTACAGAAATGTGAGAACATTTGTTTTTGCAGGCAAAGTTAGTACAATATCTTGGTGAGAACAACACACGTCACCCCACTCTGGATTCCCCCAGGTGTTTAGTGTTAAAAAATGTGCAAGTTTGTTAGGTTTGCCTATGTGCCGGTTGAACTACAGCCAAAAATCCACAGCTGCCCACTTTCCAAGAAAAGGGCCAGTTTTGAGTGAAAAAATGTGATTTATCCATGTTGTGTTTTGGGCCGTTACCTGTTGTGAGCACTAGACCTATCCACACAAGTGTGGTACCATTTTTTTCAGGAAACGTGGGGAAATGCTGGGTGGCAGGATGTTTGTGGCTTCCAGCAAATTCTAGAACTTTCCATCACAGAAATGTGAGGAAAATGTGTATTTTAAGTCAAAGGTTAAGGTTTGAAAAGAATTCTGGGTTAAAAAACTGTTGAGAGCAATGCAAATCACCCGGCTCTGGATTCCCCCAAGTGTCTAGCATTAAAAAATGTGCACGTTTACTAGGTTTCCCTACATGCCGGCTGAGCTAGGGCTCAAAGCCTACAGCTACCAAATGTGCATAAAAGCAATCAGTTTTGAGTGGGGAAAATGTGATGCATCCATGTTGCGCCTTAGGCAGATTAATGTCACAGGCACTAGACCTAACCACAAAAGTAAGGTACCATTGTTATCGGGCAACTGAGGAGAATGCTGGGTGGAATAGCGTTTGTGGCTCCCCACAGAGTCCAGAAGTTTCCATCACAGAAATTGAAGTAAAATGTGCTTTTAGCCAAATTTGTCAAATCTGTTTTTATTTTGCAAAAACCAAAGAAACAGCAACTTGGTCACTTCACTTACCACCCTTTCCCTGTATCTGTTGTTACAAGTGCCCATTTATAGGCCAGTATACTTTATTTAGTACATTGAAGCGGTGTCTCGTTAGTCCCTGGTTTCCGTGCCGGGCCGGCGGGCCTGCGGCGGCTCACAGATGTGACCTCTGAATGCATTCCAGTTTGCCCATACTTCCCCCCATTTCCGAGGGCACCCCCGCACTGTGTACACAGTTTTCTCTTGCAGCATACACCAGTCCATGTCTCTTTGCCAATCTGCTAAATTAGGAGGAGCCGGTGCCCCCCAAAGGCGTGCGATATTTCTCTTTGCCACCATTTGCCCAAGTGCGACCCATAGTTTCCCCCTTGCAGGTAAGTCCGTGGGGTCCCAAATGTTCAGAAGGCAACGCTTGGCCTCCGGGCATATTTCCACCTCCCACACCTCCTGCATACAGGACACCACTCGCCTCCAGTATCTCTGCACCCCCGGGCATTCCCACAGTATGTGGAAGAACGAACCAATCTCCCCGCAGCCCCTCCGGCAAAGCCCCTCCCCCCCCCGTCCCATCGCCTGCAGTCTAGTGCATGATATATAAACTCTGTGTAGTATTTTGAGTTGTATGAGTCGGAGTCTCGCCGATATCGCCACCTCCCTCGGGGATGCTAGCGCTTCCACCCATTCCTCAGTATCTATTTCTAGACCATCCGCTAACCATTTCTCCCTGAGGGACTCGAGGGGGTCCGGAGGATTGTTGATCAATTTCTTATATGTAAGTGAAATGGCATGTTCCGGCATGTAGCCTGCGAGCAGTCTATCTTCGAGAGGGGATGCCTGTGGAGGCTTGGTTCCCGGTGGTATGTTAGCCTGGAGGGAGTGTCTAATCTGCAAATATCGAAAATATTCGGTGTTCGCCAACTCGTACGTGTCTTGCAGGTATGCAAAGGGTCTAACCCCCTCTGGCCCCCACAGGTCCTTGACCTGCGAGATACCGATAAGGTCCCATTCCCGGAAACCCTTCGTACGTCCCAGGCTGCCCAGTCTTTCAGAGGCCCATAGTGGAGTTGCCATTGTCAGGGTAGTAGCCCAGCCGAGCCTGCGGGGTGCCGCGTGCCATATCTGCACTGAGTGTTTCGTTGGCCCCGTAAGCCTGTATTTCCCGGGTTTGGAATAGAGTGCGACCTCGTAATTCCCACCGGGGAGCAGCCACCGATCCATCCCGTAAGCGGGGTCGTTGCCGTCCCTATACGTTCCTTGGTTAATCGCCGACAAGTGGGCTGCCCAATAGTACTTGCGGATGTCCGGTAGGGCTATTCCCACGTCGTACCATCCAAGTGTGAGCTTGTTCAGCGCAATCCTAGGTGCGCCTGCCCATAGAAGGGACCGCTGCGCCGCCTCTACCGCTATGAAATAGGAGTGCGGCACTAGATCTGGATAGTTTTGGAGGGCATAAATAAACCTCGGGAGCGCAAACATTTTAAAGAGGGCCGCGCGGCCCAATAGGGATAATGGGAGTTTCTGCCATGCATTGGAGTCCCGTTGAAGCCGTCGCAGTGGTGGCAGTAAGTTCCTCTCGTATGTGAGCGTTTTGTCGAGTGAAATAAAAACTCCCAGGTACCGGAACCCGTCCTCCGCAATAGTAAGCGGGCAGTCCACGGGAAGCCTGGGATGGCCGCCATAAAGGACATGAACTTGGGATTTGCCCCAATTGACGCGAAACCCCGAATTTCTCCCGAAGCTCTTAATTATGTCCATGGCTACAATGATGGACTTCCGCGGCTGGGTTAAGTAGAGGAGGATATCATCAACATATAGTGAGACTTTGTCCTCCCAGCCGTCTGCCCACCGCATCCCCACAAGGGAGACGTCCTGCCTGATCCATGCCGCGAGAGGCTCGAGGGCGAGCGCAAACAGGAGAGGTGAAAGTGGGCAGCCCTGCCTGGTCCCCCTCTCTAGTTCGAAAACCTCCGAGACCCTGTTGTTAATCACAACCTGCGCCAAGGGTTCAGAGTAGAGCAGACGCACCCACGCTATGAAGAGGGGGCCAAAGCCCAATTTACGGAGCACAGCCATCATGTATGGCCACTCGAGGGTGTCGAACGCCATGGTGGCGTCAAGGGACACCACCACCGCGTCCTCTCGTATGGTGTGGCACCTCCCCAGTACCCCGTTCAGGCGGCGGATGTTGAGAGCCGTATTTCAGTGGGGCATAAAGCCCGACTGATCCGGATGGATCAGCGCAGGGAGAACCGCATGCAGCCTGTTGGCAAGGGTTTTTGCCAGTATTTTTGGTTCCGCGTTGAGTAGCGAGATCGGTCGATACGAGGAGCATAGCTCCCTCGGCTTTCCCTCTTTTGGGATAGCCACAATAGTTGCTATACGCTGGTCTCGCGGCAGCACTCCCTTGGCTTTGCTTTCCTCAAACATTCGTTGGAGGTGCACACCAAGGGCGTCGGGTTTTAGCTTGTAAAGCTCAATCGGGAGTCCGTTAGGCCCGAGGGCTTTACCCGGACGTAGGTCGATTATTGCACGCTCTAGTTCAGCTGCGGCTAGCGGGGCCTCAAGTGTATCTCTTTCAGCCTCCGACAGGCAGGGCATTTGAATATCCCGCAGGAGGGCCACAGAGTCCTCCTCGGAGTGATCCGTCCCCCTACTGTACACCTGATGTCTCGCAAACTCCGCGGTGACCTCGCGGAGCTCCGTAACCATGGTCCCCGCCGCCGTTGCGATTTCTGGTACCACTTTGGAGGCCCTTTGGTTTTTTTCCAGCCAGGCTATGAGCTTACCCGCCTTGTCGCCTTGATCGTATATCCTACCCGCCTTGTGGGTGGCCACCATTTGGGCTGTCTGCGTGACCAGCTCCCTATATTCCGCAGTTTTGAGTCGCAAGCGATGGTGTGCATCCTGGTCACTGTCAGAGCACGCCTCCTCCTCCATTGCCAGCAGGTCAGTCTCCACGGAGGTCAGCTGTGCCTCCCTCTCCTTACGACTGCCGGAGATGGCCGATAGGGCCTCCCCCCTAAGCACCGTTTTAAAAGCCTCCCATAGAGTAACGGAGGAGTCAACCGCTCCGTCATTTTGTTCGAAGTATCGCGTTATGGAACGGGTCAGTGTTTCCCTGAGGTCCTCATTTTTAAGGTACCAGGCGTGAATTGGCAACACGCATCCCTCCCGCCCCCGACCCATCGTAATATGTACATAAACTGGCGAGTGATCGGAGATCTCTCGCGCCATGTGCAGGGCCTCCCGTATCACCATATCAGGCTGCAATGGAGTCAACATGTAGTCCAGGCGGGAGAAGGAGTGATGCGGCCCAGAGTGGAACGTAAACTGCCTGCCCGTGGGATGCAGTAGCCGCCACAAGTCCGTCAGCCCAAAGGCATCGAGAAAATCTGTCAACCACCTCTGCCCCGTGGGCGTCTCCCTAGGGGGATGTCGGTCCTGTGTTCCCGAGACCACCGCATTAAAATCGCCGCCAATGATCAGTCGACCCTCTGGTAGGGCTAGGAGGAGCCTACCCAAGTCCGTGTACGTTTGCGCCTGCAGACCTGGGGGGACATATGCAGATATTAGGTTTAATCTACTCCCCTCCCACCTCCCCGACAGTGCGGCGAAGCGGCCCAGCGGGTCAGTCTCCGTGCGGTCAATGTGTAGGAGCAAGGAGCGTCGTAGAAGAATCCCCACTCCCCTGGAGCCAGAGGTAAAGCCGGAGTGTGCCGCCAAAGTGTATCCCCATCTGTTGAGGGCCTGACATGCATTCCCCATTAAGTGTGTCTCTTGTAGTAACACTACATCAGGAAGAAGTCGTTTAATAAACTGCAGAACTATCGTACGTTTTAGCCCATCTCCCAGCCCGTTCACGTTCCACCCGAGGACCTTAAGACTTTTCTCCCATGTTCTAGCCATAGTCGTTGCTGTAGAACCCAGCCAGCCCCTGCGTACCTGTGTAGCTGCTGACCCTGCAAAAGGGGCAAGTGTGTGACCATACAACCTTCCCACCCCAACTCCCGCCCACCCCGCCACCCACCATCATCCAACCGAACAGAACATACACGGGACCCGCTGCCCCAACACTGGTCCCGGCCTTAGCAAAACCCCCCCCGTCCCCCCCCCGAAGCGCAACCCCCCCCCCCACCCTGCTCTGTAGGTTTCAAACTACCCACCTCCCCAATTAGCAGAGCGCCTGTCGCCCTACCCCTCCCCAGAGAGAGGTAACCACCCCTCCCCAGGAGAAACGTCCCTACTGGGGAACGCGAGCCGGCCCCAACTCCGACCGCCGTGTCTGTAGTGTCCCAAACCATAAGTCCCATAATTAACGGAGCAATCACGGATCAGTCCATGCTCGCACGTTAGGCGAGTGCCAGAGGGGTCCCCCCCCACCCCTACACCTGTAATGCCACCCCGGACCTTGGGTTGTTTCATACTTTACTGTTCTGATAAAAGCAGTTCAACAGCTCGGGGCTCCATCAGGTCGCCGTTTCCTGGGTTGAGTCCCAACGGGGACTGTTCGATCGAGAACGCCAGGTCCTTTGGCTCTGCTCATCGGCCTGTGGTCTCTCCTCCGACAAGCACTGGGGGGCGGCTCCGTCCCCTCCCCCGTGACTCCCGGCCCTCTCCTGCTGCTCGTTTGTTGTCGTCCGGTCGAGCCAGTCCTGAACCGCCGCCGGCGAGGTGAAGAAGTGGGACCTGCCCCCCGCAAGTATCTTCAGCTTGGCCGGGAAGAACATCATGTACTGGATGCCCCGCTCCCTGAGTGCCGCCTTGACCCCCAGGAAGGAGCGCCGTTCCTACTGGACTTTCAACGTAAAGTCGGGAAAGAACCGAATAAGGGCACCCTCGCAGTGCAGGTCCCCATGTACCCTGGCCGTCTGGAGGATGGCATCCTGGTCTCGAAAGTTCAAAATGTTTGCGATGATTGTTCGCGGCGGGGCCCCCGGCCTGGGTCTGGGGAGCAGGGCTTTGTGGGCACGTTCAATAGTAAAAAGCTTGGACAATCGCTTCGGCTTCAGGTGCTTGACAATTAAATCTTCGAGAAACAGCTCCACACTCTGCCCTTCCATTCCCTCCGGCACCCCAACGACGCGGATGTTACTCCTTCGGGCCCTCCCTTCCTGGTCCTCGAGCCGAAGCGCCATTTGGCGGTGTTGGAAGACGAGCTCATTCACTCTCCCCTCGAGCCGTTTCTCAGAGGCTTGAAGCGCCTGGATGTCGGCCGCGTTGGACTTCGATCTCTCCGTGGTGCGGCCCAGGTCTGCGCGGAGCAGATAGACCTCGATGGATATTTTATCCATTTTTGTCTCTAGGTTGGTGCCCAGCGTCTGTATCGCCGCCATTATGGAGGTCAGGGAAGGCTCCTTGCCGTTCGCGGCCGCGTCCCCCACCGCGGCAGGCTGTGACGGACCCTTGGGCAGCGCGTACTTATCCAGGTTATTAGTTTGCGGTTTCGCGCCACCCTTGGGCCGCATGTTGGTTCTCCGCCGCTGCTATCCGGGTCCACACCCCAGTCCGATCGCCGACAGCCGTTGGCGGGCCCTCAGCACCCCGCAGCTACGTGCCACTCAGGAAAACAGACCGGGGGGGCTGGCCCAGCCGCCGCGGCCCACCACTCCTGCCACCAGCAGCTGCCCGGGGCCCCCTCTCACCTCAGGGGCCGTCCCAGCCCGAACCGGATCCTGCGAGCCCCGCACCCGAGCGGAGGCCAAAGTTCGCACGCAGCGCCGTGCTACTGCAGATTCACTGGAGGCAGGTTGACCGCTGGCCCCTCGAAGTCAAGTCTGTGGCCCCTCGGGCCGCGCCGCACTCCCACTCCTCACCCCTCAAACTCGGGCCCGCGAGGCCGGACACCAAGGAGGACCGTTGCGACGCAGGCCGGGGTCCACGCCGCTCCCCCACAGTCCGTAAGGTCCCTCCACGCCGCGACCGGCAAGTCTCACTGAGCGGTAGAGGGGGGAGATGTGAGGCCCGTCACCCTCCTCAGGCCAGCCACGATGGAAATGGGCACCGTCTCTGTCCATGTGAGGTATAGGCCGCAGCCGGGGACTCTCGCAGTCTCGCTCCCAGCCCCCAAGCCTCAAGGCCGTAGTCCAAGGCCATCCGCAGTGCCAGAGAGCTCCGCGATTGCCCCCTCAGGAGACCCGGACCCCGCCCGACCCACGGGGCAGGAGCGGCACAGGAAGGGCAGCCGGCACCGCCGAGTGGAGTCACTGGAGGCAGGCGGACCGCAGGCCCCCGCAGTTCAGTCCGTGGCCCCTCGGGCTGTGCCGCACTCCCACTCCTCACCCCTCAACTCGGGCATGTTCGGCTGGACAACAAGCAGGACAGCAGCTACTCAGGCCGGGGCCCATGCTGCTCCCCCCACAGGCCGCAGGGCCCCGCCACACCTCGACCTCCAATTATCACTGAGGGGGGGGCAGATATGGGGTCCGTCGCTCTCCTCAGGCCAGCAGCGATGTCAGTAGGCCCCGTCTCCGTCCACGCGACGTAGAGGCCGCAGCTGGGGACTCTCGTAGGCTCGCTCCCGGCCGCCAAGCTCCACGGCCGCAGTCCAAGGCCGTCCGCTGCGTTAGGGAGCGCCGCGATCAGCCCCCGCAGGAGCCGCGGACCCCGCTCGGCTCACGGAGCAGGAGCGCCACAGGCAGGGTAGCTGGTGCCGCCAAGTGGAGGCGGACAGGCCCGGATTTGATGACGGATATGTGGGACAACCGCGGTCCCGGCCGGAGCTCGGTGTTCAAGCGGCCATCTGCATCGGCGCCTCCTTTTAGCCAAATTTGAGGTTTCTAGGGGATTCTGGGTAAAAAACCTGGTGAAAGCCACGCAAGTCACCCCACTCTGGATCCACCAGGTGTCTAGAGTTCCAAAATGTGTACGTTTGCAAGGTTTCCCTATTGGCCTGTTGAGTTAGGGCCCAAAATCTACATCAACTCAAATTGCAAACAAGGGGTCAGTGTTGAGTGGGAAAATGTGATGTATTAATGATGCGCTTTGGGCTGTTTCCTGTTGCATGCACTAGGCCTATTCAGACAACTGAGGTACTTGGGGGAATGTTAGGTGGCAGGAAGTTTGTGGGTCCCTGCAGAATCCAGAACTTCCAATCACAGAAATGTGAGGAAAATGTGGTTCATTGTCAAAGTTTGAGGTTTGCAAGGGATTCAGGATAAAAAAAAACAGGTGAAAGTCATGGAAGTCAACCCCACCCATGATTCCTAGCTTTCAAAAATGTTCAAGTTTGCTAGGTTTCCCAAAGTGCCTGCTGAGTTAAGGCCCAAAAATCCAGAGCACCCGACTTTTCAAAAAAGGGGCAGATTTGAGTGGGAAAATAAGATGTATCCCTATTGCATGTTGGGCTGTTTCTTTTCACAGGCACAAGGCCTACCCACATAAGTCAGGTACCATTTTTATCTAAAGGCTTTGGGGAATGGTGGGTGGAAGGAGGAATGTGGCTCCCCACAGATTTCAGAACTTTCTATCACAGAATTATGAAACAATTTGTTTTTTCATTTAAAGTTGGTTTGAGTACAAACTCCTGGTGAGAGCCACACATGCCACCCCACCCTAAATTCTACCAGGTGTCTAGTTTTAAAAAATGTGCAAGTTTCCTAGGTTTGCCTATGTGCCAGCTGAACTACTGCCAAAAATCCAGAGCTACCCACTTTCCAAAACAAGGGTTCGGTCCGAGTACAAATTCCTGGTGAGAGTCACGCACGTCAACCCACCCTGGATTCCCTCACATGTCTAGCATTCAAAAATGTGCAAGTTTCCTAGGTTTGCCTACATGATGGCAGAGCTATGGCCAAAAATCCACAGCTACCTACTATCCAAAAATAAGTGAGTTTTGAGTGGAGAAATGACATATATCCATTTCGCGATTTAGGCCGTTTGCTACTGCAGGCAATTTATTAATATCCATATACAAAAATATTGTAATTTTATTTAAAAAATGTAAACATACAGTTTAGGCAGTCAAAAACCATCCTACAAGAATCCACCAGTTCACAGAAATATATCAATATGATTTACATGATAAATATTATCACAGTGTATCTATAATCCATCGGTTATTAAAAAACATAATTGCAATAAAAACAAATACAATTAAAACAAATTCTTGAAAATATCAATATCAAGTCCTAATCCTTTAAAAATTAAAGCTTTTTCATAATAATCACAAGTCCTATTTCTTTAAAAGTTGAAGCTTTGACAAGGACTGCTTAATTATCACTGTCTAAAGTGTATGTTTAAATTTTTTTTAAATACAATAAAAATATTTTTGTAGATGGATATTAATACATATTTTTGAATAAGAAAAGGAGAGGTGTTGATTTACAATATTGATTACTATAATATAACATTGTACATCTTTGAGTGCATACTTGTTGGATTACATGTAGCGGTCATAGTACAAAAGGGAATCTGTTTTTTATATTGGTTAATCTACCTGGTCCCTTTTGGCTAAAGAGGGTCACTTAATTTTAGAGAAAATTTGTTTTTTCAGTCAAAGTTGGTATGAGTACAAAATCCTGGTGTGAGTCACACAAGTCACCCACCCTGAATTCCCCCAGGAATCCAGGTGTCTAGTTTTATAAAATGTTCAAGTTTCCTAGGTTTGCCTACGAGTCAGCTGAGTGACAGCCAAACATCCCCAGCTACCCACTTTCCAAAAAAGGGGTCAGTTTTGAGTGGAAAAATGTAATGAATCAAGGTTGCACTTTGGGTCGTTTCATGTCATAGGCTTTGGGCCTATCCACACAAGTGAGGTACCACATTTATCAGGAGATATCTAGGAATGCTCGGTAGAAGGATGTTTGTGTCTCCCTGCAGATTCCAGAACTTTCCACTCTAGTCACCCTACCCTGAATTCCCCTAGTTTTCAAAACTGTGCTAGGTTTGCCTAAGTGCTGGCTGAATTAGAGCCAAAAATCCAAAGCTACCAACTTTCAACAAAAAGGGTCAATTTTGAGAGGGAAAATATGATATATGCACGTTGCACTTTGGGCCAATTCCTGCTGCACACCCTAGGTCTATCTGTACAAATGGTCAAAGTGACTAGTTTTCAAAAATGTGCAAATGTGCAAGTTTGCTAGGTTTGCCTAAGTGCCGGTTGAATTATGGCCAATAATCCACAGCTACCCACTTTCCCAAAAAAGGGTCCGTTTTGAGTGGAAAAGTTAAAAATTCCATGTTGCGTTTTGGACAGTTTCCTGCTGCTGGCACTAGGTCTATCCACACAAGTGCGGTACCATTTTTATCAGGAGACTTGTGAAAATGCTGGGTGGAAGGATGTGTGTGGCTCCCCGCAGATTCTAGAACTTTCAATTACAGAAATGTGAGGAAAATATGTGTTGTAACTCAATGTTTGAGATTTGCAAAGGGATTCTGGGTATAAAAACTTGGTGAAAGCCATGCAAGTAACCCTGCCCTTGATTCCTCCAGGTGTGCGGTTAAAAAAAGAAATCACGTTTGCTAGGTTTCCCTAGGTGCCGGCTACGTCCCAAAATCCACAGCTACCCACTTTGCACAAAAAGGGTCAGTTTGTGTGGGAAAATGTGATGTATCCTCGTTGCATTTTGGGGCATTTCCGGTAGGAGGCTCTAGGCATACCCGCACAAGTGAGGCACCATTTTTAGCGAGACATTGGAGGAATGCTCGGTGCAAGGACGTTTCTGACTCCCCACTGACTCCAAACCTTTCCACCACAGAAATGTGAGAAACAAAATGTTTTAGTCAAAGTTTGAGGTTTGCAAGGATTGTGGATAAATATAACTGGTAAGATCCACGCATCACTCCACCCTTGATTATCCTCGTTGCCGATTTTTTTATAACAAGGAAGTTTGACAGGATTCAATAGGTGCTGGCTGAACTAGCTTCCAAAATCCACAGCTACTCATATGAGAAAAAAAGAGTTTGTTTTCAGTGGAAAAATGTGATGCGTCGATGTTGTGTTTTGGCCCATTTTCTGTCGTGGGCACTAGGCCTACCCTTTCAGAAGGCATGTGGGAGCATAGAATAGTAGAGCATTTGTTATTATTCATTGAATTTCACTCCATTTGTGGCTTCCAAATGTAAGCCAGTGTGGAAGATAGAAGACATTTTGAAAAATATCCACTAAATCATATGCTGGTATGGGTACCCACAAATTCAGACATGTGCAAATTACCTCTACTCCTAAACCCCGTATCTTGTGCCCATTTCAGAACTACATATTTCTCCATATGAATTGGTCTATACTCTGTATACAATTATAAACCATTGTACGGTGCAGCTGCAGTGATTTCCCATCTGGATCCACTTTGGTTCTCCTATAGTTTTACACATTAGATGTTTTAGGCTGCAGCTGCTCTGCATAGCAACACATAATGCATCTGTTTTCGTGACATTATTTTAGGAATGTGCTGTCCATGCTGTTTGCTATTCAGTGATTCTTCTTGGGATTCAGCCTGCATATTTTGTATAAGGTTGCCTAGAATACATACTCATATACACAGGACTGGGTCTAGGAAGGTATAGTCACAATAAACTGTGGTTCAAATCCCTATGTCTTTAGGTATTTTGTACTCCTCTCCTTTCTCAATCTGAGGTAGTCACCAACAGCCCTTCACCTTCAATTTTTTATTTTTTATAAACCAACTTACTAAAAAGTTTTACTTATGGCAATCCCCACTAATGACCTTCTCAGTGTAAAAACCCCCACGACAATTACACCGGGTGTTTTTTTACAATCTTTGAAAAAATGTGAGAGGACAAGATGACACCTCACGTGCGCAACACCAATTGAGCTTGCTGATTGGTACTCACCAGCTCTGCCCACTTTTATCATCATCGGTTGTCATCTTGCCCTAAAAAATAAGTAAATACAGTGTCCACAAGGTTAAACCCAAAATGTGAAGGTAAATAGTGAAATAATCACATACCAAGATGAAATGTGAAGTTAAAAAATGAAAGGGATGCACTTTCTATAGGACCAACTTTATTCCTCCTTATATGTGCACCCAATTCAAAACTTAAAAAGGTTGCTTAATATGCATACCATTGTATTATGCCAACATGTTTCATCGCCAAAATATTTGTAGCGATTTCTTCAGGGCAAATACAGTCGCTTGGCACCAGTCGGGGACACCTCTTAGCCTTTCATTCGGGGACTGCCAAAAGTAAAAACACACAACACTCATAATTCTCACTACATTGCCACTTCTACACCAATGGATCTACTTGCATTTCTCGCTCTGATTTATTCTTTACCCTTATTGAGCCATAGATCCATGTACCAGCTCCCTTGTACAGGTCACAGCACGAGCTCCATATGTGAGTCCTCGCAGTAGATCCGCATTCAGCTGTAATGCAAATCTGGAGGTAATGGAGTTTCTCATTAGTCCCTGTGGCCCTCGTTGTGTTCTCTATCTAGCACTGGCTGCACCGAGTTCTAACTGAGCCACATGGGGCCTCAACACTTCATATTGATTATGTTGCGTAATTCTGAGCAGTTACTCTCTGCCGTTCAAACGCATGCTTATTTAAATACCCCTACTATTCTATATACATGTAGAAAAACTCATACCCGGCATTCCAAAAGACCCGGTGTATTTTTCAAAAAAAGGAAGAGGTGGCAGACAACAAAATAAGCGTACACCTAACAACTGGACGTTCGATAACACCTCCAGTGAAGAGGAAGAGCTAGGCCCCCAGACTAACCCTGCCAGAGTGAGGTTCAACCAACAGGAGAAGAGTAACGAAAATTTAGGTGCTCTCCTACGCTCTTTTTTAGGACAGAACAACAGGGACAACAGAGGGGGAGGTCAGGGTGGCAGAGGCCGCGGGAGGGGCAATCAAAGCCAGCAATGGCAAACCCACTTCCCGAGGATAACACGAAGTCGTGGACGGAATCAGGTATGAATGAAAACAATATCGTGGTGAACTTATCAGACCATGTACTCACCACGAATGAAGAAATGGTTTTAAACAAAGGGTTAGGGTTCGTTCCCACTCCCACACATGACCCCTTTAAGTGTAGGGTCGAGTTTCACGAAACCTTGCGGAGAGTGAAATTGAATTTTTTTTTTGCTAATAATCCACAAGACCCAACACTTACGTTCAATACAACTTTAAGAAAACCTTCTAATTTCTGTCCGCCCAATACAATGGTTGGTCCGGAAGTGATGGTACTTGAAAACAAGGTATTACAGGATATTTTGTTGTTTGAACAAGAAGGCACAGTGCCTAAATATAACAACATGAGCAGGGATGACTGGGAGGCAGTAAGAAGCCTACAGAATAATCAGCAATTGACGATCAAAAATGCAGATAAGGGTGGAGCAGTTGTCGTTATGAATACCATCGATTACGACACTGAAGTGATGAGACTGCTGGGCGTTCGTAACAACTATCGCCCACTTAAACAGGACCCCCTTAATGAACTCCTAGAGACCATCAGGAAGATGGTAGGCGTTGCGAAAGAAAAGAAGTGGATCACGACTAAGGAGGCGGAGTTCTTGGTTAATGAAAAGCCAAGAACTCCGGCCTTCTACATTTTACCTAAGATCCTTAAGCCACAACGTCCCCCGCCGGGTTGGCCGATCGTGTCAGGGATCCAATCGGTGTTGGAGCCCCTCTCACAGTTCGCCGATTTTTTTCTTAGGGAGTATGTCATTAACCAAAAATCCTTTGTCAAGGATACAACTGAAATCCTTAACATCTTAGAGGACTTCCATTTTGACTCAGGTTGTGAACTGTTGGTCACTATTGATATAGAGTCACTCTATACGTGTATACCGCAGGATGCGGTATACACGTATAGAGAGCACGTCCATTGAGAGCATGCTCTCAATGGACAAGAGTGGTTCTATGATGCTCCACAGTCTTTCGTGTTACAGTGCATAGAACTTGCCCTTACACGGAACTATTTTTGTTACAAAGACAATATGTACCTACAAACTACAGGTACTTCAATGGGCGCGACAATGGCGCCCAGCTTGGCCTGTATTTATGTGGGCCAGTTTGAAGAACACGTCTTATATCATCAGTCTAATCCCTTCCAGAGTAAGATCCGTCTCTAGAAGAGGTATATAGACGACGTGTTCTGCATCTGGTCGGGACAAGAAGATGGGTTACTGGAGTTCCTTAACTGGCTCAACCATCAGGATGCTAGCCTCAGGTTCACATGGAATTACAACAGCCAGACGGCTGTATACCTTGATTTGGATATTTATGTAGAAGGGGACACACTATGTTCCCGAGTACATCACAAACCTACGGATAAGAACTCACTTTTGTCTTACAACTCTTTCCATACCAGAGCCCTTAAAGATAACCTCCCCGTGGGGCAGTTCCTTCGGTATCGAAGGAACTGTTCCTCCACCGCAGCATTCCTTGATCAATCAGAAGGATTATGTGCTAAGCTTGAGATGAGGCAGTATCCTCGTAAAATTATCAGACAAGCTAGAAAAAGAGTGATTAACACACCAAGGAGTGTATTGCTCCAGAAAAATGAAAGAACAAAAGATGAGTGTTTGCCCGTGGTCATGACGTTTGATCCTCTAGCAACACGGATCCGTCAGTCTATACGCAAGCATTGGGCACTATTGTCAACTAAAGATTTCACCATGCCTCCCCCCAGGTTTGCTTTTAAAAGATCTAGCAACTTAAGGGATAAACTTGTACACACACGGGTAGAAGCGTTACAAAAACCGACAGAGTCAACAATCCCTCCAGGGCATTATCCATTTAGATCATGCTCTGTGTGTGGACTTACCAAGAAGACACTGAGTATTGCTTTGAACTCAGGAAAGATCTGGTATCTGAGACGTTTCAGTAACTGTAACACCGCGGATGTGGTATATAGATTGACTTGCCAATGTGGCCTTCAATATATAGGTCTCACGACGCGGAAGGTGAAGGTTAGAATGCAGGAACATCTGAGTACGATCAGAGCAGGCAAGTTAACCACTAAACTGGTGCAACATTGCCATGAAACTAAACATACTTTTACGTGGGTGGTACTTGAGAAAATAATAGGTAACCCCCAAAATGTCGAGGATCTGCTGGCCTCGAAAGAAGCACGATGGATTTTTCAGGAAAAGTGCGATCAAATTGGGTTAAACGACCAAATTGAATGGAACAAGGCAAAACATTAAGCTGTAGAGTATCCCCCCACCCTGTTAGGGTGCTGCTGGTGTAAGCAAGAGACAGTATAAGCTATTTTTGCTTGTAATATGACTGCTCCCGTATAAAAGGACATTAATACGACATCAGAGAACATCGGGTAGCTATTGATGGGCCCATCTAAAATCCAGCATAGATGGATTGGTATGATAACTACATCAGTTGTGTGCTTAATATTCTTCTAATATATAAGGTCCCCCTTGAGAAAAGAACAAGATAAGTAAATAGAGCCCAACGATATGATAGTGCGTTTTGGGTTTGAAATCAGAAATAACCATTTACCTCTAGAAAGGAATTTGGCTTAACATCCCTTTTTAAGATGGCGCCCACAGGATGTGGTGACGCTGACTATGAAGGAGGTTGTGACATGCCAACATATTTAGAAGTGTTAACAGGCTTGTTTTTTTAGGAATCTTGTAGAAAGGAATTTGGCTTAACATCCCTTTTTAAGATGGCACCCACAGGATGTGGCGACGCTGACTATGAAGGAGGGTGTTACATGCCAACACATTTAGAATTATTTAACAGGCTCGTTTTTTTTTTTTTTGGAGGAATATTGTATAAACACAGTGTACCTTGGGTGGTTTGTTAAGGCATCACCTGAATAAGAACGTGACGAATAGCAGTATGACGAGTAAAAGAGTAGAAACCACCCATTTGTGTCTTCCCGCGAAAGATTGAAAACAGAGGCGGAGGGCGAACACCGCTAACCGGTGGAGATAAGGAGCTCCGTGAGGCCTGGGGTGGTAAGGAGGAATGACTGAAAAGGAGGGTGTTGTGTTCTAACATCTTTAAGTCCGTTAACATCTATTATATCTCTAAAACTGCTGAGAAGTTTGTTTTGTTAAAAGTACTATGAGGAGGTGAGCACAATCCATCCGGGGGTTTGTTAACGGAGCAGATGATTAAGACTCTGTTAAATAGTGGGGTTTTTGTGAGGATAGCGTGATATATATAAAAAATGATTCGTTCTCCTTTTCCATAAAAAATGATTTGTTCTCCTTTTTTTGAAAAATACACCGGGTCTTTTGGAATGCCGGGTATGAGTTTTTCTACATGTATATAGAATAGAAGAGGTATTTCAATAAGCATGAGTTTGAACGGCAGAGAGTAACTGCTCAGAATTACGCAACATAATCAATATGAAGTGTTGAGGCCCCATGTGGCTCAGTTAGAACTCGGTGCAGCGAGTGCTAGATAGAGAACACAACGAGGGCCACAGGGACTAATGAGAAACCCCATTACCTCCAGATTTGCATTACAGCTGAATGCGGATCTACTGCGAGGACTCACATATGGAGCTCGTGCTGTGACCTGTACAAGGGAGCTGGTACATGGATCTATGGCTCAATAAGGGTAAAGAATAAATCAGAGCGAGAGATGCAAGTAGATCCATTGGTGAAGAAGTGGCAATGTAGTGAGAATTATGTGTGTTGTGTGTTTTTACTTTTGGCAGTCCCCGAATGAAAGGCTAAGAGGTGTCCCCGACTGGTGCCAAGCGACTGTATTTGCCCTGAAGAAATCGCTACAAATATTTTGGCGATGAAACATGTTGGCATAATACAATGGTATGCATATTAAGCAACCATTTTAAGTTTTGAATTGGGTGCACATATAAGGAGGAATAAAGTTGGTCCTATAGAAAGTGCATCCCTTTCATTTTTTAACTTCACATTTCAGTCGCATCTTGGTATGTGATTATTTCACTATTTACCTTCACATTTTGGGTTTAACCTTGTGGACACTGTATTTACTTATTTTTTGGGGCAAGATGACAACCGATGATGATAAAAGTGGGCAGAGCTGGTGAGTACCAATCAGCAAGCTCAATTGGTGTTGCACACGTGAGGTGTCATCTTGTCCTCTGACATTTTTTCAAAGGATTGTAAAAAAACACCCGGTGTAATTGACGTGGGGGTTTTTACACTGAGAAGGTCATTAGTGGGTTTTGCCATAAGTAAAACTTTTTAGTAAGTTGGTTTATAAAAATTTTAAAAATTGAAGGTGAATGGCTGTTGGTGACTACCTCAGATTGCGAAAGGAGAGGAGTACAAAATACCTAAAGACATAGGGATTTGAACCACAGTTTATTGTGACTATACCTTCCTATACCCAGTCCTGTGTATATGAGTATTGATTGAGAGGAGGGCGACTTGGGTTTATTTCCCTCTGTAGCTCCTTATTGTTTGCCTAGAATACATAACAACATGGTGTACTGTTTTCTCTGCTCAATCAGCAACAGCTGCTTTTGTTTTCAATATAACAGGGTAACACAGCTGCAGCTTTCCAACACAGTAGTTCTTATTGTATAAACTGTGTCTCGTCCCTTTAGGCATCCGAGAGGAGTATTCCAGCAGAGAGACCTGCTCTGGAATGAACATGTGGAAAGCCCGACATACAGCCCTGCATAAACTGAGTATACAATCAAGATGTGGACCACCTAACTACATACACCAGGTATGGGGTCTGTAGCCAATTCCAGAGATCATGTCTATATCCCTATGCTCACACAGTAAGGGTAGGCCTAGACAGATAATTTGCCATGGTGGGGACGTTCATTTTATACAGCGTTATAGTAACGCTAATTACTTTGTTTAGCTTCATCTGTCTAGTGGTCGCAGCACATTTGCTTCACAATAGACTTCAATAGTTACAATAAATGTATAGTAAACTTTCTTTGTGTCTTTCTTATGTTTGCTACGGGCATGCAAGAGTGAGTGACATATGGTGAGCATCTGTTTCCACAGTTCCCTTGTGGACTACAGGGTCATGTTCTCGCTTGCCAAAATCACCTGCTACTCTGAGAAGGTTAGGAGTTCAGGTGAGGCACTGTGAACTAGCCAAAATTTGGACCGACAGATACTGACGACGTAGAGAGAGTCAGTCCCTACATTCTGACGTCCTGTCATGCCAAGGCACAATTTGCTTTACCAGCAGAATCACTGCGACACATCTCAGTTGTTGGCTCTGGGTACCTTAGGTTCTTAGAGAACCTAGAAACCATATTTAATCCCGCAATAATAAGGGCCTAGGAGATTGCTTTTGTAAATCAGACATCGTGACAAAACGTTACAGATCAAAATGTTGTCACAAATGCCATTTTGTCTTACTCATTTTCAATATTTCTTTATTTCAACAGTCAGTTTCTTTGGGAAAACTTGAGGGATGTACACATATAACCCCTTGATGAATTTGGAATTTTGTCCACTTTTCAGAAATCTATAGCTTTCCTGGATCACCCATGGGTTTCACACTGGTTTCCACCACAAACTTGGTTGGTTGAGAGCACAGAAAATAGAAAAAATGAACTACCTCTTTGAAAAATACCAAAACTGGTAAAAAAAAAGACGTTTTTTTTATTCAACTCTGCATGTTCCTGAAAGATAGGAAGATGGTGATTTTAACATAGCAAACCATCCGTTAATGCCGCTTTTGGGGTAAAAACAGACACTTTCATTCAGAGCACCTTTTTCCTATTTTCTCAAACAAACGCAAAATGCAGCTGTATTTTTGTCTACTTTCTTGGTCCCATCCAGGGGAACGCACAAACCCTGTGTACCTTTGGAATCCACAGAATGCTGGGAAAAAAAGGAAGCAAATTTAGCGTGGATACCTTATGTGGAAAAAAAGTTATGGAGCCATAAGCAAGAACTACCCCAAATAGCCAAAAAAAAGGTTTAGCATGGGATGGGAAGCAGTTAATAGGTTAAGATTCGTTTGGAAGGCGTTGTGGTCGATTATCAAAAACTGCACAACCAGGGAATATATTATCCATTGACCTACAACGTACGATACATGTAATAGCATGGACCTAATCAACAGTATGGAGTATGTTACTTACCCAGTAAGTATCTATTGGTAGCGTGTAATGCTTTAGATTCACCTGCCATTCATACTCCTGCCATTTAGTTTTGAGCCCAGACTCTAGAAGTTGTTTTTCCTCAAAGACGTTTTATGTTCGGCGGCGTTTCTTTTCCCCCTCGAGGTATTGCGTGTGTTCAATAATATTGTTTTCCCCCTGGCCATGTACAGAGTGAGGATACAGTCTGCTAAGTTAGAATTTGCTGTTGAACATGCTGCATCTGTGTTTTTCTCACCATCTAATACCTGCTGGGGAGGTGGGAGGGTGCATGTGAATCTACAGCACTACATGCTACTAATAGATGCTTACAGGGTAAGTAACATACTGTATTCGTAGCATGTGATGGCTGCAGATCACATCTGCATTGATTGAAAAGCAGTACCCCTCTCGTGGTGACTTTAGGTATAAGATGGTGCGTTTGTTTGAAATAGTGTCTGAAGGACTGTTTGTCCAACTAGAGCTTGTTGTCTTGCTTGAACATCCACACAATAATGTTTTGTAAACGTATGTGGGTTCATTCATGTTGCTGCTTAGCAAATGTCACTAATAGAGAGATTTCTCAAAAAGCCACAGTAGCTCCTTTCTTCCTTTGCGAATGATCCCTTGGCATTGCTGTTAATGTCTCTTTTTCTTTAGCGTACCAAATTTGGATACATTTGACAATCCATCTTGCTATTCCAGATTTTGAAATAGCCTTTCATTTATGTGGATTTGAAAACAAAACAAATAGTTGTTGTGTTTTCCTGAAGGGCTTTGTACGTTCCAAGTAGTACTGAAGTGCCCTTTTAACAACAAGTGTATGTAAAGTATGCTCTGCGACTGGCTCTGGTTTTGGAGAAAAAACTACGTTAATTCTAAAGTTTGGTTTAAATGGAAAGGAGATATAACTTTAGGTAAGAACTTTGGGTTTGTGCATAAATGCACTTTATCTGTGAGCACTTGGAAATATGGTTCTTCCACAGTGAGTGCATGTATTTCACTAACCCTCCATAGAGGTGTCATTGCCAAAAGGAAGGCCACCTTCCATGTTAAAAATTGTATTTGACAGTTATGTAGTGCCTCAAATGGTGGCCGTGCAAGTCATGTTTGGAAAATGTTCAGGTTCCATCCGGGTACAGAAGGTGCACGTGGCACGCGGTTACTGGAGGTGTACGTGGTGGAATGACTCATTTTAATCCTTCCATGAAGGTTTGACGATAGAAATACGGAAAAGCGATTGGTGCCTTCTGTTTTGTAGGTATGCAGCAATGGCTGCTAAATGTAGACATATTGAGGTATACACCAAATGTGCCTTTTGTAAGTGTAATAAGTAGCAAACTAGTTGTTTTGTTGGTGAAGAGGAGTTGATGTTTAAGGATGCACAGTAGTGGACAAAACATTTCCATTTAGCTGCATAGCAAGCCCTTGTGGTTGGTCTTTTGGTCTCCTTTAGAATAGTCATGCATTCTGGATGTAGATTTAGGTATCCAAACTCTATGACCTGAAAAATTGAGCTGTTGTGTATTGAGATGTCTCATCTTGCCCTGCTGTGAGTGAGAAGATTTGGATAGTTGGGTAGCTTCTCGTGAGGTAATAGGGATAGTTCTCACAGTGTTGTGTATCATGGCAATCAGTATTAGGGTCATCAAAGTCTGTCCGAGTTTCCTGACCACGCATAAAATGAGTGAGAGGAGGAAAAGCGTAAGCAAATATCCCTGACCAGTTCATCCATAGAGAGTTCCCTTTGGATAGTGGCTGTGGGTATCTGGATACGAAGCTAAGGCATTTTGAGTTTTCTGCGGTGGAAAACAGGTCTAGAGAGGGGGTTCCCCACCGGTGGAAATACTGTTGTAGTAATGGAGTGTGTAATTCCCACTCATGAACTTGTTGCCGTGTCCTGCTAATCAAGTCCGCAATGGAGTTTTCCTAAGCTGGTATGTACTGTGGCAGGAGGAGTAATTTGTGTTGTTTGCCCATTTCCATATGGTCTGCACTAGTTGTGACAGCTGTATGGAAGCCCCCCCCTGATTCAGGATGTAACACATTGCAATCATATTGTCTGTTCGTAGGACATATTTCCCTGTGATGTTTGTTACGAACGCTTTGAGAGGCATATAGATGGCTAGAAGCTCCAGCATTTTGATATGCATTGTCTGTTGTTGTAAGGTCTAGTGTCCCTGAACCACAATGTCCTTCATATGAATACCCCACCCCATGGCGGGTTTCGTGGCGCTTGCCGCTCTCCGCTCTCCCGCAAAAACACACACAAGGAAGCCGGAATACTCACTTCCGGGTGTAGGCTGAGCCCCGGTCTAGTCCTTCGCAGCGGACGACAGGTCTCAGAAGCACTTCCGGGGGAAACGCTTAAACATCGCGTTTCCCGCCGGCTCCGTGCTTCGAATCCTTCTGGATTCCCCTGAAGACGCGGAGGCAGTTTCCAGAGCCAGACTCTTCTGTATTCCGACATTGTTTTGTTTCCTCTCCGCGCAGGAGCGCTATTACCTTATCTTACCTTGTGTCCGCGCAGGAGTGCTATTGCTTGTTTACCTTGTGTCCGCGCAGGAGCGCTATTATTTGTTTGACTAGGTGATCGCGCAGGAGCGCCTTTACTTTGCTTTTTCTTTGGTGTCCGCGCAGGAGCGCTTGTGGTTCTACGTAGGGCTCACCGCGCAGGAGCGCCATCCGTGGCAGTTCTTGATCTGCCTAGTACGACCCTTACCTTGCCAGCGTACTGGAAGGGGTGAAGGGTTTTTCATGCACAAGGGTGCCTTATTTTGGTTTTGGTGGTGCAGTAGCTTGTTTCCCCTTCGTGCAGGAGCTGGAGCCATAACTTTCGTTTACTTTCAGGAATGTCCCTACTATTGGGTGCCTTAGAGATAGGTTTGTGACACGTTGCGCAGGAGCGCTTTTCTTTGGTTCTTCTTGGGGTGCACCGCGCAGGAGCGCCTCACATGGATTATCCTTCTTGGCAGCAGCACTGATGTCTAAGCGACGTGGTCTACCGCAGCACTGGTGAGTTCCCGGCAGGAGAGCTTTTGTGTGTGTTTTTAAGGGTCATGTAAAGGCGATAGTGGGGTTCTATACCAATCAGGTCCTTTTTCTGTTTTCCAGGTGCCCCCGTGGTATCCTGCAAGGTCCACCCACTCCACAAGTCTCTACGTTCCATTTGGCTCCTATCCCTGCGTCCATCTCATCCCTGTTGGGTCCATATTCCACAAGGGTCAGGTGGGTACAGGGGCGGGTGCTCTTGTCGTCTCTGCGGAATTGCTTCACAAGCAGAGCTAAGTCTTGTGGGGCATCTGACAGAATTCGAAGCCCACGATAACTATTCCACCCAGACGACATGGGCGACCCGGAGGTTACGTTACAGGACATAGCAGTAATGTTGGCTGCCATGCAAGCCAAGAACCTCAGTTTACGCCATGATATAACTGCCCTACAGGGCCAAATGGCATCCGGGGTTACCAGTCCTTGGGGAACCACCCCTAGCCCCAGAGTCATACAAGAAGGTCTATTGAGGCAGCCTACGTTTACCTTTGGGGGGTCCTCTGCTGCCACCAATCCGAATACCGCCATACAAGTGGTCACACCCCATCCTGTTCAGCTGGCACCACCCGAACGCTTCTACGGCAACAGCACCAAGTACGGCATATTCATCCATCAATGCCACCTGCATTTTATGGCCAGAAATGCGGCTTTTCCCGATGATGCATCCAAGGTTGCATACATTCTATCGTACATGTGCGGGGACGCCGCTCAGTGGTCCATAGCCTTGGTAGAGAATGACGACCCCATGCTCCACCATTTGCCAACTTTCAAGGAAGCCATGCGGCATATGTTCGCTCGTCACACCTTTGTGCAGGCCGCAGACAACGAGTTGCTCAACCTCAAACAAGGCAGCCAAGACCTGCTTCACTACATCACCCTGTTCAGCAGGCTCGTTATAGAGGCCCATTGGCCCGAGGACAAGAAGGTGTCAGTATTCTATTGGGGATTGCGTGATGACCTGAAGGATCTCATCTCGCAGTTACCTAACCCGCCCGACGAAATAGGACCTTTCATCGACTTGGAGGTGAAAATGAACTTCCGACTACAGGAAAGAAGAACCGAAAAAGGGAAGAGCGGTGACAACCGTTTCTTGTCCTTTGGGGACAAAGGCGTCGAAAAGGCCAAAGACGAAACCACTCTCCAGGGCGAGGCTCCTGAACCCATGCAGATCGGGGGCATAAGGGGGCCCTTGACCAGTCAAGAGAGAGAAAAAAGAAGGAAGCAGAACCAATGTCTGTATTGTGGGAAAAGCGGACACTTCGTCAGAGAATGTCCGGTGAAGCCCCCTAAACCTAGGGGCAGAAGGCCGTTTGCGTTGCCCATCACCAAAGGCGACAAGACGTGAAACGATACAACCCAGTAGACAAGGGGATCCGTCCTCTGGGTTCTTCGTATCACTCCTCAGCGATCCCTGCAGTATTCGACGGCAGTCATCATGTAGGTGTGGAAGTCTCCTTACAGAACCATGCGGGCAGAACCTGGTTGGTGACCGCCATGTTGGATTCCGGTGTGACAGGCAGTTTTATCGACACCGGTTTTTCGCGTGCCTTAGGCATGAACACCATGCCTAAAGCACAACCTGAAACGGTCAAGGCTGTGGATGGGACGGACTTGACTTCAGGCCCTATCATGCATCAAACTGAGAACATGACCATGTCCTTTGTTAACCACCACGCCGAGGCTATCTGCTTTGATGTCATTGACGCCCCTCAATTCAAGGTCATATTGGGGTTGCCGTGGTTGGTGAAGCATAATCCCCGCATCGATTGGGTGGCCGGAATCCTACACCTGGATTCGGAACACTGCTGTGGAACCTGTTATACGAAGGACGACCTCCTAGGGGTTCGCTCCGTACAGGCGCGTTCGCTGCCAGTGGATGGCATGGGGATGGTTTTCCAAGCAGCCGTACCGGAGGAATATCAGGACCTGGCGGTAGTGTTCGACAAGAAGGGAGACAATACCTTGCCACCACACCGGTCGTTTAACTGCCGAATAGATCTGATCCCCGGCTCCACGTTGCCATGCAGCAGGATTTATTCTCTCACAGAGAAAGAGAACATCCACCTTCGATCTTATCTGGACGAGTATCTAGACAACGGTTTTATTCGCCATTCCAGGTCTCCGGTTTCCTCTCCTCTTTTCTTCGTGTCGAAGAAGGAAGGCGATCTGAGGACCTGTATTGACTTTCGGGCGATGAACGCCATCACCGTAAAAAACCGGTACCCACTACCGTTGATCTCCAACCTTCTGGATCAGGTAAAAAATGCCTCAGTGTACACTAAGCTCGACCTGCGGGGTGCTTACCATCTAGTCAGAGTCCGAAAGGGTGACGAATGGAAGACCGCCTTCCGGACGAAGTTTGGTCTCTTCGAATACCAGGTCATGCCTTTCGGACTCTGCAACGCCCCCGCAGCGTTCCAGTACTTCATCGACGAAGTGTTGAGAGACTATATAGACGTCTTCTGTATTGTCTATATAGACGATATCCTGATATACTCTCGGACCATCACCGAACACGTGCAGCACATGCGTTCCGTCCTCCAACAGCTAGGGAAACATCGTTTGTACGTCAAACTGGAGAAAAGCGTTTTCCACATCACCTCTGTTGAGTTCCTGGGGCACATCATCACTCCGGCAGGCATCCAAATGGACAACAAGAAGGTAGAAGCCATCTTGTCTTGGCCTTCTCCAGACTACATAAAGGGGGTCCAACGGTTCCTCGGTTTTGCCAACTACTACCGTAGATTCATCACAGGTTTCTCAGAGATGGTAGCTCCTATCACACGTATACAAAACAGAAACTGTGAGTCAAAGAAAATTAAATGACCGTAACAAAACCACTTAGTAAGTACTGAACCAGATTTATCTGCTGTCAATGAAGTACCAAATATACCAATAGGTGCGTGTGTGTATGTATAAGAAAGATTCCCATCACCCACAACAAGTGGCTCGCTTCATCATTTGGGAACCTGGGAACTTCACCAGAGAACCGTACTCTACCAGATGGACGTAGACATCGGTTCAAAAATGTGTCCCAAATGTATCTGTTGATATATTAGTTAGATCGAAGGAACCATCAGATAACTGATAGGGAGTGATGTATGCAGTGCTAGTGATAAAGGTATGTGCAAGTTAAAATTGGTTAGCCAGGCACAAAATTATTTTTAATGAGGTGCTACCTGGATACCAAAATAAAACAAGACAGTGCTGTAACAGTTTGAAAGGATAACTGTGTTGGAAAAGACTGGTCAACATGTTTCAGCACTTGGATAGATTATATCCTAGCTTTCGTCAGGACCAGAAAGCTACTGCAATTATTAGTGTTGTGACTAAAATACAAAACCATTTTTTAGAAAAACATACAACCTGGACCTTGTTTTCGGTACAGGGGAATACCCGAATGAATCTGGGTATATGCCTCACCCCGCCTGGCAACTGCTCAGGTTAGGAGGCACCGCTCTGGGGAATAATATGAGTATAGAACATTATAGGATATGGCCATCATTGTTGAAATGTAAAAACATCATATAACGCTAAATTTAAAAACTAGGCGGTTGAAACACAGGGAAGTCTGATCAATAAAACATGCCACTCAGCGTTTGTGAACTTATGGTTTTGAGCGTTGGACAAAGTATATTGTCAGGACAAGAGCCGATGACCTAAGCTGCTTATCCTTGTTACCCCTATGTTATAAGGTATACACACGTATGTTTGGTATGAATACATATAACGCGTATTCAAGTCAAATTTCCCTAGGGAAGTGCATATGCCATGGTGAAAGACAAAAAATGTTGTGGGGACAAGAGCCGATGACTAAAGCTGTTGTGTGTCCTAATTAACACTATGTTGTAAGTTATACACACGTACACATATAACGTGTGCTCAAGTCAAAGTTTCCGATTAAAAAGGCGTATGCCCTGGTGAAAGAGCAGTTCATTTATGTCTAATAAATCGAGTCTTTAGCTAAAATAGCTAAGCCGTGTAGGGCGCAGTTCGTAAGATAAATATGACCGATTTAGATGCATGCAATTTTAAAAAATAGAGATTTAGTCAACAAAGCGGAGTGCTTAGTGCTGTCTTACCTCTCCGTCGGTACCTCTCGCAGTTTCTGAGCGAGAAGGGGAGGTGTGTGTTGAAATTAACGAATCCTATTTGAGGTTTCCCAAACGTCATATCCGCCAAGCGCAAGCGCCGGCTGATGACGTAATCGCGTATTAACATGGCTTGCAAGTCATATTGGGAAATGTAGTCTAGTGGGTTTGGCAAACTTGATACACTCAGCTTTATTGAGATGTGAGATGACGTAATCGCGTGTTAACATGCCGGGCAGGTAATCTCGGTAGATGTAGTCTAATGGGTATTTTACGAACTTGCTGAACTCAGCTTTATTGACATATAAGATGTTGACAAGCAATACTCAGCATAGCCAAAATACATGGAATAATGGCAGTAGCGTTTTATTTTGACCGCAGAGTGTATCTAAGTGTGGATTACGATATAAAATATATAATCGTAGTATATCTAAATGTGGTTAGCGATATAGAATATAAATAACTCTGCACTTGTGTGATGGTTCTCAAGAGACTCAGAATGAACAAAGGTGTCGAACGTGATTAAATGAATAACTGTTTGTCAAAGACCACATCCAACAGATGTAGACCGTGTATGTATCTCAAAGCGAAGTCCACGGTATCTGGTCATTCAATCCCAAACAGTCACTATGCAGTTTGTAGACCCATTTCTGCTCTTTTGTGAAAAGGAATTTATGGATGTCTGTAATATGAGATGGAATAAAAGGTTGTTCTAAAACAAGCCATTTCAAATCCTCCGGCTTATGATTGAGAGCCAAGAAATGAGTGGTTAGTCTTGTGGCTTGTTTCTTGCGCCTGATGGTACTTTTGTGCTCACTGATACGGACCTTGATCTTACGGGTCGTCATACCTATGTATCTTAGTGAGCACGGGCATGTAATCAGGTAAATTACCTTCTCTGAATTACAGTTGGTGTGTCGCCGTAAAATCCAAGGTTTATCTAACCCCAGATCAACCGATTTAGTTGGCTGTGTTTGAGGACAGGCAGAGCATGAGCCACATGGGTAGTGACCTTGTACGGGTGGTAAATCCCATAATGTTGAAGTTGTTTCTTTTTCTTTTACCCTTGGTCTGGTGTGCACAAGACTATCGCGCAAGCTCGTTCCTCTCTTGAATGAGAAAAGTGGTAATGGGATGCTCTCCTTCCCTACATTCAAAATGCGCCAGTGTTTTCGTACATATTTTTGGACACTATTGGATAGTGTGCTAAAGGTGGTGACGCATGTCATTCTCGTAAGCGGTGCTTTGACCACCGGTGGTTCTAACAGGGCGTCTCTGTTGTTATTAGACGCCCTTTTCCAGGCTTGTCTCACCAGATGTGCTGGATACTTCCTAACTTGAAGTTGTTTAGAAAGTGACTGTGCATGAACCTGGAAACTGTCCATCGTGGAACAGTTTCTGCGAATGCGCAGGAATTGTCCGACTGGGAGATTGTGTCGGAGAGACTTGGGGTGATGGCTCTGGAAGCTCAAGAGTGAATTTTTGGTCTGGGGCTTCTTGTACAGTTCACTACCCAGCACTCCTGAAATAGGATAGATCGTGATATCCAGAAAGGGGAGTCTGGTTTTATCGTATGTGACTGTAAATTTGAGAAAATTATTTTGAGCATTGAGCCATGCATGAAAATCCAGCAGGGTGGCAACTGGACCATGCCAGATCACCAAGATGTCATCTATGTATCTCCTCCAGCACGCAATCTGCGCACGAAAGGGATTTTCATCAATTAACACACAATTTTGTTCAAAAAGGTGAACGTAAAGATTGGCCAGACTGGGAGCAAAAATGCTCCCCATAGATGTTCCGGAGATTTGGAGATATTTGGTCTCTTCAAATTGGAAGAAATTTTCCATCATCGCCAGTCTGGCACATTCCATAATAAAGTGTGTCGGTGTCGTAGTGTCTCGGTCACTATTATCTAGAAGACCTCTGATTGCTTCAAGTGTCTCTTCTTGTGGAATACAGGTGTAAAGTGATTCCACGTCGAAGCTTACCAAAAGGTCAGTCTCGATGTTAAAAGCAGTTTCTGGCAAGAGACGCAGGACATCCTTGGTGTCTTGGAGATAAGTTGGCATATCTCTGACCATGGGTCGTAGGAAAAAATCGACAAAAGTGGACAGTGGTTCTAAAAGAGAACCAATCCCTGATATAATAGGGCGACCAGGTGGCGGTCTTGTGGGCTTGTGTATCTTTGGGAGTACGTAAAAGTATGGCATAACTGGGAATTTGGTAACAAGGAATTCAGACTCCTGTGAACTGATCCAGCCAGATTCCTTCGCTTCATTGACAAGGTCATGAATTTCCATAGTCAAACGTGGGGTGGGATCTTCTGAAAGAAGACGATATGACTTGGTGTCACTTAGTTGTCTCAAGCATTCTTCTCGATAAGAGGAAGTATCCATAATGACAATGGCTCCGCCTTTGTCGGCGGGCTTGATGGTAATCAGCTTGTCATTCTGAAGTTCTTTCAGAGCTTGTTTCTGTGTTCTCGTTAGATTCTGAAATGTTCTATCCCTCTTGGATTCGAGTGAATCAATGTCATATATCACAGCTTGTTCAAAAACTCTCACCTGGTCTGGTGTAAGATGAGCAGGTGGATTAAAAGTCGATGGAGGTTTTAAGCCGGTATCCGAGCGGTATGTGGCATCAAGTTCATTAGAGGCCACAGAGTCCTTGTCTTTGAAGAAAAAATGAAGGCGTATTTTTCTAAAAAACCTTTCAAGTTCGTGCCTCAATTGAAAAGGCTCGCCTACATTTGTTGGCACAAATCCCAAACCTTTATTCAAGACACTCAACTCCACTGTGGTGAATGTTCTCTGACTCAGATTAACCACTAGGTCGTCGTGTCCGTGCTCTGCCCCGTCACTGGTGTCCCCCTCTAGCTGCGGGTGTTCTTCGGGGTTGAGTCTGTTTGCCAATGTACCTGTGGTGTCATTGCTCCTCTTCTCCTGCCTCTGTTGCGTCCTCGGCCCTGTCCTAAAAAAGGTTGCTGACCAAAGGAAGGAGAGGGTTGGTATGGAAAAGGAGGCATTGGTGGTGCAAAAGGTGAGGGCTGAAATCCCCATGGCGATGGGGGCCACCAAGAACCTTGTTGTTCGTAGTAGTTTTGTGTGCCTCGTCTGCGATTTGGGCGAGGGCGAGGCTTATAGGTTCTGTCGGGTGGTATTGATGTGTTGGAACCGTCAGAGTCAGTGGAAGGAATGTCTGACCCTGACGAGGAATAATTAGACCCATACCTTTTGCCTTTTCTGTTAAATTCTGGAGGGGTGTAATTCTCACTTGTGTAGGGATAAATTCTTTCAAAAGAGAAACGTGCTAGGTCCTTCTTGAATTTCTCAATTTTAGTCAAGAGGATAGAATCTTTATGCTCCTTGTTGGACTTATTAGTTTCCTCCAAATTCCTCTTATATAAGGCGCTGGTGATGGATGCCTTAATTTGACCTTCTAAGGTCTGTATCTCTATAAGTATCATGTCTGCTGCTTTTTTTGCAGTGCTAATGATTAAGATTAGCCAGTCGCGGGTGCATCGCCACGCGATCATCGACCAATCTTTGAGGAATGTCTTGTCTGTAAGAAAAAGACGAGGGGCATTAGTGACAATCAAGCCCATCGGGGCACTGTTATTCCTCAGATATTCTGCCATTATCGCCCCATGTATAAAGGTACGAGAATGAGTTTTCTTCAAATTGAGTAGAACTTGCCAATCATCTTGTGTATTGCTGGTAACCGTTGGTAGACTCTCTAGAATACTGGGATTAGTACTCAGAATGGTTTGTAACATGTTTTCGTCGAAGGACAATCCTGTGCATTCCGCCATAGTTTATAAAAGGGAGCGTGACCCCTAGAAAGGAGGGTACAGACGTCTGCTGTAACGATACCCTCAGGAGAAAGATTTAAAGACCCGTAGCCAAAGCTACTCAAACCAATTAATAAAAATTATCTCACAAAGAGTGGGGGTCTAAGGGATGTAGTTTAAAGACTCGAACAGTTTATAATCCCCAAGTCAACACATGTATACAAAACAGAAACTGTGAGTCAAAGAAAATTAAATGACCGTAACAAAACCACTTAGTAAGTACTGAACCAGATTTATCTGCTGTCAATGAAGTACCAAATATACCAATAGGTGCGTGTGTGTATGTATAAGAAAGATTCCCATCACCCACAACAAGTGGCTCGCTTCATCATTTGGGAACCTGGGAACTTCACCAGAGAACCGTACTCTACCAGATGGACGTAGACATCGGTTCAAAAATGTGTCCCAAATGTATCTGTTGATATATTAGTTAGATCGAAGGAACCATCAGATAACTGATAGGGAGTGATGTATGCAGTGCTAGTGATAAAGGTATGTGCAAGTTAAAATTGGTTAGCCAGGCACAAAATTATTTTTAATGAGGTGCTACCTGGATACCAAAATAAAACAAGACAGTGCTGTAACAGTTTGAAAGGATAACTGTGTTGGAAAAGACTGGTCAACATGTTTCAGCTCTTGGATAGATTATATCCTAGCTTTCGTCAGGACCAGAAAGCTACTGCAATTATTAGTGTTGTGACTAAAATACAAAACCATTTTTTAGAAAAACATACAACCTGGACCTTGTTTTCGGTACAGGGGAATACCCGAATGAATCTGGGTATATGCCTCACCCCGCCTGGCAACTGCTCAGGTTAGGAGGCACCGCTCTGGGGAATAATATGAGTATAGAACATTATAGGATATGGCCATCATTGTTGAAATGTTCAAACATCATATAACGCTAAATTTAAAAACTAGGCGGTTGAAACACACGGAAGTCTGATCAATAAAACATGCCACTCAGCGTTTGTGAACTTATGGTTTTGAGCGTTATCTTACGAACTGCGCCCTACACGGCTTAGCTATTTTAGCTAAAGACTCGATTTATTAGACATAAATGAACTGCTCTTTCACCAGGGCATACGCCTTTTTAATCGGAAACTTTGACTTGAGCACACGTTATATGTGTACGTGTGTATAACTTACAACATAGTGTTAATTAGGACACACAACAGCTTTAGTCATCGGCTCTTGTCCCCACAACATATTTTGTCTTTCACCATGGCATATGCACTTCCCTAGGGAAATTTGACTTGAATACGCGTTATATGTATTCATACCAAACATACGTGTGTATACCTTATAACATAGGGGTAACAAGGATAAGCAGCTTAGGTCATCGGCTCTTGTCCTGACAATATACTTTGTCCAACGCTCAAAACCATAAGTTCACAAACGCTGAGTGGCATGTTTTATTGATCAGACTTCCGTGTGTTTCAACCGCCTAGTTTTTAAATTTAGCGTTATATGATGTTTGAACATTTCAACAATGATGGCCATATCCTATAATGTTCTATACTCATATTATTCCCCAGAGCGGTGCCTCCTAACCTGAGCAGTTGCCAGGCGGGGTGAGGCATATACCCAGATTCATTCGGGTATTCCCCTGTACCGAAAACAAGGTCCAGGTTGTATGTTTTTCTAAAAAATGGTTTTGTATTTTAGTCACAACACTAATAATTGCAGTAGCTTTCTGGTCCTGACGAAAGCTAGGATATAATCTATCCAAGAGCTGAAACATGTTGACCAGTCTTTTCCAACACAGTTATCCTTTCAAACTGTTACAGCACTGTCTTGTTTTATTTTGGTATCCAGGTAGCACCTCATTAAAAATAATTTTGTGCCTGGCTAACCAATTTTAACTTGCACATACCTTTATCACTAGCACTGCATACATCACTCCCTATCAGTTATCTGATGGTTCCTTCGATCTAACTAATATATCAACAGATACATTTGGGACACATTTTTGAACCGATGTCTACGTCCATCTGGTAGAGTACGGTTCTCTGGTGAAGTTCCCAGGTTCCCAAATGATGAAGCGAGCCACTTGTTGTGGGTGATGGGAATCTTTCTTATACATACACACACGCACCTATTGGTATATTTGGTACTTCATTGACAGCAGATAAATCTGGTTCAGTACTTACTAAGTGGTTTTGTTACGGTCATTTAATTTTCTTTGACTCACAGTTTCTGTTTTGTATACATGTGTTGACTTGGGGATTATAAACTGTTCGAGTCTTTAAACTACATCCCTTAGACCCCCACTCTTTGTGAGATAATTTTTATTAATTAGCTCCTATCACACGCCTGCTGCGCAAAGGGGTGCGTTTCGGTTGGAATCAGAAAGCAGACAGCGCCTTCCAGGAATTAAAAAGGCGTTTTACCATAGCTCCCGTTTTGGTGCATCCAGATACCGAGCAGCCCTTCATAGTGGAAGCAGACGCCTCTAAGGACGCCATAGGGGGCGTGTTATCCCAACGAAGTACCAGCACAGGACAACTGCATCTGGTGGCTTTCTACTCCAAGATGCTCCAACCACCGGAACGCAACTACACTGTGTCCGACCGAGAGCTCCTAGCAATCAAAACAGCATTCGAGGAATGGCGCCACTTCCTAAAAGACGCCAAACACACGATGACCATTTACATGGACCACCGGAACCTCCAGTTCCTACGTTCAGCACGTGCTCTCACAGCCAGACAGCTGCGATGGACCCTATTCTTCAACGAATATAACTTTGTGATCACGTTCCTACCCGGGAAAGACAACGCCAAAGCGGATGCCCTTTCACGGCTAGACGAATCCGACGAAGATGCCGAAAACGCCGAGCCGGTTCCCATAATTTCGGGAAAACACTTCCAGGGCGTTATATCATCCTCTGACTTCCTGACTCTGGTGAAACAAGATATGAAGCAGTCCGATCAGGTAGTCCTGGCAGTAGAACAAGAAGGTGTGACTTATGTGGACGGGTTGCTGTTTAAAGGTGAACGGTTGTACCTACCTGGGGTGCCCAGTCAACAAAAGGCGGTCCGCATGTGCCACGATCATGTCCTCTCCGGCCACCCTGGCTATCACAAGACGCTCGAGCTCGTGCAAAGACAGTTTTGGTGGCCAACGCTGGTGTCTGACACGAGAACTCACGTGACGAACTGTGCCATTTGTCTGTTGGGTAAGAACAGCTCTGAGCCTTCGGTTGGTCTGCTGCGTCCCATCCCTGTGCCACCTTATCCCTGGCACACCATCTCCATGGATTTTGTGGTTGACCTTCCGCCTACCAAGACCGGACACACCACGGTTCTCACCATAGTTGACCACCTCGCCCACTTCGTACCCTTGTTGAAATTGCCCACGGCTGCGGATCTGGCCTTGGTCTTCGTGCACGAAGTGGTTCGTCTCCATGGCATTCCATCGGTGGTCATAACGGACCGGGGATCGCAGTTCGTGTCCCTTTTCTGGAAGGAAGTATGCAGGATCCTCGAGATGGACGTGCGCTTATCCTCAGCATACCACCCCCAGACCGACAGTCAGGCCGAGAGAACGAACCACACCATGGAACAATATCTCCGTTGTTTGCTGCTGATGGTTGAGAGGGAATGGTCTGAGGTGATATGGTTGGCGGAATATGCGTACAACAACAGTGTGCATTCGGCCATTGGGATGTCCCCCTTCTTTTGTCTCCATGGCCGTCACCCTCGCACCTCTGCCTGGGAGGCACCCCGGGACAGCCAGTTGCCAACGGTACGTTCCTATCATGAGTCCCTGTGCCGGCTCTGGCAGCAGGCACGTTTCAAATTGGCCAAAGCTAAGGACACCTACAAGGCGCATGCTGACGCCCATAGACCCGCTTGGGTGACAAAGTGTGGAATTTCCATTCGGCACCTCAACGTGCATGGTCCAAAGAAACTGTTGCCTCGTTTTGTGGGTCCCTTTGTCATCGAGAAGGTGATCAACCATGTAGCCATGAGACTCTCGCTTCCTCCGCACATGCGGATCCACCCTGTCTTCCATGTCTCCCTTCTGCAGGCGGTCCGTTCTGGTAGCGCTGTTCCCTCTCCTCCTTCTCCGGTGGTGGTGGAGGACCATGTTGAGTATGAAGTCAGGGCCATCATTGGGGTCTCGTTGTGTCAGGGGTAAGCTTTTCTACCTGGTGGACTGGAAGGGTTACGGTCCGGACGAGCGGTCTTGGGAACCCTTGTCCCATGTGCGCCATGCTCCCGTTGTGGTCCGTGCTTTTCATCTGAGTCATCTACTGAGCCCTTGCCCTGCCTCCCTTTTCTGAGTTCCGAGGTGTTGGGGAGGGCCTGTTTTGGGAGGGGGTACTGTCGGGTTTCGCGGCGCTTGCCGCTCCCCGCACTCCCGCAAAAACACACACAAGGAAGCCGGAATACTCACTTCCGGGTGAAGTCTGAGCCCCGGTCTAGTCCTTCGCAGCGGACGACAGGTCTCAGAAGCACTTCCGGGGGAAACGCTTAAACATCGCGTTTCCCGCCGGCTCCGTGCTTCGAATCCTTCCGGATTCCCCTGAAGACGCGGATGCAGTTTCCAGAGCCAGACTCTTCTGTATTCCGACATTGTTTTGTTTCCTCTCCGCGCAGGAGCGCTATTACCTTATCTTACCTTGTGTCCGCGCAGGAGCGCTATTGCTTGTTTACCTTGTGTCCGCGCAGGAGCGCTATTATTTGTTTGACTAGGTGACCGCGCAGGAGCGCCTTTACTTTGCTTTTTCTTTGGTGTCCGCGCAGGAGCGCTTGTGGTTCTACGTAGGGCTCACCGCACAGGAGCGCCATCCGTGGCAGTTCTTGATCTGCCTACTACGACCCTTACCTTGCCAGCGTACTGGAAGGGGTGAAGGGTTTTTCATGCACAAGGGTGCCTTATTTTGGTTTTGGTGTGCACTAGCTTGTTTCTCCTTCGCGCAGGAGTGCTAGAGTTAGCTCCACAGAGCTGGAGCCATAACTTTCGTTTACTTTCAGGAACGTCCCTACTATTGGGTGCCTTAGAGATAGGTTTGTGACACGTTGCGCAAGAGCGCTTTTCTTTGGTTCTTCTTGGGGTGCACCGCGCAGGAGCGCCTCACATGGATTATCCTTCTTGGCAGCAGCACTGATGTCTAAGCGACGTGGTCTACCGCAGCACTGGTGAGTTCCCGGCAGGAGAGCTTTTGTGTGTGTTTTTAAGGGTCATGTAAAGACGATAGTGGGGTTCTATACCAGTCAGGTCCTTTTTCTGTTTTCCAGTTGCCCCCGTGGTATCCTGCAAGGTCCACCCACTCCACAAGTCTCTACGTTCCTTTTGGCTCCTATCCCTGCGTCCATCTCATCCCTGTTGGGTCCATATTCCACGAGGGTCAGGTGGGTACAGGGGCGGGTGCTCTTGTCGTCTCTGTGGAATTGCTTCACAAGCAGAGGTAAGTCTTGTGGGGCATCTGACACCCCATGAGTGATGCATCGGTTGTGATTGTCACCTGCGGGAATGGGTCCTTGAAGGCTCTTCCCTTCAGGATGTTTGACTTGTTCCACCACTGCAGTGTTTGATGGACCGTGGGCGAAACCAACACTAGATCTTTTATGTTTCCCCCTGCTTTTGAGCATTGCAATGCTAAAAACTCTTGGAGAGGTTGCATGTGTAGTTGTACATGTGGCACTATCGCTATGCATAATGCCATCATCCTTAGCCGGCACATCACTGTTTTGACTGGTAGGTGATGATGTGGCTGAAAAAGACCCCATTGCTTCTGGAGGTTTAGAACCCTTTGAGGATTGGGGTAAGCTGTTCCCGATACTGAATTGAGTATCACTCCTAGGTATGGTTGTACCTATAGTGGTTAGAGATGCTATTTTGAGCATTGATAGAAAAGCCCAATTGGTTAAGTAGGTTGATTGCGTTTTGAGTGTCAATTAGACATTTGGCTCTGCTTTGACTCTTCATCAGACAATTGTCTGTATAGGGAAATACATGTATATTTTCACTTCATAATTTTGCTACTATTACCGCTAAGCCCAAAGAGGTTTTCCCCATCAAATGGGACATTAAGGATGTGCTGCTGCGCCTCAGGCTTGAACCCAGATATGCATAGCCACGCATGTCTACGGAGCATGATTTATATATTGATGCCCCTTGCTACACTGTCAGCTCCGTCTAATACACATTTGATTGTTACATTTGATATCTGCCTCCCCTCATTTACTAGATCTTCCCCTTGTTTTTTGTCTTCATCTGGGAGATGTTGCATCAGATCTTGCATCTCATCCCAGGTAGCCCTATGGTATCGGGAGAGAGGCCAACTGAACTGGCGATCTTCCAGTGGTTTGCTTGCCCTACCGCTATTCTTTTGCCTGCTGCATCAATTCTTTAACTGTCTTTGTCTGGAGGAGACACCTCTCCAGTGACGTGCTGGAGCTCTTTTTCTGGCGGGGGTGACAACAAGGGAATCTGCTGGTTGTTGTCCCCTTGAGTAAATAGAGTCATTTGGAGATGACCTGTATTTATTCTCTATGCGAGGAGTTAGGACCCTGGATTTGACTAGGTCCTTGAAGATGTCTTTAGATACGGTAAGGACAGATCCTATCATTGGCAGATATTGAATTATGTGCACAAAAATGTTTCCACTAGGGAGTCAGTTGGCTCCTCTGTGGTGTGCATGGGGAGCTTGTGGTACTCTGCCACTCTTTGGGGGACACTGTGGTATGAGGATGTGTCATCTGGAGATGACAACTTAATAGGTACTGGCGGCTCCATTTCTGGGTCAGACAGGACCACATCATCATCCCATCATCAGGGGTATGATGGGTGTCCTGTGTTCCTTGGGAATCTATGCCCTGTATCTCCCTCTATTTCTCCTCTTGTGGAGAGGGCAAGTGTGTTTGTAGTGACTCTGGAGGGCTGAAAGTCTTTGGGCTTGTGGCCCTATGTTTTTGTGGTCCTATTTTTGGTAGAGACTGTGGCAAGGATTGATCTTGAGCATGTCTGTTGGCATTATCTTTACGTTTTATCCTGCCTAAATTGTTGTAGTCCTTCAAAGACAATGGCTTGTTCTTCACTTGCTCTTTGTGTATGAGCCTTTTGTTTCTTCGGAGCCGGTGGTGTGTCCTCAGAAAGTTTGTGTGGCTTTGGAACCCCAGAGATAAGACTTTTCTTCTGGCCAGAAGTGTTCATGTTGTTTTTGAGAGGACTGTTTCGAATTCAAGGCACCCTAGCGTTTCTTCGGATCCGATGCTTTTATTGGGGTTATAGCCTGCTTGGCATCCTTCGGTGCTGATGTGTCTGCCGGTGCCGACTTATGCTTCTGTGCCAGTGGCTCAGTCAGTGCCACGTGTGCTTCGGTGGTGGTGTAGTGCCAGAACTGTCCCCTTGCTGTGGCCTTGTTGCCCGACTGGGATCGAGAATGTTCTCGTCCCTTCTCGGCTTCGGAGTGTGCTCGCGGTGTCAGCCTGAGCCTGAGGACTGTGGTGCACCATGGAAAAGTGGGGGTGGTGGAGGTGAGTGGAAGATCTTCTTTAGGGGTCAATAGTACTCATGGTGGGTGGTGTTGTCTTGGCCCTCAGCCCAAATAAAGGGATCAGCCCAGCAATGTGTGCTACCCCCTCATGCACTGGAGAGTGTTCTTTTCCAGAGGATGAATCGGAAGCGACTTGGTGCGGGCTGGCGCTGACCACCCCACCTCCTACCAGAGCACTTGCTTCGCTTTCCATGCCGCTGTCATGCGAGAACTCCACTTGGGCCACCAGTTCCATGGTGTGTGCTAGGAGTCGATCCCTATGGGTCCGAAATGTCTTTTTGTTTTTGAACAATGCACAAGCTGAGCACTCGGTCCTCTTTGTGCTCCGGAGATAGGCACAAATTACACACCTCATGTGTCAGGGATTGAGTATTTGGCCCGAAACGAGGGCACCATCGGAAGAGATCTTTTTTTGTCTCCATCACTCAAAGGCGGTCATTCTCAACGGGCGTGTGTATATTGGGTGACGGATAATCGGTCTCCGGCTCCTCGGATCTGTGGGAGTTGTCTACTGGATCTCCAGTAATGTCTTTTCTTGACCGTGGGCTGCGTGGGTGTCAAATGCTGCAGAGCTATGATGCAGTCCATCCAAGCCCGATAGCGGGAAAAAACATTCTAACAAAGGAGCCGTTGAACATGTGCAATATATCGAGGGGAAGGAAAAACAACGCAAGACGCCGATCATAAAGCTTCCTTGAGGTAAAACAGCTTGCAGAGTTCGGGCCCAACACTAGGTGGCAGGAGTATGCATAGCATGTGTATCTGCAGCCAACACATGCTGCGAATAGAGGATTTTCCCTTCGACAATTCTAAACCAATTCTGGTGACAAAGGGCATCACATTCCCATATACTAACACACTGCAGGATCGGGCTAGGGCTCTTAGAGTTATTGGGAAGGTTTTAGCACAGTAGGTTTCAACTTTGGAATGCTATTACTTACACCAACCATGAAAATGATTTTCAAATGTCATTTTCTATCTCGTTTGTTTAACCCCTTCGCTGCTAGGCCTTTTCCTCCCGTGCTAAGCCTTTTTTGGCTATTTGGGGTAGTTTGCGCTTAGGCCCCTGTAACTTTTTGACCACATAAGGTATCCACACCAAATTTGCATCCTTTTCTTTCAACATCCTATGGGGATTTTAAAGGTAGCAAGGGTTTGTTGATTCCCCTGGAGGGGACTGAGAAATTGCCAAAATACAGCTACGTATTCTTTTTTGGGGGGGGGGGCTGCAGATGAAAGTGTCTCTTTTTTTCCCTGCAAATGGTATCAACAAAGTATTTGTAGTGCTGAAATCACCATCTTCCCAGCTTTCAGGGATTGACAGACATTTGTCAGAAAACCAAACTTTTTTACACTGTTTTGGCATTTTACTGCGACATAGCCTATTTTTGCTATTTTTTGTGCTGTCAACCTCCTTCCAGTTAATGGTAGAAATGGGCATGAAAGCAATGGATCCTGAACAGCTATATATTTCTGAAAAATAGACAACATTCTGAATTCAGCAAGGGGTCATTTTGTGTAGATCCTTCAAGGTTTTCTTATAGAAAATAACAGTTGAAAATAGGAAAAATTGAAAATGATTTTTTTTAAAAACAGCAATTTGCGCCAGCGTTTTCACCTGTAACTTCTTCTAAATATGACAGATGTTTTAGTGCAATATACGGTTACATCCACTGGACCCTTCTGGTTGTGGGAATATATAGGACTTGTAGGTTCACCAAGAACCCGAGTAACCCAGAGCCAATAACTGAGCAGCTTCTTCCAATGGTTTTTTATTGTGTACCGGGTTATAGCAATTCATTTGGGAAAATATAAATAGTGGAAAATCGGTATGAAAGACACCTATGTATTTCTGAAATGGGAACAAAATATAGAGTTTAGAAACAGTAGCTATTTGCACATCTCTCAAATTGTGGGTACCCATGTTAGCATGTGAATTATAGGACATTTTTCAAAGTGACTTCTTTTTTACACATTGTCTTACATTTGGAATGCAGAAATGCATCGAAAATCAATAGGTAATAACAGTTGCTCTACAATTCTGTGTTCCACTATGTCTCTCAATAGAAATGGTACCTCACTTGTGTGGGTAGGCCTAGTGCCCACGACACAAAACGGCCCAAAACGCAACGTGGACATACCACATACAGTGAAAACTGACAATTTCTTTTGCAATGTGCCAATCAGTATAGATGTTGAACCCTAGCTCTGCCGGCACCGAAGGAAACCTAGCAAACCTATACATTTTTAAAAACTAGACACCAAGGGGAATCTAGGATGGGGTGACTTGTCTGGCTTTCACCAGGTCCTGTTACCCAGAATCTAGTGCAAACCTCAAACTTTGTAAAACAAAACACATTTTCCTCACATTTCTGTGATGGAAAGTTCTAGAATCTGCATGGATCCACAAAATTCCACCCACCCCAAATTCCCCAAAGTCTTTCAATAAACATGGTACCTCACTTGTGGGTAGGTCTAGTACCCATGACAGGAAATGGCCCAAAAGGCAACGTGGACATACCACATTTTTACAGTGAAAACTTACCCTTTTTTTACAAAGTGCCTAGCTGTAGATTTTGAACCCTAGCTCTGCTGGCACATAGGGAAACCTAGCAAACCTTTATATGTTTGAAAACTAGACACATAGGAAAATCCAGAATGGGGTGACTGGTCTGACTCTCACCAGGGTCTGTTACCCAGAATCCCTTGCAAACCTCAAACTTTGAAAAAAAAACAACACATTTTCCTCATATTTCTGTGATGGAAAGTTCTGGAACCTGCAAGGATCCACAAAATTCTGCCCACCCCTCATTCCCCAAAGTCTCCCAATACAAATGGTTCCTCACTTGTGTGGGTAGGTCTAGTGCCCATGACAGGAAACAGCCCAAAACGCAACATGGACACACCACATTTATACAGTGAAAACTGACCTTTTTTATGCAAAGTGCCTAGCTGTAGATTTTTAACCCTAGCTCTGCTGGCACCTAGGGTAACCTAGCAAACCTATACATTTTTGAAAACTAGACACCCAGGGGAATCCAGGATGGGATGACTTGTCTGGCTCTCACCAGGTCTGTGCCCACTACAGGAAACGGCACAAAACGCAACATGGACACGGCACATTTTTACTGTGAAAACTGACCCTTTTTTGCAAAGTGCCTAGCTGTAGATTCTGAACCACAGCTCTGCCTGCACCGAGGGAAACCTAGCAAACCTAGACCTTTTTGAAAACTAGACACCCAGGGAAATCCGGGATGGGGTGACTTGTCTGGCTCTCACCAGGTCTGCTACCCAGAATCCTCAAACCTCAAACTTTGTAAAAAAAAACACATTTCCCTCATATTTCTGTGATGGAAAGTTCTGGAATCTGCGTAGATCCACACATTTCCACCCACCCCACATTTCCCACAGTCATCCGATAAAAATGGTACCTCACTTGTGTGGGTAGGTCTAGTACCCTCGACAGGAAACGGCCCAAAATGCAACATGGACACGGCACATTTTTACTGTGAAAACTGACCCTTTTTTTGCAAAGTGCCTAGCTGTAGATTCTGAACCCTAGCTCTGCCGGCACCTAGGGAAACCTAGCAAACCTACACATTTTAAAAAATAGAAACCCAGGGAAATCCAGGATGGGGTGCCTTGTGTGGCTCTCACCAGCTTCTGTTACCCAGAATCCCTTGCAAACCTCAAACTTCGTAAAAAAACCAGATTTTCCTCACATTTCTGTGATGGAAAGTTCTGGAATCTGTGTGGATCCACAAAATTCTACCCACCCGCATACCCCAAAGTCTTCTGAGAAAAATGGTACCACATTTTTACAGCGAAAACTGACTCCTTTTTTGCAAAGTGCCTAGCTGTAGATTTTAAACTCAAGCTCTGCCTGCACCTAGGTAAACCTAGCAAACCTATACATTTTTATTTTTTTTAAAATATATTTTTATTTGCATTTTTAACCAACACATAAACAACTGGCATGTCACAGATAGTCTTCCCCTCGCCCTCAGCCCCCCCACCCCCCACCCACAACCCACACCATCATATCCATGTCAATCAACCAGTCAGTATCCAGCTCCAGCATAGGTGACACTTTTGATCCCCCTCTATCTCCACCGAATAAGCACCCCCAGGGTCCAAAGCACCCGTCAAATTCCACATCATCGCGGGTCAAAGCATAATTCAAGAGGACCCACACTATGCTAATCGGTTCCCAGACCCCCATCCAGGCCATGGTACCGTCTCCACTTCCACCATACTCTACGGAATTTTCGGGGGCATCCTCTCACTTTGTATGTGACCCTTTCCGCCGCCATATACATATCCATTCCCCGCCTCCACTCTCCCAGCTGGGGGAGGGGGACGACGACGCTCCCCAGGCCCGTGCCATGTCTCTCTTTGCCACCACTAAGGCCAACAATGCGAAAATCAGGTGTGGGCGGCTCAGGTCTATATCATTGGTTATCCCCAGCAGTATGAATTTAGGTTCCAGAGGGAGTGTGGCCTCCAACACCTTACTCAACTCTCCAAGTACTTGTGCCCAGTAAGCGTGGATGATGGGACAGTCCCAGATGGTATGATAGAAGTCCCCCTTCGGGAGTCCACAGCGAAGGCAGTTTGGATCACTGGCCCGGCCTATGTGGTGCAGTCGGACCCAGTCAAAATACACCCTGTGCAATATCTTATATTGGATGAGTTGGAGGCGGTATTTAATTGCCACTTCTCTATGGTGCATTAGGGCGGCCTCCCAATCCACTGTGTCCATCGTGCCCAGGTTCTGTTCCCAATTTTCTCTCAGCTTTCCTAGTCTATCTGGCATGTTATTGGTCAGGGTCCTATATGTCAAAGATACTATTTTGTTGGGTATCTGTTCTTGTAGCAGGCGACACTCCAGTGGGGCATATTCTGGCAAGGGAGAGGAGAGCGAACTCTCTGCTTTCCATGCATGCCGCAATTGTGCGTATTTAAAAATTTGGGTGGGGTGTAACCCATACTCTGTTGCCAGAGTCCTAAACGGTTTAAGATCGCCACCACATCCCCCACATCCCCCAACGTAGAGATTCCAATGTCATCCCACCTTCCAAAGCCCCTGAGTTTGTGGAGCTCCCTCAACCAGGTCCAGTGCCATATCGGCGTCTGTTTTGTCGGCTTGCGTGTCCATCCCAGTATCTTTGTCGCCCTATCCCATACCTCTATGGTTATTTGCGTGGCCGGGAGTAGTCGTCTCCTACCTGGACCTCCATATAAATAGAATAGACATGAGCGGCATGCCATGGTGTTCCTTTCTAACCTGTAGGTGGGATGATCAGCCGAGGCATGGAGCCAGTCATTTACCGGCGCCAGATGTTCTGCCCAGTAGTATGCCTCAATATACGGCAGGGAAATCCCTCCATTATACTGGTTTCTCTGTAGCATACTCAGTGCTATCCGTGGTTGCTTCCCCAACAACAACAGGGAGCGCACTTCTGCATTTATCGCCCTAAACGTCTGTCTAGGGAGGGGGAAGTATTCATTTTGAAGGGCATATAAGAAGCGGGGAAAGGTGATCATTTTAAACATTGCCGCACGGCCAAATATCATGAGAGGGAGGGATTTCCATCGTACTGCATCAGCTGCGAAGTTTGTTAGAAGTCGCTGAATGTTTCTTTGGTAGGAGAGGTTTCTATCCACGGTTAAGTAGATCCCCAAGTACATGATCCCGTCTGCGTTACCTGGAGAGCTCCTGGGAGGGAGGGCCACGTCACCTCAGTTCGCGGGCTATACAGAATCGACTTATGCCAATTTATCGTATATACCGAGAAGGAGCCATATCTGCCCAGAAGCCTGAACAGTTCGGGGACCGTTGTAGCCGGCTGAGCGACATACAACAGGATATCGTCCGCATAGAGCGATATCTTTTCTTCCTCTGAGTCAGTCTGTGATATGTGGAACCCCCTTATGTCTTCTGTCTGTCTGACCTCACAAGCCATTATTTCGATGGTGAGGGCGAATAGTAGTGGGGACAGAGGGCAACCCTATTGGGTCGCCCTTCTAATGGGGAAGTCCTCAGATAACATCCCGTTGACTTTAACCCGGGCTCTGAGGTCCGCATACAGTAGACCCACCCATTGTCTAAATTTTGGACCAATGCCGAATTTGACCAACGTCGCATGCACAGCGTCAAACGCTTTTTCAGCGTATAGGGAGAGGAACATATGTGGGTCCTCCCGTCCCTGCACCGCCATAAGCCAATTATGGGTCCGCCGTAGACTCTGCCTGGTCGCTCTGTCAGGTAAGAAGCCTGTCTGGTCTTGATGCACCAGGCCTGAGATTACTTGGCGTAAGCGGAGGGCCAGTATCGTCGCCAATAGCTTAACCTCCACATGCAATCCTCGGGGGGCCTCCCCGGTTTGTAGATGGGGTTGATCATGGCCATCCTAAGCTCTAGCGGGAGGGTACCCTCCTGGGCCGCATCCTTAAAGAGCGCTAACAAGTGCACCGTCAGGAGGTTCGCCCCTTTTTTAAGAAATTTGGCCAGGAGTCCATTCGGACCTGGGGACTTCCCAGGCCGCAGTCTAGTTATTGCCTCCTTAATTTCTGTGACCGTTATGTCGACCTCAAGGGTCTCCCTATCCTCATCCGCTAAGATCGGGGATGAAAAAGTGGCCAGATAAGCCTGAACCTCCTCCAGGCCACCCAGTTCCCTGGCCTCATAGAAATCCCTGAAATAGGAGGCAAATGTCTGTACTATCTGGGCATCTCCCCTCTGCGGCCATCCCTGTCGGTCCACTATGCTTTCTATCCATTGGGCGTCCATTTCTTTACGGCTGAGCCACGCAAGGAGTTTACCAGATTTATCCCCAACATCATATAATCTATGGAGGGTCGCCTGCTCCTGCGTTTTAGCCTCTTCCGTTACCAGGGCTCTATATCTCTGCTGTGCGTCAGTCAAGCGGCGGAGAGCCTGAGGGTCACGCCCCGCCAGATAGCGTCGTTCTTGCTTTAGAATTTGGGTTTCCAAAGTGTTAAGCTCCTCCTGTGCCTTCCACTTCTCGCACGAGATTCGATTTAGGCCCCATCACGGAGCACTGTCTTGTAGGCTTCCCACACTATAAGACCTGATTGGACCGATCCCACATTCTCGGCAAAATACACCACCGTGTCAGCCCGAAAACCTCACAATATCTCGATGTTTTGCAGGTCCCAAACTGTCAACCTCCAGTTTCCACATTTCGCCCTAGGCCTCTCGCAGCAATCCCAAAGTCTTTGAGAAAGAATTATTAAAAAGTAAGAAGTAGAGTGAAGAGCAAAGTCAAGAAAAAAGCACCCCTGTCAGAGGGGGAGAACCACCAAGGGTCCAAGACTGCAGCCACCCCTGGGCTATCACCTACGTCGCCACAGGTGTCCTCCAATTCTCCGAAGGTGGCGGTCGACAGGGGAAAGAAAGGAGAATAAAGAGAGGAATAAAGAAGAAGAATAAGAAGAGGGGTGCGTATCCAGCTTGCATGCTCCGAAATGTCAATCTATTCCACAGCCAACCTCGCAGGTCCTTGTTCACGAGTGCGAGTCCGGCGGTTCACCCTGGGTGGCTGCAGCATCCGTCGAGGTTTCCTGTTCCAGCGCTAATATTTCAGCAGCCAGGGGGTGCAGAGAGGGGTCTGCAGCCTCCTCCTCCCCAGAGGAAGAGTCCCCGTTGCCATGGTCCGAGTCCGGGTGGGAGTGACCAAGAGGACAGAGGGTGCGCAGGCCCACCGAGAGTCGAGAGTCCAGGGAACAGCTACTGCGCCTTCTGTGTCTGCCAGTGTCTTTTGGGGGATACGGAGTCGTCTCCAGAAGGTGACCCCTACGGGATTGGCGGGTTCTGAGAGATCTTTGTGTGCCCGGCGGCCGCCCGACAGCTCCCCCAGAGGACACATCACCACGCGTCGGGGCTTCCGGCCTTCCCAGTGTGGGGCGTTCCTCCAACCAGTGCCAAGCCTCCTCCGGCGTCTGGAAGAAGTGGGACTTGCCCAAGAATATCACTTTCAGTTTTGCAGGGAAGAGTAGCATATAGTGTATTTTATGTTCACGCAATTTGGCCTTACGGAATCAAAAGTACGTCTTTGCCTCTGCACGTCCCTACTGTAGTCTGGAAAAACCATTTTGCGTGTGTTCTCATGCCGGATCTCCCCAAGCTTTCTGGCTTCCATGAGTATCATGTCTCTGTCCAGAAAGTTCAGAAAGCGTGCTATTACCGACCGCGGCTGCGCTCCTGCAGGGGGTCCAACCGTCAATGCTCTATGTGCCCTCTCTATGACAAAGCAGGTAGAAAGGTTGTCCACCGGGAAGGTGAGTAGGAGCCATGAATGTAGGAACTCAGGCATGTTCGTCCCTTCAATTCACCTCTCTAAAGCCCCCAAAGCGGAGGTTGTTGCGGCATGCTCTATTTTCGGCATCGTCCACCCGCCATAACAGGTCCTTGTGGGCGGATTGGAGTTCCGTCATTCCTCTCCACAGGTCTTCCAGTGAATCCTTCGCATCCTCCAACCGAGTCTCCGTCTACCAAGTTCCGAAGGTCCTGCTGCAGTAGCGAAACCTCCGCGCCCACTGCACCAATCTTCCCCTCTAACGCCGTTCCTAGCTGTAGATTTTGAACCCTAGCTCTGCCGGCACATAGGGAAACCTAGCAAACCTATACATTTCTGAAACCTAGACACTCAGGGGAATCCAGGATGGGGTGACTTGTCTGGCTCTCACCAGGTTCTGTTACCCAGAATCCCTTGCAAACCTCAAACGTTGTAAACAAAAAAAGGAAATCCTCACATTTCTGGAATCTGCGTGGATCCACAAAATTCTAACCACCCCGCATTCCCCAAAGGCTTCCGAAAAAAATTGTACCTCACTTGTGTGGGTAGGCCTAGTGCCCGCGACAGGAGATGGCCCAAAACGCAACGTGGACACACCACATTTTTACAGTAAAAACTGGCCCCTTTTTTGCAAAGTGCCTAGCTGTAGGTTTTGAACCCTAGCTCTGCCGGCACCAAGGGAAACCTAGCAAACCTATACATTCTCAAAACTAGACACCCAGGGGAATCCAGGATGTGGTGACTTGTCTGGCTCTCACCAGGTTCTGTTACCCAGAAACCCTTGCAAACCTCAACTTTGTAAAAAAAAACATTTTCCTCACATTTCTGTGATGGAAAGTTCTGGAATCTGTGTGGATTGACAAAATTCCACCCACCCAGCATTCTCCAAAGTCTCCAGATAAAAGTGGTACCTCACTCATGTGGGTGGGCCAAGTGCCCGCGGCAGTGAAGGGCCCAAAAAGTATTGTGGAGACATCACAATTACCCATCACAAAACAACCTGGTTTTGCAAGGGAGGTCACCTGGGATTTTGCCCCGAGCTCGGCGGTCATCTGGGAAACCTACCAAAGCCACACATTTCTGAAAACTAGACACCCGAGGGAGTACAGGGAGGTGTGACTTGCATGTACCCCCTAAAACGTTCCTACCCAAAATCCCCTGCAAATCTCATATTTTGCTGAAAAAATCTCATTTTTCTCAAATTTCTGTGTGGGAAAGTTGTAGGATCACCAGGCTGACACAAACTTCCTTCCAACCAGCGTTTCCCCAGGTCTCCCGATACAAAATTGTACCTCACTCGTGTGGGTGGGTCATGTACCGGCGACAGGCAAGGGCCCTAAACGTATTGTGGAGACTTCAAAATTACCAATCATAAAAAGACCTGCTTTTGCAGTGGGGGGAGGGAACCTGGGTTTTTGGCCCCAGGCTCAGCGGCCATCTAGGGAAATCTACCAGACCCCCATATTTCTGAAAACTAGACACCCTGGGGAGTCCAGTGAGGTATGGCTTGCGTGGATCCCCCAACGTGTCCCTACCCAGAATCCCATGCAAATCTCAAATTTAGCTGAAAAAAATCACTTTTTCCACACATTGTTGTGTGGGATCACCATGCCGGCACAAATGTCCTACCACCCAGCGTTCCCCTTGTTCTCGCGAGTAAAATGATACCTCACTTGTGTGGATGGGCCAAAGGCCTGTGACTGGTAAGGGCCAAAAACATAGGGATTTGCGGTATAGCACCCCGAATTCTAAGCGCTACATTTAAAAAAATATATATGTTTTAGCTGATTCTGCATTGCACAGCCACACAAGTGAGGTATCATTTTACTTGGGAGACCAAGGGGAGTGCTGGGTGGTTGGACATTTGCGCCGGCACAGTGATCCCACACAAAAAAAGAGTAGAAAAAGTGATTTTTTCAGCTAAATTTGAGGTTTGCGGGGGATTCTGGGCAGAAAAACATTGGGGGATCCATGCAAGCCATACCTCACTGGACTCCCAGGGTGTCTAGTATTCGGAAATGTATGGGTTTGGTGGGTTTCCCTAGATGGCCGCGAGCCCTGGGCCAAAAAAACAGGTGCCCCCCGCAAAACCAGGTAGTTTTATGATAGGTAATTTTGAAGTCACCACAGTACGATTTGGGCCATTTCATGTTGCAGCCACTATACCTACCCACACAAGTGAGGTACCATTTTTATTGGGAGACCTGTGGGAACACTAGGTGGTAGGAAATTTGTGGCAGCCTGGTGATCCCACAACTTTCCCACATAGAATAGTGAGGAAAATGTGATGTTTTCAGCTAAATTTGAGGTTTGCAGGGGATTCTGGGTAGGGAAATGTTGGGGGATACACACAAGCCATACATCACTGGACTCCCCAGGGTGTCTAGTGTTCAGAAATGTGGGGTTCGGTACGTTTCCCTAGATAGCTGAGCCCGGGCCCAAAAAAACAGGTGCTCCCTCTTGCAAAACCAGGTCCTTTTGTGATAGGTAATTTTGATATCGCCACAATACGTTTTGGGCCCTTGCCTGTCGTGGGTACTTGACCTACCCACACGAATGAGGTACCATTTTTGTCAGGAGACTTTGAAGAATACAGGGTGGTTGGAAGTTTGTGGACCAATGCAGATTCTAGAACTTTCCATCACAGAAATGTGAGGGAAATGTGTTGTTTTTTTTAACATAGTTTGAGGTTTGCAAGGGATTCTGGGTAACAGAACCTGGTGAGAGCAAGACAAGTCACCCCATCCTGGATTCCCCGGTGTGTCTAGTTTTCAGAAATGTGGAGGTTTGCTAGGTTTCCCTAGGTGCCGGCAGAGCTAGGGTTCAAAATCTACAGCTAGGCACTTTGCCAAGAAAGGGTCAGTTTGCGCTGTAAAAACGTGTTGTGTCCACATTGCATTTTGGGCCGTTTCCTGTCACGGGCACTAGGCCTATCCACTCAAGTGAGGCATCAGTTTTATCGGAAGACTTTGGGAAATGAGGGATGGGTGGAAGTTTGTGGACCCACGCAGATTCCAGACATTTTCATCACTGAAATGTGGGGAAAATGTGTTTTTTTGCAAAGTTTGAGGTTTGCAAGGGATTCTGGGTGACAGAATCTGGTGAGAGCCACACATGTCACCCGATCCTGGATTCCCCTGGGTGTCTAGTTTTCAAAAATGTATAGGTTTGCTAGGTTTCCCTGGGTGTCGGCAGAGCTAGGGTTCAAAATATACAGCTAGGCACTTTGCAAAAAAACGGTCAGTTTTCTCTGTAAAAATGTGGTATGTCCACGTTGCCTTTTGGGCCGTTTCCTGACGAGGTAGTAGATTTGTCCAAACAAGTGAGGTACCATTTTTATCGGGAGACTTTGGGGAATGCTGGGTGGGTGGAAGTTTGTGGATTTGCGCAGATTACAGAACTTTCCATCACAGAAATGTGAGGAAAATTTGTTTTTTTTAACAAAGTTTGAGGTTTGCAAGGGATTCTGGATAACAGAACCTAGCGAGAGCCACACAAGTCACCACTTCCTGGATTCCCCTGGGATTCTAGTTTTCAAAAATGCATAGGTTTGCTAGGTTTCCTTGGGTGCCAGCTGCACTAGGACTCAAAATCCACAGGTAGGCACATTCCAAAAAAAAGTCTGTGCCTAGTGGGCTTTCTGCCGCCCTGGGGAGGGAGGAATTGGGGGCTATTGCCCCGATATGCCCCCAAGGAGGACAGAAAGACTGACTATTTTTGGGAGGGGGTGGGGACATTGGGATGCCCATTCTGGGCAGCCCCCACCCCTACGTATAAAAGCCAGCATAATCACTGCGCCTAGTGGGCACTCTGCCCCCCGGGGGGCAAACCAGGGTTACTGCCCCAATTGCCCCCTGTGGGGGCAGAAGGACTGTTGCATCTTATTTGGGTGGTGGGGGCATTGGCATACCCATTCTGGGAAGCCCTCACCCATGAATTTTCAAAAGAATGTACCCCTGGTGCCTAGTGGGGCTTCTGCCCCCCCTTGGGGCAGATAGGGGGCTATTACCCCATCCGCCTCCTGGGGGGGCAGAAAGACTGTGGCAATTTTTTTGGGGTGGGGGCATTGGCATGCCCATTCTAGGCAGAAAAAAACATCCCTGGTGCGTAGTGGGCTTTCTTTCCCCCGGGGAGGCCAGATAAGGGGCTATTGCCCTCTCTGCCTCCCGGGGGGGCAGAAAGACTGTAGCATTTTTTTGGGGGGTGGGGGCATTACCATGCCCTGGGGGCGGATCAGGGGCTACTACCCCCATCTTCCTCCTGGGGGCACAGAAAGCCTGTGGCATTCGTTGCAGGGGTGGGGGCATTGGCATGCTGATTCTGGGCAGCCCCCACCCTGAACTTTGGAGAAAAAAAAATCCCTGGTGCCTAGTGGCCTTTCTGCCCCTGGGGGGCAGATAAGAGGTTATTGCCCCATCTGCCTCCCAGGGGGAGCAGGAAGAGTATCATTTTTTTGGGTGGAGGCATTGGCCTGACCATTCTGGGCAGCCCCCACTCCTACATATAAAAAATCCCTGGTGGCTAGTGGGCTTGTTGCCCCCCCCCACACTGGGGGCAGATCATGGGCTATTGCCCCCATGTGCCTCCTGGGGGGGCAGAAAGTATTTTGCCTTCTTTAGAGGGGTAGGATGGGGGCATTGGGATGCCCATTCTTGGCAGCCCCCACCCCTGGCCTATAAAAAATTAATCTCTAGCGTCTAGGGTGCTTTCTGCCCTCCCGGGAGGCAGATTGGGGCTGCTGCCCCCATCTGCCCCCCAGGAGGGGCAGAAAGACTCTCTGTGGCAAAAATGTATGGGGGGAAGCAAAGGCCCTTGCCCAAGGAGCCGCTCCCCCTCCCTGGTGCTAGTGAGTGGATTCCTGCTTTGGGATCGCCCTCCTGGGGCTATCCCCAAGCAGGGATCCACTAGGGACTGCTGTTTTGAAGATAGCTTAGAGGGTTTGGAATGTGCTGCACCGACAATCTACCCTTTCAAGGTTAGTAAATTAAATAGTGCAATAGCACAAAGGATCCAAAGCAGTCAGGCACTCATCAAGCATACACCGTTCTTCCTTGCACTTCGTCTCACACACACACACATTCTCTATAGATAATACCATTTTGGGTTGTAAACCTGCATGCATTTGAAGCATGCCTGTCTGCATGTTTTTTTTTTGTTTGTCCGGTCTGTACAGGATATAGTGCAATAGTGCTAAGGATCAAAAGCAGGCAGACACTCATCAGTCATACACTCTGTTCTTCCTTGCACTCCATCTCACAAACTAGACAATTAATACCATTTTGTGTTGTAAACTTCAACACCTACAGTCAGAACCTGTATCAAAACTGATACATTTTCCTATACCACTCCTGCAAGGGTTGAAAGTTTGCAACAAAAAAATGCAATTTGTGCTTGTCTATGCCTACATTAAGTTATTCCATATACTCACCCGATTGATGGGAATTAAGTAATTGGATATGGCTAAGGTCAAGGTGTGTGCTCAGTCACCTGAGATGTGTATTTTCTAATGGTAGATTTCTACTGAAGGTGTACTGTTTTCCAATTATTTTTAGAGAAAGAGAAACCTCCAAAGCTCAATTATCACTACCATGTATACTGGATACCTTAAATTTAGTGAACAGTTGATATTGCCACGTTAAAACACAAATACAGTTGTTCATCCTAGATGTCTGAAGCAGAATTTTTATTTGCTTGGGAGTCAAGTGGATTACAGCTACTTTTGAATGATTAATTTCTTGTGTTCATAAAAAACCATAGCATGGCGATGTATGATTGTTTTCATCACACGATTGATTTTTTATTCAGAACAGTGGAGATACAGTTTAAATGTTAACTTTGAAAAGAAATTCTTTAGCTACTGGAGGTTTCATTTAATTTGCCAAAGTGTTTATGATTTGCCATGAATTAACACAACAAAATCATTGTATAGAAATACTAACTGGTGCATTACCAGGTTTTTATGAGTACTGGGGTATCCCATATTATTCAACCTATAGGATTAAAGAGTATGTATATAAAGCAGTCATACAATAACATTGAAATGGTGTTGAAGGTAGTGAGATGGAACCAGCAGATATATATATATCTTACCAACAGTACAAAAATACGTGTTTTAAATTACATGTGCCCGGACTAGGCATGCTACATCTAGTAGCCACTGAGAATGGTTCCATTCTAATGAGCTCCTGGTCTGCTTTTGCTCCAGTTCTTTGATGCCCTCTGCTCCGTCCAGTCCTGTATCCCATGTTCAAAAGGATTTTTTTTCTCGTCTGTCTTTTTATCACTACTTTACAGCTTTCGATTTGTCTTGCTGGTCTCAAGCTGTGAATTGTTCAATTTTTTTTCCAACGCCACCACCCACAATAAGACTTGCAGGTTCTTCCTCGGAATTGTATATTGTCGATTTTAGGTGGCCTTCTGACAAGGGGTTACCATGCAGGATAACATTCCTGCTACTGTTCTTGTTGTTTCATAAAAATGTGTGAAGCATGCTACCTTATCTAGGCCACATATGCACAATGGAAAACTGCATTAATAAATGCTAGCTTTTACAATTCCAGGAATAGGTAGGTAACGGAAATGTTGACATACAGGGTACAAGTAAAAATATTTTGTTGTAACTTGACTAGTACAGAAGGGGGATTAATTAATGTTCATAACCCACACATTATGTACCTGGTTGAAACGAGTCTGCTGGTGGTCTAAGTTCTTTTGGCCAAATGATAGATGTTAGTCCATTACCATCTTGCAAGCAGGTTGGAAAAGTTAGAATTGAGGTGGCTGATCAGCATCCAATAAATGCATTGGCCTAAGGTACAGCAAGCAACATATGGATTTTATAGCTTATACCTATAGCAATTGAGGATTAAAGGGAATGGGGGGTCAAGCAGAAATCCATTGAAGAGAAACATTAAATTGGCAATCCTGTGTTTGAATCTGTAACAAGTTAGAGTGATGAGAGGTAGAGGTCTTGTAACTTGATTCGAGTGAAAAGTAGTCTCGGGGATATGGTAAATAATCAGCCTTCTGTACACTAACCAAGACAGAATCCAGTTTGGAGGCGGAAAGCAGGTTGATTATTTTGCTAAATACAGGCAATGTATTATATTCTTCTAAAAGTAGGCTGAATGACAGGATATTAGATATTGGCCGTTTAGGTTACTTGTGGGTTCCCACCTTGAATTTTAGAGGAGGGTGAGCAACTGAAGTCTAGAGCCAGAGGTAGGGGGTCATCTAGAACCCTCGAGACCAAAACAAGCCAGCTTTTTGTGTGAATATTGCCTGCAACCCACATTCAACACTCGTGATCTATAGCTTCTTAACTTGACTTGAAAGGGAAAAGAGCCATCTAGTGGTAGACTGCAGAAGCAGAAAAAACTAGCAATCCTGGGTTGCCGCTTGACTCAACTGTATGATTCGCACACTGATCTTTATTTTCCTTCCCGATTAAATGTGAATGCATCTCCAAAATATGTTCAGAATAAATATCGCACAAAAAGCGAGTTACTAATGTTCCATGTATAAGAATATAGCCCACACATAGGGAACAGATGACATCTTGCAATTTAGCTGACTAATAGGAGGAAGTTCGTGTTCATAAGCATTATATCACTTAATAGTTCACAGCAGTAATATAATCGCGTCGAGTTCAAATGCTTCAGAGTGTTAAATACTATTTCGAATTCTAGAGATCATATTGATACATGGTTTGCATAACCAATATTTTTAGGGCTAGTCATGGCCACTCTTGGCCCTCCATGTGAATTTGCCGGTGTTCTATCCATATCCGAACCCCATCTGGCTGTGTAACCCCTACGCGTTCTCTCGCTTTGCGCATGCGTGTTTCGGTGGAGGTTGGGTGGGCATGCGCATAATTCGCACCCCATCTGGCCGTGTACCCCCTACGGGTTGCACTCGCTTTGCGCATGCGAGTTTATTTGGAAAAGCGCGTCCATCATGCTGACATGAGGCATGACCAAACACAGCTCTGAAACCCACTGACATCATGCTCCACCAATGACCGTTCTCCAAAGTTATAAATAACCTCCCATCCTTCTAGAACTTCTTCTATTCAGCAGTCACACCCCTGCGGATAGTGCTAATATCTGTTTCAGGTATTCTTCGAGTTCAACGAGTGCACCTCTTCTTTTTCCTGTTCTTCCAAGGTGAGAAATTTGTATTGTTTTTCTAATTGACTGTACTGTAACTAACAGTACTGTACTGCTCCCCGTGGCTTATTGTGAAGTGCTGCGCCACGTGGCCGTTCCATGCGCAGGCCTCGCTGCTGAAGATGCCAGTTTTCTTACTGCAGTGCGATAGTTTGGTTCAAGCAATTAATTCCTCTACATGTGTAACCCATGCCCTCAGAGTTCCTCTCCTCAACACGCATTTATCGCTCTCTGAGGTGGTAACTAGCGCTGCTCCGGTTGTAATGTACTTAAGTCACCAGTCGGCACTGTTGTTTCTCGGCCCTAGGAGAAGAGTCAACGTGCCTGAATGTGTAGTTAAACGCTTTATTTTTAAATCCACCTTTTATTGCCCCAACCGGGCCTGGGCGGAGTAGGCCTACGTAGGCCCGGGCGCAGACACACTCACGATCCGCGGTGTGGCGCACTTCTGAAAGGAGGCGACACGCGTGAGGGCGCGCGTTTTTTGGCCCCTCCGGGTCTGCTGTGGATCAGTGGAGGAGAGAGTGTCCATAGCAGGGCAGTTGGTGAGGGGCAGGGACGCGAAGGCCTCCGCAGCAGATAGTTTTATGGCAGCCATTAACGCTCTTATCACAGCCTCGGCAAAAATTGTGAGATCAAAGCAGACGAGAGGGGTAAGGATGGTACCCGCCACTGTATCCCAATGACGTCGAGATGTTCACCCCATCTCACACCCCAAGCCCCCGCATTCTTCAGTTTCTATTCTGTACATTAGTAAGTAATGCACCGAGATAGCTGCTTGTTTTTCCGTTCTTTGCCTCCACGACCCCTGAGACCTGGCCCCCGCATTCTGCAGTTTCTCTAATATACACCCATGACAGCACGTGCACACCCAGACCACGGCCCTGGCCGCGTTTGGGGCAAATCACTTAATCTCCCCCTGGCCGATTGTGAAGTGCTGCGCCACGTGGCCGTCCCATGTGCAGGCCTCGCTGCTGATGATGCCTGTTTTCACAAAAATCGTGCATGTCTCTGATGCATTTTGTTTTTTGTGCTGATTTACTACAGTGCGATAGTTTGGTTGTACTGTGGTTTTATGTTTACTGTTTTGTTGTCCCGTCACCTTCCCTTGCATGTTATTTATTCTGTAATGTTCTGTAGTTTACTGAAAGTTCAAGCAATTAATTCCTCTACATGTTTAACCCATGCCCTCAGAGTTCCTCTCACGAACACGCATTTACCGCTCTCTGAGGTGGTAACTAGCGCTGCTCCGGTTGTAATGTACTTAAGTCACCATTGCGCGTCCTCGTGGCCACAGTTTCTGGGCATTTAAAGCATGTGAGTCGTCATGGCACTCTGTTGTTGCTGTAGTTGACAGCATTCGTCTTTCTTTTGTGTGCATCATTTACCACAGACATTGAAGTACGTTTTTAAATGTATCCCACCCTCCGTTTCTGGGCAAATCACTTAATCTCCCCCTGGCTGATTGTGAATTGCTGCGCCACGTGGCCATCCCATGCACAGGCCTCATTGCTGAAGAGGTCTGTTTTCACCAAGTTACAACTTGGCCTCTTCAGCAACGCGACCTGCGCATGGCGCTTCCTCATGGCCACAGTTTCTGGGCATTTATAGCAATCACTTAATCTCCCCGGGCCTGAATGTGAGGCGACATGGTACTCTGTTGTTGCTATAATTGACAGCATTCGTCTTTCTTTGTGTGCATCATTTACCACAGACATTGAAGTACGTTTTTAAATGTATCCCACCCTCCGTTTCTGGGCAAATCACTTAATCTCCCCCTGGCTGATTGTGAAGTGATGTGCCACGTGGCCATTCCATGCGCAGGCCTCGCTGCTGAAGAGGCCTGTTTTCATCAAGTTACAACTTGGCCTCTTCAGCAACGCGACCTGCGCATGGCGCTTCCTCATGGCCACAGTTTCTGGGCATTTACAGCAATCACTTAATCGCCCCAGGCCTGATTCTGAGGCGACATGGCACTCTGTTGTTGCTGTAATTGACAGCATTTGTCTTTCTTTTGTGTGCATCATTTACCACAGACATTGAAGTACGTTTTTAAATGTATCCCACCCTCCGTTTCTGGGCAAATCACTTAATCTCCCCCTGGCTGATTGTGAAGTGCTGCGCCACGTGGCCATCCCATGCGCAGGCCTCGCTGTTGAAGAGGCCTGTTTTCACCAAGTTACAACTTGGCCTCTTCAGCAACGTGGCCTGCGCACGGCGCTTCCTCGTGGCCACAGTTTCTGGGCATTTACAGCAATCACTTCATCTCCCCGGGCCTGATTCTGAGGCGACATGGCACTCTGTTGTTGCTGTAATTGACAGCATTCGTCTTTCTTTGTGTGCATCATTTACCACAGACATTGAGGTACGTTTTTAAATGTATCCCACCCTCCGTTTCTGGGCAAATCACTTAATCTCCCCCTGGCTGATTGTGAAGTGATGTGCCACGTGGCCATTCCATGCGCAGGCCTCATTGCTGAAGAGGTCTGTTTTCATCAAGTTACAACTTGGCCTCTTCAGCAACGCGACCTGCGCATGGTGCTTCCTCATGGCCACAGTTTCTGGGCATTTACAGCAATCACTTAATCGCCCCAGGCCTGATTCTGAGGCGACATGGCACTCTGTTGTTGCTGTAATTGACAGCATTTGTCTTTCTTTTGTGTGCATCATTTACCACAGACATTGAAGTACGTTTTTAAATGTATCCCACCCTCCGTTTCTGGGCAAATCACTTAATCTCCCCCTGGCTGATTGTGAAGTGCTGCGCCACGTGGCCATCCCATGCGCAGGCCTCGCTGTTGAAGAGGCCTGTTTTCACCAAGTTACAACTTGGCCTCTTCAGCAACGTGGCCTGCGCACGGCGCTTCCTCGTGGCCACAGTTTCTGGGCATTTACAGCAATCACTTCATCTCCCCGGGCCTGATTCTGAGGCGACATGGCACTCTGTTGTTGCTGTAATTGACAGCATTCGTCTTTCTTTGTGTGCATCATTTACCACAGACATTGAGGTACGTTTTTAAATGTATCCCACCCTCCGTTTCTGGGCAAATCACTTAATCTCCCCCTGGCTGATTGTGAAGTGCTGCGCCACATGGCCATCCCTTGCGCAGGCCCTCGCTGCTGAAGAGGCCTGTTTTCACCAAGTTACAACTTGGCCTCTTCAGCAACGCGACCTGCGCATGGCGCTTCCTTGTGGCCACAGTTTCTGGGCATTTACAGCAATCACTTAATCTCCCCGGGACTGATTCTGAGGCGACATGCCACTCTGTTGTTGCTGTAATTGACAGCATTCGTCTTTCTTTTGTGTGCATCATTTACCACAGACATTGAAGTACGTTTTTAAATGTATCCCACCCTTCGTTTCTGGGCAAATCACTTAATCTCCCCCTGGCTGATTGTGAAGTGCTGTGCCACGTGGCTATCCCATGCGCAGGCCTCCCTGCTGAAGAGGCCTGTTTTCACCAACTTACCACTTGGCCTCTTCAGCAATGAGGCCTTTTTTTGTTTATCTCGCCCTTTGTTTCTGTGTAAATCACGTAATCTCCCCCTGGCTGATTGTGAAGTGCTGTGCCACGTGTCAGCGCCATGAGCAGGCCTCGCTGCTGAAGAGGCCCGTTTTCACCAACGTACCAGTTGGCCTCTTTAGCAGTGCAGCCTGTGCTTGGTGTGCCGTTGTGGCTTCCAAATGCCCAGTGGTAGTGCATGTTCGGTAATGCACTTCTTGCCAACTCAAGGCAAGGTGAGTCTTCAGTATGACTTTGTGAATGTATTTGAATGTCAGTAACTCATATAATAATTTGTTAATGGACACTAATATGTTTTCAGCATGTCACTGAGCTTTTACCATAATTGTAACATTGGGATGCCAGTGCTTCATTAATGAATCTAATGTTTAACACTCTCATCCTGAGGTGTGTTTATGTTCAGTTATTTATGGCTTTGTAATACATTGTGTTGTTTGTTGAACTGAAATATAGTATAGTGGGTGTGCATGCACCCAATCTAACACAGTATGACATAATAGTCCCTGGCGTGCAGGAACCTGCTCTAGTGGGTCTGTTGCCTTGCTGTTAAATGCTCACATATGAGCCTTTACACAGTCACTTACCAGGACTGATACGCCGCCCACCAGGCCATAAGAATATTCTTAATCTGTCCTGTGTGTGGCATGGTAGTTTATTGGTCCTGGCCCAGTTGCATAGTTTTCAGTTTGTGACCGTCAAACTGGAAATCAGGCTCCCAATCTTTTTCAGTCATTCAAAGGTCATGGTTGAAACTGAAATCAAGAAATGTATGTCTAGTTAAGACCAATGTGAGCACGTAAAATTTGGTACTTACATCTATGATGATATTCTCTTAACTTTTTGTTACAGTTTTTCATTATATTAAATAGAAATGGATGCCACTAAGTACCAAGAGCTTCTGGATTATGTAAGCCGTAATGTGTATCCTGAAGGTTTCAGTAAAGTCCAGAAGCATGGATTGCGTAGACTGTCTAAAAAATTCACCATTGACGGTACTATAATTTTTTAACTATTGTTTTTTCATTGCAATGTGTTACGGTCGGTTGAAAAAAGGCATGTTCAGTTCATGTAATTCTTTTTGACATGCATAGATACTGAAACACTTTTTTGTTTTCACCTTTTTATTTTGTAAATAGATGTGAAGAACCGGAATAACCCACTTACTGGGTCTCGGCGGCGGGGGAACCGCCCAAGTCTTCCATACCCTCCATACGTAGTAAAAGGAGACACAGGAGCCTTCGTCTGCAGGAGGAACCCAGATTTATTCAAATAGCCCGGGCTATGGAACAGATTCCCAAGCTAGTCAGAGACAAAACCCAGGAGGCTGCGGCTTTACTCCGCAGCTTACAAGCCTTTAATACTTTTTCATTGCAGTCTTTTGGCTGTTAGTCCATTGTTTAATCAGGGCAGTGTTTGCAGTTGATAACCAGATCCAGACGATGTTTGTAGGTGGTGACCTGGTCAAGGCTTGGTACACAAATCATTGTTCACTCAGTGTGATCAAAGCTGGTCTTGCAGGTCATTGTTCACTCAGCTTGATCAAAGCCCGGTCTTTCAGGTCATTGTTTAATCACCCTGATCAAGGCCCAGCAGACAGACCATTGTCCAGATAACCTGATCACGGTGTCAAGGATGTTTACCAGGCTGGGAGCAGGAGATGGAAAACAAATCATTTACCCAGGGCTTGAGTGTCTCATGGCTTTCTGTTGAACTGCAAAGAACGGGGGGTTGGGTGTGCGACAGTTCCTGGGCAGAAATGCAGGCTGCAAGATGGTTTTTGTCATGTCAGTTAGAATTTTCCCAGGCATCAGCAGAAACGACCGGGTGGGTCGTGTGGAAGTGTTTTGACACGAGATGGCAATGAAAAAACAACGGAGTCTCGGTACAAATTAATCCGATCAGAAGAACACTTTTCCTCAGACCCTCCTTTTGCCATTCAGTGGCAAATACTTTAAGAAATGTCAATGTTCATAAGGCCATCTGTTTCTTGTTGGAGCATCATCATCATATTGGTGTTGTGAATGTTAGAGGGTGAAGGTTTGATGGTCTGGACACACATTGTACAGAGCACTGGCAAGCACTGAAAACACAAACAGCAGGAGACCAGGACAGCTACTCCCAAGGCAAGGAAGATGAGAACCCTCCACCCCCACTGGGAAAGGAGGCCCCAGATCCAGCCTGTGAGGGAACAGTTGTCTTCATCCAGATGAATTTCAGAAGAAAGGCGATGCAGACGTTGGATGGCATCGTATACTGTAGGTGCGTTGTCTAGAATGTACACACAGCAGCTGGAGTCGATCAATTTACACAAACCACCACGATCAGCAAGGATGACGTCAAGGACCATGCGGTTTTGGAGCGTTATAAGGCGGTCCGCCTGTAGCTCTGCAGTGATGTTGGAGAGGGCACCAGCTGTTACGGTGATGGTGGCCTCAAGGACCCTGGTCAGTCCTCGTATAGCCCGACTGTTCGCCAAGGCGCCCCAGAATGGAAGGAAACCTTTAAAGAAGTCCCCGGCTTCCTGGCTTGCTGTATCCTCGGCTGATATGACGCCCCTACGTGAGCGGCGCAGAGCGTCCTTCATCAACATGTGGTAACCTCCATGGGTAGAATATGTTGGTGGAAGGAGAAAGGCCAAATAGCAGGTACCAGACCAGTTACGGGGGAGCCAAGTGTAGGCGGCTGTGCCACAGATGAAATAGGTGTTGGGGGATGCCACCAGCTTTGGAGGAGATGTAGAGTTTAAAGTTTTAGTGATATCACAAGTACTAGTACCAACTTTCTTAGTTCCTAGGCCATGGATACAGACACGGCCCTGCACTTTTATGACATTCAGAGTGTTTCGTTCATCAGGCAGTATCCTTCTGGTGCGGAATCTAGAAAATGTTCGTTGAGTGGTTGAGTTGAATACTACCATCTCACCGAGTTCATCTGGTGGTAGTAGCAATGTTGATGAGGTGGTCGGGCAAAAAGGAGCATTGGCATTGTCAGATCTGTTCCTCCAGAAGTCATCCCGAAATGTCCCAAGGACAGAATTGGCAGTACCATTGACAGTGTAGGCCTCCTGCATCAACATCCACCATGCAAGACAAGACCCAGAGATGGAAAAGGGGTAGGGAAAGAATGGGACAGGGTGTATCATGGAATGCGGCATCAGTCCACAAACCCAGCAGTTGGAAGTGTTCATGATCAGCTGATGGTGATGCAACATTTGGATGAAGGTGTTATTGAATAATTCTTCACGGCGGGATAATTCGTGGGCTGGTAGCGTGTAATACTGGTGCTCTGCAGGAGTCGGTGTAGGAGTTGGTGAGGTAACAGAATGGTAGATTAGTAACAGCCAACCAAGGATAGACAGGATGAGGGAGACAAACAGCGTCACCACGGTGGCCATGAAGCATTTACTATGTCGGAGACAGACATATTGTTTCTGGATTCGAGTGTTTTGGATGGCAGCCATTGTGCTAAGCCAGGGACCTCTAGTGGCTGTCTGTGATTGGTGGTTGCTTCACTGGGTGCAGGTGCCAAGGGCCTTATGGCGTACCTTAGTCTGCCACACCAGCACTACTCTCAGCCGGGGAAGATCACAGCCCTACAGCCTATAGGCACTTGGCGAAGTCAAGGGCAAGCCTTCCCTCGGGGGCGCAAGTTATAGCGGTCGGAAGTAGAGACAGTATGGTCGGGAAACAATTGTTCTTGGTGTTGAGCAGAGTTAAGGGAGGGTTCCACCCTTCCTTTCAGTATGCTGTCACTCTCTGCTTCCGTAGATGTAGAATGGCATCGCTGAATGGGACAAACGTCGGGACTGTTTCTGTTTCTGAGTCTCCTTGTCCTTCCCTCACCCACTGATCATAGGGGAGGGGCAGAGGCACACGCCTGCAGTGAGACGAATGCACCCAATTCTTCCGACCTTCTACTTTCACGGCGGTGCGGGTGGCCAGCAACACCTGACGGGGCTGTGTCCAGCGGGGCTCAAGGCTCTTGGTCCGTTGAAAATTTCTCACTAAGACCCAATCACCAGGTTGGATGACGTGTCCTGGGCCCTCGCTTTTGTCAGGTATGGCCTCATGCACCTGGTGATAAAGAGTATGAAAGGTATTAGTTAGACTGTACAGATAATCAGTTAATACAGGGTATTCAACATCAGACAGTTTCTTAGGCCGTGGGACACCCCATACATTGGAAGGCCTCCCAAACACAATCTCATGGGGGGATAGCCCTATCCTGGTGTGGGCCGTTGTTCTGGTAGACAGTAGGGCCAAGGGAAGAGCATCAACCCAAGAGACACCCGTCTCGGCTACTATTTTGGCCATTTTAGTTTTTAGGATGCCATTGTACACCTCCACTAGACCTGCTGACTGGGGGTGGTTAGCTGCATGAAAGTTTTGTTTTATACTCAATGCTGTACAGAAATATTCCATAATCTGAGCCGTAAAGTGTGTCCCGTTGTCACTCCAGACCAAGCGGGGAAAACTGAATCATGGGATGTACTCTTTTAATAGCACTTTGGCGGTAGTGATAGCGGTGCAGTCTTTGACGGGGTAGGCCTCCACCCATCGGCTGAAGGTACAGACCACCACCAGGACATATTTCAAATTGTTACATCTGTCCATCTGGATGTAATCCATTTGGAGGACTTCAAAAGGGAAGGTAGGAGGAGAGAATCCTCCCTTAGGGGTAACTGTGCCTTTTCCTGGGTTATACATTAGGCAAATCATGCATGTTTTAACCAGCTTTTCAGCATATGCTGGTATCTTAGAGTTGTACCATGTAGGTTCCAACAGTTTACATATCCCTTTTGCACTAATGTGAGCAGGACCATGGGCCATCGTAACTACTGGTAGCACATGACTGTCAGGTAACATCCATTGTCTTTCCATAGTCGTACGGACCCAGCAACCATCAATTCCCTCCTTTGCTAATTGCTCCTTCCACACCCTTAGTTCCTCAGGAGTAGTATGGGACTGAATATCAATCACACTCTGTACTGTGTTTTCAACCATGCCTTCGTCTGTCACCCACCTAGCGGGACCTCCTACATACATTCCTTCCCTTTTTCTAAGAGCTGTTTGTCTGGCCGTCTGGTCAGCCAGGGCATTGCCTTTCCCAACATCATCTGTCACTTTCTTATGGGCTTTACATTTTATAATGGCTACCTTTCTGGGGAGTGTCAGGGAGTCTAACAATCAGTGAATTAGGGGGCCATGTTGAATCTTGGTTCCATGGGAAGTAAGGAAATTCCTTTCTTTCTATAACCTCCCGAAGTTGTGGGCCACCCCGAAGGAATATTGGCTGTCAGTATAAATATTCACCGTCATCCCTTTGCTTAACTCACAGGCTCTAGTGAGGGCCACTAATTCTGCTGCTTGAGCAGAGCACTGCGGAATCTGAGCTGTTTCTACTACTTGCCCTAATGTCGTGAGGGCGTAGGCGGCTGAGGTGTTACCATCTGGCCCTCTGAGACATGATCCGTCCACATACAGTGTACCTTCTGGTTCTGCTATCGGGGTATCCTGTAAGTCAACCCGTCATATCGTCTCCTCCTCTGTCCTTAATATGCAGTCATGTGGGTCTAAGTGGGCATCCTGAGTATCCAGTGGGAGTAATGTGGCGGGGTTTAGTACAGTGCATCTTTTGATGTTAATGTGGCTGGCAAAGAGTGTCAGTTCATATCCTGTGAGACGTGCGCTAGTGAGGTACTGTGTCTTGGTGTTATTAAGGAGGGTATCTACAGAATGGGGGAACATCAGAGTCAGGGGGAGTTCATTATGATCCCTGCACTCTGACGGACCATGAGGGCAGCCGCAGCGGTCGCCCGTAGGCATCCTGGGAGAGCCCTTGCAACAGGATCTAAGGTGGCTGAAAAATAGGCACATGGCCGATGGTGACCACCAAACATCTGGGTCAAGATAGCACATGCACAGCCTTCTGTCTCATGTACAAAAAGAAAAAATTGTTTGCTATAATCAGGAGTACCGAGGACTGGAGCAGTACACAGAGCCCTCTTTAAATCTTGGAAGGCCTGCGCATGCTCTCTAGTCCATGGAAAGGAACTGTCTGATATGTCTATAGTGGTGAGGGCAAGAAGAGGTTTGACCATGGCCGAAAAGTTGGAAATTCACTGTCTACAGTATGAGGTTAGGCCTATCAAGGCTCACACCTGCTTTTGTGTTCGTGGGGCCGTCATAGCATTGATAATGGCTATACGATCAGCGGTGAGCTGCCTTCCCTCCTAAGAGAGGAGATGACCTAAATAGGTCACCTTCTCTTGACAAAACTGAAGCTTTTTCAAAGAGACTTAGTGATTATGGAGGGCAAGGTGGCGTAACAAACAGAGAGTAGCTTCTTTACATGCTGGGGCAGAATTTGCAGCAATGAGGAGGTCATCTACATATTGTAATAGTGTGGAATTATCAGGGAGTTCCAAGGAATCTAGTTGACTTTTTAGGGCTTGACTATAGATACTGGGGCTCTCGGTAAAACCTTGAGGGGTGCGGCAGAATCTAAAGCTCCGCCCACCAATGGAGAAACCAAAAAAATGTCTGCTGTCAGGATGTATAGGAATGCTGAAAAAAGCATTCTTCAGGTCTATGACAGAAAAGTGCGTGGAGTCAGAAGGGACCATCGTTAAGAGGGCTGTAATATCGGGGACAACAGGATATCGGGAGATTGTTATTTTGTTAAGGGCTCTTAGGTCAATTACGAATCTGTATATTTTAGTGGAGAGAGCATCTCCATTGGTCTTTTTAAGAGCAGGAATAATGGGACTGTTACAGATATTGCCACGTGTTTCCTCCACTACGCCCTTGTCCATCAATTCAGATATTATTGTCAAAAGGGCCATTTCTCCTTCCGCGGGTAGTCGATACTGCCGGAGGCGGGGGAGAAGTGCACCTGGCTGGATGCTTACCACATGAGGGGATATGTTGAGACACCCTACATCAGTGTCTGACGATGCCAAGAGGGAGGAAGGTAAGAACTGCAACTCTGGCGGGAGGGGACCGGACAGGTACATATAGGAAGCTGCGGTGGGAGAAATTGTTAGGGATACACCTTGGGGACTACATGATATGGTCGCATACAGAGCTGTCAGTAAATCCATGCCTAACAAGTTTTCACTGCAACCTGTAGTAAGGACCAAGGGAGCGTCAACATGTGCAGGGCCAATATCGGGAGGGAGGGGTTCAGAGACAGGGCTGGTCACAGGTGTTCCTGCAAAACCCACGGAGACACTCTTATTGCCAGAAAGGGGTGCCTCCGGGACTGACAGACGTGCAATAGAAGACCTGGTGGCCCCAGTATCCAAAAGAAAATTCTGATTGTTCCCCACAACGGACATTTGAACATACGGGCCCCTTTGATCCACTGGAATTTTCACTCTGGTAATACCCCTTTCCTGGCTGTCCTATGCTTGGTAGGACCCTGTCTCATCAACTTCGTCATAATCATCATTGTAATAAGTGCGTGTGGCTTCGTACCCATCAAACCTATTGGCCGGGTGCTGCCAGACGGGAGCATCATCCCTGGGCCTGCGTTCTTTATCCTGTGGATGGGGCGGGCCATGCTCCCTAGTCGGCCTCCCCTCCCTGGGAGCGCGAGGCCGAGTCTTCCCTGTTCGGATGTTTTCAGCTAACACGGGACACTCCTCTATCCAATGGCCGTACCCCTTACAATAAGCACACTGATCTGTTTGGAGGGCTCCCTTACATTGAGGGCTGGAGGGGGTAGACTGGCGAGCCCTCGGAGGGAGTTGGGGTTGGGGTCTGAAATTCCCACGGGCATCGGGACCTCGGGGGAGTAAGCCTGCTGCAGAAGTGCCTTAGTCTTAAGATCCCTAACCTTCTTACTTTCCTTGTCTCTATCTTCGTTCTCCCTATTCTCGTGATATTGTGCCATAGCCAAGATACCAGTCATAGTTTGGGCAGACCACGTACTTTCAACCTTCTTAAACCTGGCGGAGATCTCAGGAAGCAAGTTGCTGACAAACTTATCGACAAACACTGGGCCAGAACCTGGGGTCCGGGGATCCAAACCACTATGTCCCTTGTATTCTGTCTCGAAACGGGTAAAGAAGTCAGCCACATTCTCATCTTTTCGCTGCCTACAGGCGTTTCTTTTATCCCAGTTAATGACAGTTTCCGACAAAAGTGTTTTCATAAACGTCATTATTTTACCGGGCAAAGTCAGGATGGCAGCTTCTGGTTTAGTCCCTCCTACCCTTGCTTCTTCCATAGCCCCTAGGTCAGCCCATTTACCTCCCAATGCCACTTCATGGTCAGTATGTCGAATCTTGTCCCAAATTTCAGTGGGGACAACCGTACCAAAAAGTAAATCTATATCCTCAAGAATGAGAGTACCTGCAGATATAATCTGACCTAATTCTCTGTAAAAGGCAGCCAGATTCTTCCGGGGATCTGGTAATTGTCCTTTTAACTGTATTACTTCTGACCTTTTCCAAGGAACATGAACCCAAAGCCTGCGCCAGTGTGCCTCAACAGCCCCTCTGCCATTATTTTTGGCATCGGTAAGTGCGTTAACAAAGACAGGGGCCGCCTCTCTCATTGGCATAGCTGTTTCTAGAGGGGTGTTGGGAAAAGCGGTCATATCACGGTAAGCCATTAAAGTAGACATAGCGCCAAACATCCCCTCTCCCTGAACATCGCCTCTTTTTATTTGTGACCTAAGGTCCATGAATCCGGTGGGTACCTGCATAAGCGCATTCTCAAATCTTTGCATGACCAGGGTACACAAGTATTCAGCCCAGGTGGTCTGTTCCATAATCGTCCACTGGGAAAAGGTGGACCATATTTCTTTAAAGGTATAAATATTCCCGTTATTTATCCAACATTCACACTGTTGCTTCTGCAGGTCATTTTCTCAAAGGGATGAAAAGTTGACTGCAGAGCGCAAGGAGGCCAGTCGGGGGAAATTCAACAATTTATATAGATCCTGCCTAACTGTAGACCACGGGGAAGTAGGGAAAGGGTGGGTAGGGGTAAAGCCACAGGGGTTGGGCGGATGGGGACTTCTTGTCATTCCCGCAGCGAGGACAGGGTTAGCGTGCGTGGTCGGTGTCATAGGAAAAATAGGGAGGGTCGGTGTGACAGGGAGAACAGTAGGAGGGGCAGTGGAGGCAGGAGTGGGCTGTGGCGGGGGGACATGCGGGGTGTGAGGCGTCAGGGCAGGGTACATTGGGGCATATGCAGGCGGGCTTTCTAGCATGGTATCAAGTAAGGAATCACCTTCTTCTCCCACTTCCATATGGCCCTTTCCTTTCTGCTCACGAGCTGGATAAAATTTTTGTACCCGGGCCCCATGCTCCCTATCGGCTATTTCTACCGATTTTGTCATTTGATTTTGTAAATTTTCTCTGGCGTGGTCGGCCATTGACATACGTTCCTGTTTTCTTTCTTGAGCCTTCTGCTTTCTACTTCTCTGCTCTATCTCTTTCCTCCAAAATCGGACAGATTCAAACATAGACAGGCGCGTTTTTCTTTTCATTAATTCTTCCTCTAAGTTGGCGAGAACTTGGGAATTAAAGGAGCCATAAAGTGGCCACTGTAATTCCGCGTTTCTTTGTTTCGTATATTTTACCCAGAATGAGGAAGACATTATGGCAGAAGGACCATGTTTAACATACATTGTATGGCCAGGGGTCCCTTCCGGAGGAAGCGGACAAGCCGCCTCCAGCTGGGAGTCCTGCGTACACATACAACAACATAATTTCTTGAACTTACTACTGACTGGCATGTTTGTAAACAGATAACAGACACCAGCAGGTTTTAAAAAACTCACCTCGCTTGCTTGGCTTTTGCAAAAGTCAATAACAGCAGAATCATACAGAACAGACACCAGCGGGTTTTTAAAAATTCACTTCGCTTGCTTGGCTTTTGCAAAAGTCAATAACAGCTTGGCTTTTGCAAAAGTCAATAACAGAATCATACAGACTTGGTGGGTGATCCGTCCACCCTTACCTTACAGGGGTAGTTCTCTTCTGCAGACGTAGGGCTGTGTCCTGCTCCAGAAATTATTTGCTAGGGGACTCCAGCGAGAACACGGTCATGTGGCCCAGACCGGGTGGGGAAGAACAGCGGGGCGAGTCGTTCGGCTTTACCAGATTGCAAGAATCCCTCAGGTAGGGTGCCTCCGTCGGAGTCTCTCCGCGCACCTCCTCACATCCACCGGGCCTGACCTTCGTGCTCGTGGAGTCCCTGTTCGGGCCCATTTGAAGAACCGGAATAACCCACTTACTGGGTCTCGGCGACGGGGCAAACGCCCAAGTCTTCCATACCCTCCATACGTAGTAAAAGGAGACACAGGAGCCTTCGTCTGCAGGAGGAACCCAGATTTATTCAAATAGCCCGGGCTATGGAACAGAGTCCCAAGCTAGTCAGAGACAAAACCCAGGAGGCTGCTGCTTTACTCCGCAGCTTACAAGCCTTTTATACTTTTTCATTGCAGTCTTTTGGCTGTTAGTCCATTGTTCAATCAGGGCAGTGTTTGCAGTTGATAACCAGATCCAGACGATGTTTGTAGGTGGTGACCTGGTCAAGGCCTGGTACACAAATCATTGTTCACTCAGTGTGATCAAAGCTGGTCTTGCAGGTCATTTTTCACTGATTGTTCAAAGCCCGGTCTTTCAGGTCATTGTTTAATCACCCTGATAAAAGCTCGGTCTTTCAGGTCATTGTTTAATCACCCTGATCAAGGCCCAGCAGACAGACCATTGTCCAGATAACCTGATCACTGCGTCAAGGATGTTTACCAGGCTGGGAGCAGGAGATGGAAAACAAATCTTTTACCCAGGGCTTGAGTGTCTCATGGCTTTCTGTTGAACTGCAAAGAACGGGAGGTTGGGTGTGCGACAGTTCCTGGGCAGAAATGCAGGCTGCAAGATGGTTATTGTCATGTCAGTTAGAATTTTCCCAGGCATCAGCAGAAACGACCAGGTGGGTCGTGTGGAAGTGTTTTGACACGAGATGGCAATGAAAAAACAATGGAGTCTCGGTACAAATTATGCCGATCAGAAGAACACTTTTCCTCAGATGGGAGCTTGTTCTACACTGGTAAAGAAAAGAACACAAAAGTAGTCACTGGTGCTGAAGCTGCCAAAAAACATTTTTGTGAATTTCATGCGTCTCCTATTGGTGGGCATTCCGGTATCAACAAAACGAAAAAAAGCATTTCCTCCTGATTTTATTGCCCAAGTATGACAATTGAAATTGAACGATGGGCGAGTTAGAATTTTTCTTGCTGCTCTAAATAATTTTTTTAATAAAATATAATTCTCCATTGTGATAGTCTTATAAGCCATTTTGTTTAACCCATATATTTTTCATTTAAATATCTCACATTTTAAATGTCATAATATTCTTTTGATCATGGGTCTGTTGTCCCATCCTTTGATCTTATTAATGTTGAATAATGTATACGTTTATAAAGAATTTAGGTTTAGAGAGATTCTTTAATGTATAGAGAGTTTCTTTAATGTATCAATTGTGCCATTGTGTGGATAAACATAAAGACTGTTTTTAACAATATGTTACTTCAGAGGGTATGCTTTTTATATGTACTCCGTCTGCACTTGAGATACAAAGTGAAAACGTTATGAATTTGGTTTTTTGGAGACATGTCTTTAAATTTTCCTTGAGAGATCTTTATTTATTTATTTTTAGATCAAAGAGTGTGATGTTTGCCAAAAGGAACAGTGAAAAAGACATGAGAGGTGAGATGCACTCCTCTGTACTCCTGTATTAATTTGTAATCCTGATGTACTCAGCAATTTCAAAATAATAGGCGTGCACGCTTGTTATGCGCTCCGTCCACGTGCGCTGCAACATATATGAAACACAAAGGCACCACTTTACGATCCCCGTCAAGCTGCACAGCCAATCGGCAACGAATCCAATGAATTAAATTCATGCTTATTAATCCTCAATTTTGTCCACAATTATTCATCCTTTGTTTTCTTCTTTTCATTCAATTCATTTTACTCATTTCCATGTACGCTCATTCACTGTTCATATAACCACAGGAGAAAAGTTGTTTCCATATGCCGCATTTTATTTTAAATCACCCAATGCATTTCGGGAAAAAAATCCCTTCTTCAGGGGTTTCTAGAATACAAACGTAATCATCGTCAGTTCAATCAGGGTTCTTATAATGTTATCAGCAAGTTGAACACGTATATATTTTAAACTATACATTTATTTTCATGTTATTCCCTGAGAACCATTTAATTCAACAGTCAAACTATAAACGCTGATCCATGTAACCTATCAACTGGCCTCACACCTAAAATATCTAAAAAAGCTCTATGAATACAGTGCTCCAGTATTACTATCCTACTGTTCACCCCTGAGGCCTGTCCTTAATTGTGGTTAGAGAAAATTTACTTTGAAGCGCGCTCACCGTGACATGTGCTAGTAAAACCTTCAAAGCCAAAGCTTTGCTGAACGTCCTCTCATTTTCAGCTTAATTCATTCCTGTAGCTCAGGGAATCCTGCGCTCTGCTTCAACACGCCTTGCTCACCAAAACGATATTCTGCTGCTACAATTTCACGCTCACTTTAATCCCCAGCTGCCCTCAACTGAACTGTCACGTGTAATAGAGCGCGCGCTAAACTGTGCACTGGATTGCAAAATAACTGTGATTGTTTATGCAATGTTAAACTCCAATGCCCATAATGCCCCCAATAAAGTTACATGAATGCTGCAACTAGCGATCACACCCATAAAACTACATCCTACTGATGCTTTAAACACAACGATGTACAAGACATTTTCTCAAAACGACAAAATTAAACCATCCATCAACATTACTTTTGTGTTGTACATTTAATTTAAATTGGTGCGGGTTGCTATCATTTCCTTATGGTTTAACTGTCATGTTGACGACCAATGTGCATGTAGGGAAACCTCACTCCTGCGTTGTCGATGTTGCTGACAGAAAAATAATGTTCCAATCCTTTAAACACTAACTGCTTGTCGTCTCTTCCGTGGGTGCTACCTCACCAAATTGGACGGAAAATTCATTCAGTGAAAAAGACATGAGAGGTGAGATGCACTCCTCTGTACTCCTGTTTTAATTTGTAATCCTGATGTACTCAGCAATTTCAAAATAATAGGCGTGCACGCTTGTTATGCGCTCCGTCCACGTGCGCTGCAACAAAAGGAACAGCCAGCCCTCCAGATTTGCTCAGAATAAAACTAATCAAAGTATGTTCTAAATTTGTTACGTTTTGCTTTATTAACTTTCAGCTCATTAGGTATGATTCTAATTAATTAATTAAACGTGTGACACTTGCATAAAATGATCCATTCTTATTGCAAAATTATTTTTTGGGTTTTTTTAAACATTTTTATTGTGTATATTAACAGGTGGAAGAAGTTTGGGAACTTGTAGGAGTGGATTTGATGGGACCTTTACCTACCACTCCTACAGGATACAAATATATTCTGACTGCAACAGACTATTTTTCTAAATGGGTTGAGGCATTTCCTCTAAAATCAAAGACTGCAGCCGAGGTTGCTTCAAGACTGTTGCAAATGTACTTATGCCACGGAAGTCCGAAAAGGGTTCTATCTGATCAAGGCCGTGAGTTTGTGAATGAAGTGAGTGACCAATCTTGGGCTAACATTTTGATAATGCAATGATGATATTTTCTATTTTGCTTGCCAAATATATTTATACATATATAGTATCTTTTTTTAATCAGTCACATGTGAAAGGTATATTTTGCCAAAATTTCAGAATATAATATATAGATATTTTTTTTTCAGGTTATCTCAGAGTTATCAAAGCTCTTAGAAATAGAACGTTCTGTAAGTGCAGCATATCATCCACAGACAAATGGTTTAGATGAGCGTACTAATGCTAGCATTAAAAGGTAATGCCAATTCTTCTTATTTTTAAGTTTTTAAGTACTTGAGGGGTTGCTCTCATGGCGGTCTTATCGCATCTGACAGCTTGTCTGATGTAGTCTGATGGTCATCTGTTGCTGCAGTCCAAGTGAAGCATTACAATGCATGTAGTTTGAGGCAGCTGGAAGAGGGACAGTTCCACACCCAGTTGGACTTTTGCAGGGTGCATAATTCCTACAATAGGGCAGAGCCAGCTCAGGCAGCTCTGCAGGGATTTCAATGGTTAATTTGAATGAGGGCAGTGGGTCCGCTGAATGTTTGCCGGGCGGTCACACTTACGTTACGTGGCCGGTCAAATGACAATGTGTCCGGCATCGTAATCATGTCTTTGCTGTTCAATAATATATTAATTGCAACTTGAAACATTTAGGTTTAAATTGAATAAATGTACTGTAAATTATTTGAATTGTAAGGGAAAGAAACTTGATCAATATACTGCCAGTAACAATCATGCCACATGTTAATCTTTTGAAATTTTACAGCACGTACATAAATGAGCATCAGAACGACTGGGATTTATATTTTGACCATGCATTGTTTGCTTTACGATCGAAGCCACATACCACAACAAAAGATTCCCCTTTCCAACTTATGTACAGCCGAGAAGCAAGATTTCCAAGTGAGGTTGCCGATGATCTGGTATGAAATTGAGATTTTGTTTCGAATTTAAAGAATTGTTAAAATGTTGATTTTTGTTTTCAGTCCTTACTCCAATGTATGTTTTAATCTGCAAATGTATGTTATGTAATTATACATACATTTACTTGGTGGATACTTTTTAACTTTTTACAAACATTAAATCTAATTTCGCTGTGCTAATTTTAATGTTTTTTTGCATAACATTTATTTAGAAAAATGATGGTTATTTTAATTTTTATAGAATATATATTTTTATGTGATAAAAATTAGTGATTGAGTTTTATGTTTCCTTTAATAGCTTGAGTTTGTACTACCAACTGAAAGCGAATATGCAGGGATTATCGCAGAAAAGAAAATTAGAAAAGCAGAGTTGCAGAAGCAGACAAAACAGAATATTGAGGTTGCCCAGGAAAAGCAGAAAGAAAAATTTAATAAGAGAGTTTCAAAGAAATATAAGCCGTGCACCTTCAGAGAAGGAGAGTTAATGCTTCTGAAAAATTGCAGGCGAACAACGAGAAAAGGAGGCATTTTGGAGCATAACTTTACTGGACCATACAGTATTGCCGAAATACAAGGAAAGCGTGTAAAATTACTCAATGCTAGCAACCTCCTTTTACGTAGAATAATCTCGACATGTTGAGGCCTTATAAGTCGAGCGTGAAAGGTAATCTATTGAAGGGTACCTTTTTTTAAGTAATGGGACAAAATTTGGATGTGTATTGGAATAATGTTCCATCAGCCTGTGTAAATGTCTCCTTAATAGGTGAAAAGGTACTAGGTTGAGCAAGAGAACGTGACTTTGAGTTTATCCACAAGATATGTTTTGGAAAGTACAGTATTTTACGAAAGGGATTTATGAATACCTATTTTTGTTTGAGTAAGGTTTGTGGTAGGATGTTTGAGTAGTCTGGTTTTTTTCAAAATGATTTTTTTGTAAACCTTCAAAAATTATTTTGCAGGAAGCATGACCAATCATGAATCTCCAGCATCTCTTCCACTTGAAACACTTTCAGAGGAGAATAATGATTTTGCTGAAAAGCAAGCTTGTGTGCTTTTGGGAGGTGAGGTTGCTATAAAGGCAAAACAGCTAATATACTGAAAGAGCAAAATAACCACTTAACAATCATTTTTTGGAATGTGGCTGGTCTTCAGAAATTGTTAAAAAATGATTCCGTCCTAGACTACCTTCAAAGCAGTGATATAATTTGTCTCCAGGAGACATGTGCAACATCCACTACAGCTCTTCCCGGGTATTTTGAAAATCATGTCCCGGCTTTAAGACGTAATATTTTTGGGCGGCCAATGGGCGGTCTCTCTGTTTACATCAAGCATTCTCGAAGGCTGGATGTAATTTCACTTGCACCTCCATCACCTGGAATTCAAGTGTTACTCCTCAATGGAGTAAAAAATCATTATAATCCACTCAGATTGCTACTATTTAACTGTTATGTTAATCCAGCCTTACATCAGAGAAACCATGCTCTCGATGATCAGGCAGCCATTATTGGAGACTTTTTCATCAAATATCCTCATCACAATCCACTTATAGTCGGGGACTTCAACAACAGATCTCTCGACAAAACAGGAAACAGAAACAAACATCCAAAAGAGGCTGCGACACTTCAAGCCTTATTTGATGCCTGCTCTATATCATCTGCTCACAATCTCAAGAAAGCAAGGGACCAAACATGGGCCCCGCTTCCAACATACAGGAATATTTCCACAATTGATTACCTATTCATTGGCAGCACATTAGCTTCGCACCTGAATGATTTTGACATTGACAACCGAGCAGAGAGTGACCACAGGCCCCTTAGAGCATCCTTTTTCCTTTCCACTCCTGTATCTTGCAAATTTAGGTCTGTAGGCGTATCTACGGGCGAGGAACGAGATAAAATCCCTCGCAGGATAAAGTGGAACACCAATCTCGGGACAAAACTGTCTGCATGGTTTACTAAAAATGAACAATTAAACATTGCTCTCGGCTCGCAAGCCCTCTTGGATTATTGGCCTACTCTCCTGATAGACCTGCATCAGGCACTGGGGGGAACATTGGATACTCAAAAAAACCAGGCGGCAAACGTTCTAAACCAGCTCCCAAATAAGCAAATGTCGGAAAGCAAACGGAGGCGTCAAAATCCCCCAAATGCAGGACAAAAAGGGGAAAAAGCACTGCGATGCGCCATAAATGGATCACTTCGAGCTGCCCAAGCGAAACGCGCATGGGAGCAACGCACTAAACGAATAGAGGAATTCTGGCTCAAAATCTTTTCTCTTCTTAAAGAAAAAAATCCAGCCCCATTTTGGAGATACATCAACCAAGTCAGTAATAGTGGCCAGTCCAAGGATAATGGAGTACCTGAGAACGTTTGGGTGAACCACATTATTCAGCTCTACGGCAGCGGGAAAGGGGATTTGTCAGTTCTCTCCCCTCCTCAAGGACCAAATAATGTAAACACCCAGGGCTTAGGCATCTCGGCAGCCGAAGTAACAAAGATCATTGGTCATATGAGGAATGATGGTGCGCCAGGGCCAAATGGAATACCCGCCACAGTTTTAAAATCAAATCGTCCATTCTGGGCAGACATCCTTACACTTCTTTTTAAACAAGCTTTTCTCACAGCTACAATTCCATCCTCCTGGCAGGGCTCAATATTACATCCACTTCATAAAAAAGGTAACCGCTCAAATCTGGCAAATTATAGGCTAATAGCTCTATTGGATATCGAAGCTAATGCCTATGCCCGGGTCCTGCTGGCTGAACTTGAGAACTGGGTCACAGAAAATAGCATTCTTCCTCATACTCAGTCCGGCTTCAGATCAGGCTGCTCCACGACGGATAATATAATAGCGCTGTCCTATCTTTCGTGGAGAGCCACTCTGGTCAATCATCTACCATTATTTTGCTGCTTTGTGGACTTCAGCGCAGCTTTCGACAGAGTCAACCGAGGGACTCTATGGAACAAATTAAACTTCTGGGGGATACAATCTGCACTTCTCACTGGCCTGATATCTCTGCATCAGAAAACCTGGGTGAGGATTAAAACAAGCGCCACAACAGTATCTGCAAAAATCGTAACTAAAAATGGTTTAAAGCAAGGCTGTGTATTAGCCCCACTACTATTTAATCTCTACACTGCTGATCTGCCAAAAGAACTGGCAAGCGCAACCTTGGTCGCCCCAAAATTGGGTGGCACACGACTACAGATTATGCAATACGCTGATGATATTATTATCATGGACCACACAAAAATAGGTCTACAAAGAGCGCTCACTGCCCTTAACATATATAACATAAAAAATTATCTTCTGATGAACGAACCAAAAACCAAAGTCATGATCTTTGGGAAATACAAAAAAAAGAAAAATCTGTCTTGGCGAGCAGGCGGTCTACATATTGCAACCTGTACCAGTTACAATTACCTAGGAGTCTGGTTCAATGAAAAGGCTAATCAAGTATCCCATCATAAACATCTGAGGCTCAAGGAAGCAGGCGTTATATACAGTCTGAGGCGCTTGAATCGGCACTTGCACAGCCCTACAGCCGAGCCAATTTTAAGGGTTCTACGCGCCAACCTGCTCTCGGCAGTGTCCTATGGCCACCTGGCTTTCCCTGGCAAAATGGATATATTTCTAGCAAAATATCAAATAAAGGCTTACAAGAAAATATTTTCGGGTCGCCCAGCATGCTAGGAGGACGAGACTGAGACTCGAGCTGGGCCTGGAAAGCGCAGATCTTCACTGCCTGGGAGATTTAATTAAATTCTACATCCATATTCTACGTGCACCTGCTCAATCCATGAAAGAACAACTGCAATCAGTATTCACGGATGAACTTTCTCCTTGGTACAGACAGCTGCACGTGGCCATCTCCACATTAAAGATTGAAATTACCAACTTTACTAATCCAATCATTTCCCTGCCAGTGTGGAAAAAAGCGATAAAAAACCAAGTCACCTTAGTGTCATTTGATAGAGATGTTGCTCGGCTTCCAAAACAATCGCTCCTTGCAGCTTTGAATGACTCGTATATCAAGGGGAAACCTCAACCATATTTTAGTTGCTCTCTACAATCACTGACTCGTAATAAAATTATTTATATGAGGCTGCTAGCACTCCCAATTCATGACTTCAACCCGCTGTGGGCTCGGAAGAATGGCCAGCTATCATGTAGGCTCTGCAACTATTCATATGAGTCCTGGTTTCATCTGTTATGTTGTTGCCCTCACCTTGCCAATGACCGCCGATGCCTACTGGCCCCAGTTTACCGGGAAAAGTCACTGAGACATTGCAGGGAAGCATCGGATTTATGCTTCAGTAATAACTCAGCCCAAGTCTTAGCAAGAGCTGCGAAGTTTGTTAATATTATCCTAATTGCATTGCATAATGCTCAGCATTAAGAAACTGTCAAACTCTATCCTAATTTGCACATATGAACGTCGATAAAAGTCAAACTCTTTATGATAAGCACTGTGACACTTAATCTAGATACAGCTGATTTATAAATGTATACAACATTTTCTTTTTCTTCTGCTTTTATTAACTCTTATATTTTAAACCTTGAATTTCATTAATACGTTTGTATGTTATGGTTTTAATTAACTGTAATAAACTTGATGATGAGGTGAGGTTGCTAATCATTTTAGTATTATATAATTTTTTTTCAAAATGTGTAAGAAATATTGACACTGAAAATGTAAGGGTGTTCTCACAAGCAGCTTGGTTTTAGTATCTCTATTAGTATCTCTAATTTTGTAATTATATATCTTATTAGTTTTTGAGCAGCTGGCTTGCTATATGGTGCGCACTTCTATAAGTCTATTGCCTTCCGCTAATCCAGTTAACCCATATGGTGATTTCATTGGTTTTAGACAATATTAGAAAGCTCTCTAAGTGGTAGCTGTGGAGAGCAGGCTTGGGGCCTGATTACGATGCCCTAGGAAACGGCAGCGAGCAAAGGTCGGACGTGAAGTGTGTTGGAATCTGCTTTGGGTTCAAGGCCTCCGTATGACCCACTTGATCCCGGCACCCGGTGAAAGTAATTTGTTTGTGGTGACAGTCAGTTTAGAATTTTAAGGAGGTGTGTTTCTAACTTGTTTTAGATTATGTTTTTCACTTATGTATCTACAGACTCGAACGATTATGCATCTAAATCCATGGAAAAAGTTTTGGCTGTATGGAAGAAACCAGTGAAAGGACGCTTGGAAGCAATAGTGTTGAGCTTCAAATTGTATGATTCTTCTTTTTGTTCACTCAAAACAAACCAATGGATAGTTGATGAGGTTGGTTTCTATAACATCTAAACTCAGTATAGTATGGCTAATGGCGTAGGATGTACATGGTGGTTCCTCTAGTAAAGTTCACGTGCTTTTTTATACGTTACCGATGCGTACCTTAGCAAAATATGTATGTCAAGACCAAATATACGTATATTTTCATCAATAACACAGACAAACCTAGGCAAAAATAATAATAATAATAATAAGTAATTAACAATGTGGGGCCGATTCCGATCCGGGTCGGAAAGCACTCCGACGGAGTCGGATCCAGAGTGTTTTCCGACCGAGCCGAACCCCTACAGTCCGACCGAGCGAGTACGATGCGCACGTATGCTGTCGGACTCGGTTCGGTCGTACGACGCGTACATGGGCTCCCATTGACTGAATGGGTACGTCTCGAACAAGTGCGCCCCCTACAGTGGGTACGTGTCGGTGCCACCCGCAGCGTACATGCCTGTGTTGGGGAGACCCATAGGTCTCCCCCTGTGTTCGAGTCGTAGGGCTGCGGGTGTCAGGGGGTCCGACGCGGACCCCCAAAGTCCGACTCCGGGAGCTTTTGCGAGCCAGACATTCCGGCTCGCACAGGCTGTCCAACGCGTGCATCGTACTGGCTCGGTTGTAAATCGCATCCATTGCACGCCACGGTTAGCCTTCGACCGGGACGTACGGAGCGGTTCGGACCCGGAAACGACTCGGTCGGTGAATTTCATGTAGCTCGCATCGTACTTGCTCGCCCGTACAGCAGTACGAGTCGGCCGGAAAACACGCGTACGGCTCGTAGTTCTTCCGGCCGAACCCGATTCGGTGCCCTTCCAAACGAGATCGGAATCGGCCCCTGTGTGTAATGAAATCCTTTTATTTTAACCTTAGTGTTTAGCACTTTCTGCAACAGTGCCGTCGTCTATATTCCTGGGCAATTATCGTTCATCTGCTTTTCGGGTAAATATTTAAATCTCTTATGTGACTTTTCACTGTTTCTGGTTCTAAGGATTAGTCAAAGTTACTGGTTCATTGAATTAATGTTAGAGTGTAAAATAGACTTAGAGTAACGTTTTGAAGAGTAGTGAAAATTTCACATGTCAGTATGCTATGAATCTGTTTACTTGTCTTCAAAGTGAATATTGTCGACTTTGAATTATGAATGAATTGACATTCACATCTTTGAATTTTTGTAAGTCTATACGTATGGATGTTGGATGTCAGTTAAAGTTATTCATGAGCACATTTTATACTAGTAAGAGCAGTTCCTCTAAATGGCCAATTTGGAAAAGATCGTGATGATTAATCTGATCTGGGAAGGGAAAATTCAATTTCAGATCTTGTTGCCCTCACACACCTGTTAGGGTGTCATGCTTCATCATTGGGCGTGCTCCTCGTCGGACCGGCGCTGCAATGTCCGACGGGCCTGGTGGCATCTTTAGCGGAGATCTTTTGATCTGAGAACGCCGTTTTGTGTGAAGACCATGTAAATGATTGTGGAGGGTAATAACTCCTAAGAATGTGGGGATTCGAAAAAACTAAAATAGTCCCTGGCCCCTCAGTAATTTTAATTAGGTTAGGTAGGGCTGGGACTAGGTAAAACCAGGGAGGCTACTCAGGTGATTCTAGGTATCAGGGTAGCCTATAGTTGACAGGGGTCAACATGTTTCGTGTCATGGATGCTCAAATTCGAGCGACACTTCTTCAGGACCGTGGGACCAATTATAAGTACATATACCACAATTTCTTATAACGGGGTACTTAAGGTCAACCACATGTAAAGCTGAACCTAAGTATGGTACAGAATAGATGGCTCCGCCTAAACAGAGGGAGACAAAAAATAGAGGACAAGCAGAAGCCACCCATTAGCAGCTTAGTCAAGAGATAAGGATCCAAACGTCATGTTGAGGTGTCAATTATCTCCTTCAAAGCACCATGATTTCTACTCTCAATAACCAACTAGTTAGAGAGAGGACATTAAAAGTTCTGAACTAGTACATATAAAGCACAACTAAATTTGCTCAAGCAGTGAAAAACGACTAGATACCCCTTATATTTCACAAGAAAATTTCACAAGAAAATTTCAGGATATCGATCTTACCTCAGAGTGAGGGGGTCAGAGCTTCATAGGTGAAGGAGTAGCAACCGGACCACTGGAACGGTCCCGCTGTGACAAAGATATAAGCATCGCAAAATAACATGCTGTACAACATGTGAATGAAATACTCTATCTCTATTAAGAGCGTGAGATGTGTTGCTCGGGGTGATCAGTATGCTACTTAGTGCCGATCTGCTCTCTCCTCACATCAGGAATAATGTAAAGTGGTACGGGCTAAGTAGTCTAGTACACTCTGGTGATGGTTGGTGTCCAGAAAGAAAGTGGTGGTAATCATGGAAATCCATGGGTGTGGAATAACACAATATAACATCGTCCGCAGCGGTGGGATGTAGTAGCACACACTCGTACAAAAAATGTGTCTGGATCGTAACAAGTCCGATCTCTATCAATTGAACCTGACACGATACGCGAGGTTAATTAGAGGTGTGGTATACATCGTGGTGATCCTCCGACTATAAAGTGCATAGTAGTTTTTTGGTGGAGAAACGTCCTAATTTGTGAATACCAGTAGTTACCCAACCCCTTAAGGGTAGCGTATTGTGGCCAAACAAGTGCGGGCAGAACTGACCCATAGGTAGAGTACGTGGTGCTCGTGTTCACCCATGGCTAGAGTTCCGGTCGGGACTCAGTGGCAATCACATCGCATACAGTAAGCGTAGTTGAAGACTTACCTAAAAGGTGGCGGGGGGCAGGCCAAAACAGGACGTGTCTGCTCCTCACCTGAATATTACCGGTACCGGGTTCACTTCCTGTATTTAACCTAAAATCGATTGCGAGGTCTCGCGAGACTACGGAGGGCGACATTTTGTCCCAGGAGTAGTGCCTGACCTTGGATTTCGAAACCCTAATTCGAGCTGGTTGGTGTGGTACGGGGAAGATATATACGTTGAAATACAACGTTATATCTTGATAGTCTGTTATATTAGGATAGAAACTATCGGTTTCCACAGGTCTGGATACTGAATATGGCATGTTGCAAACCCAATAAGGATAAAGGTTACTAGAGGTTAGTAGTAGCCGTATAGCCATCAGTAAACCCAGGTAGAACCCAGATGGTGCTCTCCCTTACAGAGGTGGCAGGGTGTATTATAAAGAACGTTACATCACTACCCAGGGAGGAGATGTAGTTTATGTGTAAAAAACACAGGGCATGGTTCGGTGATAACAACCAAGGAGTATAAACATGTTTATATACACGTTAGTTCTATGTATATATAGAGACAGGAGTTTTTAAGGAATAATACAATACCATTAGAGGCCTTCCACCACCGTCATGTTAGTGGAGGTGTGGTACTGACAGAGCCATAAATAGTAGGTGTATTATCATGTTAGTTCTGTCCATGGAATTTCGTCGTTAAGACCCCTTTCTTGCGTGGATAAGCGAAAAATCCATCTCTGTTCAGTTTCAAAAAGTTTTTCCTGAGACCATGAGGGGTTGCTTTCAATCACGGTCCATTGTAAATCATTGTGTCCATGCGGGTGAGTGAGGTAGTGTGTACTCAGTTTTGTCGTGGATCTTCCACACCGTATATTGCTGCGGTGTTCCATAATTCTTGTCTTTACTGGGCGTGTTGTCATGCCGACGTATCTTAATTTGCAGGGGCAAGTAATTAAATAGACGCAATTGTTGGAGTTGCAGTTAGTATGATTTTTCTGAGTCCAGACTTTGCCTGCTTCAAGAGTAAGTTCTTTGCTTGCCTTGGTAAGGTCACACACTCCGCATTGTCCGCAGGGATAATGTCCACGTACGGGATCCATATCCCACAGGGTCCTTTGTTTTGTTTGTTTTCCAATCTTAGGACGGGTATGTACTATGATGTCACGTAGGTTGCTTGTGCGTTTGTTCGCAAATCTTGGAGGGGGTAAAGCCACTTTTCCCGTAGTCAGGATCTTCCAGTTCTTTTTTATGATCTTCTGGATCATATTAGATTCTGGTGTGAACGTTGTCACGCATGTCAGTGATTCATCGGTGAGTTTAGTTTTTGGTTCCAGCAGGGATTCTCGGTTGTTGTTGAGTGCTCGTTTATTTGATCTTTTTACAATAGATGTGGGGTAGTCTCGAGTCTTCAATTGGTGACTGAGAATGGCTGCTTCCTTTTTGTAGTCGCTGGTTTTTTCGCAGTTTCTGCGAAGACGGAGGAACTGTCCAAAGGGTAGGTTATCCCTTAAGGCTTTTGGATGATAGCTTCCATATAGTAATAAGCTATTCCGATCTGTTGGTTTTTTAAAAGTCTTGGTTGATAACCCGCCATCTTGTAAGGTTATGGTAAGGTCTAGGAAGTGGATCTCTGTGGATGAAACAGAACGGGTGAACTTCAAGTATGGGTCCAGGGAGTTGACCCATGTGAAGAATCTGTCACAAGTCTCACTATCACCTTTCCATAGGACCAGGATGTCGTCAATGTAGCGTTTCCACAATACAATGTTGTCGCGAAAGATGTTATCTGTTAGGTGAAGATGTTCGAAATCAGCTACATAGAGACAGGCCAGGCTTGGAGCAAAGGTACTGCCCATACAGGTACCTTGGGTTTGGTGGAAGAACTGGTCTTTGAATTGGAAGTAGCTCTCACACATGGCTATTGTTGCGCACTCCATAATGAACGACACTGGTGTAGTAGAGGTCCAGTCTTCTTTAAGAAGAAGTTCTTCAATCACTCTAAGGGTTTCAGTTTGAGGTATATTAGTATAGAGTGCCTCCACGTCCAATGTCATAAGGAGATTCACTTGATTGTTGGTATTGAACTCGGATATGAGATTCAAAACATCCCTGGTGTCCTGTAGGTACGATGGTATACGTTTCACCAGCGGACGAAGAAAGTGATCACAAAATTTGCTGAGGGGTTCTAAGACTGAGCCGATCCCTGATACTATAGGGCGTCCCGGGGGTGGATTTTGACCTTTGTGAATCTTGGGGAGCGTGTAGAACGCTGGTATGCGTGGTTGTGAGTTCACCAGGAAGGCGGCCTCGTTTTTGGAAATCCAGCCCTGAGTTTCTGCAGATTCCACGATAGATTTAATCCTCGTCATCAGCTTCCCTGTAGGGTCCGCCGTTATTCTCTTGTAATACTTCTCTTGTGAGAGTTGGCGTAGGCACTCATTGTCATAATCTGTAGTGTTCATTAGGACAATGGCACCACCCTTGTCTGCCGGTTTTATTGTAATGGTAGGGTCTTCATTAAGGGTCTTTATGGCCTCTCTCTCAGCTTTTGGAAAGTTGTCGTAGTGTGACCTTGTGGGAATGTTAGTCATTTCTTTCAAAACTGCTTGTTCAAAGGTTAACACCTCAGGAGGAACCATCCCATCATGTGGTGTAAATGTTGACGGTGGACGCAGGCCTGAATCCATGGATTCCTGGGGGGTCTTGTCTTGAAAGAAGGCCCTTAGGCGTATCTTTCTAAAGAAGTTGTGGAGTTCTTTATGTTGGAGAAAGTGGTCCACACGTGGAGTAGGTACAAATCCTAGACCCCTATTTAGAACTTTTATTTCAGTGGGTGTTAGATTTTTGTCTGATAGATTGACCACTAGGTTTTGTTGTTCTTCCTGCTCCTCAATTCCATTTGTTCTTGTTGTTGGGGAATGGATTGGTCCTGCCATTGGACTTGTTTCGGTTGACCGTCTCGTCTTCTGCCTCTTCCCCTGCCCCGGCCTCTTCCTAAAAAAGGCTGTTGGTTCTGGTTGTAATGGTACATGGGTGCAGGCATGTGGTACATAGGGTTCCATGGTGGTTGTTGGCCATAGAAGGGATTCATTGGGTATCCATACATGGGTGGTGGTGGTTGTCCCCAGTTCTTCTTCAAGCTGGAACGACTTTCATTGCTTGATGTACTGCTATTGGAGTTGTAGCGTGGTCTGCTCTCTACCGAACTGCCATCTGAGGAGTCTTCGCCGGTTGGCGCTTGGTAGTCCTCCTTAATATAGGGGTACACTTTCTCCTTGTCGAATCTCTTTATATCTTTTTGCAGTTTTGTGATTTTCTGTCGCATAAGATGATTCTTGTGGTCATCTATTTCAGCATTAATTTCTGATAGTCTACTTTTGTAAGCGGTGATGTTAATGGAGGCTTTTAAGTTGTTTTCCGCGATGGTGATTTCAATAAGTAGTTTGTCAGCCAAACGTTTAGCAGTATTAATGATCAGGATCAACCAGTCCCTGGTGCACTTCCAAGCCACCAGGGACCATTCTTTTCTGAACCCAATGTCTTCCAGGAAGATTCTAGGAGCGTTAGTGACCAGTAAGCCGTTCGGGGCGATGTTTGCCCTCAAGTATTCTGTCATCATTGCACCATGAAGTGCAATCTTAGTCTGTAATTTCTTCTGATTTGTAATAGAATTCCAATCTTCAGTAGTGCTGCAAGAAGGCGTGCTGCTGTCAGTTTGTAGTAGGGAGGGAGCCCGTAGGATTTCCGACACCATGTCGTCAGAAAAACTTAGCCCATGATTATCCATGGTGAGGTGTTGAGGGTTGTTTTCGGGACGTTGGGAATCGGGAATATGTTTCTGCTTGAGACTTAGAGTGAATGATAGTACGGGGTCAGACGTGGTATTAATTCAATTGTATGAATAATTAGGTCCCTCTGCAATAATGCCGTGCATAAACATGTAATCAGGAAGGGGGGGACACGAGAGCTGGTTGTTTAAAGAGGTCCTGTTCTAAAGCTCCCGGGGGTCTACGTAGGAAAAGACAGGTAAGAGCAGTTCCTCTAAATGGCCAATTTGGAAAAGATCGTGATGATTAATCTGATCTGGGAAGGGAAAATTCAATTTCAGATCTTGTTGCCCTCACACACCTGTTAGGGTGTCATGCTTCATCATTGGGCGTGCTCCTCGTCGGACCGGCGCTGCAATGTCCGACGGGCCTGGTGGCATCTTTAGCGGAGATCTTTTGATCTGAGAACGCCGTTTTGTGTGAAGACCATGTAAATGATTGTGGAGGGTAATAACTCCTAAGAATGTGGGGATTCGAAAAAACTAAAATAGTCCCTGGCCCCTCAGTAATTTTAATTAGGTTAGGTAGGGCTGGGACTAGGTAAAACCAGGGAGGCTACTCAGGTGATTCTAGGTATCAGGGTAGCCTATAGTTGACAGGGGTCAACATGTTTCGTGTCATGGATGCTCAAATTCGAGCGACACTTCTTCAGGACCGTGGGACCAATTATAAGTACATATACCACAATTTCTTATAACGGGGTACTTAAGGTCAACCACATGTAAAGCTGAACCTAAGTATGGTACAGAATAGATGGCTCCGCCTAAACAGAGGGAGACAAAAAATAGAGGACAAGCAGAAGCCACCCATTAGCAGCTTAGTCAAGAGATAAGGATCCAAACGTCATGTTGAGGTGTCAATTATCTCCTTCAAAGCACCATGATTTCTACTCTCAATAACCAGCTAGTTAGAGAGAGGACATTAAAAGTTCTGAACTAGTACATATAAAGCACAACTAAATTTGCTCAAGCAGTGAAAAACGACTAGATACCCCTTATATTTCACAAGAAAATTTCACAAGAAAATTTCAGGATATCGATCTTACCTCAGAGTGAGGGGGTCAGAGCTTCATAGGTGAAGGAGTAGCAACCGGACCACTGGAACGGTCCCGCTGTGACAAAGATATAAGCATCGCAAAATAACATGCTGTACAACATGTGAATGAAATACTCTATCTCTATTAAGAGCGTGAGATGTGTTGCTCGGGGTGATCAGTATGCTACTTAGTGCCGATCTGCTCTCTCCTCACATCAGGAATAATGTAAAGTGGTACGGGCTAAGTAGTCTAGTACACTCTGGTGATGGTTGGTGTCCAGAAAGAAAGTGGTGGTAATCATGGAAATCCATGGGTGTGGAATAACACAATATAACATCGTCCGCAGCGGTGGGATGTAGTAGCACACACTCGTACAAAAAATGTGTCTGGATCGTAACAAGTCCGATCTCTAAACTCAGGGCTGGATTTCCAAAAACGAGGTCGCCTTCCTGGTGAACTCACAACCACGCATACCAGCGTTCTACACGCTCCCCAAGATTCACAAAGGTCAAAATCCACCCCCGGGACACCCTATAGTATCAGGGATCGGCTCAGTCTTAGAACCCCTCAGCAAATTTTGTGATCACTTTCTTCGTCCGCTGGTGAAACGTATACCATCGTACCTACAGGACACCAGGGATGTTTTGAATCTCATATCCGAGTTCAATACCAACAATCAAGTGAATCTCCTTATGACATTGGACGTGGAGGCACTCTATACTAATATACCTCAAACTGAAACCCTTAGAGTGATTGAAGAACTTCTTCTTAAAGAAGACTGGACCTCTACTACACCAGTGTCGTTCATTATGGAGTGCGCAACAATAGCCATGTGTGAGAGCTACTTCCAATTCAAAGACCAGTTCTTCCACCAAACCCAAGGTACTTGTATGGGCAGTACCTTTGCTCCAAGCCTGGCCTGTCTCTATGTAGCTGATTTCGAACATCTTCACCTAACAGATAACATCTTTCGCGACAACATTGTATTGTGGAAACGCTACATTGACGACATCCTGGTCCTATGGAAAGGTGATAGTGAGACTTGTGACAGATTCTTCACATGGGTCAACTCCCTGGACCCATACTTGAAGTTCACCCGTTCTGTTTCATCCACAGAGATCCACTTCCTAGACCTTACCATAACCTTACAAGATGGCGGGTTATCAACCAAGACTTTTAAAAAACCAACAGATCGGAATAGCTTATTACTATATGGAAGCTATCATCCAAAAGCCTTAAGGGATAACCTACCCTTTGGACAGTTCCTCCGTCTTCGCAGAAACTGCGAAAAAAACAGCGACTACAAAAAGGAAGCAGCCATTCTCAGTCACCAATTGAAGACTCGAGACTACCCCACATCTATTGTAAAAAGATCAAATAAACGAGCACTCAACAACAACCGAGAATCCCTGCTGGAACCAAAAACTAAACTCACCGATGAATCACTGACATGCGTGACAACGTTCACACCAGAATCTAATATGATCCAGAAGATCATAAAAAAGAACTGGAAGATCCTGACTACGGGAAAAGTGGCTTTACCCCCTCCAAGATTTGCGAACGAACGCACAAGCAACCTACGTGACATCATAGTACATACCCGTCCTAAGATTGGAAAACAAACAAAACAAAGGACCCTGTGGGATATGGATCCCGTACGTGGACATTATCCCTGCGGACAATGCGGAGTGTGTGACCTTACCAAGGCAAGCAAAGAACTTACTCTTGAAGCAGGCAAAGTCTGGACTCAGAAAAATCATACTAACTGCAACTCCAACAATTGCGTCTATTTAATTACTTGCCCCTGCAAATTAAGATACGTCGGCATGACAACACGCCCAGTAAAGACAAGAATTATGGAACACCGCAGCAATATACGGTGTGGAAGATCCACGACAAAACTGAGTACACACTACCTCACTCACCCGCATGGACACAATGATTTACAATGGACCGTGATTGAAAGCAACCCCTCATGGTCTCAGGAAAAACTTTTTGAAACTGAACAGAGATGGATTTTTCGCTTATCCACGCAAGAAAGGGGTCTTAACGACGAAATTCCATGGACAGAACTAACATGATAATACACCTACTATATATGGCTCTGTCAGTACCACACCTCCACTAACATGACGGTGGTGGAAGGCCTCTAATGGTATTGTATTATTCCTTAAAAACTCCTGTCTCTATATATACATAGAACTAACGTGTATATAAACATGTTTATACTCCTTGGTTGTTATCACCGAACCATGCCCTGTGTTTTTTACACATAAACTACATCTCCTCCCTGGGTAGTGATGTAACGTTCTTTATAATACACCCTGCTACCTCTGTAAGGGAGAGCACCATCTGGGTTCTACCTGGGTTTACTGATGGCTATACGGCTACTACTAACCTCTAGTAACCTTTATCCTTATTGGGTTTGCAACATGCCATATTCAGTATCCAGACCTGTGGAAACCGATAGTTTCTATCCTAATATAACAGACTATCAAGATATAACGTTGTATTTCAACGTATATATCTTCCCCGTACCACACCAACCAGCTCGAATTAGGGTTTCGAAATCCAAGGTCAGGCACTACTCCTGGGACAAAATGTCGCCCTCCGTAGTCTCGCGAGACCTCGCAATCGATTTTAGGTTAAATACAGGAAGTGAACCCGGTACCGGTAATATTCAGGTGAGGAGCAGACACGTCCTGTTTTGGCCTGCCCCCCGCCACCTTTTAGGTAAGTCTTCAACTACGCTTACTGTATGCGATGTGATTGCCACTGAGTCCCGACCGGAACTCTAGCCATGGGTGAACACGAGCACCACGTACTCTACCTATGGGTCAGTTCTCCCCGCACTTGTTTGGCCACAATACGCTACCCTTAAGGGGTTGGGTAACTACTGGTATTCACAAATTAGGACGTTTCTCCACCAAAAAACTACTATGCACTTTATAGTCGGAGGATCACCACGATGTATACCACACCTCTAATTAACCTCGCGTATCGTGTCAGGTTCAATTGATAGAGATCGGACTTGTTACGATCCAGACACATTTTTTGTACGAGTGTGTGCTACTACATCCCACCGCTGCGGACGATGTTATATTGTGTTATTCCACACCCATGGATTTCCATGATTACCACCACTTTCTTTCTGGACACCAACCATCACCAGAGTGTACTAGACTACTTAGCCCGTACCACTTTACATTATTCCTGATGTGAGGAGAGAGCAGATCGGCACTAAGTAGCATACTGATCACCCCGAGCAACACATCTCACGCTCTTAATAGAGATAGAGTATTTCATTCACATGTTGTACAGCATGTTATTTTGCGATGCTTATATCTTTGTCACAGCGGGACCGTTCCAGTGGTCCGGTTGCTACTCCTTCACCTATGAAGCTCTGACCCCCTCACTCTGAGGTAAGATCGATATCCTGAAATTTTCTTGTGAAATTTTCTTGTGAAATATAAGGGGTATCTGGTCGTTTTTCACTGCTTGAGCAAATTTAGTTGTGCTTTATATGTACTAGTTCAGAACTTTTAATGTCCTCTCTCTAACTAGTTGGTTATTGAGAGTAGAAATCATGGTGCTTTGAAGGAAATAATTGACACCTCAACATGACGTTTGGATCCTTATCTCTTGACTAAGCTGCTAATGGGTGGCTTCTGCTTGTCCTCTATTTTTTGTCTCCCTCTGTTTAGGCGGAGCCATCTATTCTGTACCATACTTAGGTTCAGCTTTACATGTGGTTGACCTTAAGTACCCCGTTATAAGAAATTGTGGTATATGTACTTATAATTGGTCCAACGGTCCTGAAGAAGTGTCGCTCGAATTTGAGCATCCATGACACGAAACATGTTGACCCCTGTCAACTATAGGCTACCCTGATACCTAGAATCACCTGAGTAGCCTCCCTGGTTTTACCTAGTCCCAGCCCTACCTAACCTAATTAAAATTACTGAGGGGCCAGGGACTATTTTAGTTTTTTCGAATCCCCACATTCTTAGGAGTTATTACCCTCCACAATCATTTACATGGTCTTCACACAAAACGGCGTTCTCAGATCAAAAGATCTCCGCTAAAGATGCCACCAGGCCCGTCGGACATTGCAGCGCCGGTCCGACGAGGAGCACGCCCAATGATGAAGCATGACACCCTAACAGGTGTGTGAGGGCAACAAGATCTGAAATTGAATTTTCCCTTCCCAGATCAGATTAATCATCACGATCTTTTCCAAATTGGCCATTTAGAGGAACTGCTCTTACCTGTCTTTTCCTACGTAGACCCCCGGGAGCATTAGAACAGGACCTCTTTAAACAACCAGCTCTCGTGTCCCCCCCTTCCTGATTACACATTTTATACTATACAGGTACCTTATGATACTATGGAAACTGTTCTTTGTCCGACAAATACTGGCGTTCATTGGATACTTTTGGTAAGTGCAAATCTTTTCAACATTTATTTATCAGTCAGAGGTTTTAAAGTTATTGCTGAAAAATATGACTGCTTTTAATAGTTTGAAGTGCCGAAATTTTTGTAAAAAACTGTGTGAGGGTAGTAATCCAACACACATTAGTTTTCAAGAAATGTAACGATAGAAACAGTGGTATTGAAGCACTTTAAACATTAATTTTTTTCTTTCCTCTTGCAGATGTTTTTTTTCAATTTCTTTTATATGACTTTTTCAGATATTGAAACCTTTTTCAAAGAAAATAATAGTTTACGATTCACTGATAACCAATCATCGGGTCTACCAAGACGTTTTGCGAAATTGGAGGTACACTTTCCCTAAAAAAGTTTCCATTATCTATTTAGTACTTGTAAGATTGCATAAATATAAAAATGTCGATATGAGTTTTCTTTTTTAAATTGATCATTTTTACTGACAACAATGTAAAATATTTATTGTTTTGTTAACATAACCATTCATATGTCTCAAAAGGGCTTTCCTACAGGCACTGAAGCGTCCCGACTATGAGCTATGGCAGTTAGTGGTAGAATCTAACCAAAAGCAACAGGACAGCTACAATGGTGGTGTTTTTTGAATGCTGGTAATGATTACTTCCATAATGATATAAACCTTAGTTTGTTTTATCCAAATTAATAATGTATGATATTTCTGTAAGATACATTATTGAAGTTAATTGATTTTATCTTTGGACTAGTTGCAAATAGTAAAGAAGGCTATTAGGGATTACACTTGTGAACGCCATCCGAACGAGGCCCTAGTGCCCGTCGGAAGCAGATCGGTATTCTCCTGAGATATTGTCAGTGACCACTAGTATGGTACTAGCGCGGTTGGACCGAGACCTCTGATTATGGCTTTCCAACCCAGATCATATTGAGAACAATTGTTTTTATGTCCATTCAACAACAGCTTGGTCATTTGGAGAACATATACATTCTCAACTCTGTTCTCAGTTTGCAGATTCTTACATAAGTCAGCATCCAGTTGCAGACATTTTTAAAAATGCAACATTTCTGGAGGATTTTAGATTCAAAATTGCAATGGACCTAATGGAGTTATCAGGTTTGAGTTTAACATTTCATGTTTCAATTTTGAAAATGTGTCATGCCCTAGTGTCATCAGGAAGTTTGGATTATTTGGTAGCTATTTTTTTTCTAAATTTTTTACAAAAATGCACAGCATACATTTTGTACATAGTATTACATATTGTAAGATATGGCAATTATGTTTGAGTATTTTAAAGTCTGTTCGTTGTCTTGCCATTAGAAAGTGTTTTGAATAGTGGTTACTGTCCTATGTACTGGATCGGAATACACTTGGAAACATGTACCAAATAGCCCAAATTAAGTTTACACTTGTTACGTTTGCAGTTAAGATGCGCTAATGTACATCTATTTTACATTTAGATTCTGTTGAAGAGATCGGTGGTGTCTGCAACCAAAAAACTTCAGACGTTTTTATGGAAAACTTTATGGTAAATACACTCAATCTTTTTTTAAATTGGAAAGATTGTACATGTCAGGCTAAAGATACTTTCAAATGAACTTTTGTAGCTTATATGACAAGTTGTTTAGCAAGTTGCGTCTGCCATGTTGGCTCGCTGGCCACGCACCCTTCCTACCAATGCTCTCATTACCAGTTTGCCACTGACTGGGGACAGTGTGAAAAGTGGAACAAGTATGCATTTACAATGTTAGGGAAGAATACTGGCACTGGGTACCTTGTAAGCATGAACCAAGTAATTTTTACTGAAATTTGCATTAGATACCAGCCAAAAACTATGGTTGACCATTTTAATTCAGTGCAATTTACAAACGTTTTTTTCACATACTATGGAAACAAATTTAAGTTAGCACATCAAAAACCTATTGATGTTTTTTGAATGCTGGTAATGATTACTTCCATAATGATATAAACCTTAGTTTGTTTTATCCAAATTAATAATGTATGATATTTCTGTAAGATACATTATTGAAGTTAATTGATTTTATCTTTGGACTAGTTGCAAATAGTAAAGAAGGCTATTAGGGATTACACTTTGTGAACGCCATCCGAACGAGGCCCTAGTGCCCGTCGGAAGCAGATCGGTATTCTCCTGAGATATTGTCAGTGACCACTAGTATGGTACTAGCGCGGTTGGACCGAGACCTCTGATTATGGCTTTCCAACCCAGATCATATTGAGAACAATTGTTTTTATGTCCATTCAACAACAGCTTGGTCATTTGGATAACATATACATTCTCAACTCTGTTCTCAGTTTGCAGATTCTTACATAAGTCAGCATCCAGTTGCAGACATTTTTAAAAATGCAACATTTCTGGAGGATTTTAGATTCAAAATTGCAATGGACCTAATGGAGTTATCAGGTTTGAGTTTAACATTTCATGTTTCAATTTTGAAAATGTGTCATGCCCTAGTGTCATCAGGAAGTTTGGATTATTTGGTAGCTATTTTTTTTCTAAATTTTTTACAAAAATGCACAGCATACATTTTGTACATAGTATTACATATTGTAAGATATGGCAATTATGTTTGAGTATTTTAAAGTCTGTTCGTTGTCTTGCCATTAGAAAGTGTTTTGAATAGTGGTTACTGTCCTATGTACTGGATCGGAATACACTTGGAAACATGTACCAAATAGCCCAAATTAAGTTTACACTTGTTACGTTTGCAGTTAAGATGCGCTAATGTACATCTATTTTACATTTAGATTCTGTTGAAGAGATCGGTGGTGTCTGCAACCAAAAAACTTCAGACGTTTTTATGGAAAACTTTATGGTAAATACACTCAATCTTTTTTTAAATTGGAAAGATTGTACATGTCAGGCTAAAGATACTTTCAAATGAACTTTTGTAGCTTATATGACAAGTTGTTTAGCAAGTTGCGTCCGCCATGTTGGCTCGCTGGCCACGCACCCTTCCTACCAATGCTCTCATTACCAGTTTGCCACTGACTGGGGACAGTGTGAAAAGTGGAACAAGTATGCATTTACAATGTTAGGGAAGAATACTGGCACTGGGTACCTTGTAAGCATGAACCAAGTAATTTTTACTGAAATTTGCATTAGATACCAGCCAAAAACTATGGTTGACCATTTTAATTCAGTGCAATTTACAAACGTTTTTTTCACATACTATGGAAACAAATTTAAGTTAGCACATCAAAAACCTATTGACCTGTATACAATCCAAAGAGAATAAAAAAATTTGTTTCACTATCTTTCCAACAGGAACTATGTGAAGAATGCTGCCGGTGGATACACATTGAATATATTATTACAGATGCAACATCCTTGTCACCTCATTAGGGTTTCAAATGTACCAAATGTATTTAATGAGCAAGTTACTTTCATTGGTAAAGATGTGTTTGCATGTCAGCTGTAGATTTACATGCTCTGCATACTCCTGCCATCTAGTGTTGTGCCCGGATTGAAAAGTTGTTTTTCTTTGAAGAAGTCTTTCAAGTCGCGAGGTAAGGTGACTCCTCCTTTTGTAATTAGTCCGCTTGGGCATCGCCTCCATTTTTAGATTGTATTCCCACAAGTGGTTGAGAATGGAGTAAATACGTGTAATATAGAGTTGTCAATGCGTATGTAAAGTAAATAATAACATAAAGCAACCACAGGTGTCGGGGGGAGGCAGGAGGGCACATGTGAATCAACAGCTCAACACTCCAAGAATAGATGCTGACAATGATAATGCCCCAGATAATGCCCCAGTTTGCAGATTCTTACATGATTCAACAGCCAGAACCAGATATTTTAATAAGTTCTACATTTTTGGAGGATTTTAGATTCAAAATTGCATCCCTTTATTGACCCAGTTCTACAAACACTGCTACTGAAACAAGGGTGGGACACACTCCCTTCAGCTGTCACGCCTTGCACAAGCCATTTGGAGGTGGGCCATACATCGTAGAACCTAAATACTTAACCAGCCCTTTGACATCTAGCAACTTTTCGGGCTAAGCTGTTGATACCTTGCTTGAAAAGCTGAAAAAATGACACTGAAGTTGCAAAGTCCATGGGGGCTTTACAGTTACCTGCCAATAACAGGTCCTTACACCGTTTCTTTTACAAGGGAGGTTCAAAACTGTGGGCACTGAGAATTTCTCCTCCTTTTCCAAGGGCAACAACCAATCCCGCTCATCCAGAGGTTATTCTACAATGGTAGGGGAAGAGGTAGAGGTAATTCCACTCGCACTAAACTAGACCTCAGACAGCTGAATCTATACATACAGTCAGACCACTATCACATGGTCACACTCCAACAGGTGCTCCCACTACTTCAGCAAGGCGACTTTCTATCCACTATAGAATTACAGTACACCTATGTAGGAGAGTAGGATCTGCTTACTATGGATACCCCCACTTTTTGCTATTTCTCGACTTAAGTCTGGCTGTGTCCCTGCTATTCAGGACCCCAGCCTAGCTGCTTCCTCTCTAAATTGATTGCATGTACATTAGGTACAATCCAGATTGGTTACCCTAGTATATGGTACGTTAGGTACTAAGGGCATAGGTACCCCAGAGGCCTACAAGGGGATTCCGGAATGCCCACCAATAAGAGACGAATAAATTAACAAAACATTTTTAAGGCAGCTTCAGCACCAATGACAACTTTTGTGTTCTTTTCTTTACCAGTATACAACAAGCTCCCATCTATTTACAAAACAAAAAGGACAAAGCAAAAAAAGTGTTTCGGAATCTATACTCTGAGGCTGTTCTGTGATACAGCCAGACAATAAACTCGATCCTTGCGGTTAATGCTAACTTTAGCATGGCTGCATGGAAACATGGTCGTGTTTGGTGTCAAACACTTTGGAATGCTATCCCCCGCCAGTCCTGGTGCCGAGGGTAGAATTCCACCCTTCTAGATGGAGAAGACATGTACACACTGACATAACCGGTAATAGTTTAAAAGAGCCCTACCATCAAAAAATGTAAGCTGCTGCCACAGACATGGGTCTGACCTCCTGCTGCTGGACAAAACTCCGGCAGGGGAGGCCTGAACAATAGGTTTCCTGTCACACCTCCAGGCTTTAGTGTATTGGGGCTGGGTGGGTGCATTCAGAGAACGCTTTTCAGACAGTGCTGGGGGCACACATGGTGTCCCTGTGCATACCCCACTTCAAACCGGTTGCAGGGACACTCAGCCCCTGCTCTTACACGAAAGTGGACAAAGGGAAAGGGGTGTGACCACCTTTCTCCACAGACCCTCCCATAGGTGGGTCCACAGAGTATGTCCAACCCCCTATCTTAGTAGAAATATGGGACCCCAGTCCTTAGGACTTCAGATTACACCTGGACAAAACTCTGCAACATATATCCTGGAACTTCGAAATTCTATTTTGCCAGACTGCATTTCCAAAGCTCCCGCCGGACGCCAAAGAATTTACAACTCAGGACACGGACTTCTCAGAGGCCGACACGACATCCCAGCAAAGCTGAAACCCGCAGCCCTCATGAGTGACGTGGAACTGGAAGTCCTGGACACCGTGCACATTTGCTAGTGCATCAACTTCCCAAGCGCTCCCGAAGTTGTTGCTTGGACCTACTTGTAGACCAAGCCCTGAGCACCATCTGCACCGAAGATTGTGGGCCTCACCACCCAGGTTGCCTCATGCTACTCTTCCACCCCACCAGGAATACCACTACCGCCACAGAGTCCTCCTCCACCAGCTACTGCTCCACCTCATCTGCTTCCGCCAGCGATTCCTCTACCGCCTCCTCCTCCAACTCAGCCTGGGCCTGTGTCTCCTCAGCCCGCGCGCCCTGTGGAACCTCAACAACCAAGAACACGGTCTCGGTCGAGACATCGGTCACATAGACATCACCGGACATTTGACTTTCCCCCAGGACGGTATGCAGATATTAAAAGAGGCCAAGAGACCATCTACACGCACGTCCTATGCGTATAGATGGAAGAGATTTTGCATCCGGTGTGCTTCTAAGGACTTTGATCCTACCTCCTGTAAGGAAAATGTCATCCTTCCTTACTTGTTACACTTGGAGCAATATGGCATTCTGTTCTATTCAATCAAAGAACATCTGGCATCTGTCAGTGCTTATAGGAAATGTCCTTCACAAATACCTTTTTAAAAATCCCAGTCATCAGATCAGATTTAACGAGTTATGATGGAACAGTTTAAAGCCATTTATAATTCTTCTCTTCAGCATCTGACCTACAAGAAGACTTTACTTGTGGCCATTATGTCTGCCCACATGGTTAGCGAACGTCAGGCTTTATGTTGTAAAGAACCTTATACAGTCTTTTGTTTCTCTATGGTAGTTATGAGGACGCAACCTAAGTTCCTTCATAAAGTCGTGTCGGAGTTTCATGTAAACCAGACTATTACTATGCCTATATTTTTACAAATTCCATACTCTCCTGTGGAGAGGTCACTGCATTCTCTAGACGTTAGAAGAATCTTGAAACTGTATTTAGACAAGACTAAGGATATCCATAGAAAGGACCAGCTATTTGTAAAATAGGCCTCAGGTTGAAGTGGTCTATCTACCTCTAAACAATCCATTTCTAGGTGAATTGTTTCATGTATTCGGCTGTGTTATCAAAAAGTAAACAAACCTTCATTTGGTAAGCCTAGGACGCACTCTACTAGAAGTAAAGCAGCTTCTGTAGTAGGGGATCTCTGTGTATAGTCATAATCTGTGAATAGTCCCGCCCATGTGCGTGGACCCCAGAGCAATCGAAAATAGTCTCTTCTGCAGTCCTGCATAGACACTTAAGAGAAAATCAAAGACAAATAATGCAGCCTGACATTAACAAGGCTACACTGGCCAGCACTTCATCCTGAAGTGACAAAAAGATATCCAAATAATATTTTAAATGTACACGTTTAGCTAAGTTTCACACCAAGAGAAACTACCCTTCACAAAACTCCTTTGTCATGATAGAGAGGAAAGGTTGGACAGACAAGCCCCATAGGCTGCCATTATGTGTCTGGAAAAAGGGATACTGTGCCTTTAAGGAACCCTCTAGAGATCCTTGGAATCCCATGATGCACAGCCAAAGGCAAGTTACTTTCAGTTCTTTTTTCCGGCTCCTGCTAGCAGGACCCTGGAGCATTGAGCTCTACCTTTATTGGTATTTCTTCAATTTTCTGAGCTTTTTTGATAGTTTTAGTGTTTCATTTGACGTCTGGGGCCTTTATCTTCCATTTGCTGTCCTTTTTGGCCAGTTAAGCCACTTCCTTTTTGTCAAAATGCCAGCTCTATTTGACAAGTGCTCGGAGTGTGGCGGGAAAAAGGCCAAGTGAGACTCTCACTGGGTTTGCATACTCTGTCTTCCATCTTCTCATGTTCCTGACTCCTGTGTCATCTGCAAGTCATTCTCCGGGAGGACCCTGCGTGACAGGGAGAAGATTCGTCTTCAAGGCCTGGAGCAGAGAAGACATCAGGATGCAAGTGGGACCTCGGGCATGGAGGGAAAGTTTCATCTTCCACTTCCCGTGCTACGGCCTCTGGGGGCTCCCCAGTCACAAGAAGGCCCAGAAACGGCACCGGTCCCGGTCGACGGCTACGACATCCGACGTCGAAAGGTATGACAACGATATGCTCCCCGTCGACCCAGGGCTCTGGGTCTAAACGGCATCAATGTTCGGCGTCAAGGGGAATGACGTCGAAACCTCGGACGAGGTCGACGTCGAGGACATCACAGACGACGTCGACACATCATCATCGTCAATCTGAGTCCCGAAGGCATCGGCGCTCGCCATCGAGGCGACACCGCCGCTCGCCTTTGACACGCAGGTCGCCGTCAAGAAGATCTTCGCTGTCGAGAAGGAAGTAGACGTCACGAACGAAGTAGACGTCGAGAAGAAAGTCGACGTCCAGAAGGAAGTCGTCTTCGAGGAGCCTGTCACACTCTGTGGTTAGCATCTCCACATCTGACAGTCCTAGGTCAAGGCGGCACCAGCATTCTCCATCAGGGGATACTGCCTCCAGAGCACCCTCTTCACGGCCTGCCCGTAAGAGGAGGAGAGTGATTCGTATCTCGGACTCTGAATACTCCAGGACCTATTCACCATCTAGGTCTCCGGAAACAGCCCAGCCTGTGGTCCCTCATCTGTCGCCTCCACGACCTCGGACGGCAACTCCTCCTCCTCCTTCTCCTCCGCCTCAGCAGCCTGTGCCGGTGATTCCGGCTGTGCCCAGAAGGCCGAGATATCGCTCCCGGTCGGGACATCGCTCTCGTAGCTGGCACAGATATTCTACCAGGTCTCGACATCGTCACCGCCGTGAGAGGTCACGTTCCAGGTACACTAGGGACCCTGATTCCTCTAGTGGTGGAAGATATTTGCCAACCTTGTCAGACTCTACGAGGGTTTCACTGGTCGATGACATCGCCACGTTTCAAGACGTGCTAAACTGGGGATCGCGCTGGCTGTGCCTGCACCGTCCACCTCTGTCATCTTCGAGACGCTGCAACGGAAGCAAATCTCCCATCCTCTGCTTCCTCTAGTGCCCGGTTTAGAGGAACCGGCTATGGAGCTATTCCGGACGCCTGCCTCTGTGAAGTCGGCTCCATCACGGCTTCAAAAGTACAGGCCCCCGGACTCTGACCCCACATTCCTGAGAACGGATCCTCCTCCAGATCCGGTTATAGTGGTGGCAGCAAAGAAACAGCATTCTACAGCTCCATTGTCCACTGTACCACCGGACAAAGAAAGCCGCAGACTGGATTCGGCGGGGAGGAAGGTCTGCAGTACAGCAGCCACTTCCATGAAAGCAGCAAACTCGACTGCACTCTTGGGCCGCTATGATCGCTCTTTATGGCAGCCTCTCCAGCAATTTCTTGAACTCCTCCCTAGGGACAAGCGTGAGGACTTTCAAGAGATTCCTAATGAGGGCATGATGGTGTCAAACAACCATCAGTGCGGCTGCAGACACCTCTCTCCTGGCAGCCCATGAATACTGTCACGGTGTGACTTTGAGGCGACACGCCTGGTTGCGGCTTACCTCCCTGAAACCGGAGGCACAGCAGGGAATTGCTAATCTACCCTTTTCGGGTTCCACGCTCTTCGGTGCCCATGCAGACGAGGAAATGGCTGGCATGAAGGCGGAAGTTGAGACGCTTAAGGCTGTTGGCTTGGAGAAGCCCAAAGAACAGTGAAAAACTTTCCGTCCCTACCAACGACGCTATTCTTCCCAGCACCAACGCGGGCAGGGTCGTCAGGCTGGACAGCAACAGCAGCAGTTTCAGCGGCAACCTTTTCAGAGACGTAAAAGGGGCAGAGGCAACCAGCAGTCCACATCAGGGAACAAGGACCCGGCTGGGTATAAGCCTTGAGGGATTACTTCCCCCTCTTCTGTTACCCACTCCGGTGGGGGGAAGAATTCAGAACTACCTGGCAGAGTGGAGAAAAATTACTCAGGACAAGTGGGTGCTGAATATTGTTTGCAATAGATACAGTCTACGCTTTATCAGCCCTCCTCCAGCTATTCCACCAGTTCGCTCACAATACCTGCTACGCGAACTCCAAGCGGAGGCCAATACCCTGTTAAGAAAAAGGGCGATAGAGATGGAGGAACAGGCTCTAAGAGGAAAGGGTCTATACTCAAGGTTCTTTCTTGTGCGGAAAAAGGACGGAAACGAGTTCAGGCCCATTCTGGATTTGCGGCAAGCAAACAAATGGATTTGCAGAGAAAAGTTCTGTATGCTGTCCCTGCACCAGATTTATCCTCAGCTGCATCGAGGAGACTGGCTCTGCGCCATAGATCTGCAGGACGCGTACTTCCATGTCCCCATTGCCCAGAAGCATCGGAAGTTCCTGCCTTTCCTGGTCGGCACCAACCACTATCAGTATACAGTACTTCCGTTCGGCCTAAAGTCTGCTCCAAGGACTTTTTCAAAGTGCATGGCGGTGGTGGCAGCGCACCTAAGGAAGAACAAGGTGTTTGTTTACCCGTACCTGGACGACTGGCTGATCAAAGCATCCACGTTCCAGATAGCGCAGCTACATTTCAACAGGACGGCTGCTCTGTTGAACCAATTGGGTCTGCACATCAACATATCCAAATCTGTCCTGACTCCTGTTCAGTGTCTGCAGTACTTGGGAGCCTCCATCAATACTCTCAAGGCAAGCATGTGTCTTTCGGAGGAGCGACGCTTATCGATCCTTCGGAAAGCTCAGACTCTCATGCCCATTCCATCACCGACGGTGAAGACAGTGTCCTCTCTCCTGGGGTCGATGGCCTCTTGTATCTTTCTCACTCCACATGCACGCCTCCACATGAGGCCGTTGCAGGAATGTCTGGAGGATCGATAGGACCAGAGACGAGGGAGCTGGGAGGACAGGATCCCACTATCTCAACACACTCTACAATCCCTGAAGTGGTGGTATTCACCAGAGAATCTCCTCAAAGGGATTCCATTTCACAAGGAGATACCGACTCAGACCATTGTAACAGATGCGTCTCTCCAGGGCTGGGGAGCGCATTCGGACCACCTTCAGATCTAAGGCACGTGGTCTCAGACAGAATCCACGTATCACATCAATTTTCTGGAACTCGGAGCTGTTCATCTGGCGCTGAAAGCCTTCCACCCGTCCTTTCGGACCAATTCCCTGCTTTTACAGACAGACAACACAACAACAATGTATTACCTCAACAAGCAGGGTGGCTCAAGATCGCGCACACTGTCTCTGGAAGCGCAAGCAATCTGGAAATGGCTGTTGGCCAGGGGACTGCCGATAACGGCGACCCATCTGCCAGGTGTGCAGAATGCTCAGGCAGACGCTCTCAGCAGGCTCATTCAAGAAAACAACGAGGTGTTAAGAGACATCTTCGCAAGGTGGGGCACTCCAGACATCGATCTGTTCGCCACCGCAGAAAACAGCAAATGCCGAGACTTCGCCTCCAGGTTTTACCAACCGGGGACGCTGAGGAATGCACTGTGGATCAACTGGTCGAACAGCTTTCTCTAAGCTTTTTCACCCATTCCCCTGATCCCGACAGTGTTGATCAAACTGTCCCAGTCACAGGCCAAGATGATCCTCATTGCTCCGGAATGGCTTCGGCAGTGGTGGCTCACGGACCTACTACACCGGTCTCTCCTGCCGCATCTTCGGCTTCTGTGTCGGCCGGACCTTCTCACGAAGTTCGGAGGACAGATGGTGCATCCCAACCTCTCGTCATTGAGTTTGGCAGCATGGCTCCTGAACTGGTGCAGTATGAATATTTAAATCTTCCAGAGAGCTGCATGGAGATACTGAAAGGCAAACAGACCGTCTACGAGGACTTCCTACGCATACAAATGGAAGAGATTCTGCATTTGGTGCACCTCTAAAGATGCTGATCCTACATACTGCAAGGAGGATATCATCCTTCCGTACTTGCTGCATTTGGCTCAATCTGGCCTTAATTTTCATTCTATTAAGGTTCACCTCGCAGCTTTAACTGCGTATAGGAAATGCCGTTCACAATCTTCCTTTTTCCAAATCCCGGTCATCAAAGATTTTCTGGAAGGTGTTTCCTCCCATTAGGCGTCCTTCGCCTCCGTGGGAGCATAATGTGGTGCTGTCTAGATTGATGAAAGAGCCTTTTGAGCCTATTCATAAGGCTTCTTTACAGCATTTATCCTGGAAGGCAGCTTTCCTTGTAGCTATAACATCGGCTTGCAGGGTGAGTGAGATCCAGGCCCTGTGTTGCCAAGAGCCCTATACTGTATTTCATGCATCTAAGGTTGTCATGAGGACTCACCCAAAGTTTCTCCCTAAGGTGATTATCTGATTTCCATGTCAATCAAACGATCACCGTACCAACATTTTTTCCACATCCTTCCTCTCCGGCTGAGAGGTCCCATCATTCACTTGATGTGAGACGGGTATTAAAATTCTAGATAAGACCAAGAAGATTCGTAGATCAGATCAGTTATTTATTAATTATGGATCGGTCAAGACTGGTCCTGCCACCTCTAAACAGTCCATTTCAAGGTGGATTGTGTACTGTATCCAGTTGTGTTACCAGAAAGCTAACAAGAATCTAGGGGGTAAGCCTAAGGCTCACTCTACCAGGGGCAAAGCGGCTACGACAGCTTTGCTTCGTAATGTTCCCATTGCAGACATCTGTAGGGCTGCCACTTGGAAGTCCGTTCATACTATTGCTAAGCATTACTGCTTGGACTCTGATGCCGGGGCAGTTCTGTAGTAGGGGTATCTCTGTTATAGTCATAAGCGACCCGCCCTCCTCCCTGGTGGATGAAACGTTGACATCATGAATGCTACAGGCCTGGCTTTATACATCTTCAAAAAGAACTGCAAGTAACTTGCCTTTGGCTGTGCATCATGGGATACCAAGGGTCTCTAGAGGGTTCCTTAAAGGCACAGTATCTGGAGTTACAGGTAAGAAACTACTCCTTCTGTAGTAGGGGATCTGTGTAGTCATAATCTGTGAATAGAATGGCAAGCCCATCCCAAACAATCCAAACCCAGCGGTGGAAGAAACAAAGACTCACTACTGTGCAAATAAAATACTCAGCGAAGCCTGCCCAACCCTTTTTCCAGACACATAATAGCAGCCTATGGGGCTTGTCTGTCCAACCCTTCCTCTCTCATGACAAGGGAGTTTTGTGAAGGGGCGTTTCTCTTGGTGTGAAACTTAACTAAATGTGTATATTAAAAAAAATTTTATTTGGCCATCTTTTTTGTCACTTCAGGATGAAGTGCTGGCCAGTGTAGCCTTGTTAATGTCAGGCTGCATTATTTGTCTTTGATTGTCTCTTAAGTGTCTATGCAGGACTGCAGAAGGACAACTTAAGAGACTATTTCCGATTGCTATGGGGTCCCCGCACATGGGCGGGACTATTCAGATTATGACTATACAGTGATACCCCTACTGCAGAACTGTAGTTACAGGTAAGAAACTACTCCTACCATGGCTTCACTTCACAATGTCCCCATTTCAGAAATCTGTATGGCTGCTACTCGGAAGTCAGACCACACATTTACTAAGCACTTATCCCTGGATACTGATGCTAGGGCAGATGCGCAGGTTGGACAGGCTTCACTTCGAAATCTATTTGCACAATAGTGCAGTTCTCAGTTCTTCAATCGCTGGTGAGTTGTTTTAGGCGTGGGCTTCTAAGAAGGAATAAAACCTTTTAGGAAAACTAAACAATTTGTTGGTTTTGGTCCACCTCATAAAGGCAATACAATCTCAAAATCAGGCATTGCAAGGTAGATAGTTAAGTGCATTCGATTATGCTACATTAAAGGCAAACTCACATCAACAAATTCCCACTAGTGCACACCCTAAACGCAAAGTAGGGGTTTTGATGGCATTCTCAGGAAACATACCCATAGATGACATCTGAAAAGCTGTAACAGTCTACACCACACACACTCACAAAACATAATTGAGCCAGGCAGTTTTACAAGCACTATTTTAAACCAATGCAACTGCTATAGGTTAGCCACCACTTCAGAAATTATTGCTTTACAGGCTATGCTAAAGCATATGATCTACAGCTCCTATGCCTCAAACAGAACAAGCATTTGCAATGCAATAGGTCTCGCATTATAAAAGTGTGAGCAGTTGGCATTGCTAATAATAATGCAACACTACCTATTGGCATTGTAAATGATAATGACATTTATGTGTTTGTTTTATAAAATAGATAAAAAGGCATTGTCATGAACGATGCTAATAGCTTAAACTTTTGCAAATGCAAGACCTATTGCACTTGTTTCAGTACTGAAGGTTTTTTTTAAAGTTTTAGTCACTACTCAAAATGAAATCCATTTTATCAGCGTTGCCAGTGCTCCTTTATGTTTAATGCTATAAATGAAACGCAATGTTCTAAGCAGATTGCTAAATAGCATCTCCAGCCCGATCACAATGTCTCACTTCATGCTGGACAGTGGGCAGCACCCTGTTTACATGCAGCGCCAAGTCGGGGTGAACTAATGTACAGACTGAGGTCTGTCAGCTTCCGAGGCTCAAAGCATTCCTTGCAACAGTCCCCTGTGTCAAGGTATTGCCATGTGTACAGCACAATCTCTGCAACAGCAAGTTGTTTCAAAGTTGGGGGTGACTTCCCAAACTTTCGAGGTTTTCATCGTGTTTGGTGACAGCGTATTTATGCTGACAGCCCAAAAAACTGTTTGTGGTTGTGTGTGTGTGGTTGTGGTGGTTGTGGTGGTTTGTGCGGTTGTGGTTGTTTGTGCGGGGTGGTGGTTGTGGTGGTTTGTGCGGTTGTGGTTGTTTGTGCGGGTGTGGTTGTGTGTGTGGTTGTGTGAGATTGTGTTGGTGTGATTGTGTGGGTGTGTGTGGTTGGGTGTGGATGTGTGTGTGATTGTGTGGTTGGTTTTGTGTCTTGACATCATTCTGGAGGACCATACTATGGTTAAGTGTTTCGTGACAGCTAAAGATCTGGTAACCTACACAAACATTATGGGATGTAATACTTAACCCCTTCCCTGCTCATGACGGAACCGTTCCGTCATGAGCCACGGTTGCCGTGTGCTCATGACGGAACGGTTCCGTCATGACAATCCTGTCGGCGGCCGCTCCGCCTGCGCGGCGCTGTTTCCCCGCCTGTGCGGGGCGACAACGCAAATGGGCGGAGTCATGACGGAACCGTTCCGTCATGAGCACAGCTCAACTGTGGCTCATGACGGAGCGGCTCCGTCATGAGCACAGGACCGCCGCGCTGCCCCCCTGCCCCCCCCAGCGCTGCAGCGGAATGTCCGCAGCAGCGAAGGGGTTAACAAATTGCACTATTTTTACCAGACCTCTGCAGAATGTAAAGTAAACAGGACTGGAAACTTGGTGTGGTGAGATGATAGCACCAGCCAAAAGGGCGTAATTAGAAATTATGCCTATTTGACTTGTCACTTATGCAGATTTTTGGGACTGGTGATATTTCAAGAGTGTTTAAAGTGCTGCATGATCTTTTTCCATAGTTAATAGCAAAAATGATCAATAGGTGAGGTGTCACAGTAGATTTTAACCGCAAATGCACCCCAAATGGTGACATACATGTTTAGCCTAGATGTACCTAAAAGACTTTATAAGACTAGAAAAGAGCTTTTAAAAGCTCAGACCTACCTAGAAGGCGTGGTAAAGCCAAGTGTACTCCTCAGTGTCATACGATTTTTCAGGTTAAATAATTTTGGGAAGATAATTGGAATGATTCAGTCTAATTCCACAACCATTCCATAGCAAAGGTTATTGCAATATGAAACTGCATCCCTTTTAACCTGGCTATCAAGTGTAAGGTGTATCAGCCAAGGCACAGCAGCAGCAAAGGAATCTTAAAGTCTGCAGCTAGAGATTCAGGTGGCCCAAATTTTTGTGGTTTACCCGTTGGTAAAAATATGAACTGCTGCGGGGCAGGGAGAATGAGAAAATTGGGGGAAGGGCAAGGAAATGCTATTTTTGTTTAATTGTGACACAATTTGGATAATTCTTAATGTTTACACCAGATGGTTTCAGATATGTTTACAATTTCATAGTGTAATCAGAATTTAAATATTTTTATGCAGCATCTGGCAAAAAAAAGCAGAGTAACACATTGTCTGCTGAAGCATTAGGATATTATAAGCTACAGAGTTGTTGGAAAGGAGGCCTTTGTTACAAATAAGTGCCCGGATTGGCAATACAGTGCAATAGAATTCATTGTATCACAAAACATAGATCAAATTAAGAGTACAAGCATGGACCGTTACCACCCAGCATAGTAGGTCACATATGATTAATTTATAAGCCTCCCTTTCCTCATTTCGGGAACATTCGTCTCTACCATCTACCTCAGTGGAACGGACATCTGCAATTTGCACTGCCAGGAGGAGAAGTTGTTACATCAGAGAGCTCATATTATAGCACTGGTGGCTTCAGGCAGCCAAAACTGGGGGTGCCACCTCAGAGGTATGAAGTATTCACAACCTGAGTTATTCTGCTCTCACTCTTCAGTGAGGGTTGAAAACACGAGTTCTGAACAGTTATTATAAATGTGTCATGCTGTGAAACAGTATGTCATGGGACATTCATGCAGCCATCTATAATTGTTCTATAGAATTTAAACACAGTATTTGTGGCTAGAGGCCGGTAAGCTTTTATTAAAATCTAAAAACCCGAGAGCTAGGAGAACCAGGTTTGTAGTATCCAAAGTCAGATGTGCTCGTAACCTTGGCACTATGCATATTTCAAACCTAAACTCCACCACAATGGACAAAAATTGTCCCCATATTGAGTGCCTCAGTAGAGAGGCCAAGGACTGAATGTGCAAGCAGTCGAAATGCAAAAGTACTGGTTTTACACTGGAGGAGATTGCGAGGGATACTGCACTGGAGTGAAGGGCTGCAACTTAACGTGCTCTCAAACCAACTCAACAAGCAATACATTCACAAGCAAAAAAACAAAAGAACCTAGAGGACATTTGGTTTTCATATTGCACAATGCAACAAACATTCGTTTTGGTGCGATTGCTGCAACGCATCATATAGTCGCAGGTGTTAAAGAAAGGCAGCCGAATGCACTAAATACCCAGACTCATGATTCCACCGGGCATGACATGTACTTGAAGACATTTTCAAACGCTGCAAACTGCTTTTCCATTTTCGCACTAACCTACCTAAGACATTGTTCACATGTGCGTTTCAGCGAGACAAAGACATGCATGGACAGTAGTCAATGCAGCTGTAAAAATGTTAATGCAATGGAAGGTGAGCTATTTGGTGACTGTGCAACGAGTTAGTTTTCACAACAAAGTGGTTAGTATATAGCAAACCTACAAGCACAGTTATCCCACAACAATAAGGGGCCATTATACATGGGTACAGTCAGGTCACACTTACAGGAAACCTGTTAAAGCTGTGGCCGGCGGTAGCATTTTTTCCTTTCCAATCGCGGCATCGGTGCTTTACTTTTAACATTAAAAGTAAAGCGCCGGTGCCGCGATTATAGCAAAAGTAAAGAAATAGAAACAAACATCTATTTCTTTAATTTTGCTATAAATCGCGGCACCCGTAAAGCACCGGTGCCACGATTAAAAAGAATACAAGCGGCCGTGAAAGTGATCGCGATTAAACATCAAAGCGGCCGTGAAAGTAATCGCGGTAAAAGCGTTGCGCGCGCCCGCGCACAGTAGCTCTAGGCTTGCCTGATAGCACTTTTTGGAGCCCTCTCAATAAGTCTCGCCAGACCAGAGCATGCACTGGGTCAGGCGAGACCTAAAAAGGTACTTACCAAATATGCATCTGTTCTAGGCATACATAGAGCTGTAGAGTCATATGCACCAACCAGCCCGGGTGCCTGTACTTGTTGCATTTACTTACACATATATACACACACACACACAGGTACAACTATTATACTCTTAACTCCATTCTCACCATCTGCGTCCAAAATTACTAACAAGAGTGGAGTCCCTTGCACAATATCATCGAAAGGAGGAGACACCTTACCACGTGACTAGATAAGACTTCTTCAAAAGAAAAACAACTTGCAAACATCACAACACAAGATGGCAGGAGTATGCAAACCATGTGAATCTAAAGCACTCATGCCAAGAAGAAACATTTTCCATCTGTAAGGGACATTTTGGTTAGATTCCATACCCAAGAATTACCCACAGGGGTCAGACTGAAGTCTGCGATTTTTCATTAGCAGTACCCCTGCTTCTTGGTAGTTGGCCATCGACTACATGCACGTCGTTGGCGTCGCGATCACTGGAATGACGTTGCAGTGTCTATTTAGACACAGCTTTCTTTTTTCCATGCCAGCCATGCACAGATCCGGAGAGAGCTACCCCTTTAGTCACTTTTAGACTAACCTTTTTTCGACTTTGGTTTTATTTTGAGTCCATGCCGGCCTGTAATCGCCTGATGTAGGTATCAGGCCCCCTTCTCGGTTACCTGTGGTGTCTGTTGCATGACCCAAAGTCGTACTCTGACTGCCAGGCCTTGTGTTTCGACCTACCAAACATCTTGAAGACTTGGATGAGGTGTGGAGGCTCAGGCAGCGGGTGTTGAGACCTTCCTCTCAACCGGGACTTTGAGCAACGCGGAGCCAGTTACTGGGCACTCAACAGCTTTTGGGACCACTACCGCAAAGACTTAGGATTCATGACCCGGCAGTCAGAGCACGACTTTGGGTCGTGCAACTGACACCTGAGGCAAACGAGAAGGGGGGCCGGTCACCTTCATCAGACGATTACCACCAGCCCAGCTTGAACCCAGACTGACAATGGGACATCCCTCGTACACCAGGATTCATGGACTAATTAAAAAAAAAAAATCTGTGCATGGCTGGCATGGAAAAAAGAACCGACCTTCGCGCGAAGGGCCGGCATCTAAATAGGCAGCCCCACGTCAATCCAACAATCGTAATGCCAATGGCGGATGCGGACTCGACCGTCACATACCGACGAACAGGGGTACTACTTATGATAAATCTCCGGATACAATCTGACCTCTGTGGGTAATTTTAAGGTATGGAATCTTAAACCAATAGTCTCATTGAGATAGTAATTATTTTATCAGTACTGTCATTAGTAAAGAAACATGTTCTCAGTGAAATGAGTTACTGATACATTGAAACTATTTTCATAACTTGTTTACCGTTAGTGTTTGTGGCCCTCACGTTTAATATTTTGTGCTACACTGAAACTATGTTTACAACTTCTTTACTGTAATATCAGCATTTATGGTGCTTATTATAAAATGTAATTAATATTTATTTTTTATATGCAGAATCAAAGTTTGTACTGGAGTGGAAATTATTTTGAAAACATTCAAAAAATAAGTACGGTGTCTATGTATTGCTTGAAGTGCTTTATTTAAAATATGCAGGAACAGGGTCCCTTTCTTTGTCACGACGCACACAGCCAGACAAGAATGGACAGTGCAACTCAAGCGCTGGAGGTGTTTTGGGGGCGGGTAGACACATGGTGGTATATAATGTGCAATATCTGGTGGCAGTACCACCACACGCTGAGTGGGCAAGGGCAGATGAAATGGATTGTATGGGCTTTCACTACGAGAATAGGCTGGAGGAGGACCAGGTCTTGTGCAGTGATTTGATAAATAAGGCATAGCAGAGGAGGTGGCAGCAAGGGGCATGAAGGTCCCTGGGTGATGGAGGCTGGGTTTGTTAATCAGTGTCCACCTACTGTGTTGCAGGCTTAAGATAGTACTGACCAGATCCCCTTACTTTGTCTCCCCCAGTTAGGTTGTCAATTGGGGTGGAGGGTAGGAATGGAAAGGAGTAAACTACATGTCTACAGATGTACTGGTATGTTCAGGACACTGAATCAAGCACAGAAGAACGAAGGTCAGATATAAAAGAAGATACACAAAAGGAGGATGCACAAAGGACGGAGGATCTTGTACACAAACAGGTAAGTCAGAAGGAGAACAACAAGGGGACATGGGTAAGAACACTGGAACTGACGCTGTGGAACAGATTGCGATAAGGGGCACAAAGATACTGTCAAAATAGCAGAGTTCAAATAAAGAAAAGTTGAAAACGTTGTCATACATGGTGACAAAGACGCTGGGGGAACACTATCTGCTGTCCACCACAGAAAAGATCTTGCAGGAATTATATGTCAGAATGTTTAAGGAGTTGCAAAGGGGATACACAAACCCCATCACCGCCAGTCAAACCCTAGTCCACAGACACTGCCAACCAAGAATAGGCCTGTATAAGCTCCCGGCTGACATATGGGGTACACAAACCAACGGTGAGCAGAAATACTATCAGCGCCCCATCACCGCCTGCCAAACCCTAGTCCATGCACACTGCCAATGCAGGGCCTGTATTAACTCCTCACTGACGTAATGGGTCCACAGACCAACACGCGACTGGAAAAAGATATAACACCTGTATTCTAATATATATGCATATACATCTATTTATTAACGTATGTCAGTATATTAAAATATATATATAAATAATAAATCAAAAAAACTTGTTTTGACATTTAAATACTAAAAACGAGAATTATGTATGCGAAAAAAAATAATTTCCTTTCAAACATGCATATGCCATGTTACCAAAATAAATTCAATGTATTGAAAATTATTGCTTGAAATAGCATTTGTGACTCTTTACACACGCCACAACAGTTTACAGTGAGGTGCAGTCAGTAAGCGCCGACACGTTTAAGGGGAGCGCAGACAGATAGGGGCGCAGCAACAGACAGAACCTGTATGCATCAGCTCCCCGCTGACGTAGAGGGTACACAGATCGACAGGGGTCAACAGATCGATTGAACACCGGCTTCTCCACCTGCAATTTTAGGATGGCTTTGATTGGAGGTTGATGGGCACTGGAACGGTATCCCCCCCTAAATCCTGATGATTTTTAAAGGACAGAGGGGACTGGTTAAGCTAGGTAAAGGTAGTTGTTGAAGCAAGATATTTAGGTTCGGTATGAGTGAAGCAATTATTGACATACAAAGTCAAAGTGGGCTAGCAACAGGAGCCGAGCACTAATCGTGATATCAGTGATCATGGGGTAAAATGTAAACTGGGGATTAAAATGTGCAGATGTGTAAGATGGGAGACGGGGGTGTAGATTAGATATTTAATGTGAGCGGGTGCGATTAGTTAATACAGAAAGGTTGAGACCTAAATGTCATGAGTGCATCCCTGGAATTTTATTTTCAACCATATTGAAACCTCGACACCACTCACAAGAACTGTATTTTTCGGATGCTTAACATAACTAGGCCTGGTCATGTCAGGGCCTTTTACTAGAACGGTGGCATAGCAAATACATGGCTGCATTTGCTCATCTTGTGCCCTTCCCAGCCCTGAATAGGCTCTTTACATGGCAGGATAGATTCAAAACTAAAGCAGCTAAGCTACGAAAGGGTAAATGTTTGCTAAAAATTCCGGTTTTATAGCATTCTATGTTGGCTTTTTAGACGGATACAAGGGACTTTAACTTGCTGGTTAAAATGACAGTGTTGCCGACTGGATAAACAGATAATGGTCTGTAATGGCCCAGGAGAATCATTAAGGGTAGCACGAATAGTTAAGTGCTAAATAACCATTATTTTAGGTTACTGAATTTGAATCCACATTGTCCCTAGTCCTAGAGCCACTCAGTTGTCCGATGGTGAATAGAGCAATGAGAACTAACCTGGAATGATGGATTCACCAAAACAGGTGCTGGAACTGCCTAGATTGATATTACTTATTTTTTTTAACTTGCCATCATTCTTACGCCTTTAGGGATTGCAGCAATAGGAAAAGCGGGTGATCACATTAATCTTCAACAGATGAAAGTTTAACTTAATAGAACGTGAACAAATTCGGGTCTCCATTAACGACTGGAAGCCCCGTGTGTGCTGCAGTAGTGTGGGAAAATCCACTAAAATATAAATTGAAAGAAAACTGGGGAGAAATGCGCATAATACACAATAAATGGTTTGAAGATGTATGGTCGATAGTTGATTCCAATAGAACATTCAAATAAGTCTGCAAGCATGCACTACATGTGGGAATATAAATTTGAGCCAAAACTTTAATTCCAATTACGTAACACTTTACAGTATCATATCACCGAACCCCATGAACTCAACAAGGAAAAAAGTATTCAGCTGTAATGCAACATTCTTTGAAGGACATATGTACAACTCACAGAAGGTGCCAGAGTATGGCTGACTACAAACTGACGGTCATGATCAGGAAAAAAGCCCAACAGATTATGAAGTAAACCGGTTATAACTTCAGTTTAAGGCAACTAAAGTACACAAATGTCAGTACCTGCTCATTCTATTGGAGGGCGTTCAATTGCCTAGACATATGGGCAAGTACAGATCACTGAACAATGTCCTACAATCGCCGATGTTTCATTTTTTTTAAAAAAAAGTCGCAATTACAAAATTAATGGTTTTATTTGGAGTCTATGCAAGACAAATGGAATGCCCAAGCTAGTCAAGGGAATTTTACAACGCAAAGTTTAGGTTTACAGTTGTCATAAGATCTGCTGAAAAAAAACATACAGATTCACATTTTACAAGTCACTGGTTACGAGACAATACAAAGTAAAACCGCTAAAACATTTTTTTTTTAAAATGCACCAAGCTTAGGAATTTAAACAAAACATTTCCAAAATGCAATGCTCCGTACATTTCCTTCTGAAGTCTGCTGCGTTATTTCCTTTCATTTGACCTAGAGCGGCTTAAAAAGAAAAAAAGAAAGTCAATATCAGAATACTCGGCAGGTAGTCAATTTTAGGAAACCGTTCCGTTTGACAGATAAATTGTTTAAAAAACACTAATTTTACATATTTGTTTTTATCAAACGAGTTCTGTTGAGTCAACAATCCCACTGCAGTCTAGAACACGGGCAATATCACTGCGTGCAAGTCGATCCCTGCACACGGTCATGTACGAAACTTTAATTAAGCAAAAAACGTATACACCACACCGCAGATGGGGCCCATAAGCGAGTCAATGGGTTAAGTCTTTTAAAAAGCTGGAGGAACCCGTAACTGAATTAGTAACTAAAGACATTTAAATTATCTTATCCATTGCTACGTTTTAGATCCTAAACTGGCCAGTTTCACAGGAATACCATTCGAGTGTGTAGGTACTCATGCCTAAAAGAAAAGGAGAACACACATCCCACCCTTTAAAGTGATTTAAATAAGGACTGTCACAACTGGGCAAGAGTTCACATTATTTACATGCAATACTACAGAATGGATGTCTAATATACCTTCTAGATCTAGAGAATGAACGAGAAGGTTTGTGGTTCCTCTCCCTGGATAAGGATCTTTCACGTCTTCGGTCTCTAGAGGGGGACCTGTAAAAAAGGACAAGCAAAACAGAGCACATTAGCAATGCCGAAAGTCAAGAGCTTAAATAAAGGAACATCACAAGACAGTCTTCTCAAAGGGAAGGTTCAAGTGGATCGAAATGTGTTGCTTACAGTGAAGCCCGGCAGCAAAACCAAATAATTAGGCATAGAGAAACAATCGGGCCTACTTGGGAAAAGGGTGCGACAGAAAGGGGGTGGGGGATTAGGGTCCATTTAGAATTAGACAGAGCGAGCCGTAAGGACGCTTCTGCAGTTTCATTAAAGAAAATCAGCAGCACATTACCTGCTTCGGCTGCGAGAAAAGCTCCTTCGTCGTGGCGACCTAGAACACAAAAATAAAATTCAGTTGCATCAAACAAGTGTTTAAATCAAAAAGAAACACAAGGAGCCAGTGAACGCATGGCAAACAATCTTAGGTCTTAAACCTCGAAAAATTACGTCTTCACAACCTGCGAAAAGGGTACTGAAAGCAGAGATGCCATTAACCTTAAACCAAATGGATACCCAAATATGCACGATCAAAATACGCAGCTCAAAAGGTTCGGTACAGACCACAATCAATCTCAATTGTGAAAAAGTCAAATATATTATTGCGATATGTTAAGTCTTTTACATCGGTATAAAAAGAACCTTACGTTTGTAGGTTCATCCCAAAATTTACAGTTAGTACAGGTATTTTAAAGGTGGAAGGAGTTTCTCTTGCAATATGAGAACAATTAAGTAGACTCGGTCTCACATGCAAAAAACTTCCAAGTCCGATTTCTCCTTCACCTTTAAAGGTTTCCGATATTTCAGACAATATATTGAAGTACCATTTAATTATGCAGCCAGCCTTTGATTTGTGAAATAATGATTTACGTATAAGCTGCTTACGTTATTTAAACAGCAGTAAACTGTATAAGCAGGAAAAACTTACTAGTATTTGGTTTCAACAAGCTAGAAATGGTGAGGTGAGGCTGCCGGACTGACGGCCAAGTAGAATTTGCTGAAAAGATTTGCCAGGTGTTGCGATGTATTTAGTTGGTTGGCGAAGGGGGTGTTGTGGATTTTTCCTGCTTTTTTAGCCGAGCTGCTGCAGATGTTGTGAAGACATTTAAATAGCTGAGCTGAAAGGCCGGGAATGAGTGGGCGGTCGAGGAGGCCGCTGCCGATTTGGTTAATGTTGGAGAAGGCTGAGAACAGCATGCTCGGGAACCAAAGGGCGGTGCAACCTGACGACTGGCCATGCCTGGGTCATGTGATACGACACCAGCAAAGCTGAATGGGGCGCGCTGGTCACATGACGCTGAAAGGGCTAGTTGACTGGCTAATGTAGACCCAGAGGGTGGTGAGAAGAGACATGATGATGACTCTGTAACGGGGGTTCATTTTTATTAATGATGGTCCAAAAGCACAAAAAAAATGAAAACAAGCCATCAGTACAACCATCTTGTTAGCCAACAAAGTACTCCTAATATGACGGATCGTTCTACCTCAAAATACAATGGTTTCAACGGGTTCAAGTGACCCCTCGCTCGCAGTACGGAGACAGAAACCATGTTGTAGGTCGGTTTTTTTTAAGATAGTGACATTCACCACACAAGTACAGTATGGAAAAAGGTGTCACAACTAAAAGTAATGTAATTACTTTTAGACTGCAAACTGACAGTACAGATAACACTTCTTTAAGTAATTGCTGCCAATTTCTCTGACAAGCTTACATTCTATAATAGATAAGTGACCCAAATCAGAAGCGTTTGCAATTTGGAGAACAGACGTAACAGATGTTGAAAATAAGTGATTTAGGGAAAAGGCTACAATGGGATCAACTAACCAATACTTGAACTCGCAGCTTTGGGCGGCCAGGATGGAAATAGCACAAACTCCGGCCACAGTAGGTCTCAGAACCTAGCCAAACCCTACACTCAAGCTGCTAAATTACATAAACAAATACAAAACTATTTCCATACACACCTACGACGAGGGGGCGGGCTTCTTCGACCTCTGTAGTCATCTCTTGGACGTCTGCCCCCACCCCACGATGGAGGCGGACCACGATTTCTACTGCGTTTTTCCCCATTCGACAACTCGACTCTTACACGGCAGCCACACAGTGTTCTGCGAAGCGAAATACAACGAACGCATGAGGACATGCACAACATTGATCCATTCAAATAAAATACGTATGACATGAAAGCAGCTGGAACTAGACGCTACATCTTAAGATATGAAACCATGGTCAGGAGTACTCACCTTCCATCTAATTCCCTCACAGCATCTGCAGCATCCCGTGGATCTTCGAATTCAACAAATGCAAAGCCAGGTGGGTTTCGTGCCACCCACACGCTCCGTAGTGGTCCATAATACCCGAAAGCGCGCTCCAACTCAGTTTTGTTTCCGTTGTTGCCAAGGTTCCCAACATAGACCTTACAGTCCAGAGGGCAAGAGTCGCGATGCATGGCTAAAAGAAAAGGATCTTATGATTAAGCAATACCAATAGTTTACAGAAAAATACGCGCGCGCCTCCTAAAACGAGTCATCAGAACTGCAACAAAAAGATACACGCCGATCACGTTATACCAGCGTTCGTTAAAAACTATGCAAAAAGATTGCCGATAACGGAGGAACTGAACTTGAAGAGAGAAGCCGCCAACAGACGGGGGTAAATAATTGAGCTGTAATCACCGGGGCACAACCGGAACACGAAGCGTGGTCCGAGTGATGGCCATTCTGGCTAACATTCATTTTATTTGGAACAAAGGATTCTAGCATCGGGGAATTCAGCATAAACGAATTGATCGGAGTACAGATGGAATCCAACGGAGACTACAAGTCTAAGATTTAAGGCTCACACAGATCGAAGTAAAGGAGGGCTTTTAGTACACCTACTTACCATGTAGCATTTAGAAGAACAGATTCACCTATGTTACCCACTAGTTTACATAGACGCAATGCAAATATTGTAAATTACGCCTACATGCAGTATATTAGACGCGCCACTACTTCAACTTTGGGTACGACCACACAACGGAATATAGCACTATTACACAAAACCTCGGGGTGACCCTCTAACCGAAAAAATGTTTTATTTCCAGCCGCCCATAAGCAAATAACCAGTGTGCAGACAGTGCCAACCCCGGCTGCGTGTTTCCGAGGAAAGAGTAGGTTTTCACGATCGGAATACACGTGCCATTGGAAGCTGGGACCTTTGATCACTAAGTATGTATACAAATCCCGTGTAAGACGCAGGTTTCTGTTCAGTGAAACCGGTGTGGTTCCACGGTTCCCAAGCCAACGGGCTTCTGGAAGTGGAATTCGAAATGGCGGCTCCGTCAGTTACTACAAAATGGCGACATCTCACTGTCGGTGGGATGGCGCACTTGATAGGAATGTTATCTCGGATTCGGTCTTCACTAGCAATTGTTTAGCACCACCATTGGTAACACAAGCGAAAACCACCCATTGATTCGTAATTACCCTATCTGGAATGTATTCCGCACTAGCTAACTTCAGCTTCTTCGACCTCTTCTGCCTCGTCCCGACGACAAAATGGCTTCACTTTGTCTTTAAATGAAGACTATAAGAGGTTGGTGTTTTACGTCATGGGCACTTTCACCAATCATTTCGGTGATTTGAACGCTCGGCTCAATTTCGCCACCTCACCCTATTAGAACAGCCGGTCGGACCTAGCTGGGTAAGGGGAGCATAGACATAGAAAAGCAACTAGACACGTTCAGTATGGAAAGTGATATTTGTCCTTTAGGCACGCGTTTGAAAAATAAAAATCCTTTTCCAGGTGATTTAAATTAAATACATTTAATTAATTGAAATAAACGTATTTTGAGTATACACAGCAAGAATATACAAAAACTAATAGATCGGATTTCTTTAACAGATAAAGTTTGAACAATAATTTTTTTTATCGGGATGCCTACGGACTCTTACAATTCAAAATTTGCGAACATACGTGACAAGAATTTTCAATTCTATTAAGGACACGGAGGCGAGGATTATGCTTCTCATTTCTTTACTAGAAATTTGCTCAGTAGCCAATCATATTACAATAAAACTAAAAACTACAATACCCATGAACACATTGGTACTACGTAATAAACATAGAGTATGCACGTATAAATAGTCAGCAAGAGAATACCATATCCTCTTTCTTTGATAGTTAGCAACAGTCAGAAGAAGAAAATAGTGCAACAACTGGAAAAGGCGTGGAAGATAAAACCGTAGCTCGAACACTTCAACTGAAGACCAACAGGATGGAACAGCTGATATGATGCGTGAAACGAGATCCCAAAACAGGAACCAGCAGGCGTCCAAAAAATAATCCAAGACAAAGAAAGAAGCGCAGCTCACTTCGGATCAGAACCTGAAAAGGATAAAAAGTCGTAATATACCATTCCGAATGAAAGAAAAGGCATAGAATACTTAGGGAGGGAAGAGAAAAAACAAGGAATGTATCCAAATAAATCATAACAATATACCAGAAATATAATAATTGAAAATTATCATATGCAAAGATACATGAGCAAAAATACATAACAGAAAAAATGGGTGGGATAATCCTCGCCTCCGTGTCCTTAATAGAATTGAAAATTCTTGTCACGTATGTTCGCAAATTTTGAATTCTATGTCAGGACCGGAGGCTCCGATTATGCTTGTTCAAAGCTGAGCCACCACAACAGAAGCAATATCCAGAATAGGTTTATAATAAAAAGTCTTAAACATAGAATCAGTTGACCAATCAGCTGCTTTCATAATATCTATTAAGGTCACACCCATAGAAAAAGCCTTGGAAGCCATAGCTCCACGAGTTGAGTGTGCACCAAAAGTAGTAACATCAATACCTGCTTCACCCATGAGCCATCTGACCCATCTGGCTAAAGTAGCCGGGGTCACAGGGCGAAAGGGTTTTGCAACGCAATCAACAATTGACCATGCAAATCTTGTCGAAATTGAGCAGTACTTACCTCATAATCTTTAATACATTGCACTACACAGAGTTTTGGATTATTGGGAAAACTTGGGTAAGTGATTGAGGCAGTATTACATTTAGTACGTCTGGAAATGGAAAAAGTAACCCCTTCAGAGAAAAAGTACGACCTGCAAGATCTAGCGCACGAACATCAGACACACGTTTGCAAGAGACTAGACATAACAGCATAGTTAACTTTGCTGATAATTGTTTGCGGGATAAAGAGTCGTTGGAAGGCCAAGCCTCCAAAAATCGTAAGACAATAGACACATCCCATAACGCAACATACTTTGGACAAGGAGGTTTTACCAATCTGATACCTCTGAGTAATTTGGAAATCAAAGGATGTTCACCTGCGGGTTTACTATTAATAGGAATATGCCCCGCAGAGATGCCGAACGGAAATTGTTGACAGTCCGATATGCAAGGCCAGAGGCGGCCAGAGAAGCTAAAAAATTCACAATTAAAGCGACATCCGCAGAAGAGGGATCCACTTCCCGTTGAGTGCACCAATCACACCAACGTTTCCATGCTGTGGCATAACGTTTGTGTGTGTTGGGAGACCAAGCTTCGTTGATAAATCTGAAAGCGTCTCGCGAAAGACCTGGGACCTGCAGCGATCCCCGAAACCCGCCATGCCACCAGAAAGAGTTGACCCGACTCTATTAGAGGATGAGGATTGTTGAGCGGATCCAATAACAGATTCGACAATTGGGAAGAAGAACTGGAATTGCACAAGACACCTGCAGGAGAACAGGGAACCAAGCTTGAGCCCTCCAGAGAGGGGTGATCAGAATCAACTCGTCTGATATAGTTTCATGCGTGCCAGAACCCTAGATATCATGACAAACGGGGAAAGGCATAACACAGATGAGACGGCCATGTCTGGAGAAATGCATCCGTGGCAAGAGCCTCCGGATCCGGACGCCAACTGAAAAACCGAGGAAGTTGAGTGTTGAGGCCGAGAGGCAAAAAGATCGATCTGGCAGGGGCCCCACATTCGAGACAGAGATCTGAACACTCGAGGGTGAAGTCTCCAGTCGCTGAAATCCCGAAGATGCCGAGAATTCCAGTCGGCTACCAGATTGCTGTGGCCCGGCAGGTACTCCGCAATCACCGTGATGTTTCTCTGGAGGCAAAAGTGCCAAAAGTCCTTGGCAATTTCTGCCAGAATCTTGGAACGTGTCCCCCCTAACTTGTTGACATATCGAACCGCTGAGACATTGTCCATGCGTAGGAGAATGCAACAATTCGTCAGGCGTGGGGACAGACAACGGATCGCAAACGACCCCGCCAGAAGCTCCAGACAATTGATATGGAGAGATAATTCCTCCGAGGACCACCGGCCGCCCGTGGACATTGGACCGCAACGGGCTCCCCATCCCCACCGACTGGCGTCGGATTCGATCACCACCTCCGGAGACACTCCGAACAGGGCTTTGCCATTCCAGGACTCCATGTGTTCCAACCACCACAACATCTCCCACCTCGCCTCTTCTGAAAGAGGAATCTGATCTGAGTATCGGAGGCCTTTCTGGAGATGTCGGATTTTGAGTCGCTGAAGTGCCCGATAATGGAGGGGACCCGTGAAGATGGCCTGAATTGAAGAAGCTAACAGACCGACAATCCGAGCTAGAGACCTCAATGACACAAGCTGTTTGTGTAAAATCAATGTCAACTCCCGTTTGATCATTCTGATCTTCTGAAGAGGCAAGGACAGTTGGCAAGAGAGGGAATTGATCAGAAAACCCAGAAATTCTATCGACTGTGAAGGGCGGAACAGAGATTTCTGAGGATTCACTAGAAATCCGAGCGACTGTAAAAGATCTATTGCCCAATTTAAATGGAGCATTAACAGACGTGGACAGTGAGCCATGATAAGAATGTCGTCCAGATAAATTATCAGACGAACTCCCCGAGATCGTAGAGACTCTACCACAGGCCTCAGAAGTTTCGTGAAGCACCAGGGTGCTGACGAGAGGCCGAACGGGAGAACCTGGAACTCGTACCAGACACCCTGCCATTGGAATTGGAGAAACCGGCGATGAGGACCGTAAATGGGAATCGACAAATACGCATCCTTTAGATCTAGACGAACCATCCAGTCGCCTTCTTGAAGAAGATCTCTCAAAAGATGGATGCCCTCCATCTTGAAGTGGCGATAGACAATCCAGCCGTTGAACTCTTTCAGGTTGAGAACCAACCTGGAACCGCCTCCTTTTTTCTGAACGAGAAAGACGTGGCTGGAAAAACCCCGCGGATGAGGGGAAGACCGGACAACCGCCCCTTTCGTCAGAAGGGAGTCTATTTCCGTGGAAATAATCGCCTGATCCTGAAGGGAAAAAACCAAGGGGAGAGGAGGAGGAAAAAGGTTGACTTGGGCAACTGAAAAACTCTATCCTGAAACCCTTGACCGTTTCCAACACCCATGCATCGTTGGAGATCAAACGCCAATTGGGAAGAAAAAACTGAAATTCTGCCCCCAACATGACCTCCGACGCAGAGATCAAACTCACCTGAAGCGGAGGAATCATGGTGTCCTCCTTGATTGCCGCCGGCACGCCCCTTCCGGAATTGGTGTCGACCTCGACGGGAAGGGTAGAAGGAAGGCCTGTTGTTGGAGTAGTTGGGGTCCTGACCTCCTACACGGTGGGACTGGAAACCACGTTGGTTGGACTGGTTATAACCGCGGCCGGACGATCGTCCCCTATATCAACCGGCCCTTCCAAAAACCGGGCGAAAAGCCCGTCTGATAGAAGCTTGAGCCTTATCAAGACCACTAAAAGTGGCCACAAATTTAGTGAGTTCTTTCAGGAAAGACTGGCCAAACAACAATTCCTGTGCCAAAGGACCAGATTCAGATGTAGAGAGTTCAGCCAATTTCGGGTCCAACTTCAGTAATATAGAACGCCTGCGTTCAGAAGACATAGCACAATTGGCATTACCCAATTGGCAAACAGCTCTTTGAGCCCAACCAATCAGGTCATCAGGGTCAATGGCAGAGGAAGACTCCTTGGCCCGATACCCTAAATCCAAAATTTTGGTGAGAGGTCCCAGCAAATCCAAAAGTTTATCTTGACAAGAGCGCCATGCTCTGTCAATGCCCCTTTTAGGGTCCTTTGCATATTTTTTAAGATATGTCACCATAGTGGGATCCACCTCAGGAGTGTCCGCTAATTTATCTGCCAAATCAGGACGTGGACACTCAGAGCGAAGACGGGAACACACCTCCTTGTCAAAAGGTTGACGAATGTGCGTCTGGACGTACTCCGCCACCTCCTGAGACGGGAGCCAAGAAGAAGAATTGGGATGTATGATATCTGATGGCTCAAACGTGAGAACTTGGGGATGCGACGGCGCATCAACAAAATGCTCCTTGCGAGCCTTTTTTCGAGGAGGAGGAGAAGATACCCCATGGTCCGAAGAAGAAGATGGAGAGGTACCGTCATCATCTGTTGGATGAACTGGAGGGGAGGAAAGCTCCTTAGGAGGTTGACCATAAGAATGTTCTGAAGAAAGGGCCTTAGCCAACTTTACAAAATCTGACCTGTGAGGATTAGACAATTTAGAAGATTTAGAGGACCTGGAGGACTGAGAGGATTTCGAAGACTTAGAGGACGAAGGCAGCCAGCCCTGTTGCACTGCATATTGAGATAAATGCCGCTTCAATGGTGTAATAGCGCGAACCAGCGCTTTATTCACAGAGGATTGTACACCCAAGTCAAGAGCCTCCACCAAATCCTGCTCCATAGAGCCAGAGGCTTCCTCATCCTCATAATCATAATAATAATCATCGTCCACAAAATAATCAGCCATGGCAGAACCTGGCGTAAATAAAGCCCACAAGAGGAAGGAAAACAACAGTAAATCTGGTATGCCAAAGCACAATAAAGGGGGAGAGGCACAAACAGGTCAAAAATTAACCTGAAACATGTAAATATTTAGATGTGGAGGGAGGACTTGCCACAATGAAAGCCACTCTAGGCAATGCCTATGCAAATTATACAGCCCCAACTGCTTCAAACATGCAGTAGGACGTCAACAGGGGCAATAGAAACCAGGCCGTGGGCATGAGCAAATAAAAGCGCTGCTCTCGCGCTGAATTCCTGTGGAAACAGTGAGAATTAAACAGGAAAATGGCCGCCGCGCATGCGCGGTAACGAACGCCTGGATTTCAACAAGGAAAGACCTACGCAACACGCGCGTAGTCTTTCTGCCCCTAATTTACTCCCGCTCCACGTAAAATGAGGCGCGGGCGCAGAGCGCCCGAACCGGGGAGGCAGACACGCGCTCCCTGCAACGGTGCGACACCGGTACCAACTTAGACAAATTCCAACTGCAGAAAAAACAAGGTCCGCGATACGCGCACAGCGCTAAGGAATGTAAGCAATGCAGAATTAAGCGACAGCAATAAAAATACAATTGCGATAAATAAATAAACAAATAGCGTTAAAGAGAAAGAGAAATGCACTTAACTGGCTGCGGAGCAGCAAAGAAAGAGGATATGGTATTCTCTTGCTGACTATTTATACGTGCATACTCTCTGGTTATTACGTAGTACCCAATGTGTTCATGGGTATTGTAGTTTTTAGTTTTATTGTAATATGATTGGCTGCTGAGCAAATTTCTAGTAAAGAAATGAGAAGCATAAACGGAGCCTCCGGTCCTGACATAGAATTCTAAAATGGCAGTAGCTTTGACGTACCGCGCCGGTGTTCTATCTATCTGTGTACCCCCGTCGATCTGTGTACCCTTCACGTCAGCGGGGAGCTGATACATACGGGTTCTGTCTGTCTGTTGCTGCTCCCCTATCTGTCTGTGCTCCCCTTACATGGGTCAGTGCTTTCTGACTGCACCTCACTGTAAACTGTTGTGGCATGCGTGAAGAGGCATGCGTGAAGAGTCACAAATACTATTTCAAGCAATAATTTTCAATACATTGAATTTATTTTGGTAACATGGCATATGCATGTTTGAAAGGAAATTATTTTTTTTCACATATTCCTCGTGTTTTTAGTATTTAAATGTTGACAAAACAAGTTTTTTTTTGTTTTTAATTTATAATATATATATATTTTTAAATATACTCATGTGTTAATAAATAGATTTATATGCATATATATATATTATTTGATATAAAATATTAAAATACAGGTGTTCTAGCTGTTTTCAGTCGCGTGTTGATCTGTGTACCCATTACGTCAGTGAGGAGTTAATACAGGCACTGCATTGGCAGTGTGCGTTGACTAGGGTTTGGCAGGCAGTGATGGGGAGCAGATAATATTTCTGCTCCCCATTGGTTTGTGTACCCCCTATGTCAGACGGGAGCTTATAGAGGCCTATTCTTGGTTGGCAGTGTGCGTTGACTAGGGTTTGGCTGGCGGTGATGGGGAGAAGATAGTATTTCTTCTCCCCGTTGGTTTGTGTACCCCCTATGTCAGACGGGAGCTTATACAGGCCTATTCTTGGTTGGCAGTGTCTGTGGACTAGGGTTTGGCTGGTGGTGATGGGGAGCAGATAGTATTTCTGTTCCCCGTTGGTTTGTGTATCCCCTATGTCAGACGGGAGCTTATACAGGCCTATTCTTGGTTGGCAGTGTGTGTTGACTAGGGTTTGGCAGGCGGTGATGGGGAGAAGATAGTATTTCTGCTCCCCATTCGTTTGTGTACCCTCTATGTCAGACGGGAGCTTATAGAGGCCTATTCTTGGTTGGCAGTGTGCGTTGACTAGGGTAGGCTGGCGGTGATGGGGAGCAGATAGTATTTCTGCTCCCCATTGGTTTGTGTACCCCCTATGTCAGATGGGAGCTTATACAGGCTGATTCTTGGTTGGCAGTGTGCGTTGACTAGGGTTTGGCTGGCGGTGATGCGGAGCAGATAGTATTTCTGCTCCCCGCTGGTTTGTGTAGCCCCTATGTCAGACGGGAGCTTATACAGGCCTATTCTTGGTTGGCAGGGGCTGTGGACTAGGGTGTGGCTGGTGGTGATGGGGAGCAGATAGTATTTCTGTTCCCCGTTGGTTTGTGTACCCCCTATGTCAGACGGGAGCTTATACAGGCCTAATCTTGGTTGGTAGTGTGCGTGGACTAGGGTTTGGCTGGCGGTGATGGGGAGCAGATAGTTTTTCTGCTCCCCGTTGCTTTGTGTACCCCCTATGTCAGATGGGAGCTTATACAGGCTGATTCTTGGTTGGCAGTGTGCGTTGACTAGGGTTTGGCTGGCGGTGATGGGGAGCTGATAGTATTTCTGCTCCCCGTTGGTGTGTGTACCCCCTATGTCAGACGGGAGCATATACAGGCCTAATCTTGGTGGGCAGTGTGCATGTACTAGGGTTTGGCTGGCGGTGATGGGGAGCAGATAGTATTTCTGCTCTCGTTAGTTTGTGTACCCCCTATGTCAGACGGGAGCTTATACAGGCCTAATCTTGGTTGGTAGTGTGCGTGGACTAGGGTTTGGCTGGCGGTGATGGGGAGCAGATAGTTTTTCTGCTCCCCGTTGCTTTGCGTACCCCCTATGTCAGATGGGAGCTTATACAGGCTGATTCTTGGTTGGCAGTGTGCGTGTACTAGGGTTTGGCTGGCGGTGATGGGGAGCAGATAGTATTTCTGCTCTTGTTAGTTTGTGTACCCCCTATGTCAGACGGGAGCTTATACAGGCTGATTCTAGGTTGGCAGTGTGCGTTGACTAGGGTTTGGCTGGCGGTGATGCGGAGCAGATAGTATTTCTGCTCCCCGCTGGTTTGTGTAGCCCCTATGTCAGACGGGAGCTTATACAGGCCTATTCTTGGTTGGCAGTGGCTGTGGACTAGGGTTTGGCTGGTGGTGATGGGGAGCAGATAGTATTTCTGTTCCCCGTTGGTTTGTGTACCCCCTATGTCAGACGGGAGCTTATACAGGCCTAATCTTGGTTGGTAGTGTGCGTGGACTAGGGTTTGGCTGGCGGTGATGGGGAGCAGATAGTTTTTCTGCTCCCCGTTGCTTTGTGTACCCCCTATGTCAGATGGGAGCTTATACAGGCTGATTCTTGGTTGGCAGTGTGCGTTGACTAGGGTTTGGCTGGCGGTGATGGGGAGCTGATAGTATTTCTGCTCCCCGTTGGTTTGTGTACCCCCTATATCAGACGGGAGCTTATACAGGCCTAATCTTGGTGGGCAGTGTGCATGTACTAGGGTTTGGCTGGTGGTGATGGGGAGCAGATAGTATTTCTGCTCTCGTTAGTTTGTGTACCCCCTATGTCAGACGGGAGCTTATACAGGCCTAATCTTGGTTGGTAGTGTGCGTAGACTAGGGTTTGGCTGGCGGTGATGGGGAGCAGATAGTTTCTCTGCTCCCCGTTGCTTTGTGTACCCCCTATGTCAGATGGGAGCTTATACAGGCTGATTCTTGGTTGGCAGTGTGCGTTGACTAGGGTTTGGCAGGCGGTGATGGGGAGCTGATAGTATTTCTGCTCTCGTTAGTTTGTGTACCCCCTATGTCAGACGGGAGCTTATACAGGCTGATTCTAGGTTGGCAGACGGGACCTTATACAGGCCTATTCTTTTTTTTTTTTTTTTATATTTTTTTATTGAGAGTTCAAATATAACAATACAATATAGAAAACAGGATACAGTTGAAATCCAATTAATACAGTACGAGAAAGAGAGTACTAAAAACATTCATGCAAATTGTCATTTTAACATTTAAATTGTAAAGTGCAGGGTTGTGTAAAAGCAAACGATCAATCAACTGTCATTGATATTCAAAAGATTTTGTTAGAATAAAAACAGTACGTAGCATTTAAATACAATGAGCGTCTTCTCAGTTAATATTCCAGAGCTGAGATATAAAGTGCAGCGTGCGGAGACAAGACAATCGTAATAGACTAGTAGACAAATAGATGTTCTCGCAAAAGTATAAATCTGGTTAAGTAATAGCAGGACAAATTTAAAGATCAAACACACTCCAATATTTATCATATTTTTTGAGAGCCCCTGATCTAAGAGCATATTTTCTTTCCCTACCCTGGATTCGGAGTAGTTTTGTCTTCCATGCCTGGAAGGATGGAACAAGATCTGTTTTCCAGGACTGTAATATGAGGGATTTAGCTATTAAAGAAGCTATAAAAAGGGACTCATCATGTTGGGTGTGGATAGGAGAGCAGCCTAGGAGGGGAATTAGATCATCAAATACAATATTAGTTTTGAGAACAATTGAAAGATATTTTTCTATTTCCTTCCATAAAACCTGGATTTTTGGACACTCCCAGACAATGTGTTTCCAAGTGCCTTTTTCATCACATCGGAAGCATTTGTCGGCTACTTGAGGGAAGATATTATGTAAAAAGGACGGGGTTCTATATAATAACCATTTGTTGTAAAATTGCATACGTTTAAAATTTGCTCCTCGAAAGATGGTTTTATTGAATTTATTTATTTTGTCCCATACCTGTTGATTAATTGTAATATCTTCCCTCTTTTCCCATCTTTCAGTAATCTTGCTGTAGAGGTCCTGGTCCTTACTTTCTTTTAATATTTTAATCCAGATACTCATTTTCTTTTGTATTTTATTATTAAGGATAGTGGAAATATTTTCTTTATTGAATAAATTTCCTATATTGAGTTCTCTGAGTTTTGGATTTATCCTAATAAAGGACCAGTTCAGCGTTAAGTGCGAGTGGATTAACTGGCTATGAATTTCATCCCAAGATTTCCACCTATTTCCCAGCAGGAAGTCTTCAATTTTCTCAAAACTATTCTCCTTCCAAAGAGTTAATATATTTTTGTCCATACAACAAGCATCTCCCAAGCTAAAATTTATTAAATTCGTCTTATTACTTAAAATGGGTAAGTCATAAAATTAAAAAAACAGAGTTTTCACCTTGAAAATCCACTGGAGGGATTTATATCGTACTTTTTTTTGGATCTTTCGTGGTTCTGACCGGATCATGGATTTTCAATTCCAACAACATCCTTTTCATAAAAAAATTATCTGTCTCATGAGAATCTAAGAAAAAAAACCTGTGGCTATAATGTGTAAAAGACGCAAAATAATATTCTTTGATATTTGGGAGGGACAGCCCTCCTTGTGTAGATGATAAATATAAAGTGCTCAGTGCTCATCTGGGAGATTTTTTTGCCCATAAGAAAGAAGAGATCAAAGCTTCTATTTTTTTAAAGTAAGAGGCCTGGATTGCGCAGGGAATTGCGCTAAAAAGGAAATTGAAAAGGGGTAACACCGACATTCGAATTAGCGATGCCCGCCACATAAGAGACAGGGGTAGTAAATTCCAACGATCTAAAAGTGAGCCCACCTTTTTTAATAAAGGTAAAAAATAAGTGAAAAGAGATCATCTGGGCTATCCGATATAAGTATTCCAAGATATCTCTTTGGATCCGTGTTATATATCCGCCTGAATTCTGGAGCTAAAGTGTCTATAGTGCAGTTAAGTAGAATAATTTCCGTTTTGTTTACATTCATTTTATAACCCCCAAGCTTTTGAAAGTCAGAGAAGATTTTTAAAATCTTCAGTTGACTTGAGGGTTTGGAGTCTATGAAAAAGGCAATATCGTCCGCATATAATTTTATGTTTGTCATTCCTAATATTGGGGCAGTGTCAGCTTTGATATTCCTGATGGCAACTGCTAGAGGTTCAATAAATAATGCAAATAAAATTGGCGACAAGGGGCATCCTTGTCGCGTGCCTCTAGTAACCTCACAGGACCCAATATTAGTATTATTGATGATAATTTGTGCCCAAGAATTCATATACAATTGTCGTAAAAGAGAAATAAAAACATTCGGGAAATTAAAACTACGTAAAATTGCAAACAGGCAATCCCAAGACACTAGATCGAAGGCTTTCTCCGCATCTAAAAACCAAATTTGAGCCTTCACCTTATTAGTTTTAAAATAATCTAGTGCCTCCAGTAAAAATGTAGTGTTGGAATGGTGATGCCTGCCTGCAATAAAACCACACTGATCATGTGCTACCAGAGATCCTACTATTTTATTTAATCGATTTGCTTAAAGTTTTGTAAAGATTTTGTAATCTGTATTCAGAAGGCTAATCGGTCTATATGAATTTATATTTTCCTTGTCCTTTCCTTTTTTTAAAATACTGACCACCACCGCTGTATGAAAGGAGTCCGGTGGGGGACTTCCTTGAAGTAAGTTATTAATTAATTTCAGAAGTTCCTTACGTAATGTTCCACTACATTTTTTAAAAAATTCAATGGGATTGTTGTAAATTGAAATCACGATGTGATTAAGCATTTACTAAAGACATGAATTCTCCTGCCTCACGCATGTCTCTTTCGTTATGTTGACTGAAGTTTGGACTCCATTTTGTATTGTCATGTCTCCACGTGCTCAACACGAGAAGAGTCCTATCTTCGTGTTAGTTGCTCTTGTAATCTGCCTAGTAACAGTCTATAAATAGTTCCTTTGTCCGCCTGGCGCATGCCCAGGCTTGACCACATCTGTTATCAGTTAGTCCTTGCTTGACCATGTTTTCGCGGGCTCAAGGAGTATGTCAGCTCCGCCCACATATTGATCTTGTATCGAAAATGTCCATAAAAGGTAACATTCCTTGCCTCATGTTGTATCCTCCCACTTATGAGCCCCTCTGTTGTGTATAAAAGGGGACTGTGTACGCAAGTTCTTTGTGCTACTCTATGCAATACTGAAGGGTATTGTATGGATTGTAGGACCACCCTTAAGGGTTAATAAACCTTGTCTTTGTACTTTGCAGTTTCCGTGCCAACTTCCTTATAGATTCCATTGCAGGAGAGCGAACCCTTGTGTCCTGCGGGCCTAGCTGGGGCCTGTATTCATCAATTGGCGCCCGTCACGTGGGGCTCATCGGCGACTCGGCTGCTCGAAGGATTGGTCGCGACGAAGGTGAGGAATTTGGCCGGGGATGTGATCACTGCCAGAGGCACTTTAGTCCTGGCATCCTGAGGTTTTTCTTCCTTCCCTTCCGACCTGACCATCTGGGTGGCGCCGGTCCTCGACTGAGACCTCTTCTGTCGGTCCTGCCGTGACAGCCGTTTGGGCGAATTTTGGAGCTTGGCAGTTGGAATCTGGACTCTTGATTGGTAAGAACCGTTGTACGGTACTTGCTCCGAGTTTTTGAAGCCTGGTTTGGCTATTTGAGTCTGATTTGTGATGACCGGTCATATCTTGTATTGATTATTGTGAGAATATATGCGTTGCAACACATATAGGCAGGTAATGTGGAGATATTTCTCCGGAACTGTGTAACTTTGAACGGCACAACGTTTAAGTGCCATTTTTTTGATAATACTGCATATTCTGCATTATTTTTGAGCATGCCTGCTTTTAGCGCACTCCGTAAGTGGTGCTGCTGCTTTGGAAACCGGTTAAACCTCGAGGAATCTGCTCCAGCTCCCCCAGAGGGGACTCCTAATAGGGATATGTATGTGAAGCATGGTCTTTCTTCCATAATGTACAGCACAGTATGGAGGAAATATACCAGAAAGGATCCTGAGTTACGGTGGCCGTTGTATGGGTCGTTTGATATGCGTAAGATTGAGTATGTGGAACAGTGTATGTGTAAACGGCGTGCTCGTCAAGACATGTTTGAATGTGTGCGATTATGGGTGAAGGAAGTGCGTGAGCGAGAGAAACGTGAGAAAGCGCTGTTTGATAAAGAGCAACGAAAGAATGATCATGTGAGAGCGCAGGAAGCAAAGCGTCGGGAGGAAAGAGAACAGACGGAGAGGCAAGAGAAAGAGCGTAGGTTACAAGTCTCGGGTCAATATGCTGTTCGTCAGTCACTCTATCCTGTCCTTAATAATCATGACGATGATTTTTATTTATTAGATCGTTCTCCGCCTCCTTATGTCGGCGCGTCTGCCCCGAGGCCACAAGATTCTGGATCGGGTTCGGGTAAGGTAGACACGCGGTCCATGTTATCGGCTGAGCGAATGGGTGAGCTTCGGCAAGTTTCCTATCGTGCACTTAAGGGCAAGTTATCCCTTGCTGAGTTGTTGGATTCTTGGGAGTTGTGGCAGGATAGAGAAAGGTTGTATTTTTTGGGCCACTTTTCTGAGGAAGTGATTGCTACTTTCCGGAAATATTCCAGTGTCTTTGAACCTGACGATGGGGTATTAGATGCTAAAGCATTGCGTAATGGTGTTTTCTCTCCCTCTAAGGCGCCGGATGCGGTTCGGCAACTGTTTGCGTTGCGGGATGCGGCGAGGGACCTTAAAGAGAAAGCACGCCAACAAGTTGAGGAGGAGAAGCGGTCGGATTCGCGTACCGGAGATGGCCATTCATCCACCTCTCAGTCAGATAAGAGCGACCTAGTGCATGCTAAACCAATGCGAGAGGCGGCGCCTTTGTATGTTCCTCCTAAAGGAGCGGGGACTAGCTCGGATACTACCTCCGCCGATGCTAAGGGATATTTTGTGTATAATTGGGTTTATACTCCCTGGCACAGGGCTGACGTCATGGCGTTAAAGAATGCGTTGCCTGATCCCCGCAAGAATCCAGCGGCCTTTTACGAAGAAGTCGAGGGGGCCTTGAATTCTTGTACTATGACCTTAGCAGATATAGATTTGTTCTTTGGGCTTATTTTACCACCAGATATGTGGCGATCTGTGCGGAAGGTGGATGATGCTGCCGCTTTTAAGGCTCGATGGTCTGAGCTTGAGGATGAGGATAGGGAGAGGAAGCCCGCGCAGAAACCACCTCAGATTATCTTAGATCTCCCTGCTGCTATTCTGGCTAAGTTGAAGACAATCATTCCCCCTAAAAAGATTGACTGGAATATGCTAGCCTCGTGCAAGCAGAAAGTCGATGAATCAGTTGCAGATTTCTTTACGCGCTTTGAGGAGACGTTTCATGATTTTAGTGGTCAGTCACTTACGGACGATACGGGTCGACACCTCTTTGCTGATAAATATGTGGCGAATTTATTACCGGCGATCGCAGCCTGCCTAAAAGCGAGTGAAAGTTCTTGGTCCACTGCGACCCCGACAGCCCTCCTGACTATAGCTCAGTACTATGAGCGCTAGGAGCAAGAAGCGAAGGGGCAGGAGGAGAAGAAATCGAGGGATTTGAAAATGAAGGTGATGTTAGCACAAGTATATGGTCCGCCCCGACGGGTGTAAATAGAGGTAGGGGAGGATTTTATGGTCCTCCCTCGGGCCGATCTGATTTGAACAGGAATCAATGTGCGTATTGTAAGCAATCGGGACACTGGGCCAGAGATTGCCCGGCGTTGCATGCTTCGCGTCAGGGACACAATCAGGGTGGCCCGAGAGGTAGAGGGGGTTTCTCGAATTTTAGAGGGAATTCTAACGATCACGCTCGTTTTGACCCTGCCGGGCAGCAACGAGATAGGCCTAATGTTTTCGATCGACAAAACCAGTATCAAGTGTCGGGGATTGACCGTTCTGGGTACCATGATTCTCAGCATGCATAGGAATGCGTTGGATGGGGGTTAGAATCAGTTGAGGTGCCGGTTGATCAGAAGGGTCCTTACGTATCAGCTGAGGTTTTGGGTTCTACTGATCAGTTCCTAGTGGATACAGGAGCGACTCGTAGTGCGCTGTCTAAACAATTGGTTCCGAGGGCTCCCCCATCTGGCTTAATGGTTACATCGGTAGGGTTTGATGGTACACTCTCCCGAAGCCCTCTTTCACGGCCCCTCACATTTCAGGTTGATTCCTTTTCTGCACCCTGTCCGTTTTTGCTTGCCCCGAACACGCCGGACAATATTATGGGCCTTGATATGCTGAAGCACTTCAGAGCTACGATCCGCTGTTCCCCTGCTGGAGTGTGGGTGATATTGAATGACAATTACCCCCTGTCTGAATGGATGTGTGTGGTTGCAGAAGATGCTGTGTTAGCTACCCTCCCTTGTGCTCTGTGGGCCACCTCGGATACTGATGTGGGACAGATGGTGATTCCGCCTGTTCACATTAGTGTCCAGGAGGGGGCGGTGTTACCACGCCTTCCACAGTATCGTATTTCGCAGGAGGGGGAAGAGGCTCTTATACAGATAGTGCAGGATTTGATTAAGGTGGGAGTGGTGGAAGAAGTTCCCTATAACGTCTGTAATAGCCCGATTTTACCCATTTTGAAAAAGGATACGGATGCCAAAGTATATCGGTTTATAATTGACTTGAGAGAAGTGAACAAGATCGTGATACCTCAGTACCCAGTGGTTTCTGATATCACGACGTTGCTTACTTTGGTCCCGCCTACGGCGACCACGTTTTCAGTTATTGATTTGAAAAATGCCTTCTTTTCAATTCCTATTCATCCCGATAGTCGATACCTCTTTGGTTTCACTCTAAATAATAGGTCTTACCGATTTTGTAGAATCCCTCAGGGTTACACGGAAAGCCCTAGCATTTACAGTCAAGCTTTGAAAAGACAATTGGACTCCTTTGTTCTGCCCGAGGGCGTCGCCCTCATTCAATATGTCGATGACATCTTGCTGGCGGCCGACACTCCGGAGTTGTGTGAAACGAGTACGTTGTCTTTGCTTTCCTTTTTGGCATCCCACAATCACAAAGTATCTCAGAAAAAGTTGCAATTCTGTAGACCAAAGGTGACTTATCTGGGTCACCTTTTGTCTAAGGAGGGGCGTGCACTCACACCAGATCGTGTCCAAGTAATTCTGGACACGCCGACGCCGTCCACGCAGAAGGACGTGCGTGCATTTTTGGGTCTCGTTTCGTTTTGTAGGCAATGGATACTAGGGTTTTCACACATAGCTAAGCCATTGTTAGCCCTTTTGACAAAAGACACACCTATTCCGCTTCCTTGGACGAATGAGTGTGACACTGCCTTTCAGAAATTGCGACAGGCTCTCTGTTCAGCACCAGTGTTGGGGACTCCTGATTATACCAAACCTTTTTCGCTGTATGTGCATGAGAAAGATGGATGTGCATTATCAGTTTTAGTGCAGATGCACGGCGACAAGCAGCGCCCTTGTGCATATTTTTCGGCTGTACTTGATCCTGTTGCCCGAGCATTGCCTGGTTGTTTTCGCTCGGTTGCGGCGACAGCTGTGTCAATACGCCAAAGCGAGGGAATTGTGTTATCTCATAAGCTGTTGGTATTAGTCCCCCATGCTGTTGATGCCCTGCTTAATCAGACAAAGACGCAGCATTTGACCAGTGCCCGTTTAACGGGATATGAGCTGACGCTTTTGGCTCCTCATATTACGTTAAAGAGGTGCGTGACGTTAAATCCGGCCACATTGTTGCCATACCTCGAGACTCAGTCTGAAGCACGGAAAGCACATGATTGTATTCTTGTGACTGAGGAACAAACAAAGGGTCGTATTGATCTCCAGGATATGCCCTTTCCAGATGTAGATGGAGAACTGTGGGTGGACGGGTCCTGCCTGAAGCTACCAGATGGTACGACTTCAGCAGCGTATGCAATTACCACATTGCAAACAATAGTGGAGGCAGCACGCATACCACAGAAATCAGCTCAAGCAGCGGAACTGATAGCATTAACACGAGCATGTGAGCTCAGTACAGGATTGTGTGTGAATATTTATACAGATAGCCGGTATGCCTTCGGAGTAGCGCACAATTTCGGCCTGCTCTGGAAGGAGAGAGGGTTTTTAACGTCACATGGAGTACAAATAATGCATGGGGAGTTAGTTCATAATCTTTTAACTGCATTGACATATCCGAAGAAAATTGCCATCATTAAATGTAGCGCCCATAGGAAAGTAGTCGATAAAGTTGGAGAAGGGAATGCGTTAGCAGACCGGGTGGCACGGGAGACTGCGATGCAGCCTGGTGCTACTGCCATGTATGTAGTGAAGTCGCAAGTAGAAAGATGGCATGATGCGAAGGAAGAAGTGCGAGAAATACAGAGGACCGCTTCTGATAAAGAACGGGAGCAATGGTCCAGTGAGGGAGAATTGGATGATGAGGGTTGCTGGAGAAATAAGCAGATGGATAGATGGAAATTACCCACGGCTTTTGTACAACCTATGGTTCAGATGGCACATGGGCTAGCACATGTTGGAGCTTCCGCAATTGTAAAATTGCTTACCCAAGTCTGGGAGCATCCAGAGATTGCTAGCACGGCAAAGAGGGTGGTGCAGACCTGTATGATCTGCCTGAGGTACAACCCAGGAAAGGGTACTCGAACCCCAGCAGGAGGATTTGTAACACCTACTGCACCCTTTGAGGTTCTGCAGATGGATTACATCCAGCTTGAGCGCTGTAACAATTTGAAGTATGTTCTAGTAGTGGTCTGTGCCTTTAGCAAATGGGTTGAGGTATACCCTACGAAAGACAATACTGCAATGACTACCGCCAAGATGCTGTTGAAGGAGTTCTTCCCTCGATATGGCGTTTGTAGACTTCTGTGGAGTGATAACGGACCCCACTTTATAGCGGATGTTATAAAGTATGTTTTGAAGGGTCTGGGCATCACCCAGAAGTTCCACGCAGTATTTCACCCTCAATCTGCAGGACTAGTCGAGAAGTATAATGGTACACTGAAGCTCAAGATCGCTAAAATCCAAGCTTCAACGTCTTTGGCTTGGCCAGATGCTTTACCACTGGCGTTATTGTCAATTAGGTCGGTACCGCACTCTCGAACCGGTCTTACACCGTACGAGATTGTCTTTGGACGCCCAATGATTATTTGGGGTCCACCAAAACCTAAGACTGTGTATGATGTACCTTGTGTAATGATGAATGATTATCTGGCGCAGTTAACGGATAACTTGGTTTCTATTCATCAACAGGTCCGGGAGGCGCTCCCTGATCGGTCCACCGGTGAAGGACATAGTCTCCGGCCTGGCGACCATGTCATGATCAAAATCTTTGACATGACGAACAGCCTGGAGCCGAGATGGGTTGGTCCTGAGCAAGTCTTACTTGCAACGAGGACGGCTGTGCGAGTTTCCAACAGAAAGAATTGGATCCATTCCCTGCACTGCCGCAAAGTACCGCCCGGATTGGTGGAGCCTGCTGTATTGACCGATCAACGAGAGATTCTGACCACAGAGAAAGGCCGTGCTGTGGAATCGAACGACGCTGAGGAGCTCTTTCTGGACCACGCGACTCCTGGAGGAAAGCGATATCATCTGAGGCCAAGAAAGTGAATCCTTCAGTATCGGGACATGTTGTCAGAACGGCCCTTGGGTTAGTGAAACGGAGAGCCAATGAGGCAAGGGGGGGGGATCAGCCCTGCATTAGTGTAGCGACACCCGTCTTGGCCCGTTGGTGAAGAAATCGACCGCTGCCTAAGGGGAAGAGTTCTGACAAACCTTTTGAGTTTCAGGAAGATATTGATTCTTTATCTTGACATGGAGAAAAAGAAGATCCTTTGTGCAACAGGTTTTATGCTCACAGTAGCTATTGTTGGGATAACCACATGGTTTGTGGAGGATGTGACTCCTGCTCGAGAGTTACTTGTGTTGACCACTCCAGTGCCTGAGGAGCACTACTTCTATACCCTTCCGTATCAAGAATTGAAGCATCGTCAGTCTTATTTGAATAACACTTTCATCCAGATGTTGCATCATACCCACGTTGCCACGAATGCTACGAACTGTTGGATATGTGGTATGATGCCAGCTCATCAGAAGAAAGGAGGAACGCCATTCATACCTCTTCCTTTCTCTCATAATGGCTCTTGTAGAGCATGGTACACTTTGCTTTTTGCCACCCGGAAACCCACAGTGGGACGATTACTCTTCAGACTCAATAAAGAATGTCATCAGGATAAAGATGGATATCCGCAAGCGAATGGGACAATTTGGGAATGGGAAGAGTATCGACCAGACAATGAATCGATTCCTTATATTTTCACGAACACCAGAGACACTGTGGGAAAAGACAAATTTGTGATTCAAGTGGCACAAGCTCAAGCGGACCTGTGTGTCCAGAGTGTGGGTTATATTCCTGTTGGTGTTAGTGATTGTATTACCATATTAAACATCGACGGGTTGAATAACAGTACCTTCTTAGCATCCCATAATACATACTTCGTATGCGGGAATAAAGGTTATTACCGTTTGCCAGCCGGTTGGTCCGGAGTATGTTATGTAGCATTTCTATTGCCTCCTGTATTTTTGGCACCTGCATCCTATCATAAGGATTTGAAGTTGTTAAATAATGTGACTGTAAATAGGTATAAGCGTACTCTATCAATTGATGACGTGGATCAGACTGACACCAGTCTGCAGCAGTACATTGATTTTAATTTAGGATTGTTTTTCTTCGTTGGAGCTGCCCTAAATAGTAGGAAAGTTCGAAGATTAACAAGAGTGGTAGAGGCTGTGACAAACCAAACGGCTGCTGCTCTTGGGAATCTTACGGAAGAATTGCAGATTACCAGAATTGTTGCATTGCAGAATCGTATGGTGTTAGATGTTATGTTAGCTGATCGAGGTGGAGCTTGTAAAATTATCGGGAGTAGTTGCTGTGTGTTTATCCCTGACCACACACCGTCAGTCTATAATGCAATTAACAGGTTGCATAAAATTGCAGCTGAAATCCATACAGAAAACGGCACCTGGTCCTTTTCTGGATGGTTTTGGGCATTGATCACTGCTTGGGGTTGGAAGGTTTTAACTGGTCTCTGTATAATTATAGCAGTTCTGTTTTCTTGCTGCATCTGTGTCCAATGTGGTCCTTTGCTCTGTTCCTTATGTGTATCATTCTGTATTCCAGATAAGAAAGCTATTGCCAATGTCACTTATCAGAAACGTTTAGCTAAAGAAGTAGAAGAAATGATGACAATTGACATATACGATGATTATCCTAACAAACCGGATGTCTTCAGTAAATGCTGAAAGGGTCGTCTGTTGTAAATTGAAATCACGATGTGATTAAGCATTTACTAAAGACATGAATTCTCCTGCCTCACACATGTCTCTTTCGTTATGTTGACTGAAGTTTGGACTCCATTTTGTATTGTCATGTCTCCACGTGCTCAACACGAGAAGAGTCCTATCTTCGTGTTAGTTGCTCTTGTAATCTGCCTAGTAACAGTCTATAAATAGTTCCTTTGTCCGCCTGGCGCATGCCCAGGCTTGACCACATCTGTTATCAGTTAGTCCTTGCTTGACCATGTTTTCGCGGGCTCAAGGAGTATGTCAGCTCCGCCCACATATTGATCTTGTATCGAAAATGTCCATAAAAGGTAACATTCCTTGCCTCATGTTGTATCCTCCCACTTATGAGCCCCTCTGTTGTGTATAAAAGGGGACTGTGTACGCAAGTTCTTTGTGCTACTCTATGCAATACTGAAGGGTATTGTATGGATTGTAGGACCACCCTTAAGGGTTAATAAACCTTGTCTTTGTACTTTGCAGTTTCCGTGCCAACTTCCTTATAGATTCCATTGCAGGAGAGCGAACCCTTGTGTCCTGCGGGCCTAGCTGGGGCCTGTATTCATCAGGATGGCCATCCTCACCGTTGGCCTTGCCATTGGGGAAGGACTCTATCACTTCATCTAATTCTAATAGTGTAAAATCCTGTGTAAGGTAATTCTTACCCTCAGCATCTATTTTAGGTATTTCAAGTGGCTGTAGAAATTCCGTGATAGAGTTAGGTGTAGCCCCCTCAGTCGCTTGCTATATCCCCTCATAGTGTTTTAAAAACAACTCGCCGATGGAAATGGTGGTCTTAACTCGTATTTTAGTGATGGGATCTATTAGCTGATCTATTCTATTACGCACCTGCTTTTCTTTAGATTGCCAGGCCAGCAGCTTTCCTGTGTATTCACTCTCCTCATAAATCTTTTGTGCTTGTGAATTATTATTTATCTCACCTAAATCATAATAAAAGTCCTTCATCCTGCACTTCGCCTCGTGGAGTTTGTGTCCAGAGATCATAGATCTGACCCTGTAGTGCTCTTGGGTTGCCTGCGAGAGTTCAGTTTGGAGTTTGGTTTTCTCCTCCCTTCTTGCCTTGAGCTTGGGAATTTCTTTAGATGTAATTATTCCACGTAAAGTGGCTTTAAATGCATCCCAGATTATATTTAATGGGGCTGTACCTCTATTCTGTATAAAAAATTGCTCTATCTTTTCATTAATATCCGTGCACCATTGTTGGTCAAGAAGGTTAAGTTTATTAAAAAACCATCTACTTGTAGGTCTTGCTTCATAATTCCCCAAATTGACCTCCATGCAAAGAGCTGCATGGTCTGAAAAAGCGTTAGGTAGATAGGCGTAGTTATATAATTCTAGGTCATGGGATGATAGAAAAAAATCTAGCCTTGACGCAGAATTATATTTTGCTGAGTGGCATGTATACTCGCACTTGGTAGGATTTAAGTTACGCCAATGGTCAGTAACATCTAGGTCAATTTTACAACTTTGGACAGCTAAGGCAACTTCGGGTTTATTCTGTCGGTGGTCTTTCTTGGAAGAATCCAATCAGGGGTTTTGTAATAGATTAAAATCGCCCCCCCCAAATTATTGGCCCAGAAAGACCGGTTAATGCCTGCTTAACCTGTAGAATAGCTTGAGGGTTGTCCAAAATTGGTGCATAGATTGTGGCAAGGATAACATTAACATTATATAATTTACCGTATGCAACTGCCCATCTACCTCTGGGGTCTATGCACGTCCCTTCGAGATTAAAACCTACATGTCTCCCTATTCATATGGAAACTCCTCTCTGGGCCATCCCGGCAGGAGCAGATATGTTATAGCCCGCCCAGCTTTTGAAGAGTTTAGCTGACTCTGCCTGATCTTTGTGATGGGTTTCTTGGAAATAGATAACGTCTGGTACAAGGTTTTTCAACCAGCACTCAATAGCGTTCCTTTTACGAACGTTATTCAGGCCATTAACATTTAAAGAAATAAATTTCACCATGTTATTTGATGTTCAAGATATTGGACGAAACCCTCAGCTAATATGCAAGTGTGCAAATGGGCAAATGTGCAAATGTACAGACAGCAGCAGCAACATATATAACTAATAAATAATATATATATATAACAGTAAAGAGCAATACATGCAGAGTCTAAATTTCAATGTGCAAATATGCAAGTGAGCAGCAAGAGTGTAAGGTGATGTTATTTGAGGAAACATACCATTCATTATGCAAGACATGAAGATGAACAACGCATTGTAAAATCTTATCTTATATAAAAAATAGACCGTATAAATATGTAATATCATCAGATAAAAAAAGAATACCGTTGTCTGTGCAAATATGCAGATAAGCAGCAAAATAATACAAATAGCAGCACGGGCTTGAAGGTTTTAGGCCCTGTAGGAGAGTAGGGTCTGCTATCCTATGGTCACCCCAAATTTTTGCTTTTTGCTTCACTGGTTTTTGACGTATTGAGGCTGTGGGCCTGCTAATCAGACCCCCAGCCTGCTGTTCTCTCTGCTAAATTGACACTATGCACTTTAGGTGCCTGACCCATTGGAACTGGATCACCATGTGAGCCCCTGTACTAGTGTACCCTAGGGACTCAGGGCATTGGTGTATCTGAGGCCTACCAGGGGCTGAAGCATGTATTGTGCCACCCCTGGCCTGGCCTAGCAATTTGACACAACTGGCTGATCACTCAGCTGGGGTAAGTTGGTGTATCCACCTCTTACTTAGGTGTAGTATGCCTATACCTAACTTTAAAAGGGACACATGTTAACCTATAAGTCACTCCTATGGCAGGCCTTAACAATCCTGAAGGCAGAGTGCTTGGTTTCATGTGAGATGGTGCTCTGGCATGAGCTGAGCCTGTCTGCAGTAGTCGGAACAACTTCCTTCTACCGTTTCCAGATATCGCCATACCATATACTCTTAAGTGCATTATGAACCTCGCGGTTAAATGCTATCTTTGGTTTGGCTTTATCAAAACATGTCGAGTAAGGTGTCATACGAATTGGAATACTAACCCCTCACCAATTCTGGCAACGGGGCTAGCATTCCACCCTCCTAGGGGGACACGACATGTACAGAACCTGAAACCCGGGTAAAATCAGACATAGCCTCAGCTCCACAAAATGGACGCTGCCACCACAGACACAAGTCTGCCCTCCTGCTGCTGGGAGTCCTTCCAGCTTGGGAGACGTGGACAAAGGGTTTCCTGCCAGGGGAGGTGCGAGCACCACCCCAGACAGGATTTTGTGTATTGGTCAGGTAGGGCTCGAAAGGAAACAGACATGCCTGAGGCTCACAAGGAGCCTCGGTGCATATGCCAGTTCAATCCGGTCCTGGGGCACACCAGCCCCAGACCTGGGGCGAGCTGGACAAAGGATTGAGGGTGTAACCACCCCCCTTCCTGGTCCCACCCTTAGGGAGGGACCTAGCAGGTAGTCCGGCCCCTAGAATCCGCTTAAAGGTAGGAACTGTGTCCAAAGACTTCAGACATCCTGGAATCAACTTGTAACTAAGAAGAAGACGGGAACTTCGACGTTCTGCTGCACAGAAGACTGAAGGAAATCTCCCCTATGGTCAGGGAGTGACCATCTTGCTAACGCAAGCACCATCCAGCGAATCGACGTCTGCTTTGCCGCCGCCTCCCGCTGGAGCCCGAGCCCAGAGACCGACAAGGACTGGACCTCCAGACCTCTCACTGCCCGATCCACAGTCCCTGCAAAGAGGGGACCCGTGGAGGCACCGAGACACGTGGAGCCAGCCATCTTGGAAGACACTCGACTAGCTGAAAGCGCGACAACAGAGGCTCCCTCCAAGTTGTGCCTTGGGTCCTGAGAAGCCCAACATCCGAGCAGCATCTGCACTAAAGGTGAGCCCTCCAGCATCTCCACGATCTGCGTGGGGCCCCTCTGCACTTCGCGACTCGACGCGCCTAACCGGTTACTGGTCCGTTGACTAGTGGCCATCTTGGCGACCATCTTGAAAAACTACGACGCTGGTCTGGTTGCTCCAGACTGGCCCCTGCTTCCCTCCAAAGGAGCAGCCCCTCTGACCTTGCTGGTCAGAGCTAAAAGCTTTCTTCACTTCCTGCGACTCCTGCTTTTGCCAAGGCTTGTTTGCTTCTTCTGAGTCGCCGACAGCGAGAGCCTGCGTGGGACTGCTCGTGAACCGACTCCTGGACATCGTCGACCTTCAGGGACCACGTGGCTGCAGAGACAAGCTACACCTCTTCACCTGTTTGCACCAGACATCGCCTGGTACCTACCTGGTGCCACGCCGGTCACTGGCTAGTGACTGTGAACACTGTCCCCTCTGCTTACAGGTCTTCTACACTTCCGATCTGAGAAAGGGACTGATTGTCCCATATAGTTGTCCTGAGACATCCCTCCCACTTGCCCGTGCTGTGTAGGCCCTTTTATATGTTATATAGGCCTTTGTTAAATTGACCTTAGCTCTGCCATTTTAGTGCATCACAGGCTGATGGCAGGTCTGACCCAACTCTGACCCAACGCAGATTCAGTTCCTCTTTCTGCGAGGCCTTCTGCCTCCAAACTGGTAGCCCCCACCCTACCCGGTCGGTACCAAAGTTCAGCATCCTCTTGACACTTCAACATACAGTAAGCTGCATCCTGGCATAGCACTTGTTTCCTGGGCAGGTTTCCCGCATTTCAGGAAGTGGCAACCGCAGAGCTTAAGTTGAGAGGATTTATGTATGTATATATTCGATTCGAGCACAATATCTGTTTGTATTTTTTGCTTCGCGTACAATGTCTGCTTATAGTTTCTGCTTGCTCTGTGTAATTTACGACAAGCGATTGGCCTGAGAAACTGACCTTTTCACCTAGTTCATTGTCAGCATTAAGTGGTAAATGACAACATGTCTGGTGAAATTCTGCAGACGAGGTTTATTTTTGGGTAAGAGTAGCGTGCGAAGGAGCCCATAGAATAGTATATAAGGGGAGCACCCAGACACCTCGACGGATTACCTCGCTGTCTGTATGTAGGTGACAGACAGATTCCGTAGGTCTTCCCCAAGAGCACATAGAGGCTCTTGTGTTTGCTTCTGCGCCTGCTTAGCATTATGTTGTATTTTACCTATATGAAATGTCCTGTTATGTTTAGTTATTGTTCTCTTTATTTCTGATCACAATGTATTCATTTCATTCATTGTACATTGCAGGAATGCTTGCTCTAGAGTAGACGTGAGAGTTCCTAGGTGATAGAGTTCTTAGACTCTGAAACATTTCTCCTTGGTATAACTTGTCTCTCATGATGCACTTATAAATGTATTTTCTTTCTCTCAGACAAACTGTTACGGATAGAATGGACATGTGATAACTAAATTTTGTATTTTGTATTTAATGCCTTTGTCTTGCAGTTTCTGTGAAGTTGCATCTTCTCATTAAACTGCTATTGTGATCTACCTCCAATTCCATGTCTCACATGTCTGTTTTCTTCAGTTTTAGAGCAAGCGTTCCCAGGCACCCCTGCTCAAATTAAGGTGCCCCTTTTGTCCCTGACTCACTCTTCTGCTCAGTTCTGTGATGGCTCCCGGGGCTCTGAGTACCACCCCTAGCTTCCTTGTCCTGTAATACATCCTCCCTCCGACATTTTGGTGCCGTGTGACTCGGAGTGGCAGTGCCAGCAGACGGGGGCAGTAACGGCTGGGTTCGAGGGGACGCAGACTGAGCACTCGTGACTCCTTTCTGGCCGAAGCCTTTGAGTACAAGCACTCGGGTGAGTATTATGCTACCTGATGTGAGGTGACGCTTGGGTGACGGTTTATGAAAGGAGCGCTTGTGAGGCTTCTGTGTTCTTCTCGGCTGTCAGTTCTTTCCTGTCTCCTGTCTGGTTGGTCTCGCTAAGGACATTCTTTAACTGGGGAGGCTTGTGTGTGCGGCATGGAATTCTGAGCTGGACAGTACGGTCAGGAAGTTGTTGGTTTATTGTTTCCTTTTTGTTATATATAGATGTGTGTGCTATTGTTTCTGCCTTAAGTGCCCGGAGGGAAAGGCTGCGTCTTGCGTCTTTCACGGGCTCATTTAGCTTCATTTTTTCTTTGGTTTATTACATTTATTTTTTTGTATGGAAAACAGACATATGGAAAAAGACAAAAAAAATTAGAATAAGAAGTGAATAAGGGATAAGGGAGAGACTGTGTATGTCTGCAGTCTACTCATATTTTAATAGCTTGCTGTTGGGTCTCTCTGTATATAGTGAAACAGAGAGCGCCTCTTTATCAGGGGGTCAGGGATCAGCCTGGTAGAAGAGAAGGAAAGGTTCGATTTACTATCGTATTCTTTCAGCAATATGGCGCTCCTCTGATTGGATACAGTGGAGGCTCTCCTACGTCAGTACACAGTAGGAAAGAGGCTGGATTTTTCGTGACCACTTAGCTACTGGACAGCGAATATCGCCTGATTTATGAGGATTGTAAGAGGTTCCCCGGGATGGTTTATTTGATGTTATGATTAAGTGTTTTTTGGGTATTTGTGTGTCAGTTTCCCTTTTGTGTGTGCGCCATTGTAAATAGGAAGCACGTGTTTTTTTTGTCCTTCAGTGGGCAAAGTATGCAGTCATTGTTTGAAAATAGAAACCCTAAACGTGCCCGACTTGCTTCTTTCTTGAAACACATGTAGAATTTCAGGACGGTATGACTTCGGATATTGTTTGATGATGCATACAGAGGTTTATTAAGTGTGACAGTAGCACTTTATTGTGGTTGGTGGTTATATGGGCACTACAGTAAGGGTCACTGGCTGACACAGAAGCTGATTTTAGTAAGGCCATATTATTTACGTGCACAGTTATTTTGTTATTTGTATTTTTGATGATATGTTTTATGATATGCAGATGTGTATTGAATGTATAAGAATATAACGGTTATGTTAAATTGATGTTGACTGGTCTATATCGATTTTATTAGGATAAGACCTGCTAGGTAGGGTTACCATTGTGACAGAAGATCACTGCCAAATGCAGAAGATTGGTTTGTTAGTGAGATTCAATAACTAGGGAGGAATGTAACTGTTTTTTTTTTGTACTCCCACATGTATTGATCTGCCACTGATAACCGTAGTGATTTTCGTTTTATTGAAAGTTTTGTGTTTTGTATTTAAAATGTTTTTGCGCCACAATTGTTACAAGTATATTGTTTAGTGCTGCTTTTTTTTTCCCAAACCATTGATCATTTCTAGTGCTGCTAACATTAATTAGGTGTCACTAAGGTTTGAGGTACAGCATAGGTACACGGATGAATAGAATATTTGGTTACAGAACCTATAAAACCGCAGACACCATATATGTGCAAATTTCTATGATAGTGCCAGGATTAGAAACACTGACTGAGGTCACCAGCTCCTGGCCCCGTAACCCCCTGCGAAGCAAGGTCCTTCTCTACTGCCTTGGTGAACATCCTGGTGCCCTGCAGTTTCCTGACTTCTCACCAGAAGGAGTCTATAACGGTCCAGATAAACGGGAGATTAAAGAGGCATTTTATTTAACCATTAAAGAGGCATTGGGGGACGAGCTAATATATGATCACCCTGACTACTGACACATAAGGAGAGCAGTATATATATATAATATAATATAGAGTACTAAGGGATACAGATGAGCAATAGTGAACATCAGTCAGTTGGGATAGTTCTGCACATACTAAATGACAGAATAATAGCGGTGCACAATCCTGACGAACAGACTATAGCAACCTTTGGGAGGCGACAAAGTGCCTTGATAGCCAGAGCGTGGAAGTTGCTGGGAGTCACACTAGCACAGGGCACTGAGGTAAAGGTATCTTCACTACACCTAGTGCAGCTGCGCCTCCCAGTGCCAACCTGTAGACCCACTACCCTGAACCCAGACCCTGTACTTGAGCTGCCACAAAGCACCCCCTCTGTGGAAGACGCTCCAGATACACCGCTGCAGCCGCCACTAGTGTCCCCTCCGACGCCATGTGCTGCTAGAGACTCCTCCACGGTATTTACCCAGCTGGGGAGCCCTGATCTCGCTTACCAGGAACCACTTACACCATCCCCTCTATTCACACCGTCTCCTCCAGGCGCCAGCCAGCTGGAACAACAGGAAGGGTCACAAATCACTAGCGACGCATTAGGCTGTGAACAGCACAGGATATTGCTGCAGGCACTTAACGACCCCAACTTACCCCTGGTTTGTGAGCATCACGCCCAGCAGCTGCATGTGCAGCTGCAGCAGCAGCCCTCATTAAGTATCATAGAGCAGTTACAGGGACGCCCTTCTATAACGCACTACCCATTACTGTGGGGATACTTACAAAACCGCCTGTTACCAAGAGATTTCTGAATACACACAACGCAAGGGAATAACGGCAACACCACTAGAACACGTGATAAAGAACTTTACTACTCAGGGGAAACGTATAAGAAAACATTGTGGAGAGCTGCACAAGCTCACACAGACTATGCTACACCCTTGGCCAAAAGAGGGTACCTTCGATAAGGCAGTACCAGATCATGCTCAAACATTCCTGGAAGGGAAGTACTCTGGGAACAAACTAGATAAACGTAAAGAAACCCTGGCTCTGTGGAGAGTCTTTAAGGACAATGATGAAAAGGCCCCAGTACCTACCGCACCGCCACCAGCCTATGACGCAGATGGCATGTATACAGAGCGAGTTGTTAAGGCTGACCTAGAGCCTAATTTAAATGATCAGGCAGCTGTAGGACATGAGGATATTTCTGCTTCAGATCCCTCAGAAGATTCACCAAACAGCATGCCAGGGAATGCGCAGGGCCAGATAACTCTAACCTCCCAAAGCCCAGGGGTGCAGAGTGCAACGTCAGGGATGCCGGGTCAGATTGACGCGCTATTCACAATAAAATTGACACCAGCACCCAACTCTGCAGCTCACCAGCAGGAAGAGGGCTCAGAGAGTGATGGAGCCTCTGGTGATTCACAGCACAGCTCCCACTTGCCGTTTCCTAGGCCTAACCCTACAGCGCCTACATTTGTCACTGAAATTGGCGAGCCCTTAGAGACAAGGACTAGACACTATGGCCCATTCCTCTCCCCTGGCCAGCAGCACAGCAATACACAGGCACACCATAACAGGTGGCGACCCCTTAACACAGGTCCCAAGCGAGAGGAAGAGTACTTGCTACAATTCAATGGAGGAAACAGAGATAGTGAACAATCTCGCCCAGAAATAATCACTGAGGCAGACATTAGTAGATGGAGAACAGAGCACAACTTACACCAAGGAACAGATAGAGAATCAGGGGACACGTCACACGAGCAACATTCAGGGAGTCCCACTGGCCACCCCGCAACAATACAGCGGTTATCATTACAAGTGGACAGGGTAGAGGATCAACTCACTGAACTAATTGGTGGCCTAGGCCAATTTAGAAGAAGGCAGCCACCAACACTAAGTGAATTGGCTGGAGCTGCAGGCCCGGTGGGTTCACGTAGTGATGGGGTCCCAATGATCCCCCCACAGCAGGAGCCATGGATAGACTTCCATCAGGAGGTCCAAAGCATAGCCCCAGCCCCACCTCAGAGTAACCCAGCAGCTCCTCTGATGATCAACCCAAGCACACCGCAAGCTCTGCCAACAGATGTTACGCCCCCATCTATATACATACCTCAGGTAGTGCCACCAGTAGTCACACCACGCAGGCCAGATGCACAACAGATGGACCTTGATAATCTTGATCTACCAAGTGTGCTAGAACGGGCAGAAACAAGATGGAGAAGGCAGAGAAGGACAGAGAGAGAGAGACTTGCAGTGCAAGGTAGCCATGGGCGGCCTGATGACATCCGACAAGATTATGATGTATCAGGTACTGCAACGCTAAGAACAACAAGATCTAGAACTCTGCATCACATGGCCCCTAACAGGCCATTGCCGTCAATGACCAATGGTCTGACGCCAAATGAGATAGTGATACTTGGAGAAGGGACTGACTATTATGTCAATCCATTCTCAGATAATTTAGCAGGTTGGACAGAAGCTAATGCACCTCAAATGAATGTCTGGCCTCGGGATGGGTCATTTGAACCAGAAGACATGGCCACAGCTGAAGAATGTATTCTGCAGGGGGCAGGAGATGACGATTGGGATTACGACTATATGAGCATGGGCCTAAGAGTTTGGCAGAAATACTCACGTAGATATGACAACACAAGGCCCACAGGGGTGACACGCCAGCTACCCCTGTTATTTAAAAATGTTAAAGATCCCCCCCTCTATGTTCCTTGGTCACTAATGGACAAGGACAATTTAAAGAAACAACTCCCACCTCTCACAGAGGGTGCTGGAAAATGGATACAGGCCTTTGAGAAACACACTGCAGGTGTTCCATTGGCTATTGGAGATGTAAAAAGTCTGCTCACCTCCTTGATTGGAGAGGATGCAGAGGACATGTTCACACGCATTGACACAAGACTGTCTACTACTAATACACTGTGCGACGGTAACCCCTTCAATAAGATTAGATCACCCCTATGGAATGAATTGCGTAGGAAGTTTCCTGACGTTCCTGACATTGGCTCTTTGATGTCACAGACAATGCAAAGCAATGAAGATCCAGCACAGTACATTTCACGAATGAAGGAGAAATGGCATCAGGAATTGGGAGAAAAATGGGATGTAACAGGGGGTAATTGTAGGTTCTTTTACCACACAGTAAAAAAGGGACTGCCCACTGCTGTACAGGACAAATTAGATGGAATAGTAGCCATGGAGTGCAAACCATGGCCAGAGATACAACACCACATCATTCATTTTTGCAAAAAGGAGCAGGAACAGGAGAAGAAAAGGTTATTAGCTATTGAAAATGCAGCAGCTAAATTAGTGCAGCAAAAACTTAAGAAAAGGGAGACTCCTGATACAATGATGGTGGCTTCACCAGTGAGTCAGATGACTGCTGTTACTAATTTCCCACAAGATGCCCAGACTGCACTAGGAGGTAACACACAAGTAGCTGCACCAAACCTACAGGCACAGCCCATCAATAATAGTGTGCAACAACAGGCATACACCAATGAGCAACAACAGCAGTATTATGGTAATGAGCAGATGAGGTATGCAAATACTGGGATGCGAGTGAGAGGTAGAGGAATAGGCTTCCAAAGACCTGCGCCACAGCCAGGAGCACGACTGTGCTACTACTGTCAGCGACCAGGACACCTTATAAGGGAATGCCATACCAAAATGCGGGATGAGGGGAGGTCAGTAAGTAGAGGAAATCCACAACAAGCTCAAGTGCCAGTACAATACTACCAGCAGCAGCAGCCGCTGCCGCCCCAAGCAGTATATTCCTATCCTTCCCCAGCACAGCAGCCAATGCTGCAGCAGGTACAATTACAGACACCTGCGATGGCCCAAATGCAGCCCCAGATCCGACAAGCACAGCCACAGCTACTTCAGCCACAGATGCCTGTGTACCAAATGATGCCACAGACGCAAGCTCCCGTGCCTCAGGGAGCCACGATACTGCCCACCACCAATCCCTTTACACAGGGCACCATCCAGCAGTATCAGGCTGGAGGATATTCAAGTTAGGACAGCCCACAGACAACTCTAGTGTGTCCCGTGTTATCGTGCCTCACAAATATCAGAGAGGACCCAGTTGTGTATGTCACGATAAACAACAAAACTTATAGTTTTATGGTTGACACAGGTGCTACGTTTTCCTGCATTAGGGAAGGAGCACTGCCCATCTCCAACCAGAGCGCAGACACACAGGGTTTCTCTGGGGCAATAATAAGGATCCCTTTTACCAAACCAGTACCAATGGAAATAGGAGGTAAATGTATTCAGCAACGCTTACTCTACTCAACACAGTCCCCAGTAAATCTCTTGGGACGAGACCTCATGGCCAAATTAAATATGACAATTAGTTTTAAAGAGAACGGTACAATGACTTGTTCCATTCCTGGTACATCAACGTGCAGGATGATGACTGTCACTGTGGATTCCTCCCTGAGAGATGAGATAAGAGCCCGCCCAATGGATGAGCAAGCATTCTCCACAGCGGTACACATTGTTGTTGCCAATACACCAGAGATGAATGGGCGCACTGTCCAACTTCCCAAAGAATTCCTTTTTCGTCCCCAGTCACAGAACATGCCTGCGCCTGACAAAAACATGATCCTAGGAATACACTGTCTTGAAATAACACCCACGTATGGAGCTTTCTTAGCACTAGACGACAATGCCCACACATGGGCCTGTGTCATTTTCATCGAACCTGGACATCAGGTAAGGAATATTTCAGACCACCAACTATTTGGAGATCCTGAGGAATATTCCAAAGTGGAGATTATTTACCAAAATCCAGTACCTTTGTCGGTGACAGTTGAGATTAGAACTCCGACTCCGCCCGAAGTATTCGATGCTACCCGTGACTCAGACTTAGCTCAGGTACCAAGCATTCTTTGGACAACAGGTCCCAATGATGTGGGTCTTATTAAATCAGCTGCACCATTCAGAGTGACACTGAAACCGGGTGCCCTTCTACCCAGAGTGCGCCAGTACCCTTTGTCTAGGGAAGCAGAGGAGGGAATTGCCCCTACCATACAAGCGCTGCTAGATCAAGGTGAGATATACCCCTGTATCTCGCCGTGTAACACGTGCCTTTTTCCGGTGCGGAAACAGAAGACTAATCAATGGAGATTAGTGCATGACTTACGCTCAATTAACAGCATAGTGATCCCAGAGTTTCCCATCGTCCCAGACCCTTCAGTGATACTTACCAACATCCCACCTGACACTAAATGTTTTTCCGTCATTGACCTGAAAAAGGCATTTTTTAGTGTCCCTCTACATGTAGACAGCCAGTTCTTATTTGCTTTTTCATTCCAAGGTAGGCAATTTACATATAAAAGACTGCCCCAGGGGTATTGTGAGTCCCCCAGTGTGTTCAACAGAGTTGTCAAAGATGACTTGTCAAATTTCCAATGTGACAGCACCTTGCTACAATATGTCGATGACATACTCCTCTGTAGCACCACTGAGCAGCAGTGCCGACGGGATACAGTTGCTCTGCTTACAACATTGGCACAGAGAGGATACAAAGTAGACAAACAGAAACTCCAATATTGTCAGGAAGAAGTACAATACCTAGGACAGCTGATCTCAGCATCAGGGAGAAGAGTTACCCCAGGAAGAGTAGAGGCAATAAGAAGCACTCCAGAACCCCAGTCAGTTAAAGACATGCAAAAGTTCCTAGGACTAGTGAACTACGTTAGACAATGGGTTTTTGACTATTCCACCATTACTGCACCACTCCTGGCAGCTGTCAAAACGGCCAAAGACAGGCATAATAAGATTGACTGGACACCTGAAATTACATCAGCCTTTGCCAAATTGAAAGATGAGATTACAAACGCACCTGTGTTAGGCTCTCCTGACTACACAAAAGAGTTCTATCTGTTCACTCACTGTAATGGACAGGTCATGACAGCAGTCCTCACCCAGAAGTACCCCATGGGCCACAAACCCATCGCATACTTCAGTGGCATGTTAGACTCGGTAATGAAAGGCCATTATCCTTGTGAGCAGGCCTTATCAACCGCAGCATTTGCTGTTGAGAAAAGCACCCCCATAGTCATGGGCTCCCCTATGACACTGTACACTGAGCATGCAGTATTCGCAGTGATACAAAAAGCTAAAACAACTCTCACCACACAAAGAGTATCAGGATATGAAGTCATACTGTCATTACCATCTTTGAAGGTTGTTAAATGTCATACTGTGAATCCTGCCACGTTCTTTGTTCATCCCATTGCCACAACTGATGATGACAGTCATGACTGTGCCACATATTGTCCAGATGAGTCAGGAACAGCGAAAGAGGACCCATTGCCAGATAGTGTAACTTACTTTGTTGACGGTTCCTCTACCATTGATCAAGAGACAGGAATAAGATACACAGGTGCTGCAGTGGTCAGAGCACAACAGAGAGACTCCTCTGACTCACTAGACATCGTACAGCAAGTAACATTGCCATCACATTATTCAGCGCAGGCAGCAGAGTTGGTAGCTTTGATTGCAGCCCTCAAACATGGAGATGATAAGAGGATTACTGTGTACTCAGATTCTGCATATGTCACCACAACGACGCATTCCAGCATCTTGAGATGGAAAAGGCGTGGCTTCCTCAAAACTGATGGCACACCTGTAATGCACAAACAGTTACTTGAGGAACTAATAGATTCATTAACATTACCAGCAGAAGTGGCTGTAGTAAAGTGTACTGCACACACAAATGGCCAAGATTTCGTTTCCAGAGGAAATGCCATGGCGGATTGGGCTGCGAAAGCAGCTGCCAGAGGGCCCCGACCTGAACCATCTCAAGTGACAGGGCAAAATACCTGTGCCCCCATCCTGTTTGCTCAAGATGCATCCGTCGTAGTACAGGTAGATACACAAAGTACAGTAGATGACATAGGTGAGTCGCTGCTCTCAGATACCACTGATCCAACACTCCCATACACTATAGATGACACACAGCAATATGATATCATTGCACAACTACACCTACGAGAAATACAGGAGAGTGCCCCTCCTGAAGAGAAAGAGCTGTGGAAGAAGAGAGGAGTGCAACAAGATGTCTCAGATTTCATTTACAGACAGACAATGACAGGGAAGCCAGTTATGCCACAGTCACTATTACAAGTAGCGCTCACTCAGTTACACCTTCCGGCACATGTCCCTTGTGATATCATGTCCACAACTTTGCAGACAGAATGGTTCATCCCCAATGCGTATGAGCAGATACAACTCTTCGTTCATCAGTGCCTCATTTGTCAACAATATTCACCTAACCCAACTATGAAGACAGTTGGCTCAACAATACCAAGTCCCAAAGGTCCCTTTAGAGAACTCCACATTGATTACATAGACATGATTGACAGATGCAACAATTACAGGTACCTCATTGTAGTGGTATGCCCATTTTCAAGGTGGATTGAAGCTGGACCATGTGTCCATTGTGACGCAAAGGCCGCAGCTACTTTTTTGCTTCGTGAGGTCATATGTCGCTGGGGATTACCGGATGCTATTCGAAGTGACAATGGCCGCCATTTTTCGAATGATATCTTTGCCATAATTACCTCAATGTTAGGAATAAAACATAAGTTGACATCAGCCTATCATCCACAAAGCAATGGTATTTGTGAGCGCTTTAACGGCCTGCTCAAAGCCAAAATCAGTAAGATAAGTGCCACAATTGGAAAGAAATGGCTCTATTGCCTTCCCATTGCTCTGTTCACACTCAGAAACGCTCCCAGTTCTGACCATCACCTTACACCTCACCAGCTTGTCACGGGCAGATCAATGAATGTGGTTGTTCCCTCCACCAGACCTAAAGTAGACACTGAAATGTCTTCTGAGATTGTGAAAGCTGAACTGTTTGATTACTTGTGTGCACTAACTCGTGCTGCAAAGTTCCTTTCTATTCAGATATCAAGGACACAGAACAAGGGCTCTATTTCTGATGAACTTCCACCTATATGCCCTGGGACAAAAATCTTCGTAAAGAAACAAGTCCGGAAGTGGAAAGATCCTAAATTTGAAGGACCATATCAGGTCATAGACTCTTCACCCACTGCAGTCCGAATAGCCGAAAGGAAGGCATGGATACATCGGAGCCACGTGAGGATCCACCCGGCACCATCCCAGGCCTGAACTATGGACAAGAGGAGGGCATCATGTTTCCATGGTCTATCCAAGAGAAGGAGTATGAAGATCGCATGGCCATCTATGGACTGAGACACAGTAACAGACGTTCCTCGCATACCGAACTTTCACTGAAAAAGATATGTACAGTAATCGGTATTCTCTTTGTTGCATTTTTAATTGCAGTAATTGCATTTGATTGGGTTGTGGTGTATCCAGAGAGAAGGGGAGGTACAGCTAGCAATGTTAGATCTACCCTAGGACAACCCCAGTCTGAGACACTTCCTGACACCTATGCACCGCCCACTCTGGCACCTTCCACACCCCCTGCGAACCCAACAGAATGGGATATGGTACTGGATATCACCTTGAATGCCCATGTGCCAGATACTCATAAAAAGGCCCGCCAGAATAAGCGAAGTGCTGGGAGTGAGTTAATTGTCAGAGGCATAAAGGCACCTGCCAGGTATTCGCCACGTATCACTCGCAAGCAAGCAGTGGCCTCGCCAGGAGTAGACTGGGTTAGTAAACTTCAGGACACAGTTGTGTACACCTATGACCAGCATTTCATGCCTGGTTTCCACTCCCAGCGCACTGATAAGATGTCAGAGGATAATGGGGTTCACAATGCACTGTTTGACAACATGTGGTATAGAGACATGAGGGAGGTCGGGAGGAAGGTCACGAATGAATCCTGCTTTGTATGCTCTCACATCCCTCATGCTGTAGGCGCAGACAAATTGATATTTCCCAGAGAAGTGCCACCACCCACTGCCAAATGTCTCCTACATCTGTTTCTTTGTCGCATACATGGTCAGATACAGCTCCACTCAGCCACAATAGATGGTGTGTTTGTGAATGCTACAGAGTGGGATGACAAGTATGTTACATTTACAGTGGTAACAAATCCATCAGAGTATGAAAGGAGGATAGGGGCTTACCGTGGTATGGAAATGCCCATTGGCCTGTTGGAGGTCTGGAGATACCAGTTTAGGAGACTAGGGTACTTCGCCTTCCCAACACCCCTGTCAAAATGCCACTCACCAGTGCATCGCCAAGCCAACCATAATGATTCCCAGTGCCCTTGTCAGTGGAGGCCAATATTGCGCCTGCAGGCCAACATTTATTTTAACGGCAGGTGGAATGGCCCACATGACTTGGTATGTAAGGCAGCCTCCTTAGGAGATGCCATTGTGGAGGAAGATGACCTACATCGTATTGATAAGAAAATAGGGGAGGAGTGCGCTGAGATATGGGCACAAGAGACTAGAAGATACACTTTCAATGAGGGTACAAGATACCAACCAAAGAAAGCATACAAGCTAAAGTCTCCTCTCCTTTGTTTCCTAGGTAATGGAACGATCTCTGTGGGCCGCAACACAAACTGCAGCAGCACAATTTTTAATTCGGACCTTCAGTACGGCACCTCCAGCCTCATGGACATCTATTGGGCCTGCGGTGAACACATTTATCTGCAGCTGCCACCCCACTGGAAAGGACTCTGTTCCATGGTCATGATGCATGAACTACACCTGGTTGTACCAGCATCGAACATTTCCCGCATCCATACCCACCCAATGACAGGTGATGTCACCCTGCTCCACCACCGAAAAAGGAGCCTCCAGAAATACTTCTCAAATGGTCCATTTCACGAGGTTCCACAAGAATTCCTCCTTTTCAACGAAGCTGAACTATTCTTCGGGGGCGCTGTCCCCATGTTCCAGACAAAAGCCAATGCTCGCTGGCTCCAAGTGACGCGATACGAACTGATGCAGCTCGTCAACAACACCCGTGATGGGTTCAACGCCGTGAAAGAAGAACTGAGACCTCTGAGACTTATGGTTCTAGAGCACAGATATGTTCTAGATCAGCTGACTGCGATGAGTGGTGGTATATGTGCAAGAGTGGGGAAGTCCTGCTGTACTTTCATTTTGGCTAATGATGCGGACAACGGAACACTTACAAAGGCCATCGAGGACTTGGACACTTTGGGGAGACAGATGCATGAGGAAGGAGGTGCTGAAGCAGACGTTTTTGATAATTTGTTCAGTTTTGACTGGATGCCTTCATGGCTGTCTGCTGTACTAAAATGTATGATGCCTATAATTTGTGTACTGTTGCTTTTGTGTTGTGGTGTACAGATTCTAATACATTGTGTGAAAAGATTCAGTTCTACGGTAATTGGTATGAACTACGCGAGCTCAGGGGTGTACACTGGAATACGCACTGAACAGGGGGACGGGGAAAAAGTGACTAGGCTGAACTTAGTAGTGATGAATACAGGCCCCAGCTAGGCCCGCAGGACACAAGGGTTCGCTCTCCTGCAATGGAATCTATAAGGAAGTTGGCACGGAAACTGCAAAGTACAAAGACAAAGTTTATTAACCCTTAAGGGTGGTCCTACAATCCATACAACATCCTTCGGTATTGCATAGAGTAGCACAAAGAACTTGCGTACACGGTCCACTTTTATACACAACAGAGGGGTTCATAAGTGGGTGGATTCAACATGAGGCAAGGAATGTTACCTTTTATGGACATTTTCGATACAAGATCAATATGTGGGCGGAGCTGACATACTCCTTGAGCCCGCGAAAACATGGTCAAGCAAGGACTAACTGATAACAGATGTGGTCAAGCCTGGGCATGCGCCAGGCGGACAAAGGAACTATTTATAGACTGTTACTAGGCAGATTACAAGAGCAACTAACACGAAGATAGGACTCTTTTCGTGTTGAGCACGTGGAGACATGACAATACAAAATGGAGTCCAGACTTTAGTTAACATAACGAAAGAGACATGTTCTAAGGAAGGAGAATTCATGTCTTTAGTAAATGCTTAATCACATCGTGGTTTCAATTTACAACAGACGACCCTTTCAGCATTTACTGAAGACATCCGGTTTGTTAGGATAATCATCGTATATGTCAATTGTCATCATTTCTTCTACTTCTTTAGCTAAACGTTTCTGATAAGTGACATTGGCAATAGCTTTCTTATCGGGAATACAGAATGATACACATAAGGAACAGAGCAAGGGACCACATTGGACACAGATGCAACAAGAAAACAGAACTGCTACAATTATACAGAGACCAGTTAAAACCTTCCAACCCCAAGCAGTGATCAATGCCCAAAACCATCCAGAAAAGGACCAAGTGCCGTTTTCTGTATGGATTTCAGCTGCAATTTTATGCAGCCTGTTGATAGCATTATAGACTGACGGTGTGTGGTCAGGGATAAACACACAGCAACTACTTCCGATAATTTTACAAGCCCCACCTCGGTCAGCTAACATAACATCTAACACCATACGATTCTGCAATGCAACAATTCTAGTAATCTGCAATTCTTCCGTAAGATTCCCAAGAGCAGCAGCGGTTTGATTTGTCACAGCCTCTACCACTCTTGTTAACCTTCGAACTTTCCTACTATTTAGAGCAGCTCCAACGAAGAAAAACAATCCTAAATTAAAATCAATATACTGCTGCAGACTGGTGTCAGTCTGATCCACATCATCAATTGATAGAGTACGTTTATACCTATTTACAGTCACATTATTTAACAACTTCAAATCCTTATGATAGGATGCAGGTGCCAAAAATACAGGAGGCAATAGAAATGCTACATAACATACTCCAGACCAACCGGCTGGCAAACGGTAATAACCTTTATTTCCACATACGAAGTATGTATTATGGGATGCTAAGAAAGTACTGTTATTCAACCCGTCGATGTTTAATATGGTAATGCAATCACTAACACTAACAGGAATATAACCCACACTCTGGACACACAGGTCCGCTTGAGCTTGTGCCACTTGAATCACAAATCTGTCTTTTCCCACAGTGTCTCTGGTGTTCGTGAAAATATAAGGAATCGATTCATTGTCTGGTCGATACTCTTCCCATTCCCAAATTGTCCCATTCGCTTGCGGATATCCATCTTTATCCTGATGACATTCTTTATTGAGTCTGAAGAGTAATCGTCCCACTGTGGGTTTCCGAGTGGCAAAAAGCAAAGTGTACCATGCTCTACAAGAGCCATTATGAGAGAAAGGAAGAGGTATGAATGGCGTTCCTCCTTTCTTCTGATGAGCTGGCATCATACCACATATCCAACAGTTCGTAGCATTCGTGGCAACGTGGGTATGATGCAACATCTGGATGAAAGTGTTATTCAAATAAGACTGACGATGCTTCAATTCTTGATACGGAAGGGTATAGAAGTAGTGCTCCTCAGGCACTGGAGTGGTCAACACAAGTAACTCTCGAGCAGGAGTCACATCCTCCACAAACCATGTGGTTATCCCAACAATAGCTACTGTGAGCATAAAACCTGTTGCACAAAGGATCTTCTTTTTCTCCATGTCAGAATAGAGAATCAATATCTTCCTGAAACTAAAAGGTTTGTCAGAACTCTTCCCCTTAGGCAGCGGTCGATTTCTTCACCAACGGGCCAAGACGGGTGTCGCTACACTAATGCAGGGCTGATCCCCCCCCCTTGCCTCATTGGCTCTCCGTTTCACTAACCCAAGGGCCGTTCTGACAACATGTCCCGATACTGAAGGATTCACTTCCTTGGCCTGAGATGATATCGCTTTCCTCCAGGAGTCGCGTGGTCCGGAAAGAGCTCCTCAGTGTCGTTCGGTTTCCCAGCACGGCCTTTCTCTGCAGCCAGAATTTCTCGTTGATCGGTCAATACAGCAGACTCCACCAATCCGGGCGGTACTTTGCGGCAGTGCAGGGAATGGATCCAATTCTTTCTGTTGGAAACTCGCACAGCCGTCCTCGTTGCAAGTAGGACCTGCTCAGGACCAACCCATCTCGGCTCCAAGCTGTTCGTCCTGTCAAAGATTTTTACCATGACATAGTCGCCAGGCCGGAGACTATGTCCTTCACCGGTGGACCGATCAGGGAGCGCCTCCCGGACCTGTTGATGAATAGAAACCAAGTTATCCGTTAACTGCGCCAGATAATCATTCATCATTACACAAGGTACATCATACACAGTCTTAGGTTTTGGTGGACCCCAAATATTCATTGGGCGTCCAAAGACAATCTCGTACGGTGTAAGACCGGTTCGAGAGTGCGGTACCGATCTAATTGACAATAACGCCAGCGGTAAAGCATCTGGCCAAGTCAAAGACGTCGAAGCTTGGATTTTAGCGATCTTGAGCTTCAGTGTACCATTATACTTCTCGACTAGTCCCACAGATTGAGGGTGAAACACTGCGTGGAACTTCTGGGTGATGCCCAGACCCTTCAAAACATACTTTATAACATCCGCTATAAAGTGGGGTCCGTTATCACTCCACAGAAGTCTACAAACGCCATATCGAGGGAAGAACTCCTTCAACAGCATCTTGGCGGTAGTCATTGCAGTATTGTCTTTCGTAGGGTATGCCTCAACCCATTTGCTAAAGGCACAAACCACTACTAGAACATACTTCAAATTGTTACAGCGCTCAAGCTGGATGTAATCCATCTGCAAAACCTCAAAGGGTGCAGTAGGTGTTACAAATCCTCCTGCTGGAGTTCGAGTACCCTTTCCTGGGTTGTACCTCAGGCAGATCATACAGGTCTGCACCACTCTCTTTGCCGTGCTAGCAATCTCTGGATGCTCCCAGACTTGGGTAAGCAATTTTACAATTGCGGAAGCTCCAACATGTGCTAGCCCATGTGCCATCTGAACCATAGGTTGTACAAAAGCCGTGGGTAATTTCCATCTATCCATCTGCTTATTTCTCCAGCAACCCTCATCATCCAATTCTCCCTCCCTGGACCATTGCTCCCGTTCTTTATCAGAAGCGGTCCTCTGTATTTCTCGCACTTCTTCCTTCGCATCATGCCATCTTTCTACTTGCGACTTCACTACATACATGGCAGTAGCACCGGGCTGCATCGCAGTCTCCCGTGCCACCCGGTCTGCTAACGCATTCCCTTCTCCAACTTTATCGACTACTTTCCTATGGGCGCTACATTTAACGATGGCAATTTTCTTCGGATATGTCAATGCAGTTAAAAGATTATGAACTAACTCCCCATGCATTATTTGTACTCCATGTGACGTTAAAAACCCTCTCTCCTTCCAGAGCAGGCCGAAATCGTGCGCTACTCCGAAGGCATACCGGCTATCTGTATAAACATTCACACACAATCCTGTACTGAGCTCACATGCTCGTGTTAATGCTATCAGTTCCGCTGCTTGAGCTGATTTCTGTGGTATGCGTGCTGTCTCCACTATTGTTTGCAATGTGGTAATTGCATACGCTGCTGAAGTCGTACCATCTGGTAGCTTCAGGCATGACCCGTCCACCCACAGTTCTCCATCTACATCTGGAAAGGGCGTATCCTGGAGATCAATACGACCCTTTGTTTGTTCCTCAGTCACAAGAATACAATCATGTGCTTTCCGTGCTTCAGACTGAGTCTCGGGGTATGGCAACAATGTGGCCGGATTTAACGTTACGCACCTCTTTAACGTATTATGAGGAGCCAAAAGCGTCAGCTCATATCCCGTTAAACGGGCACTGGTCAAATGCTGCGTCTTTGTCTGATTAAGCAGGGCATCAACAGCATGGGGGACTAATACCAACAGCTTATGAGATAAAACAATTCCCTCGCTTTGGCGTATTGACACAGCTGTCGCCGCAACCGAGCGAAAACAACCAGGCAATGCTCGGGCAACAGGATCAAGTACAGCCGAAAAATATGCACAAGGGCGCTGCTTGTCGCCGTGCATCTGCACTAAAACTGATAATGCACATCCATCTTTCTCATGCACATACAGCGAAAAAGGTTTGGTATAATCAGGAGTCCCTAACACTGGTGCTGAACAGAGGGCCTGTCGCAATTTCTGGAAGGCAGTGTCACACTCATTCGTCCAAGGAAGCGGAATAGGTGTGTCTTTTGTCAAAAGGGCTAACAATGGCTTAGCTATGTGTGAAAACCCTAGTATCCATTGCCTACAAAACGAAACAAGACCCAAAAATGCACGCACGTCCTTCTGCGTGGACGGCGTCGGCGTGTCCAGAATTACTTGGACACGATCTGGTGTGAGTGCACGCCCCTCCTTAGACAAAAGGTGACCCAGATAAGTCACCTTTGGTCTACAGAACTGTAACTTTTTCCGAGATACTTTGTGATTGTGGGATGCCAAAAAGGAAAGCAAAGACAACGTACTCATTTCACACAACTCCGGAGTGTCGGCCGCCAGCAAGATGTCATCGACATATTGAATGAGGGCGACACCCTCGGGCAGAACAAAGGAGTCCAATTGTCTTTTCAAAGCTTGACTGTAAATGCTAGGGCTTTCCGTGTAGCCCTGAGGGATTCTACAAAATCGGTAAGACCTATTATTTAAAGTGAAACCAAAAAGGTATCGACTATCGGGATGAATAGGAATTGAAAAGAAGGCATTTTTCAAATCAATAACTGAAAACGTGGTCGCCGTAGGCGGGACCAAAGTAAGCAACGTCGTGATATCAGAAACCACTGGGTACTGAGGTATCACGATCTTGTTCACTTCTCTCAAGTCAATTATAAACCGATAGACTTTAGCATCCGTATCCTTTTTCAAAAAGGGTAGAATCGGGCTATTACAGACGTTATAGGGAACTTCCTCCACTACTACCACCTTAATCAAATCCTGCACAATCTGTATAAGAGCCTCTTCCCCCTCCTGCGAAATACGATACTGTGGAAGGCGTGGTAACACCGCCCCCTCCTGGACACTAATGTGAACCGGCGGAATCACCATCTGTCCCACATCAGTATCCGAAGTGGCCCACAAAGCACAAGGGAGGGTAGCTAACACAACATCTTCTGCAACCACACACATCCGTTCAGACCGGGGGTAATTGTCATTTAAGATCACCCGCACTCCAGCAGGGGAGCAGCGGATCGTAGCTCTAAAGTGCTTTAACATATCAAGGCCCATAATGTTGTCCGGCGTGTTCGGGGCAAGCAGAAACGGACAGGGTGCAGAAAAAGAATCAACCTGAAATGTGAGGGGCCGCGAAAGAGGGCTTCGGGAGAGTGTACCATCAAACCCTACCGATGTAACCATTAAGCCAGATGGGGGAGCCCTCGGAACCAATTGTTTAGACAGCGCACTACGAGTCGCTCCTGTATCCACTAGGAACTGATCAGTAGAACCCAAAACCTCAGCTGATACGTAAGGACCCTTCTGATCAACCGGCACCTCAACTGATTCTAACCCCCATCCAACGCATTCCTATGCATGCTGAGAATCATGGTACCCAGAACGGTCAATCCCCGACACTTGATACTGGTTTTGTCGATCAAAAACATTAGGCCTATCTCGTTGCTGCCCGGCAGGGTCAAAACGAGCGTGATCGTTAGAATTCCCTCTAAAATTCGAGAAACCCCCTCTACCTCTCAGGCCACCCTGATTGTGTCCCTGACGCGAAGCATGCAACGCCGGGCAATCTCTGGCCCAGTGTCCCGATTGCTTACAATACGCACATTGATTCCTATTCAAATCAGATCGGCCCGAGGGAGGACCATAAAATCCTCCCCTACCTCTATTGACACCCCGGCGGGGCGGATCATATACTTGCGCTAACATCACCTTCGTTTTTAAATCCTTCGATTTCTTCTCCTCCTGCCCCTTCGCTTCTTGCTCCTGGCGCTCATAGTACTGAGCTATAGTCAGGAGGGCTGTCGGGGTCGCAGTGGACCAAGAACTTTCACTCGCTTTTAGGCGGGCTGCGATCGCCGGTAGTAAATTCGCCACATATTTATCAGCAAAGAGGTGTCGACCCGTATCATCCGTAAGTGACTGACCACTAAAATCATGAAACGTCTCCTCAAAGCGCGTAAAGAAATCTGCAACTGATTCATCAACTTTCTGCTTACACGAGGCTAGCATATTCCAGTCAATCTTTTTAGGGGGAATGATTGTCTTCAACTTAGTCAAAATAGCAGCAGGGAGATCTAGGATAAGCTGAGGTGGTTTCTGCGCGGGCTTCCTCTCCCTATCCTCATCCTCAAGCTCAGACCACCGAGCCTTAAAAGCGGCAACATCGTCCACCTTCCGCACAGATCGCCACATATCTGGTGGTAAAATAAGGCCAAAGAACAAATCTATAGCTGCTAAAGTCATAGTACAAGAATTCAAGGCCCCCTCGACTTCTTCGTAAAAGGCCGCTGGATTCTTGCGGGGATCAGGCAACGCATTCTTTAATGCCATGACGTCAGCCCTGTGCCAGGGAGTATAAACCCAATTATACACAAAATATCCCTTAGCATCGGCGGAGGTAATATACGAGCTAGTCCCCGCTCCTTTAGGAGGAACATACAAAGGCGCCGCCTCTCGCATTGGTTTAGCATGCACTAGGTCGCTCTTATCTGACTGAGAGGTGGATGAATGGCCATCTACGGTACGCGAATCCGACTGCTTCTCCTCCTCAGCTTGTTGGCGTGCTTTCTCTTTAAGGTCCCTCACCGCGTCCCGCAACGTAAACAGTCGCCGAACCGCATCAGGCGCCTTAGAGGGAGAGAAAACACCATTACGCAATGCTTTAGCATCTAATGCCACATCGTCAGGCTCAAAGACACTGGAATATTTCCGGAAAGCAGCAATCACTTCCTCAGAAAAGTGGCCCAAAAAATACAACTTCTCTCTATCCTGCCACAACTCCCAGGAATTCAACAACTCAGCAAGGGATAACTTGCCCTTAAGTGCACGATAGGAAACTTGCCGAAGCTCACCCATTCGCTCAGTCGATAACATGGACCGCGTGTCTACCTTACCCGAACCCGATCCAGAATCTTGTGGCCTCGGGGCAGACGCGCCGACATAAGGAGGCGGAGAACGATCTAATAAATAAAAATCATCGTCATGATTATTAAGGACAGGATAAAGTGACTGACAAACAGCATATTGACCCGAGACTTGCAACCTACGCTCTTTCTCTTGCCTCTCCGTCTGTTCTCTTTCCTCCCGACGCTTTGCTTCCTGCGCTCTCACATGATCATTCTTCCGTTGCTCTTTATCAAACAGCGCTTTCTCACGTTTCTCTCGCTCACGCACTTCCTTCACCCATAATCGCACACATTCAAACATGTCTTGACGAGCACGCCGCTTACACATACACTGTTCCACATACTCAATCTTACGCATATCAAACGACCCATACAACGGCCACCGTAACTCAGGATCCTTTCTGGTATATTTCCTCCATACTGTGCTGTACATTATGGAAGAAAGACCATGCTTCACATACATATCCCTATTAGGAGTCCCCTCAGGGGGGGCTGGAGCAGATTCCTCGAGATTTAACCGGTTTCCAAAGCAGCAGCACCACTTACGGAGTGCGCTAAAAGCAGGCATGCTCAAAAATAATGCAAAATATGCAGTATTATCAAAAAATGGCACTTAAACGTTGTGCCGTTCAAAGTTACACAGTTCCGGAGAAATATCTCCACATTACCTGCCTATATGTGTTGCAACGCATATATTCTCACAGTAATCAATACAAGATATGACCGGTCATCACAAATCAAACTCAAATAGCCAAACCAGGCTTCAAAAAAACTCGGAGCAAGTACCGTACAACGGTTCTTACCAATCAAGAGTCCAGATTCCAACTGCCAAGCTCCAAAATTCGCCCAAACGGCTGTCACGGCAGAACCGACAGAAGAGGTCTCAGTCGAGGACCGGCGCCACCCAGATGGTCAGGTCAGAAGGGAAGGAAGAAAAACCTCGGGATGCCAGGACTAAAGTGCCTCTGGCAGTGATCACATCCCCGGCCAAATTCCTCACCTTCGTCGCGACCAATCCTTCGAGCATCCGAGTCGCCGATGAGCCCCACGTTGGGCGCCAATTGATGAATACAGGCCCCAGCTAGGCCCGCAGGACACAAGGGTTCGCTCTCCTGCAATGGAATCTATAAGGAAGTTGGCACGGAAACTGCAAAGTACAAAGACAAAGTTTATTAAGGTTGGTCCTACAATCCATACAACACCCTTCGGTATTGCATAGAGTAGCACAAAGAACTTGCGTACACGGTCCCCTTTTATACACAACAGAGGGGTTCATAAGTGGGTGGATACAACATGAGGCAAGGAATGTTACCTTTTATGGACATTTTCGATACAAGATCAATATGTGGGCGGAGCTGACATACTCCTTGAGCCCGCGAAAACATGGTCAAGCAAGGACTAACTGATAACAGATGTGGTCAAGCCTGGGCATGCGCCAGGCGGACAAAGGAACTATTTATAGACTGTTACTAGGCAGATTACAAGAGCAACTAACACGAAGATAGGACTCTTTTCGTGTTGAGCACGTGGAGACATGACAATACAAAATGGAGTCCAGACTTTAGTTAACATAACGAAAGAGACATGTTCTAAGGAAGGAGAATTCATGTCTTTAGTAAATGCTTAATCACATCGTGGTTTCAATTTACAACAGTAGAGCTCACCATCCCTGGGTCTAGCACGTCACAAGCTTCCCTTGGTAGGTGTTATCAGCCCCAGGTGCCTAGTAGCCCCCCACTTCCCTCGAGGAAAGACTTAGTACACCCGTATGAGATAATGGCTGGGGATAAAGGGGAATCACAGGGAGAAATAGAAGCAGGCCCGAATAGGAGTGATGGAGGGCTTTCTCCTCGTGACGCCACATGGCCACTGCCCCCACCGCCAGCTAAGTATGCTGTACGAATGGTGTTCATTAAAGATGAACAAGAGGAGGGAAATGAGAAAGGGACTGATTGTCCCATATAGTTGTCCTGAGACATCCCTCCCACTTGCCCGTGCTGTGTAGGTCCTTTTATATGTTATATAGGCCTTTGTTAAATTGACCTTAGCTCTGCCATTTTAGTGCATCACAGGCTGATGACAGGTCTGACCCAACTCTGACCTAACGCAGATTCAGTTCCTCTTTCTGCGAGGCCTTCTGCCTCCAAACTGGTAGCCCCCACCCTACCCGGTCGGTACCAAAGTTCAGCATCCTCTTGACACTTCAACATACAGTAAGCTGCATCCTGGCATAGCACTTGTTTCCTGGGCAGGTTTCCCGCATTTCAGGAAGTGGCAACCGCAGAGCTTAAGTTGAGAGGATTTATGTATGTATATATTCGATTCGAGCACAATATCTGTTTGTATTTTTTGCTTCGCGTACAATGTCTGCTTATAGTTTCTGCTTGCTCTGTGTAATTTACGACAAGCGATTGGCCTGAGAAACTGACCTTTTCACCTAGTTCATTGTCAGCATTAAGTGGTAAATGACGACATGTCTGGTGAAATTCTGCAGACGAGGTTTATTTTTGGGTAAGAGTAGCGTGCGAAGGAGCCCATAGATTAGTATATAAGGGGAGCACCCAGACACCTCGACGGATTACCTCGCTGTCTGTATGTAGGTGACAGACAGATTCCGTAGGTCTTCCCCAAGAGCACATAGAGGCTCTTGTGTTTGCTTCTGCGCCTTCTTAGCATTATGTTGTATTTTACCTATATGAAATGTCCTGTTATGTTTAGTTATTGTTCTCTTTATTTCTGATCACAATGTATTCATTTCATTCATTGTACATTGCAGGAATGCTTGCTCTAGAGTAGACGTGAGAGTTCCTAGGTGATAGAGTTCTTAGACTCTGAAACATTTCTCCTTGGTATAACTTGAATTTGAATTTGAATTTGAAGGGTTTTGTATAGCGCTCGTACACCTGGCGGTTTCTTGGCGCTCACTGGTAACAGCTACTCAATCGGTCGGAAGAGGGGGGGGACAGTAAAAGGATCAGGATAAAAAGGCTTGGGTAAAGAGAAAAGTCTTGAGATCTCTGCGGAAAAAGGGGTATTGAGTGCAGGATCTGAGGGACAGTGGGAGAGAGTTCCAAAAAGCTGGGCCCGTGGTAGCGAATTTGGAACCACCCCATTTCTTCCGTTTGAAACGGGGAACCACGAGAAGGTGGTGGGAGGAGGATCGGAGGTCTCGTGATGGAGTATAGGGTTGAATAGCTGAGTTGATGAAGGAGGGGGCGGATCCTGTCCTGGCTTTAAAGATAGTGCAGCCGAGCTTGAATAAGACGCGCTGCCGGACAGGGAGCCAGTGGAGGGAAATAAGAAGAGGGGTAACATGGTGTGATTTGGAAAGGTTAAAAACCAGCCGAGCTGCCTGGTTTTGAACCAGCTGAAGGCGCCTCATGAGGTAGTCAGGCATGCCATGGTAGAGGACATTGCCATAATCTAGGCGAGATGTCACCATGGCCAGTAGAATTAGTTTGAGCGCGTCTGGGGCAAAAAATCGTGAGACTCTGCGGATAGTTCTGAGTGAGAGAAAGGCTGATGACACCACGACAGAGACTTGGGAGTGTAAGGAAAGTTGGTTATTGATTTTGAAACCAAGGGTTTTGACAGAGGATACAGGAGTGGGTGGGGGACCTAGTGATGGGGGCCAGAAGGAGGGGGACCAGGGACTGGAGCAACCACCTGTCAACACCAACTCCGTCTTATCGGGGTTGAGTTTCAGGTGGTTGAAATTCATCCAGTCCTGGATAAAGGTCATGATGGACTGAACCTTGGATATGGACTCTGGGGCAGAGGAAAGGTGAAAGATGAGCTGGAGATCATCTGCATAGTTGTACACAGAGACCTCCAGCTGCTGTAAAGCAAAAATAAGAGGGGCGATGTAGAGATTAAATAAAAGGGGGGATAGTGAGGAACCCTGGGGTACACCACACTGGATGGGTAACGATTCCGCAGAGAACTCTCCCAGACGAACCGCCTGAGTCCGACCGCTCAAGAAGGAGGACAGCCATAGTAGGGCTGTTCCTCGGATTCCCGCCGCCTCGACCCGTGAAAGTAAGATGGTATGGTCCACGGTGTCGAATGCGGCGGAAAGGTCTAAGAGGATCAGGGCCTGATGTTGATCGGTGTCCATTCCTTGTCGGAGGTTATCCAGGACTGATGTTATGACGGACTCAGTTGAGTGGGCTGGGCGGAAGCCAGCCTGTCTTGGGGCCAAGGCCCCATGACTTTCCACGAAGTCACTCAGTGTTTTGACCACGTGTCGTTCCAATACCTTTGCCAGGAAAGGCAAGAGGGAGATTGGACGAAAGTTAGCAGGGTCGGAAGGGTCTGCTCCAGGTTTTTTGAGGATCGGTACGATCACTGCCGATTTAAGTGCTGGGGTAACGACGCCCTGAGCCAGTGAGCTATTGAGGAGCGCTAAAGGAGGTGAGGGGCAGAAGGTGTAGATCTGCTTTAAGATGTAAGCAGGGCAAGGGTCCAGCGGGGAGCCGGACTTGACCAACGGAAGAATTGAGAGAAATGAGTCGGTCGATAGGGGGGGGATTGAGTCAAGATTAGCGGTGGCTGGAGGACGTCGGTGGTCAGTGAAGATCGGGGATGGGGGGGGAATTTTAATTTTAATTTTCCTGATTTTATCTAAGAAGAAGTGATTAAGGGAGTCACATAGTGATTGAGAGGGTGATGGTTTGAGTGAAGCTCTGTCGGAAAAGGCAAGGTCTTGGATGATAGAAAAGATTTCTCTCGGCCTATTCTCCGCTAGTTGGATTTTAGAGGAGAAATAGTTTTTCTTTGTGTCTAATATGGCTTTCTTGTACTGAGTGAGGAGTTCAGTATACCTGGTTTTAGCAATGGGGCAGTAGTTTCGTCTCCATTGTCGTTCGGCTTGGCGGAGAACGAGTTTTAGGTTCTTTAGATCGTCTGAGAACCAGCGGTTTGCGTCTTTAGAACGCTTGATTGCGATGCGTTTTAAAGGGGCGACAGTGTCGCACCCGGCTCGTAGCCAGTCGGTGATGGCGTCTACCTGGCCAGAAGAGGGTAGCGCAGTCAGGTCGGGGTTGGAAGAGGAAAGGAGGGTCGATAATGTTTCAATGTCGACACGATTCCATGAGCGCGCCCAGACATTCCTCGCAGGAGTGGGCTTGGCTGGTGGGACAGGGGCTAGGGATAGGGTGATCAGTGAGTGATCCGACCATGGACATGGGGAGATTGAAGGAGAACTGATCGGGCAGTCGCGTTGCCAGATTTGGTCTAGGATATGACCCAACCTGTGCGTGGGAGTATTGACGACTGATGTAAAATTGAGCGACTGAAGAGAGTCTGAGAATTCCTTAGACGTCGCGCATTCCGCAGGGTCGGAGGGCCAGAAATTAAAATCTCCCAGTACAATGATGGAAGAATGGTTAACAACCAAAGTCGCCATTAGGTCTTGAAAACAGGGGAGGAACGTTTGAGGGGAAGACGGGGGTCGGTACACAAGGACACAAGTCAGAGGGGGAGAAAAGGAAAGGGATCGAACCACTAAACAGTCTGAGGTACCCATGGAGGGGGAGGCCAGGGGGTGGAACGTGAGCTCCTTACGTGCGATAAGGGCTACCCCTCCGCCAGGCCTGGCCGAGGGGCGGTCGGCTCGAATGGCATAATAGGTGGGGGGGAGTATCGCCAGCAGGGAGGGAAGAGAACTGTCTGAGAACCAGGTCTCAGTGAGAAATAATAAATCCGGTTGATGGGATTCCAGTAGAGTGAAAAGATCAAGCTGATGTTTTACTGCTGATCGTGTGTTTAGGTACATAGCCGTTATTACTGGAGGGGGGAGGACATCCTGAGGCGGGTTCGAGGAAGTGGTCTTTAGGGGCGTGGACGGGATGTTAGAGTGGACTGACTCGTGTACAGTTAGTAGTCCCAGGTCAGAGATACGAGCTAAGGCAGCGGCAGGTAGAGTCCACCTACCTTGCTGAGCAATGAGTTGCGAATGGGAGTATTGAATGCGGGGAGCAGGGTATGTGGCCTCGGGTCTCGGTCGGTCGCGGACGGGCGCAGACGGGCTTTCCTTAGGCGCGCCTTCGGCGCGCAAACGGCGCGCCCGCTGCGCTCGTCCGCTGCGCTTCCTGTAGAGGCACATACTTATAGGATAGTAGGTAGATGGGCGGTGGGCGTGGCCTCCGAAGGGGGCGTGGCCTATCAGTCGGCCGTGGCGCTGGCAATCGCTTTGCGCGCCGATTTTACAACAGCGGAGGATCCGCTTCTGTGTCGCATAAGCTTGGGGTAAGAGTGCAAGTATTTAAAAGCACAGAATTTACACAATAAACAATTTAAAAAATGCGAGCGCTCTCCCGGCTTTCCGCCTCAGGAGCAGCGTGTCAACTTGTCTCTCATGATGCACTTATAAATGTATTTTCTTTCTCTCAGACAAACTGTTACGGAGAGAATGGACATGTGATAACTAAATTTTGTATTTTGTATTTTATGCCTTTGTCTTGCAGTTTCTTTGAAGTTGCATCTTCTCATTAAACTGCTATTGTGATCTACCTCCAATTCCATGTCTCACATGTCTGTTTTCTTCAGTTTTAGAGCAAGCGTTCCCAGGCACCCCTGCTCAAATTAAGGTGCCCCTTTTGTCCCTGACTCACTCTTCTGCTCAGTTCTGTGATGGCTCCCGGGGCTCTGAGTACCGCCCCTAGCTTCCTTGTCCTGTAATACATCCTCCCTCCTACAGATCCATCCTTGGATCCACCGCATCTCTTCTGGACCGACCGCCTGCAGCATCTTTGTCGTCAGGCTCCATTGAACAGATAGACGAAACCCGACGCACTTCGAGCCCTATGCACCCGCTTCCTGTGGGTGAGGTAAAGCTGGCACTCCGGTGCACAAGTGTAGAGTAACCTCTCTAATGTCCAGGTTTGAAGTCTTGAATTCGTAGTCCAACCAGAAGACCCTTCTAGCAGTAACTTTTGAACAATTACGCACCCATTGAAAACCTATGGGCGCCCGCGTGTAACTTTCCTCACTGCACACACGACCCGTGGACCTCCTGGTCACTAACTAAAGTTAGCTCCTTGTAGGCCCAGCGATTCTAGAGGCCCTAGGCCTTCTCCCTTTCCTGTTCGTGGTACTTATACCACTATTTTAGTATATGGTTTGAGCGGCCACCAGGGCCTATCCATATAAAGTGCAACTTTCGTATATTGTAATACTTTCTTGTTTAACGATTGGTGCTCCTGTGCTCATAAAGAGTCTAGGGGATACTTTGAGTAATAAATACATATATATTTTGAATATATATCTGTGTGGTGTCCTTTCATTGGTATAAAGGGGGGTTACATATGGTAAAACAGCTTACTTAACATGCCTAAACGAGTTTAGCCTCAAAGACTGCTTAGCCTACGCTACCACTAGGGCAGCTGGTCCGAAAAGGTTGACTTACAACCACACCATAAGGGTTGCTTGGCATGGTACAAGGTGGTCACTTTAATTAGTGAACATCATATACCAGGCCAACTTCTCACAGGCCCCCCCTAGTGCAAAATAGGCAGATATGCTTATAGGGTCTTGTCATCTTAGCATGATCCATATGGACAAAAATGACGAGTGCGAGATATTATTTGTGCAAGATGAAAAGAGAGAAAAAAAAAAAAAAGAAAAAAAAAGAATAACCTTGCTCATACCGTAATCATTAAAGTGTGAAAAAACATATTGCCTTTGAACTCTCTTTTTCCCCCCTTGCGACACCCCCCTTCCCTCCCCCCTTGAGTGGACGGAAACCCCAGTGTCCCACTTCCGTCCTTCTCTGTTGTGTCTTCTTTTTGGATGCCATATCATTGCATCCTTGTGTGCTTCCTGTTTCCATCAAGTGTCCGCCCTAAGGTAATAATAACTTCAGCAAGATTCAGCAACTTATTTAATTACCCCCAGAGGCCGTCGAGGAATGTCTGGGCTTCGTGTAGGACCAAGAATATAATTTGTTTTCCTTTAGCCAAGACTTTGAGTTTCGATTGCTGCACTATCATGGCTTGGGCTCCCTTGCTCTTAAAGGAGTCGATTAGCTTCACAAAGTCCCTGCGTCTGTGAGCAGATGCTGCCGACATATCACCAAGAATTCGAAAATTATTCACCCCCTCCACGTTAAAAGTTCTTTTAGAAAATGCGGTATTTAGAATTTTTTCTTTTACCCTAAAATCTGAAAAATTAAGCAGAATTGCACGGGGGTATTTCAAGTTATTAGGTTTATGTGCAGGGACTCTGTGCGCCCATGTGATAGTCAGGTCACCTTGCAGCTCAGGGATAGCTTTTTTCAATAAAGAGTCTGTCCACCTGACTACATCCTTATCTTCAAGGCCCTCTGATATGCCTACAAGCCGTAGATTAGATCTCCTATTATAATTCTCAAGGTCCTGGAGTTTTTCCTCTAAGTGGGATTTCTCTCTATTAGCCTCCACGAGATTTTTCTGAATTGTAGTTAAAGAGTTCTCTAGAGAAGATATCCGAACTTTGGCTTCAGAGACCCTCAAAGGGATGTTGCCAAGGCACTCCTCCATCTTCGTAAGCCTGCTGTGTAAGAGTGAAATTTCCTGAGCCTGAGAGGATTTAAAGTCTCTTAGTTCCTGGAGGATAGTAACTAAGATATCTTCCATCGTGTTTGCTTTTGTAGCACTCGGAAGAGCAAGCAAGCCGTCATCTTGGGAGATCGGGGAGGCTTCTAGGCTTAGGGCTTGACTTGGAACTATCATGGTTTGCTTGCTGCTTGAGCCTGAGTTTGGGCTTGGGTTTATAGCTGGTGGCAGCAGAGGATGGAGGGAAAGGGAAGTGTTGGAGGAGATCACAGTTGGAACCGTTGGTGTGGGTGATGCAACATCTTCTAGCCTTGTCGGTATCTTCTGCGTTGTGGGGCTGCTTACTTGACCGCCAGTGTTGAAGACATCATGCTCTAAAGTGACACTTGCATTCCCCTGCTTTAACCCCCCGTGTGTAGGAGTACTTGAAGACTGTCCCTGCTGAAGAAGGGGTTTTGAAAAGAGAGGGTATTGTTTTGGGGTAGAGCGACTCTCGTGGCAGGTAGTAGAGGACATAATAGCAGCCATGACCGTTTTGTCCGTTTTTTCCATACTTTTACCCCCCTGGTCCATTCTTGATCCCTTGTCTTTCGCACCTTCCTCTTCTTTGTCGCCAACAGCAAGCAAGCTCAGTTCTGCAGATAGCTCAGACAAGGTCAGGCTCTCTACCTCTTCATCTTCTTCGCCCTCCTCTTGGTCATTTTCCTCGTTGTCGTCATCCTCAGCCTGTTTCCTTAACACATTATACTTATTTTTTCTGTATAAGTCAGTGGATTCCAGCGCCTTCTGTTTTAGGGCTTCTTTTTGTTGATTTTTCCTTTTGTTGTTTCTCTCTCCTTTTGTGGTTGATGGAGATCTGATCGGAGTTGGGAGCTTAGCCTCCTTTCCCAGCTCTAGCTTGGACTGTTTGCCCCTCACTCTTGCCGCCAACTGAAACGTATCTTTTAAATACGCTTTTAAATGCACTGGACTATACTCTGGAAAATTTCACAGCTTTTCAGATCGCTACTAAGTGAGAGAGCGAGGAGCAAGGTTCATGGGGTATGAGGAGGGAGAGTCAGCTTTGCCCCTTCACAGTTTTTCAAAGCTTTGCAATCACCATCAGGATTACAATCAATGCACCGATGAGGAGTCGCAAGCAGCGCGCTTTACCTCGCAAGCAGATCAGCAGACCAGCGTCCGGTGGCCAATGGCCCCAGTTTCCAGTTATTCGCCGTCAAAGGTGCAGCGCCTTTAATCACTCCATATAACAGCTGACAAGGCAGGCGCCGAGCAGGGACAGCAGCGTTGCTTTACCCCTTCACCCCCTTGCAGTTTTCAGAGCTTTGCAACCAGCTTTACAGACAGCGCACCAGCATGGAGTCTCAGAGGAGGGCGCAATACGAGCACAGCGAGCGCGAACTGGATAAAAACCCAGTGCGCCTTACCTCGCAGAGCGGACCAGCGTCCAGCGTCCAGCAACCAGTGCCCCCGGTTCCCCGGTAGTTCGTCTTTGTAGGTGCCGGCAGTATTTCAAGTATTTCAGTCGCTCCGTATGGCGGGATGCCGAGCAGGAACGGCAGCGTTGTGTTGCAAACACTTTCCGGAACGTCAGACACACTGTTAACTCCGTTTGTCAGTAGAACAGAGGGCAGAGCGAATTCGCACAGCGCTCGGCGCTCAGCCTTTACCTCCGAGGTCAGCAGAAACACTCCGAGAGGCTCCGTTTGGTCCCGCAGTATAGTTTCCCGAACTCAGCTCGGCTCCAGCATCTAACGAGGGAACGGCAGTGGCGGCGTTCTGTTCACGTGGGCGTGTCTACAGAGACTGAGGAAACAGGAAGCACAGCGGTGGCGTGGGTGGGTCCACGTCAGCCGTTCATTCCCTGAACAGCTGAGGCACTTCCGGGACCATACAGGCCTATTCTTGGTTGGCAGTGTCTGTGGACAAGGGTTTGGCTGGTGGTGATGGGGAGCAGATAGTATTTCTGCTCCCCGTTGGTTTGTGTACCCACTATGTCAGACAGGAGCTTATACAGGCCTATTCTTGGTTGGCAGTGTGCGTTGACTAGGGTTTGGGAGGCGGTGATGGGGAGCAGATAGTATTTCTGCTCCCCGTTGGTTTGTGTACCCCCTATGTCAGACGGGAGCTTATAGAGGCCTATTCTTGGTTGGCAGTGTGCGTTGACTAGGGTTTGGCTGGCGGTGATTGGGAGCAGATAGTATTTCTGCTCCCCCTTGGTTTGTGTACCCCCATGTCAGATGGGAGCTTATACAGGCTGATTCTTGGTTGGCAGTGTGCGTTGACTAGGGTTTGGCTGGCGGTGATGGGGAGCAGATAGTATTTCTGCTCCCCTTTGGTTTGTGTACCCCCTATGTCAGACGGGAGCTTATACAGGCCTAGTCTTGGTTGGCAGTGTCTGTGGACTAGGGTTTGGCTGGTGGTGATGGAGAGCAGATAGTATTTCTGTTCCCCGTTGGTTTGTGTACCCCCTATGTCAGACGGGAGCTTATACAGGCTGATTCTTGGTTGGCAGTGTGCGTTGACTAGGGTTTGGCTGGCGGTGATGGGGAGCAGATAGTATTTCTGCTCCCCGTTGGTTTGTGTACCCCCTATGTCAGACGGGCGCTTATACAGGGCCTATTCTTGGTTGGCAGTGTGCGTTGACTAGGGTTTGGCTGGCGGTGATGGGGAGCAGATAGTATTTTTGCTTCCCGTTGGTTTGTGTACCCCTTATGTCAGATGGGAGCTTATAGAGGCCTATTCTTGGTTGGCAGTGTGCGTTGGCTAGGGTTTGGCTGGCGGTGATTGGGAGCAGATAGTATTTCTGCTCCCCGTTGGTTTGTGTACCACCTATGTCAGACGGGAGCTTATACAGGCCTATTCTTCTTTGGCAGTGTGAGTTGACTAGGGTTTGGCTGGTGGTGATGGGAAGCAGATAGTATTTCTGCTCCCCATTGGTTTGTGTACCCCCTATTTCAGATGGGAGCTTATACAGGCTGATTCTTGGTTGGCAGTGTGAGTTGACTAGGGTTTGGCTGGTGGTGATAGGGAGCAGATAGTATTTCTGCTCCCCGTTGGTTTGTGTACCCCCTATGTCAGACGGGAGCTTATACAGGTCGATTCTAGGTTGGCCGTGTGCGTGGTCTAGGGTTTGGCTGGCGATGATGGGGAGCAGATAGCATTTCTGCTCCCTGTTGGTTTGTGTACCCCCTATGTCAGACGGGAGCTTATACAGGCCTAATCTTGGTTGGCAATATGCGTGGACTAGGGTTTGGCTGGTGGTGATGGGGGGCAGATAGTATTTCTGCTCCCCGTTGATTAGTGTACCCCCTATGTCAGACGGGAGCTTATAGAGGCCTATTCTTGGTTGGCAGTGTGCGTTTAGTGTTTGGCTGGCGGTGATGGGGAGCAGATAGTATTTTTGCTCCCCGTTGGTTTGTGTACCCCCTATGTCAGACGGGAGCTTATAGAGGCCTATTCTTAGTTGGGAGTGTGCGTTGACAAGGGATTGGCTGGCGGTGGAATGTTGAGCTGTTGATTCACATGTGCCCTCCTGCCTCCCCCCCGGACACCTGTGGTTGTTTTATGTTATTATTTACTTTACATACGCATGGACAACTCTATATTACACTTATTTACTCCATTCTCAACCACTTGTGGGAATACAATCTAACAATGGAGTCGATGCCCAATCGGACTAACTACTACTACAAAAGGAGGAGTCACCTTACCTCACAACTTCAAATACTCAAAGAAAAACAACTTTTGAAAATCCGGACACAACACTAGATGGCAGGAGTATGCAGAGCATGTAAATCTACAGCTGACTTGCGAACACATCTTTACCAATGAAAGTAACTTGCTCATTAAATACATTTGGTACATTTGAAAACTTCATGAGGTGACAAGGATGTTGCATCTGTAATAATACATTCGATGTGTATCCACCGGCAGCATTCTTCACATAGTTCCTGTTGGAAAGATAGTGGAAAAAATATGTTATTCTCTTTGGATTATATACAGGTCAATAGGTTTCTGATGTGCTAACTTAAATTCGTTTCCATAGTATGTGAAAAAAACATTTGGAAATTGCACTGAATTACAATGGTCAACCACAGTTTTTGACTGATATCTAATGCAAATTTCAGTAAAAATTACTTGGTTCATGCTTACAAGGTACCCAGTGCCAGTATTCTTCCCTAACATTGTAAATGCATACTTGTTCCACATTTCACACTGTCCCCAGTCAACAAGACCATGAAAGGTATGATAATGGGGGTGGGGGTTTGCCTGGTCTCAAGATGGCCGCTTTCTAGGTGAGCTCCGTATGCCATCGTAACTATCCGAATCCGGCAACATCCAAGCAACAAATTACATGCTCGCTGCCGCTCTGTAAAGCACTTTAGGTTCATTGCCCATCGGTGTGCTCATCATGTCTGTCCGAGTTGCTGGTTGACGGGGCAGCGCTGCGGCCTCGAAGGGCCTAGTGAAGACGAGTGATGCAGTCTATTACCGGCTGAGACGTGGCGGCACGGCCACCAGTAGTCTCAGGGCCTGTGGCCTGTACTGACCTCCGCTGGTGAGCGGAGCACATATCTTGCTCTGATGGCATCCTTTGGGCTGGCGGCGTCTGGCTCATTGCTGACCGGTCTGGGCACGGACAAGCTGCTTGTGCGGCGAGGTGCGGCTTGCTTGTGCACGGCTGCCCTGTAGCCTGAAACCGCAACCCTGTGTCCACGTTGGACATGAGCGATCTTTGTGCCCAACCGGTGGACGTCGGGTGGCGCTGGGTCCTGGTTGTCAGCGGCTGGGCAATATCCACGAGGGTGTGACGTTGCCCGGATCGAGCGCGCTCCCGCTGGCAGACAGGGAGTGCACTGCGAGTCGCTGGCGGACGGACACCAGCCGCCTCTCTGACAGCAATTGCAGCAATAGCAACTTGGGCCGTGTTATACTGGTTCCGGATTGCTTGGGGAGGCCTGGTGAGACTGCAAGGGATCGGTGAGTGGGGCCTTAAATTGCTGGCCGGCGGATGAGGGACATGTTTAGACGTTATCGCTGCACACAGAGGGCCTTGTTACTCTATCCTGTCTGGCACCAGAAGATAGACTGGGGAGTTCCCATGCCCACTATCAACTGCTACGATCTACTAACGACTCCGGGGTTGGCCTTTCCCCCTATGGTTTTCTCATGTTTGTATCCCTGCTGTGCTACCCGTGTAGGCTTTTATTAAGCAGAGGACTCTTGCCTGGACCTGAAGATTGAGCTGATTGATTTGTGGACCTTTGCTGACGTGGGCAGAGTACTGCGAGACTGGGAGCCTTGTGGCAGCTGTGGTGGGGCTTGGACATTTAAAGACTATGGGCAAGGTGGACAAATCACAGTCCAAGCTGCAGGTTGAGCAGCGCAAGTCGAGACAGAGGGATATAGGCGCTGACAAGTCTCCCGATGTGCAGAATGATAACACCAAGGAGTCTGAAGGTGATATTCGTCAAATTTTGAGGTCAAGGCAGAAAAGCTTGTCTACCATAGATGGCAAAAGTGACTCTCTGGCCTACCGGATGGACCGCATGTCTGAGCATAGTGAGCGCCTAAATATGGCGGAGAGACTGGTGTCCGAAGTTGAAGACGCGGAGATGGAAACAATTAATGCCCAGAACCAGATGGGGAAGCTCCTTACCGTCCTGCAGGACAAGGGAGAGGATTTGGAGGCTAGATCAAGGAGATGTAATATTCGCATCATAGGCCTTCCTGAATCTCCAGCAATGGGCAATATGGGGGCGTTAGTTGAGCAGCTCTTGGTGACCCTCCTGGGTCGCGACACATTTTCAGCCATATTTGTCGTTGAGTGTGCCCAAGGCTCCCTGGGTCCCAGGCCTCCGCCTGGTGCTCCCCCACATCCTGTTATTGCTAAATTATTGAACTACAGGGACAGGGATGCTGCGTTGAGGCAAGCTAGAGAGAGACGCGATATACAATTTGAGGGTTCCTCGATCTTGCTTTTCCCGGACTTCACCATGAGGGTGCATGAGGAAAGGCAACAGTTTGCTCCCTTGAAGCGTTGCCTACGGGAGCATAATTGAGGGTCATCGTGGATGGCAGATCAAAGATTTTCACTGACCCCAAGTCACTGCAGAAGGCCCACGAGGAGTACATCAAGACTGATGGGCGGAGAAGAGACACTGAGGAGCTGGCCGGGGCGTTTGGGTTGATCTGGAGGGGCAAGAATAACACCATTGTTCTCTGGTTTTCTTACATTTCTCTGAACAGGTATGTCACATATGGACTGTTGTTTGAAGTGCACTGGAGGTGATTCATGGATGCCTGCTGCCCAAAGTTTGACGGGATAACTTTATATGCTTGTTTGGGGATGCGGTCAGCGTTGATTGAGATCAACATTGAGACTTTAGATCTGCCGCAGCTTGCGGATGGTCCACTCTGGCCTGGCAGGAAGGCCTCTGCGTTGGCGGCAGTGAGACTACCTCAACTTTTAGGGGATCCAGTTAACTGTTGCTCGATGGATGTATAAACAGTGTTCAAATGGCCATGTCTTATTTCTGACTTTGTGGATTTCCAAGCGGTGAGCTGGTAACAGTGTGCATACAGTACTTACATAATTCTTGAGCAATGCACCGTTATATGAGAGAGGGGTGGAGACGCATGGATCCTATAGATAGTGCAGATCCAGTTAATGTAGCTTGGAATGACGCACGGCCAGGGCAATAGAGTTCGCTTCCTCACATGGAACATTAGGGGCCTTAATGATTTTAGGAAGACGCGAAAGGTGATAGCTTATCTTACTAGGCACGAGATTGATATTGCCTTATTACAGGAGACCCATTTGCCCATAGATAGTAAAATGCTTACACTTAGGCGTTTAGATGGTCCCTTTCATGCGCCGGGGTTCACTACGCATGCCATGGGGGTGCTCACCTGGGTCAACCCCAGATCAGGGATACATTTGGAGGCGCTTGAGGCAGACCCAAGGGGGCAGGTTTGTGATCTCTAGCTGTCTAGGGCAGGGAGTTGACCTACTTATAGTTAAGATCAATGGACCTAACTACGATAATCAGCAATTCTATCACAACTTGTTTGGGGGTCTGAAAGGGGAGTCCTCTCTACTGCAAATATGGGGTGAGGATCTCAACTGCGTGCTGGACCCGGCATTGGACCGATCCTGGGGCCCTGCTCGTTGCCCTTCGGCTGCGGATAGTGATCACTGATGTGGCAACTCAGTTGAATATGCTGGATGTCTGGCAGACGTTCTCACTGGCTGCGAGGGGCTTTATCCACTACTCAGCCCTGCATGACCTCCATACCAGAATGGACTATTTTTTGGTCGCTAGACCTTTGTATCCTCAGATTCGCGCCTGCTTAACTCACCCCCACTCCTATTCAGATCACTTTCCAATAATGCTGGACATAGAGAGACCTCAGAAGAGGCCTGCTCCCTTCACATGGCGGTTTCCGCCATACTCGTTGTTAGACAGTGTCTTTAAATCCGAGATGGCTGCGGCCATAGAGTGCTTCTTTGAAACAAATATTGGCTCTGTTCGCCAGTTTTCTACGGTATGGGAGACTTTAAATGTCTATATACAGGGGATAGCCATGTCCAAGCATTCTGGGGTCCTCTGTTCTCTTAGAGGGAGACTGGCTGTGAGAAAGTGCCCTCTTTCTGCATGGTTGCCCCCACTTTTTCCGAATTGATGATGTGCTTTGACTGAGTGTGCCCTGGGCTCCTGCTAATCAGGTACCCAGGGACTATGTTCTTTCCCTAAAACTGCATTGAAGCCTAAACCCAATTGGCATCTTTGGCCAAAGGTCAGCCCCTGGAAAATGGTACCACAGGTACCCAGGGCACTGTGACCAGAGAAGGCCTCTAAAGGCTGCAGCACGTATTGTGCCACCCTTAGAGGTCCTGTACCATTTCACTCACACACTGCCTTTGCAGGCTGTGTGTTTTGGTGCAGAACAAAGTGAAGAGTCGACATGACACATTTCTCTTTGTGCCATGCCTGCAACCCACTGCCCTGGCATAGGTCAGTCACCCCTCTAGCTGGGTGGACTATACCAGTGGTGAGGGTACAGGTGCATGAGCCATGTACCCCTACAGTGTCTAAGTCCATTCTTAGACATTGTAAGTGCAGTGCTGCCATTAAGAGTATATGGTGCTGGGAGTTTGTCATTATGAACTCCACAACACTATAATGGCCACACTGTAAACTGAAAAGTTTGGTATCAAACTTCTCAGCACATTAAACACACACTGATGCCAGTGAGGGACTGAATGAAAAATGCACACAGAGGGCATCTTAGAGATGCCCCCTGAAAACTACCCTACCACTAGTGTCCAGGCTGAGTGGCTGCTTTCAGCTGCCACCACCAGACATGTTTCTGGAACCCTGGGGCGAGAGCCTGCTGCTCTCTGAGGCCTGAAACAATGCACATCATGGGACGAGGTGCAAAGCCTCCTCCCCCAGGATGGGCAGGGTTCACGAAGAGGAAGCGTCAAAGGCTTGCAGCCTTTGTAAGCTTCCCTAGGCCACTTGCTGCTCTCAGCAACTGGCCCCCACTGGTTTTGACCCCCACTTAGGGCGGGAAAACCGGCAGGAACAACAAGTGAGGAGAGAGGTGCCTACCTCTGCCAACTTCACCCCTTAGGTGGGGGAGGCGAGGTGAAGCACAAATCTCAGTCCCCGCCATCTTGCAGATGAGGGGACCCAGCTAACCAGGGATAGGCCTATGCCCCCTCCCACTGGAGGGTAGCATAATAGGGGGTGTACCCACCCCAGGGAAGGGAGCCATTGGTCCCAACCTTTTTACCAACCTGTAACGCCCCTGAATCTAGTATTTAGGGGCACTCCTGAACCTTGCTTCCTCAGACAAGATGAAACTACAAGAAAAGAAGGACTGAACAGCCGTACAGAAGCTCACAAGAGGAAGACGCCCACTGACTTGGCCCCAGCCCTACTGGCCGGTCTCCCCCTCGAACCTGCTCCTGCAAAATCCTGGTGTCCTGCAGCCAGCAACCTTGAAAACCCCGGAGAACCTACCTGCCTTCAACCCCAAAGACTCTGTCTTCCCTGAACACCGGATTTATTAACCTGCAATCTCTGGCCTCGGCCGGAAACTGTGAATCTGCACCACTTTGCACCCGCCGTCCTTGGCCGAAGCTCGAGTGGACAAACAGCACGAGGAGGTCCCCCTGGCGATCCTGACCCGAGATCCAGTGACCCCGACCTGCCTCAAGCCTCCAGCCGACGCCTGCAACCTAAATCCAAAAGGACCCCTCAACCGCGACCAGGAGCTGGTAAGATGATCTGACCCCAAAAGGGACCCCAAAATGCACCCCTGCAACCGATGCCGCGTGGCCTTGGGTGGACCAACCGACGGTGCCTAGCCAACCCCCAACTTACCTTTTGAAGTGGTGGTCGCACCCAGAAGACCTTCTTCCCCGAGCCTGCAGTGCCTTTTCAACCGGAGGTTCCCCAAAGCAAACAACAGGGTGCCTGACGTCGAAATAGCACCCTGCACCCGGCCACCCCAGTGCCGCTGAGGGTGCACCTTTGTTTCCCCTGGCATTTTCCCTGAGCTAAAGTCTAGGAGCTTTGCTCCCACAGCCAAGTGGCCTGCTAGCCAACATAAAAAGCAGAGAGACAAAATCTAACAGTGTATATGGAAAATGTTTAAATAGGAGGCTTGAGACGAAGACTTGGTCAAATGAAGCTGATCATCAGCATGTAAGAACTCAAGAGTTCAGCTTGTTGCAACCAGGATTGTGACCCAGAGGGTCGTCCAGTCTCCCATGCTTGCTGAGGAAACATCACCCAAGAGGATCAAGAATTCTCACCTAGTGCACAACCTTCTACCTAACCCAAGACCAGTGAACTCTGTGAGGTTCAGGACAGAGCTAGGCGGTAGCAAGGTCTAGAAGTCATGGTGCAAGAATCTGAGAGGCAGAATGAAAGATTAGGGTGCATCCGGACCACTGCACCGATCGGACTACCTGTCTGAATGCAAGACATGACCCCTGAATTAGAAAAGGCGGGACTGAAACTTTAGGGCCATCGCGTTATAACAATACATCAGAGACTATAGGGCTGCCTTAAATGTGAGAGACAACCACTGCACAAGAGTGAGAAACAGGAACTTAGGGACGGTTGCCCTTGTTCAACGATGTTGAAATAATAGGGCTACAGCTGTGACCCCAAGCGGTTTGCCTCCTTAGGTGAGTAACACAACCTCTGTATGCCAGGAAAGGCTCATGGGGATTCAAGGGCCATCGCCTTTGGTACACCGCTGCTGGAGAAGACCGGTTAGTCACCCTAGGCAGTGATGTGACCAGAATTGGGACGTCGTCTTGAGTGTGTGAAAGACACCTCTGATTTGCAACAGGAGACCTTGAACACCAGCGTGGGTCGAGACTCACACAATAAATGCATCTGCTCAATTAACTTTGTAAACACTGACGCACCCAAAATCTTTATCAGAAACCAAAGGAACTTACTCTGAAGAGCAGCGTTAAGATCCAAGTCCAGAGATGGTTGCAAATACGCGGGTATTCTTTTCCAGCACCGGCCGCTGTAGATTTGTAAGCCAGACTACCAAATGTTTCTGGGCCTGCTGCTAGGTCTCCTGTGGTGCGGGCAAGATAAAACGTTGTGGTGCACAGCCCATGGGTGGCAGCTACTTTAACTTTAGCACTGCCGGCACTAGGACACATTGTCCTTATCCAGGAAACTGTGGGACTTTAAATCATCATTCTTTTTTTGATACCCAAGTTCTCAGATTTCGTCATTTTCCGCAAACAATTATACAAGACTACAAAAAAATGCATTAGAGACATAAACATAGTAAATACATTATCATCAATATCATTACCCATTCAGGCCATGATGTATCCACCACCCGCTCCACATCTTATAATTTTGGTGGCAAAACAGGGCCTCGTTGATTGGCTTCTCATGGCTGGCACACCAGTCCACCCCCCTCTACCCCTCGAATGAGGCATGGTTCTGGCGACTTCCAGTTACGGGCGATATCTTGTTTGCCCAACAATGTGGCCATGCCGATAAAGGTTCTCTCCAGTCTCAGTCAACCAACTTCCTCCAAAAGGCACAACAGGGCTGTGAGGATTGTGTGATGGAAGTTCACAATGACATACAAAAAGCGGGAGGCACATCTTCTTAAATAAAGCTACCCGCCCCATAGCACTTAAAGGCAGGAGGACCCATTTCTACAGGTCCCTAGTCAAGGTTTAAGTAAAGGGGCTGAAAATTAAGAAGCCAGGCCAGGGCTGGGAAGTGTACAATATATAGACATCTAACTATTTGAAGGAGTCAGCATATCGGGATCGCAGGGCACCAAGAATGTCCTCCTGTGTCTTCAACTGGTACCAACAGTGACTTGTTCATGTTTATCTGCAGACCAGAGGCTTCAACATATAGGTGGAGGTGTCTGGGGCCGAAAGACTGCAGGTCAACCAGAAATAATATAATGTTATCCACATACAGAGCTGTGCGCTCTTCAGGATCCTCCTCTTAAAGCCATCCCGAATTTGGGAGTCGCATCTGATAAGACGTGCCAAGAGTTCAATTACTAAGGCAAGATATGGAGACAGAGGACAGCCCTTTCCGCTCCAGGGAAGGCATGGCTTGGCAGTTCGGGCTGGACTGTTCCCATGAGGCACAGGGTCAGACTGATTTGCATATGGCCATGTCTGAACTGGGGTGGCAGAGTGGGCTAAAGAACGGTGATGGATGAAACCCGGATCTGTTGACTGGGTGTGAGTGTTTGATTGGTTCTGATGCTCCGTCCATCACCACCCCCTTTTATACCGCTTTGTTCGCCATAAGTTGGCAGGGTATGCTCAGACGTGAGTCCTTTGCTCACTTTGCCACTGGATTCAAGCAAGCCTGGCTGAAGACGGCTGAAATGCCAGAAACCGGTCCTAGGAAGCTTGTTTCCGGTCCAGGGAAGGCATGGCTTGGCAGTTCGGGCTGGGCTGTTCCCATGAGGCACAGGGTCAGACTGATTTGCATATGGCCATGTCTGAACTGGGGTGGCAGAGTGGGCTAAAGAACGGTGATGGATCAAACCCGGATCTGTTGACTGGGTGTGAGTGTTTGATTGGTTCTGATGCTCCGTCCATCACCACCCCCTTTTGTACAGCCCTGGTTGGAGCCTCTGACTACTGGGAAGGGCGGGGATAGGACTCAGTTTACCTGTACTTGGATGCAGGGGCATTGTATGGCAGGCTGATGAGCCCGAAGAAGTAAGTTACAAAATCCGCATGCTTCAGCACAGCTTCCAAGATGGTCCACGAAACAGTGTCAAAGGCCTTTTCAAATTCAATTCGGAGTAAGGCCAGGGAGCTGCTCAAACGGCACGCCTGGGGCAGGGTGAGTTGTACCCTCCGTATGCAACAGCGGTTGCTCCTGCCAGGCATGAACCAACATTTGGTCTGGGTAGGCTAGGTAACTCAGTGTCTGACAATGTAGTCACTAGGACCTTCGGAAAAAATTTGATGTCTGCGTTTTTGAGAGAGATAGGCAAATACGAGGAGCAATGTTCTGCGGCCTGGTTGGCCTTGGAAATCACCACAATAAAGGCAGTGCCAGGTCTGGGGATGAATGATCCATGCTCTGTCCCCTCAGTTTAGAGGGCCAGTAGGTGAGGGAGCGAACGGGTCGGGTAACTTTTAAGGAATTCCATGCTGAACTTGTCTGTGCCAGGGGTCTTTCCCAAATTGAGATCTGAAATGGCCATGTTTATCTCCTCAGTTGTGATCGTTTGGTCAAGTTTTTTGGCTAGAAAAGGCAGGGAATCGAGTGCATGGCAAATCTCATTTTGCAGTGGGAATGCAGACTCCTGTGGGGGTACAGGGGTTGCAACATAGAAGTCTTTTTTACGCTGCAATGACACGAGCAACCTCTGGCATACTTTCATGAAGGGTTCTGTTAGACCTGTCAGCCCTAGGGTGGTCTACCCCGTTTTTTTGCCCTTGTCGCCTCATTTTTGCCGCCATCTTTTTGTTGGCCCTAGGTCTCTGGGCGCCTCACCACTGCCAAACAGTGCTGAGGTGCAGGTGCTCTCTCCTAACAACATGGCTGCCACAGGCCTCTGCTGCTGCGGAGTGGCCATTGCATACACAAACAAGTGGTTAGGAGCAGGCTGGGACATCTGGAAACAGTATCTTTACCCTCCCTCCTTTTTGTCCCATAGACAGCTATGTGGAAGCTCCTGGAACCTTCCAGCCCTGGGAGGGATTATGCTTTGCCGCCTTTGTAGGAGGGTCACCTGACCTGGGGGTATAAGAGGAAAGGAGGGAAACCTGACTAGTCGGTTGGGGCACCACTGGACCTGGGGAAACCTCTGCCGGAGCGTAGGTGGTTGGGCCTAGGGGAGAAACCTACACTACTGGGACAGACTGAGTCTAGGCCCTGCTGTACCCAAGTTAGATGAGGGACTCTGCCTGCCTACTGATGTTGCCCAGCGAGGGGGAGCCCAGGGGACCAACTCCAGTGTGCTGCAGGGACCCACCCTGCCTCTGATGCCTGCCAACTCAAACCCCTACTCTCCCCCCAAGAACCTGCAACAGACCCACCATCTACTCCCCCCAAGACAAGTGCTGTACGAAAGACGAGGACTGCCTGCTGGGAACACTGCTGATGTAGAACAGGAGGTAAACATTGCGCTACTACTAGAACTGTGGCCCTCTAGCGCTAGACCGCAACCACCTGCTGACCTCCTGTCAAGCGGTGTATGGGAGTGACTGGCTCCTGTGCCACCTGAACTGCTGCGAGAACTGTGCCCCCAGCGCTGTGCTCCTTAAGAGCTGTGTTACCTGAGAGCTACATCACCTAAATCACCGCCGCAGCCCAGTACCTGCGTCCTAGCGCTGTGCCCTGAAAGCGCTCATCTGCCGATAGTCACCACTGCGGCCCGGGCGCTGTGAAATCCGAGGTGCCGTCGACATCTCCCACTTGTGTGCCTTGGTTGGGCGCTGTCGCGGAGTGCGCCTGGGGGCCCAAGAATCACCGTCACGGCCCGGGTGCCTGCTGATCGGAAGCTGCCTGCCGCCCGAGCTCACCGCTGTGGCCCCCGAAGCCTGGGAGGGCCGCCGCGGAAGTCGAGTAGGCCGCACTAGGCCCGGGCTGCGCTGGCGTGCGTTGCCCGGCAACCAGGGCGACGGCGGCGTCATCGGCCGCGCCCCCCTGCGAGCCGCGCTCTGATTGACTCCCAGGCTCCGGGTGGAGAGGGAATCCCGGAGCCCTTGGAGAAGTGGCGCGGCGGGGCCGGAGCCCCGAGAAGTAATCACCGGCCCGGGAAGTGTTCTGCCTCCGCCAGGCAAGGCCCCAAGCACAGAGAGGAGCGGGCAGCCTGGGGTTGGGGGTGCGAGGTGCTCACTAGCGCCAGTGTGCCGCAGGACAGCCTACGGGCCTCAAGACGGAGCGGTGAGTGCCGGGATCCTGGGGGCCGGAAAGAACCTGAACTGCCCTGGACAAAGCGGAGTATTGGCATGCATTGTAAGCCACGCGAGATAGGATGTTGATTCACATGCCTACCCCGAAAGTGTTATCTTGGGGACCAAGCTCACCGGAAGGTCTACCATGGGGGTGTGTTGATGCTCTTTTTCATGCCAGACTAACTTGAATGCATTACTTGTGGCCCTAAAAGTTATCTGCACCAGTTACCTGCCTGAGTTATTTGTGGGCATGAGATTACCCCCTTGATTCCTAGGAATGAATTAATTGTTGTATTGAAATACACTGCTTGCTCCACAGGAATGAATTAACTGTTGTACTGAATTACATTGCTTTATTTGCGGGAAGGAATTAATTGATGCCCTGCAATGCCCTGTTCTTTTTCACTGAATGAATTGCAAACCCCTGTTTAGTTACTAAATGAATGGCCTGTTCTCCTGAAATGCACTGACTTATGTACTGTGATGAATTACCTGTTGCCCTGCAGTCATTTGGAACATGTACTTAAATGAATTTGAGGTTATTGCAATCGTAACTGCTTTTTTCATGAAATGACTGGATTCACCCGGATTTGAAGGAGATAAAGAATCTTATTTTTTTTACCCAGCAACTTGGTGTGGTGTCCTTCATTGTGTGCGCGTCATTGAGTCCGGGTGGGTGAGTGCTGCACAACTGCTTTACACAATGCCTTCGGGTGCCTTCCTACCTTGCGCCAAGCTACCACGTCGGAATTGGTGACCCCAGTTCTAACAGGTTACATGAAAATTGTGAATGGCCGGTCCGGTTCTAGTCGAGGCAGCATAAGCTGCCAGCCAACATAAGAGCTTGCTAGATTTGTCTCTATGCTCGTAGACAAGCTGGGCCAACGCTCTCCCACACTGCCTCTAGGAAGATCTGTTTCAGGGTGGGCAGTCCAGATCCTCTAGCTAGAGTGGTGGACTTGCAGCTGTCGCTCAATGTCGCCGAGGTGCAGCCACTGGTCCACCACTCCAAGGAGAGGATCTGGGCTTCTAAATCCATTACCTGTACCAGTTGGCGTGTCTTCTTTCCCTCTACATATCCCTTGGTCAGACCCCCTCAGAGTGGGTTTACTGGACGCCCATAGGGGTTCCAGCAGAGGGCACAGTATTACAGCTGAGCTTAAAGAAGATCTTTAGTGCTCTATAAAGTCAATACAGTCTTGGTCTACTAGATGCCAGGTGTTGATGCGCTACATAGGTCATAAGGTGCACAAAAAGGTTTCCATTTTAAAGAGGAGGGGTGTGTGTTCTGAGATGCCTCAGGTCAGGATCTGTACGCATTGTAATACAAGGGAGGTCACTGGCTGGGAGCCAAATCTGACTGATTAAATCAATCAGGATTTGTAGAACACAGATGCTTCACCTGTGAGGGTCTCGGTCTTCGACCAAGTTTATGCGCTGCTGAAACGCAAGTGTACAGCCCTTGTGAGGGGTTACATAATCTCCAAGCATCGCATAGGCGCGCAATTCGGCCTGGGCGAAGGGCCTCAAAAAAATATCAAGACTGGGGTCTGGGACGGCATTAAAAATAACCCACACCCCCAATCAGGTAGCCCAGGGGTTTGGGAGGCACCACAAGGTCCTGGAGTGCCCGTAGTGTCCAGTGCAACCTCTGTTGGGGAACGTAGGCCGATATGAAGTTCTGGTGTCTAGTCTCTAGAGGGCCCTCCATCCCTATGTACCTCCCCTGCGGGTCAATGTATGAGGAGGACACCGCAATTGGGAAGGCCATCTGCAGCAGGATCACGACCCCTCGTGAACCTCTTAAGAAGCCAGCATGAAAAACTCTGTCATAGCCAAACCTGTTGAAGAAGGGACAGTGGGAACCTAAAAGATGCGTTTCTTAAAGCAGGACCACATCCTTGCTAAACCGCTTTATATAGCAAAGTACTGCTGATCTCTTATCAATTGAGGACATGGTTTACATTCCAGGAAATTTCCTTAGCCATTTGGGGACAGTACTGGAAAGTGGTGAACTGGCCCCTCTCCTCATGAGAGGTCTCCTGGTCCAAAGGGGGATAGACTCAGTGGAGCTGTAGAGCATTTTGTATGCGAGTGCCCGCAGTGGACGAAGTTTGTTGTAAATGCCTGCAAAAGAAAGCCAGAACAATAAAGGAAAACAGAACAATAATCCATCCCAACAGCCCCACCTCCACCCCATACTTACAACTATAAAGTATCTGTAGCCCAACATTTCAACATAAAGAAACTAGTAGGGTGTGTCAGGATCCATCGGAGGCTCCCTGCTGCTTAATTGAAGGATCACACTGGCCGACAGCAATTTCTAATTCACACAATAAAACAAAAGAACACAGGAAAACACTCCCTCCACCCCACATCCAAAACATTTTTATGCAATATAGCAATAGAATAGTTCACAGCGTCTGCAGCAATGGTTGGCTATCCATGACCCGGTCATTCTGCACCTCTCCACCTGCCAGGTTTCAAGTGACTGGCTCATGATCGCCATCTTAGTCTGAAAGAGAGTGGGGGTGCCTGAGAGCGACGCATTTGGGTCCAGAGCTCCTGGTGGACTCCCAGCATAAGATGGGTTCAATAACCCTAGTCTCCTGTGCTGGTTCTGTCTGTCCCTCCTCGAGTGGGTTCTCTTTCCCCAGGGGGTATCTGAGAGAGCTCACGGGGGACCCAGCTGTCCTCGAGTTTGCTGCCTCCCCAACTCTGGTGGGCCAGAGTACCCATTGCTCCATCGCCCACTTCCATGCTTGTTGGTGAATGTCAAAGAAATAGGTGGACGAGTTGAAAATAACTTTCAGATGGACCGAGAATAGGAGCATATATTGGATCTGAAGGGCCCAGAGTTTATGTTTAACGACCTAAGAAAATCATCTGCATTGCTGGCCTGCCCAGGTGTAGTCTGGGAAGACCATGAGCTTGGTGGTGAAGCGCAGATATTGGTGGTTTGAGCCTCCTGGAAGATGACATACCGACAGTGGTGGTTGAAGATGTGGCCCATCATGGGATGAGAAAACTCTTGGGGGAAGACGCTTAGCCATGACCCGCTGCGCCCTCTCCTCCACGAAACCATGAGACAGCTTATCCAATGGGACACAAGAACGCAACCATTGCTCCAGAAAGCAGTCTGTCACTGAGTTTTCAACTCCCTCTGGGAACCCAAAGAGGCACAGGCTGTTTCTCAGGCATTGGTTTTCAGCATCCTCTGCTCGTTCTTCCAGTGTTTCCATTGTGGAGAGCAACTTGGAGGCCTGGAGTTTAAGGATCGTCACTTCATCTTCAACCGTGGAGACCCTGGCTTCAGCCTCAGCCACCCGGACTGCTATTTTGTGAGTATATTGGCACATGAGGGTGACATCCACCCAGACCTCATTCACTTTTGTCTCTAACTGCTACCCTGGAGCCTTGAATTGCTTTGAGAATGATGGGCATGTCTGTTTATTGTTATTGATGGGGAGGTGCTCTGCGGTCCACCAGGTATCTACAGTAGGTTCAATGTACTGGTCCATTTGTCTTTGGGCCAGCTTCGGCTGTGGGAGCTAGTCACGCCCCATCTCCAACAGCAGAGCCACATTTACCTTGGGAGGGTATAGGCACACCCCAACCAGCCCGCTTGCTACAAGGCAGCTCGAGCAGCCTGAAAAGGCATACAAGAGGTGGATCACAGAGAGTCATTGCTGCTGTGCAAGGCACTGAGTAGGTACAGTACAGGATTCAGGCTTCTGCAGTTCCCTACACTTATCCAGGTGCCACAGAGCAATTGAGGGGACAGTCTACGAACTCTTAATCAATCAAGGATTTATAAAGCAAGGCATCTCACCTGTGAGGGTCTCAAGGCACTGTAGTTGCTTAACTGCTTTGTGGTGCTCTGTTCATTCGAACAGCCAGGACGTGAGCCATTTCCTGAATTGCCAGAACGGTCAGAAGGTGCAGGGGAAGGTCATTCCAAGCTTTGGCCACCAGGTGTGAGGAGCGTCCTCAACTATTAACTCTGCGGATCAGAGGGCTTGTCTGCGAGGAAGAGGGAAGCCGATCGCAGGTGTCTGGTCTGTTAGTGGAGGGTTATGCTTTTGTTGATGTATACTGATCCTTCGTTGTGCAGGACTTTGTACGAGTAGATCAGAATCTAGAACTGGAATCTCTTCTGGATCAGGAGCCAGTGTAGCTTCTTGAGGTGGAGTGTAATGCTGGTCTGTCTGCGAGATGAGGAAGAGTCTTGCCGCTGAGTTTTGTATTGTCTGTAGTCTCTTCAGAAGATGTGCGGTGACTCCTATGTAGAGTGTGTTCCCGTCGTCCAGACTGCTGGTGACAAGGGCCTGCATGACGGTCCTTCTGGTGTTAAATGGGAGCCAACTGAAGACCTTGCCAAGCTGGGTAGGGTGTGGAAGCAGGTGGATGAGACTGTGTTTACCTGTTTCTTCATAGATGGTTTGCTGTTCACGATGACGCAGAGGTTGAGGGCATGGTCTGTCAGGGCGGGAAATGGGCCAAGTTAAGCACGCCACCATGCATTGTTTCATGGTGAGGTGTTGTCCCCAAAGATGAAGACTTCAGTCTTATGCGTGCTGAGCTTGGGAGAGCTGCCATTCATCCAATCAGCGGCGTTTCTCATACATCTGTGGAAGTTGTCTCTGTGGGGGAGGGGTCTTCGGACAGTGTGACGATGATCTGGGTGTCAATGGCATAGGAGATGATGTTGAGTCTGGGTGATCTAACGGTGTTGGCCGGAGGGGGGTCATATGCATGTTGAAGAGGGTGGGGCTGATGGACGATCAAAGTGGGATGCTGCAGATCTTCTCCAGCTCAGAGGTGACTGGTGGGAGAAGGATTCTCTGAGTTCTTTCATGAGAGGTGATTCATTTGAGAGCGTCTCACTGGATTCTGATGTGGTGAAGTCTGTTGATCAAGATGTGATGGGTGACTGGGTTGAAGACGGCTGATACGCCGAAGAGAATGAGATCCCCGATGTCGTTGGTGGCTTCGATGAGGGCTGTCTCTGTGCTGTGTTTGATTCGGCATCCAGATTCAGAGGAGTCCAGGAGACTGTTGTGTTCTAGGTGTTTGGTGAGTAGCTGGTTGAATGTCTTTGAGATCCTTTGCTGGAAATGGGTGCAGGGAGATGGGCCGGTAGACCTTCAGTTCTGCTGGATCAACAGATGGTTTCTTCGGGAGGGGCTGCACTTAAGCGTGTCTCCAGTCTTCAGGGAAGATTGCTGAGGTAATGAAGGTGTTCAGGAGTTTCTTGAGCTTGTTGCCAATAGTCTTGCTCCTGAGGTTGAAGGCGGGGTGGTGACAGTGGTCTGAGGGTAAACCTTTTTACACAGAGTTCATAAGGGAGATTGTGGCTTGAATTGTGAGGGTCCCAATTGGTGAGCAGGTGTTGGGGGTTTCTGTGTGTGGGTGTGAGCAGGCTGATTATGTCGGCAGCTGGGGGTTAGGTTTTTGAAGTTTTCGTTGTTGACAGATCTGGTCATGGAAGAAGTTAGTCAGGGTGTCACATTTCTATGGAGGGAGTGGTGTCGTTCTCGGTGGCTGGGGAGTTAGAGAACTCATTCACGATGTCGAAGAGCTCCTTGCTTCGTTTTGTACTGGCCTCTATGCGGTCAGCTAGAGCGTTCTTTTTTTTCTATCAGGAGGGGGTGGTACTGGTTTTGAGCTGTCTTGAAGGTAGTACGATTCCCCATCTCTTTGCTGGTGCGCCACTTCTTTCTACATGTAAGCAGTTGCATGTGGTGGATTTCAGCTCAGCGATTAACCAGCTGGCTCTTCGGACAAGTCATCTGGATCTGGCTTGCTTGGCAGTGGTAATTATGACGACGCATTCTATGAACCACTGGGAGAAGTTCTTCACAGCCTATTGTGGGAGGTGAGAGTTGAGAGTATTGTTCCACTGTTGTTCTGCTATATTTTTCCAGTTTCTGCGCATGGAATTGGGCATCATGGTGCCAGTGTTGGTAAGTCTTGAGATGGTGAAGTGGATGCTGTAGTGGTTGGCCCAGATGAGCTGCGAGATGTGGTTGAACAGGCAACCATATACTAAATAAGTGGTATAAGAACCACGACTTGGCTAGACACAGTGCCTAGAGCACGTAGACTTGCTGGGACCCCACGGAACCACCCAAGGTAGTGACACAGGAGACCCACGGGGGACGGGTGCAGTGTCTGAACACAGGCACGAGCCTCGTACAATGCTATGACAAAGTCGTGGTTTACAAATTAGAGTTTAAGGACACTTAGAGGATGACTAGGAACAAACCCTTTTGGACTTAGAAGGTTCTAATGTCAACACCCACGGGAGCACCGGAGTACTCGTGTTACCTAACCCAGGGAAGCCGGGTGCATGGGTGTCAAATGGTGTCAGGAGTCGTCCTCGTTTTCAATGGCGAGATGCTGCAAAGTGCTGCTGCTGTGAAGAGGAGAAGTGTCTGAGGAGATCCAAGCTTGGAAGAACCTGAAAGCAAAGGGGACAGAGTCTGGGTCACTAGCCAGTGACCAGGGGCACGATAGGCGAATGCCCACCGATGTCGTGTGCTTCAGTTGAAGAGAGGTGAAGCTTGACTCTGCTGCCACGAGGACCAGGAGACGTCGACGACGACCAGGATCCGCAGGCGAGCTGTCCCATGAAGGATGTCGAGTGATGGGGTCTTAGTTACTGGATTGGAACCAACAAGCCTTGGCAGTGGCAACCCACACTGTGAGAGAAAGGCTTCGGTGGGGACCAGCGAGGTCCAGGGGGCTCCCCAAGCAATGGAGAGTCAGGGAACTTCTGGAGCAACCAGGAAAGCCCGCTGAAAGTAAAGTTGCCCTTCTCACGGACCCACAAGTCGGACAAGAGATCTCGAAGGGGTGTTGAGAGAAAGCACTTGGAACCAGCCCACGGAATACTCGGAGAGTGTAGGCCAGTGATCTTCAGTGCAATCGCTGCTCGGGGTCTGGACTACAAGTAGCCCAAAGCACAGCCTCGGGGAATGCCGGGAAGAGTGTGCAGCTGCAAATAGTCACAGAGTCCAGGGGTTCGGGTTGCACGGTCCCCACAAGGGCTACGGGTCTCAGGTTTGCTGAGGAATCAGGTCAGCCTCGTGGACGCTTGGAAACCCACCTCCTGTGTGGCAACAGTCTTCGGAGTCCTCAGAAGCTTCGGAGATGCCAACCGGACAGATGCGTCTTTTTGGTGCCTGCCAAGCAGGGGAGTAAATCCTTTACTTCAAGGGAGATTCTTCAGTTATCTTGTCTTATAGATCGTCGAAGATCCAGGATTCAGTGTCAGAGTTTCTTCCAGGAATATCTAAAGTCCTGTAGCCAGGGGTTCCTACTTCATACCCAAGGAAGGGGTTGAACATACTCTGTGGACCCACCTATGGGAGGGTCAGGAAAGAGGGGTGGCTACACCTATTTCCTTTGTCCAGTTTCGTGCCAGAACAGGGGCTGGTAGCCCCTGGGACCGGTTTGAACTGGACTATGCATAGGGGCACCAAACGTGCCCCAGTGCAGACATCAAAGCACTCTTGGAGTGCACCCACCCAGTCCCAATACAATAAAGCCTGTCTGGGAGGTGGTCACACCTCACTGTGACAGGAAACCTAATGTCAGGCCTTCCCCTGCCAGAGTTTCGTCCAGCAGCAGGAGGGCAGACTTGTGTCTGTGGCTGGAAGCATCCATTTTGTGGTGCCCGGGTTCTGTTAAGCTGGTACCAGTGTAGTCATGTTTCTCCCTCTAGTAGGGTGGAATCATACCTCCCACGCGAGTTACTGGCGGGGAGGTATGATTCCAAAGTGTTTGACACCAAACACGACATGTTTCTGTGCAGCCATTCCAAAGTTAGCATTTACAGCGAGGTTATAATGCACTTAAGAGTATTTGGTCTGGCTGCATCACATACAACCCCGGGGAATAGATTCCGAAGGCTGCAGAGGGGCTCTGCTCATGCATGGGCACCCTTTCACATGAAAACCAAGCACCCTGCCTTCAGGATTGTTAAGGCCTCCCATAGGGGTGACTTATAGGTTTATATGTGTGTGATCAGAAGTGATATAGGTAACCTATACCACAGTAAGGGGTGAATACATCCCCTTAACCCAGGCTGCAGTAGCAGACCTGTGGTGTCATTTTGGAAGGCTGCTCAGGGGTGGCATAATATATGCTGCAGCCCCTGGTAGGCTTTTGGGGTACCTATGCCTTTGGTACATAGTGTACCGTATAGTAGGGACTCATAAGGGTACCCCAGTATCCAATCTGGAGTGTACCTAAAGTACATGGAATCAATTTAGAGGGAAAGCAGATAGTCTGGCTGGGATCCTGCCAATCAGGACCCCAGCCTAAGTCGAAAAACAGTGAAACATCAGCAAAAAGTGGGGGTAACTATAAGAAGCAGAACCTACTCTCCTACATGTAGAGTTGGTGACGAGGGAGGAAGAGCGAGGGGGAAGAGAGAGGGAGGGGAGAGAGAGAGAAATTATGAGGGAACACAATGTACCAGATTTTTAACAAACACAGTCTAACAATAGTGGAGAGGCCAAAGCACAATGAAGGGGTAAACAACAGTATTACCGTCAGGTCAGTAGGGAGAACACGGAACACTAGGATATCTAATAATCAGCCACGAGAGAACGCGGTACACTTGGGAGGTAACAGCAGTATAGCAAACAGGCAGAGGAAAGAGCGAGGCATAATGAGGATATGCGGTAGGGGGCAGCAGGAGCAGAACCTAGGCGAGGTAGCTGCTCTTAGAGCTCAAAATAACTCATTGAGGGGAGAAGAGACCTGGAGAAGAACAGGATTGGGTGCACCACAGCCCTAGCAAGATGACAAGAAAAGTGTCCCAGGTCTTACAGGACCCTCTCTGGACTCGAGGTAGAGGTCGCTCCTCGTAGCCTCAGTGGAGAATCTAAATTGGCAGCAACCGCCTGCGCGTCTGTGCTGGGCTGTGTCTGTGGGTGAAGATGTGCCGATAGAGTGGGCCTGCAGGAGCCCACCAGGCATGAATTGCTGAATGAGAGTGCTGCACCCACCCAAGTCATGGCAGGTGTAGGCCCATGACTGCTTAGCTGTCAGTAGTGGCCATCCACCAGTCGGGCCACAATGCGAGGCTTGCCAAAATACAACAGGCTGCTTGGGGTCAATTACTAGTGCTCATCTGTGAGGCTGCATAGACCTGGTGATATCACTATATCGCGATGGTACTGCACTCATGCTTGCCCCGGTCCTGACAGTGACCACCCCTGTAAGCGCTGTTCTCCGTGGTGCCTCCAGAGGCTGTCGTGGTGGGGTGAGGCGGGCATGGTGGGCACCAAAATCATCCCCAAAGGAGAGTGCTATTAGTGATGGGCGAATGGAGGCAGGATGCTAGGTCTCTAGCTGCTGGACAGCCTCCCTTCAAAAGGGGCATGAAAGGGGGTTGATCACACCATGAGGCCGGTGCCGTCACCTGCAACTCACAGGACACCTCATTGGGAGGTCGTCACACAGGTAGATCACCCGAAGTGTCACAAACATGTGGCACCCAGTTCACAACAACCGCTTGCGCGGTCCCACATAGCAGGTTAACAGTCTTGGTGGCGGAGATGCCAGCCGACAGACTTAACCAGGTGCCCCAATCAGTGTCTCACCTCAATCTCGGTCTCAAGGTCTATCCTCACGCAGCGCCATGGGGGAAATCAAAGGGTGAAGCAGCCATTTCACAGCTGCTTCATTCGCTGGTGTGTAGTCGGCAGCCATCTTGTATTCGGCCCTCCCATGTCAAAGACAAGCTTAACAGGAAATTATATTGCTCTGTCTGCAATAATTATATTGCTTTCAAAGAACAAAAAAATGTTTTGTTTTTTTGTTGTTGTTTTTTTACACAGCTGCTGCAGGTCCCTTGGTCTATAGGGAAATCATACGGTCTCTTGGCAGGATCGTGGATGAAGCAGTAACAGGCCTTGAGGCAAGGAATAGCAACAGGTCACCATGCACTGGTTGGATAGCAAAAGACAGTTATTTGGTGCAATGGGCTATAGATATATTACTCGTGGTCCACGGAGCCACTCCAGCAGCTACCCTCTGCTTGCTACGCTCGGACCTCACACATCAAGAAACACAAAGCAGCCACACAATATAAAACAGGCAAGAGAAAAATCTAAAACTCTTCATGTGTAATGGGCAAGAGAAAATCTAATGTAAAAAGTTGAAAATACCCATGTTTAAAAAATGAAGTTGGATGAATTTTGAAGATCTATCATCTGCTGCATGTGGATTCTGAACCGTCACGCTTAGGCCCAAAAAAGGTGCAACCGTTAATGTACAACATGTGGGAGAAAATCAAAGAATAAGGTGAAAATCTCCCGCATTTTAAAGAAATGCAGAGAGAAATACCAAAAAACACGGAATTATTTGCCATGGAAAACAAAGCAACAAGAAGTGTGGTTATGTAAATTTTGAAGAGACTTCACCTGCTTCACATGGCTTCTGCCTGCCACACTCAAACCTCACAAAGCAGAATCCCTCAATGTTTAACAGGAGGATGGAAAGCCTGATGTACAAAGGTAAAAATAATATACAGGTTTAGGCCACATGTTTTAGTACACATATTTACATACATGTTTGAACCTCAAAGCAGCATCCTTCCATGTAACACCGTGGTACTGGACTAAGGCCAACTCTAAGGCTACTGAACTGATGGCCTCAGGCACGTCAAGTGGCAAATGTGGGCTCTGGAGCGGGATCGGAAGTCTCAGTAGGCACAACATCAAGGGGACACCTCAGAATAAATTGATATTTTGGAAGAGACTGCAAAAGATCTGCAGTGATTCTTACTGAACTGCGATTGAGTAAGCCTTCTTCCCTTCCCTACACAGAGCTGACAGTGACCAATGTGTCGCCTCTGGTTTGGGGGTGGCCATCTGTGAGAGGTGGGGAATCAGTGGCCTCTGGTGGAGTCCCAGCCCCACATCAACCGTCTGGAGTAGAAGGCCATCAATCAATCAATCAATCAATCAAGGCTGGTAAAGCGCAACTACTCATCCGTAGGGTCTCAAAGCGCTGGGGGGGGGGGGGGGGGATTGGGTGGTGTTGGCAGCTCCCGGATGTTCAGGTCTTGAGGTCCTTCATGAACTTGGAGAGTGTTGGTGTCTGTGAGAGGTGGAGAGGGAGGGTGTTCCATGCCCTGGCCGCGGGGAAAGAGAAGGAACTGTCTCCTGTTCTTGTCTTCTTGATGAGCTTCACCGTAGCAAGTGAGAGCTGGGCTGAGCGGAGGGATCTTAGGGGTGTGTGGAGCAAAATAGGTAGGTCTGGTGTTGTGGAGGGCTTTGTGGGCATAGGTGAGAAGCTTGAAGGGGATACTCTTCTCGGCGGGGAGCCAATGTAGTGTCCGCAGGTGTTGGGTGATGTGGCAGTAGCGATGTAGGTTGAGGAGTAGTCTGGCGGAGGCGTTCTGGACGTTTTGTTTGTGGGTGAGATTCTTGTTGATCCCAGCGTACAGTGCGTTGCCGTAGTCCAGTCTGCTGCTGATGAGGGCGTGGGTGACTGTTTTCCCGTGCTCAAGAGGAATCCAGTTAAACGTCTTTCGTAGGGAACTGAGTGTGTGGAAGGAGGAGAAGGCGTTGATTTGGCGGTTCATTTGGAGTTCAGAGTCTAGGATGATTCAGAGGTTGGTGCGTGGTGGTGGGGTAGGGAGGGTTCCAGAAGGCGGGAGCCACAAGGTGTCATTACAGGCATCTGGGTGTGGGCCCATGAGGAGTACTTCTGTGTTGTCCGTGTTGAGTTGTAGGCAGCTGTTCTTCATCCACCTGGCGACAGCTTCCATTCCTTCATGGAAGTTGTGTTTCGAGATATTGGGTTCATTGGAGAGTGAAGGGGTGAGTTTGGTGACATCTGTGTAGGATACAATGTTGAGTCCGTGGGATCCGACGATGGGTGTGAGCGGGGCCATGTAGATGTTGAACAGGGTGGGGCTGATGGAGGATACTTGGGGAACTCCGCAGGTGATCAGTGTGGGATCCGAGAAGAAGGGTGGGAGTCTGACCTGCTGCGTTCTGCCGGCTAGGAATGAGCGGAACCAGTCGAGGGACTTGGTCAGGACTTTTGCGTTGTGTAATGTTTGGGCTAGGGTGCGGTGAGATAGTGTGGAAGACTGTGGAGAGGTCCAGGGGGATGAGGGCCACAGTCTCTCCTCTGTCGAGGAAGGATTGGATGCCGTCTGTAGCAGCGAAAAGGGCGGTTTCGGTGCTGTGATTTTTCGTGAAACCAGATTGGAAGGAGTAGAGGATGTGGTTTTCTTCTATGAAGGAGGAGAGCTGGCTGTTGAAGGCTTTTTCGATGACTTTCGCCGGGTAAGGGAGTAAGGAGATTGGTCTGAAGTTTTTGAGGTCGGTTGGGTCCGCTGAGGGTTTTTTTAATGGGGAGAGTTGATCTTGGTGTGTTTCTAGTCGTCGGGGAATGAGGAGGTCTCGAAGGAGCGGTTGATGATTTGTCGACGCTCAGGGTCGATGATGTTGGCAGCTCTGTGGTAGATGTGGTGGGGACAAGGGTCCGTGGGGCCCCGGAGTGGGCTGACTTCATAGTCTTCAGGGTGTCATCGATGGAGAGGGCGGTCCAGCTGTCGAGTGTAGGCTGCATGGTGTAGGTAAGGGTGAGTGTAGGTTCCGCGTGTAGGTTGTCCTCGAAGTTGTCATAGATGGTCCTGATTTGGTGGTGGAAGAAGGCGTAGAGTCTGTCGCAGAGGTCCGGGGAGGGGTAGGGGGATGTCGGTTGTCTCACTGTTGGGCGAACTCCTTGATGATGCAGAAGAGTTACTTGCTGTTGTGTGCAGAGATTCTGTCCTGGAGTGCTTTCTTCCTTGTGTATCTGATGAGTTTGTGGTAGGCGGCGGAGGATGCTTTGAAGTTATCACGGTTTGCTGTGGTTTTGGAGTTCCTCCATATCTTTGAGGCGTCTGCAGGTTCGTCTCGATTCTCGGAGTTCGATGGAGAACCAGCAGACTCTCTTGGCATGTGGGTTGGTAGTTTTGAGGGGGGAAATGGTGTTGGCGCAGTCGGTGAGCCAATTGTGCAGGGTTCGGGGGCGGTGGTTGGGTCGTCGCCTGTGGCGGTGGGAGCAGAGCTGATGAGGAAGGCGGTGAGCTGGTCGTCGGGAATCTTGTTCCAATTCCTGCGTTGGAGCTGGTGTAGACGTTTGCAGGTGATGTTGGTTTTGAAGGTGAAGTGGATGCAACGATTGTCCATCCATGAGAGTTCAGGGGTGTGGCTGAAGGGGATGAAGTTTCCTACTATGAAAATGGGGTCGAGGGCATGTCCAACTGAGGGCGTGGGTTCTGGTACTATCTGTTTAAATCAGAAGTTGAGGAGGTTGTCCAGGAGGGAGGAGAAGTTGGGGTCTTGGAGATTGTCAAGGTGGAAACTGAGGTCTCCCAGCAAGGTGTAGTCGGTGGAGGTGATGACTTGCGGGGTGATGATGTTGGTGATTGAGTCGGTGTTAGAAATGGGGGTCTCTAATTGGCAAGGGCTTGCACCTTTGTCCAAGTAGGGACCCTTCTTCCTAGTCAGGATAAGGGAGTTTCACTTCTAAAATAACCCCTGCTCACCCACTTGGTAGCTTGGCATGAGCAGTCAGGCTTATCTTAGAGGCAGTGTGTAAAGCATTTGCACAAAACCAACAGTAACACAATGTAAGCACTACAGAAGGACACCATACCAGTTTAGAAAAATAGCCAATATTTTTATATACTTAAAACAAGGCCAAATACAAAAAAAATCCACAGTACAGTACTTTAAAAATCTTCAGTTATCAAAGTATTCTTCACGAACAGTTCGTTCTGATGTCGATAGCTCCGTTCGGGCTATCACGGCGTCGTAAACACACAAATCCAAACAGTTCTGGCTGACCGCGGCGTCGCGGATCAGCTATGGTGTCGCGAAGACCCGCAAACAGTATCTTTCAGAAATGCAGGGCATCAATGACCTCTCATTGGGCTTCCGAAGACATGGCGTACGCAGGCGTCGGTTCCGGAGGTCGGTGCAGGAGTCATCGGGCCCTTGATGTCACACGCGTTGCAGGTCGATCTCCTCTCTGAAGAAGTCAGGAGCGCTGGCTTTGGCAGGCATCGGGTGCTGTGGTGCGAGGTGGCGGCGTCAGATGGCGTCGGTGAGACCAGGGTCGCAGTGTGAGATGAAGGCGGTGCTCGTCACGGTGCTAGCAGGTCATGGTGCAGCAGAGGCATCGTCGTTGCTGAAGCGCTGTCGTCGGCTGACAAACTGGAGTTGATGTCACCGGCAGGCCAAGGCTGCGGTGAGGGATGAGGGCGGTGTGTTGTGTAACTTTGCGAGCGGTGTCCTCGAACCACGGTGCAGGCGGCGGCGTCGAGCCCGGCGTGGAGCGGCGTCATCGGAGATACCAAGGCGTCGTTGTGAAGTGAGGCGGTGCAGAGTGCGGTGCCTACAGGTCACGGTGCGAGCAGCGGCTTGGTGGTGGCGTCAGCAGGCGTCGCCGGTGAGACCAGGGTCGCGGTGCGACGTTGCACTCTGCAGTGCCTTCAGGACACGTTGTCGGCAGCGGCGTCGTAGAAGGCCTCGGGCTTGAAGTCTTTGCTGTTCCTGTTACTTCTTGAACGGGGGCAAGCTCTACCTCAAGCCCTTGGAGACACTCAGCACAAGTAGTGAAAGTTCAGTCTAGTCCTTTCACTGCCCAAGGCAGAAGCAGCAGCTGCAGGCCAACCCAACAAAGCAACAACACAGCAAAGGGGCAGTACTCCTCCTGGCAACTCTTCCAGCTCTTCTTCTTGGCAGGTTCCTTGATTCCAGCGAGTTCTAAAGTTCTGGGGTCTGGGTCCCCCTTTTTATCCTCAATTTCTCTTTGTTCTCTGAAGGCAGAGAGGCCTTTGCCTAGTCCAAACCAGTTCTGGTCAGTCTTGGAGCACTTTGTTGACAAGACTCTTTCTTTCCTTTCACAGTGTAGGCCAGGGACATCAGACACACCACAGGAGGTGGAGCCAGCATTGTGGAGGGAAGGCACAGCCCTATTCAGGTCTCAGGTGCAACTCCTCCCACCCATCTACATGTAGATCTTGCTATTCAGCCCTGTGCTGACTCACCCTGTCTCCTGGAATCCCCCAGCCCCTGTCACTCAAACGCCAGACAAGCAATACACAACCTAGCAGAGGCAGGCTTGGATGGTTAGACAAGAAAAGACCTACTTTCTAAAAATGGTATTTTCAAACCCAGAATGTTAAAACCAACTTCACTAAAAGATGTTTTTTTATCATCATGAGTTCAGGCATACTAAACTCGAATTTCTACCATGTTCCCTGGGTCAGTTAGGATTATAGGATGTAATAATCAAACTGCCCATTCTGGCCTAGGGGGAACAGGTAGCCTTGCAATAGTGAAAAACGAAGTAGGCTGTAATTCACTATCAGGACATGCCACACACACCAGAGCATGTCCTACCTTTCACATACAATGCGCCCTGCCCATGGGGGTACCTTGGGCCTACCTGAGGGGTGACTCACATGTAGAAGAGGGAAGGTTTTGGGACTTGCAAGTGTGTGCACTTGCCAAGTCAACATGGCAGCCCCAGCCAGCGCACAGGCTCTGCAATGGCAGGCCAGAGTTACACTTTACGGGCTGTTTGCATGGGTGGCACAATCCAGTGCTGTAGCCCACCAACAGCATTTGATTTATAGGCCCTGGCACTCGCAGTGCACTTTACTAGGGACTGACTCATAAATCAAATAGGCCAATCATGGAAACACCAATCCATAATACATTTTATATAGGAGTACTTGCACTTTACCACTGGACAGCAGTGAGGAAAGTGCGCAGAATCATTACACCAGCAAACACAGAGTCAAAACCGGAAGGTCAGAAAGCAAAAACTCAGGGGAAACACGCCAAAAGATGCCAAGTCTAACAGTCGGAGAAAGGTGTGCTGGGTCTGTAGAGGAGGGTGTCTCGGGTGGTGGTGGTCGGGTTGGTCTTTATCTTTAAGTGAAGGTGTTCCATCAGGTCTGAGGGCCCGTCAGTGTAGGTGCTCAGTCGGAGGTTGGATTTGTGAGTGATGGTGATGCCTCCTCCGGGTGGTCCTTCAGGGTGATCTTGGAGACTTTGGGGATTGCGATCGCGATGTCAGGTCCCGAGACGGCATTCGTCCAGGTTTCTATGAGGAAGGCAACGTTAATGGAGGTGCTGTCAAGGAGGTCCCAGATTTCCACGGCATGTTTGTAGAGGGAGCGGACGTTGAAGAGGATGCATTGCACAGTTTGGGGTGCGGTGGGGTTGTGGCAGGTAGGTTGCGGTGAGTCCTGGGTCTCAGTGACGGAGAGGGAGTGTCGACAGTGGCAGCAGGTAAAAGGTCCGTGGGTGTCGATAGGTGAAGAAAGCTTGCAGTTGTCCTGGCTGGCGTGGGTCAAAGGACCAGTGTCTCTGGCACTGGTCGTGACGCGGATGGGCGCTGACCGGCTTGCCTTTGGTGCGCCCGCCACTATGTAGGGGGAGGGCAGGAAAGCTGAGTGGCAGGAGAGGCATCAAGTGGGGGCACCAGCGGCAAAAAAGATGGGGAATATAAAAAAGGAAAATAAAAAAGAAAGGAAAGGAACAAACAAAAAATTAAAAGGCAAGAATTAGGAGGAAAGAATCAGGCACAGAAGCGGAGACGAGCAAGAGGAGGCACAGAAGCCTAAAACACCAACCTTGCAGCGCTGGGGGCAGGCACTCTATGGTGGTGCTGCATGAGGGGAAGAGCAGTATTCTGACCAAGAGGTCAGAGGTCTTGGCGGATTAACTCAGCAGACACCGCCTAGCGGATCACGAGCAGCAATTACACCTGGAGGCAGGGCAGGTAGTCTTCCATGAATGGGGAGAAACTTGGCTTGATCGGTTTGCCACCATCAAGAACGAGCAATGTCAGCACTTCTGCAGACTAGTGTTTCCAAGGCATCTCTCACTCAGACGTGCGTTCCACCTTAAGTGGAATGTGGGACTCCTGTTTGCCTTCTTGTCGATACCACTACTGTCTCATGTTCAAGAATATTAGGACCAACTTGGACCCAGAGGACCCCAATTGGGCACGGAGGGTACGATATGCAGAATTTCTGGGCTTGAGTATCTGTCCTCTGATGTGACTGCGTCCACGGGAGGACATGCTACTGCAGTAGTAGGGCTGGGTCCTCAGCCCAGGAATTCGCAAAATTAATATCCATGTATGGAGATTGAGTGGCGACAGCTGAACACGTTTGATCTTACTCCAGAGGTGGGTGATATCCTTTTGGCAGCCAGGCATCCCGTAACTAAAATTAATAATGCCTGTTGTTGAGACAAATGTGTCACGTGGTGCAGTACTTGGAGCACAAGAGTGTGTGGACCTTCTATACAGATCGTACCAAAGACCATCAGGGGTCATCAGCTCTTTATGGAGTTCTCTGGAGTGAACAAGCATCAACATAGCCAATAGGTTGCGCTTTTGGGACCTTATAAGTGTTCAGCCGTGCAGCACATTATCCTGGATGCTGTTCCACCAGGGATTGAAGAGCTATACAATTATTACACACTGGATCATGCAGTCTGATTCAGGAATACATGCTTTCCTCAGGAAACAATTCTGGACACATTCCAAGGCTTTTTAATGCACAGACAGAAAGACAAGTGCATGGATGCAAATTAACCGCTCAATAAAATTCTGTGTGCGACTGAATCACTAGAGTATTGAACAGCCTATGAAAAAAAGCAATGAAAATCTTTCCAATGGCGAAGACGTCACATCCCTCCTCCCCCAGGCCTCTATTCACCAGGCAACCTTCTCCAGGGCTTTCCATTTAAAACAATGCATGCACCATCCGTTTACCAACAGGCCACGCTCCCGCCCTGTGTACCAACCCCCTCGTTACAGGAGCACTAAACATGGCAACAACATCAAAATGCTACCATTTGTCAAGTACAGGACTAATAATAAATAAACAGGGGCGGCAATGGCTGTGAGTCCTAAACAATAAAAAGGAAAAGTGGAGGATTTAGAGCAATGACAAAGATGGCTTAAAAAACTGGACAATCTACAAACATTGCAAAGACCAAGAATTTAGTGAAGTAATGAATCATATCAGCAGACCACATAACTATAGGGGGCGGGTCTATGTGATCCGTCCCACAGTGGCAGGACCAGTATTTGTAGTTTCACTGCACCCAGTACACACCAGACTGTTCTGGGTGAGTGTTCCCTATACAATCTGGTTTCCTGACCAACTTTTCCCCATTTCGTCTCAAGCAGCAAAGTCAACTACCTATTTGGCAGTATGCACGTTCCCACCGAGTGCAGGTGGTGTGAGATTAAACTAAAATGTGTGCGAGCGGGCGAAAGAACTTGACAGATGCATGCTGGCGGAAACGGAAGTCTTCCTAGCTAGGGGGTGCCCCAAAAAATGGGACTGGAAATGGTCATACTGGAATAAATATCGGGGTGATCCTGTTGTGTCCCCAATGGTAGAATTGGAAATGCATAGACATACAGAGAGTGCAGATTTTGGGTAATGTGTAATTCTGTCTGATTGTCCAGGTACTGTATTTGTATAAGGCGGAAAAATATCGTCCTCTTTTGTGTATATGGCTGCGATGTAAACCAATAAACATATTTAAATAAAATGTGTGCGAGCCACTGAAAAGCTTGAGCCAGATGCCTGGCTCTAGTGCAGCGCAAGGTCCCCTTGAGCCAAAATAATCTGTTTCCAAGTGGCTTCTGGCTGTCACCCACGCTGTAAACTTAAGTGACACAAATTAAAGAAAAACACATCATTAATATTAACCTTTGATTTAAAATATGTGAGGGCATGATATGCTCATCTAGTGGCTGAATGAGCAATGTAAAACCAGAAAAACTAGCATTTTTTCCTGGCTTCCCCGCTTGACCAATTAGTTAAAACTGCTTGTGCCTGAAGCTTGCAAGCTTAGATTGGTGTGTGTGCACATCCTGCATTGCCAGTCCCTGGTGAGTTACACTGCTACTGCTGAAACAATGCCAATGGAGGTACCAATGGGTGAGGCAGGCTGGTATTAATGGTCCTGTAACCTCAGTGACAGTCACTGCTGTTCTAGGGTGTGCTGCTTCGTAGGATTGCCCAAAAGACTGGAGGTGAGCTGCAGTGCGGATTGTAGTGAACAGGCCTTCAATGTTAACCCACACTTGCCACCGCTAGGGTTCACCTGTTGGTGCTATGACAGCAGCGCTTCTAAGGTCTAGTGGGGCCTTCTAAGGTCTAGCATGGGAATGTGCTCCATCTGGAGAGTGGTCTGGGCATGAAGGCTGAACAATGATTCATCAGTTCCAAATTCAACAGCTCTGTCCATAGTGCCACATCCTCTCAGCACTGAACACCATACTACCCCACTGAGAGAAACTTGCAGTGGTTTCAGCTACAACCCCATCCTGCCCAGCTATAAACACCTAGATGCGACTCAATTCAAATTATGCACTAGACAAGAGTAAGTAATATGCTGGCTGAAAAAAATGAACAGCCTTGAAAAAGTAAATACTCATACTGAACGCAAGTTTAAGTAAAGCGTGTGAAATATAAGCAGGAACGACATGGGAAACCTTTTTTACATTATTCAGAAATCTAGGAGTATTTTAGCCCGAAAAGTTAACATGACAGCAGTATGGTTTAAAAAGACCACATCCCTGAACACAGAGCAGCGGTACACATTTTATAAACTAAAGTAAGAAAAACAGCTGACACAAATCACATTTAACGATTTCCACTCCACCCATCAACTGAGTATTGGAGTACCTCCAAGAATGGTGCGCTTCCCCATCAGGGGAAAACAATGCTGTTCAAACAAAAAGACCAGAAAACAAAAGTAGAGCTTCACTGGCAAACTCTGTAAAGTGGCGCTAGTGTATTTGGGTGTGAATAAAACCAATCTGGCCACTTTGCGACCCTTCTGGCTGGCTTTATTTATTTATATTTTGAACCTTTTTGTTCTCTCCGTCTCGAGGCTGCACTTTGGAATTCAAAAATGTCATAAAAAAGACAACATTTCCAGCAAAATGTTTTTCTTTTTGGGGTCCAGTTCGCAGGGGAACGAATGGAGAGAATATTTAGGGTAAGAGTCTGTGTTTTTCACTAAGTGAGGAGCGATACAGAAAGAGAGGGATTAAGGGGGAGGGAGAAAGAAAGGAGGCTACTGCCATCGGCAGAAGTGGAGACTGTCCTTGTCTGATCTGGGCAAGAAGAGACAGTCATTTTCCTTCTCAGCCCTCCCCCGCCCGTCCTCGAACGGCTGAGTCTTATATATAGGCCTTACCTATTTCTGCCTTTCTGGGATGCAATTTTAAAATAACATTTTAAAAAAGGAGGGGGCGAAAGAGTGATACGTCCATTTGAATGGGGAGTTTAGTAGTAGCCCTGTAGTGTCGTGGGGAGGTGGTAGACTGGACTAGGGGGCACTGGGGCAGACACCAATTTCACCTGTTGGCACGAGGCAGTGTTATAGTCAGAGCTACGTAACGTTTGTGAATAAAAAGACCCGGCAGCCGAGCGTAGCAGGGATTAAAAAGCACACCTGGGGTACTGCGATCATTTGGGTCACACACGCACCAACATCCTTGCAGACACTACATTGGCGACATGCAGGGCCCGACAAGCCCCTCTCCCCAGCACACTTAGCCGTCGAACCTTACCTGCCTTCCACTCAACTTACCGCCTCCTGCTTCGCAACAGCAGCAACCACGCAGTGCCAAGGCACTAGGAGACGCCTAGCTTCCACTGAGGTGGCCATGTTCTTCACACCCTCTGGGGAGGCTATACCCGAACAAGGCACTCCCACTCCTTCAGCGCACCGGTCTGCTCTCCGGGTCGAGGGGGGAGTGCTTCCACACACTCAAAGGGGCTTGAGAGCTATTTGACTCCCTGTCTAGCCCCAGAGGCCTACATCTATGACGGCCTACTGACAAGCAGGTGGTGAGCGCAGTTATATGCATTGTGACAGGACAGCGCATTCTATTTAATGAAAAAAATAGGGGATCCGCCCACTTAGACAATGGGAACACAGAAATGAAACCTGGCAGAAGTGATGCGGTGGTGAAAACAGGCCTCGTGGCCAAAGTGTAATAGAAAGAGAGGTGCTGTTGCTGGATTCCTTTGTGTGCGGCCGGGCTTGTGCTCCGCTGAGCACACTTGCATTGACTTTCACCTTCAACCTCACGAGCGGCCGGGCTTGGCTCCGCCGATAGGGACTTCATCTCCCAGCATTCCAGGGTGACCAGGTGACGCTCCCGCTGACGAGCTTTCCCGCGCCTGGAGGCGTTTAAATCTGAGGGCGGTGGCGAGGACTCTGTGTGCTGTTGCTGGATTCCTTTGTGTGCGGCCGGGCTTGTGCTCCGCTGAGCACACTTGCATTGACTTTCACCTTCAACCTCACGAGCGGCCGGGCTTGGCTCCGCCGATAGGGACTTCATCTCCCAGCATTCCAGGGTGACCAGGTGACGCTCCCGCTCCCGCTGACGAGCTTTCCCGCGCCTGGAGGCGTTTAAATCTGAGGGCGGTGGCGAGGACTCTGTGTGCTGTTGCTGGATTCCTTTGTGTGCGGCCGGGCTTGTGCTCCGCTGAGCACACTTGCATTGACTTTCACCTTTAACCTCATGAGTGGCCGGGCTTGGCTCCGCCGATAGGGACTTCATCTCCCAGCATTCCAGGGTGACCAGGTGACGCTCCCGCGCCTGGAGGCGTTTAAATCTGAGGGCGGTTGCTCGTCCCACGAGGACGCGCGCGGGACGCGCCGGGCTAAGCCCGGGCAAAGGGCGGGCCCTCTGTAGCCCTCAGGAGCCGAAGGAGGCCGGGCCAGGCTCACCCCCTTGACTCTAGGCGGTATCGTTGTGACTCTGCGGTATTTACCATTAGTGGTTTTAGTTTTTAAGTTTGCTTTGTGTATTGCCCTGTTATTTAATTATTGCGTCCAGGTATTGTTAGATTTGCTTCACAAGGGTTGCGGACTATCAGCTACATTATCATGACCAGCAATAAGGGTACATTAGATGGTTATGTTTGGAAAGTTAATTCCGGGGCAGACAGAGAAACTACCCTTGCCGAACTAAGGGCGAGACGTCGTAGCTCTGTAGAGCATATAAAAAACATGTCTCTAACTTCAAATTTGCTCCATGATGTTATAAAAGCGCCCTTTCCCATCATGATACTTTATCTTGTTCGGACAACACTGATACGTTAATACCCCCTTGTAATCCTTCCATGTATGATCCATTGGGTGATTTGTCCCTTACTACCACATTATGTCCTACAGAGGCAACTTCTCCATCGGCTGTATTGAATGATTTACAAATAGTGGCACCGTCATCTCAAAACATTATTTCCCCAGGGGCACCTAAACGATTAGGTCCATTACCAAAGAAAAGGAGGAAGCTAGATTCAGTAACTTGTAAAAATAAAGGTAAATACAAACTCAGCCATAAATCGAATCTGGCTTATACTGTTAATAGTCCAATCCACGATGCCATTGATATACCCTTCCCTGGTACCTCGGTATCTTGTTCTGTAAACGATACTACAATAGCGGAACTAATGGGCAACATAGACAAATTGTTCAAAACCCATTTGATACCCATTGTTGATAGTCTAAAAAACATTGAAAAAAGGCTGGCGAAAGTAGAATCTTTAGTTGCTAGCAAAGGAGACTTATGTAAGAGTTCTGTAAAGTCAACAATGCCGTCTTCTACTGTGTCCGTTCCTGCGGTATCTTCTTCCACTCTACCCTCACACCAGATAGTTAGACAGGGTGAGAGTAGTATAAACAACATAATGAACAACCACGCAGGAAGAGCCAATATTGCTAAGCCAATCCAGCTAAAAAAGGACATGTCATGCCAAGGAGGAAATACTCTATCACCTGGTGTTGTAAATTTTGACAGTGAGACTCGTTGTTCGGCTCCTATGGCTAAGATGCACGAATCTCCTTCTGTTAATCTCCCACCAGAGGCTGTCCCTCTTGTAGTGGTGCTTGCGGGTGTTCCCATTCTGAAGGGCGAGGCCATAGAGGGATATTCCCAACTAAAAAACAAGGTTATCCATTGGTTGGGACAAAACCGTCCCCTCCCTTCGTACATTAACGGGGAAATTTTACATGTCAGGCGTTTATCATGGTTGGGTAATACACCAAAAAACATAAATGGAGACATTATCTTGGTTAACTTTAGGGACCCCAGGGCTGTCAATCACATCTTAAACTGGCATATAGATCACAGGAGGTCCGTTATCACTACCTGGGAACTAACTTATTTTTTTCCTAGACCTAGGCCAGTTTCTACTTTTAATCTTGGGACCTCACTATGTACTCAAATAAATGTTCCGATTTCGACGAGAAATCGCTTTGAGGTGTTAGCCAACCTTGAAGATGTAGATTGACTTAATAACAATCTGGTCATGATAGCGAGCCCTGTTCAGCCAATGCTTGACCCATTTCCTTTTAGCAATAAGATAACAAACCTCCAAAAGGAAGCAATTAAAGACATCTGTCCTAAGCAAGTCTACGATCCTCCATTGACTGCTATATGCCCCAGTAATGCCCAGGGAACTAAGGGGAGCCTACTGTCCTGGAATATTGCTGGGCTGATTTCCAAATTGGAATCAGCAGATTTGATTGGTTTTGTTAACAATTATGACCTTTGCATATTCCAGGAGACCTGGTCATGTGAACCTTGTTTTGTTCAGGGATATCTTAATTACTCTGTCCCGGCTTCTAAGGGCCTTAGGGGCAGACCCATGGGAGGATTAACAATATGGGTTCGACAGTGCCTAAAGCTGGTTATTAAAGTTATTGACATTAATAACCAAGACATCCAACTAATCAGACTGGAATCAGATAAATTAGGCAGATTGGACATTTATAATGTTTATGCCCGGAGTAACAAGGGAAGAAGGTCTGATACTTTAGTTGCTCTAAGTAGTCTACTCGACACCTATTCTTCAAACAATAACATTGTCATTGCGGGTGATTTTAACAGAACTTTTGAACCCCTACTTAATAATGATGACTTATTTGGTGACGAGGAGGATCGACAATGTGGTGTTCCCAAACTGGAGCTTCCACCGGTTTTGCGGTGGACTCCAGATGTTATAGCCTTAAACTCTTTATGCTATGAAAAAGGCTTAAGAGCCCTAAATGGCAGGACCAGCGGCGACAGGAATGGGTCAAGTACATTCGACAATGGTCGACATACCACTAGAATTGATTATGTGATATGTAGTTTAAAACTATGGCCCTTGATCTGTGACATGGAGGTTGTAAAGAGGATTGAGAGCGATCATAATCCTTTGTGCACTACTCACAAATGGTGGCTCTATACCATTTTACCCCCTTGTCCTTTTGCGACTGTTCCCCCACGGGTCGTCCCTACAAACGATATGCGGAGGCTAAGATGGGAAAACGTAGCAACCAACCACCAGGTCATTGCCGAGATTAATTCTCGGGTGGACACTGCAATATCAGATATAAAGCACCTAAATTCACTTGGAATTGGCTCAGGTGAGGTTGAAGGATTACATAATTCTCTCTTTTGTAAAATCAAGGAGTATTTCCTGAAACCTGCTAAAAATAAAGGTAACAGAGCTCCTAAGCCTGCCAAATGGTACAATGAACAATGCAGGAAATCAAGATTAACCCTAGGTGAAGCTATTAAAGGGGGGCAATCCACTCTAATTCAAGCCGCTAGAAAGAATTATAAAACTAGCATATCCAAGGCTAAAAAAGCTTGGGATGAACATCACTGGATCGAGTTAAAGGCAGCCAGTGACAGCAGGGATTCCCGGTTATTTTGGCATATTGTTAGATGGGGCAAAGTTGGTTTTCCTGGGTCCCTAAACAACAATGTGCCCGAAGAAGCATGGATAAAATTCTTCAAAAATCAGTATGCCGCTCCAAAAAATGACAGCATGGCCCAGGAGCTTAGGGTTGACCTCCCTAAAGTGAATCTTTTCGGCACTGCTGAAATTATGCTGGCCCTGAACTCGGTTGCCTGTGGACGTGCTCCTGGTCTTGATGGTGTGCCAGCTGATTTATTTGTAAATGATAAGGACCGCTGGTGCCAGTATATCCACCTTCTTATTAATGCTATTGCCCTGGGTGCTGCTGTACCAAAATCCTGGCAGGGTGCAGTTATCATTCCTATTTTTAAGAAAGGTGATCGATCCCTTCCAGGCAATTACAGGCCAATAAGCCTTATTGATACCGTCCAAAAGGTTGTGGGACGTGTGATCGTCAATAGGCTCCTGGAATGGGCGGATGAGACAAATGCCCTCTCACCATTCCAGGCTGGCTTTCGACGGTCCACAAGCGCCAGGACGCCTCAGGGCAGCAGTGCGCTTTACAAGACACATACATTTACATTTACATTTACATTTACAAGCACGGTGGACCAGGTATTCCGTTTTACCCTGCTACAATGGAAGACGGTGGTGCTGGGCAAAGGCAGCTTGTACGCGGCCTTCGTCGATCTACGGGCCGCTTTCGACCTTGTCCCTCGCTCTAAGCTTTGGACGGTCCAAAACAAGCAGGGTCTCCCTAGCGAATTATTGTCTTTGATAATGAGGCTACATGAATCCAACTATGCCAGAATTCAGTGGGGAGGACTCGGTTCGGTAACCACGGACTTCCCTGTTGAAAGGGGAGTCCGGCAGGGATGTTCGATGGCTCCTGTCCTTTTCACCTTATACATCAATGATGTGGTTGCTCGCATGACCTCTGCACAAGTGGACGCTCCTTTTTTAGCTGGGATAAAAACTCCTATTTTAATGTTTGCTGATGACACGCTCATCCTATCTAAAACTCCGAGTGGACTGCAGCGTGCCTTATCCATTTTTGACCAATTCTGTGGGGAGTATGGATTAGAAGTCAACACTGCCAAAACAAAGCTTATGATATTTAACCCTCACCGTAGTTTTAAATCAAAAATTATTTTAAATGATCGCCCGCTAGAAGTAGTGAATACTTTCACATACCTGGGTATGCACATATCTAGCGAGAAGAATTGGCGACATCACGTTGATATTGCTACACTCAGACATAGGCAATTGGCAGGTACCATTTGCTCAGAGCACAGAAAATCATTGACCAAACCTGTAAAACCTGCTCTACAGGTGTACGAAGCAAAAGCTCTAGGCTCCGCTTTATATGGTGCTGAGCTCTGGGGCTTTGAGAAGGTTGTTGCACTTCAATCTTCAGAAAATAAATTTCTTAGGGCAATAACAGGACTCCCTAAAAGTACTCCATTGGTGCCCCTTAAATATGACCTGGGCAGAAAAGCAATCTGTCGGGTCTCCACTGGTTCCGCTCCTCAGGATGACGCTGAAGCTTAAAGGGGTCCACCTCCCATCTGCCCCTAGTCCGGCGGATGTGTAATACACTCGGACGAAAGGGGTAGGAGAGCGAGGGAAGGACGGATAGGGACGGCTGGGCGGGAGATCTGTAAGATAGACAAATACACAATGAGTGATGGCTCTCTTTACCCCTTCCCCTGACTCCCCCTTGTGTGAGCTCTCTTACCGGTCGTCTCCTTCCGCCTAACTGTGGAGGGATCGAGAAGGGTCCGCTTCTCGAGTGTCCCCACACGGGAACTAGTGTCGCGGGGCGACTGGTCTAGGCGATACCAACGTATCTTCTCCTCCTTTCCGAACGTACGAAGGTCTCCAGAACCGTTACGTCACGGAACTGTGTGAAACCTCGCCGTGGCGATCAGTTTCGAGGAAGAGGGGGAGGCTGGTCTTGTCGGGTGTCTGCGCTGCTACTCTAGGCTCCGCAAGGTCTCGAGCCGAGGAGCGCGATACTATGGGAAAGAGGTGGCCCGGAAATCCGTGGGCGCTGCCTGCGGCGTTTCGCTGCTACTCAATGCTCCAGGAGGAGCCGGGAGCAGAGGAGCGAAACCCCGGATGACAAATGCCCGGAAATCCGTGGGCGCTGCCTGTGGCGTTTCGCTGCTACTCAATGCTCCAGGAGGAGCCGGGAGCAGAGGAGCGAAACCCCGGGTGACAAATGCCCGGAAATCCGTGGGCGCGGCCTGTGGCGTTGCGCTGCCACTCAATGCTCCAGGAGGAGCCAGGAGCAGAGGAGCGAAACCCCAGGTGGAGATGCCCGGAACTCCGTGGGCGTTGTCCGTCGCTTAGCGCTCTTCCTCGATGGTCCGAGGTCGCGTCTAAGTCAAAAGGCTAAAGCCGGTCAGTCTCCTGTCTAGAATACTCACAGGCTGCCGGGCGAGGAACATGAAGCAGTAGAGGCGTTGTTGGAGTCTCTCGTGGTCCGGAGTTCATGCCGCTGAGAACCATCCGCTCGGGTCTTCATGTACGTAAGGCTTCTGAGAATCATCGGCACTGCTTCCCCGGAATTGGCCGCTTTTCAGCGTTTCCGGCAGCGTGATCTGTCACGTGGGACGGGAACTACCGGGAGTTCTGGGGGCTGTAGTTCTTGCTGTCGCCGAGTTGCTCGGCCGTTGTCCAGGGGTAGAGAAGACGCGTCACTCAGCGCCACCCGAGCGAGGATCGTGACACAATCTCAGACATGGTACAACTGCGCCCCATTTTGTACTGGCGCAGGTTATGGACGACTCCTGTCCTTTCCCACTACGTAGATGGTTTTTTAGACATCATAAGGTCTGATGTTTTATCACAAAATAGAATGGTTAAAGGCACTTAGGACATCCCTGTATGAGCTTGGTCTGCGCTCACTCTGGGACGATCCGGCGAGAGCCAGCTTCCCATCTAAAAGTATTTTAAAGAACATTTATTGGGAGCTGGTTGCTCGACGGAATTGGAATAGCTTGAGTGCTGGTTCTATGACTTCAGATTTTATAGAGGTAAAGCTGTATCCCTGTCTGGAACCTTACTGGGATATTATAACAAGGCCCTTAGAAAGAAAGCTTCTTTTTCAACTAAGAGTGGGTGCACTTCCCCTTAAATTTTTGACATCTAAGTGGGAAGGGGGTTCTGGTGATGGATGTCCTGTATGTGGTTCAGGTAAAGAAACCATTGGTCATTTTTTATTTGTCTGCAAGTTCTACGCAGTCCCTAGGCGTAACTGGTTGACCCCGATGTGTAAAAATTTAGGAACAACCAGTGGTACCGTGGCCCTGCGTATTATACGAACTAATACTTTGCCATGGATTTCTGTAGCCACTGCAAAATATTTAGGCTGGGCGTGGTCAATCAGACAGAGACTGCTAGTCGTTTGACTATTCTCTTGATCTGGGAGAGACTGCTAGTCTTTTGATTACTCTCTCCTATGTTTCATGTCATTTTCTCTGCTTTTTAAAAAGGTTTTTAAAATATCCCTATTCCATCATTTAGTTGAGTTTTAAAAAAATGTTTACCGCTTACCGCCAAAAGACCAACACGTCGTAGGGTCACGTTTAGGATAAAAATTTTACGCGTATGCTTTGTATCTGATCTTTTGATCACAATTTAATACTTCTTTTAACCATGTATGAAATTGTTTATGTAAATGTATTTTTTTTTGCTTTTATGAATGATATTCGAATAAAGCATACTTTGACTTGACTTGACTTGACTAGAAAGAGAGGTTTTCTTTCTTTGGATCCATTTCAAAGGGGAACAAAGAAATAAAAGGAGGAAAGACAGGGTCAGAACCGTTTAGTCACAGTTTTCGGTAAATGAGGAGCAAAAATGACAGGAGAGGGAATAGAAGAGGGCGCGGCCCCGTGGCCAAAGTGTATGGGGGGTACTCGGAGCCACGAGGGCATAGCAGACGCAGGCGGCCCTGCTAAAGAGGTCGCACGATAAACCTTACACCAACATTACAGTATAATCTCATTACAACTCACCTTCAAACAGGAAAAAAATGTAGTGAACTCGTTTAACAGCGCTGTGAGCAATACCTGGTAACGATATTAACACTATCCGCAGGGGGTACACAGCCAGACAGGGTGCGGATAATGCGCCTGCGCACCCAACATCCACCGAAACATGCATTCGTAACGCATGCGCAAAGCGAGGGAACCCGTAGGGGGTACACAGCCAGAGGGGGATCGCATATCGATAGAACACCGGTCTGCTTCACTCTCACTGTGGAATTCTGTAATTTGTTTCCATGTAGGGAATAGAAGGCATAGGCAGTCGCACCGTTCTTAGTTATCCTAGCTTTTTTTACAAGATTACCTAGCTCGATTCTTAATATTTTTGTTTGTTGAAGAGAGAACTTTGGGATTAGGGCATTAATAGGAATGTGTCCTTGAGTAACATAACTCGTGCTCATGTAAAGCGCTCCAATACCTTCGGGGAAAGTTCGTGCTAAATAAATCTGCAACAAAAAAAGTACTGCGCTAATTCGTGGTTCTGTATATCAAGGATCATGATATAATTTAATTTGGTACACTTTGCTTTTAGTTTTATGCAAATAAGCTACTCACGTGAACAAGACAAGAGGTGTGTGAGTAGTCCTCACACACCTCTTTGACCCTGAAAGGACCTCTAAATTTAAACAAGCCCGTGCCAGGACGACCATCCTTGACCATCACCAAATCACCTCTCCGAATCTTTGGACCCAAAGAACCATTTCTAGGTACAGCTGGCTCAACTTTGCGTCCTAACGATCCAAGAACCAACTTGGTCTTAGCTTTATGCCCCCTTATAACCTCCAAAGGAGATTAGTTAAGACTCACATTCAGGGTGGTGCGAGGTGCCCACACAGCCTCCTGTACTGCAACAGAGACATCCAGACCACCCTGCAAAGCTAACTGTACAGTACCCTTAGCCATGCGGTTCATCCTTTCCGGAATACTATTGCCCTGTGGATTGTAAAAAGTGGTGCAGTGATGCTTAATTCCATGGACAGAAAGCAAATTCTTTATCTCACAGGAAATTAGCTGTGTGCAATTATCGGTCAATAAAATATGAGAATAACCTTCCCTCCGAAAAACATCCAGCAAACGGGCAATGGTATTTCTCGTAGGAATATCATTCAAAAATATGACCTCCAACCATTTGGGATAGACATCCACCAGATGTAGGAAGCTGGGTTTCTGTTGCAGTAACCCCACCCCTACACACACACTTTTTGCCAGATTTCTGATGCGCTTTGACTTGATGTGCCCTGGGTGCCAGCCAATCAGGTTCCCATGGCCTGTGTTCTTTCCCAAAACTGTACCTTTGTAACCCCAATTGGCACCTTTCTGGCCACATGTAAGTCCCTTGTAAAAGGTACCGTGGGTACCAAGGGAACTGTGACCAGGGAAGGCCTCTAAGGGCTGCAGCACATATTGTGCCATTCTTAGAGGTTCTGTACCTTAACACACACACACACTGCCATTGCAGGCTGAGTGTTTTGGTGCAGAGAAAAGTGAAGAGTCAACATTGCACACATCCCTGTGTGCCATGCCTACAACCCACTGCCTAAAAGGCATAGGTCGCCCACCCCTCTACCTGGGTGCACTATGCCACTGGTGAGGGTACAGCTGCATGAGCCCTGTACCCCTTCAGTGTCTTAAGTCCATTCTTAGACATTGTAAGTGCAGTAAAGCCATAAAGAGTAAATGGTCTGGGAGTTTGTCATTACGAACCCCACATCACCATAATGGCTTTACTGAATTCTGGGAAGTTTGGTATCAAACCTCTCAGCATAATAACCCTACACTGATGCCAGTGTGGGATTTATTATACAATGCACTCAGAGGTCATCTTAGAGATGCCCCCTGAAAAACGACCAGCCTCTGGTGGGTACCCTGACCGGTAAACACCAGCCTGCCACCACGAGACATGTTTCTGGACCCCTGGGGTGGGAACCTTCGCTCCATGAGCCCAGAAACAAAGCCTTTCCTGGGCGGAGGAGGTCACACCTCCCCTCGGGCCAGGGAAAGCCATCTGTGGCAGGGGAGCTTCAAAGGCGTTTCCGCCTTTTTACCCCAACCTCTGCTGCTACCAGGAGCAGGCCCCCTTTCTGTCTCCCCTCCTCTTTGGCAGGAAGACACGCAGGAAAAATTAGAACAGTCCAGAAGGTGTGCCCACCTCTGCTAACCCCACCCCTCAGGTGGGGGAGGCGAGGTAAAGCCCACTCTTCAGTGCCCACCATCTTGCAGATGGCAGGCACTCTCCAGTCAGGATTATGGATTGTGCCCACTCCCCCACATGGGGTGAGCACACCAATAGTGTAGTCACCGTATTCACGGTCTTGAAGGTATGCCGCACTATAACTACTTCTAATTGTACCCGTTCACGCCACATGTGGCCACACTATGGGCCTCATGTAGGTAACATACTATTTACCGATTCATAAATACCGAATTTTACCGATTCGGTATTTATGAATCGGTAAATAGTATGTAGGTAAATAATCGGTAATTATTACCGATTCGGTAAATATCGGTATTTATGAATCGGTATTTACCGAATCAGTAATAATGCATCCCTTCCCATTCATTCCTATGGGCCTGGAGGCCCATAGGAATGAATGGGAAGCCAGTCACTATTACCGATTCGGTAAATACCGAATCGGTAATAGGGGAGGCATTATCATGGGTGGCAGGGTGTCACATTGACACCCTGTTGCACCCCTGATTCGTGCATGTGTGCACATGTGGCGCACATACATGCCCTAAGGGCATGTATGTCTGCCACATGGCACTTTACAAATAGCACAAAAATGCTTTTTGTAAGGTATTCGTCATTTACCATCAACTTGTAGTTGGTGGTAAATAACGAATCCAGACACCAATAATGCACTCACTTGAGTGCCCCCTACATTGCATTTATGGATTCGGTATTTACCGAATCGGTATTGTACCGATTTCTTAAAATTCCGATTCGGTAAATACCGAATCCAGAAATCAGCCACCTACATCTCAAGTGCCTCAATACCGGTCGGTAACGGGATATTTACCGATTTTCAGCCGTTACCGACCGGTATTGAGGTACCTACATGAGGCCCTATATCTTGTATTCTAGCTATGCGCAGACGAATTGTAAGGGGTCACTACTAACGCCATGCAAACTTAACCAAACTGCCCCCACATAGAGAACATTTGAACTCGATTTTTCTATCCCAACAGAACGCTGACGCATACCTTAATACTGCCGATGCCTTTCCTCACCGCATCCTACAAACACGCATAAAGGCATCGAATGAATATCAATGAGGCCTATTGCCACATTAGTCTCGCTGTACCCTCACCCCGAACATTTTATTAAAAGCAGCAAAACAGGCTCAACATTGCGCTTTACTTTCAACTCTCTACATAGACAGCCCTTACCCATGCGCGCATAACCTTAACCCATGCCACATCGTTATGTGTTCTTCAGATACAATCCATCACTGGTTATGATAGTCGCATAGATATACATCAGGCCCTACACTTGTGCATTGATGTTACCTACTCCTATTACATATTGTGATGGAGATAAAAAAATTGCCATTTTCCAGTTACTTACATCTCTTCTCAGTGCACCAGAAATATAACCGTGCAATTTTAAGACTGCACACACCATTTTTAAGAAATACACAATGACTTTTTATTGTGATGTATATATATCTTTTCTCTTTCTTCTTTTTCCTTCCTTTTCTGAATGAACAGGTACTACTTGACCTTCATTGCAAATGAACTAAGATATTCACATAGGTTGCTGTGAAAATTCACACGGCTACCATCACTTTCTCTGAGGTCCTGAAGAAAGCCCCCATCGACCCGCCAGGGCGTTTACATAGGGCGGCTGAAACATGTCAACCTTTTTTTTGGATACTTACAGTGCGTTAGACCGATAACCCGTCTTTACACGCACCACACTGTTTTTATTCTCCTCGATTCCAGAATAATTAAAATGTTGTCTAGGACATACGAGGTCTTTTCCACTTTTTATAATTCACTGCACTTGAGCACTTGGAACTCACTTTTCTTTGATCACTACTGTAATAACCAGAGGCCAGCATACGAAAAAGAAGCCCAGTGATGATGTTGTCACGTTTTTTAACTTGGCGGAGAACCAAGATATACCGCCTCTGACCTAGAAACGTGAATGAGGGTTTTTAATTACTAAGTTGCAAGCCCTGGTTACTCAGGTCAACGGATTCATTCTCTATTGATATTGAGTATATTTGCGAGGAAGCTGAATGGATCACAGCCCCTTCCTTCTCCCTCCACTTGATTCAACATATTACAGCAGCGCACAGCTGTGGGAGTAATTTCTAAATACAGTCTAAGCCTCTTAGATTGAATTCGTTTCCTAACTCCTCCGAATTGGCAAGGCCGAAAAGAGATTTCCTTAGGAATTGAAGATGGCCGAGAATTTAGGCCTAAGCTACTCAACCGAAGAGATAAACGCAATTCTTTCCCTACCGTCACTACTACAAGAGAGCGATCTGACACAGACATTAGCACAAACCAATGATTGGGATGAGCTTTCAGAGATAAAAAAAAGAAGTAAGAACTGCTATTCATGGTATCATCATGACAGAGTACCTACGTGCCAACGCAGCACCTAAAGGACTCTGGGTACATAACGCTCCACACATCTTTCTACAAGCTATGGCCTTCCGCAAGGACTGGTCAGCCATATTGTGGAAATGCACGAGAGACTATCTAGAACTTATCATCAAAACAGCGACGAGACTCACGGAAGCACTCACAATCAAAATCCAGGTGAGCGAAGCAAAACTGAAGGGAATGGTCCACATCAATGTGTACAAAAAGAGACTGGAAGAAATCAATCGCGAAATGAATGAGACAAAAGAATATATAACACAGAGCAAAATACAAAAATTGGAAAAAGACCTCAAGAGGTTCTCAATGGAGAAAATGCACCCGTATACCAAAGAGGATTACAAGGCGACTGACCAACAATCAGACATTGACTCCAGTGGAGGTACCTCCACAGAAGGCTCAGATTGGAGTGGTGATGAAAGCACTACACCAAGAAAGTAGAGAGGACAAAACAGACGCCAACAACTTTGAAGGCCTTATATATGGCATACACCTCACTTTGGTAATCAACCACCGCCACCTCTGTTCCAACCATTCAATCCCAACTTTCAAGGATGGATGAACCCTTATTACCCTGGTCCACCATCCATGGGCCCACCTATGGGATCCGACTATATGCAAAGGCCTCCTTTTTTATGGAGAGGCCAGACCACCCAAAGAACAAGAAGAAAAGAAGTAACCTGGACAGACCAACAACCACAAGTCCACACCAGGAGCATAACTGGCACAAAACCGGGACTGAGCACGACAGGCTCATAGTCAACCTGACAGACATTATCCTGACCCAAGAACAAGAACATTTTCTGAATAAAGGGTTAGGCTATGTACCAACCCCACCCCTTGACACATTTAAACTACAGTGTGAAATGGCTGAATTCTGCAGAAAATATAAGCTAAAAGCTTTCTTCAATGACAAGGAAGAATACGCCACAGAAGGAGACACAAAACTAAGACAAAAATCAACTTTCTGCCCCCTCAATCACCAAATACCCATCGAAATACAAACTTTCGAGCACACCATAATGAAGGAAGTGGAGGATATAAAAGAACACACGAAAAGACCTTTCATGAACATCTTGAGATCGGAACAACAAGCACTTGACGAACCTCGACAACATAGAGATCTGGTGATCAAGCCAGCAGACAAAGGGGGCGGAATAGTCCTACAAACTAAAGAAGGATACAACCAACAATGCCTGCATCTACTAACTGACCAGAAATTCTACAAGACAATCAATTCAGACCCCACAGAGAGGCTACACAGAACAATTGAATTAATGGTCAACAAAGCAGAACTCAACGACTGGATATCTAGGAATGAGGCAGACTTTCTCAGGACCAAAACATCCAGAGTATCTAACTTTTACTCGCTCCCCAAGACCCACAAAGAACGTCGACCACCGCCGGGTTGCCCCATTGTCTCAGATATTGGTTCTATTCTAGAACCACTCTCACAATTCGCCACCCAATACTTGAGACCACTAGTACAAAAAACACCAACGTATCTCAAAGACACCAGAGATCTGCTCAATCACCTCAAGGAACAGACATACTTAGAGGAAGAAATGCTGCTAGTAGGTCTTGATGTTGAAAGCTTATGTACAAGCTTACCTCAACAGGAAACTCTGGACACTCTGGAAACACTAGTCTTCAGCGAACAATGGGATTTCAAAACACCCAGACATTTCGTTCTCGAATGCTGCAGATTAGCGCTAACTGAGAACTATTTCGAGTACAATAACACGCTGTACCTACAATGCCACGGTACTTCAATGGGCAGCACATTTGCCCCTAGTGTGGCAGGGCTATACGCGAGTAATTTTGAGAAAATCTTCATACATAATGTGACCAACCCCTTCCTATCTAAAATACGCTTCTGGAAGCGTTACATTGACGACATCATTGTAATTTGGGAAGGTGACAGAGAAAATCTACAGGACTTCCACAGATGGATAAACACCAAAGACCACTGTCTAAAGTTCACGTACACTGCAGACAAGAAGCAACTTGATTTCTTGGATATAATGATATACATTGAAAATGACACAATCAAAACCAAAACCTTCTTCTAAAAAACATCCAAAAACAGTCTATTATCATATAATAGCTTCCATCCGCGCCCACTCAGGGATAATCTCCCATACAGCCAATTTCTCCGACTCAGACGAAACTGTACCGACCTAGGAGAATGCAAGAACCAAGCCAAAGACCTCTGTGAGAAATTAAGAAAACGTGATTACCCAGAGAGAACGATCATCAAGTGCCAGAAAAGGGCCAGAAATCAACCAAGAGAGAGCCTCTTGGAAACAACACCGAAAGAACCGGCACAGGATACAGTAACATGCGTCAATACTTACAGCATTGCCTCAAACAATGTGAAGAAGATCATAAACAAAAATTGGCGTATCTTGACATCAGGTACACTGGATTGGCCAAAACCAAGATTTTCCAACGAAAGAACTAAGAACCTGAAGGACATACAAGTTCACACAAGGCCACCAACAATGACTAGGAATGAGATAACAACAACACTATGGAACATGCCGCCCATCACTGGACACTATCCCTGTGGCTCATGCTCAGTGTGCCCGTTAACAACACCAACAAAAACCATCCAACTCTTACCTAAACTAAATTGGACAATGAGACACCACACCAACTGCAATTCAACCCACGTAATCTACATGATTACGTGTCCATGTGTCCTATGTTATATAGGGATGACGTGTCGCAAAGTGAAACAACAAATTTGCGAACATAGAAGCAACGTCAAATGCAAGAGGTCGACCACCAAGATGAGTAACCACTACATCGAGCTAGGACACACTGTCGACGACCTTAAATGGGTGATCCTAGAAACCCTTAAGATCAAAAATCATAATGCAGAACAAATACTTTTTGAAAAGGAGCAGAGATGGGTACATCGCCTCAAAACTAATACCTGGGGTTTGAACGATAACATCCCATGGCTCAGGTTGAGCCATAAGGAGTAATATCAAGTAACAAGCCCAACCCAGAACATTGAACGCTTCCAGTTTAACCAGGGCCGGACTGGGAACCAAAACCGGCCCTGGCAAAGTGCTTGGCCGGCCCCCACCACACACTGACTAGTATGCAAGGTCAGCAAAGAATCTCCTACGACTTCACAACTGATGAGCTAGTATTAAGAGGCCATCCCAGCACTAGAGCGAAAATAAGTATTCCCAACATGGCTACCACCAAAAATACCCATACCTCGTATAAATAATTTTTTAATTGCCAAGACCTCACTTTGGTATATCTTCAAACATCTTCTCATTTTTACAATTCAGTTTTATAATTTATTCTGATTTTCACCGTATAGTCTTTCTTCCCACACCACCAACTGCACACATACAGCTCAGTCTCTTCTCTATGACCATGCCTAGTGACAGCCTCAACAACAGCAAAAAATATGGGACCCCCTTGAAATGTACTTAAGGTCAGGGAGAAAGGGGAAATAAAGACAATCATATAATAAAACTTCCCTCGCGACCTCTATCACCACGATCCAGAGCTTTACTTGTGATGTCTGAGATAATTCCCTTGAGTTTGATTAATTCCTTGGGATGGGATTTCGTATAATGTTGGGGGATGGCCAACATTTTGGTCATTTTTTCACAGTACTGACTCTTGTCCATTATGACTATCCCTCCGCCTTTGTCGCAAGGCTTTATCACTATTTATCACTAAGTCTTTGTTGGTCTTAATGCTACATAGTGCATTATTTTCTGAAAGAGTAAGGTTGTTATGTACAAACGGTGGCTTTTTAGTGACACGTGTTATTTCCTTAAGGACATTCTGTTCGAAGATGTTAACCTCAGGGCCCACCATATCAAGGGTGGGAGTAAATTGTGACGGAGGTTTGCATCTGGATTGATTGTCTGTATCATCAGTAGTGGGACGGTCAAGAAATTTGCCTTGAAGTCGACCCTCTGCACAACTTAACAAAAGGTTAGCCTTTACATGCTTAGACCATATCAATTAGAACGAGCTCATCTTTGGTTACTAATATGTCAAGCATAGGATTATAACGGCAGTCATTTTCAGTTTTGCCATTAATACCTAGCGATATTTTTTCACCACAGTCCAATAAAAATGTTGTTTTGGGTCAATATATCTATCTCTATTTGTCCGTTAAACATATGTTTAGACTTATGTCCCCTTTAATTGGTATTAAGTAATTGATGGTACCACTATTAAAGAGCAGGTACCATTTCCAATTAGGTATCACCTGTTAAGTAACCGCTATATATTTTGGTGATTTTCCCTGCTCTAAAAAATTAACATCGTTGGAAAATATTATGTGAGGCTATTACTTTTAGAAAAATAGTAGACTGTTAATTTTTGATCCGTTTGTCATTTTTAGTGACACAAGAAAGGGGATTCCTTATTGGCCTTTGACTCTCCTGAAAATATTCGGACATTAACACTTTACCAAGACTGTGATCTTGTAAAATATTTTTGACCCTTGAGGACGGGCAGTGAGACCTTTTTCCCAAAAAACAGGTAATGGAACAGATTGGTCATTTATTTGATAAATTTGGCCTCTCATGTCGTGAGTAATCTAACAACAGCCCTTTGTATTCTCTCAATAAGGATGTTCCAAATCATTAGAAACCATTATGGGGTGTCTCATCTTTGACGGGAATTATATATTTCTTTAGAAAAACAAGTAAGCCCCTTTTCCATCTACGACATTTGGACATAAATACTGCACAAAAGATGACTATATTGGTCTCACACTTGGTGTTTTGATATTTTATTGGTGGTGGTACTTTACGTATTGTTTTCCCTCTCTTTGAGCAATTGTCCTTAGTCTGAGAAAGGTCTCAGAAAATATTGCACTTTGCAAGCAGAATAATTAGCTGGGTATGTTGGAGTAGGTAAAAATAGTAGAATTACAACAGCAATATCCTTCAATGATGACTCTCTCTCTTCAATTTCGATTTCATTCTTTCTGGTAAAATCTAGCGTTTATTGAGTGATCACCTAACATGTGAAGAAATTCTTTCTTGTGATTTTAATAGGGAAGATTGGGCCATTTATTCATTATATTTTATGTATATGTTGTTTCAGGTCTTCCTTGGGCTTTGTCGTTATTGAATATACCTCTGGTCCTGATGAAGGTGGCACCTATGCCATCGAAACGCGTCGACCACTGACCATTGACATTAGCATCCTGCTCTTGCAGTTGTCTTATTAATTATAGGAGATTACTATGTACTTTATGTCTCCAATGTTCAGTATACGATAAAACTTCTCTCTTTTTTCTTCTTTTGATTGTGACAGATGTATGAATGTGGAATGAGTTGGTATGTATGCAGATGAGATTGTATGAAGACATAATAAACTTTCTTTGTAATTAGTGTGCCCTAGGATTTCTGTTTGATATGATGCATTATCACTGTAATGAATATAGTCAGTGATTATCAAATATTCCAAAAAAAAGGAAATGTATTGAGTTGTTCTAAGAAAAATAGAAAAAGGTTAAATAATAAAAATTAAACTACTAAAAATTAAAAAAATTATTTGTGTGTTGCATCACTGTTTTTAGGCCTGTTTTCCCTTACTGCAATTAAATTGTATTGTTAAAAATAGAGGTCGCGAGGGAAGTTTTATTATATGATAGTGACAGCCTCAATACACGAACACCTACGACCCCGCCTCATCCAGGGCGCCGTAGGAAGAGGGAGCACAAGTCGCTCCCACCGACGGAAGGAGGTACCATAGCGGGAGGAGTACGATCCCCGAGACCAGAGACACGTATCCTTTCAAAGTGCTCTAAATGTAATTTTGTTCCCTAGCAGGTAAAATGTGCCCGCCGGTACCCTGTTGAAGACCGTATTCACAGTTTTGAAGGTATGCCGCACCATAACTATTTCTATCTGTACCCGTTCACGCCATATGTGACCACGCTGTATCTCGTATTCTAGCTACGCGCAGATGAATTGTAAGGGGTCACTACTAACACCATGCAAATTTAACCAAACTGCCCCCACGTAGAGAACATCTGAACTCGATTTTTCTATCCCAACAGAATGCTGACGCATACCTTAAAACTGCCGATGCCTTTCCTCACCGCACTCTACAAACATGTATAAAGGCATCGAATGAATAACAATGAGGCCTATTGCCGCATTAGTCTCGCTGTATGCTCACCCCTGGACATTTCATTAAAAGCAGCAAAACAGGCTCAACATTGCGCTTTACTTTCAACTCTCTGCATAGACAGCCCTTACCCACGCGCGCATAACCTTAACCCATGCCACATCGTTATGTGTTCTTCAGATACAATCCATCAATGGTTATGATAGTCGCATAGATATACATAAGGCCCTACACTTGTGCATTGATGTTACCAACCCCTATTACATATTGTGATGGAGATAAAGAATTGCCATTTTCCAGTTACTTACATCTCTTCTCAGTGCACCAGAAATATAACCATGCATTTTTAAGACAGCACACACCATTTTTAAGAAATACACAATGACTTTTTATTGTGATGTATATACATCTTTTCTGTTTCTTCTTTTTCCTTCCTTTTCTAAATGAACAGGTACTACTTGATCTTCTTCATTGCAAATTAACAAAGATGTTCACATAGGTTGCTGTGAAAATACACACGGCTACCATCACTTTCTCTGAGGTCCTGAAGAAAGCCCCCATCGACCCACCAGGGCGTTTACATAGGGCTGAAACATGTTGAAGTTTTTTATTTGGACACTTACAGTGCGTTAGACCGATAACCCGTCTTTACACACACCACACTGTTTTTATTTTCCTCGATTCCAGACTAATTAAAATTTTGTCTAGGACATACGAGGTCTCTGAACGTTTCCACTTTTTAAAATTCACTGCACTTGAAACTCACTTTTCTTTGATCACAACTGTAATAACCAGTGGTTTTCCTCCGGACGGAGGCCAGCATACGAAAAAGAAGCCCAATGATGATGCTGTCACATTTTTTAACTTGGTGGAGAACCAAGATATACCGCCTCTGACCTACAAACGTGAATGAGGGTTTTTAATTACCAAATTGCAAGCCCTGGTTACTCAGGTCAAGTGATTCATTCTCTATTGATATTGAGTAGTCACCGTAAGGTTAATAGCCTGTTGGCTACTGACCTTAAGACCCCTAAATACAGTATTTTGGGGGCAGCCTGAACCAAGAAGGAAGATTCCCGCAAACTAAGAAGAAGGACAAAAGAAGAAGCCAAGCAGAGGAGACTGCAGAGAAGAGCTGATTGGCCCAAGCTCTACCGGCGTAGTTTCTAGAGCTCCTGAGCAAAAAGTCGACATGTCCTGCAGCCAGCAACCTCCAGAACCCTGGGAGGACTGACTGCCTTCAACAAAAATTGGATCTCCTGTGAACAGCAGCTTTGTTCAAAAGAAACTCCCAAAACAGACTTAGTCTGCTGAGGACAAAGAAAACCGATGCCTGGAACCACCACTGCACCCGACGCCTACGGCCCGTATCCGGGTGGCCCACAGGTCCCAGCGAGGCCTCCTGCGCTCCAGAGTTCGAGTCCACTGTGGGTCGATCCCTCCAGGACTCCTCGACGTCGCCTGCAGGCTCTGCATGGAGAACCACACTACTGTGAGTGGCCCGATAAGGTGAAATCCGACCTCAAAAGACACCCCTGCCTTCAGCTGCCCTGCGCCCTGGAGAATAGAAGCCAAGGTGCGCCTGCATCCAGGAGCCCTCCAACTTACTTGCCCAGCTGTAGGTTTCTCCCAGAAGTCTTCCTGGACCAAGCCTGTAGCCAAAATTCCAAACCGGCAAGTCTCATGAAAACAACAGGGCACCCGACGGCAAAACAGCACCCTGCATCCGGCTGCCCCTGTGCCGCGGTGGCTGCACCTTGTGTGCTAACTCGGATCCCCCTTTGCCCTGAGCCTAACACCAGGAGCTTTGCACCCGCAACCTTGTGGCCTGCTCGAGAGCAGCCACCAACCGGAGGCTCCCTATCCCCCATTGGATAACACTGGGCCTCAGCACTCTGCACCCGGCTGCCCTAGTGCTACTGAGGGTGCTTTGAGAGTGCATATTCGAACCTGGGGGAACCCTGGTTCTAACCCCAGGAACCCAACTCTCACAAACAGCTGCTTACCCGTAAACCAATAACTTCCCATTTGATTATATTGACTGCTTTTCTTTGAAGAATCTTCTACGTGTGGAGTTGGTTTGTATGAAAACCTGAAAAACTGCAAACTTTACCAAAAGTGAATTACTTACCTTTTGCCTAGGAGATGTCCCAGTGTGATATCTAGGCATATCATGCTGGGTAAAAAAAAGTAATGTGTACTGTAATCAGAAGCTACCTGCTACTAGTCGCATTTGATCCTTCAAAATAAGGAGGCCATCCTTAATGGAAGAGGATGCCTCACACACTTTATCGTGTCATGCTTCATCATAGGCATCTTCTACCCACACTGATAAGATGGTACTACTAGGGCGGACTCAATCTCCGCGAAGACTTGGCAGTAGGAGGGAGTTCTTAGAAACAACTTACAGTCTAAAGTTGAGATCCAGATCTATTAAAATACCTTAAGGTTCCTCGGTTATCACCTTTATTAGTGAGGACCTTAGGTACACTAAAAACCAAATCAGTGTTGGACCCTAAGAGAATGATGACTAGTCCAACGTTCAAATTACCAACATGTTTCTGCCCATATTATTTCCCAGATAGGACACACTTGGGCTTATAATTAGGTGTACCTCTCCACTGCACCATGTAAATTAGAGAGGACACCCACACAAATTAGATAGGGATCCGCTAATACCCTAATGAATGCCCCAGACCAATTAGGCTATACAAGATGGTCGATTCACCAGAATCTGGCTGGTTCTGATTATAAAAACGGCAAAAAGGCTCTCTGATGCTCTCCTATTTCAGATAAAAACATGCAAGACCAATGTGAAGTCAGGAATAAGCATAACAGTTTTCAAAAACAAACTTGAGGAGACAAATAAGACTTTGGGCGAATTTAGGGAATATCTCACATAACGTAAGATCGCCAAGTTTCAGAAAGACCCTAAAACATCCTCCCATGAGTCTGTATATCCATATTCAAAGGCAGACTATGTTCCCCCCAGAGCACAGACAGACTCTGAGATGTCATACAGGAGTACCTCATCGGACTCAGATAAAGAGTACAGTGAAGAGGTGAGATAGATAAGAGGGAAAAAATGGAATGAGAGAGGACCCAACAGGCAGGAGGGTTCTCAAATACTATGTTCCAAACAGGTCCATTCCAACCACTGAATGACAACCCATGGGGATGGGGTTCAAACTATGGATCCCCTCTCAATTTCGGACCGGCACCTAGGTATTCTCCACAAGGAATGGTTTTACCCTACAAATGAATGCCCCACCCCCTTTTTTAGAGACAGGAAGGGGAGAGGGAGAGAAGTGACTTGGCAAAACAGAGACACATCTCAAGAGAGGACAGCCCCCACAGGAGGGACCAAGCACAAGCAAGTCCTAGATCCGAACTATGAAATTATCATCAATTTGAGCGAACGGACACTGACAAGACATGTCCGTCCAATCTTGATGTGCAGGCAGGGAAACGTGTGGAGTAGGGTACACCCCCCTTCACTATAGGACACAGCATGTTAGGCAGTGCATGACACAACCCCACACTCCCAGGCACATACTGCATCAGACTGACTACATGTGTGCCCCCCCTGCACTCTCACCCCCACTGTTGAAGACTTACCACGACATTTGGGGCACCATATAGCCTTGGGTACTGTGTGAGCACCTCGTACACCAGGACCTCCAGCTCCTTGCTTGTGAAGGGACTGGCACGGATCTTCTCTGTCCTTGCCATCACTGTGGACATGAGACAGCAGCGGCGGCAGTGGGTGGTGAGGAGTCTCAGGCAGCAGTCCCAGGAGGCAGCAGCACATGAGGGGTCTCAGGCAGCAGTCCCTGGAGGCAGCAGCAGGTGAGGGGTCTCAGGCAGCAGTCCCTGGAGGCAGCAGCAGGTGAGGGGTCTCAGGCAGCAGTCCCTGGAGGCAGCAGCAGGTGAGGGGTCTCAGGCAGCAGTCCCTGGAGGCAGCAGCAGGTGAGGGGTCTCAGGCAGCAGGCTCTGGAGGCAGCAGCAGGTGAGGGGTCTCAGGTAGAAGGCTCTGTGAGCAGTGGAAATGTGGGACTCTCTCCCACACATATATAGCCCCCTAGTGCCGTTTCAGTGGTTCTAAGCTGCTGCAATTGGTATTCTAGGTCAGCCTTTTTCAAATGCATCCAATAACCAGCTCTGCGGTGGTCGGTGCACGCCTACCGCGATTTTCAATATTGCATCATCCTACCGCGATAGCAGATCCCATTGGCTGTAAGGGCATGGTCCATGGCGGTGACACACCACAGGGGCCAGGCGGGCGCTACCGCAGTGGTGCATCTTTCAATTGCATCCAATGACCGGCTCCGCAGTGGCGGAGCACGCCTACCGTGATTTTCAAAATTGCATCACGCTACAGCGATAGCGGATCCCATGGACTGTAAGGGCATGGTCCATGGCGGTGACATACCGCAGAGGCCAGGCGGTAGCTACCGCAGTTTGGGTGCCATACAGTGACATGGGTGACCGGGATTTGGGTGGCGGAGCATGCCAACCGCCATTTGGCAATACATATATATCAATCACTACCGCGATTGTGTCCTGGGCATTGGCGGTGACACACCACAGGGGCCAGGCGGTGGTTTCTCCATGTTGTTGTTTTGAAATAATGAAAAATCCATCAGACGTATTGATAGCTTCACAAAACCAAACTGTCCTTGGCAGAATAGAGGCCCAACAATTTCAACCGATTCTTTATCCAGAAAACTAGCTGAGATGATCCAATGACGTACTGAGTTGAGGGAATATGCTTAAACATCTAGCAGCACATTCAGGTTTGAAACATCTCACCTCTGCCCAGATAATCTCAATTAAATATCTTCACTTGCAATTACCTAACATGCATGAATTGAGGCTGATCACCTGGGTTGATCTGGTGGCATTATGTGTTCACAGAAAAACACAATCTGTAAGGAGTGGGTTATTGCAATCAGCAATTGCTTCAATGCCTATCCAACATTATTACTTGTATAATAATTGAAAGCCAACAACACTACTTACCAGTCAGCGATGGCAGACGCGTGAGCGCAGAGGTCCTCACCAGCCTGCCATTTGTCCGGCAAATAATGGTGTAAACCCTCCCTTGGTGAACTGAGGCGACTGGGCTGACCTCAGAGGGTTATCGTTGAAAGGACCGCTGCGATTTGGAAGACCATGCCTGCAGCTGAAGCCACTAATGTCACTGTGGGGCTTGGAATGGCCTGAGGCCTTTTTCTACATCGCCGGGCGCGACGGGCCTGCAGTCGTGCATCACCCCGGGGGCTGTGCTCCATTGCTGGTGCCCAGAAGTGGGGTGGTTGGTGCGCCCTGCTGGCCCGATCCCGCTGCTCCCGCTTCGGATGGAGTGAGCGGAGAACCGAGAGCAGAAGTATGCCCTGTGACAGAGACCTCGGAGAGGCCCGTGATGCGGCTGGGCCTGGGGCGTGGCATGCCGGCTAGATCCGGCCAGAAGAGTCATCCTACTACGGTCCCGAGCTGGTGAGTGCGATTGCCGCTTTTTTGGGGCCCTATTTGGGGTTCGGTGCCTAGTAAGGGGACGGAGCTCAACGACTGGGCCCCTGCTCCTCGCGGCTTCTGCAGTCAGACACCTGTCCGGAGAGGTTGGATTTTCCCTGCACCCTTGAAATGGGGGCCTGGCGTTGTGCCCCGGAGAGTGACTTTGATTGTATGGGCCCTCCCCCGTGCCTGTGGCGTTATTCCTGTGCTGTACCGGGGGAAAGAAATGAGGTGGCTGAGAGCATACGTAGGGCACGGGGCGCTACGGCTGAGGAACCTGTAGTGTCCTGCCGGACACGTTCTAGTGTTTGGCAGGATATGAGATTCCCAGCCACTCCCTCTAGGGCTGGGCACACTTGCACTTCCACCTATCCATCACGGGTGTCACGCGTGATGTGGCCCCGACAATGAAAGGGCCCAGGTGCACATGCTCGTGGCCAGTTACTGCACCCAATCTCCTGCTGTCTGTGTCAGTCATTCACGTCATGTGGGCCTGAGGCCCAACACCACATTGGCGACGAGGCGGGTAGCTAACCCCGCATGTCTGCTGCTCTGCGCTTCATCATTTCTCGTGGGGGAGGAAATGAGCCCGGCAGGCGGCACCCCCAGAGCGCTGTTTACGGCCACCCGTGACTGCAGCGAGGACTGAGCCCCTCATGTCATCCGATCACTGCCTCCTAGACTCCGGAGGATCAAGGTAGCCTGCCTGGAAGCTCACTAGGGCCCATTGCCAGCACGACGGCTGAGGCCATGCTGAGAAAGCAGGAGGCCACCCTGTGAATGGACCAGCGTCACGGAGGAAGTCCTGACAGATGCCTGCACACGACTGTCGCTGCAGCCCTAACGCCAGCCAGCCTGACAGCAGAAGGTCAGTGGTCCAGAAAGCAGACAGACGGGAAAAGGATTGCCACTGCCAGCGCTAAGCAAGAAGCGCCCAAACCTCTGACCCTCGGAGTACTCCCGTCCATGCCCTGAGGCGTCCACAGGCTGTCCCACCCGCCATTGCTGCACCGAAAGCACAGGGAGAAGGGACACAACGCGACAAGACTGCACCCAGACTTCAGCAACGAGGCGAGTGCATCCGCGAGCCTGCCACCGGCCCATATGAGTGAGCTGCACCCCACATAAGGCAGCCTCGGAGAAACTACCCATACCTGCCCCTGCTGGGCAGCGAAGCCAACCCGGCTATGCCCCAGACTGCACCTCGGGTGGACTCACCTGCCAGACGGTAGGCACGGTGAGAAGAACAGAAGAGCCGGCCTGCTGAATGGCACCGGTACAGCCTGCTGACGGTGAGGCACGCACCAGATCGTCGTGAGTCAAGCCCACTGCAGACACACCCCGGCGGCTTATGTCTTGCATCGAGTACGTGTGAGGTGGAAAGCAGCCTGCAGCCTCAAGCAGCTGCCGTGGCCGGCCTGATGACGCGGATGAAACACCACCTAGCGGCTGCACCGTTCACCGCTAATGGTAGTGCCCTGCATGCGTCCGCCCTGTCTGGGACTGGTCTTCGGGGAAACTGCCACCCGTTTGGAGCATGTGTCCCTACCTGCCAGTGAGTAGATCCTTTCCATCCTTCCTGCTGCCGGCAGCCGCTATGCTCTCAGGTCACCGCCCCGCCAGGTGAGGAGGAAAGGAAGCCGCAACTCAAGCGCACAGCACAGAACCCTGCATGCCTTTTTCCTTAATGTGTGACTGTGATAAAGAAGGAGGGAAGTATATTGTGAACAGTTTAGCGTTGTGAGTTATCAGAGGGAAAACGCTGATTAAGACATTTAATTTCAAAACATTTACACAATGAGTAATGATTTTATTGGTATGAAATGAGTTTTAACTCGTTCCGTGCTCATGACGGAACCACGCCGTCATGAGCCACGGTTGCCGTGTGCTCATGACGGAGTGGTTCTGTCATGCTGCGGCCGTTGGCGGCCGCGCCGCCCACGCGCCGTTAATTCCCCGCCTGTGCGGGCGATTAGCGCCGTGGGCGGAGTCATGACGGAACCACTCCGTCATGAGCACAGCCCGACCGTGGCTCATGACGGAGTGGCTCCGTCATGAGCACCGCGCCACCGCGCTGCCCCCCCGCACCCCCCAGCGCTGCAGCGGAATTTTCGCCGCAGTGAAGGGGTTAAAACATAAAGTCTAAATGTCGTTGTTTATATTTGTAGTGAACCCCTGAAGAAGGGCGATGAACTAGCCCGAAATGCATTGGGATACAAACACTACCGAGGATGTTATGTATGTTTCCTGCCTTAGACAAAGGCCCGGATGGGCATATCTACCGCATCAGAATTGATTACATATTGGTTTTTTCATGTGACGGATGAAAGGAATGAATAAGTGAAAATTGGAATAATGGAATAAATCTACATAATTGATTAAATCGTGGCATCTTTTGTGCAACGCATGCAAAAAAAGCAGTGCTTCCGGTATGGGAGCGATACTACGTTCCCTATAACTGATGATGGCTCCAACAACAGGCGACACGTGGCCGGACGTCACGTCGCACAGCAAGCAAGAAGCACGTCACACGAAGTGACCAGTCACAACAAGCACGCCGGTGCGAAGGCAGAAGCAGGCGCCACAACAGCGCTGCCTCGAGGTCCAAGCGCAATGCTCTCGATGGAAGTAGAGTGACAGCCCTGTCACCCCGAAGAAACCAGATGAACACAGGTGCGCTGAACAGACCAACAAGGGGAGAAGACCGAGGACTCGCACAGCAACCCAAGAGCACACCCTGATGCACCAGACAGCCAACAAGGTTGACCGACGTCCCTGGACACAGCCTCACGGAAGAACCGAACATAAGCCACAGCACGCGCAAACCGCGTCTCTCACCAACGCTTCCCCAGGCGACCGTCCATCCCCGAGCGTCGGCAGTCTAAGTCCAACGGCATTCCTGCTCCTGACCGCAGATGGCATGGGTGAAGATCAACACCGAGTGTCCTTCCTCACACCGCCTCAAGATGGAGTCAGCAGTGGCCCCAAGACAGGCAAGAGAGGATTTGCACACTATATGTATCAAGCCGCCACCGAAGAGCAACCTCAGCAAGGCGCAGACACATGGCTGCTGAGTCCCTTCTGACATCCGACTCTCCCAGCAGGTCACCACCGCCGATTATTCCGACTCACCATATGGCTGGCAACCACCATCACGCCAGCCCTCAGCACATGCATCAAACAACACCTCTCCCAGAATACCGATGGACTGGAGTCCTACACCGTTTCCACACCAGCTGACTAAAGAAACCAGAGGCTAGCTGTGAACCTGGCCAACACCTGAACCACGGCAGCGAGAGTGTGTCTTGGCCAAGACTCATCCACCCTCGAGGGTTGTGCGTGCGACTAAGTAACGGCTCCTCGTTGGTCCTGCAGCTGCCTCTAGTCGGCACACAAGCGGCCCCAGCGCAGCTCTTATGCAGTCCCACAGCAACCACGACAACGGGCCTCCCCAGGCGGGAGAGTGGGAAGAGACATTGCCCTTCCGACAGGTTATCGGTTACAGCCAAGCGGTTCAACAGAGACAATCGATCAGGCAACACCTCAGTGAACTCTCACCATGGACTCCATCCATGCTCATGATGCATCCCATTGTATGAACTGTTAGAACTCACTCCAGACCATCCCCGACGTCAGCAAAGTGAAGCTGTGCAAGACTGCAAAACATGTCATCATCAGTGAACTGACGGTATGCAGCGGACGTCTCCAAGCTAGCGGTCGTGTCCTGAACCCCTCAAGTTAAACTATGAGTGCCCGCCGAGATGGTCCTGCTGCAGGCAGAGTCACCAGCCCATGTCTGACGTCTTCCCGCCACCTGACTCGGAAGGCTGATGGACCCTGTGGTGTTTAGCTGACTGTTTGTTTTGTCCCTACAGGTTGGACTAACGTTTGTTGTTGTTCTTCAGTAAAGTGTGGGAGGAATGTAGAGTCCTGCAGGACACGTTCTAGTGGCAGGATTTGAGATTCCCAGCCACTCCCTCGAGGGCTGGGCACACTTGTACTTCCACCCATTCATCACGGGTGTCACGTGTGACGTGGCCCCGACAATAAAAGGGCCCGGGTGCACGTACTCCTGGCCAGTTACTGCACCCAATCTCCTGATGTCCGTGTCAGTCATTCACGTCATGTGGGCCCAAGGCCTGACACCACAGAACCTATGCATGGCCCCTGAAGAGGCTGGAATCAGAGTGCGGGGATGGCTGGTGGAATTCCCCATGGCTGTGAGGAGCCAGACAGCGTGTGCACTCTGGGCCTAGCTCGAGGCTCTGTGATCTTGCGGTGGGATGGTGTGGAGGGGCCGGACCTCGCTGTGCTACCAACTTGCCAGAGCATATCCCCTGTAGGGCAGAACAGTTGTGGTGGGGAGCACTGGCTGGATCTGCAACGATCTAAGGGTCTACGGTGGACACGACCACGGTGTCTATGTATTGGATGGTCATCACTTCGGGCCGTGGGAGGTTGACACCTAAGTGGTGCCTCTGGGGAAATTAGTTGGACACTAGCCCATACCCGCTTCCCCCCGAGGCGAGTGCACCTTCCAAATTGAGGGTGCTGGGCCTGGACGCACTGGTGGAACCTGAGCCCCCCCCCCCATCTGGTGTGCAGGTAGATCTGTGAAGATGCATTGAACTGGGACTCCCCGAACAGTGGAGAAGCCCCATTTTGCTGCAGAAACCCGTAAATACAGGCAGCGTCCAAAACGAAGACCCGAACGTATTACATCAAAGAAGCCAAGCCCCTCACAGACTGAACAAGAGAGAGCGGCGGCACTGCAGGCAGTGGCTGAGATCGTCTGGGATGGTGGTTCCTCAATGGAGGCGGCATCGCGCTCCATGAGGGGGACTGAAGGTTCCGACTCAGACTCCTCTGACAAAGCTAGCTTGGACCTACCGGTGGTGACCCCGAAGACTGCAGATGAAATCATATAACTAAATGTGCCCACCATGATCGGCAATATGCTTTGAACCTCCTAGTGGGCCAAAACTACCTTGCGACAGTAAATAATTTATCTTGGCTGGATAATCACTGAGGCCGGGGCATGAAGCACTGCTCCACACCAAGTCGTTCCTCATAGTCTCGCACTGCACACCACTGTACGCTCACCTGTGCAGCCCAACCCCCTGGAAGGCCCCTACTGTGGTTGGTCTGGGCCTCTACCAGCTTTCATAAACATCCATTTCGAGTTTCGGAAGATGGCCGTTGCCAGTATGCTCTGGGACTGGGGAGTTGTTGATTGTTGGAACTTTTTTTGTGTTTGATTTGCTTTGTTAGCCATGCAGGCAGGGACCCATGAATTTCTTTTCTTGATGATCTAGGCTGGGTGGGAGACATGGGAGGAGGGGCGGCTGAGAAAACTTAGTATGCTGACACAACTACAAGACGTGAGGTTTCTCACATGGAACATTAGGGGGGTGGGGTCAATGCTAAAGCGCCATAACATACACATTTACCTGAAGAGTTGAGGTATACAAATAGCGCTCTTACAAGAGACACACATCATTCAAGGGGAAGTGGAAAATTTGCTTAGGAGATGGAGATGACAGATATTTACTACCACATTCTCAGCATTTGCCCGGAGGGCGCTGATATGGATACGCCCAGGGGTCCCCTTCGAGGCTACATGCACTTTAATTGACAAAGAGGGAGATTACTGGGACAAGAGATCACGCTAGGTTGTTTATATGCGCCCAACAAAGATCAACTGACCCACATGACCTCTCTCTCTGCGCATATAGCTGACATACAAATGGGATGTGTGATTCTGGGAGGGGATTTCAATTGCGTGGCTGACATGGTGCTGGACTGCTCCCACCCCCTTTTAGAAGCGCAGGCCCCCAGGACAGCGGCGGGGTTGCTTCAGTGGATGGCCCACTGGGGACTGCAGGATATTTGGAGACTCCAACATATGGGGGCTAGGGAATACTCCTTTTATTCCCATATATATCTTCACACGAGGATAGATGCTTTCTGGTGCTCCTTGGGCATCAGCGGTTCCATTAGACATACAGAATATTTGGGGCAGACGTTTTCAGATTATAGTTCTCTGTTACTGTCATATCAACCATATGGGTGGCGACCTCTGATTCCCACATAAAGACTTAAACCTCTGTCGCTGGAGGACTTAGCGTTTACAAGATCCTTGCAATCCTTAGTGGATACGTATTTCGCTGATAACGCATGCTCAGCGTCCTCAAAATTAGTACAGTGGGAGACATTTAAGGTGGTGGTAAGGGGACACTGCATGGGACAAACATCTGGAATACAGCAGGAACTACACTGGGAGCTCCAGGACATGGAGTGGGAATTGTGTGTGCTGGACAACATCCAGGGTACCGGGGTACAGGCACATGAACAGCTACTTACCACACGAAATCGGTATGATGAGGCCCTCGAGAGACTTCGATCGCATGACTACAGGGCATATATGGACAGAGTGAAGAGGGGAAGGCTGGTCGCCTGCTGGCGTGGTTAATTAGGCCGGAGTCCCAGGTTTCTCCAATTACTCGCATTAAGACCGCAATAGACACAACTTAATTTGAACCAAGTAGGATTAACTGCCTCTTTCAGAGGTACTATGAACAGTTATATATTGCCCCCCAGGGTGCCCCCCAGGCGGAACTTCGCACTTTCCTGGCTCGTTGTGCCTTCAAACAGTAGGTGACTGTGCTGCGGAGGAGTTGGGTGGCCCTGTCACCGTACAAGAAGTCCGGTGCGCCATTGCCTTGCTGGCAGGTGGTAGAACACCTGGCTCGGACAGTCTCCCGGCAGAGTTTTACACAAAATATGCGGCTGGACTGCCCCCCACCTGGTGACTATGTACGCTGAGGCTCTGCAGCTAGGGCATTTACCAAACTCTACAAATAATGCGTTAGTGATCCCGCTTTCCAAATTGCCAGGCCCTGACGTCGGGGTGAAAGACTTCAGACCCCTGTCTATGCTCAACACTTGTTTCAAGATATTAAGTAAAGTCCTAGCTCTTAGACTGCTCCCACACATGAAACAGCTGATCCATCCTCATCAGAAGGGGTTCACCTCCACGCGCAATACCTCCTATAACTTGCGCAGATTGTATTCAGTACTCTACCACCCGGACGCCAGCTCACTCGCATAGGCTGCTTTCTTGTCTGTCGACTTGGAAAAGGTGTTCGATGCCGTGAACTGGGACTACCTACTTGAGGTCATGCAGAGACTCAGGTTGGGAGCAGGATGGGTGAAATGGATTAGACTATTATACACCCACCCCATGGCGCGAGTAAAGACGGGCAAAACTATCTCCCCGCACTATGCCCCTTGTCTCCGCTCTTGTTCCCATTGGCCATAGAGCCGCTGGCCACGCTCTTTCGCTGGGGCAGGGAGGGTCTGGGTCTAACTCTGAGAGGTAGAACCCATGCCATATCTCTATATGCGGATGATCTATTGATCTACCTGGGTGAAGCTTTAAAGGGGCGGAAACTGCCTAAAACATATCTGTTACCGGTGGCCAGTCCACTTCCCAGACCCTAGGAGCTCTCTGTCGATCACAATTGGACCCCCAATATATATTTAAATATTTGGTGTGAGAAGTTGGCCTGGCACATGCTGTCCACTAGTTATAGGGGACACCTTGCACCAGTCCAATTCGACTCTTAAGGTGATAGGTTAAAAGACAACCTTTAAAGAAAGCTATCCTAGTGGTAGCTGTGGAGAGCAGCCTTCAGGCTAAGTCTTGAAGGAGTGTCAATCTTATTGTTTTACCATAGATAACCTCTTGAATAACCAAATGAAAGAGTAGTCCACACAGGTATATATATAAAATATATGTATTCATTCGAAGAATAATCCCACTAGTCTCTTGAAGGAGTGTTAAGCTTATTGTTTTACCATAGATAACCTCTTGAATAACCAAATGAAAGAGTAGTCCACACAGGTATATATATAAAATATATGTATTTATTCTAAGAATAATCCCACTAGTCTCTTTATGAGGCTGGAGTTAAAGATACAATTCAAACAAGCATTGATAGTTACAATAAATAGCACTGGAATCATAGGGCCCCAGGGGGGGACCAAACCATATATCAAAAAAGTGGTATAAGAACCACGACAATCCTACAGACAATGCCTAGGGCATTTAGGGTCGCTGGCTCCTTGTGAAACCACCCAAGGTAGTGAGGAAGGGGACCCACGGGAGACGCGTGCAGTGGTATAAGCTACTGTCGGGATCTCTATTAAAGCCTATGGAGAATGTCGCGGTTGAATTTTACAAGATTAAAAACACTTCTAGCAGGAGTTCAAGTTCAAGAGTTTAGAGTTAAGCTTTTGAAGGGCCCACACCCACGAGAGTACCGAGGTACCACTGTTATCTGCCCCAGGGAAGCCGGGTGCATAGGTCGTTTTCGATATCGGGTCGCGGGCTGATTTTCAATGGCGAAACGTGAAGAACTGCTGCTAGCCAGAAGCGTTGTCGATGTCGTGAAGATTGAAGATGTAGATCTTGAAGAGAAGGACCTGAAAGTAGAGGGGACAGAGTCTGGGTCACGGCACAGTGACCAGGGGGCTCAGGAGAAAGAGCCCTTCAATGTCGGGTGCTTCCAGGTGGAAGATGGGTAGCTTGGATCGTCAGCCACGGGGTCCAGGAGGCTTCAAGGAAGGCCAGCTTCTGGATGGTGACTGTCCCACGAAGGAGGAGGGTCGCTGCAGTGTTAGTGTCCGGATTGGATCCACTAAGCCTTGGCAACCGCAACCCATGCAAGAATCACAAAACAGCTACTGGTGCAGACCCACAAGGTCTGAGCAAGGTCTCCAGCGAGGAGACTGAAGAGCAGTCCTGGAGCAACCAGGGGAACTCTTGGAAGTGAAGATTGACCTCCGCCAGGGCCCACCAGTCGAAAGACAAGGGACCGCGGGAGGCAGCAATTTGGCGTGCGTAAAGATGCGCCCACTGGTCGCCGGAGCGGGCTAGGGCGTCAATGTTTGGCACAGATGATGCTGAGAGGTTGGCTCAATAATGGGCCAAAGCACAACTTCCCCACTTGTCGGGTTCGTGTGCTGGGCAAGAGGTGGCCGGTGTCCTGGGGTATTGGGGATCTCGGCACCCACGGGGTCCACGGTGCTGAGCTTTGCTGTGCACACATTTACTGGCCTCTGGGATGCTTGGAAATCCATCTCAAGGTAGGTAAGAGTCGTCGATGTCCGTAGGAGCAGCGAAGTTCCAACCGGGTCACTTGCAGTGTTTCAGGTGCCTGCCAAGCAGCGAGGTAACTCTTTTACCCCAAGGGAGATTTCTTCATTCAGCTGTGCGGCAGCAAGTCGAAGTTCAAGTCTGTAAAGTCCAAGAATAATCTGAGGCTCTGGGGACCCTGTATTCACCTTTATCCAAGGACTAGGGGAGTGTCCATATCAGAGCCCACCAATGAGAGTTCAGGCGGGAAAGGGTGGCTACACCCTCTCCCCTTTGTGTGTTTTCCCGACTGGGCAGGGGACAGGATGCCCCTGAACCGGTTTGAGGCGGTGTATGCCGAAGTAGGCACTGGAGAAGCCTACATGCAAGTCTGAAAGACATCCTATGGTGCACCCACCCAGTTCCAATCCACATAGTCTGTCTGGGGATGTGGGAGCACCTCCCTGCAACAAGATCCCTATTGTCCAGCTGCCATGGCTGGAGTTCTGCCCAGCAACAGGCAGCCAGAGTCGTGTGGGTGGCGGGTAGCATCCATTTTGTACTACGTGTGCACTTTTAAATTGGTGTCTAAACTCTGCCGCTTTTACCATATCACCCCTCTAGCAGGGGGGAATCATGCCCTCACTCCCATGGTTGGATTGGGGGTATGATTCCTACATGTTTGACACCAAACACGACATGGTTCTGTGCAGCCACTCTCAAGTTATCACGCTATCGCGATTACTTATAATGCGGTTAAGAGTATATGGTATGGCTGCACTACAAACAACCCAGCAATAGTTTTACGAAGGTTGCAGAGGGGCCCTACTCAGGTAAGGGTTCCCCCTCACACATATCTCAGCACCCTGCCTTGTAGGATTAGCAAGGCCTGCCTTAGGGGTGACCTATGAGGATATATGTGTTGTATGGAGTGGGATACAGGATACCTATATCCCTGTAAGGGGTGCAAGCACCACCCTACCCAGACTACAGTAGTGGTCTTGTGGTGTCAGTTTGTATGGCTGTCCCAGGGGTGGCACAATAAGTGCTGCAGCCCCTGGTAGGCCTCTGAGGGACCCATGCCCTGGGTACCTAGGGTACCATCTACAAGGGGCTGATAGGGTGTCCTCAGTATCCAATTGGGATGTACCTAGGGTACTCACATCAGTTTAGAGAGGAAGCAGATAGGCTGGGGTCCTGGATAGCATGATCCCAGCCAGACTAGTCAAAAACCATTCAAATACTAGGAAAAAAGTTGGGGGCAACCATATAGTCAGATTCCACCTTCCTACATAACCCCCCCCCCCCAAACAAAAGGAGATAAGGCTAACCTTGTCCAAATAAGCCTTTATTTCCTGAGTGGCCATTTAAGGAAGAACCTGCACTAGCATGGTTGCTCCCTGTCTCATGGTCCACTTGGGAGATCCTACCCCAAGGGGTTCTAGAGTTTCTCCAAAGTCTAGGGGAATTACCTGTATTGGGTTTTTGTCACGTTCCACTGCGACTCCTTCGGCCTTGAATGACGCACAAAGGGTTCCACCTCCCGACGTCCCCGACTATGGCTTAATCAACACAGAGCGCTAGGGCAATCAGGCGAGGGAAAGGAATTAGGGCGGGATCAGCGAGGAAGAGGACACCTGTAGCAAAAGAAAGCACAAAGAACAACAACAAATAACACAGCTACTCTCTTTAGCTCTCACTAAAAACGCCTAAAACGTGTGTCTTTTCATACACTCTACTGAGCAGGCAACAAACCAGGTGGCGATGCTTTTCCCCCATGACGGACAACAGGAACCTTATACCACAAGGTAGTCATCAATCATCCATACAATGCCTCCCTCTTCTGTCCCCAAATCATAAACAGACACCGCTGCGAAAACCAGCAGTTCCTCGGTTATCAAACTGTAGTCAAAGTAACACTAGCATTCCAACCATGCTAGCACGAGAGCCAGTTTAGTGTCAAGAAACGAAAGGCCTGGCAAGCAGGAGGGGCAGCCTAAGCCCTCCAGAAGCTCTGCCTTTCAACATGCAATGTGTCCAAGTCTCGCACAGGGCAGCCCCCCCCTTTTCAGATCCTCTTGTACCTGTTCGGCAGCGAGGGGTCTTTGCCCCGGTAGCAATTGCAAGGAATCTCTCCTAGGAAACGAGGCGGAGTATGTTCCTCGGCTCTGGTTAGTCGAGTAGAAAAGGCCAAGGGAATATGCGGCGGCGCTTACTTCAGCGCCCCGCGGCAGTCTCCCTCAACGCGGGAACCACCGGAGAGAAGTCCGAGAGCCGTGCGTCTCACGGCAGGTATTCGAGGCTGCGTAGGGCTTGTTCCTTGGCAGGCGAGGCAGCGCTACTTCAACGCTTCGCAGTGGCTTCCCTCGGCTCCCCAAGCGTCTTCCGTAGGTAAACTACCTCCGTAGCTTACGCATACTAGACAGTATAACGCGCGCCTATTGGTTCGCGTCCCCTGGATTTTAACAGCAGTGGCCACGCCTTCCGCAGCCGGGCATGCTGGGTGTTGTAGTCCCGGGTCCAGTTATCGTCCCGGTAGGCGCCCATGCTCAGCGCCTGACAGTTTTGGTACAGAAGCAGGCTGGTGGGGTGTCTGAGCCTGGAGGTGAGGCCCTATTTGGGGAGGTCTCCACCTCCTCAGGTCACTGGTCACCATGGAAGCCTTTCTGTCCATGACTGTGTCATATCTGGCCCTAAGGGTCAACCTCTGGCTGCCTACAGCTGGGGGTTGGGTCCCTCTGGTTGGAATAGTGGAGGGCACTGGAAGGTTTGGGGCAACTATGCCCCAGGTTTCCCTGTGCCCCACAAAGTCCATCTGGGGGGTACCTGTACCTAGGGGTAAGGGGGATCCCTCAGTTTGTGGAGGAATGGTCACCTGGCTAGAACTACTCTGCTGGGTGTCCCTAATCTGCTGATGAGGGGGTTCCTCTGGACAGGGGTCCACTAAGGGTCCACTGACCTCCCTGACCTCTGCAGCCCTGGGCTGACTGAGGCAGGGTAGAGAAGGGCAGGATACCTGCTTCAGCCTGGGTACCACCTTGGAAGGATCCCCTGCCATCAGAGCTGTGGCCAGGACAGGCCTGGCCACTTCTGGGGCAGTTACTTCACAAGGGGTAGGATCAGTTCCCTTAGAAAGCTGACCCTTACCATTAGTCTGGTGGGGGGAGGACTGTTCCTCACCCCCTATGCTCTCTGTTTGGGTGGAGTGATCCATTGTTTCAGGCTTCACTCCCTTTAATTCCTCCTGGGGTGGAGGTGAGGCCCTCAGGGTCCCATCCACTCTCTCAGGGATGCCTAACATTCTTAAATGGGCATTGTGGTCTACCTCAGCCCAGGCTGAGATTTCCAGGTCATTCCCCAGTAGACAATCTACACGTAAAGTTGGGGACAATGCCACTCTCTTTGGGCCAGTGACCCCTCCCCAGCTGAGATTTACCACTGCCATGGGATGGTCTGTCCTAATTCCATCAATATTGGTCACCTGGTATCTGAACTCAGGTAAAAGCTGTTCTAGGGGCACTAGACTCTTTGTCACCATGGTGACACTAGCGCCTGTGTCCCTGTAGGCCACACCCTTCTGACCATTGATCATGGGCTCTTGTCTGTACCTGCCCAAGATATGGGGACTCATGGTAAAGTTGGCAAACCCCATGCCACCATCACAGACTAGAGTTGCTTGTGTAGGGGACCTGGTTAGGCCAGAGTCCACCTGAGTTCCCCAAGAAAGCCCAACTAAGTTTTTGGGTGCACTCCCACCACCTGGGGGATTACTACTAGTAGTAACAGGAGGTGTTGGAGCTGCAATGGGAGGAACATTTTCTTTATGGCCATTCCTTGGACAACTGGAGTCAGTTTTCCAGTGGCCAGGTTGCTTGCACACATGGCAATATGGTTTCTTATTGGAAGAGGAAGGATTTTGGGACCCACTCCCAGAACTGGATTTTTGGGGCCCTTCAGAGGACTTTTCTGTTTTATTATCCCCACCTTTCTCTTTGGGCTTTGTGGAATCTTTCTTCTGGTCACCACCTTGGTTCTCGGGCCTAATCCTGGTTCTGACCCATTTGTCTGCCTTCTTACCCAATTCTTGGGGAGAGGTCAGATCAGAGTCCACCAGGTACTGTTGTAAGAATTGGTTCTGACAGTTATTAAGAATCTGCTCCCTCATGATGAGATTGTACAATCCTTGATAATCATTTACTTTACTGCCATTTAACCAACCTTCCAGAGCATTGGTAGCACAATCCACAAAGTCTACCCAATCTTGATTTTGTGCTTTCTGGGTATCTCTGAACTTTAACCTGTATTGATCAGTGGTTAGACCAAACCCATCTATCAAAGCATCTCTCAAGATATAATAACCATCTGCATCCTCTTCCCTCACAGAGAGGAGCTTGTCTCTTCCTTTGTCTGCAAAGGAGAGCCATAAGATTGCTGCCCACTGCTCTACTGGGACCCTCTGAACTTTACAGGCCCTCTCAAGTGCAGTGATCCACTTATGGATGTCATCCCCTGTCTGATAGGGGGGCACAATCTTATGCAGGTTCCTATGGTCAGGAGCTTTCTCTCTAACTCTAGGGGTATTATTACTGCCAACAGGGGTCTCTAGACCCCACTTTCTTGAAGCTTTCTGAAGCTCCAGGGACTCCCTGTCTAATGCTAACTGTTCTCTCCTGAGCTGAAGCTTAGCTTGCTCAAACTGGATCAGTCTGCGTTTCCTCTCTTGGGAGGATTCTCTTCTCTGAGAAGAGGCAGAGGTCCTTGTGGATCTCTTAGAATGGTTAGATTCCTCTGAGGGGGATCTGTTCCTTCTGTTTGGATCCACCACTCTCCCATTAGGGATGAAGGGAGTGCCTCTTGGGCCATCTCCTCCATTATGTGAGTGGTCTGGTTCATCCAGGTCAAGTTCATTATCCTCTTCCTGGTCCTCATCAGAGTCCACCACCTGGGTGTCCTCTTCTGTGGGATGCCCATCCAACCTGTCTACCCCATCAGACACTAAAGTCTGCTTGAAGTCTGCAATGAGCAGAATTTCTCTGAGACGTTGAGTGTTGGCACCTTTCGTTGTCTTCAGATGTCTAGCAGTGCACATCTCCCTAAGCTCAGCAAAAGTGAGATTGTCATACCTGTCGACTGGGACCTTTGAAGGTCCTTCCAGGGCCTTATGGGCTCCTGATCCTGAAGACATTTCTAGTGTAGTGGTACTGGTGTATCTACCTACACTAGGTGTGGCCTACTGAACCCTTTCTTGAGTTGTAGTCAAGGTGTGCTAAGCCCTCTACACACAACTCCTAAGTTCAGTAGAACTTATTGTATTCTAAGCTTAAATTTATATGTACCTTTAGTACCAAGTGGCTTTCACTTTAGAAATTCAATTTGTTATCTGGTAAAACAATGGCAAGCTTGAATCCAACCGCTGCACACCAATGTGAGAAGTTGGCCTGGCATATGCTGTCCACTAGTTATAGGGGACACCTTGCACCAGTCCAATTCGACTCTTACGGTGATAGGTTAAAAGACAACCTTTAAAGAAAGCTATCCTAGTGGTAGCTGTGGAGAGCAGCCTTCAGGCTAAGTCTTGAAGGAGTGTTAAGCTTATTGTTTTACCATAGATAACCTCTTGAATAACCAAATGAAAGAGTAGTCCACACAGGTATATATATAAAATATATGTATTTATTCTAAGAATAATCCCACTAGTCTCTTTATGAGGCTGGAGGTAAAGATACAATTCAAACAAGCATTGATAGTTACAATAAATAGCTCTGGAATCATAGGGCGCCAGGGGGGACCAAACCATATATCAAAAAAGTGGTATAAGAACCACGACAATTCTACAGACAATGCCTAGGGCATTTAGGGTCGCTGGCCCCTTGTGAAACCACCCAAGGTAGTGAGGAAGGGGACCCACGGGAGACGCGTGCAGTGGTATAAGCTACTGTCGGGATCTCTATTAAAGCCTATGGAGAATGTTGCGGTTGAATTTTACAAGATTAAAAACACTTCTAGCAGGAGTTCAAGTTCAAGAGTTTAGAGTTAAGCTTTTGAAGGGCCCACACCCACGAGAGTACCGAGGTACCACTGTTACCTGCCCCAGGGAAGCCGGGTGCATAGGTCGTTTTCGATGTCGGGCCGCGGGCTGATTTTCAATGGCAAAACGTGAAGAACTGCTGCTAGCCAGAAGCGTCGTCGATGTCGTGAAGATTGAAGATGTAGATCTTGAAGAGAAGGACCTGAAAGCAGAGGGGACAGAGTCTGGGTCACGGCACAGTGACCAGGGGGCTCAGGAGAAAGAGCCCTTCAATGTCGGGTGCTTCCAAGTGGAAGATGGGTTGCTTAGATCATTAGCCACGGGGTCCAGGAGGCTTCAAGGAAGGCCAGCTTCTGGAGGGCGACTGTCCCACAAAGGAGGAGGGTCGCTGCGGTGTTAGTGTCCGGATTGGATCCACTAAGTCTTGGCAACCGCAACCCACGCAAGAATCACAAAACAGCTACTGGTGCAGACCCACAAGGTCTGAGCAAGGTCTCCAGTGAGGAGAATGAGGAGCAGGCCTGGAGGAACCAGGGGAACTCTTGGAAGTGAAGATTGACCTCCGCCAGGGCCCACCAGTCGAGAGACAAGGGACCGCGGGAGGCAGCAATTTGACGTGCGTAAAGATGCGCCCACTGGTCGCCGGAGCGGGTTAGGGTGTTGATCTTTTGCACAGATGATGCTGAGAGGTTGGCTCAATAATGGGCCAAAGCACAACTTCCCCACTCATCGGGTTTGTGTGCTGGGCAAGATGTGGCCGGTGTCCTGGGGTATTGGGGATCTCGGCACCCACGGGGTCCACGGTGCTGAGCTTTGCTGTGCCCACTCACTGGCCTCTGGGATGCTTGGAAACCCACCTCAAGGTAGGTAAGAGTCGTCGATGTCCGTAGGAGCAGCGAAGTTCCAACCGGGTCACTTGCAGTGTTTCAGGTGCCTGCCAAGCAGGGGGGTAACTCTTTTACCCCAAGGGAGATTTCTTCATTCAGCTGTGCGGCAGCAAGTCGAAGTTCAAGTCTGTAAAGTCCAAGAATAATCTGAGGCTCTGGGGACCCTGTATTCACCTTTATCCAAGGATTAGGGGAGTGTCCAGATCAGAGCCCACCAATGAGAGTTCAGGCGGGAAAGGGTGGCTACACCCTCTCCCCTTTGTGTGTTTTCCCACCTGGGCAGGGGACAGGATGCCCCTGAACCGGTTTGAGGCGGTGTATGCAGAAGTAGGCACTGGAGAAGCCTACGTGCAAGTCTGAAAGACATCCTATGGTGCACCCACCCAGTTCCAATCCACATAGTCTGTCTGGGGATGTGGGAGCACCTCCCTGCAACAAGATCCCTATTGTCCAGCTGCCGTGGCTGGAGTTCTGCCCAGCAACAGGCGGCCAGAGTCGTGTGGGTGGCGGGTAGCATCCATTTTGTACTACGTGTGCACTTTTAAATTGGTGTCTAAAATCTGCCGCTTTTACCATATCACCCCTCTAGCAGGGGGGAATCATGCCCTCACTCCCATGGTTGGATTGGGGGTATGATTCCTACATGTTTGACACCAAACACGACATGGTTCTGTGCAGCCACTCTCAAGTTATCACGCTGTCGCAATTACTTATAATGCGGTTAAGAGTATATGGTATGGCTGCACTACAAACAACCCAGCAATAGTTTTACGAAGGTTGCAGAGGGGCTCTACTCAGGTTAGGGTTCCCCCTCACACATATCTCAGCACCCTGCCTTGTAGGATTAGCAAGGCCTGCCTTAGGGGTGACCTATGAGGATATATGTGTTGTATGGAGTGGGATACAGGATACCTATATCCCTGTAAGGGGTGCAAGTACCACCCTACCCAGACTACAGTAGTGGTCTGGTGGTGTCAGTTTGTATGGCTGTCCCAGGGGTGGCACAATAAGTGCTGCAGCCCCTGGTAGGCCTCTGAGGGACCCATGCCCTGGGTACCTAGGGTACCATCTACAAGGGGCTGATAGGGTGTCCTCAGTATCCAATTGGGATGTACCTAGGGTACTCACATCAGTTTAGAGAGGAAGCAGATAGGCTGGGGTCCTGGATAGCATGATCCCAGCCAGACTAGTCAAAAACCATTCAAATACCAGGAAAAGAAGTTGGGGGCAACCATATAGTCAGATTCCACCTTCCTACAGATTTTCCATTCCCTGGATGACTTAAAAGAGGGCAATTTAGATAGGTCGCTCCGGTCACTCCGCTCTAGTACCACCTTTTGGAGCTCATTGGGTCTTCCCCTGATGGCCAGGATCTCCTTGGCCAAGATGTTCATGCTACCCCACCTTTTGTACTTTTTTGCTAATCTGCCAGTGCTGATGCCCGCGGGTTGATTTCACCTGCTGAATGCACTAGTACGAGATCTTATATGGGGAGATGGGAGACGAAGATGTCATTACAAACCCTACAATGGCCTATGGGGAAACAGCGTTTACAACACTTGCAATACCACGCGGGTAGGTTACAACGCAGACGTTACATCATCCACGTTGTTACCACGCATGGCATTACATCGCAAGTTGTTTCAACGACATGCGCCAGATGGCACACAACACTAGGAAATCCAACACATTCCCTGCTGTTGCGCTAACTGGAGTAGGAATAGTAATTTATACTATTCCTAAGTCCAGCGCGCCATCTAGTGCAAGTCGTAGAAACGACTTGCGAAGTAAAGCCATGCGTGGTAATAACGCGGACGATGTAACAACCACGTTGTAACCTACTGCGGGGTAATGGATGGCGCAGTAACGTCATACATTCGCCCTAAGCGGGTGAGGGGACTAGGGGTACCGGACTTTGAATTCTACCAGTTGGCTGCGCAGCTCCAGTGGGTGGTTCAGTGGTTGGGGGGGTGAACCAAGAGGGGACTTATTTGATGGAACCAGGACAGCACCGACACCTTTTGTTGGTGAGACTTCTAAATCAGTCCACTAAATTCCCTTATACCTCGATGTTACAAACCACAGCCCTACAGTGTTGGTCTGGTTTCTTTACTTTCTTCCTCGCCTGACAGACCATGGAAACTCTCCCAGGGTTCGGATGAGTCTCCTGGGCTGCTGGATAGGAGAGGGTTATGTGAGAAACCAGGACTTTTTGCAGTGTCCCACTACTTTGTACGGCTATGTTGACTACTAGATGCTGGTTTTCTGACCCTGATTGTGCTCCAGACCTAGGGCCTGTGCTCTATGTAAAAGATACATGGTAATTAGGTAATTCAAGCCCCTGTAATTGGATTATCAAAGGGGCTGGAATGGGAGTGTTGGGGAAAGTAGCCACTCCTGTAGTTTGGGTTAGCCAGACCTGAAGCTCCAGGGGAGATTTTCTACATTTTGGTTTTTAAGAAAACAGGGCTTTCTGGGCCATGAATATGGCACACTTGGGGGGAAGTGGCCTTCATTGAGGGTAGCACACTGCATCCCATTGGTGAGAGGTGACCCCTGCTTGCCAGCCCAGAGTCTGGAGAAATATGGGAGAGCTTCCCAATAACTCAGATCGCTGCTTTGAAACTACAAGAAGAAGATAGACGGCCCTGCTTGACCCTTGACTGTAGAAGAGAGGACTATACCCCTAAGGACTGCATGTGCTGCACACTTTGGTCTTCAGCCCAAAAAGGACTTTTCCTTGTTGTGAAAGTTGAAAGAGTGGACTCCCTGAAAGCACAGATGAAAAGAGCTCCCCCTGCATCATCTCTACCAAGAAGAACCAAGCTGACCATCTTCAACTGGACTTTTGAGGATTTGCCCAGGTGCATTGTGGGTCTTGCTGCCTCAACTTCCCAAGGAGCAACTCAGATTCTGGAACCTTGGACTGGTGTTGTGGAAACTTCAAGGGCCCAAAAGAACCTTCTGGAAGATGATCCAGAAGTTTGAGATTATTTGGAGAACTTTTGTCAAAAAGCTCCACAAGTAGACCAAGCCGTCGTTGAGAGTCAAGCCGCTGACGTCAAACTGTTACTCGGCCTGAAATTCAGGTTCGTCCTGCTGAAAGCTCCAGAGCTCCAAGACCTGCAGGATTTCACCAAGGCCTTGCGCTGAAGCAAGCCGATGTTGTTGCCTTGCAAGTCGTCCAGAAAAGGAGTCTCGCTCAACGTCAAGAGAAAAAGCTAAAAAAAATGTGACTAAGTCAGAAGTTAAAAACTTGACCAGAGCCTACCGCTCACTGTATCTGACCTGCGTTCCATCACGGTTGTCCTGAAACCTTGACTGTGTCCCGGACAAGCGCGACCAGATGTCCTAACTCGGTGCTTTTGGCTTTTAGGCACTAGAAATCTGCAATTCCCACAATTGGATTTTTGTCATTTGGTGTCATTTTAATCGTAAAAATATTTCCTATTGTTATAAATTGGTGTTGGACTTTTATTGTGTGCTGTGTCTTACTTATTTAAGATATTGGTGTTTTAAATGCTTTACACACCAGTCTCCTAAGTTAAGCCTGCCTGCACGCAACCAGCTACCAAGGGTTGAGCAAGGGAATAATTTATTGAGACCTTGATCTTATATTGGGTAGGGGTGGGTGACAAATTCTGCCCCACCGGCTGAGTTCACAGAGTTTTGTCCACTTCATGCTCTGCTTAGAGGGCGGAGTTCCCAAAAACTCTGCGAAATGGCATGGAGAGAAGTTTTTGCTCTCACACGGCTCACCAATGTTAAGTTGGTGAGCGCAAGGAAAGCCATATGCTAGACCACTTCCCAGCGAGATTTCTCAAAGCGGGCAATCGCAGAAGGTAACTATCGCTCGCATTGAAAAACCTCCCACTTGCATTGAGGAAGCTGCAGCTCGAGTGGAACATCTACTCGAGTGGCAGAAAGAAGCAGCAATCTCTTGCACTGCACGTGGTACCATTTGTGCTGATTTTACAGCGCAGGACAAACTTCTGGTGTTAAAAATCAGCACGAGCAGCAGGACATACCGCACTCCGCCGCTTATGGAACTCAGTGGAGCATGGCAGCATTTTTGGGGCACGTCACAGAGTTCTGCAAACTCCGCCCAGGCCTAATATTCTGACTGTGGCCTTAATACTTGTGGTAGGTACCTACCTACACCTACTAATAAACCACCTTCCAACAAAATTCAAGTTGCCCCTATGGGTGTGTTCCTTACCCTTCCTTGTTCAGTGAGCTTCTTCAATACTTCAATGTTGGCATCACTAACTTGAAGTCATACAAAATCACAGTGATTCTGACTCCTCAGACAGAAGGAGTACAATACCTAGATGAAGAAACTAAACTTAACTGTTGTTATCATTTTGGTTTGAGTTCTGTAGTTATTCTTAATGCTTACTAAACACTATATTTCAATTAGTGTAAGATATGTCTAATGCTGATGGTGACCAACAGTGCCCTATTACTTTGTTACGATGCACAGGTAGTTAGAAGAATATGCTGAGAAGCACAGAGGAAACTAAATGCTCTGAAGAGACAGGGAGATGCACAACACAATCAACCAGAAGAATGCATTTAGCTCTGAGTTTGTCATGGAAACTTCATGGAAATGACATGTGGCTGGCGTTATCACATGCCAGATGAAAAGGACAGGCAATGACATAGAATGCAAAGGTTAGGAAAAACAGGCTTGACTTTGCCTGGCTAGAAAATGTCTGCCTCAACATCACTCACAAATAGAATCACTGTTCCTTCTAAAGAAATAAGCCTCAACTCTACATTCTAACTATGGATCTGAGTTGATAATGGTGTCAATTCAGTGATCTATTTTTCGTTCAAAATTATAACAAAGGTATTAGGGGTAGCACAGTTATTGTGAAAAACATTTGTTGAAAACAATGGACAATTAATGGTGGATTGTCATTACGGGAAACATCCATTACAACGGTGGCAATTCGACGCGGTGCCATCGCAACGCACCTTTTACATCGCAGAGTCCTTTGCGTCGCATGCCTTTACAACGCATGCTATAACTGCACACTGACAGTTCCATCGCATGCAATTACAACGCATGCTCACGCTGTAAAAATGATCGCATGCCTTTTACAACGCATGCTATAACTGCGCACATGACAGCTCCGAGGTGGCATGGACGGAAGGCAATTCACTATTGATTGCCTTTACTAATATGCTAATCCTCAATAACGGAACGGAAGGTTGCATGGAGGGAAGGTGACATGACAGCTCGGAACGGAAGGTAAAAATGAAGGAAATATACTTAAAAAAAAAAATAAACTGACTAAAAAATTAAATGACATATGTTTTGATAAGGATCTGTACTTTTTTATTTTAGATTTGGTGCATAAACAAGGCTTGCTATTCACACCTAAGCCCGACAGGCGCAAAGCACCTCTATACGTTGCACACGGAAAAGTGCAAAGTGTTACATGTTCCCTTGAAGAAAATTAACGTGGCTTTTAATGTGCAATTTGGTAGTACTGCTGTTTTAAATTTAGAAACTGTTCGCACATGCCGCGCTTAACATATCGGCCAGCACAAGGTCAAAGTGCACCGCAACTAAACACAATAACAATCAAAACAAGTTCGCCTTTTTGCTTCTTAAACAATTTAGGAGGGAGTTGGTCCATGCCCAAAACTTTGTGAAGTTGGCCGAAAGCTGCGAGCCGCAGGGCATGCTGGAAGTAAAACACAAGTTCAGTCCGCATCAAAGGTAGCATATCAGAAACGGTACAGCGTTTGTACCGAATAGCTAGGCATTTACAATTACTAAATGAAATAGCTTCAGTTCACTAGCAAGGACGGAGAAGCAGGAGACACACAAACCCTATGTGACAACGATGAAGGCTGCAATCCGGTTTGTGTGTTGCAGACCCGTGGATCTTTTTCTTCTACTGGCCTGAACGAGAGACTTAAAGGGCATTTGATTGAGGCACCCACAAAGTAATGTAACCAAATGTCGGGTCAGACCCTTTAAGGAATTCCAGAGCAAAAAACTGATTTTCAAATCAGATGTGCTATGGGCCTACTTTTATCGATGGACAACAGGAAATGTACAAGGTAACAACTGAAACAGGAGCCAAACGATGACCGCGGCCAACTAAATGTCTAGCATGAGCCAATCTAACAACGTTTGCAGAAATAGTTACCTGGGCACTCTGGGTAATGTCCTCTCTTTCTTGTAAGTCCAGATGACCAATTGCATCAGTAGCCTCTTTCTCGCATGGGTCATAAAGGCCAGGGCCATCTGAAACATTTAAGGATATGAAGAGTGGTCATTTAGAGTTTAGAAATGGTTTTGGTTAAAACAAGCATATTCAATAACAGCGACTCACTAAGATTACGTTTATTTGGTACAAGAACTGAAAGTATTTCAGAACCATGGTCACCAACAGAAAAAAATATACATATAAAAAATGTGCACTGGGCAGTTTAAAGTAAACACGACAATACCCCGAATGAAGAATCTATTGCATTTCTTTTCCGACTCAGTATTGACTGCAGACCCTGGACAATGGGAAGGAGACAGGAATAGCCACCTACCTGGCATAAGGATTCCCGACGCAAGGCACTCTAGCACTCTCCCTATAGCTTTGCCAGCTCCCATGGGCCTGTTGGCGGTTCCGATTGCCTTTTCGCAGAGAAGTTCCAAAGGCGGACCAAAAGGGAGGTAGGAATCAATCATTTACACTAGAATCCATCACAGAAGAGATATGAAACAAGAGTAACCGGTGTTGGAAAAATAGCTGGCGGCGGGCTACGGAATGTAACAAGTAAAAGCAAATCAAAGCGCCGGGTTCTTTTTAAAAGTTAATTGACTTAAAAAAAAGTTGTAAAGGGGTACGATTTAATCAACCGCGTTGAAATGGCAAAACACAGCCGAGACACTACAATCGCGTTGCAACTAGGGCTGGGCGGAATTTGCGGAATGCCTCTTCGCGGAATTTTGAAAAAAAAAATTGTTGAAAACGAGAGCACAACCTGAGGGACCGTGTGCCCGGGACTGGGGTCCCTCGTGCTTGGGTAGGCTCCCCTATCTCCCCGGCCTGGCTGCGTTGAGAAGCAGGGACCGGCCCCGGGCCTCCTGATGTTTGGTCAGGGCCTGGGATCCCACGTCCTGCGGCCTGCCAAGTGTCCATCTGCTCGGGACAAGGGACCCTGGTGCAGAGCCCCGGAGCCCTGCAAGGGCAGGCAGGAGCCCTAGCGCGAAGGCTCGGGGTTGGACAGATGGGAGTCCTGTCAGTCCCGTCCATCTGGTTGCACCTCTCCCCTCGGCCATCTGGTCGCGCGCAATGCTTTCCAATAGGGCGACCAGATGGCCGGGCCAGCCTGGAAGTCCCGATGAGGGTCCATCCGCCTCGCGGATCCCAGCCAGGGCTCCAGGAGGCCGGTCGCATCCGCGCCTAGGGTCCCCTCCGTCACTCGGAGCACGAGGGTTACAAGAAAGGTGGGTAGCCTTCCTCCGGATTAGTAGGGGCAGGGTATGCCGGGACACCCCTCCTGGGGATTGCGGTTCTCAGGCGGGGACCAGATGGGCCAAGCCCGGACGTCACTTCCCCGGGGCGTCGGGTGCTTCCTCCTCCAGCCCGCGGCGAGGCAAAGTGCCCAGGACGGGCTCCATGGGTCCCCCGGGCGTCCCCCGAGGCCTGCAGCCCCAAAGCCCTGCAGCCCTGGAGCCCTTCAGCCCGGAGCCCTGGAGCCCTGCAGGCCCGGAGCCCTGCAGGCCCGGAGCCCTGCAGCCCCGGAGCCCTGCAGCCACTGAGGCCTGCAGCCCCAAAGCCCTGCAGCCCTGGAGCCCTTTAGCCCGGAGCCCTGGAGCCCTGCAGGCCCGGAGCCCTGCAGGCCCGGAGCCCTGCAGGCCCGGAGCCCTGCAGCCCCGGAGCCCTGCAGCCCCGGAGCCCTGCAGGCCCAGAGCCCTGCAGCCCTGGAGCCCTGCAGCCCCGGAGCCCTGCAGCCACGGAGCCCTGCAAGGGCAGGCAGGAGCCCTACCGCTATGGCTCGGTGTGGGCAGCTGGGAGTCCTTTCGGTCCCGGCCATCTGGTCGCACCATTCCCTCGGCCATCTGGTCGCGCGCAATGCTTTCCAATAGGGCGACCAGATGGCCGGGCCAGCCTGGAAGTCCCGATGAGGGTCCATTCGCCTCGCGGATCCCAGCCACGGCTCCAGGAGGTCGGGCGCGTCTGCGCCTAGGGTCTCCTCCGTCACTCGGAGCGCGAGGGTTACAAGAAAGGTGGGTAGCCTTCCTCCGGATTAGTAGGGGCAGGGTATGCCGGGACACCCCTCCTGGGGATTGCGGTTCTCAGGCAGGGACCAGATGGGCCAAGCCCGGACGACACTTCCCCGGGGCGTCGGGTGCTCCCTCCTCCAGCCCGCGGCGAGGCAAAGTGCCCAGGACGGGCTCCATGGATCCCCCGAGCGTCCACCGAGGCCTGCAGCCCCAAAGCCCTGCAGCCCTGGAGCCCTTCAGCCCGGAGCCCTGGAGCCCTGCAGGCCCGGAGCCCTGCAGGCCCGGAGCCCTGCAGCCCCGGAGCCCTGCAGGCCCGGAGCCCTGCAGCCCCGGAGCCCTGCAGCCACTGAGGCCTGCAGCCCCAAAGCCCTGCAGCCCTGGAGCCCTTCAGCCCGGAGCCCTGGAGCCCTGCAGGCCCGGAGCCCTGCAAGCCCGGAGCCCTGCAGCCCCGGAGCCCTGCAGCCCCGGAGCCCTGCAGGCCCAGAGCCCTGCAGCCCTGGAGCCCTGCAGCCCCGGAGCCCTGCAGCCACGGAGCCCTGCGTGGGCAGGCGGGAACCCTAGCGCGAAGGCTCGGGGTTGGACAGATGGGAGTCCTGTCAGTCCCGTCCATCTGGTTGCACCTCTCCCCTCGGCCATCTGGTCGCGCGCAATGCTTTCCAATAGGGCGACCAGATGGCCGGGCCAGCCTGGAAGTCCCGATGAGGGTCCATCCGCCTCGCGGATCCCAGCCAGGGCTCCAGGAGGCCGGGCGCATCCGCGCCTAGGGTCCCCTCCGTCACTCGGAGCGCGAGGGTTACAAGAAAGGTGGGTAGCCTTCCTCCGGATTAGTAGGGGCAGGGTATGCCGGGACACCCCTCCTGGGGATTGCGGTTCTCAGGCGGGGACCAGATGGGCCAAGCCCGGACGTCACTTCCCCGGGGCGTCGGGTGCTTCCTCCTCCAGCCCGCGGCGAGGCAAAGTGCCCAGGACGGGCTCCATGGGTCCCCCGGGCGTCCCCCGAGGCCTGCAGCCCCAAAGCCCTGCAGCCCTGGAGCCCTTCAGCCCGGAGCCCTGGAGCCCTGCAGGCCCGGAGCCCTGCAGGCCCGGAGCCCTGCAGGCCCGGAGCCCTGCAGGCCCGGAGCCCTGCAGCCCCGGAGCCCTGCAGGCCCGGAGCCCTGCAGCCCCGGAGCCCTGCAGCCACTGAGGCCTGCAGCCCCAAAGCCCTGCAGCCCTGGAGCCCTTCAGCCCGGAGCCCTGGAGCCCTGCAGGCCCGGAGCCCTGCAGGCCCGGAGCCCTGCAGGCTCGGAGCCCTGCAGCCCCGGAGCCCTGCAGCCCCGGAGCCCTGCAGGCCCAGAGCCCTGCAGCCCTGGAGCCCTGCAGCCCCGGAGCCCTGCAGCCACGGAGCCCTGCGTGGGCAGGCGGGAACCCTAGCGCGAAGGCTCGGGGTTGGACAGATGGGAGTCCTGTCAGTCCCATCCATCTGGTTGCACCTCTCCCCTCGGCCATCTGGTCGCGCGCAATGCTTTCCAATAGGGCGACCAGATGGCCGGGCCAGCCTGGAAGTCCCGATGAGGGTCCATCCGCCTCGCGGATCCCAGCCAGGGCTCCAGGAGGCCGGGCGCGTCCGGGCCTAGGGTCCCCTCCGTCACTCGGAGCGCGAGGGTTACAAGAAAGGTGGGTAGCCTTCCTCCGGATTAGTAGGGGCAGGGTATGCCGGGACACCCCTCCTGGGGATTGCGGTTCTCAGGCGGGGACCAGATGGGCCAAACCCGGACGTCACTTCCCCGGGGCGTCGGGTGCTTCCTCCTCCAGCCCGCGGCGAGGCAAAGTGCCCAGGACGGGCTCCATGGGTCCCCCGGGCGTCCCCCGAGGCCTGCAGCCCCAAAGCCCTGCAGCCCTGGAGCCCTTCAGCCCGGAGCCCTGGAGCCCTGCAGGCCCGGAGCCCTGCAGGCCCGGAGCCCTGCAGGCCCGGAGCCCTGCAGGCCCGGAGCCCTGCAGCCCCGGAGCCCTGCAGGCCCGGAGCCCTGCAGCCCCGGAGCCCTGCAGCCACTGAGGCCTGCAGCCCCAAAGCCCTGCAGCCCTGGAGCCCTTCAGCCCGGAGCCCTGGAGCCCTGCAGGCCCGGAGCCCTGCAGGCCCGGAGCCCTGCAGGCTCGGAGCCCTGCAGCCCCGGAGCCCTGCAGCCCCGGAGCCCTGCAGGCCCAGAGCCCTGCAGCCCTGGAGCCCTGCAGCCCCGGAGCCCTGCAGCCACGGAGCCCTGCGTGGGCAGGCGGGAACCCTAGCGCGAAGGCTCGGGGTTGGACAGATGGGAGTCCTGTCAGTCCCGTCCATCTGGTTGCACCTCTCCCCTCGGCCATCTGGTCGCGCGCAATGCTTTCCAATAGGGCGACCAGATGGCCGGGCCAGCCTGGAAGTCCCGATGAGGGTCCATCCGCCTCGCGGATCCCAGCCAGGGCTCCAGGAGGCCGGGCGCGTCCGGGCCTAGGGTCCCCTCCGTCACTCGGAGCGCGAGGGTTACAAGAAAGGTGGGTAGCCTTCCTCCGGATTAGTAGGGGCAGGGTATGCCGGGACACCCCTCCTGGGGATTGCGGTTCTCAGGCGGGGACCAGATGGGCCAAACCCGGACGTCACTTCCCCGGGGCGTCGGGTGCTTCCTCCTCCAGCCCGCGGCGAGGCAAAGTGCCCAGGACGGGCTCCATGGGTCCCCCGGGACCCCCGAGGCCTGCAGCCCCAAAGCCCTGCAGCCCTGGAGCCCTTCAGCCCTTCAGCCCGGAGCCCTGGAGCCCTGCAGGACCAGAGCCCTGCAGCCCTGGAGCCCTGCAGCCCCTGAGCCCTGCAGCCACGGAGCCCTGCGTGGGCAGGCAGGAACACTAGCGCGAAGGCTCGGGGTTGGACAGATGGGAGTTCTTTCAGTCCCGTCCATCTGGTTGCACCTCTCCCCTCGGCCATCTAGTCGCGCGCAATGCTTCCCAATGGGGCGACCAGATGGCCGGGCCGGCCTGGAAGTCCCGATGAGGGTCTATTTGCCTCCCGGATCCCAGCCAGGGCTCCAGGAGGCCGGGCGCGTCCGGGCCTAGGGTCCCCTCCGTCACTCGGAGCGCGTGGGTTACAAGAAAGGGGGGTAGCCTTCCTCCGGATTAGTATGGACAGGGTATGCCGGAAGACCCCTCCGGGGCTGGCGGTTCTTTGCTGGGGACCAGATGGGCTACGCCCGGGCAACATCCTCCCAGGCTTCACTCCTCCGGCCCGCGGCGTGGCAAAGTGCCCAGGGTCGGGCTCCACGGGTCCCGGGCAGTCCTACCTCCGGGGCGCCCGGGCCCGAGAGCTCCGTCGGTGTTCCCCGTGCCCGAGTCCCAGCCACTGTCCCCCAGCCCCCTGGGAAGCAGAGAGCCCACCGAGTCCATGGTTAAGGCGGGAGCCCTACCGCTATGTAGCCTTCCTCCGGATTACTAGGGACAGGGTACTCTGGGACCCCTCTCGGTCCTCAGCCGGCAGCAGGACGGGCCCGGATGCTGCCCCAGTCCTGTCCCGGGGACTGCCGCGTGGCAGGGTGCCCTGGACAAGGGGTCCGGATGGTCCGGGGAGGCTTCCCCTGCGCCTGCGGGCCTGGGAGCCCCGGCTGGCTCCAGGGGCCCAGCCGGGCCCCGGGCCCCGTACCCCGGCCTGCGGCACTGCCAAATGCCTGGGACGGGGTTCCGTTGTGTCCGGGGAGCCTCCCCAGGCATGTCTGGGTTCATTGGCCCCTGGGGGCCCCGGGGAGGGCGGCCTCCCCGCCCCGGGCTCCGTCTGGGGTCCTGCCGCGTGGCAGGGTGCCCGGGGCGGGCTCCGGAGGGCCCGGGGAGGCTTCCCCTGCGCCTGCGGGCCTGGGAGCCCTGACTGGGTCCAGGGGCCCGGCCGGGCCCCGGGTCAAGGTCTCTGGCCCCGGGCCCCGTCCCCCAGCTTGCGGCACTGCCAAAGGCCTGGGACGGGGTTCCGTTGTGTCCGGGGAGCCTCCCCAGGCCTGTCTGGGTTCATTGGCCCCTGGGGGCCCCGGGGAGGGCGGCCTCCCCGCCCCGGGCTCCGTCTGGGGTCCTGCCGTGTGGCAGGGTGCCCGGGACGGGGTCCGGAGGGCCCGGGGAGGCTTCCCCTGCGCCTGCGGTCCCGGGAGCCCCGGCTGGGTCCAGGGGCCTGGCCGGGCCCCGGGTCGGGGTCTCTGGCCCTGGGCCCCGCCCCCCGGCCTGCGGCACTGCCAAAGGCCTGGGACGGGGTTCCGTTGTGTCCGGGGAGCCTCCCCAGGCCTGTCTGGGCTCATTGGCCCCTGGGGGCCCCGGGGAGGGCGGCCTCCCCGCCCCGGGCTCCGTCCCGGGTCCTGCCGCGCGGCAGGGTGCCCAGGACGGGGTCCGGAGGGCCCGGGGAGGCTTCCCCTGTGCCTGCTGTCCCGGGAGCCCCGGCTGGGTCCAGGGGCCCGGCCGGGCCCCGGGTCGGGGTCTCCGGCCCCGGACCCCGTCCCCCGGCCTGCGGCACTGCCAAAGGCCCGGGACGGGGTTCCGTTGTGTCCGGGGAGCCTCCCCAGGCCTGTCTGGGCTCATTGGCACCTGGGGGCCCCGGGGAGGGCGGCCTCCCCGCCCCGGGCTCCGTCCCGGGTCCTGCCGCGCGGCAGGGTGCCCGGGACGGGGTCCGGAGGGCCCGGGGAGGCTTCCCCTGCGCCTGCGGTCCCGGGAGCCCCGGCTGGGTCCAGGGGCCCAGCCGGGCCCCGGGTCGGGGTCTCCGGCCCCGGACCCCGTCCCCCGGCCTGCGGCACTGCCAAAGGCCCGGGACGGGGTTCCGTTGTGTCCGGGGAGCCTCCCCAGGCCTGTCTGGGTTCATTGGCCCCTGGGGGCCCGGGGGAGGGTGGCCTCCCCGCCCCGGGCTCCGTCCGGGGTCCTGCCGCGTGGCAGGGTGCCCGGGACGGGGTCGGAGGGCCCAGGGAGGCTTCCCCTGCGCCTGCGGTCCCGGGAGACCCGGCTGGGTCCAGGGGCCCGGCCGGGTCCCGGGTCGGGGTCTCCGGCCCCGGACCCCGTCCCCCGGCCTGCGGCACTGCCAAAGGCCCGGGACGGGGTTCCGTTGTGTCCGGGGAGCCTCCCCAGGCCTGTCTGGGTTCATTGGCCCCTGGGGGCCCGGGGGAGGGTGGCCTCCCCGCCCCGGGCTTTGTCCGGGGTCCTGCCGCGTGGCAGGGTGCCCGGGACGGGGTCCGGAGGGCCCGGGGAGGCTTCCCCTGCGCCTGCGGTCCCGGGAGCCCCGGCTGGGTCCAGGGGCCCGGCCGGGCCCCGGGTCGGGGTCTCCGGCCCCGGACCCCGTCCCCAGGCCTGCGGCACTGCCAAAGGCCCGGGACGGGGTTCCGTTGTGTCCGGGGAGCCTCCCCAGGCCTGTCTGGGTTCATTGGCCCCTGGGGGCCTGGGGGAGGGTGGCCTCCCCGCCCCGGGCTCCGTCCGGGGTCCTGCCGCGTGGCAGGGTGCCCGGGACAGGGTCCGGAGGGCCCGGGGAGGCTTCCCCTGCGCCTGCGGTCCCAGGAACACCGGCTGGGTCCAGGGACCCGGCCGGGCCCCGGGTCGGGGTCTCCGGCCCCGGACCCCGTCCCCCGGCCTGCGGCACTGCCAAAGGCCCGGGACGGGGTTCCGTTGTGTCCGGGGAGCCTCCCCAGGCCTGTCTGGGTTCATTGGCCCCTGGGGGCCCGGGGGAGGGTGGCCTCCCCGCCCCGGGCTCCGTCCGGGGTCCTGCCGCGTGGCAGGGTGCCCGGGACGGGGTCCGGAGGGCCCGGGGAGGCTTCCCCTGCGCCTGCGGTCCCAGGAACACCGGCTGGGTCCAGGGACCCGGCCGGGCCCCGGGTCGGGGTCTCCTGCCCCGGACCCCGTCCCCCGGCCTGCGGCACTGCCAAAGGCCCGGGACGGGGTTCCGTTGTGTCCGGGGAGCCTCCCCAGGCCTGTCTGGGTTCATTGGCCCCTGGGGGCCCGGGGGAGGGTGGCCTCCCCGCCCCGGGCTCCGTCCGGGGTCCTGCCGCGTGGCAGGGAGCCCGGGGCGGGGTCCGGAGGTCCCGGGGAGGCTCCCCCTGCGCCTGTGGGCCTAGGAGCTCCGGCTGGTTCCAGGGGCCCGGCCGGGCCCCGGGTTGAGGTCTCCGGCCCCGGGCCCCGTCCTGCGGCACTGCCAAAGGCCCGGGGCGGGGTTCCGTTGTGTCCGGGGAGCCTCCCCAGGCTCGTCTGGGTTCATTGGCCCCTGGGGGCCCCCAGGGCTGCCTCCCCGCCCCTGGCTCCGTCCGGGGTCCTGCCACGCGGCATGGTGCCCGGAGAGCCCGGGGAGGCTTCCCCTTCCCCTTCCCCCCGG